>NC_136464.1:120312779-121562779 GCF_902686455.1 Sciurus vulgaris
ATACAAAGAGAAGTTCGTATTCTAGAATATTTTGAAATACATACATAAAAATGAGCATCTTGATTATAGAATTTCATATTCATATTAGTACATTATAGCAATGTTTAAAATTCTTTAAATTACTTTTTTCCATAATATATGACATTAAATAGCTACACACACACACACACTTTAATCCGTACATTTCAGCTTCTAAAAATTTCACATTATTGCAAATATAAACTGAATTTATTAGTACATTTATTTTTGCAATTTATTTTCTTGATTATTTTGTTTCGCCAAAATTTAGACATATTTATTTGACTATCTTTCCCCTGAAGTGTAATTTTCGCTATTTTTCTGCATTTTCTATACTGTCTGACTTAAATGTGGATATGATTAAGTTATCTTGACACTAACCATTTTGATGCTTGGAAAAACTCACTGAGAAGCATTTGATGGTATTTTTTATTAATTGGATAAATGAATTGTGAGATGTGTGATTGCATGATGATGCACTCATTTAGTTGTTGCATTTTGCTTTTACTAATCTCTGTCATATTGGATTTATAAATGGAATGGAGTGACCTTTGAAACAGTGATGGAAATGAAGAGATAAACACAACTTGAAAGGACAAACCAATTAATATCAATGTGTTTGCTACACACACATGTGGAATTTTAATCCTTTGCTGTCTACAATAAATTTGTGGTTCGTTTGTTGAGTTAAGGGAGCATACTTTTTTTTTGATCGTTACAGGTTTTAGTCATACTTTTACTAAAATATATAATTTTATATGACCTAATTGTAATAAAAATTTCATTATTTTTAGTGCAATAAAAGTTGGTGATACTACCTTTAAAATGTTTGAAAATATCTCCTTTTAAGAAAAAACATTAAACTGTGAATATACACATGTGCAAACACATATGCACATTCATAGTATACATTTTTAAAATACATATGTTGTGATTCTAGTTATACAAAATTATTGAATAGACCACTGTTTTGTAAATTTAGACTCATAATTGATCTTCTGCCATTGTTCGGAGAATACTTTCTAAAAATCCTGATTCAGGAATCATAAATAAAGCATTTATTATTTTAACCTGTTGACCTATAATGTTAAAATTTATTTTTCAAAATCGATAAATATACTTGAGTATGCTTTTAAAAGAAAACCTGAGCAACCATTTATACTTCCTTCTTACCTCATGCTTTCTCCCTCTGCCTTCCCCATATTTTACTTAACTGAGTTTACGTTCTTTAAAAAAAATAAAGCATTTCTGCTGTGGTGTGAATTTTAGTACACTTGTACTTTCTATTCCCTTTAATAGCTTAATTATAGAATATAATCAATTTAATATACAGGTTTTGAAATATTGCCATTGATGCACAACAAGGAAAAAAGTAATACAAGCTTGACATTTTAAAACACTTGCATTGAAAGACTTTCACTTCTAATTGATTTTTAAAAGAGTTCCCTGGAAAAGTGAACTCAGAAATGTTTATAATAGTTTTGGCAACATCCCAAATGTTTACCATGAAATGTAACTCAGCACTTTCTGAGTTTTCTTAGGAACCAATAAAGAGATTTTCCATCATTGGCTCAATTCATGTTCACATTGAAGCCTGTACATAAGATGTCATTTTTTAAAGACATAAATTCTCCAAATCATTACTTCAAAAAGAAGTGATTTTAAAAAGTTATGAATGAGCAAAAGGCTATCTTATTTACTTTTCTAAAATTATATGTTTTCTCCTCCTTTCCCTTTTTTAATCTATTGGCCTTAAAACTTTGTTGAGGAAAGCCACCAAAAGATGATGTATGTTAGATATATTAATATCAGAGTTCCCTTATGGTTGACTGTAGGTGTGAAAAAACTTCATCAGATAGCTAAAAATTAAAGGATATGACATTCATTTTACTTTAACAAGTAAGCAGACCAAAATGCAGATAGCATTGACCGCAGCAATTATTTTAAGAGGATATTGCTAAGTATTTCAGGAAAAATGATTTCATTGACTAGTTGCTTGTCAGTTCCTGTACTCTTTTTTATTGATTGCTTTTGAATATATAGCCTCATGATTGATGCTGAACCTGCTTCCTGTGAGTGAAAAGAGATCAATTTACACAGAAAATGAATAAACATCCTTTATTTAGATCTCTACTTTCTAATAATATTAATTTTTGAAGTTTACTATTTCTTTGAAACTAAATGAGAATAGTTGGAAACTTTGTAACCATTTTATTCTTCTGGTTATCTGTGTGATTTTTCCTGAAGTGTGATTTGGCATAATAATATGATATTTTAAAGTATGATTGGCCAGAATGAATCATTTACTCAAAAGTATTTCTTTTTGAAATGAAGACTGTAGCATAATTGCATAACATCTACTTATTCCCCCAGGAATCTGGAGTGATTTGTGGCTTGAAATTTCTGAATCATAAACTCATGCAGTGCAGGCAGTATTCCATTTAGTCAATAACCAGGAATTCTGATTAGTTGAATATAAATCACTAATGTTGAGAAATAAAGGTGACAAAAACAATGAATAAAAAGAAATGAATTGATAAACACAGGTAAGGAAGTCATCCAATAGACAATATTACCTAATTTGTCAAAACAATCATTACCCAATGCAAGCTGCTTCTGAGAAATAGATTTTCATAAAAGTGTTCCTTAATACCCATTCATATGTCTTTTTCCCAAATTTGAACCCTAAAACTGAATTAGAAGCAAATATTTAAATGTCATCATTCTCTCTCCCTGTCTCTCACACATATATATGTCTACTTTCATACTATTTAGAACGCAGGGCTCTATTCTTTCTTCATTTAGACATAAACCAAAAAATCCGTACAAATTAATTTCATTTTTTATAACCACAAGTAGTCTTTCTATATAGTTGTATATGACTCAAAATTCCATGATGTACATGTACTTAATCTTTATGTCTCCAACTTTGTACTAATATACCAATTTTCCTTTCTATTAATTCTCAAACTTTGTTAGTACTTTATAATATTTATTGCAATTCCTTCAAAGGAGTTTTGGGGGGACAAGATGGGAGAGAAAGAGAGAGAGATCATACATATAGGTAAAAATTGAGAAAACAGACCCTTGTGGCACAATTAAGAGCACAAAATCTAGTGCCCTGTTGAGTGTAGTGTAACTTGGCTTCTTTTTTTTCACTATTGTGACATTGTTGGCTCCTTACTTAGCCTTTCTGCGTTTCAGTTTCCTCACCTGTATCACAGGTGTAATAATTCAAACGACTTTCTATGGCTTTTAGAGGGTTGTTTGGGTCAAATTAGTTCTTGCAACCCTGCTTGACACATTGTAAGCACTATACTAACATTTTTCTTCAGTAGAAATTTCTTAAATAGAAAATAAAAACTGAGTCTACACATGTAGTTCTATGGTAGAGTGCTTGCTTAGCA
The DNA here is from genome assembly GCF_902686455.1 of Sciurus vulgaris. Classification (NCBI taxonomy): domain Eukaryota; kingdom Metazoa; phylum Chordata; class Mammalia; order Rodentia; family Sciuridae; genus Sciurus; species Sciurus vulgaris. The sequence goes on from NC_136464.1 coordinate 120,316,205, forward strand.
TGAATGAGCCCTGGGTTCACTGTCTAGCACCACAAAAAGAAAAAAAAAAAAAAAAGAAAAAAGAAAGAAAACTTACACACACACACATTCATATAAAACTCTTCTTAAAAACATTCATAAAAATCTTAAAAGCTAGGACTCCCAGTATTCCCAATGTCTCAACTTTAGTTGAAACCATCTATGATGTTGCCTACTATATATGCCCTTAGGATCTTCACTATTTATCCAAAGGACGCCTCTTTGATTATTTACTGCAGTCTGAGCTTGCTGTCATGCTCATGAAATATGCTACCAGATTCAAATTACATTGGCTTCACTTTTAAAAAGTACCCAAACACAAACACACACACCCATAAGCACACATAGTGGAAGAGGAAAGTTGTCAGTTCTTTCATTTGCACATTTTTTGAAGAGATCAATAATCAGCTTGTAAACTTTATTGAAAAGTTTTGTCTCATTTTATGTTGTCAGACGAAATACATACTCCAACTGTAAAAACAGACATTACTTTATTCAGTGCACATAATACTTCCTTTAATTAGCCCTTAATAAGCTTGGTTTAACTGGGATTTACAGAAGAACAGTGGTCATTAACATTAGCCAGATTAAGGCTGTGTTAATTACTATTGATAGATAAAATAACGTGCAAAAAAGGCTTAAATTATTCCTATACCTATGAATTGAAAATAAGTTGAAAGGTTTTAAATGGAAGCTGTATTTTGTGTAGACTTTAAAATTGAATTTTGACTTCTGTACATGTAGGTATAGATAATAATAGAGAATGTACTTTCATGATTTAAGTTTTATACCTTCCATAAGCTTACCATAAATAAGAAGCAATCTTAAACTATCACTTGGGATAATTTCCTAAGATTTATGCGTGAAAATTTTTACATTTACTTTATGATTTATGTTTTGTGAATTTACTTAGAAACAAATATCTTAACCATACACTTCTTTCAAAGACTTAATTACTTCCTATGCAATAACTGATAGATATGGATGATTTATTCTCTCTTACAAGGTTTTTGTTAAGATTGTGACTTTTTCTTTTTCTTTCTTTTTTTTTTTTTTTTTTTTGTGGTACTGGGAATTGAACCTAGGGCTTTGCGCCTGCTAGACATGCCCTCTATCCCTAAATTATACCCCTAGCCCAGGAATTGTAGCATTTTTATATTAATGTTGTTTTTTAAATTTTTATCCCTAGCCTTCGTATATGTTTTACCAATCACATGAAGGTAAAATGAAGGTAATGAAGTTTATCTACTTTTCCCCCGTGTATCATATCATGGACATTACATTAAATGAACCTATATCTCAGGATTCTTCAAATAGTTTGTTACACAACCCCACATCCATTTTCTTAAAACTGCCCTTGCAGAATAAATGTATTTATTAAATGGACATTATTGAAAGCAGGCCAACCATTCATGAGCTCTAGTTTGACATCAATGGAATTCTTCTAGTTTTCACCCTACATAAAATGATACAGTCTAATGATTAAATTTAGTTGATATCACATCCTCCCCTGTAAATAATCTAAATCACCCCTTCCATCTAAAGATCAGTAATAAGAATTTTAGTATAGTTCTAGGAAGAATAGATTAGAAATATAAACAATGTATGCATTAGCATGGACTCTGACTTTGATCAGTGTTCTCTAAGCTCAGTATGTAGCAATTTATTTTTCAAACTCAGGATAAGATGCTCTATCTAGAAAATTTGGAATAATCTTTGAGATGTCCTTGCCCTCTTCCTTGCATCTACTTTTATATGTAATACATCTGTTCAGTCTTCCCCCAAATGAAATCTAGGATTCATATTCTTCTTTCTACTGCATTCGTTGCCAACATGGTAGTGCAAGTAATCAGTACCTCCTGCATGGGCCACTACATAAACTAACTACTTTTCCTATTCTCACTTTTTGTCTTTTATAATTGTGTGGCCTTATAACAGCTGCAGTGATGATTGTCAATCATAAATCAGTTTGTAAAAGTTTTGCCTCATGCAGATTCTTCAGTGGAATTTTTTTCACTGGGCTTAGAATAAAGTTCAGCTTCCTTAATATGGTCTGTAAAGACCAAGCAGAATATGGAATGTTCCTCCCTTCCCATTTCAAAAAAAATTTTAGGCTACTTTTCCCCTGTTCATCCCCCTATGTTGGCCTTTCTCAGGTTCCTCAAACATACTGAATATTTTCCTCCTCCTGGAACTTCCTAATAACTGGCTGGTGGTGCTTTCTTCTCCTTGCTCTTGACTTACTCTTACTCATCACTCTCTGCTTAAGTGTCTTTCACTTAATGCTAAATTTAAATTAGTTCTCCAAATATGTCCTTGACCTCCTCCATTCCATATAATTCTCTACTTGCTGTAGTACCTTGTACAATTTATAATAATAACTTTATTTGCAAGATTGTTTGCTAACTGATTATTCTCCATGAGACCATTAGCTCTGAGAGTCAGCAAGAGTGGCCACATGACTATTGTGCACTGCTAGTATACAATTTTCAAAAAATACTTTGAAATGAGTGCTTAGTTAGGCAGGAATACCTTTTTATACATTATCCTTCTTACCATTGGCTTTCTCTTGGCTCCTGGAATTCCTCTGTATTTATCAAATAGAGTATTTCTTTCACTTCAAGCTATATTTTGTTCAGTGTCACCATTCCAGATTATTACTATGTAATGTTTTAATTCTCATTTATCTATACCGCCTCATTATTTTAATTTAATCTGAAAGGTAAAGTGTTAATATTGTTGGCATTTCCATTTTATAGATGAGTAAATTGAATCTCCGAGGAGGTCATCTCTTTGCTGACTTTATATACCTTTTAATGTGTTATGGGGTCTGTTGTTTGATCTCCCACTTAACTGTTGATTCCAGGTTCTTAAAATAGAGAAAAAAGTATCATTCTTCCTTAAAAGTATTAAAATTAGAACTCTAAGAACTCGAGTTCCCATTTAGTTCTCCTAGTATCTATTGTGGTAAACTTAAAGACATATGTATGCTTTATTATGCATCTGACTTTGCTAATTTTGATTAATTGTAGTGTTCAAAGTTAGAATTTAGCAATTTATATAGTGCTATGGTTGTTTAATATAATGGTAGTAAATGATATCTTTAAGTCACTCATATCAGCCTCCATATTATCATGTGAGGAATGGGACAGCTTTTCAGGAGCACAATATATAAACCATTTAGATTCTGTGGATTTAATTCATTTCCCTACAGAAAATGTGAAAATAAAATGAGCCAGTATCCTGTTAACTTCATTATCTATCACTTTCCTTTTTTAATCATTGCTCAACAAATTGCCCTAAGAATTAGAACAATAAAAATATTTTTGTGACTGCATTTTTGTTTAATATACATTTTAATCCATTCTCATTTGATTGTCCCCCACATAATGCATATTCTCTTATATCTGAGCTGTTTTACTCAGTATGTTCCTTGGATTATACTATAAACCCTTTGTGGCAGGGACCTTGTCTTTTTATATGCTCTATAAAGCACCATGCATACCTAGGGAATTTTATGAATAATAATAAAAAGGAGGCAAAAAAGCTTTCATCAGCAGTGTTTTATTTTGCATGTGAATTTAAGGATGAATTCACACTATTGTCTATATTTCTGGAGAAACAGCTGCTTATATTACAAAAGTTGACTATGAAGAAAACATGTAATATTAAATCTGAAAATTTACATTGTTGGTATAGGAAAAATAAATGAAGCAATACAATTTGCTTTTTCCTGTCCATTATAAAAATATTGCCAAGTCTGGCATGTGGTTCATAAAATCAAACGTTGTCTAACACAGCTGTGCATGAGGAAATGAAATACTGCAGGTATAAGAAACCACCTGTTTGCCAGAACAGGAGTTTCAGAAAAGATAAACAGCAGAATTTTATATGACTCTCTGTTGAACATCTCTTGTGCTCTTAATACTAAAACCTTAATTCTTGTTCTTCAAACAGATGTTTTCCATGTGAATTGAAGGTTGATTCCCTAATAAACACTATTGGTTTTTCTAGTCAGTACACCAGATGACATTGAAGAAAACTGTCAAAAGATGAATTTGCAAACAATTCAGTCTTAAAAATCAAAATCATAACAAATCACAATTTCCTGTTTGTTCCAAAGGCTCTCCCTTGTCTTCATTATCTTAGTTGCAAAACTCTCATGAACTTAGTTAGTAGTGTTCTCCCTTGATGAAGAGAAAGTCTGAAATATGCCATAAATCATACTGAGCTACTAGAGAAATTCAAATTGCTGTAAGCACAAGTGCCAAGGGACCGCTTATGCACTGCCTGAGCCATAATGCAACGTTCACAATGAGATCATCGCATCATAATCTCATTCTGACTGTGATTTGCTTTGTGTGTGTGTGGGTGGGGGAACTAAAGTGTCAGAGAGAGAGGCAAGAACAATTGTCAGGTTAGATTTCCATTTTACATTAAACAAGTGATCAGAAAAGCACACTGGCCAGTATTAAGTATTAAAGAATTTAAAACTTCTCCAAAGATTTATCTGTTTGAGACATTTTTTTATAGGTTTTATTCAGGTAGATTTAAAACCAAATGTTCTGTGGAGACTTGAGAGACAACCTTTAACATATTTTTTTTTTCTCTGCTGTGGATGATGTAGAATTGTCTTTTATTTCTACTTTTTACTCTCCATAGTTCTCAATCTAGGACTGGGCATAATAATCTACTCATGTTATGTATTAACAGTTTAGAATAAAGTACATTATAGTATTGGTGGTATCACTTAATATAACTGTTATAAAATGCTACTTGCTTTATAAAGGGTTGTGACTTTTCTTCTTTCTTGACTTAAAGTAAAAGAAAACTAAAAAATGCAATTCATACATCTTTTGTCCATTTTTAAGTGGGTTAGATTTTTTATATCTTTCTTAGTTACACACTGTCTTCATAAGGACAGATGCAATTGTGTTTATATCCCCAAACTAGGCCAGTGTATTCCATGGTGTGTATTTAGAATATTCAGTATGTTCTGTGCACCTAAAGTTTGCAAAAACTTCTCCTCTGTTGGCACAGACCACTAAGTATTTATTATACAAACTTGGCATATTCAAACCTATGTGATTCCCTTTTTGAAGTACCACTATCCTTCATTCCCTATTAATTGGAGGAGAATATAGTTTTAGGTGTAATTATAAGTGGAAACATATACCATATTCCTCATTTGGAACATTATTTACTATTGAACTAACCTGAGACATGTTTAAAAATAACATTTACCTGGCTGATTTATATTTGATGATTTGCAAGCAAAGTTCATTTTAAGAATTTTCTAGTAACCATATAGTAATAGATGGCATCAACAAATCTAATGGAGAGTAAAAGTGTCATCAGTGTGGTATTATAGTCAAAGTCAGAAATCCTACATACTACAGAATTTGGATTCTAGCTTTTTTACAAACTACGGAAGATCCCTAACTTAAGTGTGGTCAACTTAAGACTTTTCATCTTTATGATACTGAAAAATTGGCACACTGTCAGTAAGACTTCCTGCATTGATTTTTGATCTTTTCCTGTGCTGTTGACATGGAGTATGATACTCTCATAGTGACTGGTAGCAGCAGTGAGCCACAGCTCTGTCAGCCATATGATCATGAGAGGAAAGAACCCTGCCTTGTGTTACTAAGCTATGGTCAGTGGGATAGGTAGATTGAATGAATTTTCAATTAAATGATACTTTAGCTTACAGTGTGCACCTCCATGTAAGCTGAGGAGCATCTGTACTGATGTGTTTTTAAGCAGGCCCATACCTTCATTTTTTCTTTTGTAAGATGGACATAATGATATTTTGTTAATAGTTTTAATGGGAGAAACAAATTTTAATGTATATTAAAGGAGTATATTTATTCTTTTGCAAATAGGGTTGTCTACATAAATGCTAGAATGTTATTATTACTTACATGATTAAATATATATAACATGATATTGGCCAATCATATTGTTCAGAAAAAAAAATGTTTTCCTGGTGTGCATATAAAAGTGGTTTTCAAGTGACTGTCTTATCAATTCAGTTCTCTTTCTTTTGAATAAATTTATGATGATATATATATCTTACCATAAAATAAGATGTAGTCTCTATTACAGATACTTTGTTTATACTTCATATTCTACATTTCACTGATGAAACTAGAAATTATAGAGTGCCTTGATCATGAGACAGTTCTCACCACTGAATAGTTCTGGGAATCAGAGTCTTCGTTCCTAAAATGAGGAAGCAAATGCAGTAATTTTCAAAAATTCTCACTGTTTAAAATGTCTTTAACTTTTTATGACTCCTGCTCCTTTGAAACTGAACTTCTCAGAATCTTTCTGAATTTTGTTGGTATCTTTCAATTGATCATGTTTTAGCTACTTTCCATAAGGCACCAACCCTGAACAGGGAACGTATGTGCAGTTGCTGATAAGAATCTTAGTATATGCCCAATGAAATGTGTTTACCATAACTTAGTGGTCACTTCCATAAGCATTTTTTCTGGTAGTATTAAAACAACAACAGTCAAATTTCTAAGAGACAAATCTTATTCATGTTTGGGGATAACTAAAGTAAAAATTAGCTCTAGAAGTCAATCTTTTTATTTTTCAAAATTTCTTTTTCTCTTGGAACACTGATATAAAAAATCATATATTTGAGGCATTTTGAAACATTTATTATTACAGGGCTAAGTAACTGTAGATAGAACCTAACTCTTTTATATTAGGATCATAGCATATAAGGTCTAACGATTTATACAAAACAATAATGAGACCATATGCTTGAATTTAAACTGGGAATTTTTAATATCAAATAGAAGAAATGCAAAAAAGGATTAAATTATCATATTGTGAAAAAGTTATTCAGGTGAACACTTGTTACTTGTTATTACAAGTATAAAGTATAGTCTGAATAAATCTATGAAGAGCTCTTTTTTTAGTGCAATTATTTCCTATAATGTGTAATTTTTCCTGCCCCTTCTGTTTATTTTAATTTCAATATGAAAGAAATGATCATCCCATTTTCTTTGAAATTGGTATAAAGGTAAAACCACAAACCTCTTGAAAGAATTCCTTTGTTCCCAATCACATGAGTGTTGTTGGAACAAAATTTTACCACCTGCCAAAGGCTTTAAAAACTAAATCAAAAGGCTCACTGCTTCAAAATACTCAAACTAAAGGTAGGTTTCTGGATGAAAATGTAATGACTGGATCATTCTCATTACACATTTATTATTGTACAGCAGAATTAATGGATCTTTTGCTACCTTTCAATACAGAATAATTCATACATGAAAATATTTAAATCATGAATAGTTAGATTATTCCTTCATTCTAAAAAATTAGAATTGAGGTTTTCACATTTAGGATGTATCACTATTTGTGTTAAAACTTCCTAAAAGTAAAAGGAAAAAAGGTGAGGTATTTCTCATACTAGTTAAAACAATTCAGTAATGGCATGCTTCATTAACTGTTTGCATACAAGACAAAAGTACTTTCTGATGAAGTGGAAAACCAACTTGGGACCAATTTTCCACAACATAAATTCAACACTCATTCTACCTCTTGATACCTTTGTATTCAAACTACCGGGAAGATTTTTCATATCTGTCATACCACTAATCATTTTAATATTTCTACTTTAGATTCTCCAATCCTCGAAAATGCTTCTATTTTACATTCATTTTCTGAGAATAAGCTTAAGATTTACATTTACTAATAGTTTTCATCTATGCGAATCCATTGCATTGACAGTTTTCCAACTGATTTAGAAAGAATATATTCTTAGAATATAAGGAATGTGATAAACAGTATTAAAATAGACAGCTAAACAAACTCCTGGATACGTTCGATTTCTGTCTCTGTTTCTGATCTCTCTCTCTATTTATATACACACACACACACACACACACAGAGTTTATGTGTTCAATATATGAGTAAGTAGTATAATGAGTATGATGAATTGAGCATTATTGCAAATATAGTTATTTTATAAGATGTTGTTTATGTTGATACTAGAAGAAAATATTACCCTAGTAAATTTGCAAAAGAAGTAACTGGTGATTTGCAGGAACACCATTGTTGATCATTGTGTCACAAGAATGTGGATTCAGTGATAGGTGAGTCAGTTCTGCCCATTAAAAACATAATAGTGACTAAGTGTACCAGACACGATGAAGTCACCCATGGTCCCCGTAGGTTTTAAGCTATTATTTCATTTGTTATATTGTATTTTGTCTTTATCAGCAGTGTTCAAACATCTATTTTGATCACAAAGGTGAGAATCTGGGAGACAGTGTCTGTCTTCACATCTCTAAGTTGTAATCTCATATTTTCTGGACAAGGGGGAAAAAGGGACATTATACTATGTTAATTCCTTAATGAAAGTGAGTTGCTGATCGGGGAAAATCAAGCTTTCTTTGCTTGCAATATCATAAAACATCCTTCTCAATATACTGTGAGTCAACTTTTATGTAGGAAAATTTTTTGATAAAACTTAAGAATGTCACCTGAAAGCATGTTTTGATTATATGAAACATAATCAATTTATAAATATCCATACTGTGAAGCATTATTTTATCATATAGCATATTCTATATCTATTATTTAGATTTTTATTTCATTAGAACTTGGTGTTGTCTGATCTCTAAAGCAAATGTTTCAGCCCTTTGAATTTTAAAATATTTATTAAAAATCGTTGAAATTTCGGAAATAGAAGTTTAAACATACTTTTAAGAGTTTTCCTTTTTGGTTTAAAAAATAACATTCTGCAATTTTATTTCTTTGTTTCAAAAATGAACATAATCATACTACATTAAAATAATTGTATGATCCAAGCCAGAAGATATATTCCCAGCATGAAAATGTCATAGTAGTATAAGTTGAGTATTTGAAACATGATTATTGATTCAGTGAGCTATATATCATGAAACATGTAAAATATTAACTTCCTTTACTATATAGCATACTGATCTTTAGAGATTTTTTCCCTCAAATATATCATATAAATTCAGTTTTTCTAATCAAGTTTTAAAATAATCCACTACTTAGGAAACACTTTAGTCTAGTACATTTGCTTAAATTAGGCTACATCTGTAGTAGTTTTAGAATTCAAGCCCTTTTGCATAAAAATGGATCTGTTCATGTAAACATCTATAGACCACTTTCCCAATAGGGGGAGAAGAACAAATGAGACAAGTGGAAGTGTTTTAATTTCCTGCTTGCTACTTTATTTAAGATGCTGGCATGCAAAATAGCTCCTTTGAAAATTCCTTTGTTTTGACCTTTCAGCAGGATTGGATGCCAGAAATAATATGATCATGCCTTTAATGTAGGAGGTGCTAAAATTAAATAGTTTCACTGCCATTTGTGACTCCTGGGTTCTCCAAGGTATCTAGTCTCTGATCATTTACTGGTTGAAATAATTTCTTTTTTGATACTAACAATAAAGTTAAATAGTGGTTTTTTTTTTCCTGTTTTTGTGATTTCATCTTCATTAGTTTCAATTTTTAAAAAGATCCAAATTATTGAAAAGGATAAGGTCAATTTTTTTTTTCTTTTTTTTTTTTTTTTGGTACCAGGGATTGAACCCAGGGCTGCTTAACCACTAAACCGCATCCCCAGCCCATTTTTTTGTTTGTTAGACAGGTTTAGGCTAACTGCTTAGGGCTTCTCTAAGTTGCTCAGGCTGGCTTTGAATTTGTGATCCTCCTGCCTCAGTGTCCCGAGTTGCTGGGATTATAGGAAAGCACCACCCTACCCAGCCAAAATTTTTATCCTTGGAAAGGTAGTGTTTAATCATTTGCCCTTAGGATAAATTGTCCATTCTTGACAGCAGCAGTACTGGTTGAGTTACAAAAGGTTCTGCAGTTCTGTCTACTGAATATCAAAGTAGTTAATTTCCATTGTGGAAAATTGAAGGGTGGCCTTGTTTTTCTGTTAGAATATTGAGTTCATTTTAACTTAATGATTCAACAAGTATTTTAGGTAAATATGTGCTTAAGTTTTTAAGTGCTTTTTAAAATACAAGTTGAAGGGTTGGGCATGGTGGCAAACACTTATAATCCCATCGACTAGGGAGGCTAAGGCAGGAGGATGGTAAGTTCAAGGCCAGCCTCAGCAAAATAAAAAAAAGTAAAATAAAAAGAGATGTAGCTCAGTGGTGGAGTGTCCCTTTGTTCCATTCCCAGTACCACTGCCCACTCCCGTAAATGAAGAAGTAAGAAATTGCAAAATAAAACTTGAAAACATCAGTAATCATTGAAGATTGTTAATTACATGATGTTGATGTTGTATTCTATTTTACTATTTATTAAATATGTTAACTTTCAACTTCATAAGTAGAATCTTGGGATATATATTCATTCTATCAGACACTTTATATGAATGTATCTCAACTCCTCCACAATTTGACCTAGTGGCATTAAAAAGAAAAGATGAACTAGCTATATATCTGAACAGTTATATTCAGCATTAATGGAAATTTCGATATTTCCAAGTTGTTTTTACATTACTTTGTGAATGTACCAATAGACCTGTGTTTTTCTTCATAATAAACAAACAACAATTTGTAATGTTAATAACTTTATTTACATTGAGCAAACCGTATACATATATCACATATAAAATTCAACTTAATTAAAGCATAAATTTTGAAAGCATGTAATGTTTCCAACATATAAATATACATTTTTCTTGATAGGTAATTTTTATGAAATATTACCTGTTAGAGGATCTATCCCATTTAAAATTGGCCAACATATAATGTTTTAAAATTCATTGTTTATATAAACCAGACACTATTTTATCTAAGACTGCGTATAACAGAAAAGAGGACAAATCAGGCACTTCTTAAGATGATGGGATTCTTTAGCTTAGACTATCACAGCTTCACAGAGAGGTGCTTTATTTTCCTAAAATAAACATTGAAAGCGATGCCCAGCCCAGCCACTCAATGCATGCATTTAACACTCCCTCAGAGGAAGGTCTGGTGTGCCGGGCCCACTAGGTTTTAGATCTCAGAAGGGGCTTTACACCCCATGGTGTAGGCACACTTCTTTCAGTGGAAAGTATGTCATTAAAATACTGCCCTCTTACAGTGACTTCAAACTAGTATAGTTGGAATTGTTTTTGGTCACTACACACAGCAGGACAATCATTTTGAGATTCCCATGGAGTAATTCACCATTTTTATACATTTAACAATATGGGAAATCAGTTTCTTTGTGACAAGTAGTATTGATTTGGATCCAGTAAGTCAAAAACATTTTCAGTTTTTGCCAAAAGAGAGAAGGACAAGAAAAAGGAAGACGGCAACCCTCATGCTTGATGGTTACACTCTGAACGCACTTACATATTTACCAAACAAAAATGAAATCAAATTATAGATGAAAACCTATGAATGAGAAACTGATCTTATTTTTTATCAATCAATGCCCAGTTAAATAGGCCATTGCAAAGATTTAGTATGAGTAGAAAAAAGCCTATAATTGAATAAAATGTTTTACTAGTTAACTAGAGAAATATCCACATAGTTTATTCTTGCATTGTAGAGACACATTCTCAATGAAAACATTGTGTATTGTATTATTAACTTACAGCATATGATCTCCATTTCTGCCTCCCTCAATTTCTCCCCCCTGGGATAGTAACAATGTGGACTCACACATTTACTATATTAATTAGAAATCACTACCTAATATAATTATTCTAGCAAGCACATGGTGAGTTCTGAAAATATTATTGACAGAATTTCTCCATTTAACTCTGGTGTTAAAAAGATTTGCATGTCTGAAACTGCCTTGATTAGATATTGTTTTTGACGACTCTGCTCAGTGTTTTACTATATGCACATTAAGCATGAGGACTTTTAGCACGTCTGAAGTAACATCTGCTCTGTCTTTTTGTTGCAGGGTTCATGGTATAATTAGCTCTATATTTCACCAAATACAATTTTGCTCCCATGGCGGACAAAGCAGCATGAAGAAAACATAAATAATTGCAGATTAGAGAAACAGAAGGCAAAGTGGGTGTAGATGGCTTTGATAAAAAAGGGTTAAGGAGAATAGAAGGTCAACTCATTATTAAGAAAAAAAGGAGGCAGTTAAAATTAGATATGGTCTTTGTAATTAAAGAAAACACACACAGATTTTTCTTTTAGCAATGTTCCCTATTTGGTCAAATAGCTTAATGATTTGCAATGATGTAGTTTGTTTTGTGTTTATTTAGAAAACACTTTAAGCACTGTTCATGCTTGGATACATAAAAGAAAATTTAATTAGAAGAAATGTTGAAAAGATATAGCATGTTTCCAGTCATTTCCCAGAATATAAAATATAATTTCTTTGATAATGCCACTTTTACAGAATCCAATGATCTCAGTGTAGCCAGCTAGTCAAATATTTGGAGCCTGCTCTTCTGATTTCATTGTGTCTCTACTTAACCAGTAGCCAAGAGATTTGCATGAGCCAGTAGTATTCCTTTCATATCAAATTTGTATTTTTGGTGATTATTTATTATATGAAACATCTCATTGTTCTACCTGATACAAATTATATTAAAGAACATTGCACAAAATCACAGTATGGAAAGTTATATTTAAATAGTGTATTTTGGCAATTCATGACATAATCTAATATACAATTTTTAAAAACTTTTGTGTGATCAACCATTACATTAGCTTCAAAGGTAAAAAAGTAATTTTCCTCATCTTTCACTTTTAGATTACAAATTATAAAAACATTTTGAAAGGATGGGATGGGAGTATAGTTCAGAAGTAGAGCAAGTGCTTACCATGCACAAAGCCCTGGATTTAATCCAAAACACCAAAAAAAAAAAAAAAAAAAAAAAAAATCATTTTGAAATGATAATAAAATAATGAAGTACTGACCTTGGCACTTTATTCTTAAGGCAAAAAAATCTTTTGAATCTTCAAAATCTTTGAAACAAAGTAATAGTGTTATGTTTTTGTTTTTGTTTTTGTTTAGAAAAAAGATGTGTAAGAGATTTTCTTCTTACAGGTATTCATCCAGTGGAATAAAATAGGTAAAAATATGGAAACACCCAGTCCAACTCTTTAGCTAAAGCATAAAGTTAACATGTCAACTAGAACAATTATAAGACAAGTAAAATAAGACAAAAAGAAAGACAAAGTATTAATGAAATATTCTGTAGTATAGCATTGAAGGACAGTTTAAGAGATAATTATATAAGGCAACTTAAGTAATTTTAAAAAAATAACTTTTTCCCACTATGCCTTCCCTTATTGAAAAAAGTGAGACAAAATATTTCTGTTTACAAAAATATATTTTCACATAGTAAGCTTAGTTATATTACTAATCACTCTAATAATGCCTAGGAGATTTTATCATCTCCCTGTGAACTACAAAAGTTCTCATCCATCTTATCTCAGGGAGATTTTTTAAAAAATGCAGAATAACAGAGGCATATGCAAAAGTGAACTATTCTCAGAAGACAAGTGCCACAAAATAAGACTGTGTTATTCACCTATTCTTTGACTTACTTTCATCTTTGTTGGACAGATAGAGAACACAAAATCCCACTTTGGAATGTATGTGAATATTTAAATTTTATTTTCCTGGAAACCATCAAACCCCAGTTGAAAGGAACTGTTTGTTTAATTAGTTTAGAGTTCTTGAATTCTAGTTGCACTTTAGAATATTTCTAGCTAGGGTTGAGTTCAGTACTACAGAGCCTGTTCAGTAAGCACAAGGTCCTGGATTAAATACCCAGCAAATTGAATACAAACACAAAGAAGACTCTTGGAAGAGCTTGAAAAAAAAAAATACCCAGATTTGCTCAAAACCAAAAAGTCATAATCTATAAGGATGGGTTCAACGTACTGGTATTTTTATAAAGATCCTGGTGATTTTAGTCAAAAGTCAGTTTTGAGAATGAGCAAATTCTAGTTTAACTTTTCATGATTTGAGGCCCTTTGCATATTTTTTTGTTAATGTAATCTTAAAACTATTTGTTATCATATACCCATTAAGCCATTCCATCTATAGATAATGTTTGACTATTGTCAAGTTTCTGTTACACATAGTTCAAAATGTGTGAGTCCTTTCAGTGTTTGAAGAAAACCATAGTGGACCTTTCATTTTTATGGTGCTCCTTTCCTGGCCATTTTCTAAATAAAGTGGTATCCTCAATCCTTATTTATAATTACATTCATATATAAGTGTGTGTGTGTGTATGTGTGTGTGTGTGTGTGATGAATTCTACATAATATATATATATATATATATAATGTAACCTTGCAGTACATAGTTATAATTTAGTTGTATGTACATAAATATAGGCAAGTGAATGTCACATGAGATGACTTTGTTAAGTTAAATATATTAACATATCTCAGAATTTTGGCATATATAGTTTGAAGAACTAGAAAAATATTTTGGTCAATTTAGTTCTTGTGACCCTTATCTCTGAATAAATGTACCTTTTTATGTGCTTTACAGTATTTTGAAGAAAATAACTAAGATTACAAAAATTATCTTGTGTTGGTAAAGCTAGTACAGAGAATAAATTTAATTCCACTAATTTTGATTTCAAAGTCTATATTTTTTCTTTACATCAGTGTCTTTCCCATGGTTACAATGATCAAGCAGAACTGAATATTTCAGTCCTATGTGGTGACAAATATGTAAACAACCATAGTTACTTTTTTATTTTTTTCAAATGATTGATAAATACATTGGGACACTGAATGAGACCCTGTATGAATTTTGGGGTCTCTTTCCTGAATGCTAGGGACGACCATGATTAGATATTATGAATAGAAATTATGGTAAAGATACAAGATTTGTTCTGCCTTCTCACTTCAGATATTTAGCATCTTTATTATTCAAATACAACCCACACATTAAGCCTCATTTATTCAAATTTTGATTTTTGTGTATATGTGTGTGTGAAGAAATAATCCATGAAAATGAAACTTATTTTTCTATATACACAAAAGTTTTAGCTTAGCATAATTTGTATGGAATGATGAGATTAGTATTGACCATTTATCATGTTGATAATGTTACTTATTCAAAATATATAAATACAGAATGTAAGGAGGTGTATCATTCTGGGGAATTAAAGTCAATTTCATTATGTGAATACATAATAATATACTGGTGGGGAGATGTGCCTTCATTTACCTTTCTTGCTCTATTTTTTCAGTTCAATAAATGTCATTGACTTTGGGTGTCTTTTAAAACTAAAGATGTAAGTGAGTAGATAAGATACAAAACTTCTGCCTATTGCTTTTGTTCAGAAGAGGGCAAGGGTTGTGATGATGTCCCTGAAAGCTCAGGAATGGTTTAACGGCATTTCTATATTCAGGTTGTATAATTCATAAATTTCTTTAATTTCCAAATTATATTAGATTTAATGAAATTTTACTCTTAATTCATTTGATTTAGCTACATGCTTGTCTTTAACTTGTGGGTGAGAGAAATTAGAGCAATTCTGTCTGAAGTGGTTTAAGGTAGTTTTAAATGCAGGAATAGTGGAGTTCCGCCACCCTGTAAAAACTCAATTTTGACATGAATGCTCATAGGTCTCCTTATTTACATCACCAACATGAAGCTTAAAACTACAATAATTTTGTCAGATTTTGGCTTATTTTATCTTTAGTTTTTAATAAGAGTTTTGCAGTTCAGGAAAAATGATGTGTTTTGAGCTGTATCTTGATATAATTAACTTATCCAAATATAAATAAGGAGAACTCTAACAGTAAGTTACTCTCAAAGGATGAGAGGTAACCCTGATTTGAAAATAAATAATGTGTAAGAATAACTAGAGGCAAATTCATACTAAGATCATTTTATTTTCACAAATGGAAAAAATTGACAGATTTCTGATACTCAAGAATATCTTTCCCGCATAATTTTCACTGTGACCAAGGGGGATACTCTGTTGGTTTGGAAGTAGAACTATTAAAATATGTTTTCTATTTCAAATATGTGATAAATGGTAGTCCAAGATGGAAGAGAGCTGCAAATACTGTTTTTCAAATGCAGCTATTTTAAATAGGCTTTTGATAACTGAGAACATCATGACCCAAAAGAACATTGTGTTAGGGAAAAATTTATTATGTAAACCATTAGTATTTCAGGGGTAGTTTATATATTTTTCCACAAAATATTATTGCATAGAATAGAAAAGTAAACATCAATAAATTACTTAAAAATTAAATGAAGTATCAAAATATTCATATCATTTCTCCAGTTTTAGGTTTTTCCGTTTCCAGTGACTATGGTACCATGTTAACAAAATTCTTACTAGTGCATATTAATAGAAGGCATGTAATGTCATCCTTGTTCCTTTCCAATATTATTTCTTCTCCTTTCAACAAAACATACAGTGCATTGAGTACTTAAATAATGAACCCATTATGCTTCACATGTATGAAGCTATGAGTAGGTGATTAAGTAGGCAGGGACTATGGTGATCATCTCTTCACATATGAGGAAACTAGGGTATTGAGAAATCAACTAAATCTCTCAAAATTAAGAGAGGAAAATCACATAAAGGGGAGTAGAGAAGTAGGGAAATCACATAAAGGGGAGTAGAGAAGGGAATTGTGTTGTTTTTTCCAATATTGTTTGTCATTACTAGGGGAAAGAATCATATGCATTTAAACCCTGGAGCTAGGGGATAAGTATTAAAGGATGCTTTTATATAAAAACACACATGCATTAGGCCCTCTGTATCTGCAACCAACTGTGAACTGAAAATATATGGAAAAATTGGTCTGTTCCAAATAAGTACAGACTTTTTCTTTGTTATTATTCCTTTAACATTATATTATAGTCACTATTTATGTAGCATTTACATTGCATTAGATATTATAAATAATCTAGAGTTTATTTGTAGTATACATGATGATATGAGCAGTTTATATGCAAATAATGTCCTTTTATATAAGATACATGAGCATCTGTGAATTTTGGTATCCAATGAGAATCCTGGAACTAATCCCCTATAGATACTGAAAGATAGCATTAAATTTAAGTGCAACGTCCATTGATTACCTTAGACTGTGTGTTGTACCCTCTTTTTATACCCCCAAGTCTCCAATGCCTCCTTCGGAGCCCTACGTAGACCTATTATTTGCCCACAGAGTTTTTAATGCGTATTTTAATGGTTCTTTTCAAACTTACTCTTCCCTCTGCAAGAATCATGCTTTATTAACCTACATTTTCAGTGATTCTTTTTCTATCACAACCTTTGGTTGCATGAGCACATATTTACTTTTAGTGCTTTGTTCAGAGCTATAAAAGAGAAAATGCAGATGTAGCCTTAATATAGCATAATGACATCTTTCATTTATTGTAGGTTTACGCTTTTGATGCTGTTGTCATGAGTTTCTTAAACTCATATTCTTCCTCATAGTATACATATCTTTGCATACTTTCTAAAAGTCACATATATTTTTAATACAGTTATTATAAACTGTATATTTTAAACCCAATGGATTTAACACCATAGGTATGGATATAGTGCCGATAAAAAGACATTCCCCAAAGTGTATGAACTTCAAAATTCTCAAAGTGTATAAAGACCTTGGTATTTTGGCATCATTTCCTCTCTGGTAGGATAGGAGCATCTTGAGGGCAGATTGTGTGATCAACATATCCCTTTGTGTTTGGAGCAGTGATTCTCATGCTGTGTCCATTCAGTAAATGAGTTAAAATATAGAAATGAACTTCTGAAGTAGAATCCTGGAATCAAAGAAATATTAAGCGAGTGATTTTATATTTTCAAGATACACTCTTTCCAGTGAAAACTTAAACAACAACTTATGAGATAGGTTCAGGACTGGAGGCCTTTTCCTTATTAGTAATTTGATTACTACAGAAATGAAAAAGAAAATACTTCAGTGTTGTCATTAATATCTCTGCTTGTAAATTCTCTCTCTCAAAATGGTGACTTGACTAGAAGTTAAGTTGGGATATACCAAATTAAAAATCTCTAGAAGAAATTTTTTGTTTACTTCATTAAACCCATTTATTCTTTATTCTTCTTCTGGTGTCAGTTATTGGTATCTCTGTTTTTCACTTTATGGACTGTTAGTGTCCCCCACCAACAAATTCATATTTTGAAACCATAGTGCCAAAGTGACAGTTATTGGAGACAGGGATTTGGGGGGATGCTATTTAAGTCATGAGGGTAGAGCCCTAATGAATGAGATTAGTGCCCTTATAAAAAGAGTCCAGAGAGACAGCTTATTTGCTCTTGACTATGTGAATATAGAATAAAAGTCAGCAGTCTACAATTTGGAAGAAGAGACTTACCATGCTGGTACCCTAACCTTGAACTTCTAGCCTCCATAACTGTGAGAAATAATAGTTTTTTTTTGTTGTTGTTGTTGTTGTTGTTGTTTTCCAGTTCTGGGGACCAAATCCAGGACCTCACACATGCTAGGCAAGTGTTCTACCACTGAACTACACTCCTAACCCATGTGGTGAATTTTATAGCAGCTCAACTAAAAGTTGTTCATGCCCAGAACTTGAGATCTATATCTGGTACCCACACATAATGTATCCACAGATTCACCCATTTCTTTTTTTTTCACCTCCTTCATCGTCTCTTACTGGGTTATTGTGAAGGTCCCCTTACCTGATTCTGTGCTTTCTCATTTTCCTCCATAAAAGACAGAGTAGTCCAGTAAATACATTTGTCAAACCAGGTCACTCATCTGCCTATAAACATCCCCAGTCTTTTCATTTCATTTACAGCAAAATAATAAAGACCTTTCAGTAATCACAATACTCTTCATGTTTGGGTTCCTTGCTTCTTCTCCACTCTAACTGCTCCTCTACCCAATCACCTTTACTTACTCACCTCTAGCTATACTGACCTCCTTGCCATTTCTCAAATATTCTAGGAATGCTGACACCTTACCCTCCCCTCCTGCAGTTCTCCTTACCCAGAGATCAAACATCTTGTTCTCTTAACTTCTTCAAAAGTTCCCTTCTTATTGAGGCTATTGTAGGTGACTATTTTAAATTGCAACCATCTTCCTCAATATGTAAACACTCTCTTTCTTCCTTTCCTATTTATCTTCTCCATAGAAATTGTCCTGACCTGATGCACTGTGCACTTTACCTATAGTATAGTATATAGTTATTAGAAGGTCAGCTCCATGAGGCCTGGGACTTTGTTGTCCACTTTATTCATCACTAATCCCAGTGCCCTAGAACTGTGCCAGCAACTATTATTTGATGAAAGAATGAACTGAGAGAGAGAGAGATGTTTTATGGCACAAAAACATAAAAAATTACATTGTGAAACAGAGTTAACTAAGAAAAAACTATGGACATTCCAGTTATTCTTTAATAAAAGTATAAATGTTTCATAGAGATCTAAGGAGAAAAAAGCCCCTCAAAATTCTTTGTTCTGATAAGTGTCGAAGAAATAGTTAAAACATTTGTTTTCTAAATGTGACATGCTCTAGGAACTACACATCACGTCAGCTCATGTTTACACATTATGTTACTATAACTGCTTAAAATGTAGGGATTTTTAATTGAATTTTATGGCTGGTCTACATTGTTGATAGTAATTTTTATGTTATAGCTTATGAGCTTAGTCATAGAAGGATACAGAGAAATTTCCATTGATGTAATAAAATATCTATAAAAGCAAAATGGTGTTTCCTTAGTAGGTAGTTATGTTATATCTCTCTAAATCTCTGAACATGCAATTATAAATAAATGAATTTTAGAAAGAATATTTTGTAACTTAAATAACTTCCTTAAATGATAATAATCAGCGATATATTCCTAGATGTTACATAAAATATATACATTTTAATAACATTATTTTGACTCTGAAAACTACCAAAGTAATGTATTTTCAGATAGAATCCCAAAGCTTTCTAAAAAATTTCCTTATATTAGAGATCTCCTAGTCAAGCTGATTATTTTAATGTACATGTTTAAAAACACTAAATGTTTATCAGTTGGATTTCATTTAATACATCAAAAGAGTTATGAAAATGTGAAGTTTATATTCTTTAATATTAGGTTATTATCTTTTTTCCAAATGGCCAACATAGGTTTTTAATTGGAAATTATATTGTTAACACTTACTTGCAGTAATCAAGTTATTAAAATAGTCATTTATTTTTTCTTAGAAACATTAGGAATTTTAATTTTTCAAAAACATATTCATTAATTTCAAGGAGAACTCAAACTTCATTCCTTCATAGTTGTTAATAGTCATTTTATATATTTTACTTACTTCATCACGGGAAATGATGATAAAAAATTGGAATTTTCCATTATTATTGACCTTTAAAATCTCTTAAGTTAAGGATTATGAATACTTTTGGCTCAAAGCATACATAAACTTGCTATTTTCTTTTTCTTCTACATATTCCCACTCAACAGCACTTTCTTGAATTTTAAAATGGATAACATTCGTTTGACATTTTGCAGTCTAAAAATTAAATTTTCATGCTTGCTTTGAATGCATCTGGGAACCTAGAAATGAAATTTTGATAGAAATAAAAATGCCACTGGGAATATTATTGATTACCCAGAATGTGTGGCTTTCATTTACCAATTAAAGCATATTAGCCTAGTCATCCAAAAATGGGTTAGATCTATTCTTTCAACCATTGATATAATAGATAATTTAGAGCCATTGTCTGTTAAAGGTTTCAGATGATCATAAAATGTTAGCACATAAAAGAGCTGATCTGATTAACTTTCTGGAATCTAGACAATCAGAAAAATATTTTCATAATGTATTAACATACTGAGATTATAAAACAGTCATAAGACATTAGTCTGAACATTCATACCACCTTCAATGAAAGGGTCCTTGTGCATTAACTACTAACTTAAAAATGATAAAACTGAAAAACAAAAAAACACTCAAACTGCTTTATATTGTCCCAGCTCAGTTTTTGACTTTAAGCAATCTGGCATTATATATGAAACCCTGTTATTTTTCCCCATTATTGTATAGAGATTTACTCTGTGCACCACTTTTATTCTTGTTTCTAAAAATCTGAACTCCAAGGCAGCTTCTTATCAATTGCATGTTGCTAAATTATAATGCTTTCCTAAACTCTAAAGCACCATTTTAATGCTAATTATAATGTATTGGCTTCATTTTGAATGACAGTTTGCTGAACGCCTATTCTGGGCCATACTGGGTTAAACAGAGGCAATGTAAAGTCTAAAGATGAAATCTTTACTTTAAAGATCTTACTTCCTGTAATATTGAAAGAATATTGCATTTTTCAGTGTTAGAATTCAGGTTGTCATATTCTATTTGAAACGTGTAAAATTTATGAGTTTTAAACTGTACTCTTTTATTTTAATGTTCGTACAGTCTTAACTATTTTTCTGTTTTGAAATCTGATCCCCTCAAATCTAATGTTTGTTAAAATGGTCATAATTTCCTTTTCATAATTTTATACACTCCAAATTGACCTGGTAAAAACTCTTTTTATTCAAATACTTCTCATAATATTCATATGGCAGGTGCTTTGCATACACTCATCAAATTCGTGTGATGATTTGGTGTATTATACGTGAGAGACTGAGGCTTACACCATTGCTGTAACAACTGGTCTTCATTTTGTCTCATCACACTCCTGTAATCATAACCATGACTTCTACTTTGTAATCATTGCTTACTTTATCAATCACCTAATTCTACATGCTTTATGCTTTAATCCTTTGCTTGCTCTGTGAATAGGTGTTTTCCCCATTTTCCAGAAGAACTGTTTTTGAGGCACTGAGTCTTAATGCTGAACACTGCAATGGCAATATTTAAAGTCACATCCACCTTTCACCTAATTCCTGTGCTTTGCCACCACACAATGAATAATAACTAATTAATTAACTAGTAAAAACAAAATTTTATCAATTATTTGACATGCAGGTAATGAGCTTTCTTTATGAAACTGAAGAGCAACTTTTCTAGATCTGTTGTAACTGTAAGAAGTCATAACAGAGTAATGTTGGACATACTAAAACTAAATTAATATATAACATTGATGTCATAAAATGCCCTCATCATCCTAAAATGTTCTCCCATACCATAGCATTTGCCAAAGTACCATCCCAGGATCCATGGAAAAAAGGGTTCCCAGAACACTTCCAGGGAGTCAAAAAGGTCAAAACTCTTCATTGTAATAATCTGATAACATATTGTTTTAAATCTCATTCTTTTATGAATATATGGTGAAGGATTTTAGAGGCTACCTGGTTTGTGACACATATGTAGTGATTCACAACAGACAAAACGGAAGTATACTTGAAAATCAAATGATTTATTTCAAGCCAGTCATTGCAGAGGTTTGTAAAAATGCAAAATAAAATATTTTGTTTCTCATTATATTTTTGGAAATATATTTATCTCTCATAAAGTATGTTATTTATGCTAGCAGTTGATAAATTTGTGCTCACTTAAAATTAAATTGTTAAAAAATTCTCAAGTTTTCATTTCTGATATGGTAAAACTGTTAAATGTAATCTATATGTATAAAGAAGTCCCAGAATCCAAATGTTCAAAATGGATGATTTATAAAATTATGTATTATTACCAGAGTTTTGATTTTTTATTATTAGAAACCCTAATCTTTTTACAGTAAATTTTACTCCAGAGGCTTTTTAAAACTTGCTGGTAGTCATTGGTGGTAGTGAAAAAAAAATAAGTTTCAAATGAGAAACTTGAAAATCAAAGATATTGTAAGCAACATAGTGGTCTTAGGAAGGTTGGCAATGAAAAGGAACTAAAAGTTACTTTCAAAATTTCTGCTGATATTAAAACTATTATACTACATGAAATCTGATTTTTTTTCTTTCTGTATTTTTCAGTTTAAACTCTGTTCCTGACTGTTTCATACTACTTTTTTTCTGTGCATCTTATCCATTCAGCAAATGTTCAGGGAGGGCAGTCTCTGCACAAGCTTTTCTAGCCTATGGTGAATTCCAAAGTGCATATGAAAAACACTCTTCGTGACTTTCAGCCAAACTTCACTGCTAAATGGTAGAACTTAGATTCAATACAATAAAACAACCAGTGAAGTCAGTATATATATTTATCCATCAAATTTTAATTCTTTGGAACTGAGAAATTTACTTCAATAAAAATATTGTATATGTAGAAATACAAAGATTCCCCATCTTCCTAGTCAAATGTATTTCATTTCAACTCTCTAAATATTTTAAAACATACTTTAAGTGTAACTTTTATATGAAAATCACGAGAACATGTTTTCCTTTGACTCCTTCCTTAGAGTCATGATATAGGAACTTGACATTCAGTGATAATTAAGATTTTGTATGTCAGATTTTCAGTCTCTTTTGAGAAAGGACATTTATAGCATAACCTATGTCTTATGAACCCCAGAATACTTTATGTTTTTAATCTAAAAAGCAGTCTTAACGTTTTCTTTGTATTAATTTTCACCTCTTTAGATTTCCATGGAGGACATTTCTAAAATTTATAGTGTAGCATAAACACTTCTTTTAGTTAATTGTAGAAGTTTAACACTGACTATATTTACAGCCCCGTAGGTATAGTTGAAAATTTACATATTAAACAGAGTTACTCTGGCATGGCTTTAGAAAATGATCTGTGCTCTTAATTATACCTTTAGCATAAATGTGCGAATGTCATTTACTGAAATTTAAAAAGGAAATCAATGATGATGAAGATAATGATGATGATAATATAAAACATATTAATTATATTAAGTTGGCAAATTTTGTTCTTTTTCAGCATTTGATGATTTACGCTTAATGAGGCTATTAGTTGAAGTTTATTTCAATATGATGAAATTTCCAGACTTTTAATTAGTTTCATAGTCATTTCAGGTCTTTTTAGGTGAAACAAAAACTTCAATATCAATGAATTCAAGCTAAATTTCCAAACTAAATTAAGAAAGTGTATAATGTTTACACTTTTCATAGTGATTAACTTCATTCTTAGAGTCAATGACTGATTCATAGTGTATAAAATGAGTACATAATTTGACTTTATGGAAATGATCTGGTCATTCATTTACTTTCTATATTGAAAATAAAATTCTTATTTAAAAAATGCAAGTTATCAAATGCCAAAAAGAAATAATCTCATAATATTTATAGCTACAGAACAATAATTATCAATATTTTCCAATTAATATTTCTCTTTTCCTTAAGCAGTTTTCAGGATACTTAAAGCATAGTCCAAAATTAGAGTTGACAATTGCAAATACCAACCAACCAACACAGTAATAAAATCAATACTTACATTTCCCTTGAGGCCACTATTTACTGTTTGCTGCACCATTTCCTTAATGGAATGGCAGTTATGTTTGCAGAAACCTTGTAACTACCATTTTTATGTTTTAACTAAAAGCAGCTTTCTTGAAGAAGTATGATCAAGAAATTCTTCAGTTACTATTAAAAATTGTCATAAACATTTAGTAGTGATATTTTGCTAATCTGGAGCTAGTCTTTTATGTCCATTCTGATGGACATTGACTTAATATTTAAACATCTCACTATATTTAAGCAACTTGCCAAATTTATATGAACACATTTGTAATTATCAAGTACATTTCATTTTGGGGTTGCTTGTGGTAGTATACTCTAGAAAAAAAAATAGAAAAGAAGTAGGGGAAGGGAAAATAACAGCTCGTTATCTCTGAACAATAAAATTATTGTGATTGACAAATTGATTTACTAATTTCATGTAATTGATTTTTATCATTGTCCTGATTGGATAGTAAGTCCCCCGATCCTGATTGTTTTGGTTTACTTTTTTGTGTTGTTCCTTCTGAAGAAGTGATATCAGAATTGAAATATACTGTTATATTTGTCTGTTTTCCTTTTATATATAATTTCATTGCCTTTGAAATTATGTAATATAAATATGGTATCTTTACATTAATTTTTAAAGCAAATTTTCACTTTTTCAGGATTCAAAATTTGAAACAAATCAATTTATCATTACATTTACTTCTGATTTTGTATTAGAGCTAATAGCATGAGAGTCATTCAAGATGAAAAAGTAAGCACATTTTATCATTGAGAAAAGTTTATTCATGGTCAAACTTTGTTTTTATTAGTACAAACTAAAATGGAAAAGTTGTATGAACAGAATTCATGGCCTTTATTAGGGACATGTTTTGAAACAGGATATTGAAAATAAAGTCCATTGGCCAACTCAAGTCTTTTTACATGATGATGTCAGCAACTATGTAGAGTGATAAAACTGCAATATTTTCATGACAAAGAAAAATTCATATCCACATCTTTAATAAATGAAGGAGAAAAGAAGTGTCCTCAGTTGGTTCATATGTTCCCATCCAAACCTTTGTAGCTTCTCTCAAACTGTAAATATTGAGTGTAAGATCAGAATGAATGTGGTGTTGAATCAAAATTAATCGCTGAAGTTATTACTTACGGTGTCACACGAATTCCACATTCAGGCTTTTCACAGGAGCCTTTGAAGACCCCTACAGGACTAACCAAATGTAATTGATACAGAATCATTGCTATACAACAGCTGCAGGAACAAGGTGCTGCAGCTTTTACTTTAATCTACCTTTCTTTCTGAGAGTTTATTATGTTTTTGAATTTATTCTTTTGTAGATGTGGGAGCTATCTTTTTTATGGAAATTAATCTTTTTAGAAGATGTGTACTCTCTTTTTCAAACACTAATACATTCATTCAAGTATCCTATTATTCAGATCCAGCTGGCTTTTATCTGGTGATATTTACTTCAAAAAGCCAAGTTAAATGGTATCATAGATTAATTCTCAGGGCACAGGAAAGCTTTTTTAGAGAAAAACATGATTTGGTAATTATGTGAAATATCATAATAAAAATCACAGAAAATGTCAAAAATGGGTTGTATAATCCATCATAATAGGAAACTTCAAAAAGTTGTTTTCTTGAAAATGTGGTGCTCTTCGTCCATTATAAGTTTTCATTTCAGTCAAACCTCATGTATTCTAAAGTTTGCTTTGGGCCTTAATAAACTGATCATGAATTTTAGGTTTCTGTTTGTTCATATAAAGCAATGAAACTTCAAAAGGGGCATTATCCACTACTATCTCTTACATAAATCAAACTGGAAATAAGACACATTTTACAATTCAATTTAAGATCCCACTGAGACAATAATGTTGCAAGCTGTGCATTTTGCAAAGTAATATAGTAATGTCTAGTTTGCATTTTTGAAAAACCAAATTAATCACACTTTATTGAATACGTTGGAGCAAACCTAAAATTCATCTATTATTAAAAACTTGTGCAACAAACACAAACTATATTTTATACATAAAGGACAAACTCATTTATTCATTAGGATAAAAAACTTGGAGTTTGCATTTTCTTACTATGAAAGAAATGACATTTGCTATTGGGGCTGTTTTGAATTTTTAAAAGCAATCTATGCATAGCCAACTGCTTGAAAATTTATTTTACTATGTTAAATTGTGCTAGGTGTTAACACTCCCAAATCAAAATATAAGTTAACCTAAAAACTTTGGGATATGAAAACAAAAATCATTTCAGTAAGTATATATACCTTAGAGAGATATCTCATACAAATTTAAAAATATTTATCATGTATTATTTTAGATGTGACAACTCATAATAATATCATTTTATGGTTTTGATAAGGAAAGGAAAAACCTTTCAAGGTAGAATGAAGGTGCATTGTGCTCTGGGATTTTATTAGGTTGCAGAAAATAAGTACTTTCTGCATGTATATATTTTGAGGTAGAATTTGAATTGGATGTTACATATAGTATTAGATATAGAATTATTGTGGCATCACTTGGAATCTATTGCCTACATAATATATATTATATAAGGTTATTTTCAAGAGGTCAGTATTATGGAGTTCTAGTGAATATAAAAATTGTGAAGAGTGAAAAAACAGTAATGAATAGAGAACAAAGTGGATAATACATCTGGAATGTGTATTTTACTGGTGCACATTTTTCAATGTCAGTGTAGTAACCACTGTTTTACTCTCTGCTGATGTGTATAATATTATATACAATAACAGTTATTTGAGGTGCTACAGAACAGCAATATGCACTGCACTGCATAGAAACAGCAGTATTAAAACATATTTCTAGATTTAATTTTGCTATAAAAGTTTGAACCCAATCTTATTACATTTCACAGGCTTTATTATGTAGTTCTGAATTTTTGGAGAACATTCCCTTTTTACCATCCCCAAATTGTGTCACTCCAAGAGGGTCTAAAAAGTGTCTGTGCACCCTGGAAAACAGAGCATTCTCTTGTTTTTCTTATAAGAACCCTACTTGGCAGAATCATAGTCAATACCTACTATGATTGTTGCCCTCTGTCATGGAAGGGTAAACTATATCTCTTTAGCTAAAGGTTTCCAAATGAGTTATGGTTAGTTTCTCTGTATTTAAGAAAACAAAAGAAGGAAAACTTCTCTGCATGTCAGGAAGTATTTTATAAGCCACCAGATTCAGATACAAAGCAGAGCATGTGGGTAACCACTTGTCCTCACCCAACTTAATTTTGTCAGGTCTGGCTCTGGAAACTAATTTGTTCTTCAATCATCTTCTTAGAAAACGCTAATGATAGAGAACACAAGATTTTTTTTTCTATTTTATCAATTTTCCAGTGGCATGAAATATGAGAATCAGGATTCATGCCCTGGTCATATCAATGTCAATGTAGTGGATGACAGAACTCAGGATGATTATTTCTGATGATGAGTTCCTTCTCCTCGGTCGGGCTATCTGATACATCACTTTAATCATATCTCTCTTCTGCCTAAGATGATGACCAAACTCATCATCCTGACATCTGAGAACTTTCATAATCTGGCCCTAGCCTACCTCATTCTGACTTCGGATGCTTCCCTTGTATGTACTTGCTCCTTCAGTCAATTGAGTTTCCCAGCTGTCATCCAGACTTGCCATTTATGTATGTCTTTGCCTCACCGCACAGCATAGGCAGTTCTCTGAACTAGGGTTGCTCTGTTGTACAGTGGAAAGGATTTAGGGTCAGGGTTCAGGCAAAATGTTCCAAGATCATCTTTTCCTAAAGAACTATGTGACCTCAAGCATTTAATCACCCTGAATCTCATTTCCTCTACTATAAAATAAAGGGATCATGCATTATGGTGCCATCCTCAGTACAGTATTACCTTACTACAGCATTTAAAATAATACCTGCCCAACACACATTCTTACATGTGCACATATCCACACCTTCACACAAAATTCACTCTCATCCCTGTATGAGATCTCAGTTAGTATCTCAGTTAATATACAATGTTTATTTATTTATTTGCTCACCATTATCAACCACCTACCTACCAACTAGAACATAAACAACATGAAGATATAGATTTTTACCTGCATTTCACATTGCTATCTCACTCAGTGTTTCCAACAATGCCTAACACATGGTTGGTGTTCACTATATACTAAGAGAATGAATAAATGAGTGATTTCACTGCATGTTTTGTGATATAATTTTTGATTCAAATATTGACAGAAAAACAATTGCATATTGTGTAGTGAAGTTTAAAGATTTTTTTTTTTTTTTTGCTCCTCAGTTTCTCTGAAGTAGTACTCTTGGCATTTAGTTCTCTTGATGATTACATATTGATTTTTTTAATTACTCATTTTGTGCCTTATTTCATTATTTTTCCATTTGATATGATTATGTTTCTTCCCCTTCCTCTCTAAGATTTTTAATATGCAGTGGATAAACTTTGGGATAAACAAAAACTCTAAGCATTTTTCAAAGCCATCTTACTTCTCATCCAGAATTGAAAAATATATTACTATTACCCTTAATAAATGTGCATAATAAAAAGGTTTGCAAAAATTATTTTTATAAGCTCAGAAAATATTTGACACAGTTCAAAAATCCAGCTCTGGGAACTGGAGGTATAGCTTAGTAGTAGATTGCATTTCTACCACACCTGAATACCTGGGTTCAATCCCTAGCACCTTTTTGGAAAGAGCAAAAAGAAAAAGAAGGAAAGGAAAAAAGTCTCAAGGCCTTTTTTATTCTTCTATTCTTAAACATAATACTTTTATGAATTAAGTAGTTCTAAAATAAATACACGAAAAATAGCCACCATACTAGTTACATTAATGTTTACACAGAGCAATTAAAAGACAAGTCATTTTTGTTTTGTTGTTAATTGGTGTGTCTAGAACACAATAACTTTATGGTTAAATGCTTCAAAGATATTTATATTAACATACAAAGTATACACCAATTTTTTTTTTGTCAAAGCAACTCTTCATGGGAAACCTATAAAATAAAATTCTAAAATGTGCCAAAGAAAATAATTTCTGCACAGATCATTTTAATCAAGGGAAGTTCTTAAGTATTTGTTTTGAAAAATCATGTTTAGTGTAGCTACTGAAGTCTTTAAAAGTTGCTCAATAAAACATTTTAATTGAGTAACATTTACTGTAAATTTAACAAGATGTATTTACCCAGGTGACCATAATACTTAAAGCAGGCACATCAAAATGGAAGAATCTGTGAACTGTTGACAGTGGTCCTGACTTTCCCTCCTATAATGATATGATAGAAAGTATATGATAGAATCATGAAAAAAGTAAGAATGGCATAATATTTTAATAGTGCGAGAATTTTTTAAATTATAACAGATTTTATAATCACAAAGGAAAATAATATCACAATATTTTTTATTAAGGAGAGTAATTAATAGGTATATTTTAATAGGTATATTTCTCTTTATATTGAAGATATTTAAAATGCAACAGCTTTATGACTATTATTACCAGATAATGATAATTTGGATAGATGCTATTTTTTTAAGTTAAAGATTTTTTTTAATTCCTGATTTTTTATTTGTTTAAAATTGATAGCAATTTCATCACTCACCATTTACATTTTTACTAAGGATTTACCTTTTACATGTTGATGCTGGAAAAAATATTAGAGAAAGAAAAAACAAAACCAAACAAATGTGACTAATTTAGTCAAATATCACCTTGACAGTTTTTATTTTCAATGAACTTAAAAGCTACTTTTAGCGTTTGATTCTGACATTTAATCACTATATATGACTTTAAATGTAGCTTACTTCCTATATTCTTCATTGGTCACATTGCAGTTATAATAGTTACACTAGATAATTTTTAAATAAAAATGAATAAGGATGTTTAAATTTCACTTTATACTGACCTATGGGTGTTGATATTGTCAGAAAATCAATCTTCATTTAAAAAAAAGCATAGTTTCTAATCATTTTACTTATTCTAACTCACATTGTAATAGCAACCTACAAAAGAATACTGTAACCATTTATTCTTGTGATAAAAATTAGTGCTTATATTTAATTCCCAAATTGCAGTATGGAGGTAAAATGAAATTATCTATATTACTCCTAATCTTCCTAAGTGTTTTTCCTGTTGCCAGCAACCAAAATTTTATTGGTCATTTTGACCTTGAAAACCTCCTCCCCTGCTTGCCCATGAAAAACTGATGAAAAGTGCTTGAACAGAATGTCCTCACTGTGCATAACAAACTATGGGAAGAATGATACAGCTTCACATAAACAGAGGCTTTCAACAAGCCTGCCATCTGTGTGTAATCTACACCACACAGTACAATATTATTTCAGTGGTCCTTCAAATGTGCTGGTTTCTTCTCTGTTATGTGCAGTCCCTCTAAAGCCACCTCTCTCCATAAAATTCTTAAGAGGGAGAACTCTGTAATGACTGCATATCATGAGTATTATATTATAGGTTGGACTAATGACACCTTTTCAGATTATGCTTATTTGTGAATATTTGCTTTTTTGTCTCTGTTTAGGCTCTCTCCCTTAAATAGCAGATAGGATTACTGAGTCTTTAAAACCAATCATAATGTTATTCATTGATTTGTTCAGGATTGAGGGCTGAAGATATGTCAGGCATTCATGTATTCATATTGATTATCTTACTAAAAAGAATATTTAGCTTAGAATAAATAGAGATTGATATTATTAAGTGGATTAATGAGCTGTTTTGTGAAGAATTTATTTTAACTTCCATAACTTTTACTACATTTTGGAAGTCAGACATATTTGCTTATTCTTTCCTACCTCCTCCAGATTTCTGTTTTTTTAAATGGTCCAGGCTGGTTTACTTGAGACTTGTTCTGAGGATTATTGTATAAATATTTTATTTTTTTCCATGGTATCTTAGAGCATCATGACTTGCTCTAAGATACACTTACAAACTATGATTTCCATATCTTACTACACTTACAAACTCATGATTTCCATATCTTCTTCCCTGTGTATCTGCTTTTCTTCCAAATATTAGTCTCATATTTCCAGCCACCAATTGTCAGTCTCTACCAAATTCTATCAAATTTATTTTCAAAATGTCAAACCCATTTACTCTTTGTCTTCTCCATATTCCATTCCAGTTAAAAAATAAAAACTGTGAAAATACATGCTGAATTTGTGTATCTTTTTGCCTTGCTACAAGTTGGTCTGTAACAGAGGTTATATTTAATTTCGAATGCACATTGATGTTTACCACACATGAATATCAAAACTGATGTAGATTTGTAGCTTTCAGCTCAAGAACTGTCTGAAAGTTTTTTCTTGTTAGACATTGGGGACACAATAACAGCAAAAGAGAGATAGGCCTGGCCATGTGGAGCTTACATGAAGCCAAAATAATTTGGAGCTTTTCCCCTACCAATGGAAAACAATTGAGGACCTGTAAGTAAGGGAGTGAGAGAGTAAGATTTTTTTCTTTAAAGTAATGATGGTCCTTGAAATGGATTACAACAGCTGAGATAGAAACAGTAGAGATAAATTACATAGATGGAATCAACAGGACATGAAAAGCAATTGGATATTGGTGGTGCACAGTAAGAAAGCAAAGATAAGGATGATTCCTATCTTTCTGGCTTATACAATCAGCTGGTAATGTTATTCTTTGAGGCTAAACAGGTCTGTAGAGGATATAATTTAATACTGAGATTCATACCTATGAGAAATATCAATATAATCCCCATGAGCATGCCGCCCCATCTATGAGAGTTTCATGCTTTTGGAAAAAAACAGTTTTGCCTCAAAAAAAAAAAAAAAAGATTTTTCAATTTCAATATAAATATAATTGAAACTGAAAACACTATAAATTCATGGAGATTAAAACATTATAATTTATCATAGTCAATACTTATACATGAATATGAAATTATTAATGTCATATACCTTGAAATTGATTACTAACAGTATAGAAAGTCCACCTTGAAAATTTATTTGAGGTGATTGTAAATCTATAGGGAAATTACAAAATCCTCGGAAGAACTTCTAGTTCATTTGTTTGCCTAATGAAAAATAATCTGATGAGGTAAAGTGGGAGAAGGTGGAAATTCATTGCTGCCAGTAATGAGAAAAGCTAAAAGCTATAAAAGTTAGTATATCTACATTATACAAAGTTACTTTAATAACTGTATGATTATACTTGAGATTGGAAAGCTTGAATATGTACCTGGGATTTTAATTTCTACATTGTCCATTGTCTGTGATAGAATTTTACTTAAGCTGTGAAAATTAAACAACCAGTTTTCAACATTATTTTTTACTGAATAAAATAATTTGGCTCCTAATTACAAATATTCATATTAATAAGACATTTCAATATGTAGTCAATGCACACTAATCTGGCTAGTATTTCTTTCCCTACGCTGAATCCTGTGCAACTATTTACCTGTTCGAGCCTGCATTTATTTGCTTTGTTTTGTTTTGGGAATCTGTTTTACCTGGTTAACACTTAGAGCATGGTGCTAATGAGTCCAAAGACAACAGCAGCATCAAAAAGCAAAGTGTTTTCTCATATAATTATCTCTTTCTTCTATACATATAGTATTTAACCTTTTATCTTTATAGTAATAACTCTATTTCTTTTAAGTTGCATCAAAACTTTCTGGAATTTGATATGAAATAAGGGAAGGTATATAAAGTATTACACTGTATATAAAGTAATTCATTCTAAATGTTTTCAGAGTTCAAAATCAAAGTTATTTAAAATTGAAACTATTATTTATTTTAAGTTTCCTAGTTCTGTTCTTGTTTTCCATAATTCTTCAAAGATTCTCAGGATAAAACAATAAAGAATTAAAAAT
The DNA here is from genome assembly GCF_902686455.1 of Sciurus vulgaris. Classification (NCBI taxonomy): domain Eukaryota; kingdom Metazoa; phylum Chordata; class Mammalia; order Rodentia; family Sciuridae; genus Sciurus; species Sciurus vulgaris. The sequence continues at coordinate 120,349,361 of NC_136464.1, forward strand.
ATAATAGTGTCTGCCTATTTGTTAATTATCTTTTTAATGTATTGCACCCAGCATTTAGGAATCTGTATGTTGCCTCTGATTTTACTGTTTATTTCCTAGTCTTTTAAGTTCAACAATCTTTAGCTATGGTAAATAACATTCAAGCAAACTTTTAAAATAAGCTGTTCAAGTTTCCATTATTTTATGTCACTTCATACAATATGTTAATTTATTGCTTGCTACTTTTAACAACATTATGGAGTATATAAGGCAATAGAAACATGTCAAATAGGAGAAGAAATTTAGGTTAGCAGATTTAAGTTAGCAGAGTGATGATGAATCAAAGACCACTAAGAACACCTGTATAATATTATCACCATTATATAAAAAATAAAATATTTAGCATTCAAAAGAAAACATCACAAGTTAAAATAGAATTCCCCTAGTATAGACAGAATTTCAGCTTCCTTGTTATCAAATAGCTGACACTCAGGTAGCACAGAATAATGACAGCAAAAGAAACTAATTGCTTACAGAGTAACATATTTACCTAAATTATATATTAATAGGTAATGGGATGGTTAGAAATCATGACAGTATTATTCTTCCTTTCCAAGGAAAAAATAATTTCATCAAAATTTAAATGAAGTAATATTGGTTATATGACAGCAAAGCAATTGTGCTTTTCCCAAACTTCCAAATCAAAGATATATGTGCAGATATAAATTTTAGAGTTTGGATTTTGTTTGCTCTATATTAGTTTATGATACCAAATAAGAGGCACTTTATAGGTTTTCTTTGCTAAGACACTGCACTTTATCAGGGGCACAATTAAAAATGGTGCTGTTTAGCTGGGGGTGAAGCTAAGACGTAGAATATGTGCTTACCATGCACAAGGCTTTGGGATCGACCCCTGGCACCAAAAATAACAAGACAAAAACAGTGACAAAAATGTTCTATTTTAGATTGTGCCCCTAACCTACCTCTAAATATTACCTGGTTATTTTTAAAAATATAATATATATAACTCCTACATGTCAATTAAAAATAAAATGAAATGTAAAAATTAAAAAGATTTCTTCTTTCCACATTGTGTAAAAGCAGTTTGATGAACTCTAATCAAAACTCCAGATTTCATAATTTATATTTGCCAAAGCAACTCTGATGAGCTCAGTTAATTAACAAAAAAAAGAAAAATTAAAAAATAAAATTAAAAACAATGTTATGTAATTCATAAAAGGCCTGTTTCTAATGTTTATGTGAAATACTTGTACTGAGATGATATTTTATATTTAATTTTTTTATTAAGTTGCAATCAGTCACTAAAAGATAACTGATTTATTCTCACCTACCTCTGAAGTAACTGAATGTCCATAGCACCTGTGACTAGTACCTTCTTTTACTCAGTTGTCTTGTTTCCATTGTTAAGATAGAGTTGACATTCTTCTAAGTGGTCTCCAATGCTGTAGAGCAAGTGCCTGCTCTTGCCGTCATTTTCATTGTAAACAAATCTTGACAATGTCAGGTTCCTGTCACAATCTATCAGTGTCACTCACTAAGCAGTGGTGTGACCGTTAGTCCCTCTGAGATTTGCCTCCTTTATCAGGGTCAAGCTGTGGGAAAATCAGAACAACTAGTTGCATGTCACCTAGACATAAAGTATAATAATATTTAAGTATACTTTTACTATTTTAATGCATGCTGATTTAAAAGGAATTGTATTTATAGGTCACTCTGAGTTTTTTATTTGCTTATTTTATTTGATTTCTATCCCAAATTCATTTAAAAAATAGTGTGGCCTTCTCTTTTGGAACCTAACCTCATCAGATATATTTAAGAATGAAAGAAATCAATTACAAAGTAGATACATATAATACACTCAAGATTTTTTGCATTTTTATTAAAGAGAATATAACAATATTATTCCTGAAAACATTTGTTATTTCCTTTTTGTGTTGCAAAAAGATCAAAGTGATTGTCTCTCTTTCTATGATTATCTCTACATTTAATCATTCTTTAATTTTTGAATTCATAGTAAACTCTTTTCTTTGAACTTCTATCTCAATAATTAAAATTTGTCACTTTGGGAAATAATATTCCAAATGTTGAACATTCACATTTCTTTCCATTTATTTCAATTGATATGTAAGAATTACTAAAATATGATTTATAAGGTCATATTTCTTGTAAAGTCTGTTTAATAGGTTACATAATAGGATATTGAAAAGAATTTTTCCTGTAGTCCACCATAGGAACAAAAGGGGTAGGTACTCCTCATTTCAAGGACAGTCAAAAACAATCAGTGCTTATGAAGAGCAGCCAAACAGAATCTTAACTATTACTCCAGACTCAATGAATATTGTCTGCTTGTTTATCAGAGGGGACTACCACAGGGAAGGGGCATTTGAAGAAGTCATTTTAGTGAAGAGACATGTAGCAAGGGCCTTGGCTTGTTAATCTTTGTTGGAGCATACTTCTTTATTGCCAGGGTAAAGAGGTGGAGTTCCAAGATAGTTATTCAAGGATTGCAGATGTTTACACTTTATTTCATAGCTGGATTTCTACTTTGGTGTAGATTGGATTTGTTTTTGTTACATATCTGAGCAGTATCAGGGAGAGGTAGCAAAGTGGGAAGAATGAACATCACCATATCCAGAGGACCAACACCAGAAGAAAGGCTTCATTATCAATAGGCAGTGGAATCTTAAGGAGCTTAGAAAAGCACAAAACTGGAGATTTCCATTGTCAGGGTGTTTTGCCATTAGGAGGTTCCCCACAGAAAGCACCAGGCATTGCCCCTGAGGAGATGTTAACATTTAGGCACCTGTTACATGGAAGGTGCCAATAGCCTATTAGGCATAGCCATAGAAACTGCATTGGTGGGAGAATATAAGCAGGAACTAGTTAGCAAAAACCTGTTTTCATGCTTTTCAGAAAAAGAAAAGGAAGACAAGTTGTATGAAAGTCTCATTTGTACCTAGGTTCTAGAAAAGGCCAAAGCTAACAGGATGAGAAAGTCAGGATGAGTGTTAACTGAAATGGATTTTATACTCAAAATCTGTCCAAGGCTACTAAGGCACAGAAAAGTGAAGTTTGACAAAGAATGTTTGAAGTCAGTAATTAAAGGAAAAATAGAACCATTTTATATTTGCAAGCTATCATTTCTGACTATTCAAAAATCTAGTTACATTTATAGTAAGGATAGCTTTCAAATTTGAGATGTATGTTTTCTGTGTTTAAAATCTGGTTCTAGTAATTAGAGAAATTTGAATCAAAACTACTCTAAGATTTCATCTCACTTCAGTTAGAGTGGCAATTATCAAGAATACAAGCAACAATAAATGTTGGTGAGGATGTGGGGAAAAGTTATACTCATACATCGCTGGTTGGACTGCAAATGGGTGCAACCATTATGGTAAGCAGTGTGGAGATTCCTCAGAAAACTTGGAAAGGAACCACCATTTGACCTAGCTATCCCATTCCTCGGTTTATACCCAAAGGACTTAAAATCAGCATACTACAGTGATGCAGCCACATCAGTGTTTATAGCAGCTCAATTCACAATAGCCAAAGTATGGAACCAACCTAGGTGTCTTTCAACAAATCAATAGATAAAGTAAATGTAGTGTATATATATATGTATATATATATATATACAATGGAATATTACTCAGCCTTAAAACAGAATGAAATGATGGCATTTGCTAAAAATGGATGGAGCTGGAGAATATCATGCTAAGCGAAATAAGTCAATTCCCAAAAACCAAAGGCTTAATGTTTTCTCTGATATGCGGATGCTAATTCACATTAAGCAGGGGAATGCAGGGAAGAATAGAATTACTTTGGATTAGGCAGAAGGGAATGAAGGGAGGGAAGGGGGTGTGGGGCTAGGAAGAATAGTAGAATGAATTGGCCATTATTACCTTATATGCATGTATGACTACACATCCAGTGTGATTCTACATCCATGTACAACCAGAAAAATGAGAAGTTATACTCCATTTATGTATGATGTATCAACAAAGTACATTCACTGTCATGGATAACTAATAAGAACAAATTAAAAAAAGAAAAGAAAAAAACACAAACCTGGTCCATCATCAAATATGTGTTACAAAGTACAGTTAAAATATAAAAAGGGTGCAAACCAATGAAAATTGTCTGAGCCCATGAAAAGATTAATAAAGTTCATCAAACTATTTCCTTTTTAAATACACTATAACTATGTTTTAATATTGGAGTGAGGAAGGACTAAAGAGAGGATCTCTCATACCAAGTCCTTATATATTGGAACTTCATTAGATCTATATCTTAAGATAACCTTGTTTGTCTCTGATGAATACACATCTTTTACACAAAACAAACATTAAATATAATCACTTCTTACTATAAATTCCTTGAATCTTTTTTTTTTTTTTTTTTGGTACCAGGGATGGAAGGGGGGGGGGCACGCACTAAACCACTGAGCTGCATCCTCAGCACATTAATTTTTTATTTATTTTTTATCTTGAGACAGGGTCTTTCTAAGTTGCTTAAGGCCTCGTTAAATTGCTAGTTTGAACTTGCAGTCCTCCTGCCTCAGCCTCCCAAAACCCTGGGATTACAGACATGCCCCACCATGCCCAGCAGTTCCTTGAATCTGATATGCAATTATTGGTTTGTTTTTAATATCAGTATAATTAAGCAGGGTAAATGAATTGTTTCAGAGTATGTAAAAGCATAATTAGTTATTGGGGCTGAAGATACAATTCATAATCTGGTGTTAATTCCAATATTCCTTCTTACACTCAGGTACCTGTTGGAAGCTGTGCACGAATTGTGGGTTTGTTTGAGCCCTCATGAGGTTGGTGGGTTGCTTTTCTGAGAACTCCTGGTGAGAATCGGTCCATTGGAGGCTGCTCAGATAAAGCTGACACCCTACTAGGCTCAGTAGCCCTGAGTTCAAAGGCAGTTGCCCAGAGGTAGGGGAGGAGGGCCTAACCTGCTAAACTCCCATCGAGTTGTTTCTGCCATCTTCTTCCTGTTTCCTCAGAAAGTTCTTTACACTGAATCCCATTGTTGTTCCCACGCATTTAAATAAAGCCCTTGGACTCCATTTTGGGGAGTTAGAGCTGGTCTCCATCAGAGTTGTTTCCTATTGGATCCTGCTGTTTCACTTATTTCTGTGTCTTGTCTTTATTTCTTAAATTTCCCATGCCTTTAATATTTCAAATCTGACTCACTGCCCTAGTTTGGGGAAACAGTAAATGTCATGTGGATTGTGACATGTACGCACTTATACCTGGCTGCCACAGGCCTATATATCTGTCAATTTTTAAACTACCCAAATCACCCCATAGCAGTTGCATAGCACCCCAAACTTCATGTTGCATGTGGTTCTGCCACTTGATTTCATCATAGAGTAAATGCCTGCATGTGCTGCTATTCACAGTTCAGATCTGCCTTTGGTTTTGTCCGTCCAGTGTTTCTATACTGCATGCATTCAGGACTAGGTCTGGGAGACCCTTCCTGTGCTCAGTCCAACCTCCTTACATTAAAAAAATGGTTATGGAATTGGAGAATATCATACTAAGTGAAATAAGTCAATCCCAAAATGTTTTCCCTGATAAGTGGATGATGATATATAATCAGGCTGGGGGGCGGGGTGAGTGAGAGAAGAATGGAAGAACTTTACATAGAGAGAAATGAGGGGGTATGGTGAGATGAGGCAGACATCATTACCCTGTGTACATGTAGGATTGCATGAATGGTATGAATCTATATCATGCACAACCACAGAAATGAAAAGATGTACCCCATTTGTGTACAATGTATCAAAATGCAGTCTGTTAAAAAAAAAAAAAACATAATTTAAAAAAAACGGTTATAGAGATGCAATGACCAACAACTTGGTGCACTGAGTCTTCAAAAACTCATGACTATTTTCCTCGACTCTTTTCCATTTTACATTTTTTGATCATACTTTGAGTTTTATATACATGTGACTACCTCCTATTACAGAATATATTCTTTGATGAACTAGGGCTATATCAGGTTCATCTTTTTATTTCACTGTAAAGTTGAAGAAGCAGTGCGGTTCCACATAAGAATTGAAGAGGAGATATGAATCAGTTCTTTTCTATCTCTCTCTGCCAAATCTTGGAAAGTTTTTAATTTATTGAAGCTGCTGCCATCCCTGGAAGTCATGTTTGTGTGCATGTATGTTTGTGTGCAGGCAAAGTACATATATACTAGCTTATATTGTGATATGTATTGGCTTAAACCAAAACACTTGGAATCATACACTTAATAATCATGGGAATGACTTGTTCTGAAGTGACCTGTTTTCATTTCTTATTTATTCATGCTAATAGACAAGGATGTTATAAATAATGCAAAAATCACTTACAACTGAGTTGGTTATATATTGTATATTTTTCATCAGACTTGGTTTCTTAATTGTTTGTTCTATTTATTACTCAAATAAGCTAACATCATCAGTATTTAACAAATGATGATTGGTGTAGAAAGCTAGGAGCATTTTAGGTAGTGAGAAATCCAATCTAGTATTAGAAAATTGCTGTAGAAAATTTATCTATGAATGATTGATATTTAGCCAAAAAGAAAGGACTGATATCCTGGGATGCAAAAGAGATATGAAAGTAGGTAGTGTATTGTCTAATAACTGTTTTCAGAATAATTTATTTAGAATTTTAACTTAATGTTTTACATCTTAAATTTACATCTCAATTTTCACAGGTTTTATTGATTAAATATGTAATAAAACTTTGCACATGCTTTGATAAAGGCAATGTAAAGTGAAGATATTTGTTTTATCATAATACTCTTGACATTATAGATTCGGAGAATTCATATATTTATAGTTTTGCTTTTTTTTGGCGGGGGTACTGGGGATTGAACTCAGGGCTCACGACCACTGAGCCACATCCCAGGACCTATTTTGTATTTTATTTAGAGATAGGGTCTCACTGAGTTGCTTAATTCTTTGCTTTTGCCTGAGACTGGCTTTGAACATGCCATGATGCTCCTGCCTTAGCCTCCTGAGCCCCTGGGATTACAGGGATGCACCATTATGATTAGTTATAGTTTTGTATGTTTGACTATAGGTTTGCTGTAAGTGTCAAAAAGTGATGAGTAGAGGACCAAGGTGTATAAATTGGTGAATATGAAAGTGAACCTTTATATAATAGTGTAGGAGTACAGGAGCAGGCTGGAGAAATTCCTTTTATGTGACTCATTTCTGTATGAAGCTATAAACCTTTTTTTAAACCAAAAGCTGTCGTGGTTTCTTGTAAAATAATAAAGATAATAAAGATATCCATTTTAATTGATTCTTTTCATTGTTTAATAAAATTGCTTTGTTTGATTGCTGAAGAATTTGAATTGAGTTTTCATTACCCACTTCTGAACAATTTACTCTAAGATCCAGACAGTATTGAGCTAATGAGTTTGAATTTATATTGAACCTTAACTGTCTTCATGAAGTAAATGGAAAAAAATCATGGCAGTAACTAAGTATTCTTCATTAAAAACTATGTTGTAGAGATTTTACAATGAGTCTTTCAGTAGAGCTAAAGCATTAAATTGGAGTTTTACCAACTTTGCTGTTTCCTTGCGTACTATATACTATATGAAAATATGTTTTTTTCTTTTTCTTTAAGAAATAAAGGACTCATAAGCTGACAGGGCTATTAGTGAAAAATTCTAAGGGGCAAGTTTATGTATTTAACAGATTCTATTAAGGGATAAATTGTTAATTTAATTTGAGGACATGTCTAAATTGAAATGGTTTATATGCACCTTCCAAGGAGTGTCCTACTACAATGTTTCAGATTTTATTTTATGTATTTATTATTTTTTTTGCAGTACTAGGAATTATACCGAGGACCTCCTGCTTGCTAGGCAAGTGCACTACCACTGAGCTATATCCTCAGCCCTCAAGATCTAGTTATACCTAAAACATTGCAACCCATCTTGAAATGTAAACCCTCAAATGCATGCTGACATTGTCACAATAGTAAATTTCTCTGTATTTAAAAAGAAATGATGTGCTTATTCACACATAGTAAATATTTTGCTTTAACATTTTTGTCTTTCATTAAGTGAAATTTCGTGTTCTCTATACAATGTCTAACCAAGTTAGGCACTTCATGATTTTATTTTTAGCTTTGCGGTGGAATTAAGTTAGACATTTTAAATCTAAATGGTGACTAGGATACTATTTAATCCAAGAATAACTTTATATTACATAACCATCAGGATACTTCAGTTCCAAGGAGTAATTATCTAGTTCTATAATAGAGTCCATTTAACATTAAATTCCACAAACAGGATTAAACTCTGCAAAAAGGTTAAACGTTACGGAAGCATTTTTTTTTTTTTTCAAAAATTTGAGATCTTATTGTAGGAAATAAGAAAAGAAAAAGAAAATGCAGTTTACAAGAAATTTACTTTCTTTAGCACATATCAGTTTGCCAAATATACATTTTTTAAAACCTCATTTCAAATTGGTTATTTAGAATTTTGGGAATAATATCATATCCAAATAATTTATATTCATTCCCCACAGGCAGCAGTGATGGTTCTTGGGATAAGGAAACACTGTACTTCTCCCCATCCCAGGGATCTCAGGCTTCTGTTACCCACCCCCGCATGCCTGGAGTGTATAGTCTTCCACTTAGTCATCCTCTCAACCATCTTCAGCACAGCCACCTTCTGCCAAATGGTACGATGGCATTTTTTAGCAATAAAAAAAGACAGTTTAAAAATATGTTTAACTATTAGATAGTAAAAAAAGGACATTATAAATGGATATACTACCTTTAGACAACTAATGATGATAAGTTAAAAAAAATTCTAGTTCTTTAAACAAGATTTTACACTGATCAGATGAAAACTATAACAAAAAAGATCATCTGTATAAAACACATGAGGAAAGGTGGTATGATAAACCATGGCACCAAACTAGTTAGTCAAAAATCTAATTTCCCTGAATGGTGAGTGAATATTGTTGCACACAAAGAGGCAAAATAATTTTTTCTTTGACTGCTATTATAAATTTTTCAATTTTAATGATATGTCTATAATGATTTTAATAAATGATAAATACTACATTCCGTGGTTTTGCTTGGAACAGCACAATGATGATATATGTGTATTTTTTATAGGACTGGAACTTCCTTTTATGATGATGCCCCATCCTCTAATTCCCGTCAGCCTACCTCCAGCATCTGTCACCATGGCAATGAGCCAGATGAACCACCTCAGCACTATTGCTAACATGGCGGCGGCAGCACAAGTTCAGAGTCCTCCATCCAGAGTTGAGACATCTGTGATTAAGGTAATGGTTTTCTTGTTATATTATTTTGTAATGTCGATCTTAAGTCATCATATCAATCTATTTTTTGTTCCATAAGTAAATATCACCTATAAACTCTAAATGATAGTAAATAGGTTATGAGAAAAATCACTCATAATAAGTAGCCCCACGGTTACACAAATGTTTAAAGAGGCTAGAGGTAAGTTCTCTTTTAAGAGAGACAACATAGGACATTAAATGGTAAGAGTTCAAATACGTGTTTTTACTTGAAGGTATGTATATATTATGAGTGTGTGTGTTTTGTGCATGTAGTGTTATAAGCCTCTAGGTGTGGAGAATCAGACAACCAAAAGGATCAAAATCTCCTATTTACTCACGGTATCACCTTGGACCTGTAACTTGGTATTTCTGATTTATTCAACATCTAAAAAATGGATAGTATAGTGTGGATGCATAAACTAAGTGAAGTAATAAAGTTGAGTTATTGTAAATTCAAAAATATACTATGAGTGGAAAGTAACATTGTCATGTAAACTTCATATTTGTGTGTGTATATGTGGTATGTGTGTGTATACACACAAGCATATATATATATATATACACACACACATAATTTTCCCTCTTCTTTCTGTTATATATGTGTATAATTTAATACATACACATTAAATGGGTATTAGGTATACATATATACATATGTGTATATATATATATACACACACATATATATACATATATATATTTTTTATTAATTTTATTTTATAATGGGCATTTATACCCAAATATTGTAATGACCATTGTCTGATTCAGTGAGAAATAAGAACTATCACAAAAAGAACATGAAGAATACATTGTGGGGCTACAGTTGTAGCTCAGTGATAGACTGCTCGCCTAGCATGTGTGAGACAGTGGTTTCAATCCTCAGCACCACATAAGAATAAATAAATAAAATAAAGGTATAAAAATACAATAACATTAATTTTTAAAAAAGAATAGATTGTGTCTTTAATCCCAGCTACCCAGGAGGTCAACACAGAAAGATTGCAAGTTCAAGGCCAACCTGGGCAACTTAGTGGATCCTGTCTCAAAATTTAAAGAAATAAATATATAAGTAAGGAGCAGGGGTGTAGTTCAGTAGTAGAGTACTTGCCTAGCATGCACAAAGCCCTATGTAGATTTCCAAGCAATGCCAAAAAAAAAAAAAAAAAACATTTTCAGTTTTTAAACTAAGTAAAAATACTTCTTGCTGCATGATCCTCATTTGACAAAATAATTGCCTGCTTTTTTCTTAACAAATGCACTTGAATTCAGGTTAGTCTCTAGAGCATGTCTTGTATTTTTTTTTTTAAAGGGCCTTTTTACCACTTACAGAGAATGTTGATTAATATGCAGACAGGAGTTTTTCTTATAAAAATGACTCTGTAAACATAGATGTGTACCAGACCCTTATATTAGTTTTTGAGTATATTACTCGAAGTATTTACTAGAAGAAAATCACAAAATGCATTACAGAAGACCAGGATCAACTACTAAAAAATCTGTACCTGAGAGCATAGTGGTAAGGATTAGCCACATCTTTATTGGCCAAGGGATTGGCAAGGAAACTTCCTAAAAACTCATTTTCTTTGGAATGAGTTACAGGGTTTCTCTGTTACTAGCTGATTTGTTAATCAAGAGTATCACTGGATCATCTAATCTATGATAATTTTTGGTAATTGTTTTTACTGAGAATTTAACATTCTAATCACCTGACTCATTCATTATAGTTACCTAGAAGAAGATTTTAGATGAGGGGGAAAAATCTTCTAAGTGTTGTTCTTATTGTGTTTGTTGGCTACGTTAGCAAAATCTTAGAGCTAAGTGTTAATTATAGGATGTGATTATTCACATTTAAAAAATTACTAATGAATATTATAATCATCTTGTAATCTTATATTTTTTTACTTTTAAGACTAATCTGTTTTGTAATCTTCAATTTAGGTAAGCTTTACATTAATATGTAAAGCAAAAATATGACTGGAAAGCAGATGTTAGTAGTTCAAAATCAATAGGCATAATAGTTGTCTTAGTTATGACCTGTACATAATTTGGGCATGAGGTGATGGCTTACATGTTCCTTAATCCAAAAGCCATCAGGCACATCAGTAGCTTTGGTTTATTTTATTTTTCAATATATACTCATTTAAAAATATTCATGATACATCTAATGTTAATTAGAATATTTACATTTGATAGGATAGCACATTTTAATAAATCCTTGGTCATTTAAATTTAGGTAAGTAGGAGGAAGTCATTTTCCTTCTGGAATAGTTTTACAAAGCCATCCAGGACTAGATTGTTGAAAGTCAGCAACATTTGTGTGGTTTCCAATATTAAGTTTAATAATAGAGAGGAAGTAGATCCAGAGGAAGGAAATATGCAAAAAAGGAATTAGAATATGAAGGAGCTTTTTATCTTTAAATGTGTGCCAACACTTACAAAATAATAGTGATATCCCACTTCCTATTTTCCTGGGACAAACATTTGCAGAAATTTGGCTACAGATAGATTAAAGAAAATTCTGGAATTTGAATATGGTGGTGGCATAAATAGTGATAATAACAGGTAAATAGGAAATGGCTGCTCTGAGGATGATTACAGAAACCTAAAGCCAATAGTTCTATTGCCAATGCCAAAATGAAGTTCAGTTGGCATTTGCATCAGGATCCCCTTTCTTAATGATACATTCCATCCATCTATCTTCAAATTTAACACTGACACATAAAGATTTTAGAAAGTGAATACATTTCAGGAAATGTGTAAGAAAATTGTAATAGTTCTAGGTGTTTGAAAACACTCACAAGACTTGAGAAAAATCAAAGGATTGGCCTCAGAGAATAAGGTTGAGAACTTGGTTCTGTAAGAACTTGGTTTCTAATTATTAGAAAAGATAGGTTAATGAATAAACCTCTTTTAATTTGTATATTACCAGACTTCATAGTTCAAGAAATGTTTAGTAAACACACATGACATACATTGGTTAAATTTAGTTTGGGCAAGTTTTTGTTTTTTCCCAAGGAAAATGGTTGATCCTTGCGTCACAGTGAACAGCATTTAGTCCATGTTGGTAATCAGAATAGTACTTGCAAATATGTTGGTCTGAGAAGATTCTAGATTGGAAGGCTGACTGAAAGTGAAATGTTTAAGTACTAAAGATTCACTCCCATATCAGAAGAAATAACTTCTGAAGAGAAAATAGAAATGTAAATGATATTCTATGGGTTGGAATCCACCATTTATAATTTTTGAGAGTAAGGACAAGAATTAAGATGCAAAGGAGAATGGCAAGAATATGTAGGAGAGAAGAGAAGCAAAGATATAGCTCCTAAGTTTACACAATCTCAAAATACTCTTTTTGTCACCTGTTCTATGGAATGAAAAATCTTCAGTAATTTTTTTCATTGACATTCACAACATCATATGAAATGTTGATGCCCTTGGGCAAAATCCACTTTTCTTCCATCATTTGTATGACCATGAATTACACATGGTTTTACATTTTTAACTGATTAAAAATGAAACAAGAATAACAATTCATGATACATGAAAATCATATGTAATTCAAATTTTAGTGCCCACAGTTTTTTTTTTTTAATTTACATAATGTCTATGACTACTTTTACATACAAAAATAGAATTGAGTAAAGTATTTGCTATCTGGACCTTTACAGAAAAAGTTTATTGATCTCTGCATTCGACTTCTAATAAATTTAAATCATATGAATCTTAGACTTTGGGTAAGTGAGGCAACTCAGACTAAACTCTTGAACAATATTAAGCCAGCTAGAAGAGAAATTAAAGCACTAAGTTTTTAAAGTTGAAAAAATTAAATGCACTGAAGAAAAGCAAAGTAGATAGAGGAAGACTATGACATTGCTATTTGCTCTAAATGTAAGCTTCCATGAGACTGTCTCTCAATATTGAACTTAGCTTTCTGTGACTGATTTTTTTCAGACTACTAGAAATATTTTAGCAAATTAATTTTAAGGAAGAAATGGGCATGTTCTCTTTAGGTAAAAAGAATTTTAATTTAAATCCTTGATAATTAAATAACTACAGAAATGTGCAATGATTATAAACACTGTATTACTATGTTATATGTTGGTAAGACCCATTTTTTTCTACTTAACACTAATAGACTATGAAGCGACAGATGTAAGATTATATGGTATATAATCCTGCTCCCTTGTAGTAGAGAAATGATTCTTACATCTTCCCCATCCATTCTTCTTTTGTAGGATACCTGTTCAATTTTCAGCAAATTTAAGAGGGAGAGAAATATATTCATTAACCAAATTGAAATTTACATCTCAATAGTTTCTACCTTTACTCTTTTCCCCTCCAGAACTGGGGATTGAACTCAGGTCCTCACACATGCTAGGCAAGCATTTAAAAACTGAGCTATATCCCCAGCAACTCACCTTGTTTCTTTAGTGTGTTTTAATTATGCAGAATGATGTGCTTCATTGTGGTGTATTTATGCATGCATATAGTATTCTTTGATCATATCTACCTCCCCATTACCCTTTGACCCACCCCTCCCTTCCCCCCAATCCCTCCTTCCTTAATAGTCTCCCTTCTGCTTTCATGTTGTCTTTTTTTCTTAGATATGAGGGAAAACATGCTACATTTGTTATTTCAGTAACATTGTGATCTCTAGTTTCTTTCATTTTCCTGCAAATGACATGATTTCTTTTGTCTATAGCACTTGAATAAAACTCAATTGTGAATCTATACCACATTTTCTTTATCCATTCCTCCTTCGACAGGTACCTAAACTGATTCCATTACTTTGCTACTGTGAATTGTGCTGTGATAGACATTGATATGTAGATATCTCTACGATATGCCAACTTTAATTAGGGTATATACCAAGGAGTAGTATAGAGCAGTCTTTTTTTATTTTGAAACAAAATCTCACTAAATTGCCCAGGCTTGCCTTGAACTTGCAATCCCCCTGACTCAGCATCCCAGATAGCTGGGATTACAGATGTGTGCTGCTCTGTCTGACCCTACCTTTACATTTAAAAGAAAGATATCTACTAATTTTTCTTTGTTATAGCCATTTAAAGATTTAAGTCCTCTATTACAGCAAAGTATAGTGTTTATTCTGCTAACCGGTGCTCCAGTGTCTTCTGACCATCCCTTGCCAAATTTCTTGGTTGAATTCTTTTCTTTCTTTGTAGAAAAATCCTCTAATCCCATATAATACTTTAGAAACAAACTGACCAGTGAAGAAACACTAGAACTAGTATAAGCCCCAATTTAGACAATAGTCTATAAAAAGCAGCAATAATTCTAAGACTGTTTTTTGGTACTTGAATATGTAATTTGGCCTTTTTGACATAATTTCCTATTAAGCCAATTTTTTTTGTCTTTTGCTCATTTTAGGAATTTGCATTTATCCACTTTTTTTTTGTTTGTTTCCAGGCACTTGATGTTGAAGTTATAGATATTTCTAAGTGCTAACATCCCAAAATATAATGTTAATGATATATGCCATCTTTGTATCATTTCCAAATTTTAAAAGAATGTTTTCCTTTATTACCTTAAATCACAGAGTAAAATAAGCAGTATAAATCAAGCAATCAATTCCTTCTGTCATTAGAGAATTCGTTAATGGGTTTAAATGTTCTACTAATTGATTCTCTGTGGATACCATTCATCAAGTAACCCCAAATCCCCTAGAATAAATCAATATTTTTCTCACTTTTTTATTTTTACATTCACAATGATATCATGAGAACTTTGGGGAAAAAAAGGTTCCTGCTAAAATAGAAGTAAAATTGAAGAGAATAAAGACAGTATATTTATTGGTTTAAAACATGAATTTTGAAAAAAGACCTCTTGAGTTCTAATTTTCCTTTACCACTTCCTAATCATGTGATCACGGACAAGTGATTGGATATCTGTGATTTTTTTACTTTCCTGTAATACTACTCACCAGGTTGTCAGAATGATTAAATTATCATTTATAAAGTCTTTCAAAATCTCTATGCATCAACATTACATTTAGCTTATCACTAGTTTTGCTTTCCATCCAAGTGTTTACAGTCACCTATTTTAGGATTTTGACAGGGATTCCTGTCAAACTTATAATATACAATCATAAGGCTGTAACGAGACCCCTTTCTCTCTCTTACCTCTCGTGTTCAGCCCTCATCACCTAGCAAAATGTGTACTTTACTTTCTATTAATCAAGGACTTTTGGGATTTGTAGTACATAATGTATAAAATGCATTTTTTAAGATTTCACTTTTCTTCAGAGATAATGTAGACTTGTTTTTGAGAAATTTGACAACACTGAATGGATTCTACATTGTTGAATACACATCTTTCTTCACATGGTATATTACAGAGTTCCCCAAGGATAGTTAGTTATTTTCATTTTTGAGCAAGTGGTGTGTGTGTGTGTGTGTGTGTGTGTGTGTGTGTGTGATGGAGAGAGAGAGAGAGAGACAGAGACAGAGAAAAACAGAGACAAAGATAAACACTATGAAATTCTCAAAGAATTAAACACTTAAAATAGAATTTATAATTTTCCATCCTCTAATGCTTTCCTTCAAAACAGTTTCTTAAAATATTATATTAGTAAGTAGGACTTTATTGTCATAAGTTTCAAATGTGAAAAGAATATAAAAGGAAAATCAGAGTGACCTAGTTCTCAAAGTAGATTCAAATCTTAGAGCCTCATATTTGTTTTTAGATACAGAATAGTTTATTCTTTGGACAAACATAAAAATCTCTAGATGTATGCACAACTTTAGAAGTAACTTTTTCACAAAAAACTATTGCAATGATTTTTACATGGGTTTACAAAAATAGTTAAGTATGTTCTGGATATATTTATTTGGATATTGACATTAAATATGAAAAGGAAATGTAACAAAAAAGTATTGCAACACAGTTACCACTAAGGATATATCAGTGTATTGAAACACACCATATATGTTTAAATCCATGAGTTTATAATAATTCTAACTCATCCTTCATCGTTGAAGAATTCTAAGGAACTGATTCTCTTGAAGGCCAATCTATAAATAAAGGATAAATAAATGAACAAGAACACTCATTCTTCCTGCCTTTTCCATGTAAACTGTCTTTCAGGATAACCAATAATTTATTTGAACAACTTTATGTTCATAGAAATCTTCTAAAAAACCCAATGAATAAGGAACGATAATATCTCCATATTGCAAGTCTTAATGAAGTGATGAATCTAGGCCATGATTATCCTGGTGGCTGGCGTCATAAAAGGCAACCAAGCAGACATTATACCTTCCTGATGGAAGCATGTAACACCGTCTATGAAATAGTCTTAATCCAAACAACTTGAATCAAGCCTGTAGTTTTAAATTTGCAGGAAATTCAAGGGATAGAGGAACACAGAGTTAAATAGATCCATTAAGAGAACTGATGGTGGCCTCTGAGAACATACTCTATGCCTTACTAGATAAAAAATTGGCTGCAAACACTTGTCATGCACAGAGAGACTGATACCAGTGCATGGCAGTGCTGGCCTGGTCAGAATGTACCCTTTTCTCTTTCCACTCCTTTCTCTACTCTCTTCCTTTGGATTCACCCCTTAATTAAGATGCTAGTCTTATTTATATAAGGCTGAATTCTTAATTCCTGAGTCAAGAGTATGTTTTGCTGCTTAAAGTAACTTATATTTCTATATAGTGTCCTGAAAAATTATAATCCCTTCTAAATTAACATACAAATATGAGGAAAATATAGTCCTGCAACACTAACAAATATGGGCAAAAAGACCAGAAAGTTAGGTTGTTTGAAGTTATTCTCAGGCATCCTATGAGTTCCATATTTAGTAAAATTAAATGTTTCTTGAGTTGCATCATTGAAACAAACTTTCAGAACATTATAAATATTCCTTGGATCCTCAATTTAAGACTTTGAGTGGTAGAGTTTTAAGATGGTGACTGCCTGGTCTTCAACCACACATAAGTATGTTGGTATCATTCAGTATGTCTCTTAAAAGTACTTTTTTGCATTTTCCTTAATCCAGAATCCCAGCTCTATCATTTGTCTTCTTTGTACATATTTACGGAACAGGAGAATTTGTGAGGTTTTTTGTTTTTCTCTTTTGGTACTAGGGATTGAACCTGGGGCATTTAACCACTTAGCCACATCTCCAGCCTTTTTTATATATTTTATTTAGAGACAGGATCTCCCTGAGTTGCTTAGGGCCCTGCTAAATTGCTGAGGCTAGCTTTGACCTGTTGGTCCTCCTGTGCCCTGAGATTACATGCCTACCAGAGCAAGAGAATTTGAGTCTTTACTTAACCATAGTTTGTGATATATGTTCAGTGAGGAAGGAATTTTTGTCAGTTTTGTTTACTTTTATAAAACACCAGAGCCTAGAATCCTGCTTGGCATATACGAGATGTTCAGTAAATGTTGTTGAATGAATGAATTTAAATCTGAGCTTTCGCAAAGCATAGGAGTTTGGGTTTTATATAAATAAAGAGTACTGCTCAACTGTATCAATTTTGGGAATTAGTTAAGTTATATCAAAATAATTCATGTCTCCCTACTTCTGTGTCATCTTCAGTAAAGTACTCTAACCAAAGTGAATAAAGAATTTAAAAGAGCAGCCAGGTGTAGTGCATGCCTGTAATCCCAGCAGCTCAGGAGGCTGAGGCAGGAGTATCATAAGTTCAAAGGCAGCATCAGCAATTTAGTGAGACTTGTCTCAAAATTAAAAATAAACTATAGGCTGGGGATGTGGCTTGGTGGTTAATAGCCCCTGGGTTCAATACTCAATACTAAAAAGAAAAAAGAAGAAGAAGAAAAGAAAAGAAAAAAAGAATTTAAAAGAGCTAAATAAATTAAATCTACAGAAATGGTCCTTTAGAGAAATGAGTTGTGATTATACTTGCTACTCTAAGGAAATATTTTACTTTGATAAAATATAATATATATTTTTCTCCTAGAAAGGAGGCTGCTGAGATAATGCAACTTTTAAAATGTGTAATCAGATGTGTATAATATTAAGATTTTATACTTTTTATTTTAAAATTTTAGAGTACACTGTTTTTTAATTCCACCTTTGATTCTGAGTTATCTTGTTCTACCCAGCAGCAATATGCAGCTTTTCCTTTATTGTTATTCTGTTACCATTAGTTTATTAGTATGACCCTTTTTCTGTGAAAGAGTACTCCTCTTAAATTTTCATTTATTATTGTGGAGAGTTTTATAAAGATGGAACATTGCAAAAGATTGTGTTTTATTGATTGGTGGAGTTGATGCAGTACTATAAAGCAGTGTGCTGAAGTATTAAATTAAATATTCTTTCTATCTATTCTACTTCAGGTCCATCTTAGAGGTTAAAGGGCATTACACAAATGAAATGATAAATCTAGTTTACATAGTTTCCCTATAGACATTGAACTACTTCTTTTTTATTATGTCTGAATAAAACTCATTATCTATTTTGTTTCAGTAATAATTATGAGATTCTCTCCTAAGCAATTCTTTACTGTCTGCATTATTCTCCATCTTATAGAATACCCTGGAAAGCCAAGCATATAAATATGATAAAAGAATTAAGCTGTTGAAATAAATTAATTTATTGTGCAACAATGTATTCAAATCTTACTTACTCAATGGATTTTACTTTAATGAAATTCTTCAAAGAACAATACATTATGTTCCAAAGATTGAAATTATACATTAAGTGAAATGAATGAATACATTGTGTCTCAATTTATAGAAAGTTTCAATTGAATAATTAAGCTTTTAAATCACAAAATTTGCATACATTAAAATATTTTCTTTAAATAAAACTACTAAGTATTGTCTTTGTATTCTTTTTTCTTAAATATAAACTGTAATTAAAGCAAAAGTAAGGCAAAAATAATTAAATTCTACAATTGTACCACTATTTTCCAAGCCTTAAAGTATGCTGTTAAAATGAATCTTACATTGACTTTAATCTATTTTTGCTTAATTTATTATGTGATCTTTAGAGTATTTTGACTGAATAAACAAATAAGTAAATAACTTATGAATTAAAGGAATCACTGCAGGAATCTTTCACAATTAAATATATTGACTAATGAAACATTTTTCTGCATATATTACAAATATTAAATAAGGAATTCTTTTCAACGGCACAGACATTGTTGCTAGAGTTTTATGCATTAAATATTTAAGTTTTTATGATTTAATTAAGAAAAAAAACCCAATTATAATGCTTTCCATTAACACTACTAAGAAATCTATTATGGCAGGAAAATCAGACTTGCAAAATGATTTTAGAGCAATGATTTATTTCTAGATTGTACTTTATCTGTGTTCGACCAGACATGTGCCATTACAAATAAGATCACTAACAATTATTAAGAGAATTATTAAATGGATTGATAGATAAACAATTGAGTGATGTTTCAAAGAAAATAAAATGTTTAATTTAGAAAATGTTATTTTTATGAAAATATAGCAATGCTCTTTCCTAAATACATATGCTATATTTCACATACTATGTATTTCTGTGTAATCCAAGTATTAAGTTAGATTTATTAGAAATTAGTTTTATAGGAAGTTTAGACAATAGTCTGGAGATGCAGCTTGGTGGCGAAATGCTTGCCTGGTATGTGTAAAGCTCTCTGTTCAAACCCCAGCACTGCCAAAACTAAGTAACCAAATAAATAAATAACTCTTAGATAAACTCTGTGCCTCTACCAGAATTTCAAGAAATCAGTTGTAGACATTTCCCATGTATCTTTTGTCATGCATGCAATTAGCTACAGCATAATTTATTAATGTTTTTAAACAGGTTTCCAAGAAGTTCTATACTGTTTACAAATCGTTACTCTAAAATAAATGTACAAATATTCATAAAGAAATACAGAATTCAACCTTTGAATATTTTGCAAAAATCAAGATTATTCCTTGATTTGAGATTGCAAAGATTTGATATGAAACTTGCCATTTAAAATGACTTCATAATTCAGGGTAGAGCCGAATGTTAGGAAAAAATATTTTAAATCCCAGTTGCTTTTATATTATAACTAGAAGGTAAGAAAAACTTGGCATTTAGATGTGAATTCTCTGATCTTTTAAACCATATACATATTTGTTTCTTTAAAAATTTAAGTCATCTTGTTCACATCATGGACTATACAGAACATAGATATTTTAGAAGCATATTTAGAAGCACTCATGTAGTTGGAAAATAACTGATAATATGTTCACTTTTAGTGTCATGAGAAATGATTTCAAAATGTTAATCTGAAAATTGTACTGTTGAATACCATTTTCTTTAGTATCCTATACAGTGTCAAACGCTTGATGTGGCATAAACTTCCCTGAACAAGCTAATTTAAATTTTTAAGATCTGGGGGTGTATTATTTGTCTCTTTCCTTCCCTGCTGTCCCATTTATTTGCATTTTGTCTTTAAAGTGGAATTCCACAGAACTTCAGTTGGAAAATATATTGCATATATATTTTTAAATTCAAATTCCATCTCTCTTTTTAAATTGTAAATGGACATGAAATATTTATTTATTTATTTATTTTTATATGAACTCAGGAACATTCCCCTATGAGAATCAAACCAGGGCCTCACACATGCTGGGCAAGTGCACTGAGCCACACCCCTAGTCCTACTGTATATATTTTACATATACCTAGATATCAGTTTTGTTATTTGTAGAAAATAGAGCACTTAATTCTTAACATGTCATCAATTGAAGTAAAGTTTTAGCACTTTGGTATAATACTGACAACAGACCTGTTCTTTGGAAAAGGTTCTTATTGTCCTTTAGGAAACCAATCCATACATTTTACATCAGTATGAAAGCTCTTAAATTTCAGCAAGTTATCACTATAAGATTTTAATATGCATTTCACCTTTTGAGAGAAGAATTCAGTTGATGGTTTTTTCTTTTGCTCCTTTTATTCCTTTATATTTTTGTTTGATAATGCAAAACTTTTGTCATGAAATTTCTCATGAGTTCATCTTTTATTCTATTGTATGTACATTGGAAAATCATTTTATCATATGGATTTTGGATATGATCCATTTGTTTCTCTTATTTTTGTTTTATTTGTCATGTTCCACTAAGATAAAGTCTCAGCATATCTCTTGTAGATGTTTATTGACAAATACACAAGGCAAATTAAAAGGGTATCACTCAAGTGGCACTTGATCTTGGTTGCATGCTAAAATTACCTTCAGAACCTTGGTAAAATCTGGGCTGTAGTTCATGCCTAGTATATTGGTTTCCTCGGGTCACCTTAACAAAGAACCAGGAGCTTGGTGACTTGAAACAACAGAAGTCTCACATTTCTGGAGGTGTGAAGTCCAAATCAAGATGTCAAAAGGACCATACTCTCTAGACTGAGATTCTAGATAGAATCCTTTCTTTCATCTTCATGGTTTTTGCAGGTGGCTAGCAATCCTTGGCCATTGTTGGCTTACTGATGCACGACTCATCTCTGCCTCCATCTTCAAACACATCTGTCCTCACATCAGCTTCTTGGAAGGACACTAGTCATGTTGAACCAAGAGCCCACATATGTCAGCATGGCTTCATCTTAACTAATTATATCTGCATAGACCCTATTTCCAAATAGTTCATCAAGATGTATGTCTTAATATCTGAAGATATAAATATCGTATTGCTCAGAATAGAAAAAGTCAAAAAATGGATATGATGCTAATCTGTAACTCCATTTATAACAACTCATTGGAGGCATTTATGTAATTCATTTGCAGGTCATTGAAACCATAATGATACAGAGCTTAGAGCAAGAGGTATGGAGGGAGATATAAGGGATTATATAAAATAGTAACAACTAATACACATTTCATGAATTCTTCCTTAATGTTTGTGTGATTGAATTTGAGGTAGGGGTTTATAGAGAGAATTATTTGAATCAAGGGAAATTATTGCAAGGTTAGTTAATAACCCATTTCCATGATGCCTTACATTGCGATTGTCTGAGCATGCCCAAAGCATGTCAGGATGAAATAGCTGTTAGCAGCTTCTTTGGTGGTGGTGTTATTCTGATCAAACACGTGGATAATGTGTGTGCTAAATGCTCTTCAGACACTTGCCTAAACAGGAAAATATATTTAAAGATTCTTCAAAATGGTAAGTATTGAGAACTGAATCTTGCTTGGTTCTGTGAATTCTCTGTTGTCATATGGGTTCTTAATTGTACAGTTCAGGCTGTCTTTGGGCTTACTTTTTCTCTGAAGAAGGAACTAACATCTGCCCTTATCAATGAGGGCATTTTAAGTCATTTTCCAGGCTTATCTATAGAATCACAGCTTCATAACCCTCTTTGCCTACTTTACTAAGAAAAACTGAGTTATTTAGATGATCAATGGATTGAAGAATTTAAAATATGCTAAATTTCAGGCTTTACCTCTTTAAATTTACCTCTTTTCTTCCTCCCTCTCTCCCCGTGGCGGCCTAGGAGCGGGTTCCAGACAGCCCCTCGCCTGCCCCCTCTCTGGAGGAGGGTCGGAGGCCCGGCAGTCACCCGTCATCACACCGCAGCAGCAGTGTGTCCAGCTCCCCGGCGCGGACTGAGAGCTCTTCTGACAGAATCCGTAGGTCATACTTTTACTTGTCACCATTTTAAACTTTATTAGGTGCAGGTGGCTTTTCTAATCAAAATGCCCTCATTCCAAATAGATCTCAGATGTATCATGTTCTGAAGCTCTGTAGCAATAGCCATCTCTCAAAATTATGTTTCCCAGTTTGGAATATCATGAAGTATGATACAACATTAACAGGTTCTGATATAAACTCCCTCAGTTGATACTACTCATAAAGATTTGAGCTATGAAACAGAAAAAGTAAGTAACCTTCTAGATTAGTTTCTGAAGTAAATAGCCAGTTCTCAAGTATCTAATGTCTGAGACTATTGTTTAGGGATTATTCAACTTTATTTCTTTGATCCCACTTCTGCCATTTTTCTAACTCATTAGTTTTTAAAATTCATTATTGAGTTAATGAAGATATCCACAAAAAGGAGTAAAAGAAATCAAATTCAAGATGGTAAATATTGAAGGGAAAAAATAACAGAATGAATCAAACAACATTACTCTATGTAAATTTATGATTACACAAATGGTATGCCTTTACGCCATGTACAAACAGAGAAACAACATGTATCCCATTTGTTTACAATAAAAAAAAAAAAGATGGTAAATATTTAAATGGTAACAATAACAGAAGGGAGATCTGTATCATAGAACAAGCCAATCAGGGGCAGGAGGAGGAAGGGAAAAGGAAGGAACTGGGGAATGAGATTGATCAAAATATGTTAAATACTTTTATGGATATGGCATAATGAATCTCACGATTATGTATAATTAAAATGCACCAATAAAAAAGACAGTATATTCTTAAGAAATTTCTAAATCACTCAGGTGATCAACAGATTGAAGAATTTTAAATTGGCTAAATAAAGTTAAAATTCCGTTCAAGTAACAGGTGACTGTATCTATGCAAAAATTGAAGAATTTTTAAAATAAAATAAATATATTAAAAAGAATGGCTTATTTGACAAAACCAACATGTAACATATTATTTCCAGACCTTATGTGTTACTTTACAAAATCATATCTATAGTGTAAGTTTCATATAATTGTGCAAAATTTATTGGAGTTAGTTGGTTGTTGAGAATATTTCCATAAGAGGAATATTTCCATAAGACACTGTCTTAGTGTGTTGTAAAGGAACTTTTGCATAAGCAAACGTCTTAGTCTTAGAACTATTGGTGTGGATAACTGAAAGTATGTACAACAGTAGGAAATAAAAGTATAAGATAGTCAATTATTAGAAATTACATAGTTATACATAATACAAAATATCAGCATTTGGTTTGACTGTTCTAAAACTTATTTCTCTAATTTCATGATGTAATGATCACTTTTTATTGATAAAAACGTTTGTATCATTTGACAACCATTCCCAAATCAATCATAACTTCTGTATGCATTTTTGCTATGCTGACACTAGACATAAATTTAATGATGAATATTAGTTTCGTTTCTATTGCTTTTATATGACATGGTCATTGGAAAAGTCCTGTCCTCCTAGAGAAAGAAAAATATTTGTTTTCCTAAAAATTAAATGGAAATGATGGACAGATTGAGGAAGATTTGAAAGAGTTTTGCTATAAGTTCATGTTATTTTATTAATGATTGTATTTTACTTATTCTTAATAGAAACAGATTTTTGCATTCTTGTGCTACTGTAATTCCTTGAATCAAAAACATACAACATACACACATATACCTCTGCATATATACATCTTTACACATATGTATGTTTATTTTTAATATTTAAAATAATTTTAGACTAACAGAAAATTTTCAACTGTCATATGAATAATTCTTATATATTTTCCACCCAGACTCACCCAATTAATCAATCTCTGTCAAAAGATATTTTGGGGCTGGGGATATAGCTCAGCTGGTTGAGTGCTTGCCTCAAAAGCACAAGAACAAGGGTTCAAATCCCCATCACCACAAAAAAAAAAAAGATATTTCTATAAAGGCAAATTTCTACCTAATACCAGTCTTAGACATAAGGCTTTTTTGCCTCAAATACTTGATTATTTTCAACAAATAAGATATATTTCTTACAAAACCACCGAATAATGATCAAAGTCAGGAAATGAACATTATCATGTTATTAGTATTTAAGCTATAGACCTTATTCAAATTTCAACTATTTTCCTAGTACTATTTTTATTAGCAAAAAGGTTTTTTTTTTTCCTGTTCCAAAAGCCAATTCAGACCCACACATTCCATTAGTTATCATATACTCTCAGTTGCCTTTAATTAAAGAAAATGGAACAATTCCTCAGTCTGTTTTTCTTTCTGTATTTTCTATTTTTGATGGGTATAGATCATTCATTTTATAGAATGACCCTCTGGATTTTTTGATGTTCCTCATGATTAGACTTAGTTTATGTATTTTGGGCAGGAATCACAGCTATGAGAGAACATCTCTCTCAGTGAATAGTGTCAGGAAACATGGTCTTTGTACAGTTCTGATGATCACTTTATCATTCTGTTAAGATGTTGACTACCACCTACTACAATGGTAGATTTTTGGTGTTATTATTTTGTTTTTTACTTTTGAAGGTATTAAACAACTTGTTAAGAAGTATGTTGAGCATATAGTTAATAACTTTTACTACTAATTAAAAATCATTGATCCCCCAAATAATTACTAATAATGGTTGTCAAATGATATTCTCTAACATATTCTTAGGACATTTAAAAAATATTTTCCAGAGAAAATAATATTTTAATGTATGATTCTTTTTCCTCTCTGTTTTTGCACAAAACCAAGTTTCTCATGGGCAATCCATTAAGTGAATTTATTGACTGGACTGGGAAAACCATGAGCATCTGATCATCTCAATAATGACAGTGTTTTATCATTTCAATAGTGACAGGTTACTGTTAATAGTTTTAAAAAGCAATTATTGTTTTTATTTATTCAACCATTCAGTTGGTATTAATCACTTTTATTTTCAAGTTTGAATTCAGAGCCAAATTTTAAAGAAGTACTCTGATATCTATGGCCCCTTGAAACAATAATTTTAGTGCCTTCCTTTATATTTGCCTTTTCAGGTCACTAGAATATTATTTATTAAATTTTAACTTCACAGTGTTTAAAAGCACTCTAATATTCAGATTGTAGTTGTTGTAGAATTAAGGAAGATTATTTACTGAGGAGAGACTTGTTTGCACTAGATTAAAAAATTTTAGTTCTTCACTGGTAGTATGATATAATCATTCAAAACTACTCTGGTCATTAAAAAATATTTATGTTTAGGTTTATATTTTTATGTGGCATAAAAATAAAATAAAATGGTGTCATTTTTAATATTTCCTGCTTATCTTCAAGAATTATGGTAATCAATCTTCACATTTTTTAGGGCTAGATTATAATTTTAAAGTTAGACCTTTATGATTTTACTTATTTTTGAACCTGAGAGTTTGATTGATATATTTGAACCTTTTATGTTATGGTGTTTTTGTGTTTGTTCTTTTGTTTCGGGTTTAACAGCTGTTCATCAGAATGGGTTGTCCATGAACCAGATGCTGATGGGTTTATCACCAAATGTACTCCCTGGGCCGAAGGAGGGAGATTTGGCAGGTCATGACATGGGACATGAGTCGAAAAGGATGCATATTGAGAAAGGTAATTTATGATTATGTGGCTTTATTTTTCCTGTTCAGTATATAAACTAGATTTAATCATGGATGAGGTGTATCTCTATATCATGTGAACCGATACTATGTAAACATTTAAAAATGTATATTTTTAATTTTAAAATGGGCCTATTCAACAAAAAAGAGATGAAGACCTGCTGCTTTTCTCTTAAAAAAAAAAAAAAAAAAAAAAAAAAAACAGGTAGGTAACAATTTAATTCACAGTACATTTTTAAAAGAGATTTGTTTATCCTAATTGTAATCTCTGAATTCCTAAAGGGCTGCTCTTTGTCTTTTTTCATTACCTTTATCATCATTTTCATTTTGCTTCCTGTGACAGAACAACAGCAGCATAGAAAAGATTATTGGAAGTCTTTCTTGGATGAAAGATATATATATGGTCATTGAATCCATAACGGCATATAAGTGAATCTCATCAGTAAATGTACTAGTTATTATTCCTAAATTCTAGTTAACAAATAACAAAACCCAGATTGTATAAAGCTCCAAGTTTCCTACTGGTATTTCTTTTTATTTTGGTGAGGGGTGTACCAGGGATTGAACCCGGGGGCGGTTTAACTATTGAGCCACATCCCAACACTTTTTTTTTTTTTTTTTTAATTTTTTATTTTGAGACAGGGTCTCACTAAATTCCTTAGGGTCTCACTAAACTGCTGAGGCTGGCTTTGAACTTGCAGTCCTCCTGCCTCAGCCTCCTGAGCTTTTAGGATTACAGGGGTGTACCATCATGCCCAGCCCTACATGTTTTGTTTGTATGAACCTAACCCATTTCCACAACCTACACCCTTTCAATGAGTATTTTCATGCCCTGTTTCATTAAGTAAGGAAATTGAAGATTTTTTAGTATATATTTCAGAAATTTATGCAAGAAGTTATGTTTTCAAATTATATATTTTAAATTGTGAGTATATGAGCCTTTCCACCTCTACTTCAATTTTAATTAATGTTTTCAACTTTTTAAATATAGATGGGTACTTTGCCTGTGTTTTTCAACATAAATATCAAATAATCATGTTACTAACAAGAATTATTTCTTTGGGGCTGGGGATATTGCTTCATTATAGATTATTTGCCTAGCATATTGCTTCATTATAGATTATTTGCCTAGCATGTACAAGACAATGAGTTCAATCCCCAGCACCTCAAACAAAATAGACATACAAACCCTGAATTATTTCTTTATAAAACATGCTTACACAACGGGTACAACTGATTATTAAAAATGATATTAAAAAGAATTGGATATTTAGATAATTAATTAAAGGGAAAGAAATGTTTGAAGAGAGATTAAGTCTTGGAAGGGCAATATTTTGTACTACACACAAAAAAGTAAAACTACTTACTAAAATAATTTTCCATTCAACATAAAATATCTCCACTAATTCCTTAGGGAGAAAGAATACAATATTTGTACAGATTTTATTATATGAACTGTAGAATATCAATGAGAAAACTATAATCTTTTCTAGGTATTAGCATGTTAAGGTCTAGGTATGACTGAGAAATAGCACTAAGAAACTTCTAAATACTTATTTCAAAATTTACTAAGTAATTTGCTATTACTAGCAATTTACTATTACTGTATGCAATGCAGCACTACACCAAATGGTCCTTAAACTTCTAATTCTAATTTTTCAACAATGATGAAAAATATGTTGTATGTTCTATACCTTTTTATATTTAGCCAAAAAACTCGTATACAGCAGTATTATGATAATGAGCATAGAGATTTTTTTTCCAGTACTGGAAATTGAACTCTGGGCCTTGTACATGCTAGGAAAGTGCTCTACAACTGAGCTACATTCCCTGTCCTTTTATATATTTTGAGGCAGAGACTTGTTAAGTTGCCCAGGCTGGACTTGAACTTGTGATCTTTCTGCCCAATCTCCCAAGTCACTGGGATCATGGGCATTGGCTACTATGCCTGGCAAAAATTAAAGTTCTGTAGAGGTTAGCATTTTAACAAATATTTACCTATAACAATTAATCACATGAATTAAGAAACTATTTCCAAAAAGGTTCAGCAAAAGAATAAATTCCTACAGAATATTATGAGTGACTCCATTCTCAGCTTTCCCATGCTATTATTTATCTAGTTTAAAATGAGTTGCATACAAGGCAAGGTTTCAACAATGTACAGTAGAGGTTAAGGTATTAGGGCTTAGTTATTTTCCAGAACTTTGGTGAATTAGTAGATGAAATGTAAAAATTCCAGAGATGGTAGTGAATAGAACACTAAAGGTACAACCAATACTATAGTTGGAATAAGGGAATAATGAATGTGTTTTAGTCAGTTTTTTTTTGTTTTGTTTTGTTTTTTTTTTTTTTGCTGCCATGACTAAATGACGTGAGACCAGCAAAACTGTAGAGGAGGAAATGTTTATTTGGGGGCTCATGGTTTCATAAGTCTTAGTCCATAGAAGGCTGGCTCCATTCCTTCGGGACCTAGGTAAGGCAGAACATCATGGTGGAAGAGTGTGCAGAGGGAAGCAGCTCACATGGTGATCAGGAAGCAGAAAGAGAGACTCCACTCATCGGATAAAAGTATATACCCCAAAGCTACGCCCCAATTCCCACCTCCTCCAGCCACACTCTACTGCGTCAGTTACCACTCAGTTGATCTTTTTCAGGAGATTAATTCACTGATTGTGTTAAGACTCACAGCCCAATCATTTCTCCTCTGAACCGTCTTGCATTGTCTCACAAGTGAGCTTTTGGGGGACACCACATCTAAACCATAACAGAATGCCATTAGAACTTTTGGTGAAGAGCTTTATGCAGCTTTATCTTCCAAATTAAGATGACCTATACATTTTATAACTATTTCTTTTTCATGAGTTATAAATTTATCTATCTTATCATTCATTACAATTATTATAAATTTGCCACCATGGAGAATTTTTGGAAATAATATTCCAGTGTAATCTAGGTGTTCCATTTTTGTTTTTCTTATGTTCCTTCCTCAGCAAGTCCATTGCATCATTTTCCTTGTTATTTGGGGGTTGTTTCTTCACTGGTATACATCTGCTAGACTGTCAGCCTAGAATCACCTGAATTACATTTGCTTTAAACAGACTAGGGACTGTATGACTGCACACTAATCTGAACTGAATTACTAGAAGACTAAGAAACAGGGAAGAGTTAAAACTGTGAAGATCACATTCTTTAAGGAACAATGGCAAGGCAAAAGGTGGCATTATCTGACCTTTGCAAGATACATTTCTATGAAATGTAGTGGAACATTGTGACCCTGAATGTACATAAAAACTTACTCTATTACTATGGGACTTCTGATCACATCAAGGTTTTCTAAATGGTTTTTCAGTCAGAACAAAGACCTTGGTTATATCCTAATGTTTCCCAATATTTTAACACATCTTTTATAAAGGAAGATCAATTTTTAATATTCTCCCTAGAAATGTGATGCTACCTTTGATTTCAAATGTAGATATGCAATCATGGGAATTTTAATAAATTTTGATACTGTTACATTGTTTTATGATGCTCTTTCTTGCATGAACTCACTCTGTCTTTTATCTACTTTTCAGCATACTGAATTAATAGTAAATATTC
The DNA here is from genome assembly GCF_902686455.1 of Sciurus vulgaris. Lineage (NCBI taxonomy): Eukaryota > Metazoa > Chordata > Mammalia > Rodentia > Sciuridae > Sciurus > Sciurus vulgaris. The sequence goes on from NC_136464.1 coordinate 120,379,505, forward strand.
ATGGGCTTTCTAGATTGATAGAGTCTACTAAATTAAAAATTGTTTTCTTTCATGACTACATTTATCATGTCCCTCATAATAACCCTGTAACTTTCTTACTACTCATATCTGTATTAAACAAGTAACTTTATTTAGAGACATTTGTAGAGAAATTAATTATATGTTCATGTCATTTTAGGCTTGGACTTCTTATATATAATTTGCTGCCTACCAACTAAATCATTCAAAAGGCAATAATTCTTAAGAAAACATTGATACTAAAAATAGATACTGAAATTCATTTGTATGCTGAGAATTACTGTGGTCTGAAATCTTAATCATCAGTAACTTTTTAACATTTTATGTTCTTCTTAATATTAAATAGCTTTTGGCTCATATTCTATTAGACAAAAAATTAAGTAACCATCAGCTGAAGGGCCAGTGGCTTTACAAGCATTAGAATTTGAAAATACTAACTGCTAAGTAAATTCTTTCATTTTTGAAATAAGGACTACTCTAATAAGGGTTTAAGCTGAGGGAGAGTTTAATTAAAGCACCTTCAAAATATACATATGAAAAATGAGTTAGTGGATCAAGAAGTGACAGACACAGAAGTGGTGCAGTCATCCCAAGTCTAAGTAGAATGCTTTTACGATTATGAATTTCTATTAAAATCAGGAGTTTGTAAAAGATGTGTGCCCAGAAAAATTCTGATGCAATTACATAGCATGTCTTTAAAATGATCATTATGTCTTTTCCCTTTTCTACAAATCCCAACACAACCCAACTTCTCTTGAGCTTCTGGATTTTATAAATATTGCTGATCTTTTTCCTCAGTCTAAATATAGTAGTAATATAGTAGTAATAACTGACATTTGAATTACATAGATGGACTCACTGTTTCTTGATGCTGCATCTGTTTAATGCCCCATACGTTTGTCCTTTGACGCTAAATTACAGTCCGTCCTCTATCATGCATAATTTGTTGGGTTTTCCTTAAATTATTGAATTTCAGCACATTTTGGAGCAAACTTCATACTTCTCCTGTATTTTAATAAACACAGTTTTGTAATTGTGGAATATATTGCATTTTTAATATACCAAAAAATTAAATGTATAATAAAGTATATAATATTAGCTTCTTCTAATTGTAGCAAACTTAAATATTTATCCTTGGGACTAACTGTTGAATGCCTAATTTATATTAATGCATTTCAGTCTCACATTAAGTATTCCAATGTGATGTAATTAATTAGTAAATATTTATTAAGAACCAGATATATGAAAAAAACAAAAGAAATTTAAACATTCTCTGCCCTTCCCCCATCTTCTTTGCAACAATTATATATTTTTTTCTTAATCTGTATCTGAATATTTCCTCTACAGTTAATGTTTTTCCTTAATTTGTTTTCATAGAATATATATATATATTTTTTTTTTAATTTTATTTATTTATTTGTATTGTAAACAAGTGGGGTACAACTTGTTTCTCTGTTTGTACATGAAGTAGAGGTATACCATTTGTGTAATCATACATTTAAATAGGATAATGGTGTTTGATTCATTCTGTTATTTTCTCCCCACCCCTCCCACCCCTCTTTTCCCTCTATACAGTCCCTCCTTCCTCCTTTCTTGCCTCCCTCCCACCCCCCCATTATGTATCATCTCCCACTTATCAGCAAGAGCATTCATCCTTTGGTTTTTGAGATTGGCTTATCTCACTTAGCATGATATTCTTCAATTTCATCCATTTGCCTGCAAATGCCATAATTTTATTATTCTTTATGGCTGAGTAATATTCCATTGCATATATATATATCACAGTTTCTTTATCCATTCATCAATCGAAGGACATCTAGGTTGGTTCCACAATCTGGCTATTGTGAATTGAGCAGCTATGAACATTGATGTGGCTGTTTCTCTGTAGTATGCTGATTTTAAGTCCTTTGGGTATAGGCCAAGGAGTGGGATAGTTGGGTCAAATGGTGGTTCCATTCCAAGTTTTCTAAGGAATCTCCACCCTGCTTTCCAGAGTGGCTGCACTAATTTGCAACCCCACCAGCAATGTATGAGTGTACCTTTTTCCCCATATCCTCGCCAACACCTATTGTTGCTTGTATTCTTGATAATTGCCATTCTAATTGGGGTGAGATGTTAAAAACCCACCAACTTTCTTTTACTATGAACACTTCCAGGATGCCAACATTTTAGAAGCAGGACTAGTTTGCGAAGAGTCATGAAATTCAGGGAATTTTCTTCAGTCCATAAAACATGTCTTTTGTGGCTTTTTTTTTGGGGGGGGGCATTGCCCAAGATTTCCAGTGTTTGCTATTCTTGTATAAAATACTTTCTTTTTGGTACTAAAAGTAGAGGATGGAGCACTAAAGGTAGCAATGTGTATAGCAAATTGTCCACATTTGAATTTCCTCCCTTGTTAATAATGTGTCCTTTGCATTCATCCTCATGGAGCTCAAGTTTGTGGGAAATTTTTCAAAAATATTTTCTTTTGCAACCACCCGTTGCTTAAAAATTCTAACTTTACTAAAATTTTAATTGAGTCTTCAAATATGGCTTTCTTCTTTTTAATTCTAGATTGATATATACTAATTTATAGTAAACGTTACATACAAATATACCTGAACCTGTTAGTATCTTTGACTAAACAGATGCATATAGACTGAGAGAATGTCTTCTTTAGAATTTTCAATGTTCCAATAATATTCATATACATCATAGGGCTATGATTATTTTCAGTTTTAAAATCCTCTAACATTCTGCTTTTTCTTTACGTATATCTTTCAGATATAATTTTTTTGCTTATTTCAAAATCTCTTATATTTTCCCTAAACATTACCTATGATGTAACTTTCCTCCTCAATTTCCAAGCCTTTGAAATAAAGGTGTTAATGCCAATACTTTTAATTCTGAATTTTCTAATAATGGACAGCAATCTTTTATGGATCTGAGAGCTCTTCCTTAGGTGGCAGATTTCATTTGCCATGCTCAGGTGAAGCCTTCTCAAGTTACCTGTTTTATTATGCTATGCATTATAATTTCTATATGCAGAGCTTCTAGTAATATTTAAGTGACAACTTAATAAAATCCTTCTTTACAATTCCCATAACAACCCCTTAATGATGGGAAATTGGTCTAAAATATGGGCTTTGTTGTTATTCTTTAACTTCATGCAATTTGATGACTGTCCTGTCACGTCGAACTTACATGTTTCTCAAACATCCTCTGTTCTTTACAAGGTGACTTCTGTTTCTTCCCTTACCTGTAATCTATATCCCTTTTCATATAGATGTGTTTAGCCCAAACTTACCTGTTAGGTCAGAGGGTATGTCTTCTTACCTTCTTTATATTTCTAGTATAAGGTTCAGCTTTAGTGAATCTGATAAATAATTTTTGGGATTTAAATGAGATAATATATGTCTGGAGTCCTTGAGCCATATAAATATTCAATGGAAACCATTAATACTGTCAAGTTAGCTACTGGATATGTGACTTGATTATATAGAGGATAAAATGCAAATGTGTAAACCACTGAATCCAGTACTTTATTTATAATTTATGATTCTACAGTTGTCATGATTCATATTTGATCTCAAATGGAAAATTAGAAACTATGATTTATTTATTTATTTATTTTTTGGTATCAGGGATTGAACACAGGGTTGCTTAACCACTGAGGCACACACATCCTCAAACTTTGTTTGTTTTCAATATTTTGTTTAGAATCAGGGTCTTGCTGTGTTGCTTAGGACCTCACCAAGTTGCTGAGGCTGACTTTAAACTTGAGAACCTCCTACTTCAGCCTCTCAAGCCCCTGGGATTACAGGTGTGCAATACCATATCCTGCTGCATCTTATTAATAATATTAATGTACCACAGACACTTATAGTACTTTTACTTGTGATCAGATAAAATGTCTTCTCAGGGGAAAAACATGAAAGACTAGTGATTATTTGGCTAAATCTGATTTAATTTCTTGATTCCCTTTGGTATACATGGAGCTCACTTCCTAACTGTCTAAGAAATTCTTTTATGTAGTCACGCCAATAGCTAACATTGTTCCAGCATTAAAAGTTAGGAAAAGAGTAATTGCTCTTTAGATTAACATATTAGTTCCACACGTGAATTTGCTTCATTTCATTACATATTTGTCAATCATTATAAACCCCCAAATTTTATTTCCTTCATGTCAGATGTTAATTGGACAACTTATTATGTGGCTTAATGAATTAATAATCTGTAGGGTTTTTTATTCTGCAGTTTATTTAAATATTACCTAAACCATGTTTTTTTTCTATTTTCATGTTTATTTCTATTTTTGCTAGTTTCTGATTGAAACTTTACATAATCTGGTGTGAAAATGATCTATAGAGGGTGTATACATTTTCAATATTATGTTTTTAAGAATTTACTCCAAATTGAAACTTCCTTTCAGAAGTACTGACTTACAAATCCAACATTTTAGTAGAGCTACAACTATTTATATTTTGTACATTTTAATTTTGTAAATGGACAAATATGTTTTTTTCAAAAAACTACAAAACTTTTTTATTATTCCCTCATTAGATTTATTAGAAGTATGCAAAAAATGTTCATTAAAGTCCAATGGTTGTTAACCTTAAAGAATAACAAAATACAAATGCTGAATTTCCACAAATATTTGATGACTGTATGATATTGTTGTTTTATAGAGTAAAATATCTTCAGTGTATACTTTAACTTAATATTTTTGAAGTTTTCTCAACTGAGATGTAAAATACAATATGAGCATGATATTATTTGACTTAACATTGACTTTTTTCTAAAAATAAATGAGTTGTTTATCTCATGCCTAATCATCATTAAATTCAGATCAATGTATTTAAAAGTACATGTTTTGTTAGTTCAAAATCTCCCCTAAATACCTAAGTTATTAAATAGGAAAAGGGCTACCATTTAAAAATATCATTTCAATTTTTAACATTCATTGTCTGTTTTTATTGAAACTTTTTATGATCTTATACGTGCACATGTGTGCCCCTTCCCAAGAACAAAGTACACAGCTTGACTTTCACTTGGCATGTGATGGAGTGATCCTACTTTGAATGCTATATTATGGGTTAAGAAGCAGAGTAATAGCCCTGTTGTCTCTTGTGCTTAGAGCAGTTTGAATTCCTCCATCAAATTGATGGGGTGATTTAACACATTTATTCAGCCTCGTTTACAGGACATGTAAAATGATAGCGAAGCTCAGGTAAATACTAAAGATACTGGAACTAATTTGGAGGAGCCTATGTGACATGTTAGATCAAAAGTTAATATGGAACTAGTGGCCATTATGTTAAATGCATAATAACCTGATGATATTTTGAGCATATTTTAAAAGAGATAATTGCACACCTATTCTGGAGAATTGGGTGCAATGTTTTTCTTTGACTTTTCCTTGTCTATCACCACTTAATCTTATCCTTTTGACAAACTGTTCCTAGAGATTTATGTGATAACTTCTGTATATCATAATTACTTTTGTTCCAGTAGAAGCCATACTTTAAATTTTCTTTTAAATTTTATATTAATATCATTGCTAGTATCTTATGCTACAGTTTCAGAATATTAAACAAGTACAATTGTTTTAACTACTGTGAAATTGACAGATGAAGCTGAAAACCAAAAGCACCTTTCATGGGATTTTAAACACTATTTTCCTCCATATGCCATCCCAATTATTATTTAGATATTACATTCCTAATTTACTGTTAAGGTTGATTAGAATTCAAGCCTCTCAAAAGCATGCACCAAAGGTCTTGGGCTGTGGAAAACATTTTTATAAAATAATCCATTAATGCAGAGGAGTGCAACTAAATTAGTTAGCAATTTGCTGAGCATGAATTAATGAACAGAGCTTCTTCCAGCTCCCAGAGTTGTAATTTTCATAATAACCTCAGACCTTTATTTGGCAGGTTGTTTAGTTTTTTCGTTTGAAGGTTTTCATTAGTCTAATGAGGACTGTGCAAGGGCGAGCAGTCAGCACAATTTACATGGGGAAGCTATCATAATAAATGAAGCAATTTGAATAACACGCAAGGGTTTATGCAACAAGATAAGAAGAGATTGTAGAGCGAGATTTAGAGGTAACCAATACATTAGACCAACTAATAACTGAAGTAATCCCAATAAAAGACTTAAGTGAAAGGAATGAAATTAATGATATATACAAAGTTGTAATGATATGATACATGATTCATTAGATTAATAAAATAAGTATTCAATTGTTTTTAGTGCTTTTTGTCTAAGCTTTGTTTGTATCAGGCATTTTAATTAGGATTGTTCACTAGATCACTTTGCTTAGTTAACTTTTAGACCATAGCTGAGGTTTTTAATGATATTTTCTCCTTCTTATTTAATCTTTATAGCCTTGATAGTTCATTGAATTAATTATATGCAATATATTGTGTATGGAGATGCTTTTTAAAAGTAATTGCATATCGCTCTACCTAAGTGGTGATTAAACTTTAGGAATGAATGCTCAATATGTTTCTAAATTCTTTTAAAAACAACTTTGCTTCTACTTTAAGTAAAAGTACTACAAGTATTTAATGTCCTATAATTTCATCTCATAATTGGAATAACTAAGACTGTTATTGCTAAATTCTCAGATTAAGAGGATGAATTTATAAAAAGACATTATTAGAAATGTATTCATTTATATTTTGTGCACATCTTTAAGCTACAAACAAGAAAATCTGCTTCAAAAAATGCCATAAATTTTCTTCTTTACCTATCCCTATTTTTAAAAATGTATTTTTGCTCATGAGCACTTGAGAATTATACTCTTATGCAGGTAAATCAATATGAATATTTCATGTACTTTTACAAAACCATAATTTAAGGAAAGAGTTTATAGGATTATTTCTTAAAATTTTATAGCAAATGATGAAAACTTGAGAAAGTTGATTTCATGCTTGACATTCAGAGCCAATTACTTTAAAACTTAGTAATAAGTATTTTCAACATGATTATGTACCAGCTTTTACCAGGTCATGACCTTGAGAGAATTCCTCTTCTAATCAAGTGTCTATTGGAAGTGACTAAAATTGATGGACTTGTTTGAAGTCTTTGGCATTTTTTCTTCTCTTCTCATGAGCTTGAAATATTGGCATGCTTCTCTGTCCTGATTTCAAATTACAGCTTTTTTTTTTTTTTTTTGTACCAGAGATTGAACCACTGAGCCACATCCCTAGTTCTTTTATACATTTTATTTACAGATAGGGTCTCCCGAAGTTGCTTAGGGCCTCACTAAATTGCTGAGGCTAGTTTGAACTCACAATGTTCCTTCTTCAGCCTCCCAAGCCACTGGAATTACAGGCATGCACCACCGTGCCTGGAAGATTGCAGCATCTTGCTGTAGAAAAATTAATGGATACTTATCTTTCCTCTTGTTAATGAAAGAAACAAATGGTTTAGTCTTCTGTTCATTTGTAAATATGTTAAAATCAGCTTACGATACTATTTATAAAGTTATGATGCCATGTATTTCAAACTTATACTTACATTTATCTTTATGGCATATCATTTGGAAAAAGGCAAAATTGCACTATTTTGTGAACTAGATTTTGTTAAAGTTTACTTTCTATGAAAACTACTTCCAGAAAATAGGATCATTATATAGGTGACTATTTCTTAGGTTTGTCCTCTTTTCCTCTCCTTCTCTTCCCGTGTTTGAAATATACAGAAACAGGTTTAAGTATAATTTTGTAGTATAGTGTTAGCTCTATGATATAAGTTGTTAGCTATCTAATATTTTGAAGTTAGTAGAGCACGAAAATAAATATATGATTTCTTCATATTTTATCAATTTTGCTATACATTGACCATTATTATTTATTACTCTCTGTTATTGTTTGGGTCTGGGATGTCCTCTGAAAAACTCAGATTTTGAAAGCATGATCCTCAAGGCTGCAAGTTTCCGAGGTGGAGCCTTTAAGGCAATGATTAAAACTCTGATGTCATCAGTGGATTAGTGTATTAATATGCGTTAATCCATTGATAACTGAATGACACTGGATAGTAAATGTAAGCAGATGGGACATATCTACTGGTCACTAGGGACATGCCCTTGAACTAAATCTGTCCATGGCCCTTTCCTGTCCTTTTCTCTCTCCCTTTCTTCTCTGTGGCCTCCACAGGGTGAGCAGCTTTCTTCCACCATGCCCTTCCACCATGATGTTTTGCCTCACCTTACCAGAGAAATGGTCTGCTCACCATGAACTGATATCTCTCGAACCATGAACCTAAAATCATTTTTTTCCTCCTAAGTTGTTCTTATCAGTTATTTTAGTCATAGTAAAGAAAACTGACTAATACACTACTATTATTTATTATCTATCCTAATATGATACAAGTACTCTAAGGATATGGTGAAAAATCTTGAATTTACAAAACAATTCTATATTCATCTTAGAAGTTATTACCACTGGAAGCATTCTGGCACTGGGGAAAGAGAAAAGTCTTAGAATTAGACCTCTCTGTATTCAAGTTTTTGTTAATGTAATGAACTTGGTAAATGACAACATCCTGAATCTTCAGTTTCTATAGCTTTAAAAATTGAACGAGTAGCACCTGAAAATAACAAAGTTATGATGTGAGAATTAAGAAACCTATTACATCTATATAGATGTACTGTACACCTGTTAGGTATTATCAGAGTTCTATCAGAAAATGAAGAGTGAATAGGAATAAGATAATGGGTATAAGATATGGGTATAGATGGTACTAGAGTAATCTAGGAATTAGTAGAAGCCAAGTTTTCACATTCTGGTGCTCCATCTGAACTTTTGCCTGGTGGTTCAATTAAATGATGTATCTAAAGGGTTGGGCACTCTCAAAGTCACACATTAAAGAGCAAGACAGAGAAGGTGGACAGTGAGTCTGGGGTGGAGTTAGGAATCATAATTCACTGGATTTCAAGTTTCGTCAGCATGTGGTTGGGTCTGTATTATTTACAACTTGATCTTCAGCGCCCATCACACAGACTGGTACACTGTAGTGGGTTGAATAAAGAGTGAATGATAAAAAAAAAAAAAAAAAAAAAAAAAAAAAGAATGAATGATGTATCTGGTCAGTTGTCATTTGGTCTACGTGATAGCACCTAGAAGAATATAACTCCAGGAAACATTTGTGTAACCATTTGGCACAGTTTTGCTGTCATAATTTCATACATTTAAATAAAACCACAGTAAACAATTTCTCAACAGTATTCTAATGAAGTTGCCATTTATTAAAAAGTAAGCAGTTTTCTCTATATTAGTTCACTTGTTCATTTATTTGTGACTTCCTACTGTGTGGCAAGCTTCTTGCTAAGGATTTATAAATGAATTTTAAAGGCGAGACATGAAACACTGGTTTATTTTCAAGACACACTAGTGAGAGCCTTTTGAAATTGATGATACTCTGTGCTAAAACCATATATAGGTATTATTTTTAAAATCATGGTTTTTATTTGTCTAAATTGTGATCTTTACTCAAAAGTGGCTATGTGTCTCATGACTTTGTTTTTTTTTTTTTACTTTAATTGTATTGATGATGACAAATACTCAGGAAAATTTCTATTTCCTGTCTGTGATGTCTACTCAATAGTTATAGTTCTAGACCTACAGCTTGTTGAAGAACTGTTGTAGGCAGTATATGCCTTAGTGGTAACAGTGGGATGATTCAAGGGAAAAGATACGCAATAAATCACTACCATGGTAGGTAACAGGGAAGATGTAGTTCTTAGGGAAGCATGGCAGAAATTGTGTGCTTAACCCTAAAACTGAGGATGGAACACCTTTTCAGTGTTGTCATCATTTACAGATGGGACAGAAGAGCAGAAGTGGCCTATGTCTAAATGTTGTAATCAAGGGAAATTGTTTTTGGAGATATATAGCACTACATTCTTCAAATCAGTGTCAACCATTTATTTTATCTAGAAGAAAATGCAAATCAAGGCAGATGGATATTTTAAAAGTTATATATATATATATATATATATATATATATATTTACCTCATAAAATTTAGATACTCTATGGATCACCTAGAGTATTTGGTCCATAGTATCTAGTCAAGAATGTCAGTTTCATTTGTCCATTGGGAAATAGATCAGAAATTTACCTATGTCTGTATTTATTCATAGAAATAGGAACATTATGTAAATCAAGGGTTTTCTTTTTGGGGAGGATAGATTTTCCTCTGAACTGAAATTTATTCATTTTTTTTCTTGAAGTTTTATTTTTTTGTTTTAATCATTTATAGATTTTGGATTTTCAGTTTGTATTATATGTAATAGTATTCAGTTTGAGGGGAAAGACAACATAAATCTATAAAAGACTCCAATAAGGAATGTGCCCTGATTCCAGCATATAATTCCAATATTACTCAGAGTCAAAGAGTGTTATAATTAAGTGTATTTTCTTTCTTTGGGGTTTCTTAGACTGATCTCAAGTCTTTCATATCCCAACAAACACAGAGAGTAGGCTCAGTCCTTCTGATACCATAAACACAGTCCATGTTTTATCTCAGTATAAATGCTTTTCTCAAGTTAGGCAGTAAGCATTAGGAGAGAGAAGTCTATGCCATAATAGTGGAGATAGTCTCTCCTTCACCCTCAATTCCAGTTTCCTAAGGGTCTTCATTTTTTCCTTTTATGTATGTATTTCATTCTGCTGTGATCCTAGTTATACTAAGAGCCTTTATAAGACTTTGAATAAATGCTGATGATACAATAGCTGATCTTTCATTCCCTTCAAAATGCTTGCTTATTGTTCAAATTGAACACAACTTTTGCCTTCAAATAGCTAGAACCCTAGGCTTACTTAGCAGAGGTAGAATGACTTATGATTTCTTCTTTCTTTTACAGTGTGTTGATGTTACAATGAGAAATTTTGAAGTTAGAATTTAGAGTTTATATGTTCTCTTTCCCATTCATGAATGAAATACTCATAAACTTTGTTTTAGAAACGAGAAACTGGAGATTAAATAGACTTACTCTGGTTAGTTTTGACAAACCTCAGAGGAATGATATTTATTTATCATACAAAAATTTTAAGGACATTATCATATGATAATAATATTAACAATAGTAATCAACTATCAAAACATCTACTTTTCTCTTTCTAACTACTTGTTCATAGTTAAAAATGTAATGTTTCCATTAAATAAAGAAACTTACAGCATGTCTGAAATTAACTCACTCAGATAACTAATGAATAAGCTACATTTTCTCATCAATATTTAACAGTTTTAACTCTCTACTAGTATTTATACTTGATTTGAAATTGTAAAACTTCTAATGCTGATAAAAAGAACTGGGCAAAGATCAGTGGTTTTGCCATAAATGTCAATAAGTTTTTAAAAGAATAGCAAGCTAAATGTTATTAAATGTTTAGAAAAATTCATAAAATTCTATAGTAACTAATTTTTAGAACCCATATAATCAACTTATTTAAATAAATTTCAAAGCAAGTTCCAAGGGTGTTTTGTTTTAGATAACAATTTAACGCAATACTATGCAGAAATGTCATTGAACTGTCATGAAAATTTTCATGTTTTTATGTTATTTTATCTAATTATGTCAGAAGACTTGTTTTAAGATACCAAATGATTCACATGGTATCAATAATGAAACGTAAAATGCTATAAACATATTGAAAATGTGACCTGTAGAATAAAATAATTATATTAATCTCAAACCCAGTGTGCTTCTTGTAAAGAAAAAGTTTTAATTACATCTTAAATAATCAAGTAATGCATCTTTTACTTTTTACTTTCCATCATATACCTTTTACTGAAGGTATTACATAGTTTATTTGAATAATTAAATATTAAAGCAAGTCTTGCACATTTTTTTCCTAAATCACAATCATTAAGAGAAATTACTGAGCCATAAAATAAAGTTTAAGGAACAGTAGAAAGACATTTCTGGAAATAATAAAAATATTTCCTTGTGTAACTGATACTCCTTGTTAAGTAAGAAAGCAGTCTTTCTTTCCTGTTGGTTAGTAAATCCATTGCACCCAGTTTAAAGCATTCTAAAGCAAAATTTCTATGAAACCATTAGAAATCAGTTTTTAATATGAGTGAATTCATTATCGATGAGTAATTGCTTTATAATTTGTACATATTTATGAAAATATTCTAGAAAATTAAGATAGGTTATAATTACAGATTATTTCTCCTACTTCACAAAAATGTTATGCAAAATAATCTATTTTTAATAAGCACTTAAAATAAGGAGCATGGTATTCCCCACCTATTGTGCTAATAGAATATGTATTTTTGTAAAGTAAGGAGGGTTGTAGGATAGATAATGAACAGCAAAGGTTTTTATTTTGGTGATTATTTAATCAAAGACTTTAAAAATTTCTTCCAATTTTACCTTAGGCAATATTCTAGAAGTTGAAGTTAAATTTACTAAATATGATTATATAATAGGCTAAATATACTAATTAATTAGGATAAAACAAAAATCTACAGGTTGCTGTAATGTTCATAGCTCTGTAAGATTTTAGAATGATCTTTATTGTATTATAAGAATTGTGATGTTATACAGAACATAGTTTCAAAAGAAATCTGGATTTTTGATATGTAGTATCAGTTCCATGTATTAATGATAGTTATGGTGATATATGCTTCTGTGATAACCCACATCCAATATCCATCCTAAGAATGACATGACCAAAGGCATTTGTAATTATATTTACTTCTGAAAGATTATGGTTTATAGTTAAAACAAAAGAGGCATCCTGTCATTTTCTAAACCCGTTAAATGTGACAGAATCTATTTTTCTGCCAAGTTGTGAGGACCAGGCAGAGAGCAAATTTGCTGTGGTCAGCTAAGTGTAACCACTGAGCAGGAAAGTGAATTTAATAATGCATTATTGTTCTTCACTGAAGGTGAACTGTTACAGTGCCTTTGTTATAGCAGTCTCGGGCTCTGCTTAGGTTTCCAGATGCTGTGTAGATTACCTGATTAAAATCTCTAATGCATGATAAAATGTAGCAGGTATACATTTATATTAGCAGAAATGCATCCATTTTAGGGCCATAATACTGAACCTAATTGGAAAGTATTTCCCAATTAGATTACTTTGTGAATTCATATTGTAAATAAATATATGTTATATAACATAGAATAAATGACACAAAGTCATAAATTCATAAAGCTCATCTTAAACCAATGATGATTACTTAGTTGACACCTGAAAGATATTCTAATATTTTATGATGCAGTTAAGAATATGATTTTTTTCAATAGTACTTATATTAAATGTTATAAGTGAAAAAATAAAAGATATCATTTAAAGCAGAATCCATTCTTTCATGACAGAATTCTTTTCATTGACCTTCCTTTTCCAGTTCCATCTTAAGATGAAACTTTCTCTTATAAATATATTGATTAACTGCAGTGCTTTCATAAAAGTTTTAGTTCTCAGTGAGTTGAAAAATGACAGGAAAAAAAGAGCTTGCTTTAATTTTACTTTATTTTGCCCCAATTTAAATTCAGTAAAAGATAAAATATGTGTTTATCTTTAATGACTTAGATATACAAACTTTCTTTAGGAAAGCAAATACACCAGGGAACTCATATATATATATATATATATATATATATATATATATATATATAGATTAGTTTGTTACTTTAAATTCTTATATTGATTGGGGTTCCTATTAAGATTTGAACTTATGAATATATTGCAGATTGTAGGCTTCTGTTCATCCAATGTATTATATATGCACTCATGGTTGAGAATCAAACAATTTTAAATGTATTTTTCAGACATTTTGCTTTGTTCTAGCAAGCCTTTTGAAGGAAATATTTCTTTCACTCTGCAACTGAAAGGGTGCTCACAACATAATCTGCAGTTGTCATTGCTGAACTTTATAGTAAAGAGGCAAAGAGAAGCATTTTTCTGAATATCAAGAACACTCATCAATGAATATCACTACAGGCCATAGAACATGCAAGTTCAAAAGACAGAAGCCAACCAGGAGCTGACAAAAAATAATAATAACTGCTAGACCCAGTATGAAATATTTTTGTAGAAAGGTGACTGAGAAAATGATTTTTACCATCTCTTTGCTTTTAATAAATAGAGCTGTGTTTGCGAAGTAAGATAGACTATAACAATTTCAGCTCTATCTGTACTTGGAACATTTAGATATTAAACACATAAAATTCTAATTTAAGATTAAAAGTATAATGTAAGTAGCAGTGCAATGTTGAGGATGAGAAATGAATTATAATGTGATGATTAAACATAAATATACAATAACTGCCTAAAATAATGTAAACTCTTCAACTACACTGTTGATTTGACAGTGTTCATCCCTCCTTTTGAAAGGACAGGAATGATTACGCAAAATTGAAGCACAACATGTATATGATTTACCTGACCCTTAAATCATATATATATATAACCAGAGCTCTGTAGATAAGATAGGTGCCAAACATTTGAAACTGCTTTTATTCTTAATGTTATTTATTTAATTTTGTTTTGCTTTTGTGCTAAACATGCAGTCCTGCTACATTTCCTAAAAATTTCCAGAATCTTTAGTAAGTTGTGATCATCATTACTCCCCTGGAGAGTTCATGGGAAGGTTTAAATATTTTATACTATGCATTTTAATGAAATTTGAGAATTCATTTATTTTCCCATAGACCTAGAGCCAAAGGAAGCCAAATGATCCCAATTCTTTTGGACCCACATTCACTCCCTCTGGACTTTAGAGTTCCCTTTTACCACTGTAAGGTTTGCAATGTGGCCTTATGGAGTGCTACTCTTTTTAATAACATCAGTAAAGGCTGTGATAGCGGGGAATGTATCAACTTTATACCATTCAAATGAAACCAAGTTTTTGATTTTGTTTTGGTTACTTCAAATGGTAAAGAAGCATCTGACTTACAGTAGGAATTATGTGACTCTGTAAATGGAATGTCAGTGTTTCCTTTCAATTTCACAGTCTCTTACTTATGTTCTCCATAGTCCTTTTCCTTGTTCAGAATTCTCACATGGGCAGGGGAGACCTTCCAAAGTTTTCTTTGCTTCTTCTGCTTCTTTAGACACTACTAACAAAAGCCTTGTGCATGATGTAATTGCCTTTCCTTGGAGAAAACAAAAATACCACAAACAAACAAAATTCACATTATAGAACTACACTCATATGTCACCTCTGTAATGGAAGAATGAAATTGAAGATGGCATCAAGCATTTCATCCTACAATTCAAGTAATTAGATTTTAACTTTAATATTACTTCAATTTCTTCCATTCTCTAACTCTGAAAAACAGTCAGTGTGGAATGTCTAAAAGAGCAGTGGCGTAGGGTGGGGCCTCTAGCTTTAAAGGTCAAGAAACAATAGTATAATTTGAGATGTAGTTTATGGGTGATTATGTTTGCAGATCTAGAAAAGTAGGAAAGGGTTCATGGAACAGAAGCTGACATATCTAATGCATAAAATGATTTGGGAGTTTTGGTGGGTTATATTTAATCTTGTGGAGAAAAAAATCAGTACTATTTCTAAATCAAAATATAAAGAAGAATAGGGCACCTTACATCATACAATTTCTCATAAGGAAAACAAAATTAAAGTTCAGGGTGATAACGCCCTTGCTTCCATGGAGTTTATATTTTTATGAAGGATATCAACAGTAAACAATAAGCAATAAACAATAAGTGGACAAGTCAGAATAAGAACTAATATTAGGTGGTT
Organism: Sciurus vulgaris; assembly: GCF_902686455.1. Taxonomy (NCBI): domain Eukaryota; kingdom Metazoa; phylum Chordata; class Mammalia; order Rodentia; family Sciuridae; genus Sciurus; species Sciurus vulgaris. The sequence continues at coordinate 120,395,230 of NC_136464.1, forward strand.
TTAGGGACAACCTAATCACATTAGGTAATGTGATAGGAACTAGGGTGGGGCATTATAAATAAGGGGGCACTGAAGTTTTCTCTGGGGTAGCATTTGAACTAAGGCCTGAATGACAAAGGTAGTTGTGGCAGGGCCCAGGGAAAGGTTATTAGGCCAACCTTTCAGGCAGAAGGACCAGCAGCAAGTCTAAGGCTCTGAAGCCAGGAGGCCCTGACAGGAAACCTGTTGGCTGGAACATAAAGATTAAGACAGACAACATGGTGAAATGACGTCAAGGAGGGAGAGTGTGCCCAGTTTATTGGAGGTCTTTGCAATACTCTGATGAAAGGTTTTATAAATATCCACTGAAGATTTTAACCAGGAGAGTGACATGTTTCTACTCATCTTTTTGATGCAAATATATAATGGAGTGGGGAGCTGAAATTAAAGAAGAAACTGGACAAGAGGCCATTGAAGACCTCTTGTCAAAAAATGATGGTGACTTTGAATAGGATGTTGGCCATGAATGTGGAGAGAAATGAATGCTGGTGCAGGGAGGTGTTGAGAACTTTTTGATGGATTTGATAATGAGGGAAAGGTGATAGAAAAAGAGAAATCAGGGTGTTTCCTACAGTGAGAGGTGAGTGATTTATCACTGTTACCATTCCTAGTTCACTATCCCACTTAGTATCCCACAGTCCCAAGTGTTTGTTGAATGGATGGCTGCCATGTTTAAATTGGATCTGAGGCCTAAAATTTGGCACATGATGACCAATATAGTAGAATACTTGAGTAGAAGATGCAATCAAGGCACAGAAAAATGCAATTAGTTATTAAGATAGTCTTTATCATTTCATTATTAAGCCCTGTTGCCTAGAGCACACTGCCTTCAGGTCAATAGTCTTAAGTACTTGCATTATGCCCCAGGGTTTGAGAAGCCAGGACTTCTCAAGAACTTTCACTAGTTATGAGATTAAAGCTCCATAGATAAATATTTTCACCAAAGCAGCTCTCCCTATATCTTCTGGGATAAAATTTCACTGAAGAAATATTTCTTCTGATAAAACTTTGCTGAAGCAACACATAAGTTATATACATATCTATAATTATATGTACTTGTATGTATGTATAATTTAGATTCTAAATTTTTAGATGTTTGGATTCTTCATGTTTCTAAATACATTTGTTAATCAAACAGCTATTTAAATTAAACTCTCAGATTGTGATAATTTCTTATTTTTAAGGGGTGGTAAATGTTGCTAGATCTATATTTGTTGAATTTTTAACTATAGTAATGTTTAGGAAGAACAAATCAATACATTCCTTTTGAATCAGTTACTCTCAAAATGAAATGAGAGTAAATAACTTCATCAAATAAAACAAATAGGAGCATGAATCATTTAAAGACATTTATACTTTAATGACTTTGCTTAACCATTTTCTACCTCAACTTTGTTGCAAAATTTTCCCTTGTTATCCAAAGGAACTCTTAAATAAATTAAAATGTACTTAAAATGCCTGTTTTCCCTTCGGATTAGTCAACCTGGAGATAATGTTAAGCCATTGTTCAAAACATGAAAAACAAAAAATCTTGAGGCAACTTAAGAGTCTTCAGAATACTTCTACAAATATCTTCAGTCATCATAAAATTTCCTTAGGTTTTGTGTATTTAGGAAATTTATCAAAAATATATAAAGTCAAATTAGAAGAATAAAACATGCATTAACAAGCTATCATATGAGTCCATTACAAATATGTTAATGGAAAGTATAAGCATCAAAACACTGTCCTGGGGAAAAAAGATACTAACCTGGCTTCATTTTAACTTTTTTGTAACCCACAGACTCTCTGAAAGATTGACCATGTCTGAATAATAAAGCATATTTGCTATATTTATATGTGCAAGTTACTAAATGTACTTAATTATTTTATGATGAAATGTATGATAATCACTATCACTCATATTTTTGACTACTTGACTAATAAACATATTTCAAAGTTTAATTGAAAATCTTAGTAATATATTATTTGGAAATTCTTAATTCTCCTTAAAAGCAATTTATAAAGAAAATGTACATGATATGAGCCCATTATTGTTTATAAGATCTAAAAATATAATGAGTATCTGTTAAAATACTTCTTTAAAGTTCTACTTAGACATAATTTTAATCAGATTTATATGTTATACATTATGAATGTCATAACAAAATATATGTTGAGAGTGTTAAGCTTGGTTTTTTAAATATCATGTTTCTATCTTATAAATTTATTACATAAAACATTTAATATTTGCTATAATTATTTTAAGTGACATGAAAATGCTCAGATTTGTTAAATCATAGTTGGGAAAGTTAAGGAATCAGACAGTCATTAGCTTTTCATCCAGTGATTTTTTTTAGCTTGTGCTTCCTCAATCTTTTTTTTTAATGAAAAGAAAATTACTTTCATCTAGAATTTCAGCTGCATTATTTGTATTGAACAAACTTGTTTCACTGTACATAGGAAGAGAACTAAAGGAATGGTTTGATTTTAATGGAAATTTCTTGATAAATTTGAACTTTTCCTACTTTCAATAATATACCATTAAAACGAGTTATAACTAATATTTTCATGATATTATATGACAATGGAATTTATAGTTTTTATCATTTTATATATTTCATTTTCAGTCATCTTCCGCTTCCTTCAGAAGTTTTTTTTAATGTAGAAGAAATCAAAGTTTTAGAATGGCATTTTATATTTTATTTTATAATCTACATGATTTCTTATATCTTCTCCTTTTGCATATCTGCAATTGCAGACTTTGCACACCCTTAAAATATAGTTTACTCTTACAATCTGAAAGATCTTGTATTGATGTTGTGGTTAATTTTAGAAATAAATCTTTGATATGATCAGAAATTCTCCTAAATGACTTATTATTAAGATATTGAATAATCCTCAAGAATTCCAAATCATTTATAAGTAAAAAGGCAATTAAACTAGTGAGCATAATTTGATTTCAAAAGAACAATTTTTTTAAACATACCTGTTCTTTCATTATTGTTACTGATGTTTGACTTTTTCCTTCACATTTAGTGTACCTTCTGCCTAATGAGAAAATAAGCAATAATAAAAATGTAAATCAACATCAAAACTGTTGCCTTGCATTGAGAAACCATTTCAAAGATTCTTTATCAGTTGTTCATTTTCCCCTGTCAGATGTTGAAATCTTTTACTACCCTTCATATTGCACAGAAAAACGCATCTACTGATAGTGTCTTCTTGTAGCTAAGCTGTGAAGAAGTCAAAATTTCATTTGTAAAGGCAGTTATCACAAAAAGCGTTGCAGGCCTAGGTTATTGGTCCTTATTTAGCAGACCCAAAGATAAGATGTCTAATTTCCTGACCAAGCTCTTCTCATGTGTTTATGTGAGTTTCTCTCCTCTCTCTCTCTCTCTCTCTCTCTCTCTCTCTCTCTCTCTCTCTCTCTCTCTCTCTCTCTCTCTCTCTCCTTCTCTCTCTCTCTCTCTCTGCTGCTGGGGACTGGGTGGAGAAAAAGAGAAACAGTGTTCTTGATGAAATGCCAATTTAAAAAAATGGACACTTAAACTTTCTTTCAGTATTCTTTTATTCTGGATACATGTATGCCAGTATATTAAAATGTGTGTGTGTTGAAGGGGGTGGAACGGAAGACCCTACCAGTACATGCACAGAGAGCATTTCATAGTTCTAGAGAGAGAGATGTCAAATTTCTTTTGTCTAAAATGTTGGAAAGGTGTTGAAAAAGGCCCTTCACTCAATTTTGATGAGATTACTTTGAATGGGGCTTTAGAATTTAATACAGACTTAAAATAAATGTAGTTTGGGTTTTATAGTGCTATAAACATCCTAATGTTTAAAACTAAATCACTGAGTAGTAGGCAAATAATTCATGCCAAACATGAAGTTTTCTTCTCACATGTTTGTTTCACTATTAGAAATAAAAGTAATTCTCTCTCTCTCTTTCTCTCTTACTTTTCAATCTCTCCATTCTTCCTTCCTTCTTCCCTCCCTTCCTTCATTCTTCCCTTCCTTCTTTCCTTCTTCCCTTCCTTCCTTCCTTCCTTCCTTCCCTCTCTCCCTCCTTCCTTCCTTCCTTCCTTCCTTCCTTCCTTCCTTCCTTCCTTCCTTCCTTCCTTCCTTCCTTCCTTCCTTCCTTCCTTTAAAGCTGACTTCCAAACTTAGAAGAGGAAACATTTTTCTAACTTTAATAAATGGAAAATATGGAGAAAATATCTTACAAAATATGCCTTGAAAAGATTTTCTGTGACTCATGGTTTCTATTATATTCTTCTAACATTTAAAAATAATGTTAATGATATCATTTGTGCTTTTAAAAAATGTTTAAAAGCAACATTTCTGACCAGTTATTCTAAAAATAAAGTGTTTTGCTTAGTGATAAAAGCACATGAACACATTAGATCATTTCTTTCTCTTCATCTGTCTTCAATATCATCACAACATTCATTATTAGCACAATCTTTTCACAATTAACTACTGTGAAGAATGGACTTACTAGTTTTTATTTTGATAAAGATGTCTTAATTATTTTTGTGTTGGTTTGGAGAAATCCTGTCTAAATTTCTTTTGATGGAATGGTTAGTTTAACATGCAAAGAGTAAATCTTAAAAGGTGTCAAAGGAATATCTGAAAAACTGATTTAACTTAATATTTACCTTTATTCTTGTTTCCCTCATCTATTTCTAAATTAAAACAAATTCTTAAACTATGAGGAAATGCAGTTTTTAACTCTTATAGCTTTAGATTTTATTGTGTTCTCACAATGCAATGTATTTGAAAACCCAAAGAATGAATTCAAGCTAAGGTTATCTTTCCTAAATGGAAAAAAAAAAAAAAACGTAAAAGTCTGGCAATCACCAATAACCAAACATTATCATCATATGGTTGTTGCAGGTCTTATTTAAAAAATAACAATTCACTAATTTCATTAGTTAATTTTCTGCTTTCTAAATAAAAGAGAAGAATGAACATTATAATAAGAATTTGTTTAGTTCCTGTTATATGCCAGACATATACAAACACACACACATTTATAAACACACACACACATACACGTGTGTGCAAACACACAATTTTTCTTCAAAACAGTTATATAAAAATATAATGTTTAAGAATGAGGCCTAAAATCTCAGTATGATAGATTAGGTATCCCAAAGAGATTTTTAATGCATGAGGTGATGCTTTCTGTTTCACTATGCTCTTTTGAGCACAACCCTTCCAAAAGCACATACACAAAATGGCAACACTGTAACAAGGTTACTCAAAAGTATTGGAAATCTAACTCATTTTTCTATAGTGCTATCTTTCCTCATATGTATTTGAGCTGGTTTTTTTTTTATTCATTTATTTCTTCATATACTTTAATATTTCAACAGGTCAAGTCCTATTTCTGAGTTCACTTTTTAAAAAAAATTCATTGATGATCTCATTATGCAAATTAAATTTAATGCACAGAGTTTTACTTTGTGCATCTCGTATGAGATTATAGAATTTCAGAATTCATTCTAGAGGATCTCATTCATAGTTTTTCAACTCTTAGTGATTTATTATTGGAGTTTTTCTTAAATTCCCTTATGTTCATTCAAGGACAAACAACTCTACTTTGTGTACGAAATTATAAACATTACCTTAAACATTTTTTCAGTGGAAGTATGTGAACAGAATGTATTTGAAATTCAGTTTTGTCCTGAAATAAGTTGCATGAGTTCAACAAATTGTACTTATGCATCCATAATAAATACATTTAATATGCCATCAACTCCAAATAAGACTTTTTATTTGTCAAATAAATTCTTTTGTAAAGCTAAAGAAATAGACCTCTCCCAAAAGTGAGTGTCTCAGTGCTCACATTCAGAGGATGGCTCTTATTTATTCACTAATAAGAGGAAGATACCATCTTAAATGGTAAAGTTTCCCTAAAAATAATTATCTGATTTTCATGTCATTATACATATTTTTTCTAATTTACTTTCTACAACCTACCACCTCCATCTGTCTCCTTGCCTCATGCTGATTAAGGAAAGGAGACAAAGTATGATGGTAATAATCCAAAGGCAACCTTGGAAATTAACTTTAGAAACATTTTTTCTTGTTTCTTTTATTTAGGCAGATATAAAATGGAGGTGGAATTAAAATTATATCTACAGATGAAAGATATCTGAATTGTCCTTATATTTCAATATTTACCTACTGAATACATTATTTATTGAATAAAATTACTGAATATGCTGTGATGTCAGAGTATTAGTTTCTATTCTGAAGGGTTGACTTTTTTTTCTTAAGCACAAGATGATCAGAGAGTATGATTTGCTTGTCTTCTCTCTTCCTTTTGCAAAAGAATTAGAGATCTGAAGTTACCAGAAGGAATGGGAAGATGTAAGACCGAGAAATCAGGTCAAGTGGTCAGGAAGGATTTCAAGTTCATCTCCTTCCCTAGGGTGTCTCTGCTAATGCTTTTTTCCTTTCTTTAAAAAGAACAAAATTGTAAACCTCTTTTCAAAGTTTAAGTACATTTTTTTCTTTACCTATTTAACTTTCTCCAAAAAATGTAAAGTAGCTTTCTTTCAACAATGAAGAGGACAAAATAATATGCTGACACAATAGTTACCACATTGGTTAGTGAAGTATGGAACAAAAAGCCAAGAGTGCACAAGAACAATGATGGAACACATTTTTTTTTCCCTTTCTGAAAGTGCAGCATGACCTCTGAATTGATATATAGCAGTAAGAGAGCTTTATTTGTTGTTCCATGCCCTTCTCTAAGTAGTAAAACAAATAACATTAAATTTTTCTTGGTGTTTCAAGGTGTGTAGACACACAAAGCATTATATCTTTTCAATGACTGAGCTGTGTTGCTCATTCAAACTTTTACCTTTTCATTTTTCTCTCTGTAACGTTTGTTTTGTATTTACCTCATCTACCACACTTTAATGTTATTTAGAGGATCTTTCAGTCTGCAAAGGAGGAAGAGCCAACAAAACGGGAACTTTTTTTAACTCCCACCTAATTCAATAAAAAAGAGCTCTACATGAAGTATTTTTTATTTTGAGTATTTATAGATTGAAGCTTATCATTGTTATGGTCATTTTATTGTTTACTCTGCAGTGGCTATTTTGCTAACATACTGCTTTCCCAAATTTTTGTTTTCCATTATTACTTTAGATCTTATCTTTGGGGGAAAAATATTAACAAACTGTGTGGAGGCTCTTTGAAGCTTTATAATCCAAATTAATGTGTTTAAGGAATGGTTCTTGACTGAATTTGCATTTAAAATACATAATGACTTATGTTTGCAAAATTATATATCATAAAGTTATCTGAAGTCTTTAGAGAATATTTTCTGAAGTTATTTTCCAGCAGCGTACCATAGGAGAGAGAAAAGGGACCTGGAGACAGACTCATCTGGCTACCCCCAGGTGTCATACCTATAAGTGGGATACTAACAAACCAATAAAAATACCCAAATCCAAATCTTATTAGCTGGATGTTATGGCACATATTTGTAATCCCAGCTACTCAGGAAGCTGATGCAGGCAGATCGCAATTTCAAGGCCAGCAACAGCAACCTAGTGAAACCCTGCTGGGAATATAGTTCATTGGCAAAGCACCTCTGGGTTGAATCCCAGGATTTCCCAAAGAACATGTTTGTGTATACTACATGAAATCACATAATAATAACATTAAGACAACTTTTGGCCTATACTGTTTGTTTTCATTTTTCTTGTTCTCTATTTCCATTTTCTTAGTGTTACTTGTGGTAAATATATGCATTTCTGCTCTCAGTTATCTAAAGGGGTACACTTACTTGTAAGGTTGCCAATTAATAACATTCACTAGGTATGAGGGCATATAAGAATATTACTTGCTAACAGTAATGATACTAATGTGACAATTTTGAAAATAGTAATATAAACAACTGACTTTTATACAACATTAGTATGGGGCAGGGACTATGTCTTCTAAGTTCTCTCTAATGCTTATAGTGATTTGCAAAGTTGAAGTCATCATCCTTACTTTACAGATGAAAATTTGGGAAACCAAATGATTCATTCAGTTTGATGCTATTCTCATACAGGGAAACTGGATTTGGAATTAAGTTTCTGCATCTATTGCTTTTTCCTGAAGTAATCTTATTCCATGAAGAAAGGACATACCACACATTTGGTGAAATGCATTTATAAATAGGTAAAGTTATTGATTGGACTTCTAAATCACAATCTTATCAACACAATCTATTCACATAATTCTTTTACACTTGAAAAGTTCCCTCTTCTAAACATTGAAATGTCCTAAACAATTTGCTCAGGCCTTTTGTCTGAACTCTATGTCAGAATTGATCTTTGAGGAACACACCAGCATATTTCTTTCAGTGTTAAATCTCCCTGAAAACTTTAACTGAAAATTTTGTATTACTCTTTCTCATGCAATGTTTTCTATCAGCTTTACAATGTATAATGTTCAAATTTTCAAAGAATTAATGTTAAAACATATCTACATCTTTATATTTTGTTATTTACCATGAATTGGTATGTATCAGCTTGAATTATTATTTGCTTATATGTGTAAGAGTTAGGGATTCTTCTAAAAAATGTTAGCACATTTTCCAAAGGCAGTTCAAAGACCTTTATCTACTTTTTATTAACAACTTCCAGTTTCATGTCATTTGTGTTAGTTTCTACTACTTTTCTTCCAGAAAAATAAGTAAAAGCCAGTGTTGCTTTTGAAATGGAAAAATTGTTTCAAATCATTGGCAAAGCTTAATGACTTCTGACTGCTGAGATATGTTAATTTAAGCCAGACCAAATGTTCCTCAGCTGCAAATATTTGGTGTTGTTCACTGGGAACTGGCAAGATTTATGAGGGCCCAGTGGCAAAGGCTCTGTGCTCACATGCCTCTCATTGTAATTGTTTCCCGTGTTCAATGATGAAGGACTGTAAGGGAAGAAAATACCAACTTTTCAGAGCCTGGCTATTAGCCTCAAATAAGATGCTATTTCGCTTTTGATTTACTATGGCATCTTTGTGCCATCTAAGTTATCAAAGCCCTTTCAACTTTTCTACCCCAATTCTGGAAAAATATGATATGTGACTGTTTAACATACTCTGAAGTTGCAAAATCAACAACAACAACAAAAAAGGAAATGAGGAAATGACTTGGTTTCAGTAATAGATAATTATAACATATGTAAGGGTAAAGGCAGTTTAAAACTTTCATTAGTAACATGTAATGCAACTATATAAAATTAGTATTTCTAATATTTCAACTGCTTTCCACAAATTATTTGTGATGCTTTCAATTATAACCAAGGATATGTGTTATATTTATGAATCTATATTAAATGGATTTTAATAAGCATAATTGAAGGCACCTTGTATTTTCAAAAGAAAAAAGTAGTACTATGAAATATGCATATTTACTTCCAACTGTTTATGATATTTAGAAGTATTATTGAAGTAGGGTTTTTAACACCTCAAAAGATTAGATGTTAGTGATAGAAGTAATAAAAGTAAATTGAAGTAAAAATGTAATAGACAAATTTTAAGACTTCTATGAAAGAATTGAGCCCAGGACACATTCAAACTTGAAGGAACTAGCCCCAAAAGATTTCATTTAGAAGAGAGGATTTTGATTCAAAGTAAGTCTTAAAGGTCTAACAAGAATTGTCAACAAATAGCTTTGCAATAGTGGTACAAACCATCTAGTTCTTATATAACAGCAAATGTTTAAATATCCTTTGTCATTATACATATTTCAGAGACTGAGAAAGAACAATCCTTCCTTCAAAATGATTACATTTAAAACCCAAGCACTGATGTTTATATACACTAACTCTCTTCCTTCAAAAATGACTATAAACATAGGACATTTTATTATTGTTCCCATTTTACAGAGTAAGAAATGGAGTCAGAAAGCAGCTGTAGTCAATATTTATACTCTTAATGAATCCTATATTGCCTTTTAATTCTGGATATCTTTTGGGAAATATGTCAACAAGAATTTGCTTGCAGTGGAAAATGAAATCACCAAAGATGACAGAAAAGACCTTGCATATTTATTCAAGTGCTTTCTTGCATACTCTGAACCTTTATCCATAAAAAAAGCACAGCTGGTAAAATATATAATGTTTGAAAGGGATAAATGTATTTGCATTTTTCTTGTGCTTTTTCATGTAATATCACAAGATTCTGTATTGTTAAAGGGTCAGTCTCTGCATTATTCCATATTGAACTCCTTAATTACCTCTGTATAATAAAAGGAAAAGTGCTGACAGAATGCAGAAGAAAAATCTAAATTCTTTTCTTGCAATAAATGTGACACAGATTGTATAAAGCAATATTTTTGCCCTTGAAATGCTTAGAAGTATTGACATTCTGTCCACTAAATTGTCAGCTTGTCTTTAAGGTTAGAGCTTCTCTAGGTTCTTAGCATTTAACAGTCTGACATTGATCTCTTGGTTCTTCAGACTTGTATACCACCAGCAAACAGGACTTGATTTTGAAGCAGGGCCTTCAAGCTTTTACCCTTGATGATGATATCTCATAATTTCCATATATTATGCTAGAATTGTTAGATTGAATTTCCAACCATTAAATCTGATTTCAAATATATTGTGAATCTTAAAGTTTTTCATAAACTCAATGTTAGAAAATGTCTTAGGAATCAAGTGACAAATAACTGAATAATAAAATGCAGAACTCAAAGTAAAAGTAACTAAGTGTCTGGAATAACTAAGCCACTGGAATAAGGATGTCCACATGCTTAATACCATCGTTTTGTTTTGAGTGCTTAGGTAGACCTCATGTCTTCAATAACTTTGCCACAAATATGAAATATTCCCAAGAAAAATGTAGACACACTTTCCTTTGTGAATCTTTAAATCCTGGAAGTGGGAACATAATTTATAGCTTTTTAAATAATATTTATTAATTCTTGGCAATAACTGGACTTTCCAGATAATGTTTTTATTGTTCCATTAGTTGGTTAAAAAATCATAAGAAGAAATGGCAATGGGAAATTTTTAAAAAGATTTCTTTGACTCTCTCCACCCACAGGCTCTGAGCAAGGCAGTAAATAGTCCATTTTTGTTAATGAAGCTTCCCTCATACAGCTGGGATTGTTTAATATTTTACGAGTGTTACTTTGTTTTGCTCTCAACGATCTCAGGCAGTTAAGGATTTATGAATCGTGTTTTTCTCAGCCCATCTGCGGTTTCCTATCTTCCCTGGCCTTGAGAATATGTTTAAATTTATTAAAGCGAAGCAAAGGCTCATTATTTCAAAGGAGAGCCAAAGTGACACAGTGAATTGGTTATTAATGGAAAGGCACTGCCATAGGGCGATTGAAATTTAATGATATCCTACAAGAAAAAAATGAGGGTGTCACTTTCCAAAAAGTCATGCTAAATGCCAGCCTTTTTAAGGTCCTGCCGCTAATTTTATGCCTGCGCACAGTAATGTTTTCAAAAGCGTTTAGGAAACACGGACCAGTGACTGTACTGATTATCCTTTTCACCTTCGCGCCTGTTCCAAATGGGTTTGTGCAGTGAGCGATTTAATCTCTAAATATAGGGAACGTTAAAAAAAAATAACATTGCTGTTTTTCACAAGCTAAGGGCCTTTTGCAATCCTCCAGAGATGGACTTGCAAATATGCTATCTCCATATGCTCTCAGTAAGCTCTCAAACTGGCGGATCACCAAAAAAGGAAAAAAAAAAAAAAAAAAAATCAACCCCTTGTTTTTTTTTTTTTATTCCTGTCATTCAAAAGATGTTTTAATGTCATAGCCTACAAACTATATTTAATAATATTCAGCTAACATTCAGTTTGAGCTACAGAATGGGACTTGGGGTAATGTTAAGTTTTCCATATCTAACTTGGACTCTATTGAATTGCAGTGTTGAAGCACCAAGATACCACTTCATCTCACCCCATTTAATGGAAAACAGACACCTATCTATTAGCAAGAACACTTCACTGGTATATTGAGTTATTCCTTTTAGAGTTACTGTGTCAGTGATTTTTCTGTATTAATTGAAATCCCCATAAATTATTTAAAACATTATTTCAAGTACCTCTAGAAAAAAATGTTGACATGGTAAGGTACCTACAGTCATGGTTTATGACATTAGATTATATTCATAAAGATTCCTAAAAACACACTCCCTTTTATAGATTTTGCTTTATTTCAATTATTCTTCATGTGTGGCCATTGCAATCCTCATGTTTTACCTCTGTATCTTTTTCGAATATGTTATTGAAGTTTGAGAATTGCCTGGGTAACATTCCAGGAAAGGGCACGATTTAAATTTAGGGTTCTAGTTCAATTAGGCTTGGGATTCAGCAATTTAAGCAATATGTTAATTATATGAAGTAAATATGAACATTTTTAATGCAGGAACAACAGTGGGTCCAATTTTAATGCATTTTTACTTACTAATGCTGAATACAAACTAAAATGTAAATGGTGCATTTGAAATGCACTGTAGTAACATATAATTTTCTCATACTGCATATGGTAATATTAAATTGTCCACTTGTGGCAAACACACTTTTGGATGTAGAATCATATGAGTTCTTTTTCCTGTTTGTGACAAAATATGTGTTTCAAGAATTTCAAAAATTAATTTAAAAAAAATAAATTTATATTCAATTCAAAATTATGTTAATAAGATTTTATAACTTGTGATCACACATTGGGGAACTTTTCATTTATTCTAGGTCCAAGCATGAATCTGAATAGATGAGAAAAATGTTCAAATCTGAGAGACAGTAATGCATCTTGTAGGAGAAAAATCACTTGGAAGAGGGTGTCAAGGACCCTCAATTTAAGTTCTTCCAGGTCCTTCCTCTCTCTTAACAGTAAACTTATCATCCTATAATCTTCCTAACAAAGACATAAATGCTTCAGCTACATATATTTTGATTGCTTCTCGACAGTTTACTGGAGGCTTAGCAATGACAGATTTCTTCATTGTCTTTTTGCCAAAATTTGTCCTTTAAGTCATTTTTGTTGACTGCCCCTTTTAGCAGCTCACCTCACAATGAGAGAGAAGACAATTAATGGGAGGGTGATTTATCACTGCCAAAAACTGTCAAGGACTTCAGTTGTAGCTGGAGAAAAAGCAATTTCACATTATGGCATTTCATTCTGAATACATTGTATTTACAGCTCACAGTTTTATTTTCAGAGCCTATTATCAGGTGAAACAGTTGCATCTGAAATGTTGTTTGTGACATAGGTGACCTGTTAGGATTTGATAAGTATTTACGCCAGAGCACAAGGGGCTCACACATCTGCTGTTGGCAGAAGCAATGGAAAAAAATAACCTGGAAATGAGGCGTTTGATTTTTCTGGTTCCTACACTCGAGCATCTGTTGCTATAATTAAGTGGCATTCAGTAATTGCAGTGCAATGGTGAAATAAACATATGCATTCTTGCCAGCTTTTAGGATTTGGTGTCCTTACAGTAGGAGAGACAAGCAAAGTGACTTCAATAAGAACAAAAGGTTTTGTAGCAAAGTTTAACCATTAACTTTTTGGTAAAGGAGAAAAAAAGAAAAGGAATTTCATCCGAAAGTGAAATAGTTTTCGGTTTTAGAAAGAAGTGCCTGGAATATTCAATCCTTGGAACAAACTTTTCATCTGTAGGAATGTAGAAACAGGTTAAACACCATTCCTGAGTAAATTACATCATGAGAGAATAACAGAATAATAAAAGTAAAGGTTGTTATGGTACTAGGTCATGAAGAAGTGGTCATAATGAAAGTAGTTTAGACAGCTAAGCGTTTTACTTAATGAGTACAAGAAACAAGTGTGTTTGCATTTGAACTTGACTTTTAAAAGCAGTATGTTGAGTTGTTTAGGGCTAACATAGTGTTTTAATAGTTGGAAAATGATTCACAAGATGAGGAGGACAATAGGAAGGACTGCAGAAGAAACATATGGGGGAATTAAATCCCCAAGGCATCAAGTATGTTATCCAGGTGCTTCTAAGATCTGAATCTCTATGTAGAGGAAACAGTTTAGAAAAGTTCCCCCAGCATCCCTGGGGATTCTCACTCCCACTCACCCGCCCTTTCAGAGAATGTCTTGCCTTTGAAATAAATAACAGTTTATAATAGCAAGACTTGAAAGTGCCCTGTTTATGAATACTGTATATAATTCCTAAAATTCTTGGTTCAGTGCTTTATGTTCCATGAGTTGTTCAGAACATAGTAGAACAATTTGGATCTGGTTGTTGTACTGTGGTAGTTTGCAGTTTCCTGTAAGTGTCACATGATAAATTCTATTGTGCTATAAATACTTACAAACAATGAGTTTGGAAGTGAGAAGAATATGTGAAATTCAGGCTGTCTTTAGTCAAAGTTTTAGCATGTTCTTTAAAAGTTTTAGAAGGGGTTTGTTAAGACTGCTAAGGACTATATGTTGGCTAAGTAGACAAAGCTACATTTAGAGGTGTGAAGCTCTTCCTTTGTTGGCTATTGGAGTTTAAGTATCCTGTTGAGACTGGCTGGTATATGATTTGGCATTTTCATCTGATGCTTTGGCATCTTTACTTTCTGGGTAAAGACAAGACATGCGGAATCAACCATGAAGAGATGAAAATGATGTATTATGGCTTCATAATGTCAAAAGACGTTGGGTATCTACTTAGGAGAGAGCATATAAAAACAATAGTTCCCTTGAATTTGAAAGGTTAAGAACATTGTGTAGTTTATTTTTTTAACCTCCAGAAGGCAACTTTAAAATGTGTATTAAAATAGGTTTGAAAATTTTAGTTCCCATTCAAGTTGCATTGAATAGTAATGAGATTTAGAGCTATATTAAACCCACATGTATTTATACGTTTCTATCTATATCTATGTCCATATTCATATCGATGCACTTTTAATGTGGCAAAATCATAACAATTTATGGAAGGAGCAGAAAGAAAAATATGATTACTGCCCTTCATTTGCTTTCAAAAGGTATATTAATAGCAGCAAAACGTTACATAGACACACTATATGACAGATACTGTTCTAAATACTTGAGATATAATTTAGTATTTATTGCAACTTTCAGAGTGGCCTCATTACCATTATCTCTATTTTACAGACGGGGTAATAAGCCAGAACCTAAGGTCATGTGGTTGGTAGGTAGCAGGCAGGTCTGAAAACTGATTTGAAGAAGTTTAGCTCCAAAGTCCGTGCTATTAAACATGCTGCCTTGCATTCAACATGACTAAATTAGACATATTCCATGGGCCCACAGAACACAGAACTTTTACATAGCTTAAATGTAAATATGCTCCTCAAGTGGGGAAGTTGTATATGTGTATATATGTTTGCAAACAAGTTTTTGGCCTATATATATGCCTGATAACTTACCTTTGTATCTACCTATTGTGATGCTATGACATCATTGGAACTAATACTATATTAGTATTGATTTTAAATTCCCCTCCTTACTTTTCCCAAATGCAAGGACTGCTGTACTCTCATGTATTTCATGATATCAGAGACAAAATTGTCCTATCATTGACCTAATTTCCTTTTAGATCTGACTGTATCCCTCGGATGAAATATTCCCTGTTACATATTCTATGATTTCATATATAATTATATGTTATTGTGTAACATACTTTTATGTACATAGACCAATCTATACTTTATACATTTAATTTAAACTAGTTATTTTAGTTATAATTAATAATTTGTACCTCTTTTTTTTCTGTGCGTTCATACTTGAATTCTGGAAACCTGTTAACTTTTCCTTTTAAACTTAATATGATTACCTCCTTTCCTCAGAGCCTTTTTTTATTTCATCTTCCCTAAATTGTTCTTTAAAATTATAAAAATAGATTTCAACTCACCCCATGTCTTCCGCCTTGGTAGTCTGAAATAACAACAATAAACATTTTATAAAAAAACCTGTGGATTTGATTGTTAGACCATCCCCTGAGGCTATGATGTGGTGGCAAGAGCATGACATAAGCACACTTAATTCTACAATTATCTTCGGAAGGTGGTGTCACTTTACCTCCCTTTTAATGATGAGGAAACTGAGGTGAGATTAAGATTCAGAGCTTGATGATGCAGGTTGAATCTTGCACATATGTATGTGTGCTATGATGGTTAGGACTGAAGCATAGACATCACAGAGTCACCTGATGCATTATAACATTCCTGTCAGCAATGGAATGCATATATAATGATGTTCTTATAAGACAATAATGGAGCTGAAAAATTCCTATTGCCCCAATGATGTTATAGTCATCATAAGGTCATAGCACAATGACCTTATTATGTGCTTGTGGTAATGCTGGTATAAACAAACTTACTGCACTGTCAGACTTATGAAAATATAACGGCACAATTATATATAGTACATAACATTTGGTAATTATAATAATCAGATGTTACTTGTTTATTTGCTAACTTTTTATCAATTTGGAGCATAGTCTTCCTCATAAAAAATAGTATGCATGTTCTGGTACCAGCCTCATACATCTTCTATTTATCATATCTCTTGATTGCATCAAAAGGCCACATTAAGTGATTGACCTTTGATGATGTTAGCCCAATGACAACAATCACATAATGACACATTTTCAAGATCATATCCCTGTTTTTAAGCAATGCAATACCATATATATTTTATATATAATATACTTATATATTATATACATGTCATACATCTATATCTACATATATCTATCCATCTCTCTCTTTATATATATATATATAAATATGTGTGTGTGTGTGTGTGTGTGTGTGTGTGTGTGTGTGTATTTTGTGGTTAAACCAAAACATTTGAACAATAAATTATCTGAAACCTTGGTGGTAAACTCTCATATAGTTCTCAGAAGTATTTATTTATTCATTTTTAATGTAACTGATGTTTCCTTAAAGAAAATTTTGAAAGTCATTTTGTACTTATGTTATTTTTAGATCTGTTAATAAAAATATTAGAATCTTAACAGAAACAAAATTCACCCAAGTGATATTAATGTAGACAGTAGAACATAATGGTTGAAAGTAGGAGTTCTGAATTCAAAGAAATCTGGGATTCTATCTCCAACCCAATGAAATAGTGAGTATGCTCTTAAGTTTTAAAAACACTAGCTATATTAATCCTCATTTCTCTAAATGTGAAAATGGGAAAAATTTTGGGAAAAAGACTATAAACCTGGGAGAAGTTGTAGGACTAATTCAATAATATGCATACTTAGATAATGATTGTTCATATCACCTTTCATCATCATCAATCACCTCTACAAACTGTATCCACAAGTTTACCAACAGGTTATATTCCAGAAATTCACTTGTAAAATGTTTTAAGTTTAAATTCCTCTGATCTCATAGACTAAAATTACAAATATAGGCTAGAACTAATTGAAATAATATTATCGGCCTATTAGTGATACAATACAAATGTGTAATGAGTTAAATAGTCTCCCTGGAAAACTAGAGCTAGACTGTTAAAAACGATTAGGATAAAAGATGTTATTAATCAATCTTATTGTATCAAATAGGGGTCAGCAAACTTTTCTGTATGAGGCAATATTGTATATAACTTAGGCTTTTGGGGTGTAGGATTCCTGTCAAAATCTCTCAACTCTGCTGTTGTCATGAGCAAACAAGTCATAGACAGTATATAAATGAGATTGTGGCTCTGCCCCAAATAAGCCTTATAAATATTAAAAAAATGAATTTCATATTATTTTCAAGTATCACCAAATGTTACTGTTATTTTTACTTTTTCCATAATTTCAAAATGCAAACACCATTCTTTGTTCTCAGGCTAAATGAGCTGGATATGACCAGTGCTCTGTAGTTTGCCTACTTCTGGTCTGAAATATTCTTTAGTCTCTTTGAAATTTTTTCCTTAAAGTATTTTATTCCCATCACCATTGTGACTTCTCGAACTTGAAAATGGATTATTTTTACAAAAAGCTTGAAGATGCACACACTAGGAGAGAGTGTCGATAACCCAGAACCTGAGTCAGAAGGCACAGCCTTCTCATTTTGAATGTAGTTGAAATAATTGTATACCTAACACAATTGCTGTAAGCAACAATGAAATGATATTTTAAATGAACCAAAGTTATGAAGCACTATAGAATTGTGAGGTATAAGGACCTCACTGTATTCACTTGCTAGAGCCACAGACTGACTGGCTTACAGAAATGTAGTTTTTAAAGATCTGAAGTTAAGATATTCAAAATTAGGGTTTCGGAAATTTGGGTTTTAGTCCGTCCGTGGCTTGCAGGTAGCTGCCCTCTCACTATAGGTCCTCCCATGGTCTTTCCTCTGTGGTGCATTGCTGGTGTCTTCCTTTTTTCATAAGGACACCAATCCTATGTTGGATTAGGATTCTACCCTTATGACCTCATTTAACCTTGATTATCTCTTAAAGGACCTGTATATAGAGATCAAGAATTAGGGCTTCAACCATGTGAATTTGAGAGGTACACAATCTGGTCCACACCAGTCCCATATTAATGATTAATTTTTCTATTAGCCAATGTAAGTTACCCATATAAATCCCCTCAAGTATGACAGAGAAGAGTGTAATATAGAGGATAGTGTGACTAGTGAGAGTGCAATTTATAATAGCTTCTTCAGTCTCAAGATTCAAAAACAATTTTTTTTTTTTTTAAATCTGAGGTAAGTCTAAATAGAATTATATTATGTTGAGCTTTTCTTGTACTAATTTGGTTTTTGTATTTGGTATATGAAAGTAAAGTGCCAAGGAGTAAATTTAATTTGTTTTATAGAGATTGATTTTTTGACCTGAGTAAGGTTAAAACAGCAAATTCTTTCTACACTAGAAGTAAGGAGTAGGGTTTCAGGACTTCTGGCTGTGTTCATGCAGAAACTTTGGCCACCATATACTATATTGCTTTCCCTAATGCCTTCTACAACTTATTAGTTTTCTTCAGTGAGCATCAGATTACTTATTTCCTAAATGTTTGTTTGCTATCTATCATGTAGACCTTTTTGTTTGCCTTTAGTTGATTAAGTCATGTGTCAAATTCTATTCATGGTATTGCTTTTGGTGAAGTAAAACAGATTGCTTTGGGGATCATCAACCCTGTGGGAATTTAAATAGTGTTGTTTTGATATTCTACAAAATGTTGAAATCCTGGCTTTTTTCTATCATTACTCTTGTGAATTAGTCTTCATATGTTTCGGAATATTTTTGTTTCTTGTAAACAGTACAGTTAATGTTACGTTAGTGCATATATATTTGGTTTCCAGAAAAAGTGTGGTAAAAAATAATATAGTCTTTAAAATCTAAAAGTCCCACTTAAAACCACAGACTGACAGGTGTTTAACGGACCCACATTCATAATCAGGCTTCTATTGACAACCATTATTTGAAGAGTCAGTTAGATAGTTAATTTCTAAATTCTCTTAAGCCAAAAAGCAGCAGTTGAGTTAATTTTGTCAATAATGTGGAGATTCATGTTATGGGATATAGTTTGCTAAGAACCTAGTGGAGGCCATAGAAGTAATTTTAATTGAGATTTTTACAACCATTTGATAACAGTGTTTTGATCACTGTAGTTAGGGCAGGATTCCAATAAAGGCCATAAAATCTGTGACTAATCCACTGAGTCACCCAGTCCCTGTCATATATAGTTTAATGGCCCATGCTGCCAGGAATTATTATCACTTTCTAGTGATAATTTTTAAAGAGAGAAACTTTGTGGATACAAAAGATGAATGAGAGTTGAAAACTTGTGTTTGCAAAGACAGTTAATACAACATTCCCCCACTAAAGTATATGAGAGTTTACTCACTTATTTATAATGGCTGTTTCAACTCCTAAATCATATATAGAGATATAAAAATATATGTGTGTGTCTGTTCGTATGTATATGCATATATGATTCTGATGAATATTTTAACTTTCCTTGGTTAATGTTTGCAGGGCACTTACAGATGCTAGAATAATCTCTAATGTTTTTGCTCAATCTGCTCTGGAGATGGATGAAATAAATAGTTTAAACTAATTAATGTAACACCAGCTGTTACAAGTGCTTGGCAGACGTCTGTGCGTTTTGATGGGCAGGGAGCGGCTGTTGTACTTGACTTTATTTTAGTACAATGTTGATCACAGTATAAGCTGGAATAAATGACAAGCCAAAAGAAGGAACAGAGGATGAATTCCATGTAATGCAAAATAATAATACCATCTTCCCTAAAAATATATAATTTTTTAAGCCAGGGGATAGAAAGACTTGTGCTGGACTTCATTATGTTATAAGGCCTCTGACAGCTGCTAGGTTAAATATGCTACTAAAATAAAGGTTTGTGATCTTGGACACTGTCCTTGGTTTTTTTCAGAGAAACTATTAGAGGTACAGGTATGCAGTGTCAGCTAGATGTTTGAGACCCTCATTCTGCTAATTAAGTGTCTAGGATGGAAAAAAAAAGAAAAGAAAAAGAAACTGTAGTCATGAGAAATGGGTGGGGAAATTATTTCAATTGTATCATTTCAGCAGGTTGAAAGGAAGGGTATTGAGCTTTACTACTTAATGATTATGGCTACTATTATTTGAAGTTTTCCCTGGGTCCTTGATATACTTATATGCATATCATTTCCTCATGGGGGAAAAGGGGAGAATCCACAGCTGGAAATCACTAAGCAGTGATGGTCCATTAGAATAGAATGGAACTGCCTATCTCCTTGCAAAGAGGGTTTCATTTGTCATCCTGCAATGGAGAAAAATGCTTCTGCCAATAGTCATTGTTTCAATAAGACTGAAAAGAAGTTTAAATAGCCTCCTAACTTCTATTTTAAATTTGGAAGGCAGAATCTCTGTGCTCTGGCAGAAACAGTCGTTGCTATCTCAGTATGTGCCAGCATTAAGATAACAGTGTCATTGTGCAGATTGTTACCCTGTGAATTTGTCTAATAAGTTATTACAACATGGACTGAGCAGATGGCAAGTGTGCTTCTGAAAGAATTGATGGATGGGATATGATGTCATCAGTGAGATGACAAGGTTCACAAGGTACTTGACCTCCAAGAATAAGTCCTAACTGGTTAGAATTCTAATGGTGAACTTTGGTGACACTAGCTAAATGGGAAATATGTGCAATTTGTATTTCTTTATGGTGGTGTTTACCCCCTTTACTGAACTCCACATAATGGGATTTTGTCCCTGAAGACTCCGAGATATTGTTGGAGGGTTGCACCCTGTAACCTTCCGAGGATTTCAAATACAAATCCACACATCTAAACTTTAACAAAATCACAGCAAACGTTATTTATGAAGTCAGGTTCAGAGCTTTCCCTTTTTTATATGTATATATGCAGAAAGAACTTAGTTAAGACATCCCATTAATTTTAACATGTTATCACAAAATAGCAAAGTGCTGACTCCGTGAAAATATTCAGTGCATAAAATTAAACTTTTATATTTTCATTAAAATATGTTTCTATATATACAAGCCTAAAATAAGCTGTCAGAGAACCTGATGTTGTCTTTATATTTTAATTATGACTTTACTTGCACTTACAGGTGACAAACCTAAACACATTAACATTTTTATTTCAATATTATCATTTTAAAATTTCAAATGACTTCAGGATCTATTCCATATCATCTATGAGTTGTGACCTCAGAATTTACATTGGCCTGGTGAATATAGTCTGGAAGAATATCATAACATGTATAATTACTGATATGGAACTCAAAGAAAATGAAGGCAAAACATGATAATATTGTATTTACATTGTGTGGAATCAAATGAAGAAGAAACTAGTTGTTTTTAATTGTTTTGTGGAGGGAGGGCTGACTGGTTAAAAGGCATGTCCAAGAAGAAAACATAGATGTGTTTAGGAAAAGATGAGCATCAAAAGCATGAACTTCCTCTGAACATTCGTCACATCAGATTTTATAATAAGTTGACAAAAATTTCAAAGTCTAACAAAAATAAATTACCTTTAGTGTGTGGTAGGCTGAATTGTGGGTTTTTGTTTTTGTTTTTGTTGGTTATTGTTATTGTTCATTTTGAATGACTGGGGCAAGGTTATTAATAGGCAAGAGTTTTGTAAAATAAGACAGGTTTCTTTTTGTTAATGGAGAGCAAAGAATATATACAAGTAGCTATCTAATATAAAGGATATGCATGTTTTGTGACATTGGGGAAGAGTAGTTAAGTGCTAGGAAGAACTTTAAAATATATAATCATATCCATATATATATATATATATATATATATATCAATACCATCAGCTGTTAAAGGAAATACCTGATTTCTATAGCTCAAATGCTAATGAAGTTTAAAAAATAGTAAATTTACCAACTAAATGACTTGGAGGTAAGATAGCTTACCCCTTAAAGTTTTTGTGATAACTTTACATGAATTTCAGTTGCAGTAGAAGATACAGAAATGTATTTTAGTTTATTCCATATTTTTATATAAATTCTAACTATAAAGTGCTAAGAATTTCTTAATCACATTACACTGGCAGAAAAACTTTAGCCTATAGTTACAAAGTTATAACAATGAATAAATTTTAGAGCAATTACTTGGTAATATAGATTATAATTTAGATTCAGTCTTATCTTTTTGGATATATCAAAGCCTATATGTTTAAGCCAGTTCTAAACTCTATAAGCTTATACTATCATACGTTAATATTGCCTAGATGATTAGCATAATTAAACAGTATTCTGTCAATGTATATCAAGTGATCAAAAGAGCTTATGAAATTATTTGATAAATTATTCAAGTGTACTTGCTATTTTTATTATAAATGAAATAACAGAGCCCATATCTCATACCACATTGACACTCAGTATTGATTATATGGCTAAACCATTTTCAGGGGCTGCCTTTAGTTAATCTGATCTCTTTTTCTGTCTGAGGTAGATAAAATATTAATACAAGGTAAATGAGTGCTCACTGAACTTGCCATATGGCCCCTGTGGAGGACAGAGGGGCCTGGGTGGCCTATGGACTTGCCATATGGGCCTAGAGGGAAAAGGTAAGTATTACACAGAGAACAAATCTACCATATGGACTGGGTGGAGCACTTGAGACTCTAAAGACTTTCTTATACTGGGACATTTTCACAAAAGAATAAAAACCACATAAATAATATATTATACAAAACCCCTTGAAAATGGATCAATTGTTTAGATTTAATATGATGCTTTCAAGCAATGTCCAGCGCATATAAATAATCATGGTTTACTTTGAAATGGCAAAGAGGATCATCAATCATTTACCCCTGACATTTTTACATTGCATTTAACATCTGTTCCATAATAGCATGGTACAGTAATATACTTAACATCATATTACACACTGAACCTAAACAAATAAATATAACACTAAATTAGAGTTTCTGAAAGTTTGCCTTGCTTCTAATATTTTTGCAAATACTCTATTATCTACTTCTTTCATCACTTGAATTTTTTATTATTATACAGAGCAGATGAAATTAAGCAAATGGCAAAAGCAATTTTCTTGGTACAATCAAACCTCATTAATTTGGTTTCTGCTAATATGGAATTTATGATAATTCAGCTTGGGCTTGATAAAGTTTACCTTTGTACTAGATATAAAGAAAAGATTTGCTAAGCCAATTATTAGTATAAACAAGATTACAATGAGCATGTTTAACCCACTTAAGAGAGCATACTTTTCAAGGATTTTAGCACATTAATTGAATGCAAATACATACTGCTAATAACAAATGAGTCTAATTTAGTCTTTGAATCAGGTCTTGTAGTACCTGTATTTGGTAGCAGATGGTTCTAATTACTGTATATATTTCTAAATTCTGTGTGTATTTTTTTCAGTGTCTATTACATATACATTTGTTGAATGTAAGGTTAGCCATTTCCACCAATCACCATCTCACTTTATTCTTCAAAACTTGCATGTCTCTTGTTTTCTTAAAGGCTATAATCTTAAAAAAAGACTACTTGCCTTTCTTCCAAGGCATAATGGTTCTTCTGTGGGTTTTGTAAATTGTTTTTTTATATTTGAAATAATGAAAGGTTTATAAGAATCAATTCAGAAACATAATTTGGTAACTGTAGACATATTTGAAATTTTATTTCAAATTATCCATGTAATTCTTTATGAAAAATTCTTTATTGGAAATGATCATAACATTGATTCATGTAAGAATTTGGGTTGTTCAGGATCTGACCTCATTAATGAGTTTATTCACACTTTGGAATCCAAGAAAAGTGTGTTAAATTAATCCAAATCTTTGGATGTTTTTGGTCTACTAGACCAAATATTTGAGTTTCCTAACAAATTCAGAAGTCTTCACTCAGATCTCATAATTGGCACTTGATATTCACTTTCTGTTTTGGCATTCTTCTTTTATATTAATTTTCCTCTTGACTCTCTAGGAGTCTAGAGCTTTTTATTCTGTCCCATTCACTTTTATTCTTCTTAATGGTACTCATTAATCCGTGTGGAAAACCAAAGGGAAAATCACAGCACTATTCTAGATTATAATACTCCATAGGTCTGAGAAACACGATGCAGAAAACACTAGACAGTGTTCAGGATTGCAAGAAAGCAGATTCTGGCAGGTGGTAGGTAACAAATGAAAGCCTAGAAGTAGCAGGCAAAAATGAAATTTAAACAAATAGGTATATGAATGAATTTGAAGTCTCCTTAACATGGTATACTGTGTTCTGTGTTGAATTCCCCAAAAAAGGAATTCTGAGATTGAAAACATAAGAACTATATGTCAAGGGAAACCAAGATGTTTGAACATGGAACCCAGCCACAGTTTCTGGCATGGGATGGGCCTCAATACAAGTTTGTGAACAAATCCTCCAGAAAAACAAAGCAGGAATCCAATTACTAGGAGTAGGACCCCAGACTAGAGCTGATCAATAAAGACAAACTGATGTTGAGTTTCTATTTGTTAAATCTCTTGGCTTGATATGCCTTATATTACAACTTCTGCTGACTAAAAAAAGATAGATTAGGTTCAATGATTGCTGGCTGGCTAAGTGGCATATATACGAAAGCAAGGGAAAGAAAAGGTAATCATTACAGTTTTAGATTTGCACCTATAAAGAACTAGAAGAGTTTATTCCTTTTTCTTTTCCCTCCCTCTCTCCCGCTTTTCTTCCTTCCTTTCATTTCTTTTTCTTTTTGGTTTTTGTCTTTGTTTGTTTGTTTGCTTGGTTCTCTTTTTCTTAAAAAACAAAACCTTTTGGACCAAAGTTCTTGGTAAGTAAAAGATATCTTTATCTAAATGGGATCATCATCAAGCACTCATTTCCTCCATCCCATGCCTTGCTCTACCTTGTAATTTCTTGAGCTTGAAAAGATTAGATAAAAAGAAAAGAAAAGTAGTATGGAGACTAAGAATAAGTTACCATAGATGTTTTGTGAGAGGAAAAGAGAATGGTATTCTGGAAGAAAAGGCTTCTCCACCTGTCAAGGCCACTGAGAGTCAAGGATGGAGAGGTCTGAGAACTGACTGTTAGGTTTGGCAAGTGGATGTCACTATTAACTTTGACAGAAGTAGTTATGATGGAGAGGGGGCGATATAATTGACTGAAGTTGGACTAAAGATTAAATCATAGGGAAAAGATGAGGTGACAGTGATTACAGAGAATTTCTGAAAGTGAAAATGGAGAGCTGGGACAGAAATTCAAGGGACAGATTCTATCCAGGAAAACATATTTTTTAAAGATTTTATTAAATATACTACAGCCTGACTACATGCAATTAAAATCATCCAGGAAAGAGAAGAAACATCTATAAAAGAGGGTACAAGCGCAGTAGTGATGTCCCGATTATTTACTAAATTTAATGCAGAGTAGAGAATGACTTCCCCAGCATCAATTTTTTTGGAAAAAATGGATCCAGAATTAGGCCGAAAAATTTAGAGGATTATATAAGCCAACTCTTCCCCCCACAATTCAAGACTCCAATTTCAGGGCTGTATTTCTTTCCATCCTCACCTACTCTTCACCTCCATAACAGTCCAAGCCCTGATAACCTCTGACTTGGGTGTATTATTTGCACTCTTAACGTCTCACCCTGTGTGTATTCTTCCTTCACTTAGTATGATACTCCTTCTATAACTTCTGTATTGTATATTCCTTACCTTGTTTTGATTTTGTTTTACTCCCTCAATTTGTGAACTCTTCTATGGCAGAATGTCTCCAAGTTTCTCTGTACCTTACCATATTATGTTTTTGTACTCAAGGGTTGATGGGATTAGTAGAGAAGGAAGTTATATGTATTAGAATGTAAGTTTCTTTGAAAATTATGCTGAAAAGTTCAGAATGAATTTTATAATGGACAGACAGCAGAGTATGAAATTTAAATTTAGGGAGATTGAAGTGAAAAGTAGCAGAGACCCCCATGTATATGGGATTACTAACCTTCACCTTAACACCTTGGTGTATGTAGGATGACAGCTGAGAAAGAACAGAGAAATGGGAATATTCTGAAGAGATGACTCAGTGAAGCTATGCATAAGAAGAAAAATTAAGTCAAAGCTGTTTCTAGAACAATTTCAAACGTGGTAGTAACTCCAAGAAAAATAGAAAATAGTATTTGAAGATTTGAGAAACTGACTTTTGTTTCACAATGTTAGATTGATTGAGAAAATGGAGAGAAGCACAAATTACAGTCAAGTAATAATTTGACAATATATATTTTATCACATTCTTTCTGTAAGCGTATCTTTCCTGCATATGAAATGATGCAAGGAACAGATTCCTTTGTTTTCATTATCTTCTAAGAGAAAAATGTATTAGTAAATAGGAAAGGGAATTAAAAACCCCAAATAGATGAAGAGATAGGAAGAAACATTGGCTATTCTAAATGTATTCAGGGGCATGTGAATTATGTTCTAAGATATTTGAGCCAAATTTACAGCCAAACTTGCTGGCCCACAAAGAGATGTGATCAACAAATAAAACATGCTAATGCATTTATGATATTTAAAAACTGGATAGAAGCACATTTCACACACAGTGTAAGAAGCTCCTCAGCAATGATTGCAAGGAAGATTCTAAACTAATTTCTTAGAAGATAATGACCAGGACGGTTATGGACTCACAAAGAAACCCTTTTTTTTAAATATAACCTCATTTACTTTGCCTTTTAGGTGAATATAAGAACAATAGTATGAAAAGATTCTGATAAATATTTATTGATAAAGTTTTTGTCAATAATATGTAGATGCTAGAGAATTAGAAAATATGTTGACATATAAAGAACAAAAATCTAATGTGGAGGAAGATATTCATCTCTTGGCACCTAGGAAACAAGGAGAGAGAAGAAGATGGGGGCCCAGTATCCCCATTCCAAGGCATACTTTCAAAGACCTAACTTCTTTCCATCAGGCCCCACCTTTTGTGGTTCCACAACCTACCAGTAGCTCCACAAGCAGGTTGCAAAGCCTTCAACACATAAGGAACACTTAAGATCTGAACCACAACAAAGTTTGAGATAATCAGTCATTACTTTTTCTTAAAGTACTTTCTTCTCCTTATATATTAAAGTCTTAGCCATGCCATCAGGCTATATCCTGATCTCCTTCATTTTTAAATTAGATTCCTTCCTCCTCTATAAAGTCTGTGGGTTTTTTTACTTTCTCTGATATTCCTCAGTATTATCTTTGTTAGAGTATTTAGTGTATTGTGTTGCATTTGCTACTTACCTATAAATATTTCTGGAATGACCAATTTTCTAATTTGTCTAATTTGTCGACTGAATCAGTCGGCAAAATAAAATGTATTCATATTTTAAGGTTAATTTGGTTTCATAAAAAGTTCCTGAAAAATTTTATGATTAACAGTAGTAAAAACAATTTTGTTAATGAAGGAAATAAAAGCTTTCTTAATTGTGTCATGACATTGTTGAAGCTATTGTTATAATAGGCATTAAATTTTTCTAATGCAAAGTAGCATTAAAAAAATGACTTTTTCACATTTATTAAAAGTATAGGAATAAAACATGTTTCATTTGCTTGTTCATATATGAAGTACTTTCTGATAAGGTTGAATATTATAATTCTCAAATTTCCAATCAGTATTAAATCATTATGAAATTATCTTTCAATATGCATGATACTTATAATAACTTATACTTTAAGGTACATAGACTAAAATAAGAGTAAGAGTAAAACTTTCAGGTTCTACCAGATTTTTACATTTTTATGAAATTTCATTATATGAAGAGAAAAAAACTGAAAAATAATTTATTTTCTGAAATAAACCTATGTATTTTCCTAATGCTTCTCATGATAGTATTTAAAATAAATTAATAATTTAGATATAGAATAGTTGCTGAATTGGCTAAATATAAAAGCTATACATACCTATATACATGTATGTACCTATGCATTTATATAACTGTGTATGTGTGTGTACACTCACGGTTAGATAAACACACACACATATATACTAGTTTTTCAATTTTTTCAAATACAATAGAATTTGCAGGACTATTTTATCTGTAGTAGATATTTAGATTCTTCTTCAAATACTATTAAGAAGATTCTTTAATTGATAAATATGTTTACAACTTTGAGATTTTGGAGTAAAATTAAATACATATGAGTAGCTCGAGAGATTAATTAATTTCACTTTGAAACACTTTTCAAAACTCTATTGAGCTGGGCATGGTAGCATGGCTTTGTAGACTGAGGCAAGAGGATCACAAGTTCAAGGCTAGCTTGGGTGACTTAGCAAGACCATATCTCAAAATAAAAAATAAAATAATTCTCAGCAGGTAGCTCAGTGGTAAAGTACCCTGGGTTTAATTTTCAATACCAAAAAATAAATGAATAAACTATTGATTCATGCTATATACACTTTTTGAAAGCCTTGAAAGTGCCAGGCACCATTCAAATACAGGGGACAAAACAGCCAAACACTGAAGAAAGGAATCTTATTCTTAAAGACCTTGTCTTGTAATTAGGGAAGACAAGCAAAAGGAATTACAAGAAAATATCCAGTGTAGTAATGATGCTAGCATGATATGAATTGAACACAACATGGGCATGAAAAGTCTCAGG
This sequence comes from Sciurus vulgaris, assembly GCF_902686455.1. NCBI lineage: Eukaryota > Metazoa > Chordata > Mammalia > Rodentia > Sciuridae > Sciurus > Sciurus vulgaris. Next base: position 120,424,274 of record NC_136464.1, read on the forward strand.
GGCACATAAAGCTGAAACAGGGATGCATTCTCACGAGACATACATAATTAGAAAAATATGCCATTTCTGCCAGATAATTGGTCATGGTCAACCTGCTCTTGAAAGTCATAGGCTACAGCCTCACTACCAGGCCCACACAAGTTCACACAAATCTGACCCCTTGCTGCTCCACCTTCTGCACTAGCCACTTTCCTCTCACCCACCAGTACTGATCCACGCAGCCCTTCCTCATTTTCTCTCTTTCTGGGTTAGTTGCTTAAAGAATCTATGCTACATTTTCTACCTCAAATGCATACATTTTTCAAAAAAAATTCTTCAAAATGCTTATGAGGTATCCATGCTATAATGCATAAGTACACAAAGCAGAAAATACTTTGAAAAAATGATAGATTGATGGTTTTATTTATTTGAATTTTTAAAGATTTTAAAACAAATGAAAATTTAAATATATGATGAAAACTTAAATTTCTTATTTCTATATTCATTCTTTGACATATTTTGAGCTAGCAGATACATTTTATCTGACAATATCATCTTTTTATTCTGTGCTACAAAGAATGGTTGTAAACTGGAAGTTAGTTTTTTGAAACTTATATGTAGTAGAAGCCCAAGAATTTGCATTATGTTTTTATGCTCTGAGAGTTGGGAAATTGCAGCTGTGCTGTTTAAGAATCCCCTTCTCGCCAAGGGAAGAATGCTGACAATGACATAAACATACACTCTTAACTTTTTATATTTCCCTAAATCCTAAAAATTAGTGCTCTCCTTTGCATTTTTATATGACTGTGTTATAAAGTGGTTAGTTTTAAAGGAAAAAGTCATAAAATCTCAATAGGTAAAAGGAATATAAAGGTCACTTTATTTAACCTCCTATCAATTTCTAGGGAACAGTTTCTGTAATATCCCTGACAATATCAACCTCCACATGGACACTGTGTCATGGCAAACTTACTATTGTGCAAAGGAACCAACAGGACTTTTAGATAGCTGAATGAAATTTTACTATTCTATGCATATACTCACTAGTCCCTTTTCTGTACATGGTAGCTATAAATATATTTAATTGATTAGAAAATAGTGGGATTTTTAACGTTCAAAATTTTAAATTTCAGAATTTTTATTTCCTGAATTCACATTTATGAAAAGGAAACTGTAAAGCATTTATGTTCCTTCTCATTCATTCAGACTCAAAAATGTAAACTAAGCTCAGCTGAAAATGATCTGTATTACAATAAGAACACAGGGTTTAATAAATTAACTGGTTTTGGAAATAAATTATATGATACATCCAACCAATCAATAATAAAAACCTACATACCAGGCATTGAGGTGACTGACACTGGGGAATAAGATGGGCAGAGTTCCTTTCCTCATTTTTTTTTTTTTGTATTAAATAGACTGAAGGAAACAAATATGTAAATGAAATTGATGACAATTTCAATGAATTTGATCATTTAAAGTAGTCCTGGTAAGATATATTAGTAAATAGTTGTTATGAATTGGAGGGGAGAAATTACTTTGTTTAAGACAGTGATGAGATGTAGTTACCAAGTTTGAATTTCGTAGAATTTTTTCATTCACGTACCATGCTCCTGTCTCAAGCTTGTGGCGAATGGTAGTAGGAATGAATGATTTTTGAAAGCACACCTGTGGCTTTATTAGGGTCTATATATTTAGTAAATTGTTAGACTTACATAATTCTTCTATATCAACAAGCTGATGTCTAGTTAGGGTAGCAGCCCAGCTGACCCTTTCACACCATTAGAGCAGAGTATTAACCAGGAACTTCAGAAACTCAGTGGCAACCTGGAGCACAGTGATTGTCAGGAGAGGAGTTGAGTGTGATATTGAGGAGGGACTTGGAAACCTAAATGAAGTTCCCATGGTGGAAACTAGGGCAAATTCATGACTAGGATTACAGATAAGGAATTCAAGAGATACTGAATTGGAACAAGTGCAGAAGACAATTTGTGGTGATATCCAGGGTTTAAATGCAACTGATGATTATAGTAAGACATGGGATCTGCCTCTCCTGAAGTGAATCTATTGGACAATTGCGTTGACCTAAAAATCCTTATGTAGGTCTTGCTTTTTACCCCATCCAATATATGTGTCACTTGAAGAGTGATACTTTGATGGCTAATTATCTCTCACAAAGGAAGTACATACCTTGTTGATATAGTTAGAATTTGATAAAATTGTATAGTGGAAAAATTTCCTGGAGCTATTCTGCATGGGCTACTTAATGTTAGGTTGATTTTAATGTCTATGATACTTATGGTTGGAATTCTCTAGTCCCATGGAAGGACAAGCTTGAAAATGAAAGAGCATATATGTCAGTGGGAATAGTCAATTTGAGGGAATCTTGGCTATCCAGTGTGACCATTAGTTGGGTTTTAAGGAGTAAGTCAATCCTTAAATGAGAAGTGAAATAGAAAATTTTAACATTTTCCTTATATCCTGAGATACAAATTTGGGGGTGTATGTATATTTCTTGTATATATTTGAACACACATATCCAATACATTTTTGTAATGCTTATAAACACTTTGTATTGTACTCCTTGGCTGTTTGAAGAACATGTGCTGTGAAACAAGGCTATTTGGATTTGTATCTAGGCTGCTGTCTTTACTATGTATCTTGGCAAGTTAATTAACTTCATTTTACCTTCATCTACTCAATGTTCAGAATGAGGATAACACTAGTATCGACCTAACAGAGCTGTGGTGAGGATTAAATGAGTCAATGCATAAAAAGTGCTTAGAACATTGCTTTGCACACACAGGAAGTACTCAGTCTGTGCAGATTATTTTTGTCATGATGATGATTATCATATCTAGGCCCCTGACTGTGAAAGAATAGACTAGTTAATAGAACCTTTATTGAGTAGTATCATTTTTCTATTGACTTTTTATTATGTAAAATTTCCAATAAGGATAAAATTAGAAAAGGGCAATAATGGATATACCTATCCATTATTCAGCTTTAACAATGGTCTTCCCAAGGTCAATATTGCTCCATAGATACTCTACCGAAATTCTTCTCTTCTCCCAGAAAATATCAAAGCAAATCTGAAATAGTAAATATTTCATCTGTACATGTTTTTCTTTTTTTTTTTTCATCACTTATTTTACTTTGTGTATTTTCAGTGTTTTAAAGATAGGGACACATTTCCTTAAATCACAAACAGATTATGATTATCAGTGCTAAAATTCTAAATATTTATTAAATAATCTACTAGGCCTCATATTTTACTAATTATCATTTATACATATATGTACTTTTACAGGACTGTATATTCTTAAAAGTCATTCAAACTATTCTTCCCTTGTATTTCCTCTATGTTGACACCATAACTTTTAAGGAAAAAGAAATAAAAATCTACAAAGTTGAGTTTGAAAAGTTGGGGTCAATCATTAATTGGACTTCTTTCACTTGAAAAATAAAAGAATTTAGGCTAAACGATTTCCAAAGGCATCACACAATGTTGATATTTCCATGATAAATTTTAATCTAAACCCCAGGGGCAAATCATAGTTTAAAGAATCCAATACCTCAGAGCCATTTTATATTTTGGGGAATAATTTAGGAAATATTCTGTTCTTATGCACTTAGCGATGGAATTCATTTTCTATTTGAAGATTCATAAATGAAAAGGAAATATGCAGGAGTGACAAGAGGGCAGGATATCAAACTATAGTACCCTAAGATGTTGCACAGTGTTTCTCTTCACGTTCACTTTACTTTTATAGTAATATTAATTTTGAAAAGGCCTTGGATTTATGTGACATCTTCTCCTCCCGCCCCCTGAAAATTCTCAAAGCACATTTCAGAAACTCATTTTTGGCAGATGTAAATTTAAGTAAATTGGCCAAGGTCACAGCACAATAAGGACAGAGTTATCAAGGGAATGCAGTTTCCTGCTTTTTCCACCATCCATGAAATTAGAGTAACTCCACCCCTTAAAATGAAAGGGTTTACTTTTTTTTTTCTTACTGAAATTATAAACTATGATTTGGAATATTTGTTTTTATCATTAACACAGGCTTTCATGGTGATGTTTCAGGGCCACAGAATGTTTATGTGTGCATTATTCAACTACTATTTCTGCACACATTACAACCTACACAATTTGTTTTTAAAAGGAGAGTGCATTTTTTGTTTGAGCTGAACCATCAGATTTTCTTTTTATGTGGTATGACATGATGAAAAAGCTATCTGTAGGAATAAAACTAGTTCACTTTCTATGGGCAAGCACAGACTGTAAAGTAGATTATTAAAGTACACAGAAATAGAAAATTAGATCAGAAGTGATGTTTTACTGTGAGGTCTTCTTTGGGCCTTATAAAATGAGAAAGAACTAACCTTGTTCTATTTCTGAGTCCTGAAAAAAGCCTCGTAGCAGGCATATCACCTTTAATTAGGTTTCTACTTTGGGGAAGCATTTTACCAGCCCCCTTTCATTTATTTTTAATGATGTTATCACTAACAGGCAAACAGTCCCTTAATAAAACAAAAACAGTTTCTATATAAAGCCTGGTGTACATGTCCTGAGTCAGTCATCTAAAAACAAATGTTATGATTGTTTCCTTTGTGCTCTTAGAACCCTTAATGGCCCTACTGTGCAGATATGCAAAACATCAACCTAGGAAATATAACCGTGTCTGTTATGTAGCTTTCAATAAATACTTTTCCATATTCACTTGCAGGATCAGCAGTGAGGTTAAGCCTACAGGGTCATGGAAAAGGCAGAAAGGTCAATTAAGTGGATCTTTGCAGCAGAAGCTGTGCCAGCTTTTTCTTATACACTTATGACTTATTACTTCAAGAAATAAGCAGAGGTGAAAACAGTCCCAAACGTTTGAAAGTTGAACCAATGTGTGTCGGTATGTGTGCGTGAGTGTGTGTGGGGGGTGCGCCTGTGCATTAAACATAGCTTAATACCATTCCACTTTTGCCAAGAAATTCCAATTTGTGGACAGATTAAAAAATTTAGGCACAGTTACATGTGTACTTAAGTTCTGTTATTTCAGATGATTTTGCTATCAAGGCCAAGTTTAGAAATATTAGTATACAGCTGATCTAGAAATTATTCATACAGTTTTCAGATATACAAATGCAGAATAGCTAAAAATCAAGACTTTATGTTGAAAAAAAATAGCAGAAATATTTTTTACCCTGAAAATACAATTTCATCAGAGCATTAGGGTCCCTGATTTTCTTCAGCTGTCACCCCTGTATGGTTTCCTCATACAGCCTCTTGACCTCCAGTTTTAGTTTTTCCTAAAATTCAATGCCTATCCCTTGCAATTAAGATTTTACTTTTCTTCTTCTATCTCCTCTCAACTCACATCACCTAAAAATAATCTCTTCTTTTTCTAAATAGCCACTGGATTCCATTTGAATCATTCTTTTGGCACAAAACCTTAATGCAATTATAATTGTATACTTATAAAAAATCTTCCTAGAGCTTTCTTCTACCCCAAGATAATGTCTGTGCAATCATTCTGTAATCAATAGGGTGGTTTTTCAATAGAAGGTATTTTTAGTATTATTATCTTGGATGGAGGATAACTTTAGGATGGACAGACTTCTCATTTTTTCATTTTGTATTGTTAGAGTTTTTGCCCCATTTTAGTTCATTCACATATTCTTTCCACAGAAATTAAAAAGTGCTTATACTATATGGCATAGTTAAGATTATAAATATGTTCTCTCCCTGACTAAGGGAGTGGTTCCTAACTTTTATCAGCATCTTCAAGGTGAACTATCCAAAAGTTAAAGAGTCACCCATATAGATGGTAGTTAACATATAGTACGATTAAAATAAATACTTCATGCATTAAATTAGGCAAAACTGTGCATGTAGTATAGTTTAAAGCTAACGTTCAGCCTCCTGCTAAAAAAACACTTAAAATATTTTCCTGCTTGTATTACTTTTTTTTCTTTATTCACCAAATTAAAAATTCAGAGTTCTAATGCTGCTTGAAGGCTGTCTATCCACAGAGCCTCTTTAGTGTTTTTATGTTTCACACATTTCTGTGAAACTTATGCTGGTTACATTTTGTGTAAGTCAAAACAAAAATTCCCTAGGTTGTGCTGCCTAAAGAGAAATTTGTGAACTGGTTCATACTCTTTTGCCTGTTCTCAATTTATTTCTATCATAGTTAATTTTAACTACTCGACAAACTCAGGTTTACATAAAGCAACTGATGCACAAATAATTCTGTTATCAACATGATTTATCTTCACAGAGAAGTAATTGTTATCAACCTTATCAGAGAGAAATTGTGCAGGGCACAAGAACAGGATTTCCTCCATGCCACATTGAAACCAAGTTTCCAATTTAAAATTTATAATCAATTTGATTGTTACTCACTTATACATACTATATATTCATATAACATTTTATATTGTACAAAGTACTTTCACACACATAATCTAATTGGATTTAAACTATAATTCTTTGAGATTACAATCAATGTTTTAAAATGGCTTTGCTGCTCTAAAATTTTGTAGAAACTGGTGGAATCAGTACTAGAACTCATACTTTCTGGACCTAGCGTAGTTTGCTTTTCATTTTACCATAGATATATGACATAGGATTGTGATGTTCATTTTATAAACTATCACTAGTAACTTTAAATTGAGAATTTGAAAAATGAATATAAAATTAAATGTAAGAAATAAATCTTATTCCAGGGTACATCTAGATATTTTGTAAATATTAGAAGATACACAAAAGTCATGTCTCTAAATTTTAATGCTCTATGTAAAAATTCTTTATTTTCTGGGATGATGAAAATAGAAAAAAAAAACTACATGACCATTTTCTTACCTAAGATTACAATCTGAGGTAATATTATTCACTTTATTATTAGTTTCTCTTGCCATTTAACCCAGAATGTCTAGGCAAGGAGTAAGTCAATATGAACTATGATTGTCCTTAGTTTAAACATGTGTGTGTTATGCCTGGAAATAATTTTCAAATTTTTTTTTCTATACACCAATCCTTAAAATTTTAGATTATCTGTGAATCTATTCCTGGTGAATAATTTGGCTGACAAGTTTATAAAAACACTCATAGGTATATCTTACTATACATTTATGATGGATATTATTTTGAAAACAAAGAAAAATTCATATTAGAGAAATTTATCACTGCTGAAGGGAAGTACCATATGCTTTAGAATTTTTGTCAACTTTTTTTTTCATTTTGTCAGTGCAGAAATAATTTTCATACAAACTCTCAGATCTTTTTTAAACATTAAAAATATGTAATTTTTCCATTTTAATAATAATGTTATTTCTATTTCACATCAAGATTAATAAATATGAGTCCCCTTGAAATATAGATCTTTCTAAAAGTGATTGTTGTATGTCTAAAATTTAAGATAATAAGACATCAGAGGCTATTACACACACAAACACACCCACACACACAGACACATACTTGAAAGAATATATAATCCAAACCCAGAGGAATCAGTTGTGAAAATAACAACTGAGTTAGATTTTATTCACAGGAAAGAAAACATTTTAAAAGTAGAGACCTATTATTTTTTTAAACATCATTGTTCCTTAGGATATCCTGCTAAATTGTTATGTGTGATAAGATTGGAAGGGGAAAAAAAGCTTGTCTTACAGAGGTATCAATCTTACTGATGGTCAGTTATTAAAAAGTGACTTAAAATATGAGTAGAATCATGAAATGAGTGATGAGAAAAATGAAATATCATTTTTATCCTTTATTCATTTAAGACTTTTAAAAATATTTTTCTCTTTCATTTCTCCATTTCCTTGACCTACTCTGTTGCTATAATTGTCAATATTATATGATTATCCAAATGTTAATCAGTAATTTTTCTGGTCATAAAATAAAATTATTTGTTTAATTATAATATGTGCAAACTCCATTCTTCTTTATGAAATCTCTGTAGTTCCCTGAAACTGGATTAAAATACAAGAATCCTTTAAAGTTAATAGCTACACTTTTTGGAAAATTAGAAATAACAACTTGCCTAGATAACTAGTGTTCATTGCCTCTTCTAGATTCTGATTGCTTTCTACATTCCCTGTTTGTGGCTGCACAATTCTAGTTCTGACTCTTCTTCACTTTGTCTCCTCCTTTTCTCTGGGTCTCTGTCTTTTTCAACTCTCCCTCTGCCTTAGTTTTCTAAGGATACTTGTCAGTAGACTTAGGGCCCATCCTAAGAAGGATAATCTCCATAATCTCCTCATCTCAAGATTTTTAATTATGTCTCTGTCTAGAGTTGGAATGAACCAGTATTCCAAATAAAATAACATTACCAGATTCTAAGAATTACACATGTATGTATATTATGGTGGTCACCATTCAATCCACTATAGAAATACAAAGGAATTCCTTGTATGATTCTTGCAACTTTTCCATTAGTTTAAAATATTTAAAATGAGATATTAAAGACAAAAATCCAAAAATCATGGCATCTGAAGAGCCAACTTTCTGTAAAAGAAAAAAAAATTTAAATGTGAATATTAAACCAAAATAAGTATTTTGTGAATTTTTACTTTATCATCAAACACACTTTGAAGTCAGAGATTATGTGATGTCAAAACCACTACATTTTCTGACCTCTCAAACTTTTCCTTTAATCTTAGAACATTTAGGATATCACAGGTCATTTTTATTTAAAAAGGAAGACCATGTTCTCAACTTTACAATCTTTGTAGGAAGAAGTAAAAGAGGTTTTCTATGATAATTGCTGTGAAATGATAAGTTTTTCTCAGATAAGAAAGCATTGTGACCCAAAGAAATATCTTTGATTAGTTCAAACTTTGATTTGTTTGTCTTCTTTTAGGAAATGATCTTAAGAATCATCCTCCCCCTCCATTTTTAAATAATAATTCTGTCCTAAATTTGATTGTTTTTTCCCCTACGTATTGAAAGAAAAATGACCTTATATAATATATCCACTGTGTAAAATGATGAATGAATGAATCCACTCAAATAAATTTATATGGAGTGATAGTTCATTTTCACATATTTGGAACTTTGATGACCAAAATGACATTCCACTGAAGTAATAGCAGAAAAAATAGGCAGGCAGGCATGCACGTACACAATCACACATGCAGAACAATTTTAATCTTTTGCTGGAATTAACAGTATCTAAAGGAATAATGATGGGAGGCAAATTTTTACTAGGTATGAGAATTAGCTATTTGACAATAAGTCACTGTAATCTACTTGAGTCTCTTAAGGCTTTCAGATTGTACTTTCTGCATTCTGTCTAGCACATTGTTTATTGGAGGTAAATTTTGGCTACTTGAAAGTAGGCATCATGAGTATAAAAGAGATTTAATTCATAGAACAGGAACTGTAGTCAAGCACAAATTCCTGAAATTAAATTAAATAATCATGGGATGATGGAACTTAGAATCAAACATGTGTGTGCATGTGTATGTATACAACATTTTTCTTTTATTCTTGGACAATTTTTGAGAAATGTGGAGTCACAGATGCTAAAGCTGAGAGCAACCTCAGGCGGTCATCTGGTTCTGTGCATTTCTTTAAGAGACAAGCAATTATTATCCCCATGATCTATTAAGCCACATTTTCTTTAGCATGTGACAGCTAAGGTGATGCTGATCGAAAAATATTGCTCTCCATTCTTAAACAATTTCACATGCACATAGATGTTTAACAAGCCCCTTTTCAGAGCTATTATGAGAAAACACTAGCAGCCTTGGTCTGAAAGAGTAATTTATGATATCTAGGTAAATGGTGTCCAAGATCACCTTGCTCACATTAGCCATGCGGTAGCTCTACCCCTGCACTGCAGTCTTTCTTTAACCCTAGTGACAAGTGTGATAAAAAAAATAATGACACCATGGGTCCTACTTGAGTTGCTTACTCTGTTTCTTTTTCTAGTACCTGCTGCCTCAGATCATCTGTCAGTAAGTTAACAGAGGAGGGAATGGAAGGAGAAACTGCAGAGGAGTGAGTGAGTGAGTGTGAGGAGAACAGTTAATAGGAAGCCTTGTGTCTGGTACTTCTCTCCCCAACCTTTCTTCCCTTTGGTTCATTAACTAGAAATGTGGAAAGGTGAGGAAATGAATTTAACTTGTTCTGACATTAGTGAGGGACAGGAAGTGTGGCAGCTTCCATAATATTTCTGCCCCAGAGAGAGGTAATTGGAAAACGTGTTGTGTGGTTAGATGTTGTAATGAAAAATAAAAGAATGATCGAGGAGAACAGTGGAATCAAATTATAAGCATAAGACAAGTGTGCTGAAGTTTTTAGCAACTTGCAAAATTGAGAGATACTATCAGGACTGTGCAAATACATTGCTCTGATTAATTTTCCTGGGGTGAAATATGAAAATATTTATAAAATTAGGAATCCTGCCCTGAATAAAATTTTCCCTGTGATTAAAATAAACTAAAATCAGCCATGACTTGTCTCTATCTCATAAAGAACTGTAAAATTGTCAAATGACAAAGAACTGAATAAAATGATTTCACTGTGTGGGGAAAAATGTATACTTGATCATTACTCTAAATTGCTTAAAAGGTTGAAGAATATTTAATAAATGAAGTAAAGACTATCTTAGAGGTTATAAATTTTTATTTTCTAAATATTGTTATGAAAGTTGTATTTTATTACTCTTTCTTCAGATCCTCCTTTTCATACACAAAAGCTATAGTTGAAATTTAAATATGAAGGTAAAAGATGTTCAAGTTCAAAAGAATTAAATCTTTGACTTTAACGACAGTGAATAATTCAGTTATAATTTAGGAAGAATGTATTTGGACTCTAGGTTTTCCTTTTAGATGTGAAATGAAATATTTTAATTGTTTATTCCTTTTTATGGTTCTTAAGACTATATTTGAACAAATCATTAATATAACGGAAGGGTTAATTGAGAAGGAAATGCCCCGATATACAAAGCATTCCTCTGATATGAAGCTCTAGAAATATTCTATTGTCAATCCAAAGAGAACAAACTAAAATGAGATAATTGGGAAGGTGCCCATAAAGTCAGCCTGAATATATTATCACAACTATATATGAGATAATATTTGTTTTAAAAAGATTCTATGGCACTGTAAACTCAGTCTCATTAGAGACTGCATTTAAAAGGCTTATAAAGTTACTCATTAATGTTATCTTGTTGTATCTCCACAGCTTTTTCATTAAAGAAAATTCAGCAGAAAGCATTTTCTCCTGATAGCAGGAACCAATTTGCAATAAATGTTCTGGAAACCACTAGGGAAGCCATTACTGAGGTCTAATAAAAACAGACAAGCGTAACTTGTTCTATATTTTTGTTTCAATCACATACAGATGAGACCCCGCTTTCTACACCAACCGCAAGAGACAGCCTTGACAAACTTTCTCTAACTGGGCATGGACAACCACTACCTCCAGGGTTTCCATCTCCTTTTCTGTTTCCTGATGGATTGTCTTCCATAGAGACCCTTCTGACTAATATTCAGGTAGGTCTTTTTGCTATCTGGAGGAAAAGAACATAGAACCCTCATATGTAGAATTTCTTTCTAAAATTCATCCTATTCCAACTTAATCTATTCATAGTATAGAACAAGCTGTGGTATTAAACTTTTTCTCAGAAGAGGAAGATTTCAAACTTGCTACACTAATCAAATTGGTTTAAAATACTCAAATGTGTATATTAAGCCATAATAAAAACTTACATAAAAATTTCATGCACATTTAGAAAAACATTCTGCCTAAACGGCTTTCTTTGTTGCCAACTAATTGGATAAAAGTTAACTGTTTAGTTTGTCTAATTTATTAAATGACAGCACACCAGTTCTAATAAATATTTAGATCTTTTTAAACTGCTGGACTTCCAGTGAGGAAATGGTATGTTTAGTCATTTTAAATATGTCTAATATAGAAGAATCCAAAAAATCCCTTCTTTCATAAATAAGTTTGTTTCAATTAGTAGGGTTTCTTCAAAGAATAGACTTCAAAAAGCTGTACAAAATTTTCCACGGATTTCCTATGTGGTCCTCAGGATGTATATTTTATGTACGTACATTATGAATCAAAGATACTTACAGTTAACAATAACATAGAGCATGGAGCCAAGATAATAAGAGTGTTCGAAATGGAAGAAAACAATTTTCTTGCCCACACATGAAGTGATCATGTGGACCCCAGATGGAGATTTTTGCCATCTACTTTTCCATATTTGGAGTAGCTAGTGTTAAGCATGAGTTTACAGACAATAGTACTCGTAAGTTTCTCTTTTTAAAAAATTTTTGCTCTAACACTCCATCTTCAGTGATATTTCTCTGCACATATTTCCTACCATATTAATCTTTCTCCCAGTAGAAATGTAATTAATTTTATTTACCTCTCCAAGGACATAACAGAAGGCCTTTAATGTAACATATCTTCTCATCTATTAATGTGGCATTTTTAATACTAATGTAATTAGAGTTTTCAGAACTGTATTCAACATTAAGGTTTTATATCTCTGTAATTGAAATAAGTCATCAATCCAGCCTAAACTTAATCATAGACCAATAATTGATTATATTTTTAAATAAACATAAGACATTTTCCCCTCAATTTCACTTGTATTATTGTTTTCCATGAGTTAAAGTTTGTAGTAAATTTTCTCTTTCATTAAATGCTTTCAGAAAATATCCCTCAACATTTCTGGATTTAAATTCTGAAAACTAGAGAAAAAATTCATTTTCTTGTGTATACAACTGCACATGAAGTAAAGAAAAACCCATTTGTATGTGTGTTCCTTAACTAAAAACTCTTTGACCAGATGAGTGAGAATTTAATTCCAGTTTCAGCACAGAAAGCATTTCTAGGCTTCATCTGTATAAGCCCATGCACTCATCTGAAGAGTAAGTTTACACATGAACCCTTCCATTATATGTGGACATCACGTATCTTAGTCAAAAACTGACAGTTTGAGAGTATTCTACCACCCACTCTATGCCAGAAACGCTAAGACTAAAGGATGCTACCCACATCAGCTCAAATTCATTATTCTCTTAAAAGTAAAAGAAAAAATAGAGAAGAAAATGCCAGCTTTAAAATGCACAGATTCTAGACAATTTATTTATTGAAGTGGCCTTAAGCCTGATGTGCTCTCCTTTCCAATCATATACCTTGCAGATATCTTTTAGTAACAGTTAATGGTAGGATGATAGTCAAGACAAACTATTTATTTCCAATCCAAATTATGGGGACCTTAAACTGATAAAATTAGAACATCTACAACAGGAATGTTTCATTAAAAAAATTATGCTTATCTACTTCAATCTTACAGGTATGTACACACATGTAGGCATTATAGCTACGTGTAAATATGCATGTAAAGTAAAACACAGATTGACTCTTAATGAGTTCCATGCACAAATGCATACACATACAAATATATGCACATATACATGCATACGTACACATTTACAAATGCATATATACATGCTATATTTATGATAGGTATGAGTTCACATCATTTTAGAAAAGATAATAGATGCTGTTATTATTGCCACATTTATTGAGTTATGATAATATCCTAAGAATGGTACAGAATGTTTAAATAGTCATGACCCTAGCTTATTAGACATACAGTATAAATGTGTTTGCTGTCTAAATTCTAATTTGAGTAATTACAGTCTGCCTACCTCAATTTCTGCTGAAGTTTCAATTATATATAATGGTGTTCTCAGCATTCTAGTCTAAATGGTAACATACATGTTGTGTAGCAAGTTTAAGTCTCCATATTTCTTCTGAAAATATTTTATTGTTATTAAAATTCATGGCCAACAAACTCAACTAGTGTGTTTATATTGCTCCAATAGTAAATAATTTAATTTCATGATATACTATAATTTGACAATTCTTGATTAGTGATTTTATGATGAATAATAAAAGGTCCCCTACATAATACCATTATCAAAACTGAATTTTCATAATTGTCATTTATTTCTGCTTTAAAATAAGATCTTTAGAAAATATATATATATAACTGGGCACTAGATTTTTATTAACTAGTGGGGATATACTACCCTTTATTGACATTTGAGGTTTTTGGAAATTAAAAGTAATAATAGATAAAGATGCTCACAGTAAAGGATAGTAATTTTACATTAATGAGAGATATTAAGATATATATCAATCTTTGTTTTTAGAATTTCATTTATTTTATGTGGAATTTTACTTGTGTTTTCAATATGAGTAATCTTTCATCATGACTTTTTTCTTCAAACATGTTTGAGGAACTCCTTAGAGATTTCACATGAGGAAAAATTTTAGTGGCAATTATCTGGATATGATACCTTCAGATATTGACTATCACTAGAATGCATTCAAAGAATAATCCTAACCACTATTCCCTATTTTAACTTCCATGCTATTAATCACAATAACCTATTAGTATATAGGATTAGATGCAAATTAGCTGTTTATCCATCTTTTTACAAAAATGGTACAAATGGCTTACCATTATTATAATAAGAATAGATAAGTAAAAAATGAAAATGTAAAATATGGTAAAGAATGTAAAATTTAATTAGGGATGAGGTGAGCATTGAAGAGTTTTGCTATAAAAAGTGTATGGTTCATTATGGTTTGCCTACACAGAGAAATTAAGCAAACCAGGAAAACTCAAATGGAATATTCACATCACAATAAATAAATTCACTATAGCGAATTTGCTAATAAACAGACAAATTCCAACCATGGTATCTAAGAAATATTGTCTATTTTTGTGTTGAAGGGCATAAAATAAAAAGTAATTTAAGTATTAACCCGAAATATCTATCTTAAAGTCTTTAACATTTCAATATTATAGTCAGTCATTCTATTTCTCATACATTTTAAAAGAAATTAATAATTTGTTCATTTGCATTATACACAATAAAGAGGCATACAAAAAATTAGAAGAAAATATTTCAAATAAACAATAGAATATGACACTGACTTCAAAATATGAGTTGTCTAAAATTAAAATATGTTGGTATTATATGTTTTCTCATTTGGTCATAATTATATAAGTGATTTTCTCACCTTTGTTCCCATTCCCAATTTAGAAAAGACCATAAAATATTAAAATATCCCAAGATTATAAACACACTTTATTATGATGAAGAGAGTAGCAGTAATCTCTGCAAAACCTGGAATATATATCAAATTTTAAAATTTATATCATATTCAAACATATATATGCAAATTTATAACAAATGCAATTTTAATGTGCCGTCTTTACAGTAATTATGCACATTTTACACTGATTTTTCTTATCAGTCTATACAATGGATTTTATTGTTATCCCCACTTTACATATAAGATTATGGAGGCAGATATGGTCACAGAGTGGTGGTAAAGTCTGAATTTAAACACAGGTTGACTTCCATGTTGTCATATTATAAGACATGACCATATGAATTATAAGATGCATTTGTTTATACCTAGAAGTGCTTTCTCTTGGGGAGTCTGTCATTAATCATTTTTGGAAAACAATAACTAGAACAATAGACTAAGTATATTTTTTTCATTGCTAAAAGAACTTCTATGATAATGCATTAGCTGATATTGTTATTCTTTTTCCATCTAAAAAAAAAATTCTGGTTCCAAAGAACATGATCCCTTTTCATTCTGCAAAGAGATAGGAAAATAGTAAAAGGAAAAACAAAAACAAAAAAAGATTAAGTAGATGAGGTTCTGATCTTGGCTTAGTCAACTCTCTAGTTTGGGATTTGGATCAGTCATCTTATCATTCTGACCTTGTTTGTTTTTAATTTTTAAAATGTTTGAGTAGAATGAGTGATTGCTAAATTGTGTTCAACTAGGATATTTTACTCTCATTAGAAGTAATACATTATTGAGCACAAATTTTATCACATAAGTTTCAGGGACACTCAAGGACACTTTCTTATCTTATTCTGAAATAAATTTGCATAGAATATAAACATGAACCAGGTAAGTTTTTGCTCTTGGTTATAAATAGCATGTCAGGACATTGTTCTTTCATGCCAATATTACTTGAAGTCTTATGCAGGCAGATATTTGTACTTTCTAAGCTATAGATAGTAGCAACTTTGCTACATCAATGGGAGTGCTCTTGAACAAATCCTAATTCTCTCAAAAAATCATGAAAATAATTTACAAGGTAGATTATTTTAGAAAACAAGAACATTTGTGTATTATGAAAACCATCATGCTTCACATATGGAAAACAAATCTGAGGCCAACGAAGCATTTTGTCTCATAATTGCTGTGCCACACAATAAGCTTAAAATGTATTTCTTTAGAACTGTCACTACCCCAACTTCATTCTTCTGAGAACTTGAATTCCCCATGGAAAAAAGATCATGTTTTAAACCCTCTATCTTTTACTGTCTTTCCCATCGTTACCACACGTTTGGCTAGATATTGGATATCCAAGTGAGACACAGCATTTAGTGTGATCTTTTGCACACCATCTATCTGGAAAATTTACAGAAGTTACACAAATCCAAAAGTATTATCATCAGTAATGGCTGAAACAGTGTTTTAATAATTTGTAGATGTTGTGAATACTACTTGATACTGCTTCTTCCCAGCCCCCTGCTGCATTTAAATTTAATCGTTTTTCTGTATTTTTTGTAGCAGAGCTGTCACTGGCAATAAAATACTTTTGCATATGCATCAGTTTGGCTCTAGTGCAGATTTTTGTTCACACTGGACTCCTACTGATGTGCACAGATTTAAAGTCTAAGAATTAAGTTTAATTTTATATATAGCTTATAAGTAGTCCCTACAGAGTATTGGATCCTAAAAGCTAATATTTTTCAGACATAATCAGCAGGAATAGTAATGTATTACCATTAGCCACATTTTAACAAAAGGAAACAGTTAACATAAAAGCTCTTAGCAACTTCATTCTTTACAAACGAATATTAATGTAAAATTAAACAAATTAGAATTGCAGTTTAACATTATTCAACATGTTTATTCATCATGATTGTTTCATATTTAAAGAACACCAAAATATTGTGTTTTGTCAGCCAAGGACAATAATAGTTTAATAGTAATTTATTTTAAACAGCTACTGATAATACAACCAATCAACACATTAAGTGGTGCCAACATTGGCATCTTGCTAAATAATCTCTAGACATTGCACAGAGAGTACATCTTTCAAAGATAAGTCAACAAGAGCAATCAGAGCAGAAAATTAGAATTTGGTATCTTAGAATTAAAATACAGCTAAACTAAAGTTTTAATTGGGGTGATCTAAAAGGGCACTTGATGTAATGATCTCTTTCATTTGTTACTAATTGTTTGTTCCTGATGAAGAAGAAACATACAGGAATGTTGGATTGAGCTAAGATGGCAGTTTCCTTAGCAGCTATGTTTTATTGTTAAACAACAAAAGAGTGGGGAGGGGTCAATTGTCACATAGAAATCCTTCTACAGTTTCTTTCATATCAAACAAGAAATATCCAAGGAAATTCAGGGTCAGGTATAAGAAATACAAAATAATTTATGTGTGTTTGAAAAGAGAATAAAAATGGCTTACAACTTTGCAAAAAGCTGCATTGGTGGGCTGAAGTAAGGTTACACCTTTGCTGGACTTACAAATCAAGTTGGAGTTGAAATTCCCGATTGACACTGCTCATATTGAGTGTTGAAGGGGGTCTCATCTTCAAGTATATCTACAGATGGTCTCAACTTCCATCTCATTTATAATTTCAAATGAAAAATTTAGTATGTGATATTCACATACTAACACAAAGTATTTTCAACTTCAAACCAGCACTTCTTATTCTTGAATTGATGAAGATAGAAATTTTAATTTCAATTTTACTAGTAATTTTTGGTCCATTACATAGAGAAAGCTTTCTATATGTTTAACATATTCTCATAATCTTCTTGTCCAAAAAAATCTTAAGATACTGCTAATTTTTAAAAGAATATAGTAAGCCAAATTTTATGTATATATCCCCATAATTAGTCATATGAATAAATATTCTTTTTTAATAATTTTCCTGAATGTTACTCTCAGATTGCTAGAACCATTTTACACCATTTGCATTCAAACAACTTTGGTTTGAATACTTTAAATTTATTACAAATTTCAAGAAGAATATAGTACTATTATAATAATTTCTATTCATGAAGTTTCTGCACTCTAATATGTGCTACGCGCTCTCTGGACACTAGGTACAATAGTGCAAAGCAAGAGAAAATAATCCTACCTCAGAGTATACATTTTACTGGAAAAACACAATATAACTTAATAAACAGATGTGTGCCAATATTACCTAGTGTTAAATGCTTTGAAGAATTTTAAGGAGAGGAACTAGATATTTTTTGAGGCTATTCCAAGTTTGATGGTAAAAAAAAGACATCTCTTGAATGGTGACTTTGTGTAAGCCACTCAAAGATTTAGAGGACAAGCATTCAGGAGGGGAAGAGAAAGAGCAAAATCCCTGAGACAGAAACAAATTGTTGAACTGAGAAAAACAAAGAACATTGCAGTTGGTATGATCATGTTAGAACGTGGAAGAATGAACTCCAAGAGAGTAAGGAGACTGCCAGGATCACATAGGGCTGTATCAACCATGTCAGATAACTACTTGCATCAGATTTTCACCTACATTTTCTTTTCAGTTCTTGTTTTATTGGTGCATTATAATTTTACACAGTAGTATTAAGTCACATTATGCCATATTCATACACGCACATAACATAATTTGATCAACCTCATTCCCCAGTACCTTCTTTTTCCCTTCCTTCTTCCCTCTGCCTGATTCACCTGCCCTACTCTACTGAGCTCCTTCTGTTATTATTACCAATATTTTAATTAGTGTATCAATTTTTTAGACATGCTTATGTGCTACCCTCATTTAGTTTGAGTCTAGATATTCTAATCTGAAACAATGGAACATGCGTGGTGTAAATATTTATCCTCCTACATAGTTTAATTAAATTGAGAAGTTTTATGCTTTATAGTATTTGTCCTAGTGAGTACAGGGTGAAGGTATAAGAATTTAAGAATTTGGTAAGTGATTTCTTCTCTTTTAAGATGCTTTTAAGTATGAATGAAATGTACTTTGCACCAAAATATCACCAGTCTGAATACCTTCTTTGTACAGGGGCTCTTGAAAGTTGCCATAGATAATGCCAGAGCTCAAGAAAAACAGGTCCAACTGGAAAAAACAGAGCTGAAGATGGATTTTTTAAGAGAAAGAGAACTAAGGGAAACACTTGAGAAGCAGCTGGCTATGGAACAAAAGAATAGAGGTATTGTTGAATTTCCAACTAAATTTAATACTTTAAGAAAAAAATTTAACACAAAAATGTAATAGTATGTCTGGTGATTTACATTATGAGAATGCACATTTTTTGTTGATTTACCTGCAACTAAAGTTTAGAGCCGAATTTGGATCATGGGCTCACTGCATTTCTTAATCTCCAAAGTACATGTTTTCTCTTCTGTTCCTATCTCAAGGGATTTAAATCTATCCATGATATCATTGATCCTGTTATGTTTGTTGCTTACTGAGTTTAATGAATTCATAGTTCTCTTTTTTGGCAGTACTAGGGATTGTAACACTGAGCTATATCCTCAGCCCTTTTTATTTTTTATTTTGAGATGGGGTCTCACTAAGTTGCTGAGGGTCTTGCTAACTTCCCAAGGCTTTTCTTGAACTTTTGATTCCTCAGGATTACAGATATGCATCACTGTTCCCAACATGAATTGATATTCTTAAAATAAGAAATAAACTCTGATAAGATGACAGCCATGAAGAAAAGTTTTGTGTTCTTTCACAGCTGCCCTTTGAACACTTAAGAGTTAAAGTCATAACGCTAAAATAGAAAATACTGATTATTCAAGCAAAGCAGGTTTAGTAAGATATTTATCAACTGAAATTGAAGACTGATGAATATCTGAACAAATGAGTAAAGTTGAATGTTTGTATAATTTTCTTTCTGAGTACCTCATTTTCATTCTACAAGGTCAAGTACACAGAATAGAAACCAATATGAATTCTTATTGGGTAAAAGTAATGATATTATTGATCTGTGAATTGTTTCTTTTAACACATTGTACAGTGTTTGTATAGATGATTTTGAAGGTCATTCACATTTGTATGTTTATGTATGAATTTAAAGAGTGTTTACAACCAATTCCTCCTTTGTTTAAACTATTTCATTCTCCTAAGTATTCAAGAAAAGGGGGACAATAGAATTCCTTTTCTCCCATTTGATAAGTATACAATGTAAACATTCCCCATAGTCTCCTTTTATATATTTGATATGGTCATTTAAAGACCATTGTTTCTGTTCTCTTTTTAAAAGTAGGAGGATTTACAAGGCTGTTTCATTAGTTATTAGGTAACATCTAGTGGGGTCCTGGGATAAGGTTTATTTGAAAAGCTTTCACCTAGGTATATCACACAGTTCTAAATAATATGGCTTCACTAGATTAAAGGCCTAAAATAATCAAAATAAGATAAACACTGCTAATGGATGTGCTCTAAGTGAATAAGTTAGTCCAGACACAGAGTTCAATCTGTGGGGCCATCTTCCATGAGATCACCATGTCTTGATTTTGTCACACGTGGAGAAGTCTTTTGTACAGTACAAAAAGCAGGTTCTTGGATTCCCAAAACAACCTTTGAGTATTTGAGAGACCATCATAATTTTATTGATTCCAACCTGTTAGGAAGTTTTACATTCTGTTTTATTTCTTTAACCACTAGAGGGCAAAACATTCACAGATCATACTATGAATATCCCATTTAATTAATTATGAACAATAAATTAAAGGTAATAACTTATCTATCAATATCTATCTATTATAAATGTGTCTATTGAAGCAGTGTATTACCGTGAAGACAGAACATAGCATCCTATTTGGTTCAATCAAATAGGAAGAAACAATGAGTGGTCAATGGTAACATAAATGTAGAGTTTTGAACATCATGGGGATGTATAATTTAAATAAATATTGCAAAAATAGTGTTTCTATTCAAAGAAATTTACAAATAATAATCTTTGGAAAGGAAAATAGTAGGCAAGTGATTTTGTTAAAGTAAGCATATGGTTTTCACACTATTAAATAAAGGAAAGCAGCATTTATTCAATTTAGTCAAAGTACATTTTGATTAAACTTTTTTTAAAATTACGATACAGCAATAATAAAGTCAACATGTTAATGGGCTACCATCTTAACAACCCTATTCATGATAAAACAGGAAATGTAGAAATTAGAAATTGAAACTAAAATATTTACTTGAACCATTGTTACCTCATATTATATTTTGACTAAATATTGTACTAAAGAAAAATAGTGGTGTTTATTAAGTAAGAAGTTAAATAGTGAACTTGGAATGATTAATCTTCAGGAAAAACAAAAAAACTTTCTCATAGTGTAACACTGACATCCACAATGTTTATTAATTACCAAAAAAGATGATTTCAAAGAACACATATGGTAACTAATCAGCATATGTTCTTTGAACATCTATATATGTAATATATATATGTATAGAAAAGGTTAAAATAATTACTATTCCAAAAGTACAGTTAATGTACATTCTGTGAAGTATGTTCATAATTATTTATTGATTAATATATAAATATTTAAATTTTCCAGTAGGAAAAAATGTATCATAATCAACTTTTAATATCATAATCTAATTTTATATAAAAGCACATTATTGTCATCAGTGTCACGTTATCATTGGCAGTGAGGTTTTGTTTTTGTTTTAGTACCAGGGAATAAATTCAGGGGCACACGACCACTGCCCTATTTTGTATTTTATTTAGAGACAGAGTCTCACTAAGTTGCTTAACCCCTTGCTTTTGCTGAGGCTGGCTTTGAACTCATGCTCTTCCTGCCTCAGCCTCCTGAGTCACTGGGATTACAGGTATGCACTACCACGCCCAGCTAGCAGTAAAAGTTTTATACTTAGCCAGATTCCTGCAGAGTGGAAGTATACTTTTTTGAAATTTTTTGTAGTGCTATAAATTTGCTATGAAGAAATAATTCTCGGAGAAAATAGCTTTGTCAAAAAAATATTGTTCATGTATGTTAACAAGAGTATTTTGCTCCTCATATACAAAAATGTTGATATTTTCTAAAAGTTCAAGAAAAATTGTTAAAAACTTAGTTGGTGTTTCACAAAGTATTTATAAAGGAAATGCTTCCCTTATGACTCAAAACTGATGCATCATAAGGAGTTAGAAGATTTGTTCATAATGGTTTATGCTATTTAAATTACTTCATTCTGATAAAAAGGCAAAAAACAAACCACAAAATTCATTTAATCAAGCTTCTTTTGTTAGTGAGTTCAAATATTTCCTAAAATTAGTTTCCTATTAATTTTTTCTCACATATTACAATTAAAAGCATTTCTGTAATGCAGTAGTTGAAAACTAAAATAAAAACTGGCTTCCTTGGACATTTTATTTAGAATCATTTTAGATAAAGGTGAGAGTTTTTGTTTGTTTGTTTGTTTGGTTTTGTTGTTTTAAATTTCACATGTAGGTGTGCTCAGTCAAGCAGGAAAAAAAATGAATGAAATAAGGAACATACACTATTTGAAAATTAGCAACTTTATACAATTACACTTTAAAATATTAATATTGTACATACATTCTTTTCTAGCCATTGTTCAAAAGAGGCTAAAGAAGGAGAAGAAGGCAAAGAGAAAATTGCAGGAAGCACTTGAATTTGAGACAAAACGGCGTGAGCAAGCAGAGCAGACACTAAAACAGGCAGCTTCAACAGATAGTCTCAGGGTCTTAAATGGTAAGAAAGTATATATTTATGCATCACCAACTTTTATTTTTAATACTGAAAGGAAAATTTAGACACGTATTTGTGCTTTTGAATATTTCAATGTCTTGTGATTCATTCATCTATGCTTGCAGCTGAAAGCATGATGGGAAGAATGTGTTGGAGAAATTCTTTATTTCATAGTTGTTTCAACGTTTTTTTTGTTACTCAACCCCAGAATCTGGGACCTGGCATTGCTATTTTGCTTAACCAAACCTTTTTCTACTGAAACACGACATAATATGAATTGAAGGACTTCCACCCTCATTCTATCTTACGAACAATATTATATTTCTTTTTTATTCAAATCTCCTGAAAATTCTTATGGTTATAGTTTTCGTTCAACCTTTAAAAGGTGACAAAGATTTATGTGATTTTAATTCAATGCTAAAGTAACAGGTTGCTCTTTTTTTAAAAGGACAATAGGAACCAAATGAAATATATGTCACTCTTACCTTTCTGTGCTTTTAGACTCTCTGACCCCAGAGATAGAAGCTGACCGCAGTGGCGGCAGAACAGATGCTGAAAGGACAATACAAGGTAGGAATTTGCAGAAGGCTATAAATCTAGATCTTGCTATATGAGTTTTTCCTCAGCTTTAGCCTGCTATTCAAGCATGTAGCCTACCATCTGGGCCACATCAAAACAAGTTCAAACAAGGTCAAGTTCATCTTGCTTGTTTATATGAGTGAATTCATTTTGTGCTGATAGATTTTCTTTAAATTAACAGGTCATTTCTGTTTATACAATGCAATTAAAAAGGAATAATTAATTTTAAACAATGTATGATTTAATCTCAGACACAGTAAATGTGTTTTATTGAATGTTTAAAGCCCAATCTAATGCAGGAGTATTTATAAGTTCTATACCGCATAAATAAAAGAATAGATTAAGCAAATAGGTAGTTCTTAAAATTTCAAAGTGTCTAACTACTCATTTTTTGTGACAGAGTAAGGTATATGCAAAATGAACTAGTTGAATGTTAACAATAAATAAGATTGTTTAGTTCCTATGTGGATTTCCAAATATTCTATATGCCATTATATACATTTTAATAACACAAATCTGCTGAGCAAAATTATTTATAGAATACCGAAGGGAGTCATAGTAAACACTCAGAGGAGCTAAACATGTATACTGCCAAGACCACACTATTAGGAAAGAGCAGGATCAGAAGGTAGCATTTATAGTCAAACATGTATTCTAGAAAACAAACTCAGTCTAACAACATGAATACTAAACAGAAAAAGAGCATTTGTTTTCTACTCTAAATGGAGATGATTCTTCAAAGGGAAGTCTAAAATGATTAAGTGCTATAATCTTTCCCATTGCTTTTATTTTGCATTTTCAGGTCAATCACATTTAGGATTTGTACAACATTAATTGTGTTACTAAATCAGCTACAAAAATGTAATTCTTGGCACAGTGTAAAAAATGTACACTTTTTCATACTATCACATGTTCAGTAAGTAACAATCAGAAACTTGAAGAAACATTCTTGAGGAAATAATGTTATATTCTTTTGCCTGTATTTATTTTACTTCAAGCAATAACAATTAGTCTTTGAATACTAGGACTTGAACCATATGCTATTCTGATATGTTTCCTTGGATAGAAGATTGATGCAATTGTAGATGTAAAAAAAAAATCTCAATTTTTAGAGTATCATGGCTTTCAGAACAATTATTTATGTGAGTATATCATTAAAGACACAAGATTTCTATTTCATCTTATAAAAAGTACATACATATAGAACAAATTATGATGGTTAACAAAAATCCAGTACTCATTTTCAGGGAGGATAGCTCAATAAGATCAATTTGTATGTAGGAACCAAATTAAGCACTAATTCAGATAATGTTGAAATGATCTAATATACAATATATTTTTGTATATAAATCAGAAATTCATTGTTCATATTAAGTGATTAAGCAATGATTAAACTTTTTTTAAAATAACTCACATAATGTATATGCCATAAATTCATTGTCAGCGAGTTTTTGGTCATGAATAAAGCTGAAGTTATTTCTATTTTTGATTTGTAAAATTCAGATATATTCAAGTACACATCTTAATGTGCACAAAGTATTGATGTATGAGGTCAAAATATTGACCGTATTCACTCTCTATTACGATTTGTTTGTTCTGTTAGAAAAATAAAATCACAAGATGCCTTTCCTTTGCTATCCAGAAAGCTATCAGTTGAGTAGCACAGTAAACCTACCCATATAACCTTCATGATTATAAAAACAAAACATATGTATAATTATGCATAGTAATTTAAAGCCAACTATAAATTACTGTAAATTATTATTGTTTTTAATTGTAACATAAAATCATTCATTCATACAGCCTGCCAATGTTCATATTGCTCAAAGTGCAGTTTTTAGTAAAACACTTAACCCAAAATTTACAATTTTTTGTTTGTTAGTGCTTTTTCCCCAGAGTTGAATTAAAAAAAAAAAAACAACAAAAAAAAACTATAAATGAATCTAGCTGTTAAGTGACTTCAAAAGGTATTTCATTAGCAGTTGGATGTTTCCAGAACTTTAAAAATAGCAGAATAAAGAAATCTTTTGTTAACTTTAACTCCATTATATAAGTACATTTTGCCTTTTGAATTTTTTCTAAACTTAGACTAAATTAATACATTTGGAAGCTAACAAACTGAATAAAATTAACTGTGAAGAGAAGAAATCAAAAAAGAAGACTGAATTTAGTTAAATTCTGTCCTAAGCAGAAGAATGGGAAAAGCAAATAAGCAAGAACTAAAACTTGTTATTAATTTGTGAAATGGTCTATGTCACACACTTCGGTAGGCATGAGCACCTTCTGTTTCACAATTCAAGAAGGACAAAGACTCTGCCTCTTGCTTACTTGGTTTTCTCTTCCAGTGTCCCTATGCCCAGGTATTACAATACTCAGTATTCTTTCTTACTCCTAACCCAACCATAACTGAAATTATTCTCAATTCCAAAAGAAACTCAATTAAGAAAAAAGAAACAATAATTTTTATGCTTGTTATGTATTTTTAACATTTTAGCTATCAGTAAATGCCACACTTGGCCCAAGAGCCAGTCCCCTAGATGTTGGGCACCTAAATATTGCTCAAGTGCTAAGTCATTCCCCTCACATAAATAAGTACCTCAGGTAGAAAAAATATTGCTTCATTGACATTTTATGTCACCATTTTCATAAAACTAAAATGGGAAAGAGGAAATCAGAGGGAAAAAACTCTACGTTTTCTTGGTAAGTAAGGTAAATCAACTCATGGTACACGGGGATTAATTCTTTATTGCTTATTTTTCTAATAACTAACTCAAAATTCATGTATTTGGTGGAGATATTGTACATACAAACATACAAAAATTTAAAAAATATTTCAGAGTCTAAAGTATATGCCGGTGAATGCTTGCATGCCAGGAGTCTTAACAGATTTATATATCATGATTTGTGCTGGAATTTGAAAAACTTACCCTACTTTATGCTTTTTCTAGGATCCTTTGACTGTATAGACAGAATTTGCATAAACACTCATTGAAAGATTTTCACTAGGTATTAAGTATCCTTCAAACCCTCTTCTGCTCCTACACATATAAATGTACACACACACACACGCACACGCGCGCACACACACACACACACACACACACACACACAGAGTCTCTGTTGCCAAATCTATAACTTGATGGCTTTCTCCAATTAATTCCAGTCTTATTGCATTTTCTCTCCCTAGGCGATACCATCTACTTAAATTATTTGTTTAACACATATTTTAAAAATTTATAAAGATATCTCTCTGATTTCTGATTTACACATCTCTGAACCACTCCCAATAATATTTTTTTTTTATCTTACATAAACCTGAAAGTTCAGGGTACAAAACAGAAAATATTCTGCCCTCCTTCACAAACCTGTCTTCCTTTGGTGTTCCCTCATTATAGTACACTCACCGAGTCCAATCCTTAATATATGAAGGAAGAACTGAACCTGTTTTTCCCTACCTCACTCTCTCACCTTTTATACCCTATCATACTTCTTCTGCATTAATTCCTAACTCCTATTGTACTAGAATTTTTCTCAATGTTATTTTTCTGAAAACCTTATTTCCCCACCCACCAGGGACTTTCCATCTTCTTCCTTGCATTTACTTACCCATCCTTTGAAGTCTCAGCTTAAAAATTACTCTCTCCAGGAACATTTTTCATATTCCTTACCCTGCTTCTGGGATACCTACCTGTCCGTTAGGACTGGCTCTGCCTATTAAAAGTTCTTACCACACTTTTCATTTCCCCACAGGAAAATGCTTTGTGTTTGTAATTCTTTCTTCAGCATTTCCTTCTCTCAGAGATAGCTGGGGCTGAGTGTGAGACATTCTGTTTTGTTTATGATTGGTACACATGTCTGGTAGCATGCAGGATCCACAGTGATGCTTGATACGTATTCCTTAAAGGAATGAATTAGATACTGAGAAATTAAGACCTTTGTTAGATCTTGTGGATATGAAGATCCTTTTTGTTTGACATTTCTCAGACATTAGTTGGGAAGACTGATGGGAGAAAATAAAGGATGGATTCTGACTGTGAAAGTCAGAAATATAAATTCTGGAAGAATTAATATTAATTTTTGATAGCTCAATTAACAGTGCATGTTCATTCTTTGGGTACAATTCTAATGCATTTTATTGTTTGCACATTTGACAAAAGATTCAAATTCTATACTCATGTACATCCAAATTTCTATTTTAAATTCATATTTCACTTAATATCCCATGATCACATTTACTAAGTGATTTTTTCTTTTAATATACATTAATAACTCATGTTTCTTTTCTGATTATAATTGCAATAGTTTAAATCTTAACAATTTTCTACCATGTGCAAATTCTTCCATAAAATAGAAGAATCATGAATACTGCTATTCCATATATGTCTTTTATAAAATTTCTGAAAAATCCATGTTTACTTTCAAAATAGTAGCTTTTTGCTTTTTAAGTACAAACTTAGCCCTTTCAACCAAAAACTAACTTAAAATCAATGGAAATGTGAACCATAGTTTCCCTGACATCTTAGGCTATCTGCAAATTATGCTTGCAAAATTTTGACTTCACTTGAAAGTATCTCTCTTTCATTTACATCCAATGACCATAATCAAAACTATTTGGCTTTTTATTCTTTTTGACTGATCTCAGATCACAGAAAACCAAATATTCTTCCAATAAAAAGACATAAAAGACTTGTCTACACATTAACAAATTTTTTCCAATTTAATATCTTCTTTCTGTTTCCTATATATTTGAGGATATATGCTCAATTTCAAAATTATTCATTTATTCAACAAATATTTATTCAACATTGATGATATGCCAGACACACTTTTATTATGTTACTGCATTGGAAAAGAACTTTAAGATAAATTGAATGTCTTTATTGTACAAAGGAGGAAATTGAGGCCTAGACAGAGTGGATGACTAATTCTTAGCCACACCAAGAATTTATCAGAGTTAGAACTTTTGCTTTCCACATTACCTGTTTTCTTCCTGAATGCTTTCAGACTAGGATTATTAAATGACATCCTCTTTTCTCCTTAAAATATATTATTATTATTATATAATTCATAACTTATAGCTCCAAAACATACTGCATGTCATTCTTAAGAAACTTCTCTGATCAAGCTTTTTTATTGAATCAAATGTTCTGGCACTCAGTGAATTTTCTAGTAATACATTTTCCTTCATTTAGACTTTAGGAAATTACATATTAGGTGGAAATATTCACTGACTAAAATAGTGAGGTGGATTAGGAATTGATATTTATTAAGACTTTCCTCCTTTTCTATTTAATATTCTAATTTAAAGGCATGATTATCTTAGAGCCTAAATCTTAGAGTGTCTAATTAATTTTCTCACTGTCATCCTTCTAGTTAGTTGGATTTTTTTCACTTAAATCCAGATTTATTACCCCAAAGACTTTGTTCTTTCCACCATATTTTGCTTCTTGAACTTAGGTCTCTTATAGGATAATCACTTGCAGCCATATCAGCCATTTTGGATAATTATCACACTGCCTATTAATGACTTAAAAAGTTCACATGATTTATTTATAAAGAATGATTTACAGTTGAAAAAATGTTTCTTGGTTTTTACCTTTTTATGAGCCATTTTGTGTATACTATGTTTACAGACCCTTTAGACACACTGGGGAAAAACTCATCCTAAGCAAAGGAAATTTAAAAAGTGATGAAAAAATTATGAAATTAATCATATTTATCTAAAAAATTCATATTCATCCCTGTAATTTAGTATATAATTAACTTTATAATAAACTTAAAAGTCAACAAATCTAATTTCTATATAGTTTATGACACTTGGAGAGTGTCTTGGTTTCTTTTGAAGTACATGTTTGATTATAAGTTGTATTTCTGTCAGCTTTTATGCTGCTGTGACTAAATGACCTGATCAGCACAACAGTAGAGGAGGAAAATTTTATTTGAGGGCTCACAGTTTCAGAGATTCTAGTCCATAGAAGCTGGCTCCATTCCTCAGGGCTGGAGGTGAGGCAGAACATCATGGTGAAAGAATATGGCAGAGGAAAACAGCTCACAGGAAGCAAAGAGGGAGAGGGAAAGAGAAAGAGAGGGAAAGAGGGAGACAGGGAGAGGGGAGAGGGAAGAAGGAGAGATATCTCCACTTGCCAGGTACAAATATATGCCCCTCAGTTAATCCCATTAGGGATTAATTCATTGATTAGGTTAAGGATATAACCCAATCATTTCTCCTCTGAACCCTCTTACATTGTCTCACATGTGAGCTTTCAGGGGACGCCACATCTAAACCATAGCAAGTTGCTAAGTGACAGCCCAAGTCTCATACTTTAACAGTGTTGAATTGAACACTACTTAAACTTACCCCTTTTAAGATCTTTATAAATTTTTCTAATTTGATTGCCATACAATCATTTTATGCATATTTCCATTTCTAATACTTGAAAACTGACTTCGTGTGGAAATGGGGATTCTTTAGGCACCTCTACAGAACCTAGCAATTAAAAAATGCTAGGGTTCTGATCTAGATTCAAATCTCTGCTCCACTATGCCTCATCCTCCTTTAGCAATTTAGTAACGACTGAGAGTTGTGAAGATTAAATAAAATAATCCATGTAAAGCATAGAACATACTGGGCATACACTAGTACATACACAATTAAGTTTTAGCTATTAATATTAAATTTTATTATTATGAATTAATATATTTATTACAGGGCCTGGTGACTGTTAAACACTGAAGCTATTGTTAACTCTAATATGTAATTTACACTTCCTTTTTTGGAAAATTGGTCTTCATTTATTATACAGTGTTGAATTAATTCCATAATTAAGTGTTTGTGGAGATTTTAGAAGAATATTTTTTAGTTACCTAAAGTTTCCATATTTAAATATTTCTTTATTTAGATTAAAAGGGGAAATAAGGGAAGACTTTCTTAAAAACAAAACAAATAATAATATAAGGTTTAAAACTGAATTGTGGACTGATAGTACACCATATTGACTTTTGGTTTTTTACTTAGAAATAATCACCAAAGAGATTATTTAAAACTATTTTTCTTGACCTTAAAGTATAAATATTAGAATGATATTACTATGAACAAAACAAAACAATAATAAATTTCCTCCTAGTCTTTTGGCACTGGTTTCTGATGTTTGGCAGCATTTCAATGCAACTGATCAATTTAAGACAGCATTGATTAAGTTGAACAAAAGATGCTATTGATGTAGGTGGTAACCAATAAACAGGCTATTGTTCCATAGTTATCACAAGTCATTGTTGACTACTCATTTAACTGAAATCACACTTAATGTTAAATAATGTTTCAGAAGACACTCATGAATTTTAATACTTTATAAAATTTTAGAATAATATTTTCTCATAATTTCAATATAAACTTTTTTTTGTTTAAAAATATATAGAAAAGCAAATCTTGTTTTTGGATATAAGTGATATAAGTGGACATGCTTAAACTACAAATACTGAAGGCCCCTTGCGGTTTTTTGTTGGAAGTGGTTTCTTTGTAATGTAAACCAATTATGAAATTAATGAACAGTAAGTGTGGGGCTGCTAAAATAGTAAAACATAATTCATTATAACTATTACCATATAATATTATTTCAATGTATGATTTCCATAGAGCTAGTTTTCTAAGTTCCTAGTTCATTTTTTAAAAGCAAAGCATGATTGTGGTCATTTTGTCTGTGTTGAGTAGTGACATTTCATGAGGTTTTTGTAATGTTATTTCAATTCTTACTCCATTGTTCAAATCTAAGGCAGAGTAATGAAGGCAAATTGAATGTGCTTAGGTTGTAATTTATTTGATATCATTTTTCCTAGTAGGAATAATAAAATAGAGGATTGGCAATGAGAAGGTTTTGGGGATATAGAAATTACTTTAATCTGGGAATATTAGGAATAGTGGATTTGAATTGGAAATTTAGAGAGAGGAAAATGGACATTGTACAACTAAATTGCTTTTAAGTACTGAATCAGACCATTACTAATAAAAAATAGAATAACGTTTTATTAGCATGCCAAAACTGAAAAATTGAATTAAACTTGCTTGTTCATGAACGTATTTAAGATTTGGCTTGGATTTGTCTGAACACCTACTAAAATCAAATAAGAGTCATAAGTAGAAACTCAGAATGATGTTAGCTAAAGATCAATTCTAGATCCATTTTGATTTAATATCTTAATTAGTGATGTGGAAGAGTGGTTAAACAAGTATATCAATGCAATCCAAAAATGATCCTAATTTAGAAAATGTAACATACATCTGTGTGGACAGTGTGAATATGCAAAAGAAACTTAGGGAATTTAGAAATTAAGAGAATTACCTTCATAAGAAAGAAAATGTAGTTTTCAGATTTGTTTTTGAAGAATATTAAAAAGCTCAGTAAATATGATTGGTAATATATGTCGACTTCAAAATATTCATAGTCCCATAGTAACAATGACTAGCTGCAAGACTGAAGGATGTATCAGAGATCAAGTAAGTAGAAAATGAACCTGCCATTTTAATTTTATATATTTTATTAATGATACTTTCTATTATAATGAATACCAAACAACTTAGAAAGTTTTTTGTTCTGATCAATACTTTCTTAATTTTTAGAGAGCATATTATCTTTAGACTTAAGAAAAACTTATTTATTACAGGTTTTTGCTTGGAGTTTTTCACCTTTATTATAAAGGGGAAAATTGATGAGCATTTATCCAATTAACTTGCTCAATGAAAATTGTAACAGTAGAAAATATGTATAATGTCTACCAAGCCGAAGATGATTATATGTAGTTATGTAGATTAGAAGTATCTCTAGTTGTGCATATTCTCCAAGTCTGTTTTATCTTTTTTCGTATGCATTCTTAGACAGTAAAAGCAACTTAAGGGAAATTTTTTTAAAACAGAGTAACTTTTTGGGATGAAGTATAAAGACAACTTAATTTTTTTCTGAGAAATGTTATATTTAAAGAGTTATAAAACTTATCTGAAAATATTTAAATTACCAAAAAGGAACTCCCACATTTAAGTATGTTCATTAAAGTATAGGATTTCTATGACAAACATTTTAAAATGACACAATATACATGGTTATAGAAAGTATGTTACCAATTTCAATAGCATATATACATTTAGACATCCAAGACATGTAATACCCTTTGTTATAATTCTCCCTTAGAAAAAAAAATAAACCATCATCATTTACTCTATAAATATAAAAATGCTTATGGTGTATTATTCCACCTCCCATGGTTAGGGACAGAATGCAGACATGCCACAATAATGTTTTTTTATTTCTACTGTTCGAACCATATTAATGAGAACATCATTTTGGAGAACTAATTATTTCTATTTGTCTTGTGTCACACTTTCTAATTCCCCTATATTAGCACAGCCAAAGCAAATTAATTGCTTTTCCAGCAGTTGAACCTTGTCCAAGAATGAGCTCACATTCCCTTCCAGTTTCCCTGTTTGTGGGAGTGCATTGTGTCAAAAATTTTTCTTGATACTAAACATAGTCTTGAGAATACCTTTACAGATTTCTGTGTGCTCACTTGATGAAATTTATAAGTTTAAGTGACCCGCCAGGAAAGATAAAGTTCTTAGCTGCAAGATTATACATCAAAACAGTTAAAGTGAAATTAAAATTAAATGAATGAATCTCACTGAAGCAAAAAAAGCAGTAATTAATGGTTCCCTTAATTGTCTTCATAAAATATTTGCATGGGTCTAATTTGCATAATTTGCATGTATTAATTAATCTTTCAAAGGAATTTTGTGCTGAGAGAAGCCAAAAAATCTCTTTGTTTTATTTAAGATCTAATGAAATATTTATCTTCTTTAATGAACTTCTCATCTTCATTAAAATAAAAATTGCACAAGTTTGTATGTTTTAAATGCTTTTATAATTGAAGTATTCAAAAATTCTCTTTAGACTTACAACAGCTGAAAAACAAACACATTATTTAGCATTCAGTATCATTTTAGCAACAGAAACACTAAAAAAAAGAAAGCTCAATATCACTTTTTCAAAGGTGAAAAAGCATTTGATAGATGAATACAGTTATTTAATGTAAAAAGCCAATTTTTAAAGTACTGATATTTCTTCCAGTGGCATGGATAAGAAAAATCAGTATGTTAGTTGTTTGGGAAATAGTTCATTGGTTGAAAATATTTTAGCTGTTCAAAGAAATTAGTCCATAAAAATCCATTTGTTATTATTAACAACTACTAGATTGACTAGCAGTGTTTTCCTGGCAGAAACTGTACAGTTCCAACTTTATTCTAAATCTGTCTTTTGAAGAATTTCAGCAAGAGCTTCTCCTCTCACAAACTAAGAGATCACAGTGAAAACCAAGAGACGTGCCTTGGAAGGGATGAAATCCAAAATCTCAGCAAGTGCCAAATTGTATATATTCAAGGGAACAGAGGAATAATGTGAGGAAGAGAGCCTGGTAGTTAAAAAGCCATGAGGGAAGGGAAATGGTGATCTGTTAATAGGATTCATTCTTTCTGACACAGCTGTGTTTTAATACATTACAAAGAACATCAATTAACATTGATTTTCATGGCAAGCTCATTTTATATTTGAAGAAACTGAGGCACACAGACATAAATTACTTGAACTCAGTCAACTCAGGATCTCTGAGTTCTTTTGTTTCTATATACCTTGCTTCCTACATGACAGCGATGCTTTTATCTTGAGATAATATATGAAATGGCTATGACTAGCTAAATGGTAAACTAGATGATGAGGGTACCATAAATTTATAAGGATTAAGATTCAAAATGAAACTATATAGTTCTTTTCATGTAAAGATTTTAGGAATGTGATTAAGATAATTAAACTGACCTGGGTTTTTCTGTCAAAAGAACTCATCCGTAGTAAAAAGCCATTTAAATTAGATTGTTACCCACCCCCACAACCATCCTTAACTTGCATTTTTTCAAAGTTTCCTCTGAAGTAAAACAAAGTTTAGCCTTATCTAAAGTAAAGAAAAACAAGTCTACTAATTTGTAGAAATAGTCAATAATTCACTTATAAGATAAATGCCAATACAGATTTTCTTTAGCTTTTATATTATAATTTACATAAATAACTGATTTCAAAATGATTAAAATTAATATGATTTAATGCTAGGAAAGCAGTAGTAGACTGAAAGTGGCAGTATAGTGTCAGTTACCATTCATTCATTTTCTGGTCTTGACAACTTAGATTACTGCTGTTCTTAATTTTTTTTATCAAGATGGCAAAAGTACCTACATTTTTTTTTTCTGTGAGCACACACACACATGTATATACACACACACAGTGTGTCCATGGTCCATTTGTACATTTATACATGGATTCTGAATCCAAAATTCCTGGGTTCAAATTCCCATGCTGCTGTTTATTATTTCTATTATAGTGAGTATATAAATTAATGTTTAACTTTTTGGATTCTTAATCTGTAAATTTCATATAATGATAATAAGTATCATATAGATTTTTTAATGTAGATTAAATGAATTTGTATATGTAAAAATGGAATCAAGACTAGTAGAGGCCAAGTGCTGAATTATTTGCAATTTTTACAATTATGCACAAATTTAGTGTAATAGTACTTGCAATGATATTCATTTTTGGTAAAAATTAAACATATCTTAGATGATTTTTAAAAAGATTCTCCCAGGTCAAAGAGTATATATATTTTTTTCTGTATGACTCATGCTTTTTCTTTTAGGCATGATTTAAGCTGGAAAAGGATAATTACATTCACTAGATTTTCCAGAGTACTTAAAAAATTCATGAAAGGGTGTGAATTTTAGTATTTATGCAATTTAAACAGTAAAGCTTAAGGAGATTAATTTGCAGCCACATATTATGTAAGATTATTTATCTTCTTCAAAATTAAAGATGAATGTATTATTTTTGACTCAAATTAAAGATGGAAGTGTTAGAGCTTCTTAATTTTTTATTGTATTTTGGCGAATTTCTCTTTACATGATTTGTATTTTCATATAGTCTGGAGTAACTACAGACTCTTCTAATTCATATATAATCACACTCCTGAGATAGTAAATCTCCAAACATAGTTCCACTTAAGCTTACTAATTACACCTATAAAACGATGAATGATGGCTACAAATTATTGGATCTGACTCTCATTCTTTATTTATTTCTCCCTGGGAGAAAGAGTACTGGATGGGGAAATTTTAGACCATAAATTATTCCCATACAACTCAGGTGTGCCCTGTTTAACTTTATCCCATACTATGGTTTTACATTAATTTATGAAGTCTTATCAAGTCATTGTACCAGAATTAAGAACTGCTTATTTGTTTTTCATGGTAAAATCTTTCTTTGTATTAATAATTTCAGCATCTTATTTTAATGGCATGTATAGATTAATATATTTTTAGGCCTACTTGAGTCCAAGTCATAATTGTCTCTGACTTGCTTTAATAAATTTTTCCAGCAAAGTTTGATGAAATTTCACAACCTAGGCCTTCAGCCTAAAGGGTTGAAAAAGAGGAGAATTTTCACAAATGAGAAAATATTAAACATAAGCAAAGATGAACAGAAAGCAAAAACATATTCCTCTTCTATACCAACAGATGGCACTGGGTTCCAGCCAACTGTTGCCATGTGGGACCATAAGCCCAGTAGTGCTATATCCATTTTCTAGAGAAATTCAGAAATATACATTTTTATGTAAGATTACAGATTTTTATAAACAATGTGGAAGTTCAAATATGATGCAGGTTTATTTATGTTCTCTAGTAATATTAAGACAGATAAAAGACCTGTGAATCTCAAACAGCCTATAATATAACACAGTATGTCAACATACAAACCAAATTGAAAATATCCCTCAGTCACAAATAAAATGGGAGAAGCTCACAAATCTTTATCAGATGAATACAATGACTTCCCCTAAGTGCTTTGAATTCAGGCATACTTTGGAGATAATATATGGAAGACTGTTTGCCCAAGTTTTCCTTTAAATTATGCAATTCAGTTTAATCCTATTGTATTAGGCATTTAAGTGATACAAATATTGCAAAGAATAAAACACGTCCAATATTTTGTACATTCAAATTGTTATTCTTAAGTTGTTAGGATAAAGAACTTTAGAGAAGTTGCAGAATACTTTGAAGAGTCAATTTATCATGTACTATAGCTCATAGGCTTGTACTTCCCTAAGAATTCAGTATTAATCCTGAATGTTTCCTGTCAAATAAAAATATGAATCAAAAGTCTCAATGAATGGAAAGAGTGAAGTAAATGTGATAGGTAAAAGGAAAAAAGAAGAGTTCATGGGATAGTTGTCATGTTTGTAGTCTATCTTTTGGAACATATCTCTTATAGCACTTTTCTGGATGCAATTCCCTTGAGGTATGTCATACTTATACTTACTTTGGAAGGGTTACCAGTAGTAGAGTTAATAGGTGACTATAATACATTTTTTCTCTGAATAATCACATTAAATGTATACATTTTATTGTAGTATTAAAATGAAAATTTAAAATATGGGTAAAATTTAACCAGTGGCATATTGTTCCTTTTAACAAATGAAAGCCAGTGGCTCCATTGCACTGAAATAATTTGGATTGAAACTAGGCAGAAACTTCCTCACTGGCCCTCAAAAAGACACCCATACAAAATCTAGATTAAGCCTGTTGTATTGATTATCAACATCAACTGGCCATTTATCCAGAGGAAGTATAAAAGCACCAAGAAAATAAGCTGTCATGTTAAACAGCATAGCAAATCTCATTTTATTAAGAAAACTGGGAATAGTGTTTAAATTCTACAGCCTCTCATATCTTAATTTCACATCCTTCATAAGACTCTCAACTCTCTAATTCCAGAAGCACTGATAACATTTCTGTGAAAATGTTATGAAAATTAATGCTTGAGTGATTATAAATTAACATAGAAAAATTTGGTGAATTTTTTAAGTTGTTTTTTTTACTTAAGTTTTAGTATAAATAGATTTTTTTTTGATAAATCCATAAAATTGCTTTCCTAAATGTGCACAAATAGATTTGTGAGTAAGTGCCCATTTGGATCTTAAAGTCAATTCTCGGTTGCCTTGTTTTGAATAGTATTTCAATGTGTGATTCAATTCCTTTGTCAAAAATTAGAAAATAACCATTTGTTTAAACCCAACAACTCTTAGAACTCAGTAGTCTCCTTTTTATGCTATATGTATAAAACAAAGTAAATGTGAAAACCTTTCCAATTACTTTCTTAATGTTAAAAATTTATGGTCAACAAAAAGGTGAAATTGTATTTCATTATTCTGAAACTACAGATTTTTATATTTTAATAGTTGCAGTGCTTTAACCTGACATTTCATGGAAAAAGTATGCATGAAATTTTAGCCATATTTAATTTTACTAATGATTGTTTAGATTTCTGAAAGACTTTTTAGTCAGCTTTTTCACTGCTGTAACTAGTAGACCTGACAAGAACAATCTGAGAGGAGGAATAGTTTATTTGGGGGCTCACAGTTTCAGAGGTCTCAGTCCATTGCTAGTCAGTTTCATTCCTTGGGGCTGGAGATGAAGCAGAACATCATGGGGGAAGAGTGTGGTGGAAGCGGCTCACATGATGATTAGGAAGCAGAGAGAGTGAGTGACTCCACTCACCAGATACAAATATATATCCCAAAGGCACATCCCCGCCAAAGACCCACCTCCTTCAACCACACCCTGCTAATCTTTAATTACCAGTTAATCCCAACAGGGATTAATTCACTGGTTGGGTTAATCCAATTCATAACCCATTCAATTCTCCTTTAAACCTTCTTGAATTGATTCATACATGAGCTTTTGAGGGACACCTTACATCCAAAACAACAGACTTGAAAATAATCAATATTATTTTTCATTATTGGCAGAATTCATTGTTTCTGGATGAAATGACTTTACAATGTCACAAACATATAAATACCAGAATTTCTTTTTCTGTTCTTAATTTTAATTTTTATTGTAAATTGGCAATTTGTAATTATGTACACAATGGTGTATAATGTGATACTGTGATTTATTAACATGAAATAATTAAATCAAGCTACTTAACATGTTCATAACCTCAAATACTTTGCATTGTTTTGTAGTGAGAACATTTGAAATTGGCTCTTAAGCAACTGAAATTTAAAATACCCTATTGTTAAATATTTTCATCAGTGTGTGTTATAGAGCTAAAAGAACCTCATATATGGCTCTTGCCTAAGATTTTGTACTCTTTGAACACCATTTCCCCTGCCCCTCATCCTCTGGCCTCTATAACCACCATTTTGCTCTCTACTTCTTGAGTTCAATTATTTTACATTCACATAAGTGAGAACATGCAATGTTTGTCTTTCCATGCCTGACTTACCTTACTTGGCCTAATGTTCCTTAGTTCTTTCCATGGTGTCTAGTTTTCTTGTTTTTTTTTTTTGTTTTTTTTTTTGTTTGTTTGTTTTGCTGTTTACTTCCATTGCCAAAAGTCATAAATGGTGAAATCTCCTTCTTTTATTAGAGTCTGAATAGTGTTTCATTGTGTATACTGTATTTTTTATCCATTTATTTCCTGATAGATATTTAGGTTGATTCCATACCTTGGCTATTGTGAATAATACTGCAATGAATGTGGGAATATAGATATCTCTTTGATAAACTAATTTCAAGTCTTTTGGGTGTGATTACCTAATCATGTAGTAATTCAATTTTTAGTTTTGAAGAACCTCTGTGTAGTTTTTTATAACGGCTGTACTAACTGAAATTCTCACAAACAGCATACAAGGGTTCCCTTTTCTACATATCCTCAACAACATCTATGTCTTTTTGATAAAAGCCATTCTGACTAGTGTGCGATGATATATCTCACTGTGATATTACATTGTATTTTCCTAAAGATAAAATATGTTGAGCATTTTTTCAAATTTGCTTGTATGCCTTTTTTTGAGAAATGTCAATTTAGGTCTCTTGCCCATTATGTAATTGGGTTTTGGTTGTTTTTCTTGCTTGATGTCCTAATATATTTTTGATATTAGTGGATTTATGACTTACATTTTCTACTAACCTGTACATCATTTCTGCATGTTATTGTTTCCCTTGTAGTGCAGAACTTTTTGGTTTAATATAACCCCACTTGTGTAGTTTTTTTTTTTTTTTTCCACTTTGCTGTTTGCTTCTGTTGCCAAAAGTCATTACCCATACCAGTATCATGTAGTTTTCCCCTTTTTTTTCCCTATTAGTTTTATAATTACTGGTCTATTGTTTAAATCTTTAATCCATTGTAAGTTGATTTTTAAATTCAATGTGAAATAAGGGTCAAATTTTATTCTTTGGCATGTGGAAATATAGTTTTCCCCAACATGATTTATTGAAGACTGCCCTATCCCCTTGCACATTCTTGAAAACTTTGTTGAAAATCAGTTTTTTGTACAAGTATGAATTCATTTCTAGTATGTCTATTTTGTTCCATTTGTTGATGTGTCTATGTTTTTCTTCTTGCCAGTATTGTGCTGTGTTAATTACTGTATCTATGTAGTAGTTTGAAATCAGGTAGTGTAATGTTCCAATTTTGTTGTTTTTTCTCATGATTGCCTTGGCTATTCAGTATTTTTTTTATTAATCCACATGAATTTTAGAATTTAATATTAAATTTTAGTTTTTATTTATTCTATACTGTGGTTGCCTTTCTTCCTTGTATCCCACTATCTAACGACCTATATTTTCATTTGGGTCAGATAATAAATACAAAGTGTAATCATATCTCAAAAATAAAGTTCCAGAAGTTCCAAAATCATTGTTATTAAAAAACTTTAGAATTACTATTTTCATTTCATCTAAATATTATACATCTGTGTCTCTTCTTGAAACCCCTGTAAATAGTATAACACTCTATAATCTTTACTGCAGTGTGAAGTGGGAAAAAAGACATAGGTGAACATGATCCTTCAAGTGACTTCCAAGCAGTTTTCAATTAACTACTCTGAGAATCATCTTATGAACAGTTTAGGAGAACAGACTTTTTAAAATGATTCTCTAAAACATGAGCATCAATTTTTTTCACATACATGTGCTCTTGAATTTTCAAAGTCCTCATTTAGCAATTTAGACACTACAAAAGTTCAACAGAGAAGTAAATTAATATCCCATGGAATGAATTTTGGGAAATTATTATAACTAATTCCTGGAAAGTCTATATGTTATAGTTAATTCATTTTACCAAATACTTGTACACCTAAGTTCTAGAGCCAAGAAAACTACAAAACATGATGTCTTTTCTAAATAATTCAAAATATACTAACATACAAAAAAACATTTCTAATAAAATATGTATTTAGTAAATTTCTATTGATGCAGCTATAGATATTAAGGTAATTGTAGGAGGTATAGAAGCTGCAAGTGAAGCTTTATATAAAAGCATGAAGGGTTTATGCATTTGATTTTCCTGTATGAAACAGGAAGAATTTTAACAAATCAAAATATGAGTCTATATACTACTATTCTATATAAAACATTGTATGTACTCATGTTTTAAAATTTTTCTGTAGAATTTATTTTCACTTCTATAGCTATAAGAACTCACTTACACACTACTGACAGTATGAATCTGAAGCCTAAAGTTAACTTACTAGAGAAATCCAAAATTTAGATATCTTGATTTTTTTCCCCAGGAAGATGTAAAAGCTCTATTTTTCTCTTTTAATAAAGTAACCATTTTGAGTCAATGCTTCTGAAATGTAAACAAAGTACTTTCAGAGCAAAAACAAAACAATTCATTCTGGTTAGGTAATTGGTAAAGACTCAAGTCAAGATCTGTATGTCTGGATCTTCTGAGAAGCCATGCTATCAATATATTTTATATAACTTTGGCAAACAAGAGAACTGAGAATCATGAATTCTTGTGAGAATGGCATTAAATAATATTTATTAAAATAAAAACCTGGGCCCCCGTCTTTGTTAAATCTGAATCAATATACTAAATCTTAAGTAATATACACATTACATAAGAAGTATTCATATGGAGTGAAAATAAAGATGAAGAATGTTATTAATTCAGAAACAAGGTTATAAGGATTCAAGTTTTGGTGTGATGCAGAGTTGATTGGGAAGGTACATTTGAAATACAGGGGAGTAAATCCAGTTGAAAATGGAAAATGGTAATTTGATAATTTCAAGTTGGTAATCTGTGAAAGAGATACAGGCTATAATAGATAATGAGTTTGTGTTTACTGATATTGGATGCATTTAGATAAGATTGTCAACACCTGTATGGAAATGGTGTTGGAATTTGAATGTGAGGTCCACATGAGATGTACAATTTTGAACACCATTGAAGCTGATAAAATCCCTTACATTGAAAACATAGAAGCTCTTACCATAATCTTTATATTATAAAGTTATTGCACAACCCATTCTTCTGCAATGATAAGACCATACACTAAGAGCAACAAATGTAACATTAAGAGGCTAAATATATGCAAATGGTTGAGTTAATATACCTTATAACATTTTACACTATCTTTACATGTAATGAATTGATCTAATGTTTTTATATGGCAAAAGAAAACACATTATGTGACTTTTTCTTTTATGGAAGTTAGAAAGGATGTATTGAATTTGTCCATGGAAGTGAGAATAATAAAACTTGAGA
Source organism: Sciurus vulgaris (assembly GCF_902686455.1). NCBI lineage: Eukaryota > Metazoa > Chordata > Mammalia > Rodentia > Sciuridae > Sciurus > Sciurus vulgaris. Next base: position 120,466,272 of record NC_136464.1, read on the forward strand.
CCAAAAAGTTTACAGTGTTAGCTTATGTACATGAAATTAGAATATCAAATGATAAAAATACATAGAAGTATGTTAGATAATTCATATTTTGACTTATTTATTTTGCATCTTTGTTGATTCTGCAGATTTTTTCTATGACAAACTGTCTATTCAACTCTTGCATTAAGAGACATGTATTTTTCATGATATTGTTTCATATAGCAATATGTTGACTATCAGTCCTTTCAAGTAATCAAACTACATTGAATAGAGCCATAAACAAAAAAGCAGCAATAATTTACTCTCATTGTAAGCTTTTCCCTTTGATGCATAGGTATTCTTTGCAATCATTTGAACAGTATAATGCATTCTTATTTTGATGAAGGGAAAGTAAAAATTATTCTGAGACTTGGTAAGTAAAGAAAAATAGGCTTATGTAACAGTGTTCTGAATTATCACAACAAAGTGTGGGTTATACCAAAATAGTACTAGCCATACACCCATCTTAAACTTTAGGAACATCATGATTTTTCAATACATAAGGCATTTGGAAATAGAGTAATCAAAGTTCAGTTCAGGGTTGCAACATTTATAGTTTTCAATTGAACTTTGCACTAGGAAAGAATCAAACAAGAACTGACCCTTTTGTTAAAGATGCTTGATGGAGCTGTGCAATCATCACATAGCCATTATGTATTAAGGATATTGATAGCAAAATGGCCGAGATTTATTATCCAAGACTTATAAGTTAACTTTCTTGTAGTTTCAAAAGTACATTTTCTTAAGAAAAAAATGGAACTGAAATCTATCCAGTTGCAATGGAGATAGGATATCAAGAATTTTAGACAAAATTATGTATTTTTGGTTGAATGATTTAGGTTTTCATGAGTGCAACTTTAGAGTATCCCTAAGAGCAATATAGAGCTTCTGTGATAGGAAAATAAAGATTTTATTATGAAGTGGTTTTGACACAGCCTAGATTAGTTCCTTAAATTCATAACGCTTCTTGAAATCTAACGTTAATTCATGATATAATGATCTACATGATAACACAAGTTAATTTTATTCATGTCACAATTGCTAGTGATGGGAAAATAAGGGAATACTGACAGTAACCACAGCCATAAGCTATTAATTTTAATGGAAATAGTGGCCTGTGTTACCATGACCCATGGCAGAATTTCACAGTAAGCATGTAATATACATATATCAGCATTTATCTTATTTCTAAATATATGCACATTTATTATAATATACTTTAAATATTTAGTTGTAACGTTTTATGTTTATTTTTAAGACTGTATTAAAGAAATTTGGTAGTCTCATGGAATTTAATATATGCTGAGAACAAACTGGAATTTACGTAAGTTAAAAATCTAAAGTGCTCCTGTGTTTCCTGAAATTCTTTGTTTCTAGAGACAAACATAATTTGTGAAATGCAAAATTGTCCATTAGTATTGAATATTTTGAGGATAGTGTATTTTATCTTTTATGTCATTGTTTTCCATTTTAAAAAGCATTTTGTATCTTAACATTTGTTATTGTTTGTGGCCAGTTTGTTGATATTTTCAAGACTAATTTGCAAAAAATTGTTTCCTTAGAAAACATGCAGTATGATAAACAACAGTTTTCAAGATTGCAAGACACCACGTTTAACCAAAATTTATCTCAGTCACTTCACTGAATCAAAAGCTCAGAGGGACGTTGAATATGTTGTCCTTGCTCAGTGTAGTAGTATCTTTTTAGATGATTTTAATAAACAGTTATACAGTATGTCTTTTTCTCTTTTCCTTTTTGGTGGTTCCTTAAATTGTAACAATTCCAGCAGTAGGGAGCTGTATGATTGCTTGAGCCATTACTTCCATCATAGTGCATTGTGCCTTGATATGATCTTTTGTTAGTCTGAGACAAGATTAATCTGAGGATTAGATTATTAACAACTATTACTTTTATTTCTGAGAAGATGGCCACATGTCAGGGAATAATATTATCAGTCTTTTAAGGGAATTATTTTTATTTTCAACAAAGTCAAAAAACTTAGGATAAGACAAGTAAATGTAATTCCACTTACTAAAGTGTATGTTTGTGTATATATTTGTATATGACAAAGCAAACGTTTTAAAAGTTTAAAAATATTTTGTGACTTAGAGCAATGTATCCTACTATAAGCAAAAGGGAGTTTTATTTTGTTTGGTTTTGCCTAATATAAGAAATATTCTTCTGGGAAACATATAGTTGACCATATTATTTCTCAGAAAGGCAAGCAGGCCTCTAGGAGAATTCACAAGGTGGATTTGGTTTGGCAAGTTCAAATTGCCTGCAGTAGTAGATCACAGTATTTCCTGTGTTCCAGAAGAAAGTAAACTGTGGTATATCACACACTACAACTCATTAGAACTGAAATATTAACCTGACGTATTTGTCAGCTAGTCTTTCTTATAAAAGAAGGACTATTAGTGGCAAAAACAAATTACCTCAAAACTTCATAGTTTAACAGTATTCTCTACCTCAATGTGTGTATGTGAGCAATCTGGGAATAGGTTACAGGATCCTTTGCTTTGTGGTCTTCTCTGAACTGCAATAAGATAGTGGCAGGGGCTGCAGTCAACTCTATAGACTCCCCTGAGGCAGGATGCATTTCTAAACTCCCTAGTGCGACTCTTGACATGCTTCACATCCTCAGAGGTTTGCACTGAAAGCCTCAGATTCTTGCTGGCCATTGGCAGGAGGCAACATCAGTTCCTTGCCACATGGGATTATCCATAGGAAAGCTCACTACATGGCAGTCTTCTTTATCAGACTGAGGAAAAAATTGAGAGAGTATTTGCTAGCAATGTGGAGGTTATAGTCTTTTTAGAACCTAATCTTGGAAGTGATGCCCCATCATTTTTGCTGTACTCTTCTTTGAAAGCAGGTCACTGTTATGAGGTACAGTCCACACTTTAGAGGGAGAGATTGCGTAAGGATGTGAATATATGAGGCAGGGGCTATTGCTAGCCATTTTAGAGAATGTGTACTACAGAGGGCTATGAAGAAAATAAAATCAAGTTACTTGGTAAGATTGGAATTGGAACAAAAAATACTATATAGTTCAAACATTTAGGGGACTCCAAAACATATCTAAAAGTTGATCCAATGTCCATATCAGTCTTTAAAGTAAACCTCACTCCTGGCTGGTGAAATTTGCCTGATTAATTCTGCTTTCTCTCAGGCTGGATTTCTTGGCAAACACACCACTGCTTCTCATATTCTTCCTTTAGATAGTTCTATCATCTTTTCTTATCTGTTTTCTGATGTGTTCTTTAATATAACTTTCACATCTATGAACTGATTCCTGATGTGTTGACTTTAAAATTGAGTGCACAGAGGACTACCTTATTTAATAGTTCTTGTACAGCATGTAATTGTTCTCACCCACATACTGTCTAAACAATAGTTGATGATTCCATTAGATAAGGTGTTAAGAGAAGCTATTCTCCACAAAAGTGTCATTTTCTTCATTAAAATTTCTATTTATTGAAAAATTTAGAGTGATCTTCCATTGAAATATGCTTATCATTTGTCAAGTTTAGGCATAGACCTGCATTGCACTTCATCATTGTGTAAATATGTTAAATAAGACTCTAGAGATTTAGAAATTCATTCATTCACAATTATCTCCCTAAACAAATATAGCCTTTATTAAAATTACCAAATTAGATATGCTATAGAAAATTTAAAAAGTGGAAAGAACTAGACTATATTTTTAAATGAAGTTTTTTTGCTACACTTAAAATAACTAGCTTCTGACAAGAGTTGCCCTTCTACCTGCCTCCTTTTTTTCTTTGGTCAGAAATAAGAAATGCATTTATTCTGAAAATTCAATTTATTCACAGGATTTTGCCTATCTTTTGCAGTTGTGAGAGGATACAAAGTCTTGATTTGAAAGATCCCTATTTTTCTTTATAGAATCTTACTTGCTCAAACAAGGAATCACTTTTTTCTTCTATGTACTGTTTTAATTAAGCATAATGAATTATACATTCATAACTCAGGTTTACATATGCCCCAAAATGATTATTTCCTTCCATCCCTATTTCTTAGTCTTCTTTTCCTCTAAAAGAAATAGAAAAATGGAGAAATTAGTGAGAGATTTCATTGTGTTTCACTTTGCTGAAGTTGTTGGGAGGTCTCACCTTCTAATCAGGACAAGGTAACCTAAGTGCCAAAGTACTCCATTCTCACTTGCTGGTACATTAAGCACTCTGATGATCTCTAGCTTCTTACTAATGAATGCTTAATTAGAACACACACATACACATGCACAAATACTTTACCAAAGCAGACCTACCAGTAATATAATTTTTTTTATTTATATAAACCAAACAAAACTTCAAAGAAGTCTGTGCTCTGCCTTTTGCTTTTGTTTTGGATAACTCTTAAAAGATAAACGGATATTTCTTTCAAATGCAACTTAAGAGAGGGGTAATTTCCCTATAGCAATGAATATGCATTAGCATATACAGTCCTAAGTGTTAACAGGTAATAGGCTTAACTAGACTTCATAAACTTTACAATTATAAATTTACCATTAAAACATGATGGACCAATAGACCAGAATCTTGTTTATGTCCACACCCTCAGAGCAGTAAGTTCCCTGAATCCAAACCTGCTTTCCCTGGAGAAATCTATTAAGAAAATCACTAACCATTTATTTACTGTCTAATACTTGAACAAGACTTCTCAGAAGCCTTATTGCTAAGCAGAAAGCGTATGTCATGGAGCTACTGTCCATATAAACAGTGAAACATTATATGTGGATAGCAGAGAATGTGAAACTTCAATTTATTATTAGAAAATATCTGGTGTTACTGACTTATTGAAATTTTATAAAACTGTAGCATTTTTTTAAAATTTTTAAACCATTAAGAAATAACAAATATTTTAATAGATATATATGTTTAACCTGATTTAAACATTATGCACTATCATACATGTTTTGAAACACTGCATGGTATACTATTATCAGGTATAATTTTTATGTTTCTACACACCAGCTTAAAAAATAAATTTAAAAAAATTAACAATGGTTCTGAGAAAAACCCAAACTTATAGAAGCATTAAAGACTAGTATAATATTGTTATTTATCTTTTACCAAGATTCATCTATTCCCAATATTTAGCCCCAATGTGCTTTATCATTTTCTTGATCTGATATTTTCTGAAGCTTTGAGAGTAAGATACATAGACCTTCTACCTATAATAATTAACCACGTTTTTTTCAGGGAATATTTACAAGGGGATGTTCTTATACAAAACACAATTTATTTATCAGCTCAGTAAATATTTTATTGACACAATACTTTGATCTGACATCCAGATTCCAGTTTTGTCATTTGATCGAAAAATGTCCTTTTTTTCCTTCATTACTGAATCCAAATTAGGATCATGTAATATATTTAGTTGCCATTTATCTTTAGTCTTAATGTTCTCTTAAGTATTTCCTTAGCCTTATATTTTATAAAACAGACATTTTTGAAGAATACCATCCTTTTCTTAATAGAGTGTTTCTCATTTTGTATCCAATGTTTCCTCATGATTAGGCTCAGCTCATATATTCCAAGCCAGTATACTACCCAACTGAGGTAGTATTCTTCTCAGGGTATTAACATCCAAAGGCACATAATGTTCATTACCTTTCCTTTGTTTTGTGATATTAATTTCGATAATTCCTTTCATATATATATCCTGAAAACTTCCAAGATGCCAGGCTACATTCAAAGTGCTATGTGCTATCTGCTTTAATTGCTTAAAGCCAGACTTTAAGCAATTTCTAATGAAGCATTTCGTTAGTATAGTGAAGATTATTTGGAAGAAATAGCTGTTCGAATACTATGACAAGTGGTTGTAATACTCAGGATTTAGCAATATATGTTTATATTGCTATAATATATGGTTGTATCCTGTCTTCATAAATTAAGACCAATACTTCAATTAAAACATTTTGTCAGAAGGGCTTTCTTAAAGTTAAACATAGAATTCCCTGTTCCATGTTGCATAGACAAATAGATTGATGATGATCATTATTGTTACCAATTGTGCTTGGTATGGTCATGGTGATGTGATTTTATGAACATTTAGTTGTTGAATACATATGAGTACACAGAACTAAGGGTCCAGATTTTCATACCAAGTGGGAAGGTTCTTCTGTACTGAGTAATATATCTTTAATACCCAGTGAAGTAGGATTATCTTCCTTTTGGAAGTAAATTCCTCTTTGCCCACAGAGAGCACCAAGATAGCTGAGCTTAAAATTCAGGCAAAGGGCCTCTTTTTAAAGATTCTCATAAGAATGTACTTCTAAGAGGAACCGTGTTGTTGTAAACTAAACTGACTATTGGGAAAAGTATTTCTTAGGGCTGGAGTTGACTAAGTAACTCCATACTAGTGAGATTAACTATTTCCATTCATAGATCTTGAAATGCCTTCCTTAGACATTCCTCTGTTCAGTTTTCATTGCTGGTTTGTCTGTTTAGTTTCCCAATTAGGAAGAGTGATTCCCAGTGAGGATGGTGTCTAGGTCCATAATTCCCACAGTTTAGTTCCACTTACTTCAAATTTTCAAATCATCAGAGTTAGAATTTTTCCTTGCAACTGTGCTTACCTGGAGTTTGGTAAGTTCCATTAGAGAAAGGAGGGTTTTACTTTCATCATTATTGTCTAAAAAGGTAATTTCCTTGGGTCAACTTGTGTATCATAGCTTTAGAAGATCTCTCCTTAGGATGGTTTAACCTAGACTGCATTCTGTCATGTAATTCCTTCTTGGAAGAGAACTAAAAATATATCTAAAAATTGTTTCCAATGGCAACTTTCTTGTCTTCATTGTAGCCACAGTCAAGATCTTTACTCCAGGGAGTGGGGCTGTAGCTCAGTGGTAGAGTGTGTCAGAAGAGCCTTCTTGACATTAAATAGAGAATTGTCTGTTGTCTATTGGACAGAGAAACAGTAAACAAATATTGCAGTTCCCCATATTCAATCCTCAGCATAAACTAAAGAAAAAAAAAATACTCTGCTTCATACTACATGATATTATCTACTCTTCTTTTAAATGAAATATGCCATATTGATCTGTTAGGTAATCTATTATCTACTTCTCATACCATTATATTAGGATGATACAGACATAAAGTCCTTTACTACACACAGTTGTTCTTTACTCCACACAGTCTATGCCCATTCTCTAGAACAGCATCTGGGGCTTATGGATAAAGCATACAAAAAAGGATCTAGACCTTTGTCACTTTGAGCCAACTCTGTAGACTTCAGGTTTCTCAGCTATAACCTTGAATTAAAAAAAAAAAATCAAAATACATTGCGACTTTTTCAATTTTTACTTTTTAATTATATTTTAACATAACCTTGAACTTATTAGTATTCTGGCATCTGGCAGTGACTTGAACTTTATTATCTGCATTTCATGAGAAGAAATGATGTTTACTCAATATCCTCTTATAAATGGGTTTGTGTTGAACATCAATCTCTCTTAAAATATTTCTCATGTTCAATGTAGACTTTGTGTCTCTGCTTCTTTGCTTTAGCAGTAGCAGAATGTTCTTACTCTAAATATAAAATTTAAAAAAAGGCAAGAAACAATATTTTCTTTAATTAACTTCTTCCTTTGGGGGTTTTAGAAGAGGGGTTATGACTTGACAAAGATCCTTCCCATCTGTTCCTGTTTGTTTGCTTTTATTTTGACTTCCTTTCGTTGTCTTATCAAATACCACATGAATCATTAACATTTGTTTTCATCATTTGTTTTGATTTCCTTTTCTTCACATGATTAAGACATTATGTTGAAAGAAGTGCAGGGCTACCATATTTTATATTAACCTCATATTCTTTAAGTAAATATTAAACTTTCGAGATAACTGATCTTATATGTTTGCTTTCTGCTGTGCTAATATTTTCCTCAGCTCTAGAGTAGCAAGGCATGTACCTGTACTTCTGTTTTGTGAAAGCAGAAACTTTCATTAAATTTCAGGTGTTCTGTATATAATTTTTGAACAAATATATGCCATTTTTAATAAGATTACTTTCTAGCAGGAAACATAATGTATTGAGCCCTTTGTGCAAAAGACTTGTACTAGCTCTTTATAGATGTTTGTGAGAATGTTCTATCAAAAATTAAAATATATATCTATGTATATTTTGAGATACTTTTCACTAGAATAATCCCTTCTTAATGACAGGATTTTCACACAGTGATTAATTAGATTTTGTTGTCACCCAACAAAGCAATTTAAAACTGTTCCAACTTTCAGGTTATCTTCAAATATAGAATCTTATTATATAATGTGATTGGTTATCAAAAAACTTCATTTAAAATACATGATTTATTCAATATTCTAATTTTTACCTATGGAAAAGTGATAAATTCTTTATCTGTCTATATGCATATGACATTATCAATAACTACATATAATACCTGATAAAACATTAAAGCAAAACATTAAATTCATTAAGTGAACAAAAACTTCTAGTTCTCATTTCTCCTTCCCCAGCAATAGCAAATAAATAACAAAGATTATATATACTTACTGGGTCTGATTTGATGATTTCAACTTTAATATTAGAACCTGAGATTCAGTTCTACAGAAGATTTAAGATTTTTTCCTTCAGTTCCTTATCTGTGGTTATATATCTGCATAATAACAATAAGATTCATACCTGTGATAAGCTATCAGTGATTTAGTTAGATACTTTCTTATATGCTAAATTATAGCTATAAGCATCAAATCACAATGAACTTTGAGACTATTAGGAATTTGTAATTTAAATAGTTTCACTCAACCCCTACTCCCAACTGCTTTTAATTAGAACAGATTTTTTAATTAAGTACTCCCATGCACAAAGTTTAGCTTGACAATTTTCCCGTCATATCAACATCCCATACAAAAGAAAATAATAATCCTGTCAAAGGAAGGTGCTTTTTCTGAAACCAGGCTGTACGAATTCTGGTTCTTATTTTGAGCTGTCAGTTGAGGCAGGGGAGACTAAAAGGAAGCCCCTGACCCTGGAAGCACAGCAAGAAACAGATAGGCAGTGTAGTGATTGCAAGTCAAAGATAACTCTTTTTTCTCCAGTTACTTAGTAGAGGAAAAATGATATAATGGAAAAAAACATAAAAATTGTTTTCACAGAAATAGTAAATCCCTGTACTTCCATTTTGTTGCTCTTTGAAAATGTGCCTTTTACAGTTGTTTCTGTAAAAAAAACACAAAGAATACCTACTTTGTTCAGCTTTTTGGGGATTTTAGAGTTAAAATGTGAAGGGCTTTGAACTCAATAGAGCTCAGAAAATAGTAGCTGTACTGATATTAATCATTAGTGCCATTATCATCAACTTACTGGATATTAAAGTAAAGTTGTTATTTGGAAAGTCCAACTCAGCATCAACAGGAAATAGGAAAAATATTTTTCTGTGGCCGACACATGAAAAAATACATCAAGACAATGTAGGAAATGGGAGGAGAGTGGGCAGGTATGAGACGATCTATTTAGGAGTTAAGTATGATTCACAATGGGCAACTCTTAAAACAAAATGTATGAATAAGCCCTCTGAGTCTCCAAAAATCAAAGGGCACACCTCTGAAATATGAGACCTCAGTTATGGAAACACTAGGGATTCCAATCTCTGTTCTGCAGCTTGTTTTCACTGGACCTTCTCTATGGGTCCATGGCTGTTTTTGCTGTTGAAAGAGTCAAGAGAGAAGGGAATATTGGAACGGTGATTTTATAGCATACAAAGCATGGCATAGTTTGATTTATAACCCATTTTACCTTCCAAGCACTCTCATCATTCAGCTTTTATTCAGATGGTTTGTTATCAGAAGCATGAATTAGAACTATAGCCCCGCAAGTCAGAGGTCTGTTGTAAGCTCTCTGGGTATGTCCATATGTAGATACTTACTATGACCTATGGGACCAAAATCTTCTCTGAAATAATATAAAACTAGTTAAAAAATTTTATTCCAACACACTTTTAATTATCCAGAAGTAAATTTCAATAAATAATGAAAGTTTTAAGTAGAATTTTTTTTAAAGGTAGGTTCTGGAGTCTATCTATGCCTGATATCTTTCTGGCTTTAGTTAACGCTAAGGCACAGGATCTGATATTTAATGTTTAGTCATAGAAAGGCCTTAATTGTAGCAGGTGGGAATTCATTTCACAGCTGACATCTTTAATGCTTGATGCATATGTCCATTTGTTAGGAATATTAATCTTAAATTTCAAAGAAAACTTGTTAAAAGTGGAATCATAGTAGGTCAGATTCTGAGCCTATAACTATAATGTATATAATTTTTATTTCATATATGAGCCATAGTAACGAAGCTTACAAAATAATTGTTATGTTTTTATTTTTCTTTATTAGTTCTTTTTAGATATACATGACAGTAGAGTGTATTTGACATATTATGCATATATGGAATATAACTTATCCTAATTAGGGTCCCATTCTTATGGTTGTACATAATGTGAAGTCTTACTGGTCATGAATTCATATATGAAAATGGGAAATTTATGTCTGCTTCCTTCTCTTTCCTGATCCCATCCCCTTTTCCTTGCCTTCATTCCCCTTTGTCTAATCCAACGATTAGACATTGGCTATTCCCCCAACCCCTATATTGTGTGTTAGCATTCAGATATCAGAGAGAATATTTAGCTTTTGGTTTTTTGGAATTGACTTATTTCACTTAGCATGATAGTTGCAGTTCCATCCATTTACTAGCAAATACCATAACAAAATAATTATTATGTTTTTAAAATCAATGGAGTTTTATTTTACATGAACCTTAAAATGTGTAGCATGCTAATTAGTTTTTATCATATATGTATATTAATTTTTCTCTTCAAAAGTTTAACATTTAAAGCTACATTAAAACTTTTAAGGCAAGCATCATTCTAACACATGCTCATTCTAATATTGGCAAAAAAAGAGATACAGCTGCTGCTTTTATGAATCTGACTATGTAGCAGGTTCAAGTTGTTAGAGTACATTGTAATGGAAAATAAATAGCAAAGTTCTAAAGGAGGTCAATAGGACGGAGCAGAAGTGTAAGTTTAGAGGTAAGGAGTACCTATTTTCCAGACTTTCAGAAGACAAAAGAGGCTTAATATTCCAACATAGTATGGAGCTTGGTGGGCTATAGAATGGAGAGAAGGGCCAGGGTCACTGAAGAAGAGAAAATGGTAAAAGATGAAGATAAGAGGGGAAAACCCACGTCAATTTATGTGCCATCTTGTAAGCCATGGTATAGAACTTGTCTGTTCATGTGAATATGGATATTTTAAATAATTTTTCACACTGATTGAATTATTTCTAAGTATCCTCTCTTTGTCCCTGAATTCTTTCCACTTATATGCTGTAGATGGCACAAAAGATTAGAAAACTATTTTTCAATACTTTAATTTTTCTTCAATATACAGAGGTTTGGGAGATTCATAACACCAAAACATTAATTTTGAGCAAATGATTATTTTGAACAAATAATTGATGAAAGACCTCAATTAATGGAATCTGAATTTGGGAGAAGTTGAGAAGTTTTATTTTGCCTCTGTCCAGTCATTAGAAAATTGTGTATTTTTCAAAAGTCAGATGGGGATGATATTCTCCATATCACTGAATTCAAGGTGAAATAAGACAATTGAAAGGAGCTAGAATTAGAAAGTTCTGGTAAAATTATCAGCACTCTACTTTTTTAGTTACTTCTATAATATCTATTATTATATTGTTTTAAAATTATGTTCTATTTAGCAGATATCATTAGAATCAAAATTACCTTTAAAAAGACCAATTTAATCAGGTGTTAGTAAGTCTATGAAAGACTATAGTTTTAGTTTATTTATATAATATAAAGTTTATTGGATTATTTACAGAATCAGAAGTTGAAACTCCTACTAAACAAACTATAAATTATTATATGTTAAGATGCTTACATAATGTGACAAATGCATAGCTTTGTACCACGAACAGAATAAGCAAACAGAATAAATGAGTTCATATTCCATGGAAAAATCCTGAATATTTCACAGCATGTAAGTGTAGTACTAACATATCCACACTTAGAAATTTTCATCAAAATTATATGACTTTGATATTAATATTTGATCAATGCTTGCTTTGTAAAATTGCTATTTTAACATCACAATGTCTACTGCTAAATTATAGTAATATTTAGCATCAAGGAGAGAATATAGTTGGGGGCCTGAGGAGATAAATATTTTTAGGCCACATATCTAAGCAGGTTATTCAGCACAATTTGTGTATCTCCTAAGTCATTGTTCAAAATTAAGAGTGCAGTTGCATGAACAGTATATTTTCATTGGTAAATATTGGATTATATCTTATATCCAAAATCATATACTATTTTGAGTGAACAGATATTCATTGTGATTATATGTTTGAATTATTAAGAACGCTGATACAAGATTGCTGAATAGAGAGCTGAAGATATTTGTTACCATTATTCTTAAATTTGGACTAGATTAATTTTAGAGAGGCAACTAATATTTAACACAATTTATTAGAAAGTAGTTAATTGGATACTAATGTCATAGACATTCCTGCCCCTGTTGAGTAAAACCAGTAAAATGTGGATGTTAACAATATAATAAATTATATAATACATATTTGGGTGGGTATGGGACTGGGGTTGTGGCTCAGTGGTAGAGGGCTTGTCTAGCATGTGTGGGGCATTGGGTTCAATTCTTAACATGGTATATAAATAAATAAATAAATATCCATCAATATATTTGGGCGGATATATTTATGTATTCTATGTAAATTACACGAAAACTCTCATTTATTCTTTTAACACATATTTACTGAATGTGTTTGTGATAATATCAATGACCAAAACAGAGTGAGTTCCATTTCATCTTGGAGGAACATTTCAACATTGCAAATTAGGCTAGGAAAAAACATGAGTGAGGAGTACAGAATTGGGGCCCATCAGCATTTCTATTAAGGAGAAAATGATTTATCATTGGTGGTTATAAGTTCATATTAATTACTATATCTTCTGTAAATAAGATAAAAGCATTTCATCAGTTTAATGTTAAAGATTTGTAAATATTTATCTTTTCTATTTCTTGAAACTACTGTTAGGTTATTTCTATTTCCTTATTTAGATTAACTTTTCAAGTTCTTGAAACCACTGTTCGGTTATTTCCGTTTCCTTGAAACTATAAGAAATTTTGCAAATATTCATATGGTAGTAAACATTTTCTGCATTTGGAAAACTTTGCTTTTCTGATCCTTTTACCCTCTACTTCAGGTTTTAAAATTGAAATTCAGGCATATCTTACACAAATATATCCAAACTTTAGGCCAAACACAAAGTGGACAGTTTTAGAGGGTATTTTGTTTGAGGAATAGTCTTATGCTTTGTTCTGATTTTCCTTGGGTTTTATTTTCCTGTTTCTTACTTCTGCTTCATTCAAATACATTATTCAATGTGTCCAAGATTTGATCTCTTCTTATTTCTCACCAAAATGTGTTTTGTCATTGGTAAAAAGTTGAATAATATATATTTACACTTCAAGATTTAATTGTTGTGTTAATCTCACTTCAAGGGAAAAGGTTATAGTTCATTGACAGTAATGAAATAACCTTGGTGGCTTTCATATAAATAGCAACAAATGTGCACAATAGTTACATTACATGGCATATTTAACAACACTTCTAAAGAGCAAGAGGGGGCTCAGTCTTTCCTGATGCAGACACACCTGAGTGCATTCAGAGAAAATTTGTTTCTGCAAGCTTGGAGGAAGTAATTATCATTCAGGAGAAATAAACTAACTTTGCATATCAGTAAAACACACACGCATCCTCTTATCTAGTTTCCGAGTGTTCTGGAATTGATATCAAAAAAGCAAATATATATTTATGAGAAGTAAAAATGCTTCTTGATCATATAAACTTCATGTAATTATTAAATTAACTTTGAGAATATATGAAAACTCTTCCTAAGGTAAGTGAAGGTAAAATAAAAACTCCAAATTTTATATCAGGCTATATAGTTCTCATATCCACATTTGTTCCCTAAATGCTATGTCATTAATTGTTTTTATTATTTATTTTTAGATGGAAGACTGTATTTGAAAACTACTGTCATGTACTGAATCTTTCCTGTTGAAGAATTCCTTGTTATAGTAAAGAACTTTGCAGTCAAACATTCGTCATTGGAAAGTTCAGAAAAAATAAAGTCCTTTTAAGGGAACTTCCTCAATTTTGTGTATTAATGTTCTTTAACATTTAAGTGTTCTACAAAACCCAGTTTTCTCCATTGATTTTCACCTGTGGTTCATACCAGAGACTTGAGAATGTTTGTAAATGTGCAAGTATCAATCTTCTTACAGTGAATAACTGCAACTTTGCTGCTGGACACTTGTATACAAGAGTTAAAGGCAGGTCTGAATAAGACCTAGCCTTTTTTTTTTTTTTTTTTTTTTTTTTTTTAATAGAATGAACCATTTTTCCTCTTCTGATAATTCTGTATCTGAGCACATCAACAGACTGCTATAGCAGTGGTCACCCAGACTTACAGAATTACGTACCCCCCAAACCAGCAAGAACATATGGAAATGAACTTGTAAGGGGCCTAGAGGATTCTGGGGAAAAAGGTAATATTCTGTTACATCTCTAATTGTGGGTTTTCTCCTGAAGATTTTTTTCCACATACTTTCCAAAAGACCAACAAATGGATGCTGACAACAACCCAATGAATAACATTTTGCATATCTGAAAAGAAGCATTAAACACAAGCCAAAAGGTTTCACTGAAGGTCTCTTTTTCTTAAAAATAAATAAATATATATATATATAAATAAATGTAACATGTTTTGATTCCAAACTGGTAGTGGTATATAGAATCAGAAATAATAATGTTGCTTCTTATTCAAACTGTTGGTCACATGTACAGTATATAAACATAAAACACACAGGAAGGTATTATGTATGCAGTAGTATACTAGAACTTAGGAAAATGAAAAATTTAGAAAATATGTTTTGTCACCCTGTTGGTCAGAAAGATGTCTTTCTGGTTTTAACGCATGCAGGCATGTAAATATTTGTCTGGAGTCACAGTATTAATGAATGAGATCTTAAGCATCTGGTGACATCAGAACTCTGTGTCAGCCACTTTTATTTGTATATTGATCCCTTATTAGTGCCCCAAACTGCACTACTGAGAATGGATTTGTGGCTGAACAGTAGAATCAAAACACCAGAAATATTTTTATATGTTTATGCCATATTATGTTAATGTTGCTGAAAAACAAAACCTAACAAACCCTTGATGTACCAGTCCAATACCATGTAGCCCTGAGTGATAAAGTTAAAATGTGTTGTGCTTCCCACCCTGGACAGAGGGAAGGGTGGCTACTTGTTATTTTCACTGTCTTTTTGAAAGTTACAGTATGTGTTTTCACTTTTGTGCAGATAACTGGAAGTAAAGCTGCAAACAGTGCTTATTACATCCTGAAGTTACCTTTTCTTTGTTTTTATATATCTGGAGTCACACCTTTAAAAACTGATATAAATTAGTACACTCACTGTACATTTTATGATTTTTCTGTCATCTTAAAATTTTTATGATTATAACATTATTTATTACCATAAAACAGCAAAATTTTAAGTGACTAAAAAAAGTAGCATAAAATGTTTAAAGATAGTTCGATTGGGTAATAATCATTTGGTTAAGAAAAAATTAACATTATAGATACTCTGGCACTAAACTTCTATACTTTTTAGGTCTTCCTTGTAATGCTGGAACATAATTCTTTTATGTAACTCGCTATTTACCAGCTAAGTCCATTTTTTAATACAATAAAAAGGTTATATGTACAGTTCCTATTTTAGCTTGCTTAAAAAGGGAGCAATATTTTTATTTAAAATATTGTTAGTAAATGCTTTATAGAAACTTGGTTTTCTAAGCATAGTTCTTCCATAACCATCTTTCGTTGTTGAACACAAGAGATTCTATTCCTAGTTGTATGTATTTTTGTTTGTTTTTCCCTATATGCAATTTTAAAAGGATTATAACATTTGAAATCAGAGAAACTTGTGGCAAGCTTTTGAATCATACATTTTTTGAAAGATTTTTTAAAAAGCCTACAACTTACCTATGTAGTAGAATCAGTCATTGCTCTGCTCCTGGCATAGAGTCATTTGTTAAGTGGGCTTGAAAAGTTTTAAAATACATACTTTCAAGACCTTTGAGAATGCTTTAGTGTTTGTTTCAAAATAAAAGGCAATTCTAGTAAGGATTAAAGAAAAAGCTATCAGCTATATGTTAAGAGAGACTCTTACTAACATGTAAATATTACAATTCATGAAATGTTATTGTAAGTCTGTAACTTAATTTTCCCCCTTTTTTAGTTAAACAGGTTGGTTTAGAAATTTGTGTTTTGGCATAAACCAGTAAAATTGTGCCCATTTTATTGTTTCCATGCTTTTGTAATCTTACAAATATTAATGTCTAGTTGTTCTATATTATAACCACATTTGCGCTCTATGCAAGCCCTTGGAACAGAACATACTCATCTTCATGTAGGACCTATGAAAATTGTCTATTTTTATCTATATATTTAAAGTTTTCTAAAAATGATAAAAGGTTATTACGAATTTTGTTGTACAAAACCTGTACAAAAATCTGTTTTTACATCATAATGCAAGAATTGGAAATTTTTCTATGGTAGCCTAGTTATTTGAGCCTGGTTTCAATGTGAGAACCACGTTTACTGTTATTGTATTTAATTTTCTTTTTCTTTTCAACAATCTCCTAATAAAAATGTCTGAAATCTCCTTGTGACTTTATTTACAGTTCGTCTTTATTACATTTTTGTGAAATGCATAGCATTGAAGGAATATTTACTTTCTAATGGGAGGCATCTAAAAACAACATAAGTCAGCTCTTTGCAATTCAAAGGGAACAATGCTCAATGATTTTATTTAACATGCAACTGCTTCTATCTCTAATATGAATTACTGTGGTGAAAAACATCATAAAAGCACACTCTGTAGTTATTGTTTAACAAGCAGATTTTCCATATTTTGTTTCTTGCCAGCTAAGCAAACTGCCCACATATACATGATTTATTTATGTACATTTCTCAGTTTATGAAGCTGTTATTTGTACCTTTTTCCTTTATATTCTTATATTCCCATGATTCTTATTTCACAAAGCTTTGTGCTGAATAATGTAAAGTAGACATGTTGATGGAACAAAATATATTATTCCCATATCTATAAGAGTGTGGATTTGTAACTCTAACTCAGTGTTTTGCTTTCAGTTCTATCAATGCAAAAATGCCTATAATGACTTTGAAATTACAATATCCTTTAATAATATACAAACATTTTAATCAATCTAAAGTGCCACATTTGAAGAAATATTGGGTTGCTATCTTTGTGAATATTCTAAATATTCTCAAAAGAATGGAAAATGGATTTTTTCTGTCTAAATGAATTATTTCAATGAATTCCTGAAACAGTATATGAACAAATTATGATTTTTCCCTAATAAAAACCTAAAATGTTTATGTAACCATTATAAACACATTTTTGTCTTCTGTCATTATGTGCTCATGTCATTTAAGACTTTTGTTTGAACATCATAAAACCTCATGATGTTAGTGGAATGCAGTTGATAATTTAGGTTTATCCCCACGTATTTTCATTGGAACTAGCAAATTTAAAATCTGCACAAAAGCCATTTACTACTGGAGGAGAGTATCTCACTAATATAAATTACATGGATTGCATTTTAAAACATAGAACTAAAGATTTTAATAGAATCAAAATATTATTGGAAATAGCAATGTAAAATTATCAGTTTTCTTCAAGTGCAGGCTCAGTGCCAACGCTTCTGTTTGACATGTATAACTGGTATTTGTAAGCTGAACTGATTCGCATTTATTCATTTAAGTTGATTCATTAATTCATTTAAGTTGATACATTAATAAAGTCTCTATATTGCACAAAGCACTACACTAGATGTTGTACTGACTAAAGTTGAAAACATAGTTGTCCCAGAACAGTTTATAATTTTCTTGTAATAGGCAATTGCATTTTCAGGGGAAAAAAAAATTCACTGAGTATCATTTGCTCAGCAGTAGACACAGAACTGATATTAAGAGGGTATTGACTTAGACACCTTTCCTCTAGGTAGTAACAATCTAGTGACTCACTTTATACATTAACTTTCTAGAGAACAGTACAAGATGTTTGAGGAGTCAGACAATTGGCTAGGAATTGAGAAAAAAAGTAAATATATTTTTCCCTAGCTAAAGCACCATACCAGTTATTCATGTTATTCATTTATGTCAATTATATCGTTATTCTTAACCAATGATCTTAAACTTTGTTTTTAGCTAAGTTCCAAGTTTAATTACAGGTAAAAAGTAATTTTAACAACAAACAATAAATTTCTGATATGTTCAGATTATTTATAATGAATGTAAAATATTTAATACTTATCATTCAGCATGTATGAATCTCCAAGGTAAGTAATGGCTTAAAATGATTCAAACACAGAGCACAGATTCCTAAATGCCAAATGAGTGCTGAAGTAATGAGTGACATTTGTGTTGGTGGCATCATTTACATTTAGAGATTAATGAACTGGAGATTTCAAGTTGAACAATTGGATCAGCTAGGACTCCTTTGATAGTTGTAACTAAAACAAATCCCACGAGGTTAAAAATCAAAGGAATTGATTATAAAGACAGAGGGGTCCATGTGGAACCTTAAGATATGAAGATAGGCAGCTCCTCAGGGCCAGGGGTCAGGTACTCTTTTGCCTTCATCTTCCTGTTCTGCTCAGTAGCTCTGCTTTTCTCTTCTCTGCAGACATGTTTGCTTTTCTTGTTCATTTCTTAACTCCTTTATTATTCAGGAACATAAAACTCAACCCACAGGATTGAACCAATCATTTTCTCTTTCTTTTCCTATATCAGATTTCCTGAAAATTCTGATTACCTCATGTCAGCGTACATGCCAGAAAATTTTCTTGGTAATACCTTGGATGCATTTGGGGAATTTTAGAGACTACTGAATCCAATCAAATTGGAATCTCTGTGACTGGGTGTGGCATCAGGATTTTTAATTTTTTTAGGTGATTCTAATGAGTATCTAAGGTTGAGAAGCTGGGAGAGTGACCAGTATTACATATGATGCTTCTGCTGTGGGACAGAGAAGTATTTGGTAGTGAGGTAGAGACCATTGTGAATTGTGCATACACTACAAAAGGCAACTAATTGTTATGATGGATGATCAAATATTTTGAAAAATAATTTTTGGCATTATGAACTTAATTCTAAATTGAATATGAATTTTCTTGCTCAGGTGCAACAATTATACATTTTTTTTTCTAAATAACATTATTGATAAATCCCACCTTTGTAGCAATTAACTGTGCATGGAGGTAAAAATTCCATCTCAATTTTTTCCAAAGATTTCTCCTGTGAATGTTCTAAAAATGTTCATTGGTCATTACCATTTGGGGAAAATCTATGTTTTTCATGCCTAGGATCTAGCTTCTAAGACGGATCCGCCAGTCGTTCTTTTCAGAGACTGTAGAAACACAGTTTTAACAGTCTGATGTGGTTCTCAATGTAGACAGAAAAAACAGTTAAGACATTTGCATTAATGGAGGGATGTAAAGTTGGGTGAAAGAAGATAATGTTTCTACACTTTACTGGTACTGGTACAATGTTAGTCAAGGTAAGAAGATCGTGATGGGCTTTGCAAATATAACTTAATACCTAAAGCAACCCCTAAAAAATACTTATATATACACACGCACATATATATATAATTTATTTATTTATATATATACACATATATATCTTTATATATCTAGTATAACTAGAACGTTATGGTGAGTAGCTTCCAGATAAACAGTAAATATTTTCATAATTTATTCAGAGCTTTAAGCTACTTTGTTAGTAGTTTCCAAACCTCTCAGGTACTTTGGCTGCTCTTTCAACAATGCTAATTTTATGATTATTAAAATCAAACATTATTGATTACATTAGCCAACAGATGAAGAAAGTTAGTTGATACACCTTCAGTACTGTACATGTATTTTGCATTTAGAGTCATGTAGTCAATTTCAACTATATACTTCAGATTGATATTTTAAAAATTAAGGACTGAAATGACTATTAATTAGTTATTAAAATACATTAATTAAAAAAATCCTATTGCAGGTCGCTCCCACAAGTGAGGGAGCTGGAAGATATTGAAATCAGTTGGCAGTTTGTCTTTTAAGTCATCTTATAATCTCAACAATATCATGTTTTGATAACAATATTAGTTATCAAAAGATTTCACCTGTATGTCTGTGCAGAAAACACTAATCAATAATAAATTTAAAAAAAAAAAAAGAAAAAACAAGTGAAAGGAAGACCAATAGAGGAGAAGAGATAGAAGAGAGGGAGGGGAGACAGAAGGGAAAGGGGATGGAGATTGGAAAAGAAAAATGGTTTTCCATTGATTTGGATTATTCAAATAAATCCATCTGACTCTCATGTACCTGGGTTCACTTAAGCTGAATGGTTTTTGGCTCACTTCATTAATATATTTTGATGCTTTTTAATGTATGCTTTATGCATGCTTTTTCTTTTCCTGCAGACAACTACTTTGAGACAAGAGATACACAACAGGGCCTAAGTAATAGTGGGCAAGGATCTTGAGAAATGAAGTTCCTGCAATACAGAATAGGATAGAGCAAGAGCAGAGCAAGTGGGTAAATTACCTAATAACACAATGTATCCTAAAAGGAGAAAGGTAAGGTGTGTGGGGGGGATTTTTAATTGACTAACAAAAATGATTTAACATCTAGGTCCAACGGATATCTCAAGTTGATTGTTAGGGGCTTTGTGGAGTAACTTCTGTCCCTGGGGAATCTTCCATCTGCAGTTGTCTTGATGAAGCCAAATACACTACCATTTTGGCTGACTCCTCTTCTATCTGATGAGTATTCCTTGTTAGGTCTTGATTGCCATCTACTCATTCTTGTAGCTATGGCACATGTATCCACAGCAAATACTCAGACATTTGGACACACAAATGCTGAGAATAGTGGAGTATTTTCCGTATCAGCGAACTATCTCTGTGCCTTTGTCAGAGCAGTAAATCAGACATACAGTCCTACCATGAACTATGAGATAGTGTCCATTAACTTCTAGGAAACAAAAATCTCTGAGTAGTTCTCTGAGTGGTTCCATCAAAGTTTCTTCTCTAGATTTAAGATGAAAGACATATATTTGTCTCATCCTAAGGATGTTGGGAGAAACATGGAACCAAAGTAACTCACAGTTCTCACCAACAACCATCTTTACCTCAAATTCTTTACCCTGTATCTTAAACCTCTTATAATTTTGAGGTGAATGGATAGCTTAGTTTACATAATTGATTACCAGATACCCATTTGCAACTTTTGCATGACCTTACATCTTGCTTTAGATGTGGTATCCATTTTATTTTCCATTTTATTAATTAAATATTTTAAAACTTATGAGATAGTTCTGTATTGTAGTCAGTTGTAAGAATCAATACAGAGACATTCTGTGACTCTTCATTCATTTTCCCCCAAGATAACATTTTGCATAAATATGGAGCAGAATCACAACAAAGAAATTTACACCGAAACCATTTATCAAACTTATTCAGATTTCAGTTTTACATGTATCCATTTGTGTGTGTTTAGTTCTATAAAACTTCATCACATACATAGATTCATGTTACCACCACCACAATGAAGACACAGAATATTTCTGTCACAAAGATCCCTCATGTTATTTTTTTTTTATAACCACAACCACCAACCTCTCTCCCAGCCTCCCTCAGCACTGGCAAAAATTTAGTCTATTTTCCATCTTTTTAATTTGTCATTTCAAGGATATTATATAAATGGAGTCATGAAGTATGAAACCTTTGAGATTGGCCTTTTTCACAGCATGATACCCTTGAGATCTATAAAAGTTATTGCACTTATTAGTTCTTTTTTTTTTCATTAGTTCATTGTTGAATATTATTCCCTAGTATGAATATACTTTTGTTTAGTCATTCCTACTGGACATTTGAATTGTTTCCAGTTTGTGGGTATTATGAATAAAGCTGCTAGGTATATATACATTCAACTATATGTTTTCCTGGTGAATAAGAGTTCTCATTTCTCTGTACTCACAAGAGTTCAGTTGCTCAGTCATAAGGTAATGACCTATTTAATTTTGTAATAAACTGAGAGACTCTTTTCTAGAGTGGTTGTACTGTTTCATATTCCCATCTGCAATATAAGTAATCCAAGACAAGTGGTTCGGTACCTGTCTACCTTTTGACACAAGACACAGGAAGGAGGGAACATACCTCTCTTTCTGTCTACTTCATGCCAGGTGGAGATGAAGGCTTAGTTTCTCACTGAAACCCAACGACCAGGGATTAGTTGGCTATGAATCTAAGTGGTGACTAGCCCAATCTTGCACTGTCTCACTAAATCCCAGAGTTACCAGTCAGTGGGGCTGGAAGCTCAGTTCTTTACCTTGAGTAGACAGAAGGATGATTAACTTCCACTTGGTTATTAACTAGGGGATTAGAGCCTGACTTCTGCTTCCACAAGAAGAGGTGGTGGTGGTCAAGGACAAAAGATCAGTTTCTCACTTTTCACACTAATACACTTCATCCTCCTGAAACACAGAGGGTGGGATGGCTTGGCAGAGAAGTTTTTCCTTTGGTGTTTGGCTGGAGTGTGGGGGATAGTACCTGAAAAGTTTTATCAGTTAACTGGTCCTTTGTGTAGAGGAACAGGTCTATCTTGGAGATTTTTTTTGAGGAGGGTCTCTCAGTGGTTCTGGAATGTAGACTTCTACAGGACTTTCTATGAGTTATATGGAGGTGATTAAAAACAACAACAACAACCTGGACTCTAAACTCTGGCATGCCTCAAAGCTTGAGACCCCTAAGAAGTTCTCCTTTTTTCTACCTTTCAGAAACTATACTTGTTTGTTGTGTTTTGTGCAGAGTTTGAGTGGTACAAGAATGGATCCTGGAAGAAGAAAGTTGTTCATTGGCCAGAACTAGAAATAAATGACTTTTTTGTCTACATTTTGTTTTTATATTAACCACTAACATTTCTTCTTCTTCTTCTTGATTTCTGCTTTATTATTATCACATCAAAAGTACAGAACTTGGGCTGGGAATATAGTTCATTTAAAGAGTGCTTGCCTTGCATTTGTGAGGCCCAGTGTTGGATTCCCAGTACTGCAAGAAAGAAAAACAGAAGAATCTGAAAAACATTCATATGTTTGTTATTTATATTATAACAACATTTTGCAGAGTAGGTTGAGTATGATTTTATGGTTAACTGCTTGTAGGCATATTTTTATTGTGAACTATTTCAAAGCTCCAGAAAATAGAATCACTGATTATTAACAGTTTATCCCATTTGTGTGCTCTGGCACTACTCTCCCCAACCCCCACAATGCCCACTCTCAGAAATTTTAAGGATTCATGAAATATTTGAAAAATGTGTTAATACTAATATGAAATTGTAAATATAATAACATATTGCTCTTTTTATGCTCATTTTATGGTAAAATGCCCCATATTTGGCCTGCAGTAGCTCACTCAAGCTGATGACTGTATCCCTTCAATAGCTCCACGAATTGCTGAGCACTTGCTTGATCTCGAGCTTAAGAAGATCTTCCAGACACATTTGATACTTTAACTTCATGAGCCTTTGTTTTGGAACATCAGCAGAAAACTGATACTACTACATGTTGCATACAGTTAAATATAGTTGTTTAAAAAATCCAGAGAGATCTGTTTCTAGAGAATTCTGAAAATTTATATTAATTTATATCTTAATTATACCTATTCTCATTTTTCAGAATTCCTTTTTATTTATTCCTGTTTTTAAATTTTTATTATTATTATTATTAATATTTGGGTACCAGGGATTGAACTCAGGGGCTCTTGACCACTGAGTCACATTCCCAGCCTTATTTTTTGTATTTTATTTAGAGACAGGGTCTCACTAAGTTACTTAGCACCTCACTTTTGCTGAGGTTGACTTTGAACATGTGCTCCTCCTGCTTCAGCCTCTGAATTCACTGGGATTACAGGTGTGTGCCACCATGCCCAGCTTTATTCCTGCTTTTAAAGGCTGTTTCCTTATTTTTTTTTTTTTCCTCTTAGAATGCTTGGTAAACTATAAACTCTATTTTCACACTCATTTCTATTTTGCCAGTGAATAATTTAAGTGGTTCACTTAACTTAGTAACTTAACTTAGTAAAGTGTGCAATATTTCAATATGCGGCTTCTTTCCAAAGAATACAGGTCCCTTAAAGTAGCTTCATTCTACTTATTCCCCTGTTTTAGATGCTATTTTATTTCTAATTTTCCTATTTCCCATAAACATTCATTGTTGTTAGTAGTCTGCCATTTTATGGGCTTTTTTTTTATTAGTATTGTTATCATCATTGATTTGTAATTCTTATTGAATCTCTTACTTCTTGAATAATTTGTTTCCAAAGTGTATTTTAAAAATATTTTTAAATGAAGTTATAGAAAAAGTAAGAAATTTTATTTGCTGGTAGTTGTGTTAGCTTTTTTCGTGGCTGGGACAAAATACCTTGGACAATCAACTTAAAGAAAAATTTATTTTAGCTCATGGTTTCAGAGGTTTCAGTCCTCAGTTGTCTGACTCCACTACCATAGGCCTACAGTGAGGTACAACATCATAGTGGCGAGTGTGTTGTAGAGGACAGTTGCTCACTTTATGGCAGTCAGGAAGGAGAAAGAGGGGTAAGAGTAAAGAGAAAAAAAGGGGTTAGGGGATAAGATATATACCCTTCTAGGGCACAGCCCCAGTGACCTATTTTTTCACATGATTCCCTATGATCTACAGTTTCCACCACTTCCCAATAATACCATCAAATTATTAATTCATCAATGAATTTGTCCACTAATGAAACAGAACCCTTTTGGGTCCCTAAAGTGCATGATTATAGGTTTTTAGTGTATGGTTTTGGGAACAGGCACTATTCTTAGACCTGTGTGAGCCTTATCTACCTTATCTCATATCTAACAGTGTTCTTATTCCTTTGAGTGTTGCTTGGTCAGGCTTCAGTTGTTTTCCTTCACACAGAGGTGTTAACTGCTGAAAACTCAAAATAAATCTTCTATACATAATAGAGGTTCCCTTTCTCTGCTGTTCTTTCTTTGCCAGTACTGTGCTCTGTGAATTCAAGAACTCTCATTCTCCTTAAATTCGGAGCTCTGTCTCCTCATTGAGAAAGTTCTACCCCCACCTTTCTTTTCCTCTTTCCTTTTCAGCTTTCAGGAAGAATTTCTTGACCATCTGTTATGGTTTAGATATAAAGTGTTTCCCAAAAAGCTCATGAGGTAATGCAGGAAATGTTCAGAGGTAAAATTACTAGATTATGAGGTTGTAACATAATCAGTGGATTAATCAATTTGATGGACTAATAATTTAAATGGATTATTACATGGTAACTATAGGCACATGGGTGGGGAACGTCTGGAAGAAGTAAATGACTAGGGCTGTGCTCTGGGGATTGTATTTTATCTCCTGCTCCTCTCTCTCTCTCTCTTTCCTGGATGCTGTGAGCTAAATATTTTTCCTCCTCCAGTTCTTTCCGCCATGATGTTCTGCCTCACCTTGGGTCAGAGCAAAGGGATAGGCTGACCATGAAATAAGCCTCTGAAACTATGAGCCCAAAATAAACATTTCCTCCTTTAAGTTTTTCTGGTTGGGTATTTTGGTCACAGGGATGAAAAGCTGACTAACACACTATCCTCTCTTTCCAGTTTACTGAACAAAGGCCAGGTACTTCCTGACTCTATCACAAAGTATCTGAATCCGTGAACACATCTAGAACTTTATTTATCATTGTTTTTTATCTGATTTATTTTCTTCGAAATGCATCTTTAAGGAAATAATTATGACTTCTTTATTATTTATGTTATAGGTCCCATCTCTGTGAATGAGTTCTAGTTCTTGATTAAATGCTTACTAAAATCATTAAAAAATAGTAATCTAAACTGGCCCTAAAATTTTCTGTCATTTAATATAACTATAGATAAAAATAGTGTTTGTGAGACCACTGGGAAGTAAACAGTCTCAACCACTGGTTTCTAAGAGTCAAAATTTCTTCACTAATGACAGAAATCTCAGATCAAAATTTCCTAAGCTAAAAACTAAAACTAAAACTAACTAAATAAATAAAAACTCAAGGGTTATTGTAACATCTTTTATAGTTTGAATAAGGACCTCGATAATATAATCAGTACATATGTTTTTCTCTCTCAATTGATCCTTTCTTTTTTCTATTTCTTTCAAGAGCCATAGAGAATCATAATTTCTTCTGGCATCTATAATCCTCTATGCTCCTAGGTTCTATTTCTATTTTTCTACTTCTTCACCAACAGTGTGGCAAAAATGGCTACTTTTGTTGTTAACTGAATTCGCTATTTCTGTAGCATAGTGAAGTAGCAGACTTTTTTTTTTTTTTTTTTTCAGGTTATTGGCTTCTAATAGCGTGTGAAAGAATTCTAGCTAATAGTTTGAGGATGACATTGATACATGAACTTCTAGGCTGGTCCACTGAAATATCCCCCACATTTCTGTGTACTCCTTTTCCTCCCATGGATGTTAGCCTCAGAGGTACAGAGTAAAACATTTGATGATGAAACACCTTGCTTTACCCTATTCCCCTGAATACATGTGTGAAATAAAACACCCTTCTCCCACACCACCCACCTATTTGTTTCGGTGAGTCCCAACTTTTAAAATTCAACTTTAAAAAAAACGTTAGAACAGTAGTGTTATTAAAGAAACAAAATGGTCTTGGTGACTGAAAACTAAGTGGAATTGCTTCTGTGAAAGATTTGAGTCATAGTCACCTCTAGAGTAAAGGAGGAGGGAGTCAAATATACTCAAATTACTTAGAAGAGAATGGGAAAGGTAAGGTCATCCACTAAGAGGTATAGTGTAGTATTTTTACAGAAAAGAAAGTGGAATGCTATACTGACTCTACCATATATCCAGTATAGTTGTTGATGAGAGATTCATTGAAGAAGTAATGTCTTAAGTTCCCATTTTTCATGGTTTGTTGGCATATATTATCTCACTTAGTCACATGCCCTTTTGAATTATGCATCTTATTCACATTTTAGAGCTGAAGTCATGAAGTGAAGAAAATTTAAGATATTTTTATTTATTAAGTGCTTCCGACTTTGAGTATGGGGAGATTTTTAATTCATTTGAAGTTGTATGTGACTATAAATAAGTGATACTAAATGAATGCTTGAAAACTTTACTCATTGACACCCTTCTATAGCATTTCTGGCTCCTCCATTTTCTTGTGTAAATAATTCAGATAACTGGTAAAGTTGAAAAAATAAAAGAAAAAGACAAAGATGGAGAAGATGAACAAAATATAAAGGATGATAAAGGAGTGACATCTGGGGGATGATGGGAAAGGAGATTCCAGCCTTCATTCCCCAACAAAACACAACAATTGAATGATTAATGATGAAAAAACTCTGGGAGACCTCAGAAATTAAGAAAGAGCAGAAATAGAGTAATGAGGGGTGGGGAGAAATACACACAGAAAGTGTAGGAAGAAAGACTTAATTTGCCTGCATTATTCCATGCCCCAGCCTGCTATAGGTCAGCACTAAAAGAGAAACTAAAAGGGAAACTTAACCTGTAAGTTTTCCTTGTAAAGAGAAGAGTAGGATGAGCAACAGGTTTCCCCAGGCTGTTAGGGCACTGCCTAAATGACCTGTGACACTTTCTCCCAACCCAGGTCAAAGGGAGAGTAACATATCTGAGACATCTGGAAACAAGTAGGAACAAAGAAGGAAATATTGGGAAAGAGGATTTACAGAATTTAGGGTCACACTATTAGGGTGCAATATAAGTTATCAAATTGCTTTAACTTTTTCTATTAAAATAGTGATACAATAAATGAAACTGTGGGTACAAAATATGTTTACTACCAAATGAGTTAGTTTTATTATAATTGAATATTTGATAGTTCATGAGCATATTTTGAAAGTCAATCAAATAAAATATACTAGTATTTTTGACTCTGGCCTCTACTGTTAAAGTGTGCATAAATATCAGCAGTTATTATACTTGAATGCCTATTGACAATGGATTCCTAAAGAGAATGACAGCATTTTCTAACCAAGAATACATTCAAGCTTTGAAGAAAATGGAAAAATATATTCCAGACTTGTTGGCACAGTACACAACCTATATTAATATTATATTTTACAGCATCCTTGATTCAAATCTGATTGATTTCTTTTGCTGCTCCAATTTGTACATTTCCCAATGAGTAGTCATATTTGTAGATGAGTCTGCACTAGATACATTATTTTCTTGGCTTTTGAACAAATGGAGATCAATATTAGGAAATATATCTATTAAAAGTCTGTTCACTGTTGTTCACTTGTCATGTTGAATAGTGATTTCATGTCTGTTTTCCTATAGTTTTGTGCTCAGAACAAAGGCCAAAACTGTTGAATCTTTCTTCATATGCTCCAAAATTATCGCAACTCTTCATATGTGAAGAAGCAAAAGTATGTTAGTTTTTACAAGCACATATTTTTATATTTGATATAAAAATAGAACCAATTAAAATTTGTTGTTTTCCTTGAGAATTTGACACTTATTGAAATAAGAAAACTTGTAACTTAATTTAAGTTTAATTTTAGTCAATTAAACAATTAATTTAATTAGAAAAACTCAGGTACAATAACCATTTGTAAGAGAAAAAAAATTACAGTAAGAAAACCATTATGTAAATTAAAGATATTCCAGCACATGATTCCAATATAGCAGCTGTGAAGATGTCATCAGGCTGAAGCAAGTTAATTGCTTAAAATATTTAGTTGAGCCTTAAGATTAATTTTGGTTAAAACATAGTTTTTTGATTTGTTTGGGTTGTAAAGTCAGAGATAGCCTTATATTTCTTCAGACAGCTGGAATTTCTTCTGAGAACATATGAGAAATGGATCATAGATGGGGTTCTCTGAGAAAACGATTCAAACAGAAATTCAGATACAGGATGTTTATTGGGATATACTCTTTGGAACAACCATCATGAAAGACTGAAGAAAACAGGACAGAGCAAATGATAAAGCTAAAGATTCAGTCTGGTATAAGAGAGACCTCAGCCTATCCACAGGAGGAGTTGTATCACATAATAAGCAAAGAAAATTGGGCCTCATGACTCTATACAGATTGTATGTACTTAGATATGGCTTGTCTCCAGGAAGAGAAATGACCTTAGATAGGAGATGTCAGATGCCAATAAGCAGAACAGCTTGGAAAATGAGTTTTGAAGGTGTAATGTATGGTTAGATACAATAGCAATTATTAAAAAGTGAAAAGGAGGAATTTTCTCCCTAATTGTGCATCTCAGACTAAGAAACCAGACCAGAGTTCAAAATGCAGCACCTCTGTACCAATAGCCATCATATACTTAGTGTCCTTTACTCTTTCTTTTTATAATCTGCTATGTGGTATTTTAACTATGTTCTGTCTATGGTTTTATTGCTCCAGCTATTTCTATTACTGTTTAATTTATATTTTTAATGATGACTTCTAATCTTCACAGCTACCACACTATTCTTTATGTGGGTCTCTCTGCTTTTCTATGACTCCACTGTCTACTTTGTGTCTCAGATTCAAATCCCTTAGCTAAGAGAATATTATCATGTTAGATTATCTTACCATTCCAAATAAAGTATGTCTCTTGGGCATATCTCCTGTGCCAGATTCTATTATGAGTTGGTTTATATAAATTATGGCCTTCAAACCTGCGATTTGACCAAATTAATGAGATCATAGGGCACACAACATGGTTATCTATTTATAAAGAATTTTTTAGAAGGAGGGCTATGGACAAAGAAGGCAGTAAATATGCAGGTAAGGGACAATTTAAACTGAATCTCATTGGTCAGCTTACTAATTCATAGTGAATATCTATCTAGAATTTTATTACCATAATGTTTGTCACATAAGAAGCTAAAAAATTTTATTCATACAAAATATCCTAAAATGATAGCTTATAATAAATATACCTGAAAAAACTTCCAGAGATTCTAATAAAATTAATTTGGGATGGGATCCTAAATTTGCATTTTTAATAAACATTTTGTGTCCATTAGGTTGCAGATAATTACACATTGATTTGTTTTAGTGAAAGACATTTCAAAGAAACAATCAGATATTTACAAAATATTGGGAAGGTTAGAATTCTTGGCTCCAGATTTAACTTCCGGGAAAAATTCCCAAAAGAACACTGTGAAAACTGACCATGAAATGAGCTCCCTCACCTGTCATTAAGGCAGTTAGGGAATTAGGTGATCTCTGCTAATATGCAT
This sequence comes from Sciurus vulgaris, assembly GCF_902686455.1. Taxonomy (NCBI): domain Eukaryota; kingdom Metazoa; phylum Chordata; class Mammalia; order Rodentia; family Sciuridae; genus Sciurus; species Sciurus vulgaris. The sequence continues at coordinate 120,496,721 of NC_136464.1, forward strand.
GCCAGCCAAATGGACAACCCTCACCTTCCCTGTTAGCACTGAATAACTATGGTTGAGGCAGGGGGCCCCCTCCTAGAGTTGTCCCAGAAAGATCTGATCATATCCACAATCCTACAAGTAGCAGAAATAAGGAAGAAATCGGGAAGCAATGCTTCTTTTTCCTGATATTCATTTCCTTTTTGCAATTCTCATGGATGGTCTACTTGAAGAAGATAGTCCTATATCTAATTTAAAGTGAAGGGAGCCAGCTGTGGTAGTGCATGACTGTAATCCCAGAGACTCAGGAGGCTGAGGCAGGAGGATTCCAAGTTCAAGGACAGCTTCAGGATCTAAGCAAGGCTGGACGCAACTGAGACCATCTCAAAAAGTGATGGGGATGTGGCTCAGTGGTTAAGTACCTCTGGGTTCAATCTCTAGTACCCAAAACAAAACGAAACAAAGTCAGGGGAACCTTGAAGAGTTGCCGTAACTTCTACTCTACATTGAGCAAGCTAATCTGAAATATCTGCCACATACCTCAAGTGAATCTGTTGCAGGTAACCATGAACCATAAAATGAGAAAATGTATTATGGAATGGTAACTAATTGGACCCGTTAGTGGATTCTAATCAAGAAGAACAAACAACACAAAGACTGCCTTTTTAAATGTTTGAATTTTACTGTGTTACCAAATACATTCTAATTACTCAAAAGTACGTGAAAACACTATTATTTTTATTTTATTTTGTCAATCTGTGCAGGCTTTCATATTGACGAAAAGCGCTAAATATGGGGCTGGGGAGATAGCTGAGTCGGTAAAGTGCTTGCCTTGCAATCACAAGGCCGTGGGTTCAATCCCAGCATCACACACACACACACAAAGCACTAAATATGAGTTTACCAATTTCGAATCTGAAATACCAAAATTTAAATTAATGGATAGTACTTAATGTACACTAAAATAATGGACTGATTACTTAATGAAATGGTGTTAATATGGCTTCAAGGCATAGCACCCAGATTTGCTCTTCAGTGCCAGGTTTTTCATCTTGTTCCTAAGATTGATAAAGCAGAAGAAAGAGACAAGAGGAGATAATCAATGGAAACAGCAGCACTGGTGGCAGCCAAAGCATCACTTAGCAATCACCAATCATTCAGGCACACATCTGCTATCCGCTTTTCTCTGTTCATTTCTGCCACAAGTGAAATACTGTGACACTAAGTTTAATACAAAATATAAATTTTTCTTTTTCATTTTTAAAATAACAAAATGGAATAAAATCTATTTCACTGTAGTATGTGTTTCTGTAATATGAATGTGCTCACACAAATTTGGTAAAAATGAAAATATGATACAAACATTGTATTGATTCATACTTGATTTTTCTCTACACCATTTCTTAAATGTTCCAAGGAATTTAATTTAGAGGCAAAAAGGGTTGATCAAGAAAGAGATGTAACATAGCTTGCGGATAATAAGTATATTCATCCTCCTTCTAGGCCTGGTATACTGACAATATCTCCTACAATTGTTCCTTCTACAGGCCTGGGCACAAATGGTTGATGCTCAGAAGGGGATGCTAAGGCCTACTGAGATTTGTCTCCACAATAAGAATTCATTATGTGCCTAAATTGTCTTTATTGTGATAAGAAAACTAACATAAAACAAAGGTATTAATAATCTGTAATTTATTTTTTTAAAGGTAGCACTGTTCAGATATCTTTTCTCTCTTCTCAGAGCATTTCATCTAAGAAAGAAAATGCTGAACTTGTTTGCTGGAAGATTTCTTTTTCTGGCCCATTTTTTATGATTTCTAAATTGTACTTGTTAAATAATTCTTTGAGTTTCAAAATAAATAAAGCAAATTTAATAATTTTTATGTGAAAACATAGATCTCCTTATCTTGGTCCAAGTGACCCTGTTATTTTAAAAATTTAAAACTGTAAGAAGTTTCCCTTTTTCTTTAGTGTAGATCTTCACTAAACATTACATTCAGAGGACATTTATTTGTGCTATCTGGGTACTGAACAAACTTGGCTAACAAATATTTCCCAAGGGTTTCCCTTAGATTTGAATTACACTGGAAAAATCTGAAGATAGGTTACTCTCAGATATAGTCATTCACCGTTTTCTTTGTTCTGAAAAAGGGTAATTTATTCAATTTGTGTTAGCATTTACATCTCCTCAGGAAGAGAAGATTTTCAAGTCTTGTAGCATTGTGTTCTCTCTGGTTTCTTAACATTTTTATTTCAACATTTTGTCTATATAAAGCTATCTCTGTTCCTATTGTACACCATAGTCCAACAGATGCATTTGCTCACTGTTGAATGCTACAGGAAGGGAGAGGTGCAGCTTGTTTCCTCAATCACCCACAAGGTCCATTCTAGACCTTTGCCTTATAACATCATTTCACTTACTTCATAGCCCTCTCTCATGGTTCAAAAATCTATAATGATTTTGGGATTGATGTAAGTGCAGTAAAGTAACACACATTATTTCATTCAAGAAGCCACATAAACTTTATCTCCAAAGCAGCACTTTTGGATATTCTAGTAACAACTATTAAGATAATGCCTTATCTTGAGTGTGACCATTAGTTTAGGATATCCAGGGACACCTCTGGGCTCTTAGCAGCTCCTCTTTGGGACGCCTGAAATCACCAAATAACTACCTCTATGTATTTTCACTTGGGAGAGTCATACCTGTAAACAAAGTGCATTAATACAAATGAATCAATGAACTATGGAGGAAAACAGGACTTGTTATACTTTTTTAAGAATCATGAGTGAAGAGAGGGGAAGTGGTATGGGAGTAGGATGAATAGTAGAGTGAAACAGACATTAGTACCTCATGTACATATGTGACTGCATGCCAATGTGATCCTACAATATGTGCAATCAAAAAAATGAAAATTACACTCCATCCTATGTATGGTCTATCAAAATGTATAAATGCATTCTATTGTCATGTAAAATTAATTAGAAAAAAATGAAAAATAAAAAATAATCATATAGTATATGTAAACTAGCATAGTATTATTTGAAATTTTGTGATAGAATGAAATTCATGTTATGATTCTAGACAACCATTCAGAAATAGAAAGGGTAGACTAAATCTCTTAGTTAAGAGGTTAACAGCTTGCTTGGCTTGATTAAAAAAAACCTATTCATGCCTTTAGTAAACTTTAACAAACATCTTATCAAAGGGAAATCTTAAAACTTCCTATTAAAGTCAGGAAAGTATAAGAATGCTATCACTGCTCCTATTCACCATTATGTTGGGGATTTTTGTTGGTGAAAAGAAAACATAAAAATAAGTAAAATAATAATTAGTTTAGGTAATGAGGGCATTCTCAGCAAAGTAGGAAAAAGAAAGTATACAAACCATGGATTGATAATGGGTCCAAAACTTCTGTATAAGATCAATACAGAAAAACCATTTGCATCATTATTCATAAGAGATATCTAGATACAAGTAAGGATTGAATAATATAGGGCATTATAGTGATTTTGCACTGCATCATAAAGATAATAGGAAAGCTTTATAGAATTTTAAGAAGAGATATTATATATTGCCTTCTAAGCAAGCTGCCTTCTAAGAAGGCTTGAAAAGAAACAAAAATAAAGATAGGAGGACCTTTAGTTAGGTGGTGGTTGTAACTCAGTAAGAGATGAAAGTGGACTGGAAAAGGGAAGTGATATAGGGATGTTCTCCCCAGTGGATGAATGGAAGATACAGTCTGAAGATCTCAGTGATTTATTAGACACATGTAGTGAAAGAGAGAGTGAGGACTCTGATAGGCTTCTTATCCACAAAAAGAGCAATAACAGAGAAACCAAAAGCACCAATCATTGAGCTAGAAAACCTAAGAAATAGTCCATTTGTTGGTAAAGCACATGAAAATGAATAGTTCAGTTCACTGAAGTTTTAGATTGTCACAAAATATCAAGCTGAAGGTAATATTTTAAGAAATTTTGTGAATCACACAATTGGAGCTAAAGACAAAAGTCTGAGAAACTTGGGGATAGTGATTATTAAAGAAAGCCATGACAGTGAATAAGAGCAATCAGAGAAACTGTAGAAGTTGAGAGATAATAAGAAAGTCAAGACAGTACTTATTCTCTTTTACCACTAGGACAAATAAGTTTAACCTTTTAAAAGGTATGGCCAAAGAGGTAGGAAAAAAAAAAAAAAAAAAAAAAAAAAAAAAAAAAAAAAAAAAAAAACAGGTAAAAATGGATGAAATATCACGGAAGAATTAGTTACAAAGATGATGAGAAAATCAGAAATGGAGCAATGAAGGTAAAAAAAAGCAAGACAATAAAATAAAGCTTTAGTGTTTGCTGTTTAAAAATAACTAAAATTCATCCTTTATCAAAGTTTTGTCATTCTTACACAAATGATTCTGATTGATGCACACTTTTCTTCATGCTAGTTCAACAAACCCTGAGTTTTGCTTTTCCATCTGTGGTTAAAAACATATCTCTAAGTAAACAAAAAAAATGTTTAAAGAGTCCTATAGGTTCATGTCTAGTTATTTGAAATCAGGTTTTCATTTTGAATCGTTTCAATAAAAAGTTTGTATCATAATAGAATGACTCCTTGTCTTAGGCTGTGAACAGATGAAACAGACCCTCCTATACAAACCTCCAACAATGTATTTAAATCACATTACTCAAAATACTTTATACATGAATAATTTATCTCTTTACACTGTGGAAGCTTTGCATTTCAGTATGTTCTACAGCTTTTGTAAGCCACCTCTGATTAATCCCCAAATTTGTATATCACCTGAAATTTGCACGCAGGCATTGAAGACACTTCAGCTGTTACAATACTTTTTATCCCCAAGTTTGATAAGCCACCTCTGATTAAGCCACAAGTAAATGCTAGATACTTAGATGCATGCTCTAAGTACTGTTTTCCTGCAGACATCTGATATTGAAAATTTTTATGCATGATTTCATATATACATTGTGACTAAGTATGACTAAGTGACTTGAAAGCTTAATTTCACTTAAATGGATTTTAGTCCTTGCTAGTTCTATTAATGTAGTCAAAGTGAAATAAAGATTAGTTTAAATGTGAAAAAAAAAAAAAAAAAGCAAGACATCTTACATCATCTTTGGTCAAGAATAAGGAAAAGTGTCAGATGTGATAAAGAGCTTGTTAAGGTTATAAAAGAATTCACCTTGACACCTGACTGTATGATAGGGACCCTCAGGTCTGTTTAGGAGTGGGAGGTTATGGTTTGAAGTGAATTTAAGTTTCTGATGAATGGAGAGACACTTGTTCCTCTGGACTGAGTCAGACTACTGGATTACAAAGATTGGCAACATCTCTCAAGGCTCAAGACTGATAGCACATATTGACAGTTAATTTTTTGTATTACTTTTCTGATATTTGGTCAAATGCTAGTCTAGATGTGTCTGTTAGTGTGTTGAGGTAGGTTAGCATTTAAATTGATACTACAGCTTGCCCTCCCTTCTGTGAATAGGTCTCATTCAGGTGAGGTTCTTAATGGAACTAAGTGCTAAATCTCCCTCATGTTAAGAATTCGTGTCTGACTGCTGTGAGCAGGGGCATTATTGCCTGCTTTTGGACTTAGTATGAAACATGGACTTTTTTTGGACTTGGTATGAAACATGGGCTTTTGTTGAGTTTTAAGCCTACCAGCATTTGGACTAGAACACCACCATTTGTTCTCAGGTGTGCAGCTTGGAACTGCAGATGGAGCACTCTCTTCCTCTCTCTTTTCTTCTCTCTTCAGATACACAAGCAATTGCTTCGCTTTCTCTGGACAGTTCTAACACATCAGTAGACTTCCAGGTGTGACTGCCATCCTTGAATTAACGGGAGACCCTGCAAGACAATGCACAAGGGAAGATCTGAATCCTTGGAATGGAAGATGGTTTATTTTTACTTAAAGGAATTTTTCTGTGCTAGATGTTGTGAGTAAAGCAAAAGTGAAATTTGTTGTTTATGCAGAAGATGAATATCAAAATAAGAAAAGAAGAAGGAAATTGATTTGGGAAACATTTATTATGAATCTTTGATGGGGCACTGTTTTAAGGCATGCTACATCATCACTCACATTATCTGTGTGTATCATCATCATAAATAAACTTATAAGGTAAGTATTAAACTTGTAATGAAAAGGAGATAATGTCATAAACTTTAGGTAACTTTCCTAAGGTCACACAGCTAGAAGGTAGATGATGGGGGTAATAAAATCCAATTTGTCATACTTTATAATTACTCTTTCAAAATCTTTCCCTTATACCTGGGTATTCATATCTATGTATATGACCATCAGATAATGATGTTAAATGCATAGTTATCAGAAAAATGTTAATATCAAATGAGGAAATTTAGGCCAGTGTTTCCCAAACTTGAATAATATTTTAAAGCAGAAACAATTTTATCAGACTCAATTATTATTTTGAATTATTTTAATATAAAAGAAATATATAAAGTAGAAATGTATTTTATTTTTAACCACATGAACCAAATAAATGTACATATTAAATGAAGCAAACCTAAAAATAAATTTATTATAATTGATAATGTTGCTTACAGAATGAATGAAAATAATCATGACTATACTAGTCTACTCTAATATTTGACCTGATAATACTACTGTTTGATGGGACATGAATTTGCCAATAGACTTCCATTGTCAAACTCCCATGGAAATCTACAGACTGTTCTGAATTTATATGGCAATTATATGACACAAATGTATAATTTATCTAAACGTCATGTATTAATCTTCCTCAGTTCTTTTTCATTAATGTGAGACAATTTCAATGAAGAATACAGCATCAATGTTAAGGTAAACTGAAATTCAAACCTGGATATAAACATTTTATTGTACTATTTTAAGGCATTTGTTGAGCCAGGCAACTCAGAATACACATGTACTCATTTTAAATAATGTTCTGGCTTTTTATATTGGCAAATGACTTTAGTCTAAAAACAAATACTTTCTGTACATGGGTCTTCTTATCTGTATAACAGATAAAAATAGTAGTTATCTCATGGATTTATAAGAGTTTTAGAAGAGTTAATATGTGTTTAATACTTCAAATGTCCTTCTCACCCAGTTCCCAATAACCACTGAATCACATCCCTGACCCTTTTTATTTTGAGACAGGTCTTGCTAAGTTGCTAAGGCTATCCTCAAACTTGTGATACTCCTGCCTCAGCCTCTCCAGTTGCAGAGATTACAGGCATGTGCCACCATACTCAGGCCTAAGTAGTTTGTATCTCCATTTTTAATATTATAAAATATCAAACTTTTAAAAAACTATTATTAAAAATTCAAAAACCTATAATGATATATCCACAGGATTCAGGATTTATGGAAGCTCAGTTTGACAAACCCTATTTCAAATTTATGTACTATTTGTGTCAGAGAATTGTGATTCACATACACAGAACTACACAGAATATTAATCCCAGGTTTACTGCTGATATTTTGCAAAAATCATTCCTTTTCCCACAATCCAACAGTCACATATTTGGATATTTTTTCTACTTGTCTTTCCATGGGCCCAACCATTAACTCTGTTAAATTTTGAGTAATTATATTTAAATGTTCTGAACTTTTCATTACAGAAGATCTAGCACTGTTTTTTCTTTGTATATATATACGTGTGTGTGTGTCTAATTTGTGTTGATATACTCTTTATGTTTTGCTTATCTAAAAACTATATCATTTTAGAATCATCACATATTATTGATTGCTATAAAGTTCTAAATATTTTAAAATTCCTAATGAATTCTGTCCAAATAAAACCAATGTCAAATTATTCCGCCCACTCTTTTTCATACTCTATTTACTATGATCCTCAAAGCCAAGGGAATCAGATGCCAGATTACATGGGAAAGCAGATGTTATGCTGACCCCAGTCAAGACAAGCCAGAGTCATTTGAGCTTCTCTTGTGAGCATGGACCCTATTGAAGATGCATTTTTGCACACCAATGACAATGTCCTTTTCACCTCAAAGGCAAAAATTGTTTGCATATGGAACTCCTGGATGATTGACACTTAATTTTAAAATGGAGGAGAATGAAGGACAGTAAAAGAGAATGAATTACCTCCTAATATTCATGAGAAATTAGTAATATACTGGTTTTTAAAAGATGACATTTTATTGTCAAGAAACAGAGGAAGATCATGAAACTGTATGAAAAATTTATATATAATTCACTAAAAGTTGAGTTCTCAGCTCTAGCTAGATAAAATCATTAGAATGTCACTAAATTGTATGAATTGTCTGAGTAAATTTTGTTGTGCTGTAGAATTGGGATAAGAAAGGGAAAAACATAAATAAGAAACCTCAAGTAAATTGAAAATGTCACTACTATAATAATTTCAGTAATTATTTAATTCTGCTGCTAATTTAATATGAGTCAAAGATTTTTATTGCACATATCACTTGTTATCCAAGAAAACAAAGCATAAAGTTTACTACCACCAGTTTTCTTTTTAGTACTATCAGGTTACATGAAGGCTCTGTATTTATGTATTCCTTTCAGGCCTTTTCAACAAGATCACTTTCAGCTTTGAGAATCAATTTTCCTAGCAATACCGTGGCTTGCTTACACACTGAACTACATAAAATTTTTCACTCATCTATCTGGACTATGTGTGTTAACTAATTTGTTCTACTGAATTCTGAACACTTTTTAAATGATGCATATCATTTTAAAGGACAATACAAGATTTTACAAAGTCTAGTAGAAGCAACTAACTTAGCAACTGGCTATTATATTATTACTTTATATCTGAAACACCTTCCAATAGTTTTATATTTGAGCTGTCAAATCAACAACCATTTGAACAATGATAATCTAAGATTCAGTAAATATAACAGAAAATTTCTGATATTTGGTCCATAATGGATTAGTTTCATTTCTCCACAACTCCAATACTACTGACCACAGTGAAATTGTCAGGAAAACAAAATAATGGAGCTAGATTCTATGAGATAATTAGCATAAGGGAAGTCTACATTTGTGAACACAGACAAAACCTAGCTTTGTGGAACACAATGAATGTGATTGGCATAACTGTTTGACCCCTAGTTTGACAGGGCAGGGGTGGGAGATTCTCGTGGTTCCATTCTTTCTTTGGAATCACAGTGTGAAATGAATGCAGAATGCTTCCATTCTTACCCTTTCAATTTCTCTTCTCCCCTCTATTAGTCAGCTTATAAAGCTTTTACAACTAGCCCTAAGATCATGGTTGTGTGATAAAGGAGCAATGTTGCCATTGGAAACTTTAGTTTGGCTCATTTACTTTCTAGAATACACCAAAAAGAAGTAAAAGAGAAATGTACTTTGTAAATGCTTTAAATAATTACCAAAATGTGAAAACTAATTTAAAAAACAGAATTTGTGGATCAAATGACCTGCACCTTTCTATACATGTCAATTCCATTACTGGTATAAAAAAGTATATAGAGTTCCTCCTTTTTACCATGTAAAAACATCTTAGTTGCATATCTGTTTTTCTGGTGCAGGGAATAAATTCCCTTACATACCAGCTACACGGTAATATGTCTGATGAAGTTGTAACTATGACTCAGCCTCTAATGACAACAGTCAGAACATATGCCCCACTTTTGCTGAAATTAGTAAAATAAATGGTTAAGCTATATTGAGTACTTACTGTATGCTAGGCTTTGTTTTAAGTGTTTTACAGGTATTATTAACCCTTTTGGTAATCCCAATAAACCTGTGAAGCAGAAACAAATTCCATCCCATTTTATGGATGAGAACACTGAGAGACAAGAGAGGTAAAGGTCCTCAGAATTCATACGTGGTCAAACTGGAATTAAAACCAGGCAGTCTGGCTCCGAGGCCCATTCTCCTAACCACCATATATGACATGCCAATATAAACTATATGATTTTGAACACAATAGGGTACTGTGTAACTGGGGTTTATCTCAGTTTTTCACAGATAATCTGTCTCTTCTTGGGCAAATCAGTTCATTGTTTTTCCATCTGTTAAAATAAGGGCATAATTTTCAAAGTATTACACTGATACAAACACAAACATATATAAGTATTTTTTCACATGTAGTTTTTTATAGAATCCATTCTAATCTCCATTTACATGTTGTTTGGGGCCTTCCTTACAAAAACAAATGTGTTGTAACTGAAACTCGCATAAAAAACAAAACGTTGTCATTATTTTTTTCTGTGTTCCTACTTTCTAAGAGATAAGTGAATGTATAGTCCCACTTTGAATTTTCTTTATTTCTCCTGTGCTAAAGTTTATACAGTCTCTACTCACAGATTCAGAATTTGCAGATGGTTGTTTTCTAAAATCTGTGCTCCAAGAGAAAAAAAAATTATGACAGGCACAGTATATCTATCACTCCTCTTGAAGAGTTCATGTATCTCTTTTAATATCATAAAGAGAAAAATGAGTTTCCAAGCAAAGACAACAAAATGGTACAGGTGGAGAGAATTAAAGAAATAATATTCAATTCTAGTTCAATCAAAAGTAACCTGAAAAACAAAGAAAATAACAGACATTTAGTGATACTATCTCCATTTCACTTTATGGCAAGTATTCAGTTTATTATATTTCTAAGGGGATAGTGAGAACATGATTTTTAAAGCCTTATGCTCTTCAGAACAGTTTTCAATAACAATTAAATATCATGTCTCATCACCACAGTTGGGGTAATATGAGGCCTCTGTCCTAGTAAAGTACATACAAAATTGAAGAAAAGTAAAATAAATTAAAATTTTATATTTTTGTGGATGTTTGATGACTATCTTAATGGTAACATTGTCATGTGTGCAGTCCTCCATTAATTCCCAACCACACTGATTGTCACAGTTATACAAAATCTATGAAGAAAATAAATAAAGAAAACTTTTCTCATTTTGTTTATTCTTCTGAATCCATTCAAATTTTCATCAAATGCCTTCTGGAAGTATCCTGCCACCCCCAGTAACAAATTGGGCTTTAGGATCCATCTTTTCATATCTATGCAAAGATCACTTTTGTATCCTAGGATACCTTGCCAAGTGATTTCCTAGGATATTAGAATGTGATATGATTTGTGGAAAAAAGCATACCACACTTTTGCGATGCATACCATGCAAAAAAGTGTATAACCTTTCCATTTTATCTTAGAGACATTGTTGGTGTTAAAATAACTCATATCAATTTTTTCACTTATGCCTTTCTTCTATTTTTCTTTGTGTGTGTGTGTTTAGAAGAATGACATTTTTAATCATTTGTATTCATTTTATTTCCTACGGTATACTCAGTAACTTTTTTGAAAACAACCTGTTATTTAGGTTTGTCCTTTTCCTTTCTATTAAAATGATTATGGAAGATATTCAGATTTTTAACATTTTGCATCTAATGGCTACTACCCAGAACAAAGTAAGTCTCTTAGTTATCTTACTATGCCATTTGTTTCATTTATACTTTGTTCCAGGTGAAAATAAATATTAAATAAATTGATTGACAAAACCCCACAGAATTTATTTTTGGCTAAAAATATTTTAACTTGGATTTTCATTCACACTTAAAATATGTCTTCTCTCATAGGCATAAACTAGACCAAAAAGGAAAGAAGAGGAGGTGGGAATCCCATAAAAATTGAAAGGAGATCAGTGGAGCTAAGGGAGGGGAAAGATGAGGAGGAAAGAGATTGGGATAAGAAAGAAATTTAACTGATTATGCTAGGTACATACATGAATATACCATAGTGAATTTCACCTTTATGTACATATATGGAGCAATAATTAAAAACTTATAAAGAGAAGGAAGATCACTAGAGTAAGGGAAGGAGAACAGGGGGAGGGAATAGGGAAGGGCAAAGAGAAGTACTGGGGATTGAAGTGAAGTAAATTATATTCCATGCTTTATGATTATGACAAAATCAACCTCAATATTTTGTATAACTATAATGTACTGATAAAAAAATTAAAATATGCATACAAACTTTGGCATATGAGTTCTAAAAATTGTCATGTATGTCTAAGAAGAAAAATTACTGAAAAAATGCAGTTATATAACCATCACTATCATAAAGATACCAAATAGTTATATAACTCACCAAATGACCTTGTGCTATACAACTTTGAGTCAATTTCTCCTCCCAACTACTGATCTGGTTTCTATTCCTATAATATTGCTTTTCCAAAATATATGAATGGAATCATACAATAGGTAGCCTTCTCAGTGTGGCCTCTTTCATTTTGCATAATGCATTTGTGATTCATCCATGTTTCTCAGAATGCCAGTATCTTTTTTTCCCTTTAACTGTTGAGTAGTATTACAGTTCATTCATTCACTAATCAATAGACATGCATGTTTTTCTAGTTTTGATGATTATGAATGAAGTTGTTAAGATATTTGTGTATAGGTTTTTGGGTTAATATAAGTTTATATTCCTTTAGATAAATCCTTAGCCATTGCTGGATATTTAATAGGTACATTATTAGCTTTATAATAAATTTTAAAAAACTGTTTTGCAAAGTGTCTCTATGAACTGCAACCAGCAATGTATGAAAGTTCAAATTGTACCACATCTTTTCCAGCACTTCATATTGTCTGAAAATGTTACCCATTGTAATAAATGTAGGGATATCTCATTGTAATTTTGAAAACAGTTTATAAGAAAATCAAGAGATAATTAAACTGTGTAGTTATCATTTCCTGTACTCTTCATTTCTTTGTGTAGATACATATTTCCATTTCATATTTTACATCTAAAATAAGAACTTCTTGTTAAAGTTTCTCTTCTGTGAGTGTCCTGGTGCTGGATTCTTTCAAATTTTGTATGCCTTTATGTTTGGAAGAGATGATTCCTGTATATAAATTTTTTTCCTTATGTACTCTAAGTCCTTTACTTTTATTTCCATCAAAAATGCTGACACCTTTGCCTTTATTCCTCTATTCATAATGTATTTTTCCTTCTTCTCTTTATAACTGATTTTGAGCAATTTGATTATGATATTCCACAGTGAAGTTTATTTTTATACTCAGGGTCCCTTGAGATTCCTGAATCTGTGGCTTTTGAAAAAAGTTGTGGTCAAATTCTCTTCAATTTTTTTTCTGTTTCCCCTGTTCTCCTTTAGAGATTTTCATTAAATATATTTCAAGCAACTTGAAGTTGTTCTGTTTATTGCTTCGCTGTTCATTTTTAAAAACTGTTTCATTTTGGACACTGCTGTCTTCAAGTTCATTAATTGCTATTTTAAAACTAAATAAACTGCAATTTCTAATCTACTGTTTATTCTATCTAATCTAATTTTCCTCTTGCCCATTGTGATTTTCATGCCTAGAAGTTTGATGTCTTTCACTCTTTCTAAAAATATACATACACATTCTATGTATGCACTTAATTTTTTGAACATATGAAACACAGTTTAATGTCAATGTCTGTTTAATAATTATAACATCAATTTTTATAGGTTGATTTTTCTTTTTGTTATAGATCCTATTTTCCTGCTTTAGTGCATGCATGGTAATATTTTACTAGCTAAAAGATGAATTTTAGGTTGTGACATCCCTGATATTTTAATGTTACTGGGAAACTATTGAACTTTTTCTTTGGATGCAGTTATCTAGAAATAGTTTCTTTCAGGTCTTGCTTTTAAAATTTATTAAAACTGTAGCATTAACAGTCCTCAGTCCAGGGACAATTAATGTCCGTCACTAAGATAGGGCACTTTATCTACTCAATGGCCTATGAATTTTTTTTTTTCAAATGTAGGTGGTATGGACTATTTTTTTTTTCTAGCCCTTTTTGAAAGTCAAATACTGTTTCCCTCATCTTTTGAGGTGGTTGTTTTTTAACCTAAAGTAGTTCTCACCCATCCATAAATGCTTGCATATGTGTACGTATGTGATTTATATTCTGACAAATACTGGAAATGACACCTCTCTGAATCTCTATAGACTTTGCCTGTGTATAGCTCTCTGCTCAACTATGTCTTTAGAGTGTTAGCAACCATGGACTTTTGGGATTTCTCAATTCAGAGTCGATTACTAACCTGCATTTCCTCCCTGTACCTGGTCTTGGAAGTGCTCTCAGGCAATAAGCTGGGACAATTGCAGGGCTCAGCTCACTTGTTCACATCTCTCTGGGATCAGTCCTTCACTGACATAAGTTCAGTGTCTTATATACTTTTTTCTTTCTTCTTCTTTCGTTCCTTCCTTCTTTGGTATTTCAGATGGGAAAAAATTTAGGTCCCTATTAATCCATTTTGATTGAAGGCAGAAGCTAACTTTGTTTCTTTCTTTCAGTATTGCCTCAAAATTAAATAATAATATTTAAACCCAAAAGGAAAAAAATAAACTGCAGAAATCATGATAGTTTAAAGAAATATTCAACAAATAATGATCATGGAAAACAGATGAGTAAATGGCATCTGATTTAGCTGAGCAGAAGTGAAAGCCTAAGCATTTTCGCAGTAAGTGTCCATTTAGAATCCAAAGAATTAATAGTTGCAAAATCCTTGAATGTCTCAGGAACTGTGAGAATATTTTCAAAAATGATCAGACTGAATGTTTTATTTCAAGTTAAGTTTCTGGCTTAAAAAAAGGGGGATGGTGGTGGTTCAACATGTCATCAGATGTAACAGGGAGAAAAAATTCCATTTAAGAACTCAGAGTCCCTCTGAATATCAATCACAAGTCTTCTAGAATCAAAAAAGAATGAAGATGAATTTTCAAATTTTTGTTCAGTCCAAACTTTTGTTTTCCTAAGGGAAAGATATCCTGGGCTTAGGGAAGCTGGGATCCCATAGTGAACCTGGGGACCAGAGCAGCTGGTCTGGCAGGAAATCTCAGGAGCCATGAGTTCCAGAGCAATAGAATCTACACTTGCCTATGTCTGATAACAGAATAGCTTGTTCTTTTACCAGGACCTCTTCAGTTTCAGGGTCCAAACTACAAGAAATATAATACCAAATTCCGTTACATGTGATTCCACCGCCATCTTTTTTGTTAACCAGAAATTTGTCTTGAAACAAAACAATGTTTTACAAATCTAGACTGTGACTGCCACCATATTAAATGGCATCTTCTCCCTTAACCCTGCAGAAAGCTTGATTCATATATGAATATGTTGAATTACCAATCTCTGAATTTTTGTACAAGGACACCTAAGGGAAAGGAGGACTTGAGTAATCACCTTACAAGGAAAGTGTGACTTATTTTCCCCTACTAAGATCCCACAACATTGGCAGAAAGCTTTATAGATCTTAATGAAGAGATAAATTAACCTGATAAGTTGTGTCATGATGTGTTTCCATTTTGGTTTGTCAAGATATTTTTAAATATTCTTTTTATTTTATTAACCCATTAATTGTCAGGAACATATTACTTAACTTCCACTTGTGAATTTTCTGCAATTCCAACTTACAGATTTCTAGATCCATACAATTATGACTGAAAAAGATAACTGATATGATTTCAATCTTAAATTTGTTAGGATTCGTTTTTTGACCAAACAAGTGATCTTTCCTAGAGAATGTTCCCTGGGCACTTCAGAAGGATGTACCTTCTAGTGCTGTTGGATGGAATGTTTAGAATATATTTGTTAGATACAGTTGGTCTAAAGTGCAGTTTATGTCCAATGTTTCCAAATTTATTTTCTGTCTGGATAATCTATTGCTGAACACTAGGCATGGAAGTCCACTAACAGTATTGCATTACAGTCTATCTCTTTGGATTTATTAATATTTGCTTTGTATACTTAGGTATTCTGATATTGGGTACATATATATTGATAATTGTTATATCTTATTGGTGATAATCATTATTTAATGTTCTTCTTCCTCTCATATTAGAGTTTTTTATTTGAAGTCTATTTTAATTGATATAATGGGTACTCTTGCTCTCTTTGATTTCTATTACATAAAATATAATTTTCCATTCCTTCACTTTGAGTTTTATGTTTCCTTACAGGACAAATGAGTCTCAAACAGAAGAAGGTGAGTATTTTAAAAAATCACAAATAAACAAGTTATTATACCTCAAGGAAATAAAAATCAACCAACCAAACAACAACAACAACAACAACAAATTTAAGTCCACAGTTAGGAGGAAATAATAAAGACCAAAGTAGAAATAACTGATAAAGACTAGGAAAAATAATACAAAATATCAACAAAATTATAAGCTATTTTTTCTTTGAAAAGGTGAACAAAATTGACAGACCTTCAGCTAGGGTAAGAAAAAATAATGAAGACAAATAATAATAGAAATGACAAAAAGAGATACATTTGAAAGGACTGGCAACAAAAGCAAAACAAAGAAATGGGATTACATCAAATCAAAAAGTTTTTGCACAGTGAAGGACAGAGGAAAGAGACCATTTATAGAAAGAGAAAAAGTATTTGCAAAGCATACATTTGTTAAGGGTTAATATCAAAAATAAATGAGATCAAATAACTCAATAGCAAAGAAAACAAAAAGATGGACGAGATTGGGCACTTTTTTCAAATATGAGGAAAAAAATCAGAATAGACATTCCTCAAAAGAACACATACAAGTGACAGTCATGAAAAAATGTTCAACACCAATAATCAGAAAAATGCAAATTAAAATGCAATACAATATCACCTCACACATTTTAAAATGGGTTATTATTAAAATGACAAAAGATAAGTGCTGGTGGGGATGTGATAAAAAGGGAACTCTTGAATATGCTTGGTGGGAATATAGCATCATGGAAAACACTATGAAAGTTCCTAAAAAAATTAAATATCAAAGCTATCAGTACGGTCCAACTATCCTACTAATAGCGTATTTCTAAAGAATGGAAATCAGTATCTTGAAAAGATACCTCAACTTTCGTGTTTATTGTAGTATATTCAAAAGAGCTGAGATAAGGAGTTAAGTGTCCATCAACAAATTAATGAATAAAGAAAATATGTTTATGGAATACTATTTAACCTTAAAGAAAGGATAACATATGATTTGGAACAACATGAACCTGGAGGACATTATGTCAAATGAAATAATCGATGCATTAAAAGACACACATAGTACCTGATCTCACATGCGTAATCTAAAAATGTTGAACTCACTGAAGTAGAAAGGTGAATGATAGTCACCAGAGGCAAGGATTAGAAGGCAGGATGACTAGGAAGATATTAGTGGAAGAATATAAAACACCAGCTAGAGAAAAGGAGTGAGTTTGAAGGATCTATTGTACATCATGGTGAATACAGTAATAACAATGTGTTGCATTTTTTAAAATTTTAATAGCCTTTTTAAATTTTTTAAAAATTTTTTTACAGACTGCATTTTGATTCATTGTACACAAATGAGGTACATCATTTTGTTTCTACAGTTGTACACAATGTAGATTCATACCATTCGTGTAATCATGAATGTATACAGGGTAATGATGTTTGTCTCATTCCACCATTTATCATACCTCCCTCATTTCCTTCTACATAATCTAAAGTTCCCCTATTCTTCTCTCACTGCTCACACCCCCACCCCCATTATATATCATTCTCCACTTATCAGGGTAAACATTCGGCCTTTGTTTTTTTGGAATTTGAATATTGCCAAGAGAATATATTTTTAAGTGTACTTAGTACAATAAAATGATAAGTATATAAAGTACTGCATAGTAATTAACTCTAGGTATCCTATATTTCAAAATAAAATTCTGCATGTAATAAATATATACTATTTTTGTCCATTAAAATAAATTTTAAGATGTGAATGTTTGATTTTGAGTCAGATCTTATTTAAATTAAAAAAAAAAAAACTTAATCCCCTTGAAATCTGCCTTTAAACTCTTCTCAATTTCATTCACATTGAGAAAAATGCCTAAGATATTTCTGAGAAATGTTTTAGTGCAAGAAAAAAACCCATAAAGATAGTTCTTTGGAAGTTCCTCAAGAAAAACAGTAAACTCCTGATACATTTTCCAATAGTGAGTTCCACTAGTTTACACATTTTTGCTGACTCATATTTACATATGAAATGACAATCCACCAACAGTGATCCGAGAGTTTTAAGGTAGAGAAAACTTCTATTATGGAAAATAGAGACAAAAACAAAGTAATGAAACAACATAAAAATAAATTTGCAGGAAACAAGGATTCAGTAAAGATTATAATCTATACCTATAAGAGCTAAAATAGAATACTTATCAGTAAAATAGAAATAAGATGTTACAAAATACCAGTTGGAAGACAACAGTTTCAGAAAAAAATAGTTGTAAAAATTAAAATTTCCATTCATATTTTATAAGAGGAAATCAAGAATCCTATTGGAAATTTAGGAAAAAAGAGCTAAAAAATGTAAAGGTGGAAGAAATGGAAAGAGAATAAGAGAGGACTATAAATGAGTTTAAGATAATGGAGAAAATGCAAAGAAGGAAAATTTTAAAAAAACAACAAAGGTTTATTTTGATCAATTAAGCCAGCAGGGAGTCAGACACAATTAAAAGATTCATACTAAAATATAGATTCTTCAAATCCCTAAATATCAGGACAAACAATACAAATCCTTTAAAGAACGCAATAGACATACACCCTGCATACAGAGTCCATCCTTATTATTCATGAATTTCAAATTTGCAAATCAGTAGTCTAGAATGAAAAATTTACTTACAACTCCAAATCAATACTTCTTGTGCCTTCGTGTTTCTTGTGGACATAGAGAGTCACATAAAATGTTCCCTGGCGTGTGCGTTTCCAATTAGCTGGAATAAGGTGGTATTGACTTCTTGCTTCTTCAGCTCTTCTACTGTCAGGGATTCTTCCTGGAGGGTTCCCCTACCGGTATCTCAAGTATCTTGAGGCCTATTTCAAGTGCCAACCGACTGGGCAGAGCAGAATAGAATCTTTAGACTTTAATCAAAGACAGGATTCACGAAAGCTGACATTCTAATGGCACCTGTCCCCAAGCCCCGCAAGAACGGTTCCTTTTATTGGAATAGAACTGACAGCAGGATGGGAGGCAGAGAAGCATGCGCAGATTTACATCCTTTTCACACGGTCCTTTTTGCACTCACGGTCCTTTTTGCACTCGCCACTCCACCGCCATCTTGGGTATTTCTAGTTTGAACTGGTTCTGAGGTTTGGTCTTCTACCAGGTGCCTATTGGAGGTGCTGGACTGTGAGAACAGGTGAGGCGTGTGGAAAAAATGGGGTGGGGCCTTCCTAGTGTCACTGTTGTGAACAAATGTTTTTCCTCATGTTCTATTTAGTGCCTTATTTTTCTTTTTTTCTTTTCCTTTTTTTTGTTGTTGTTATTTTGCTGTTTAAAATGACTCCGGCCAGGCTCAGTGGCGCATGCCTATAATCCCAGTGGCTGGAGAGGCTGAGGCAGGAGGATCTCGAATTCAAAGCCAGCCTCAGCAAAAGCTAGCTGCTAAGTGCTAAAGTGTTGTCACTGTTCCTAAACACTAAATAAATAAGTAGATGCCTATCATATGCCTTAAGGAGGAAATACCTGTTTTGGATAAGCCTCTTTCAGTCACATATAGCACTTGACCGAACCCACAGTACAAGGTGAGTTCAATGTTAATGAATAAATAATGTATACATATGAAGAAGTTTTGAAACAGAAATGCACATATATCTAGTTATATATTTATGGGTTGGAGAAAATGTAACTTTTTGTTTTAAGGTGCATAGGTTTGTGATGTTTTCTTACATAAATAACCAGAACTATGTGTAAATGAAAGAAATAGGACATAGGCGATATATACCTTTGTCAATAGAGAAAACTGCATACCTAAAATTATGGCATTTTACATATACCCCAAGTGGCATTCGGGAAAAGAATTGTAGGCAGATTGGCCATCTTAAATCCACAAAGATCCTGAAATAGTACAGTAATGAATGATGTTCAAGCTGGAGCAATGAGTTAAGCATCTGGGGGTCAAGCTGTCCTTCCGAAACATTTGATAACAGACTATGTAAGAGCAGACTGTGTTAACCTGATCGGATGATGGTAACCGGAGAACAGACAGGCCAGATGTGAATCAAAAAGAAACTTTATTGCAGAATGGCTTTCAGGCGGTTCTCTGGTCCATTAAGGTGTTGAGCCTGAAAAGTCCCACGTGGCCCCTATGGTGCTGTTTCTCTAACCCTGGTTTTGGGGAGGGGAAGCTTGAGGACTTCATGTCCTCCTGGGATTGGCTGAGGTCCTTTGTCAGTGCCTGATTGGTCGCTTCTTTAGGTATTCCCAGGCTGCTAGTTGCCCTGTCCCCAAGTCTCCCTGAACCACCCTAATGCTTTAGCCGTCTTATATATTTTGAATTTAACATACTTTTGAAATTAGTATGTTACAATAATCTAGTCATTTCCTTAAAATCTTAAACATTTTATTTCCTAGATTCAGTATTGCATTTCATTAGATGAATTTTACCAAATAATATACTACTTTACTTTTTCCTACAAATAGGAAGAAAACAAAAACTGTTTGAACTTTCTCATTTCTTAAAATAATTTTCTTGTTTTCTTTACATACTTGCATAAATCATTGTGGAAGTAGATATTCTGAAATACAAAGACATTTGGCCACTTCAAGCTGCCCTCTGGCAAATAAGAACATTGGTGTCACGGAACACCAATGAGACCTTTCTTCTTGCATGTACTTTTGAAGTTATTCTATTTAAAGGCTTTGTTTTCCCCTCATCTTATCTTTCCTCTACCAAGTTATAAAACTCTACAACTTCTTTTAATTTTTCTTTCATTTTACACAATTGCAGTCTGCGCTCTGTGGATTTATTTATTTTTTTAATGTTAACATGCTGGGTGCAGTGCTGCACACCTGTTATCTCAGCAACCTGGGAAACTGAGACAGGAGAAATGCCCCTTGGAGGCCAGCCTCAACAACTTAGTGAGACCCTGCCTGGAAATGAAATAAAAAAAAAAAGAAAAAAGAAAGTCTGGGGATGCAGCTTGGTCTTAGAGTGCCTCTGAGAGAGAGAGAGAGAGAGAGAGAGAGAGAGAGAGAGAACGCAAGAGAAAGGAAGAAAAAAAGATCAAATTATGATATTTTCTTTTTTTCAATTGTTTTGCCTCCCAAACTGTATAAAAAGGAATCTACCAAAGAGTACAGAAGAATTAAGTACTTTATTTATTTATATCTAGAATGATTATATGTCCTGGTGTGTCCAGGGCAGCTCCAGTTTGTGCCTATTTTCATATCTTGTGCATTAATTGTTTCCCTTTTCAGTCTCTAAAGTGTTTGGGCTAAACTACCTAATCTCATATAGCAAATAGGCTCTACATGTGAATTATTTTGCAACTAGATGGCCAACAAAAATACAAATGATGAAAAAAAAATAAGCTAATTTTTTTCTTATACTTGAACTGTTATAACATCAGTATGGCCCCCTACTGCTTTTTGGCTTATTTCACTCGTATATATATCCATAAGTTATATATATCCATATATTTATATATATGAATATATACACACACAAATATCCAATTAGTAGTTTATAAATAGGATTTTTATAAAGAAGATAATGTGTAGATAAAGAGCAACACCTGTCATCAAGTTCTAGTTAACAGAGAGAGATGGAAGCAATTTACATTGTGATTTTAATGTTTCTTTTTCCTGAACTGAGTGAATGAAAGCATAAGTAAGAAGATAGTTCTAGTCTTGTAGAATATGTGACCCAAAATAGGCAACACTAGCTAGTTTAGGAAAAAAGAGCTGCACCTACTAACATACATCAGAAGACCACAGTATAATCTAGACAAACTAAGGCATACATCAAATGTCACCTTCACATTTGCATACGTAGTTGCTGACCAAAGAGAAATCACATAAAATAAAATGGCAGTAGTAACAATAGTGCACTCGATATTAGCATACCTATACTTTTGTCTTGAAATATGTTCTTGAGCCTATTCAAGAAAATACTTTTCCCCTCATAACTTCAAAACAAAGCATAATTTGGAAAAACTATCCTGAGCTCTTATTAACCTACACTAAAACATACTATTCTAAATATACGCTACATAACAGGTAAAATTGTAAATTCTAAAAATTTTGCTCAGCCAAGACATTTTTTAATAATCAACGCTCACTTTCACCTTTATACTAAATAATACATTCATTGTAAGAAAATACTTATTGTATTTTAATGGAAAGTTTTCTAACCTAGATTTATAGAATTTTGTACCCAAGATGCTTAGTGATTACTTCCTTAAATAAATAGTTGATAATATGCTTTGGGAATTTAAAATGATCTCAAGTAAGGCTAACAACCTTAGTAGTTCATCATTATGCATATAATCCACAATTTTCAATTATCCATGCCACTGGTTTGCTACTTTAGCATGACTAATAAAAAGTTATTATTATTGTTGTTTCTTATTTTTCTCTACTGAATTACAACTATGAACAATTCACGAAGAAAATGAACGATTCATACCATCTCTAATTACTACTGTCATTGATTTATTTGAAGCTGATTATACAGAATTACCATACTTTGGTTAATGCTTTAGCTTTGAAATTAAATATGCATAATATTTTTTCAGGACTTGAAATACACCTCTTATATATTATTGATATTTTTTTATCTTGTTAACAAAATCATCTTCTGTGGATAATTATTTAAGATGTGTACTTACTGCATACAGCAGATACTGTTCACTGGCTAATACATAACCATGTATACTTTTTATTTTCTGCTCATGTCATTCATCTATACATATAAATATATATAAATAAATACATATAAATATATATATCCTAAACTTGTGGTCAAACTTTAGTCTAGAGATAGGCATGCAACAAACTTCTGACCAGTGACATAGAAGATATCAGTTTTCTGTAGTTCCTTACCTAAAAGTAACAAGACACATATTCATGATAAAAAATTATTTGCTCTATCCCTTATTTCTTTTTAGGGAATCCTGGAGGTGCCGTAACTATACTGCAAACAGCAAAAGTAATTAGGTCAAAAATATAACTCACTAGTATGTTGTAACTTAGAAAAAAAATTTGAACCCTTAAAAACATCACTGAGGCATACTTACTGCTTATTACTTGTACAGCAAAGATCTTTATGTTTTGAGCCATTTTTAGTAGTTTCTCTCTCTGGGGATGGAACCTAAGTGTTAGCACAAACTAAGGCATACATCTGCTGGAAGTCTTCACAGATACCTTAACAAAGTTCTTATTAATTTCAGAAAGTTCTATTTAAAATGCTCTTCTTGACCCATTCATGGATATACTGTTTTTTGATCTTGTTATATATAACTAACACCTTTGGATTTAGCTTTTTTTCAAGGTCTTGGGTCAGTCTTATACACAAGGTAGGAAAATATACAATCAAATAGGCTTCTTACCAATTATTCAACCTCAAGTGAATGTTACGTGCATATTTGATATGGTCGTTTCATGAATCCACTACCCAGGTTTTTCAGTTTTCCTTTAGAGTAAGCTTCACTAGTATAAAAAGTGGTTAAAAGCATGGTCTACTTTTAGGTCTTTACTCTGTCAGTGATTAGTTTTGTAAATTAACAAGTTAGTGAACTTTTGGGGTTTTGGTTTCCTTGTTGTGAAATGAGATGAATGTGAAGATTAAATAAAAACATGCCTCACTCTGCCTGGTAGTATATCTGCTAAATCCAATAGAAGGCATGAATATAAGTCTTTTGAAGGTTCATTTAAAAGCTCAGAGGAACTTAGTAAATCATCCAACATGACACAGGAATCATGGACCAAGAAAATATTTTTTTTCTGTTATATCATGCTGTCTAATTTCTGTGGTCATAATTAGTAAGAGCACTCATTTCTTTTGTTTTTCTGAAGGCAATTATAGCCATTTTCATCCATGCCATCACTCTTTTCCAAGGGAGGTGGAGGAAGATGTTTGGCATCACATCATTGATATTCTTGGTGAAAATATTTGAAGAACATTGAAATAGGATACCACGTGGTCACGTGCATTGCCAGGTTGTTAAAGTAATTGTATATTAGATATTCAGAACAAAGTGATTTTTGGTATTTTGAATCCTGGTTATCCCATGGTTTAGAATTAATTTCATTTTGTTCTAGCTTTTTATTTGCTCTCAAGATATAATTTAATATGAAGTTACTTAAGGAATGAAGGACAGCAGCCAAAATAATAATGATTTCTTCTGAAAGATGGTAAAGAATTAAAGGCACAGAAACCTCTTTGCCTTTTGCACCCAAATTTTATTCTTTTACATCTGGTGCCATGTGAACTAGTGGCAGGCACAGAATGAATCATTGTTGCACTATCATTAACATAATGCCTGTGTGTAGATTTATCAGCAGACTTTCAGTTTGATAAACTGTTGGCATGTAAATATTTCCTTGAAGAAATTCCAGTCCAGCTGCTTTTGTTTACAAATCTATCAATGGCTAAAACCATTGAATGCATTTTGCCTGTTTCTGAATTATAATTACATGTCTAATTGTGAATTAATTATAAAAGAGAAAGACAAAACTATACAATAAATATTTCTCCATTTCTGGATTCATGCCAGATTTTTCCATATGCATGAAATGTAAGATCTTACTTACACATGCAATTATCTTACATTTTTGTATTTATATGTACAAGTGGTTACATAAAATGAATTTGAAAAATCATTTGATTCTTAGGAAAACTGCTTATTCCCTTGTTCTGCTTTCTTCTTTATACTGCTTAATCACTCCAAGGCTCCAATTAAGATTAGATTTTGATATGCCAGTCACATTAACATCTAAACTGACCCGAATATTGAATATTTGCAGCTGTCTAGTGTTTCACATGCAATTGAAATGATTTTCTGATTGTCCTCTGTGAACAATAGCTACCAAATATACAAAGTCACAAATTAATATAAATGAAAAAAACAACAAAAATACAGTGCTACAGTGCTTTTTTCACCTTTTATATTAATTTGTGATTTCACCAGCAATACAATTCACAATGAGTTCACCAGCAGTACAGACACACAGATGGAAAGGAATCATCTCTACTACTCAGATAACATAAAAGGCATCTCATTATTCATTGTTTCTGGAACATAACAGGCATATAGTGAATAAGTCACACTAGATGCCCTAGTGTTTGTCCATGAATGTATGCCAGATGGGCAAGTCTGAGAACCAGTGCTATACAAGTACTGCTCCCAACTCTGTCTCTGAATATTAAGAAAGGTAATGTGAGAAACTACAAAAATCTCTGTAGCATGAGGTCAAAGGTAGAACACTCTTATCTCAAGAAGAAGCTTTGATGGCTTTGGGTTTTAAGACCTGCTTCTCTGCCCAGCCCAGATGACCTTACTGGGCATTCAAATCAAATGCAGAGACTCATTCATAGAGACTCTAAAGTCATCTTTAAATACCAAGTTACAAAGTCCCTAGCACAGACAAGAAGCCCTATGTTTTAGTCAACTTTTTCACTGCTGTGGTTGAAAGACCCAAAAAGAATCATTTTAGAGGAAGAAAAGTTTATTAAGGGGCTCATGGTTTCAGAGTTATCAGTCCATAGACAACTGACTCCATTCCTCAGGGCTTGAGGTAAAGCAGAACAACATGGTGTATAGTGTGGTAGAGGGAAGGGACTCACATGATGATCAAGAAGCAGAGAGAGAAACTCCACTCTCCAGATACAAAATACATACCCAAAGGCACACCCCCCACCCATACCTACCTACTCTAGCACACCTTACATGCCTTCAGTTACCATTCAGTTAATCCCCATCAGGAGATTAATTCACTGATTGGGTTAGACTTTCATAACCCAATCATTTCACTTCCGAATATTCTTGCATTTTCTTACATATGACCTTTTGGGGGCACATCACATTTACACCATAAAACCCTATATATGTATGTTTGTAGAACTATGAGACTAAACTGAAGATCCCAGATTTCCTCTGACAGTGGATAAAGCCACAGCATGATGGACTCTGTGAAGCAGGCAACACTTAAGAATCTATTTCTCCCTTGGCTTAGGTGACTTAGCTCGTTGGTGTCAATGCAGGCACTTTCTCAGTATCCTCAAATAAAAACAGCAGCAACAAAAATAACAATGTTAACATAGTATTTTGAGCATTTCACCAAATACCTTTTTATGAATTCTTATTTTTTTTAATCCTCAAACACCCATTTGGCATAGGGTGCTGCTATTCTCATTTTAAAGAAAAGAAAATTGTAGCATGTTTAGACTGAAGGATAACTGAAAAATCTTTGTGATAGCACCTGAAAGCAGGTTCTATTTAAATTTGAAATCTCTGTTCTTAAATCCAGTGTATACCAGAGATATTTTGATTTGCCTCTCTGATGTACCCATCTGAGTTGTTTGTTTTGGTAAATGTACTTTATCTCTCATTGTAGAAGGGGCCAGATAGGAATTTGAGAAGCCTATTTTAATTAGATTAGTTTGATTTATGTGGTCTTAGGACCTCAACCTGTTCAGTTTTGATTAGGAATTTTACTAACTTGAGAATGACTTAAGGGTCTTTTCTATTAGATAATACTGTAAAACAGCACCAATACATGAAAAGAGTTAGTACTGCTGGTCTCCCTGCTTTTGAGATGTGGGGTTGAGATTTAAGAGAGAAGAAAGTCTTGGCTAAATCAACACATTCTTCAGAAATCTATGTGTAACCACAATTCTGAACTTATCCTTGGAGATAATACAGTCATATCAGCCAATCTGGATAAAAAGGTGTGAAGTTTATTATCAAAATCATGAATCCAATTCTTGTTCTCTTGGACATTTTTTTCATGATCAAATGTGTTTTATTTTTTATTATTATAACAAGTTAATATAAGATTTTTTAAGGAAAGAAAACAATACTCAGAAACATTAGGTTACAAAATTAAAAAGAATGTACCCTTGTTCTCCCTAACTTCAGCATCAGATTACCATATATTTGTGGAGACTTTTCTACCCTGTACAAATATAATGCCATATAAAAGAATGCACCCAACTTTTATTACATTATCTTTATAGTTAACTTTTTTTTACATGAGTCTATCTTGGGCATCAATATAAAACAGAATTCACATCTTTGCTCTTTTAATGGCTGCTTAATGTTTCTTAGAATGGATGTAAAGTTTTTCAGTCTGTCTCTATTGATGGGCATTTAAAGTGTTACTCAGCTGACAAGTAACTTTAAAAGATACCATGTCATACATAATCTCTTGTTACTTTGTACATATATTAGTATCATTTGACATGGAAATATGACATAGAATAAGACAAAGACATAGAATGATGACAGTTTTTCTGATTGAAATGGCATAGGGTGTGTGTGTGTGTGTGTGTGTGTGTGTGTGTGTGTGTGCATGTTCACATGTATACACATGTATGTTTTGCTTTGGGTTTGATTATTGATGTTTTAGGGTCTACATGCTTATCACCTTGTCTTTATTTTTTGTCTTCTGCACAAAGTTCAACCACATTTCCAAGCTATTTTTGGAGCTCAGTGTGACCTTTTGAGTGAATTCTAGCCACAGGTATGTCAGCAAGGTAAGGTACCATTCTCAAACCCTTCCTAGTGCTGGGCAAGTTGCCAACATATGTTCTTCCTTGCCCTTCATTCCCCAGGCTTAATACAAGAGTGTGCTGAAGACAGAAAACTGTAAGATAGGAAGAGCTTGAGTTCCTGCTTTACTATGTGTATGAAAGTCACCTGCAAATATTGAAACCCCATTATGGACTTCAGTAATAAATAAATAATTTATTGTACTAGATTTGTATCACAATTTGGGGTTTACTCATTAAAGAAACTCAAAATATACGTGACTAACCCCATACTTCTAAAAAATGTTTTTTACTGTCTTCTTCACAGTGAGGTCTTTTTATGTTCAGATATTAAAACTCCTAATATTACCTGGAAGAGAACTGATCAGACTTCTGAATAAAAACAAAAATATTATTGACTAGATCTAGAAACCATAGTATCTGAGCTATATTTCATTGATATGCTTTGTGCAAGGAAAAAAAAATAAACCGTAGACTCAAAACTGTATGTAGAGAGTCCTGTTGGGAATTCACCAAAGACCATCTGATTTTGACCAATATCCTGTAAAGAAAAAGAAAGTATTGCTTAAAGTCATTTTGAGTATGCTCATATTTTAAGACAAAAGAGAATATTTTATATTTTTATACAGGCCTGCTGGAGTCTATCTAAGGCCTAGAAGTTTATATTTTAAGGAACTATAAAGTAATTCCTGCAGAGAAAAATCGAGGACATAATAGCCAAGTGCCCATGGTATCATACCATTGCACAAAGTCAGATTTTTGCATAAATCATATTTGACAGAATTTCCAGCTGTCTGTACATGGTTCATTTGGTCACACTGTACTTAATGAACTTATGCCACAAGCAACTTTTCAAATGATAATAACTAAGAAGAATAGTGACAACCTTAAAGATGTAAACTTGACAAATGGGTGAATAAAAATCCTACAAGTTGTGTAAATGGAGTCCCTCCATCACAAAAACTGAATAGTTAATGGCAGTTCTGCTCTGCATTAGCCTACACTAAAAGGCCCACTTTACTTCTGATATACGAATAACCACCTTTAGCATTATTGAGAGTTATGCAACAACAGATAGAGGATAATACTTTCCTGTGGAAGGAATTTACAAGTTATGAGCCTACTATTTATTTGACTTTGAGTTACCCTTGGTTTCAATAATCCTTAGTTGAAACTCCATGAATATGTATTAAGGGGTAAAATATGAAAAATTTAGTAAGTTGTTTGAGTAGTTTATATATTCTATTATTCTAACTTACAGCTTTCATTTTTGTTGAATAAGGGAACTCTGGGCTCATAAAAAGTTTCTTAAAAAGTTAAAAATGCAAGTTAAATTACTTACTTAAATTGTGAAGTATACCAATTAATTCATTTTTGCTTGTCGTTCTTAAAGAGAATTTAGCAATCATCCTTCATTGTCCTTCCAGAAACAGAAGGAAATGTATTAATTATAATTGGTAATTTGAAACTTGTACTATTCTGTTTTTATTTTGAACACCTCTGTGTCTTCATTGCAACTAGTAACAAAATGCACTTTATTTTATGAAATTAGTAAGCTTAGAAGCATTACAGTGTCTGTTTAAGGAGTTTATTTAACAAGAGACTTCAACCAAAAAAAGAAAAGTGTCTAAAACAGCAAGTTAGTGGACATAAACATATGAATACATATGTAAAGATTTTATATTAAACATTAATGTTTGATTTTAGGTAAAGAGTACTGGCTGAGAGAGTTAATACAGCTTGTCAAAAGGCATGCATCTGGAAAATTTCAGAGTACAGATGTGGATCTGGGTCTCTCTGTTTCCAAAGCTGATGACTTTTCTAATGCAATGACTACATTTAAGAATATGTATTCTTGAATTAAAATTAACTAAGAGGAAAATAAAAATTACAGTGAAAATCTTTTGGTAGAGAATAAGAAGTTAGAAAAAAAGAAATGAAATATATTATATGCTAGAATGGACAAACAAAATGCAAAATGTTTTCCAAATGCATATTGTGAAGCAGGGACCATATCAGTATTAGTAATGATAGAAGACCGTATCTGTTAGAAGTTTTACTCTGCTAAGAACAAAACATCTCACAAATTCTTATGTATTTGATCATTTTCAACTTTTAGATATAGAGTTTGCCTTATTAAATATTTCATTATAAAAAATGTAGAGGAATCAATATGGGGAATGGTAATTTGGGACACTATTATGATGAGTAAAGAAAACTGGGAGTGGAAGAAAAATGATCTTTGGGAGTATGTGACCATGTCGTTTTTAAGTGTATTAAAACCAAAGAAATGATGGCTGAATGTCACAAGATTTGTACACAGAACTTTGTGACTTTATGAGAGTTGATAGGAAAATAGTTATGTCCCTATTGTTGACTCAAAAAATGAAAGTGGCTTATGAGATATAAAATAAGCTTAAAATAAACTTCTGGTGGTGACATACCATAACATTAAGTACTTGGAAACTGCTTTTTGCATTGTAGCAAATGACATCACATACATGTATATATTTGCTAAAAGCTAATATAGACAGGGAGTGATATGTAGCGTGCACATACACAATATATTGTTAAGTTGTAGTTATTTCTCCTTAAAGAATGATTAAAAACTACTTCACCTATGTAGGTGCTTTCCTTGTCTTTGGCCTTATTCGGATGTAGCTCTTCTTTGATAAACCTGGTTATGTAGATTCCTTCCTCATTGTGTCCTTCAGCGTTCTTTTTTTTCCTCACAGTTACCTATAGTGTGATAAATAGGGTGACCACTACTTTCTATGTAAGTGATTAAAAATCATACATATTTGGGCTGCATTTGATCATTTTCAACTTTTAGACATAAAGTTTCATCAAAATAATGTTTCTGCAAGTGCAGCTTTCCTTCAACATACATTCTGAACAATGCTTTCTCTTCTTATTGGTCAGAAAAATGTGTCTCTTCCTGTTTGTGTATCCTCTTTATTCTTTGAGCTATTTTGTAGCACTTCAAGTATTATTATAGCCTGTATAATAATAATAAAAAAAAAGACAAATTAGGTACTGTTCATTTCTTACTAGTTATTTGGCCAGTAGTTACTTATATTACAAATTTATATTTTACTGATCACTATGTATAATTCTCTTATAATTACTGTCTGTAATACTTGAGTGTGGCAGAAACAGCATGCTCATTTAATATTCCATCTGTTTTCACATTTCCCAGCCCCTTAACAATTATATAAGGCCATGTGATTAGTTCTGGTCAATGGGCTATGGGTAGAAGGGAAATATGACACTTCCTGGCAAAGGTATAAAAGAGGGAGTACATGACCTTCTGGCCATCTGTTTCACAAGTATATCAGACATGGTAGTCTCATTTGAGAAGGATGGTGACCAGATTGAAGTTGCCTGGGTCACCGATTCACCATACAGAGAACCTTTGCCCTGAAACAGAGATGGCAAACTACAGTCATTGGGTCAAATCTACCTCACTACTTCTGAGAGCAAAGGACTGAATTTTTTTTAATATGTGCATGTTATTTATCCATTATCTATGGCTGCTTTCATACTATCATGTCATAGTTGAGTGGTTACTATAGAGATAGTTAAGACTTCACCCCAAATCTGACATTTTACTGAAAAATTTACCATGCCTGATTTAGAGTTCAATAAGTAGCATGGGATCATTCTTATATCTTAACAACAAACAAGAACTAAGACCTTTAATTTCATATGGTATTTCTAAAATATTCTTCAATATATTTCATAAATGATTGTCACTGGCTCTTTGGGGTTCCAAAATCCATGGATATTTGTCACCGCCTGCAGCAACAACTTGCACAGGTCTTATGGGTGGTGGAGTGGAAACTGAGGCCCTTCTATCTTTCTCTTTCGTGCACTGCTTTCTTGCTTATTATAGAGGATAGAGGAAATGAGGTTTACTTGCTTTGAGAGGAGAGAGAGAGAGACTTTGCTTATCAGAGAGAGAGACTTTGCTTAAGAGAGAAACTTGCTACGCCTTAAAGTCCTGCATCCTGTGAACTAAGGGTACGTCCACCTAAGGTGCCCTAGTGATGCGTCTCAGTTCTCCGTACCGCGATCTGCTTTCTGCCGCTGCCCCTACTTGCTGCTGTGTTCTTTCTTCTGGCTTCTCTGCTAATGGCTGCTGTGGCGTGTCTTCTCTGGCTACTGCTGCGCCGCATGTCTTCTGCTACTGCTTTTCTGCTGCTAATGGCTGCTGTCTGTGTTTTTCCCTCTGGCTGCTTCTAATGGCTGCTGTCTGTCTGTCTCGCTCCGCCTACGCTTATATCACCTCCAGGAGGCGGAGAGCAGGGCCACGCCTCTTACGCAAAGATTAGGCGAGACGCTTGGAGCAGGCAATTAGTGCTCGAGAACACATGTGCATACATTGTGTGCGTGGTCGAGAAAATCACCTGAGTGTGCTTATGTCAATTAACCTCCTTGCTGCCGATGTGATCAGGCACCATCCCGGCGCCGCCAACATGTCACAGCCCCCAACAAATGATCATAAAATTGTACATTAAAGACATGTCTCCAGAAGTGTGTGTTATTTTTTTCTGAAGAATAAACACATTTTATACACCATGTACAGAAGATAAAATAGCAGCACCATCATTTGAATAAATGATGCAACTTATGCTAAAGATGAGATTGGATGCTCTTACAATAAAAATTTCTCTGCATATTATTCCCTGTTTTATTTTGATGCATTCAATTCGTTCTCACTATGGACTTGAAGTAATTTTTCCTGCCCCTTAGGTGCCATCAGTAAAGGAGAACAAAAATATTCATTGACTTTAGAATCTATGTATTATTATATGGCATATATTGCACTAGAGTCAAGTTACATCTGAAGTATAATTTAGCAGCTGTTGCTTATCTGAATCACTTGAGAGAACTATAAAGAGAAGGACTAGATCATGTGGGTCATGTGTACATGTTTGTATGTTTTGTGTGTGTGTGTGTGTGTGTGTGTGTATAAGTATATTATAATATTTATATGGTATCAAGGATAAGATAATGCAAGGCTTTACACTTATTGACCATGACAATGGCTGTTTTAGTAGCAAAGATTATATAGAAATTCAGATTTCTAATGCACATGTGACAGATTCATTTAGGAGTTTTCAAGTGCAAATTAAATTAAATGCATGTTGATAGCCATAAATATATTTTCCCAAGGAACTTATATTTCATATGCTCTTAAGTTGATTATTATAGAAATTGAACTATTTGATTCTGTGACTGTTTTGCATCAATTGTTGTCTACCTCATCCATCCTGTATGCATAAATGATTTGCACATGTGCAGGGATTCCACACAAGATCAGATTTAAATAAGAGTGTATTTCTATTAAAATTGTAAGCTCTAGAGGAATAGTGTTAATGTTTGAAATTTCTATTAATAAAGTAACTCTAGAGGAATATTTCATAGACATTCAGTAATGTTATTCACCTTGGATACTCCATATGCTGCTTTAAGAAGGGTGATGGACATGACTCGGACCCCTTTCCCTATATGCTAAGAAAGTAAAACACCCAGGTGTACTGTTGACACTTAGCTCATCTCTAAAAAGAGTGAACAGACTAACTTACTTGGGGCTGAATTTTATCACTTTCCAGTCTCTTGATTTAAAACAGTGATTGCTGCAAGAATCCAAAAGAAGTTTTTCTGTAGTATCCTTCCACCTTTCTTTTGGGTTTATTTCTTTTTCCATTTTCCTTGAACAGAATGATTTTAGCCATCCAAAATTTTGTTTTGCCTTATTTATGACTTCTTGAGTAAAACAGTGCTGATAATGTTATAGATCTAAGCACTTTCATAATCAAGCATCTTCTTATAAAATCAAACAAATTTTGGATTTGTGGACACATACGAGTTGCATTTACAGGGAATATTTTCCTGTATTCTTTATTAACTATGGCCACTATTAACCCTCATAAGACAAAAATACTGTAAACAGTTCTAAAAGTAAAATACTATATATTTCTCCTATGTTGTTTCTAGTACTTCTATTGTCAGTTTTATTTTCTTTCCCTGAAAGTTTTCCAGTTCTGTTCTTAGAGAAATATTCAGAACTCTTTCCCCTACAGCCAGGAATTGTGTGTAATGTACAGTGTCCTTTAATCCTCAGATTCAGTATCAGTCATGTGATTATTTGCTATCATCTACACTTACATAATACTTGCACACATACACTTATACACAAACGCAAACACAAATTCCATACTCAGAATTTTTTCACTTGAAGTAGTAATTTTCATCAATCTCAACCCTAAATATAATCATGTAGGTAGCTTTGAAAAAAAAAAAAAAAACTGTGCAATTCCCCTTCCCAGAACAAGGCAAGCTTCAGTATTTGTGTAAGTTCTAAAATTCAAGGAACCCTAGTATGTTAATATAGTCAAGTGAATGTTTTCATATTAGTAAATGAAAAATCACATTTAAAATTGCATTATACCACCTATAAACAATTGAACATATAGTTCCTGACCTAGAAACACATGGTAATCAAAGATTTAAACAGATATAGTGAAACCTTCCTATTAACTGAAAATAGTTGAATGAGTCACATACACTCACTTTAATGCATCGATAAAATAAGTTTTAAATGTGTTGAATTTATGTCAAAATTGTTCATTGGCAGATTGCTCACTGTCAGGCCCCTATCACCCGCCATTTACCTGCCTCTTGCCGGTCCATTGCCTGCCTTACACGTATCCATCACCCAGCCCACCAGGTTCACCTCCCGATCCTCTGACAACAGTCAGCAAACTGATCACCGACCGCCAGTGGAGCACCAGCTGCCTGCCTTTGCCTGTAAGTTCACTGTTACAGTACCTGCAGGTTTGGATACACGTGGCTGCCACCATTTTGAGACAACAGCCAGGCCCCATAGGACCCCTGGCCAGACAGACTGAGCCCCGTCTCCAGGATCCCTCAGCCCGACTGATCACTCACTGCCTCTGGGGCCCTCACATCCACTGACTGCTCCCTGCCACCAGGACCCCCCAGACCAACTGACTGCGTCCTATCACTGGGACCCCCCAGACTGACTGATTGCACCCGGCCTCCAGGATCCCGCAACCTCAACAAACACACCTGACCTCCAGGACCCCTGCCTGACCAACCTCACCCTTCCTCCAGGATCTCCAGCTGACCATGTCCACACCCTGAGCTGCAGCTCCCCAATACCAACACATTTGGAAACCAGAGCAGCCATATTGGATAATCCTGGAAGCCGTAGCTCCGATCTTTAGGTGAGGCAAAACCCATCCTGAGACACCTGCTGGAGACTTCAAGCTCATTGTCAGGTACTTTTCATACATGAGGCTACTGAAGACTGGGAGGTTTGATTACTATATGACTGTTATACTGTAGATTTTCTTTTTTCTCCTTATTGAACAATTTTAAGTTTTTATTTCTGTACTTTTCTTCCTCTCTTTTCCTTTTGTTTACCTGTTTCCTCAGAGTCTCTTTCTCCCTTTTTGCATGCTAACATCCAATTTATTTTGATTACACTCTCACCCTTTCTATTATCTAGAACTCCTTTCTTTTATTATCCCATTAACAGCTACATTCTATATCCCTCTGCATCCTCTTTGTCCTCCATTAGAAACTACAGAC
The DNA here is from genome assembly GCF_902686455.1 of Sciurus vulgaris. Lineage (NCBI taxonomy): Eukaryota > Metazoa > Chordata > Mammalia > Rodentia > Sciuridae > Sciurus > Sciurus vulgaris. The sequence continues at coordinate 120,531,824 of NC_136464.1, forward strand.
CTAATTGCAAATCTGTTTGTTTTACTGAAGATAATATCTGAACTCATTCTGTTTATTATGACAATATTGTTATTGTCCTCTTGGGGGCTATTTGGTCTAGGATTGCATAGTGTCTGAATTGGGCACTGCTAATATTGTTCTCCCCTTAAAGAAAAGGTTTTGGAAACCTATAGGGCCACTATAAGCCTATATGGGGAAATCTGCAGTACCCCAGATCTGCACTGATAGAGGGGAAGATATATGAACAACATGAAAAAAACAAGGGAAGAAAATGATCGAAACAAATCTAGATTCTATATTAATAGAATCCAATGACAGTATGTTAGAAGAAATGTCAGAAAGGACTTCAGGTTATACATGACTAAGATGATTCACGAAACAAAGGATGAGATAAGAGAGAAAATGCAGGCAATGAATGATAATACCAATAAGCTGAAAGAGCAACTGCAGGAAGCAAAAGATCATTTCAACAAAGAGATAGAGATTCTAAAAAAAAAAAAAAAAAAAAAACAACAACAACAAAATAAAATGGAAATCCTTGAAATGAAGGAAACAATAAACCAAATAAAAAACTCAATGGAAAGCATCACCAGAAGACTAGACTACGTGGAAGACAGAACCTCAGACAATGAAGACAAAATATTTAATCTTGAAAATAAAGTTGCCCAAACAGAGAAGATGGTAAGAAATCATGAACAGAATCTCCAAGAACTATGGGACATCATGAAAAGAGCAAATTTAAGAATTACTGGGATTGAGGAAGGCACAGAAATACAAACCAAAGGAGTGAACAACCTATTCAATGAAATAATATCAGAAAATTTCCCAAACCTGAAGAATGAAATGGAAAATCAAGTACGAGAGGCTTAGAGAACACCAAATGCACAAAATCACAACAGATCCACACCAAGGCACATTATAATGAAAATGCCCAACATTCAAAATAAAGATAGGATTTTGAAGGCCGTGAGAGAAAAGTGTCAGATTACATATAGGGGGAAGCCAAAACAGATAGCAGCAGACTTCTCAACCCAGACTCTAAAAGCTAGAAGGGCCTGGAACAACTTATTTCAAGCTCTGAAAGAACATGTTTGCCAACCAAGAATCCTATACCCAGCAAAACTAATCTTCAGATTTGAAGATGAAATAAATCCTCCGTGATAAACAAAAGTTAAAAGAATTTACAAATAGAAAGCCTGTGCTACAGAATGTTCTCAACAAAATATTCCATGAGGAGAAAATGAAAAACAATAATGGAGATCAAAGGAAGGAACTACCTTACAGAAAAACTACTCAAAGGAGAAACCAAGCCAAATTAAAAACTAAAAATAAGCCCAAATGACTGGTAATACAAATCATATCTCAATAATAACCCTGAAAGTTAATGGCCTAACTCCTTTTCGCTGATGACATGATTATATAATTGGAGGATCCAAAAAACTCCTCCAGAAAACTTCTAGACCTCATCAATAAATTCAGCAAAATAGCAGGCTATAAAATCAACACGCATAAATGTAAAGCATTTTTATACACAAGTGATGAAACATCTGAAAGGTAAATGAGGAAAACAACTCCATTTGCAATAGCCTCAAAAAAAATAAAATACTTGGGAATCAATCTCACAGAAGACGTGAAAGACCTCTATAATGAAAACTACAGAACACTAAAGAAAGAAATTAAAGAGAACCTTAGAAGATGGAAAGATCTCCCATGTTCTTGGATAGGCAGAATTAATATTGTCAAAATGGCCATACTACCAAAAGTGCTATACAGATTCAATGGAATTCCAATTAAAATCCCAATGACATACCTTACAGAAATAGAGCAAGCAATCATGAAATTCATCTGGAAGAATAAGAAACCCAGAATAGCTAAAGCAATCCTTAGCAGGAAGAGTAAAGCAGAGGGTATCGCAATACCAGATCTTCAACTATACTACACAGCAACAGTAACAAAAACAGCATGGTATTGGCACCAAAATAGACTGGTAGATCAATGGTACAGAATAGAGGACAGGGACACAAACCCAAATAAATACCATTTTCTCATACTAGACAAAGGGGCCAAAAATATGCAATGGAGAAAAGATAGCCTCTTCAACAAATGGTGCTGGGAAAACTGGAAATCCATATGCAACAGAATGAAACTAAACCCCTATCTCTCACCCTGCACAAAACCCAACTCAAAATGGATCAAGGACCTCAGAATCAGACCAGAGACCCTGCATCTTATAGAAGAAAAAGTAGGTCCAAATCTTCAACATGTTGGCTTAGGATCAGACTTCCTTAACAGGACTCCCATAGCACAAGAAATAAAAGCAAGAATCAACAACTGGGATAGATTCTAACTAAAAAGCTTTCTCTCAGCAAAGGAAACAATCAGCAATGTGAAAAGAGAACCTACAGAGTGGGAGAAAATCTTTGCCACTTATACTTCAGATAGAGCACTAATTCCAGAATATATAAAGAACTCAAAAAACTCTATAGGAAAAGTACAAATAACCCAATCAACAAGTGGGCTAAGAAAATGAACAGACACTTCACAGAAGAAGATCTACAAGCAATCAACAGATATATGAAAAATGTTCAACATCTCTAGTAATAAGAGAAATGCAAATCAAAACTACCCTAAGATTCCATCTCACCCCTATTAAAATGGCAATTATCAAGAATACAAGCGACAATAGGTGTTGGCGAGGATGTGGGGAAAAAGGTACACTCATACATTGCTGGTGGAGTTTCAAATTAGTGCAGCCACTCTGGAAAGCAGTGTGGAGATTCCTCAGCAAGCTTGGAATGGAACCACATTTGACCCAGCTATCTCACTCCTCGGCCTATACCCAGAGCACTTAAAATCAGCGTACTACAGAGATACAGCCACATCAATGTTCATAGCTGCTCAATTCACAATAGCCAGACTGTGGAACCTACCTAGATGTCCTTCAATTGATGAATGGATAAAGAAACCGTGGTATATTTATACAATGGAATATTATTCAGCCATAAAGAATGATAAAATTATGATATTTGCAGGCAAATGGATGAAATTGGAGTGTATCATGCTACATGAGATAAGCCAATCTCAAAAAAACAAAGGATGAATGATCTCACTGATAAGCAGATGATGATACATAATGGGGGATTGGAGTGGGGCAAGAATGGAGGAAGGACGGACTGTATAGAGGGAAAAGGGGTGGGAGGTATGGGCGGGGGAGGAGAAAATAACAATGAATTAAACACCATTACCCTATGTAGATGTATGATTACACAAATGGTATGCCTTACTTCATGTACAAACAGAAACAACATGTATCCCATTTGTTTACAATAAAAATAAAAAATTGTTCATTAATCTATAAGTCTATAAATAGTACTTGTGATTTATGTTTTTTATTTGGATTAAGGTATGATTATAATTTGTTTTTATAAGAATATGGTGAAAGTAGTGATTAAAATTATTTCTCACATAATACGTAAATGAATAACTTTTAGAAATAAGTTTAAATGCATTTAATATTTTTTATTTTATTACTACATTGTGGAGTATATTCTAAGAAATAAGCCAAAATGCCTAAAGATGTCCATTACAGTAATATATATGGAGTAAAATACATATTGTGAAATGTTTATTAAAAAGCTAAATATGTAAGTCTAGTGAATAATAATCATCATGTCTTTACTACAACCATTAATAATCATGTATTGGGTTGAAATTTTTGCATATATAAAAGTCAAGTTATAAAAATTAGGAGATCATTGCCGAATAATCTCAGTTATGCTAAAGGAATTTATTTTAAAGGAAAGAAACGTCTTGCCTTCACCTCTGCAAAGAAGAACAGACTAATAATGACCTGCACCATGGAGGGTTTTAGGAAACAAAAGAGTGGCAGAGGATCTTTGGTGTGACATTAAGGTTTATCTATGACATGACACAAGCATGAATGAAATAACACATTATGGTTATTATGCTTGATTGGAATATTGACTAAGTCCAGCTACAATTAAGTTGACTGCATCGGGGCTTCTGACAGTCAATAATGAGTGGAGGCATATCCCAAAATAAAAACCACTAAAGGCATGACAGTGCAGTTATGTTGGGTCATCGGTAAATAGGACACTAATCCATTGTGATGTCTTATTTAAGAGGAACAAGTAATTGACCTTGTTTACAGCCTTCACGTTGCAAACTGTGTAATAATTAAGAAAGGGAACTTGTCATGGTCATGCTTTTGATATAGGTTTGGTCAAAGATGGCTGGTGTTCTTGCAAGACAAAGTCAGATAACAGGTGAAGCAGTAGTAAACTTAAAGTGTTGGAAGATGGAGTAAATAAAAACGCACTAACATTACTGAGATATGATTGTTGTTGGTGAATTTCCATGTATGGGATATCTCTTCTGCTTTGGATCACATCTACAAGAACACTTAAAGTCAATTCTATTTCCTTGACAGGTAAAAAAAAGTTTTTTAATAAGGCAGTTTCTGAACATGGGAGCAAAAAGGGTCATTGTTTTTATTTGTTTGTGTTTACTGAAATGTGTTTCCTGTTCTGTCTACTTAAGTTTAACATATAAATGATGTCTTGCTCTAGAAATGTGGAAACTGGCCAAATGTCAATGAGTAAATTGATATATATCGTTTGAAATAAATGCCTCTGAGTCTTCCTCTCTTTAAAAGCATGGGTAATACTAGATATGCTTATGTCCTGCAGATATTCATGATTACGTATTTTAAAGAACTGGAAGCACATTTGCCATTTTTCAGTAGGCAGAATAAGATGGTTTCATATCTTAGAATTATTTTGATTTAAAGACTAAGAAATTTCAATAGACTGATATTAATGAAGAAGACTACCACAACTTAGTAGTGCTGTAAGGTTATGAACAAGACAGTATTGATGTTGGTTTCCTTGTGAACATTTTAGTCTTCCTTGTTTTTAATTTCTCTTGAATTTTAGTGATTCTTGTTCAGCATGAATCATTAGTAAAATTCTAAATAAAATGAGTTTTTAGAAAACACTTTTAAAAAAGAAGAGAAAGGTGTGCATTTTCCTGAAATACAATGAACTACCATTGGTCTTTTAAAATTAAATTCTAGGAATTCAAGTGTCAGGTTAAAGGGGCTAAAAGGATTTGGAACAAATCTAAAAATCTTGGAGATTTGTGAAGAAAAATTTGATCTTCAAAATTTGCTTACTACTGACCTTACACCTTAATTCTGAATTATCTCCAAGTTGGATTTTCTACCATTTGCCAAAATAAAGAATAACATGCTAATAGTTAGTAAAGTAAATTTGGGTATTTTATTGATTAATTCTATCATTCATGCACTGTCTTGAAAATATTTAGTTGCATGATTCATTCACTTTGCACTTAATCAGTCTATGAATTATGTGACTAACCATGATAGGCCAACAGTGCAAATGATAAATTTAATGAATAGAGTTTTCTGATGCATTTTATCTTTCCAAGTACATTATCAAAAATGAAACGTTGCCTCTAATCCTAAGAAAATATAGTGTAACTCTTGGCAGCTTACTACTAGAACATTTTTATTCATGAGGGAACAGGGCAACACTTGCCATTTAGAAAGTAATATGCTTTTCTCTATCTGTGAGGTAAATTTGTTATCATATCTATAATGGAAAGCAAATAACATGTCTTACCATCAGTTTACATTCTTTGTAGCCATTACCATAATTGAGGGCATGGAAATGATGGAAAATACCAGTGTGTTGAAGAACAGCGAAGAGGATACAACGTGAAGGGGAAACTGGTATTATTGATGCCCTAGTGTTTTCTGGTTCATGTCTCTAAGAACAGAGACACCTTTCACATGTTCATTTTTACTCCTCCTTTTATAAGAGGATAGCCATTCCAAGTCTTTGTAAAAATAAAACAGTGAAACAGAATAAACCATAAAGAGGCCAAGATAACTAATCAATTGCATCCATTTAATTAGCCAGAAATATTAGTGAACAATTTTGGATGATTGTCTGAATTGACTAGTGGTTTGACTAAGCTGGTGAATCAGCAAAATGGTAGTTTCATGAAGTAATATGATCAAGAAGTAGATGGTAGAACTCCATATAAAACATGTAAGGAGTGGTAATTTTTAGGTGTTACTTCATCATGGCATCATGCCAGAATATCACTATAGTAATTATATCTTCCAGAATGCATCACAGTAATTGCTACATACTTGACATTGAGAATGGATACATCCTGTATTCCACTATTATATGTAGTTTATAGTTCACATATGTCTCTTATGCTCTATTTTGTGTGGATGAAATAGCCTACTAATTTTTATCGCTCTTGGAATACCTAACCAAGTGCATTCTTCATGAGTTTACCCACAGTAATCTTTTGTAGACACAAATGCAAACATGTTACCTTATGAGAATGCATATTGTCTCATTATTTTAAAAGTCAAGTACAAAAATCTCAATGTAGATTTCAAGTCTGTGTATGTTCAAAATCTGACTATAATCTGCTTATTAGTACCACTCTCCTCTTTATTTTCCAAGCTTTTCCTTACAAAATTTCAATTTTACAGATCAACCAGTCTTCTTTCACACACAGTTCTTAAAGCATTCTGTTTGTCAACCCATCTACCTAACTCTGTTTTTGAGTTCTACATGATAATGAGTTTAGGAGAAACCATTTTGACCCTACAAAACAGGATAAATTTTGCATATTCATCTGTATTGTGTTTGCACATTCACCTATATTTTTCTTTGGGCAAAATATATTACATTTTAATGATTTGTTCAGATTTTTCCTCTTGCTTTTAAGATCTGTGTTTCACAGTGACATGTACATTCTCTTCACCTATTAATTCATCACCCTATAATTTTATAATTAAGTATATAAGAGCAAATCTTTCACAGATATCATGTAGTGATAAAAAAGGTAAGCAAGTAGAGATCTTAATAATTTGGTTGATCATCAAAATACTTTGTTCCTAAGGTTTATATTTAACACAGCTATAGCAGTGTTTGATTCAGATAGTTTGATTCCAAGGTATTTTATTTACCCATTGAGGAATAGTTTCATGCCTGAGGAAGCAGTGATATTTTTACCTTAGTGCTATGCAGATGAAGCTAATTCAGTCATTTACAAATACACTCGTTCATTCATTCATCCAGCTGACATTTGTTGATCATCAAATGCCAAAAGTGAAGGCTTAGCCCATTGTTTAATATTGAGTCTTGTTTATGCTTAGCTAACTGTAGAAAGAGAAATCAGTAATATATTTTTATATGATTTTATTATTTTTCTAATAAAATCAACTATGAGAAATATGGGAGATGTTTATCTTTCTATCAATTGTTTTAGCATTATGTGTACATAGCCACAGAGCTTTTTTTTTTTTTTTTTTTTTTTTTTTACGTTTTATTGACAGGATGGACAAACAATTGTAAAAAAATCGAAAGAAAATATCTTGAGATAAAAAACACAGTAAACTGTATTTACTGTTTCATTTCAACTCATCGAACTCATATCATGCTTAACAATCTGTCTTCATCATTTGACTTTCTTTCCACCCCCTGAATATTAGGAATATTGTTCCCTATTTTATCATCTCCCCAATCTCATATATAAGTTTTGTTTTTCTGACACTAGGAGAAATCCAGGGAACTGTGAATATTGTGTAAGATATCATACCTATGTATTCATATGTGTGTATTTTTCATTATTTACCTAAAAATTAAATTGTGAGGGATTAAAATAGTTCTCATGTAACCCCTTGGTAGTTCTCAGAAGAAGATTGTTGTAAAAGGAGAAGCCTAGCCCTTACTTCTTTCTCAGACTTTCTGTTTGGCTATGTCATGCTTTTTCTTATACATGCCATCCACCATTTTGTCCTCAGAAGAGGCTGAACCAGTGGCGTACTGCTATAAGGCTTTGACTCTCCAAACCTGAGAACTAAATAACCTTTTTTTTCTTCATAAGTAGTTTGCCTCAGATATTTCATTATGATTTTGTAAAATTAGCTAATAAAATACAGAAAAAAGTCTTAAATTTTATCTAATTTGCATTTTGTGAATAAGAAAACATGAACATATGTTGACTGTATTAATCTATCCAATAGCTTTTCATTTATATTTTATTCATGAAACAAATATTTACCACCTACTATATTTCAGCCATTCTGTCAAATGCCGGAAGTTAGTTTTAGATAAGGAAAATGTGGACCTTGCTTTATCTTTTAGTGCAAAAAATAAATCCCAGACACAAGAACTGTAAATTGAGATAAGTATAGAAAAAAATGTATATGTATTCTTGAATCCTTTGACTACCAATTAAAGTTATCTATTGAATAATTTGTAAAAATTTCATTGAAAAGAGGATATTTGAGATAAAAATTAAAAGATGAGAAGCATCCAGCTTTATTTCAATCAGTGGAGCACAAATATAATAATACCATGGTCAAAGGTTCTGAGTTGAGGAATTTTTAATATTAAATGCACTGAAAGGAGAATGGTGTGCCTAGATATCAAATATGGCAAATATTTGAAAAATGAGAACAGAGGGTGAGTTTATGGTCAAGTCAATGTAGCATTCTGATTTGGATAAGTTTTGAGTGTCCCCCAAGAGTGCATTTGAAAAAAAATATATATGTTAAGCTAATAAGACTGCTATATCATTTCAGAAGGAAAATGGTATCGAGGAACAAAAATATGACTCATTGATTTTAGAAAAGGAAATGGAAAAGGAAGCAAATGAAAATGATAAGGTCAGTTGGGAAGATGATTTAGTAACCCAGGGAAGATCACAGATCATTCAGATAAGAGGACTAGTGATGAAATATAACTTAGTAAAATTAATGAGATAGCAATTACAGAAAAATGTTAACAGATTGTAAGAGGAGCAAACAAAATGGAAGAATCAAAAATAATTACCAGATTTCTGACTTCAACAATTAGGTAGAAGTTGATATATACTAAGAAAGACAATCTGACTTAGTAGAAAATTGATAGGTAAATTTGGGAGTTCTTCAATGAGGCATTTTAGAGATTGTGAAATAGATCATTTAAATGTGAATACTTCACATTTGAAAAATGTTCTGTCCAGTTGAGGTCAAATTAAACCAGGTGGATGTATACTTTCGTAACACGAAGAAGAAAATTGGACTTAACAATTTGCAAGATATTGAAGGTATTGAACATAGAGATTTATGAAGAGGTATGGGAGAGATAAGTAGAAAATCAAAACAAAAGAGAAACATGGATATTTAGAGGCTAGGTAGAGAAGAGAATGTGATATATTAGAAAGCAGAGATTGTAATAGGAAGAAAATAACAACTATCAAATGATATAGTTGTTAAGAATATGATGAGTACACATAAATTTTCCTTATTCTGCAATAGGAAAATGTATAGTTATCAGGTTTTTAATTTTTTATTTCACTTCTGAGTCCATAGGCTTAAGGTATACACTTTTATTTCAAAAACCACATATAAAAAATTCATATGATAACTTGTATCTTTCAATTGCATTATTTCAATCATTTAAATAGACTGTATTTTCTAACATTTGGATTTAAATCTACCATTCACCTGTTTCCATTTTGCACTATAAAAACTTTTAACTTACATTATGCTATTTTAAACTATTGTATAATGACTAAAGTCTGATAGTGATTTCTTAGGTTATTCAAGGATCTTAGACATTTAAGTATGTTTATTCCCTTCCATATGTTATGTTGTTATTTACATGTATTTTAAATGTGCATACATGTTAGATGATAAAGAACTTCACTATTGTTTTGTAAATTAAATATTCATTTATATGTACCTATAGATTTATCATTTTTGATTCTCTGCATTTTATTCTGTCTTTATTTTATCTCATAATACTTCCCTTCTGCTTGAAGTACTACATCAACATAACTTACAGTGTAGTCTGTTGGTGACAAATCTTTATAGTTATCTGTGGAACAATGAATTTGGCTTTCATTTTTAGGATTCTTTTCTCTTAATTTTCATTCATTAAATGTGTAATTTCAGTGTTTTCATTTTTTATGGAGATTTTAGCTGTTGGGTTTTTTTTTTTTTGGTTTTTTTCTTTTCGTTATTGTTGTTGTTGTTCTTTTTATATATGATAGTAGAGTATAATTTGACTTTTTTATATAAGCACGGAGTACAGCTTATTTTAATTAGGAGTCCAGTCTTGTGGATGTACAGGATGATAAAATTGACTGTGGTGTATTCATATTACATAAGAAAGTTATGTCAGAATCATTCTACTGTCTTTCTATTCTTTTCCCTCCTCCTTTCCCTTCATCTCCCTTCATCTAATCTACTGAACTTCTATTTTCTGCTCCCTGTCTTGTTGTATGTTAACATCCACTTATCAGAGAGAATATTTGACCTTTGGTTTTTGGGAATTAGCTTATTTTGCTTAGCATAATAGTCTTTAGACACATCCATTCTCTGGCAAAATCATTCTTTTTTATAACCAAGTAATATTTTATTGTGCTTATATACCACATTTTCTTTATCCATTCATCTGTCATAGGGCACCTAGGTTAGTTCCATAGCTTAGCTATTGTGAATTGAGTTGCTAAAAACATTGACGTGGCTCTGTCACTGTAGTGTGCTGATTTTAAGTCCTTTAGGTATATACTGAGGAGTGGAATAACTGGGTCAAATGGTGGTTCCATTCCAAGTGTTCTGAGAAATGTCCATAATGCTTTCCATAATGGTTACACCTATTTGCAGTCCCACCAGCAATGTATGAGTGAAACTTTTCCCCCACATTCTTGCCAACATTTATTGTTACTTGTTTTCTTGATAATTGCCATTCTGACTGGAGTGAGATGGAATTGCAGTGTAGTTTTAATTTGCATTTCTCTAATTGCTAGAGATGTTGAATATTTTTTACATATTTGTTGACCATTTGTATTTCTTCTTCTGTGAAGTGTGTATTCACTTCCCATTTATTAATTGGGTTAATTTTGTTCCTTTTTGGTGTTAAGTTTTTGAGTTCTTTATATATCCTAGAGTTAATGCTCTATCTAAGGTGAAGGTGGCAAAGATTTTTCTCCCATTCTGTAGACTATCTTTCTTCATGTTCTTTTTTTTTCCCCCCTCTCAAAACAGATTGGGGACTCAGGAAATCTTTGTGCTCTTGATTGTTTCCTTTGCTGTGAAGAAGCTTTTTAGTTTGATACTATCCCATTTATTGATTCTTGATTTTACTTCTTGTACTTTAAGTGTTTTGTTGAGAAGTCGTTTCTTAAGCTGATGTAATGGAGTGTTGACCTATCTTTTCTTCTAGTAGACAGGAAATCATTAAAATCAGAGTCAAAATCAATTAAATAAAAACCAAAAAAATTTTAAAAAGTCAAGGAAACAAAAAGCTGGTTCTTTGAAAAAATATCAATGTAATGTATAAATCCCTAGCCCTGCTAACCAAAAGAAAGAGGGAAAAAACTCAAATTTCTAATATTCGTGATGAAAAAAGAAATATCATCATGGACACCACTGAAGTACAGAGGATACACAGAAACTATTTTGAAAACTTATATACTCCAATAAAATAAAATCTTAAGGACATTGACAAATTTCTAGAGACATATGACCTACCCAAATTGAACCAGGAGGACATAGAAAAATTAAACAGATAATTTCAAGCAATGAAATTGAAAATGCCATCAAAAGTCTACCAACAAAGAAAAGCCCAGGACCAGAAGGATTCTCAGCCAGTTCTACCAGATCTTCAAAGAACTAACACCAATCCTCCTGAAATTATTCCATGAGAAAGTTGTTGGTTTTAGTGTTATTTCTTTGAGGCAATGTGATTGTTTTCTCTAGCTTTTAGGGTATTTTTTCCCAACACATCCTAGGTATGATTTCCTTTTATAGAGGGTCAGGTTCTAAAGTCTCTGGTATCTGTTGTTTGTTGTCTTTTGACAATACTAAAAAATTCTCAGTGGTTACCTCTTCAAATATTAAATTGATCATTGTCTCTCCCCTTTTTCATCATATTGAAGATTTTGTCATCTTATGGATGGTACATATACTGTTTTCTTTACTTTTTTTTTTCCACTGCTGGTTTCAAGCACGTTTTCCCCCATTTTGTTTTCTTGTTTTTTGTTTTTGTTTTTGTTTTTTTACCTCAAGCTAATATATACTGAATTGGATTGACAAATCAGATTCACACAAATCAGAGAATATACCCAGTAATGGGTGTTACTATTCATTTCAATAATTCAGTTAATCAAAAGGTTCAGATGTAGCTGAGATAAATTCTAGGACATCAGAGATGGTCTCCACTACTGATGGGTACTTACTATGTCAGGCATGACCATGAGGATTATAATAAATGATGTCTTTAAATAAGGGATATTGTACAACTGAACAATAATGTTATTTCCTGATAAGTAAAGTCCATTTAAAAAATAAAAATGGTTACAGTGCTGTCATTGTTCTAGAATTTCTTAATTTTAATTTTTTAACTTACAAAAATTCATTGATAAACATCTATTTCCATTTTACTTCATCCACTAAGATTCTCCCTATAAGTCTATCATTATACTCTTTTCATTTTTATCTTATTACTTCTAAAGATTTATCAGTATTTCCATGCGAGGTCAATACAAATGCAATCAAACAGAACATGTTCAAAACTGTGGTCAACTTAATTTACCGCAATCAATATACAAATGACCATGAATCTTGAAACTATTAGAATGTGAAACTTATATATCATTTTAACTGAATATTCCAAGAATATTATATGTGAGGAGCATATTAGAAGAATTGACATTAATTTTAAAGAAGTAATCTTGAAAAGAAATTTAATTTCTTTATTTATGGAAGATCACAAGTTTGAGGTGGCAAGACTGTGCAACTTAGTGAGACCTTATCTCTAAAGTAAAAATGGATAGGAGTGTAGCTCATTGGTAGAGTGCTTGCCTAGCATGCAGAAGACCCTGGTTCAATTATTAGTACAAAACTTAATTTTATTTAGTTGTGATGAGAATACTTAAAAGTCCTCTCTTCTAGCTGTTTTGAAATGTACAATGCATTATTCTTAACTGTAGTCTACTGTGGAATAGCACACAAGAATTTATTTCTTTATCTAAGTGTAATATTGTATCTGTTGACCAACTATTCTCCCTGCTTTTCTGCTCTCCCCAGTCTCTGGTAACCACTGTGTTATTCTCAACATCTATGAGATTGTAGATTTTTTAGGCTTTGTATGTGAATGAGAATATGTGACACTTTTCTGTGACTTTTCAATTTAATTTATAAAACAAATTCATTTTATTTTTAGTGTTTAAGAAATAATGTGATGCATGAAAATGACTAATTATCCAATTTCTAATTTAATTTCCATTCTACTTGCAGAAATGATCTTGTATTAGCTGACTGGTGATCATATAGCACAAAGCCCAGACTCTGAGGGACTTATGAATTTTAATAAATGTTTATTTCAGTATAGTCAAAGCATGGTGAATGAAAGATTATAAAGCTAAAACAGTTCCCACTGGGGCTTTGTGGTGGATAATGTAAAATATCTAAGGGATGCCATGAAGACTCTTCCTTTTGAGAAAGAGAATAAAAAGAAATTAGGGAGTGTTGAAGACAATCATCACCATTAAAACCTTTTCTTCGGCATGGGCCTAGGAAGAGGTGACAGGCGCTCCTAAGTGCCAGTTTTTATCTTCTGTCCTCCATCTTATCACTCAAATATTACATGCACTTGTATTCTTTTCTTCCTAATTTCTATGTCTACAACTAGTTAGAAAACTCATAAGCTTATTCAGAAAAGTACAGCTAACTCTCCTTGAGAGATTTAAAAAGGGTTTCACAGGTTGTATTTGAAACTCAAATGATAACTTGTTTGAAAAAGAAGAGAATAGGCAAAGAAATTCTGGAAAAGGAAATAGCATAAATAATAGCAGTGACAGTAGGAAATCCACCACATTACTAGGGAACAGTGATTTCATTGAACCTGGTAGAAAACACTGGTACTAAGGAAGTGGCCTGAAATGAAATTGGAGAGTTGGATGTGATTAAGGAATTTGGACACAGAAAATAGGTAAGTTAGAGAAAACCAGAAGATCTTATTAGTGCAAGTTATGAAGACATTGATTTCAATGTATATAAAGATGGATAAGCAATTCAAAACAGTGTTCAAAAATATGTAGTATATCTTTCAGGGAAGGAAATTAAATTCCCAGCACTAATCTAGCGTGTGTGTGTGTGTGTGTGTGTGTGTGTGTGTGTGTGTGTATGTGTGTGTGTGTATTATACACACACACACACACATATTTTGCACTTGGATACCCCAAATAAGTTAAAATAACTCTACAACATATTTAATTCAAGAAAAATAAGTTAGCAAATAATTATTACATGTGTGGGTATACAGTGGCTTGACAGTAAGGTATTTGATTTTATGGTTCTACCTAACTCTTTTTACCTAAAACTATTCCAAATGTGAAAACGTAGACTAAGGCACTAGAATGTTTAGGAAAATAAACACTTAAATTATAAGTGAATTCCCCTTTCCTGAAGTTTATGTTTCATGCATATAGCATCTACCTAATTTTGTTATGAAAAGGCAACCTCGTATGCTAACCTGTCCATCTTAAACTTTCAAAAAACATTTTATTTTTTAACCAATAAGAAAATTAAATCAGTGAAAGAGACATTTATTTCTCAGAAATTTATTTATTATTTTGCACATTTTTTAAAAGAGATTCTTTCTCAAATTCTAGCTTCACCTGGGGGGTAGGTATACAGTACTTCTACAGCAAGCTACCAGGGTCAAAGTCAGGCTACGAAAAACTATATAGAACATTTGTGTTTGGGCTTTTATTTTCCTATCTAATAATTGCAAGATTTTTTTAAAATTGTAAACAAAAGGGATACATGTTGTTTCTCTGTACATGGAGTAAAGGCATACCATTTGTGTAATCATAAATTTACATAGGGTAATGTTGTTTGGTTCATTGTGTTATTTTTTCCCTTCCCCCACCCTTCCCACCCCTCTTTTCCCTCTATACAGTCCTTCCTTCCTCTGTTCTTGTCCCCCTCCCTAACCCTAACCCTAAACCTAACCCTAACCCTAGCACCTCCCACCCCCCATTATGTGTCATCATCTGCTTGTCAGTGAGATCATTCATCCTTTGGTTTTTTGAGATTGGCTTATCTCACTTAGCATGATATTCTACAATTTCATCCACCTGCCTGCAAATTCCATAATTTTATCATTCTTTATGGCTGAATAATATTCCATTGTATATATATACCACAGTTTCTTTATCCATTCATCAATTGAAGGACATCTAGGTTGGTTCCACAGTCTGGCTATTGTGAATTGAGCAGCTATGAACATTGATGTGGCTGTATCTCTGTAGTATGCTGATTTTAAGTCCTTAAGATTTTTCTACTTTTATGATTTGAATATTATTTTTCTATGTTCAAACTTAGTGTGTTCTTAGTAAAAAAAAAAGTTCCAAAACTAAACTATTGACGTTTTATTTTTTATTTTAATAAAATGGCCTATAACTCCCAATCTTTTCATTCAGTCGTATCTATAATACATGTTCTTGATCTTCACTACAGGAGTCAATGAAATGAGAAGATACCATGACTCTCAGGAGACCTATAGAGAAACAGAAATTTTATATTTGGCAATACACTTTGGGTTATGTCTAACACATTTATATAAGGAGGACAGTATACACATAAATGTCATAGACTGAAAAAACTTCAGCACTTTTCAAGGACAGTAAATTTTGCTCAATTTAACAACCTGTTTTAGGGTAAAGTCAACATATTCTAGGTAGAGCTGAAGAACTCTAAGAGTAATTCTTATTATACCTGATATAATTTTTACCAAATGCACAAGTCATGAATAATTTTTAAATGATCTTATTTTTGTTCAGTCTTATGTTTCTGATTTTTAAGTATTTACAGTGATTCTAGATGATGCCATTGTCATGCTTATTTTTTCTAGACCTTTAACTAAAAACTAGTTAAACAGCCTTATATTTGAAGGAAATTAAAGCTATTATGAGATTATACATTGGCAGTACTCTTGTTGATGAAGATGAACTTCATAATTTCTGGCCTATATAAACCACCATAAAATTCTAATACAAAAAAACACCTTTATATAGACCACATTTTCCATAATAAATAGTTGAAGAGGTTCAACAGATTTCATGGCACTTTAAACATTTGAGTGTTACCATCTTGTTGAAAGTATTTTTCTCAACTTTCAAGAAAGTTCTCTCATTTCTGTTTTTATCAACCGTTTTGTTAGTCTCTTTTATTAGTGCTTCTTTTGCTTGCTATGCATGTCACTAAAAACAGGGAATACCTGTAATAGTCAGCTTCCCTTTTTTAAAAACACAGGATACACTGCCTGAGGCTGGCAAAGTCATGTAACAATCTGGGAAGGGGATATGGAGGAAGGAAGGATAGTAGAATGAATCAGGCATTATTACCCTATGTATGTATATGACTACACCACTGCTGTGATTCTACATCATGTATAACCAGAAGAATGAACAATTATACTCCATTTATGTATGATGTGTCAAAGTGCATTCTACTATTATGTATAACTAATTAGAAAAAATTTTTAAATGTGAAAAAAATATATAAAATGAGAATAATATGAGGGAAATTGTGGTAGTAGGAAACTAGAGGAAAAAAGGTCTTCAACATCTATTTTTAGTGTGAGTTATCTTCTGTTATACTTCTTGATGACTAATTACTAACAAAATCCAATAAAAATAGGAAATATGAAATAAAAAGGTAAAAATTAAAATTACAAAATAATACATAACAATCCATAAAGCTTAAATAGAATGAATCAATTCAATTTTCCAGAGGCATAAACTTTGTTCTTACTTGGGTCTAGTGTTAATTTTTTGTTCTTTATCATACTTGCAGTTTTTCAATTTCTTAGATGTAAATTAGGGAAGATTGTAGGCATTAGTTCTACAAATAGACTTTGTATCCTTTCCTCTGTCTTCCTGGAACTACCATTATATACATGTTGGTACTCTGATAGTGTCCAAAGACCTTCTTTCATTTTTCTTAATTCTTTTTTTTCCCTCAGACAGAAAATCTCAATTGACTTTTTTCAATTTTATCCATTCTTAATCTTCTAGATCAAATACACATTTTTCATTTCAATTATTATACTTCTCAATTACAGGATTTCTATTTAGTCCTCTTAATCATTTTCATTTCTTTATTGATATTGGTAAGACATTGTTTTCATACTTCCCTTCGATGGTTGGATAGTCTTTCCTTTTGTTCTTTCAACATATTTGTAATAGTTGAAGTCTTTATCTGATATATCTAACATCTAGGCTTCCTTGAGGTAATTTCTATTCTCTTTTCCTGAGTATGAGTCATACATTGCTATTTCTTTATAAGTGCTATAGTTTTTAATTGAAAATGGGATATTTTAAGTAATGTAATTGGGCTACAATGGAGATAGTTTTTGCCTGTATTTTCATTGCCTTTCTAGAAGAGTGAACTTTTGGAAGCCCTTGCTCTTCCATTCTGTAACTGCTTCTTTCCTGTGTATTTAGAATTTTTTATATATTTTGCATACAAGTTCTTTATCACATAGATGACTTGCATATATTTTCCTCCATGATTAAGATTTGACATTGCATATCTTAACAGTGTCAAAGACAAGTTATTAATTTTGATGATGTCCAGATATATCAATTATTTTATGAAATTGATTGTGTTTTTGGTGTCCCAAATAAGAATTAGTTGC
Organism: Sciurus vulgaris; assembly: GCF_902686455.1. NCBI lineage: Eukaryota > Metazoa > Chordata > Mammalia > Rodentia > Sciuridae > Sciurus > Sciurus vulgaris. The sequence goes on from NC_136464.1 coordinate 120,549,592, forward strand.
CTAATTAAGGTCTATGTTTAGATTTTTTTTATTTTGACTGTGATACATTTTGAGTTAATATTTGCCTATAGCACTAAATATAGATAGTAGATTTTTAAAAATGAGGCTATCCAATATTTCTAATGTCACATATTAAAAAGACTAGATTTTCTTACTGATATTCATGTGTATCTTGATTAGAAAATCTTCCATCTATATATGTGGGTTTATTTCTCACATCTTAATAATCTTCTGATCCATAATTATAGCCTATTTATATTTATTTTAATGATCCTTAATTTTATTAAAGTTTATTTCTGTCTAATGGAATTCCTGCTTGTTCATTATTAGTATGTAATAATAAGTTATTTTATTAATAATAAATCGCCCCTTCAATCTTGCTAAATTTGCTTATTAGTTCTAGTAATTTTTTCTTTACTTTTAAATAGATGTTTTGAAGTTTCTTGCATCGACAGTAAGGTTGCCTCTGAATAAAAACTATTTTATACCTCATTTTTCTCTTAAGATACTCTTTATCTTATTTTTTTCTTCTTTCACTGTATGTAATCCAAAATGTACAATAAAAGTGTTGAAAAGAGTTATTCTGACCATAAGGGAAAATGTTTAGTCTTTCATCATTAAGCATGATGTTGCTGTGGGGTTTTCATAGTTGTCTCTCATTGGTTTGTAGAATTTTCTTCTTACTTTATTTTCGTGAGAATTTTTTTCAGGATCAGTCATTGGATTTTTTTAAAAGTACTCTTTTCTGCTCCCTATTGGGATGATCATATATGAGTTTCCTTTTTTAAAGTGTTATTATTATAAATCACACAATTTTTTAATGCTAGAAACATTTTTTTTTTGCATTCATGAAACTAAAACCACATATATGATGTAGAAATATTTTATATTTCTGAATCTAATTTAAAGTAGTTTATTCAGAATTTATTTTTCCAGTTCAAGGAAATTTCTAATTTCCAATTTATTTTTTTCATTTAATATAGATTTAGTGTTCAAATATTCTTGGGATTTTCACATTCTTAGGAATGTTTAATAGTCCTACTCACAAAAAATTTTGAAGACTTAATCTTTCAATTAAAGCAATGATTAAGGAGATAACTGGTTTTCCTTTGGCATTGTACTGATATTTAAGCACTATAAGATTTCATAGCTATTTGAGTTTATCTAACTAGATACTTGGACTAGTTTTTAATCCAGAATAGCAAAACCTTTGCATATGCAGAAAGAGATAAGTCTAATTGAGGAAGGGATAAATTCTTTAAAAAACATACAAATCACCACTGTTCTGAGGTAGGAATAGGGAAATGGGATTTATATCTCTGTGAATGGGCAAATAGTAAGTTCAGTCTACAATTCCAAAATATGGCAGCTTTGAAGAATAACCAAAGTGATAAGTGATAAGAATACAGAAGAGCAGTTAACTATTTTGATCCATGAAATTTCAAAATAATAGCTACACTAAGTTTATGGCCACTCTTTACTTTTTTAATTTGTTATTTTTAGATATACATGACAATAGGATGTATTTTGATATACATATATGGGGCACAACCCATTCCAATTTAGATCCCATTCTTTTGGTTCAACATTATGTGAAGTTTCACTGATCGTGTATTCATATATGAGTATGGGAAAGTTATGTCCGATACATTCTACTGTCTTTCCTTCATACCCCATTGTCCAATCCAATGAACTTCTATATTTCCCTTTTCTATCCTCCCTTGTTGTGGGTTAGCATCCACATGAAGTTTTCCCACTCCTTGGCTTATACCCAAAGGACATAAAATCAGTATACTATGGCCACACTTTCTTTTGACTCTCTTTCTAATGGTGCTCATGATTACCCCTAGTACCTGATAATATATTTTGTTTGGTAAGAAATGTTTTAAATAATATATACTTCACTATCTTAAAAAGACTTGTATGTGGGGCTTGGGATATAGCTCAGTTGGTAAAGTGCTTGCCTTGTATGCACAAGGCCCTGCGTTCAATCACCAGCACCACAAGCACATGTGAAAAAAAAAGAGAAACTTGTATGTAAGTTTATGTATTAGTAAATTTGCTATTGATTTTAGACAAATACATATCAAAGGAAATTATATCCAGGACTAAAGATAAAATAAATAAGAATAGTAGACACTTCTGGCTAATTTCTTAGTCATGTGATTAAGATCTCTAAATTCCTGAAATTCTGCTTTTTAAATACAGTATTTACAAGTTTTCATGTGCATAAATTAATAATGTTACCTTTAGTATACATCAGTTACACATGGTCTTGGTTTATAAGAAGGATTTTCTTAAAAAAAAAAAAAAAAGAAAACCTTTCTGACTTTATTATGCAGAAGCCATCAGACATTGTCAAGCTAAGACAATCATCTTGATTATTTTTGGTTGTTTGGAGGATAAGTAAAATTCACTCAGACAAAAAATAGTAACTCTTGGGAGGCAAGCAATTTTGTTTTGTAATGAAGTGTGCTTCCCTAAAAGGTGATTATAATGGAGTCTGAAGGGATAGGGATAAAAGCCTTATCGTTTATTTTTTTTTTTTTTAAGTCTTTCATATCAGTAAGCTCTGGGAATGTGGTCAGATAGTCTTTGCGGGCTGAGGTATCCTCCAGTGAGCTGCTTTGATACTAACAGAGTTACATGTTTAGGACATGAACATCCCAGTATCTGTTCCATCGGGCACTTTGTTCTTCATATAAATCACAGATAGTGAATACAGGATGCTGAGTGGTCCACTGAAGAGCAGAGCTAATTTTTAGTACATTGTCCTCTATCTCCAACACTCAATCAAATATTTTGTACGCTAGGTTTTGTTCTTGGAAAATTCTTACATGTTTTCAAAATGAGAAACTAATCTTCCAGTTTCACTCACTCTGAAGATCCTAAGATCTGTGTTGATGTGTGCATGTGTGTGTAAGTGTTTGTGTGTGTTTTCAGAAACAGGGACTCCTTATATTGCCCAGACCTGCCATAAATTCCTGGGCTCAAAGTGATACTCTTGCTTCAACCTGCTTGGAGGCTGGGACTACAAGTGTAAATCACCATATCTGGCTAGATCTTATTTAAAAATTATTTATTTATTTAAAATTTATATCCAAAGAAGATCAACTTTAAATAATTTTTACTCTCCACTTTTTTTATTAAAATATTTTTTTATTTTTGCAGACACATTTTGATTCATTATACACAACTACTTTTCACTTTTAATAAGACATATTTTTCAATGGAATAATCACCCAGACATTTACTTTTGGGGACATTGATGATAAATAAATATAAACAAACATAAAATTTTAACATTAACATAAAACATTAAATTTTAAATCTATACTCCAACAAAATAGAAAATTTCGAAGACATCAACAGGTTTCTAGAGACATATGAATTGCCTAAACTGAACGAGGAGGACATAAACAATTTAAATAGACCTTCAAGTACTGAAATAGAAGTCATCAAAAGCCTACCAAGAAAGAAAAGTCTGGGACCAGATGGGTTCTCAGCCGAGTTCTACAAAACCTTTAAAGAAGAGCTCATTCCAATACTTCTCAAAGTATTCCATAAAATAGAAGAGGAGGGAACCCTCTCAAACTCATTCTATGAAGCCAATATCACACTGATACCTAAACCAGACAGAGACTCATCAAGGAAAGAAAATCTCAGACCAATATCCTTAATGAACATCGACGCAAAAATTCTCAACAAAATTTTAGCAAATCACATACAAAAACATATTAAAAAGATAGTGCACCATGATCAAGTGGGTTTCATCCCAGGGATGCAAGGTTGGTTCAACATCAGGAAATCAATAAACGTAATTCACCATATCAATAGACTTAAAGTCAAGAATCACATGATTATTTCAATAGATGCAGAAAAAGCATTTGATAAAATACAGCACCCCTTCATGCTCAAAACACTAGAAAAAATAGGGATAGTGGGAACATTCCTTAACATTGTAAAGGCCATCTATGCTAAGCCCATGGCTAATATCATTCTAAATGGTGAAAAACTGAAAGCATTCCCCCTAAAAACTGGAACAAGGCAGGGGTGCCCTCTTTCACCACTTCTATTCAACATCGTTCTTGAGACTCTGGCCAGAGCAATTAGACAAACCAAAGAAATTAAAGGGATACGAATTGGAAAAGAAGAACTCAAACTATCCCTGTTCGCTGATGACATGACTATATATTTAGAGGAACCTGGAAATTCCACCAGAAAACTCTTAGAACTCATAAGTGAATTCAGTAAAGTAGCAGGTTACAAGATCAATGCCCATAAATCCAACGCATTTTTATACATAAGTGATGAATCTTCAGAAAGAGAAATTAGGAAAACTACCCCATTCACAATAGCCTCGAAAAAAATAAAATACTTGGGAACAAATCTCACAAAAGAGGTGAAAGACCTCTACAATGAGAACTATACAACACTAAAGAAAGAAATTAAAGAACACCTTAGAAGATGGAAAGATCTTCCATGTTCTTGGATAGGAAGAATTAATATTGTCAAAATGGCCATACTACCTAAAGTGCTATACAAATTCAATGCAATTCCAATTAAAATCCCAATGACATACCTTACAGAAATAGAGCAAGCAATTATGAAATTCATCTGGAAGAATAAGAAACCCAGAATAGCTAAAGCAATCCTTAGCAGGAAGAGTGAAACAGGGGGTATTGCAATACCAGATCTTCAACTCTACTACAAAGCAATAGTAACAAAAACGGCATGGTATTGGTACCAAAATAGAAAGGTAGATCAATGGTACAGAATAGAGGACACGGACACAAACCCAAATAAATACAATTTTCTCATACTAGACAAAGGTGCCAAAAATATGCAATGGAGAAAAGATAGCCTCTTCAACAAATGGTGCTGGGAGAATTGGAAATCCATATTCAACAGAATGAAACTAAACCCATATCTCTCACCATGCACGAAACTAAACTCAAAATGGATTAAGGACCTCGGAATCAGACCAGAGACCCTGAAGATTATAGAAGAAAAAGTAGGTCCAAATCTTCACCTTGTTGGTCTAGGATCAGACTTCCTTAACAGGACTCCCATAGCACAAGAAATAAAAGCTAGAATCAACCACTGGGATAGATTCAAACTAAAAAGCTTTCTCTCAGCAAAGGAAACTATCAGCAATGCAAAGAAAGAGCCTACAGAGTGGGAGAATATCTTTGCCACCCATACTTCAGATAGAGCACTAATCTCCAGAATCTATAAAGAACTCCAAAAACTCTACTCCAAGAATTCAAATAATCCAGTCGACAAATGGGCTAAGGAAATGAATAGACACTTCACAGAAGAAGATCTACAAGCAATCAACAAACATATGGAAAAATGTTCAACATCTCTAGTAATAAGAGAAATGCAAATCAAAACCACCCTAAGATTCCATCTCACCCCAATTAGAATGGCGATTATCAAGAATACGAGCAACAACAGGTGTTGGCGAGGATGTGGGGAGAAAGGTACACTCATACATTGCTGGTGGGGCTGCAAATTAGTGCAGCCACTCTGGAAAGCAGTGTGGAGATTCCTTAGAAAACTTGGAATGGGCCCTCCATTTGACCCAGCTATCCCACTCCTTGGCCTATACCCAAAGGACTTAAAATCAGCATACTACAGAGATACAGCCACATCAATGTTCATAGCTGCTCAATTCACAATAGCCAGACTGTGGAACCAACCTAGATGCCCTTCAATTGATGAGTGGATAAAGAAGCTGTGGTATATATATACAATGGAATATTACTCAGCCATAAAGAATGATAAAATTATGGCATTTGCAGGCAAATGGATGAAATTGGAGAATATCATGCTAAGTGAGATAAGCCAATCTCAAAAAGCCAAAGGACGAATGATATCGCTAATGAGTGGAGGATGACACATAATGGGGGGGAGGGAAGGGTTAGTGTTAGGGTTACAGTTAGGGTTAGGGAGGGGGCAAGTATGGAGGAAGGAAGTACTGTATAGAGGGTAAAGAGGGGTGGGAGGGGTGGGGGGAAGGGAAAAAATAACAGAATGAATCAAACAACATTACTCTATGTAAATTTATGATTACACAAATGGTACGCCTTTACGCCATGTACAAACAGAGAAACAACATGCATCCCATTTGTTTACAATAAAAAAAAACATTAAATTTTATACTTGAAAAATAATAGCATATATTTTGGAATTTTGTTAGTAACTTGGGAAATAATGAGATTCTATTTTGGTGTCTCCTTTGCTAAATAGATGTTTTTCTACCACATTTTGCCTAAAGCCAATTATCTTGCTACTTTTACCAACTAAAAGAATCATTTCAGGTGTTATTTTGAAAGCTAACTGGGATTTGAATATTGTTGTCATGAATGAGATTAAACAAAATGAACTGTATTGTGAAACAGGATTTCTAAAACATGATCAGTTGATGTGTATGTGCCTTTCTTAATGGATCTAGATATTGGGCCTTCTTGTCATGTTAATTATTTTGTTAGGAAAATATTGTATTAATATAATATTAATATTAATATTGGTATTAATAACTAAGGCCAAAGTGATATGTTATTTAACTCCTTATTTCACTGTAGGTGAAATTCTGTGGAGAAGTTTAACTGAAATTTGAAGGAAAAAAAGTAGTTAATTTTTAAAGAGGTAATAGATTTAGTTAGTAAAAAAAAAATAACATGGAAACTATAAGTTCAAAACTCCATTACCCAGGTATCTTATTTGCTAAAGGGATTATAGATAAGTCAGAGTAATAAACTAAACTGTTTCTATGTTTGTGCTACCTCACCGATTCTACCTGGTAATCACTACTGCTTAAGAAGAACAACTAGGACTAAGAAAATTGAGTTTATTCTTCTGATGCTTATTTTTTATTAGCTTAGTTTATTAACGAATGGGCCATTTTACTGTCCATTTTTTCTCTGCGTCTTCCTGCCAACTAGGTCAATTAAGCCTATCAAAATGAATAATGCTTTACTTACATATTCTTCAAAAATTGGAATAAGTGATGAAGAATGACAAGGTACAGATTTCAGATGTTAAAAAATTTAACTAGAAATATAATTTACCACATTCAAATTATTACTAACTCAGGAATCGAAAATGATAGAATCCAGGTTATTAGCATATTTTAATTTTTCACATTAAATATATACCCTACTCACTTAAAAAGATATTATGATCAAATTATGAGACATGAAAGTGCAAACAAGTATTTTTGTGATCACAACCAAGAGAACTACACTTGTGCCTCTCTGAGGTAGTATGCACAAATACAAAATAGAGATATGTATACCTTCATACCCAACAGCATTTCCTGAGCATCATTTATCTGCAGGGTATTGTGCTAGGGTTGGGAAGTGAGGGTGTAACAAAGATCTTTGAAATAAGACCCCACATTATCAAGGAGCTTAAAGATAAAATGCTGTATCTTCATTCAGACATTTTAGAAATATTATTTAGAGAGCCAGTGCTACTGCTAGTTGAAGAAGGTGGCTAGTAGGATTACATTCAAAGGTATATTATGTGAAATAGCTCCTGGAAACTTTCTGAAAAACAAAAACAAAAACAAAGCTTTCTCTTGTCTTCAGAAAGTTTTTACAGATGCTCCCTGATTTATGGTTGCTACATCCCAATAAATCTTTACTAGTTTGAAAGCATTGTACTATAGCTGGATCTTAACTGTACCCCAATGTCTTTGTGTTAAAGGCTTTTTCCCTAGCTTGGCACTATTGGAAGGCAGTAGAACCTCTAAGAGGTAGGGCATAGTGGCAGGCCTTCAGGGTGTACCCTCAAAGGAATAGTGGAACTATGACCTCTTGTTCTTCTTGTCTTTCATTCCCTGGAGATTAAGTGAGCAGTTTTGTTCCACCAGGAGCTTCTGCCAGGATATACTACCTCTCCATAGTCCTAACAGATCATTCACAGAAACCTCCCAAACTATGAGCCAAAATAAGCTTAGTAAGTTTATTATCACACATATTTTGCTATAGTGAAATAAATCTATAACAGTAAGTCAAAGATTTGTTTAATGCATTTTACCTGTTAAACATGATAACTTAGCAACACAGTATATTGCTGTTAAATTGCTGCTGCTTTAGGATAATAACCAAATTTCTCACCATGCTGTGTGTTTATTCTGCCTTGCCAATCTTATTTCTTCACACTATTTCTATTGTGTAGGTTTGGCTTTTGCAGAATCTTGATTTCATTACTTAAAGATTCCCACACATACTGACCCCTCCATCTTTCTCTAGTGTACTTTCAACCAATACTTTATTCTCAACCCTTCCTTTCTCTACTCAAATATTAGGTCCCTGACTCCACAAGACTAGATCTGGTTCTTTAACTACAAGTTCCAATTGCATCCTTTATTCTTCATAGCACTTATCACAGTGAAAATTTAATAATTAATTATGTAAGTAGCTGTTGAAAGTCAGTCATCTTGCCATTGTATAATTCTCATGGACAGCCTATCTCATTCACCACCCCAATGTTTCAAGCAAGTGAAAGTAAGTAGAAACTATGAATTCAAGCAAGTGCAATAAAAATTTTCAGTACATTTGTTGCACAACGAAATTTAGTAAATCAAATTATCTTTTATAAAATTTTAATGAATTATAAAGGATAATAAATCTGATTATAAAACATAATGACTTCCTGGGTGATTGAATCTTTATTCCTATTATCCCTCTTAAGACCTCAGAATAGGTCCTTATATAATATTACAGTGGTACCCAAAGGTCCATTCTGTAGATAATATAATGTGAATTGTGTATGCTTTATTTTCTAGAGCAGTTTTAGGTTTACAGAAAATTTAAGTGGAAGATAGATATTTCTTCTATCACTCTTTATCCTCACATATTCACACTAACCCACTGTGAAAGTTTCCCACCAGAGTGGTACATTTGTGACAATTGATGAAACTACTTTGATACATCATTATCACCCAAAGTTCATAGTTCACATTAGGGTTCACTCTTGATGCTATACATTCTGTGCATTGTGACAAATGTATAATGACATATATACAGCATTACAGAGAAATACAGAGTATTTTTACTATTCCAAAAATCCTCTATGCTCCACCTATTCATTCTTTATTTCCTTCAACCCATGATAACCACTGATCTTTTTACTGACTCTATAGTTTAACCTTTTTCAGAAGGTCATATATTTGAAATCACCCTGTATACAACCTTTATAGATTGGCTTCTTTAACTTAGTAATATGCACTTAAGGTTCCTGTGTGTCTTTTCATAGTTTGACAGCTCATTTCTTTTTAACATTTTCTATGCTTAATCCATTCCCCTAGTGAAGGACATCTTGGTTTTAGTGTTTTTGATCTCTAGCATTTCTTTTTAGTTTTTTTCTTACAGTACCTCTATCTCTGCTGACATTGCCCATCTGTTCTTGCAAGCTGTTTTATCTATTAGAGTTCTCAGCATGGCATTCATAGTTGCTTTAAATTCTTGTTTGATAATTCCCAGATTCCTGACATAACTGAGTCTGTTTCTGATGCTTGCACTGTCTCTTCAAACTGTGTTTTTCCCTTTTAGTATGCCTTGTAAATTTTTCTTGATAACTATACCTGATGTACTGAGTAAGAAAAACTTCTAAACACATATTTAGTAATGTGATATGTGTAGATGTGAGGGATCAGACATATTCTTTAGTACTATGATCTTTTAGTGAATTCATAGCTCTGGACCGTAGAATTCATATGTGTTCTGCCACCCCTCAGAAGGGTCAGAATGGCTAAAGCAGATTGGATTGGGATATTTCCTTTCCTCAGGTAGGTTAGGTTCTGAAAGATAATAGTAGTTTAGTTTCTGTTAAAAGTATTTCTCTTGAAGGTAGACATTGTTACAAAGAACATGTAGTGGTGTGTTTTAGAATGGTACTATTTTCCCTCCCTGTATCAGAAGCAAGAGGATATTTTTCTTCAGTATTCACAGTGAGAGAAGTTTAAAAATCATAAAAATGGGGAGAAGCTTGTGACCAGAACCCCAACTTGTTTCTTTCGAGCCTCTGGAAATTCGTAAGATACAGTTCAGGATTTTCTGACTCTCCGCTAGTCTGGCAGAGGTTTATGCTCATGGGATTTTGCTCTGATAAATTGAGATTCTCTATTTTCACCTGTCTTTTTCTCCAATGTATGGAATAGTGACCTTCTCTGACATATCTAAGAAGAGTTGTTCACAACTTTTTTCTGTTGTGAGGATAGTGTTGGTTTATTCGCTTTTCATATGCCGGACCAAAAACTGGAATCCTTTATAATGTATGATTTAAAAAAAAATTCAAAAATTGTGGAAATGAATGCTTTTATATGGACCAGGTATTATTCTAAGTGCTTTACACATTTTAACACATTTCAAATTCAGAACTACTCTAGAAGGTAGTTATTGTTATAGATTCTATTTTATAGGTGAAGGAACTTAGGCACAGGGAACCTAAGGAATTTCTCCAGGGTCACATGACTTGTGTTATGCCATGAAAAGGTGAATCCAAGCTGTTTAAATCCAGTCTGTGCTTTTAGTCCACATGCAACTGTTAATTACCTACAACTGTTTACATTCCTTCTCCCCTTTCTCCTTTGTAAAGAAGCGTAATTGAATTCAGTAATCCACCTTTCCTCAAAGTGATCAAGTCTTTGGGAGAAGAGAATCAGAAGGAACAGAATCATACTGGTTTAACTGATCATGCTGTTTATATTTTCTTCAATTGGGATTGTTTCAGGGATAGACATAACTGGTCAAAACAAACTGGTCAAAGATACATGAAGGAAGTTCTATGAGATCTCTAGAAATGTATCTCTTTTTCTGTTTTACATTGTCATGTAAAATATGGAATTCATGTGTGCAGCCACCTTATGAATATAGGAGGTTATAGTTGACATACTGAGATTGGGCAGATTAGTAATATGAGAAGAACCTGAGCTTCTGATTATGTCCCTGAGCTTTTTGAAAAATTAACCCAGTTCTGGAACCAGGTTTGTGAGTTATTTTTGTCTGAGACTATAACATTTCCTAACTGTTGAAGATATTTTGATAGGTATTTTTTATAACTTGCTACTGAATGTAACTAATGGTGCAAAAACCAAAAAAGCAATGGATAAATTTAAAGTAGTTATTTGAGAGTTATGCCTTTTGCCTGACAAATAGTATTTCTCACCATAAGATCCAGAAAATTTGGTCCCCAAAATAAAACAAGCTACAGAACATTTGAAACAATATTTTAGGGGAAATAAAAATATGTAATAGTTAAGAAGGTAGAAATTGAAATCAGACTCCTGTTTCAATTTTTTGTTGGAACACTTTCAAATGTTGTGACCTTAGACAAGTTGGTTAACTTTTCTAAGCTTTGGTTTCTTCACAAGGAAAATACCTACCTAGTAAAAATACCTCAGGATTATTATGAGGGTTAAACAAGAGAATCTATGTGAAGTTCTAAGAAAGTACAGAAATGAGGCATTACAAGAACTAAATAAATGTGAGCCATCATAACACTTTGATTTTATGAATTACAATATCCCCCACCACTTATTTTCTTCCTTATAAAATAGTCATGTTCACACAAGGGAAATTCACACTGGAGTAAAACTGGTTCTAGTTATTGTACTTTACTAAGTTTTCTTAACATTATCTGAATAATTTCAAGAGAAAAAATAGATTTGTTTAAACAAAATCACCTTAAAATTACTATATATTTTAGAATTGGCTTTTTAGTCTATCTACACTGCTGATTTTCCAGTTTTAGTGTAGAATAGCAAATATTTATATGATGTTAATCTTATGGATAGTATTTAAGTGCCAAAAAATGTAAGTTTTCAGTTTATGCCAGGTATAGACTATTAGAGGTCAATTCTGATACCTTGTATGCTTCTTTTAATTGATTATTAGAAATGAATTCAGTAATAAAATAGAAGTTCCATTTTAATATGCAAGCATAGTATTTTTAGTATTTGACAATGATATGTATAAGTTGTAAGTATGAAAATAGATTTGCCATTTTCTAAGATATTAATCGGTCCCTTGCTTCCCTTATAACAAGATTTTTAAAATGTATTTTCCCAAGACTCTTATTCATTTATTTTCTTAGTTTTTTTCTTTTAAGCCACAGACCCAATGATTCCCTTTGATAGCCTTTCTTCATTTTATTCTTAATAATGACTCTTTGGGGAGCAATGCTATGGGGAATGAGATTGATCACCCATCACTGCTGCTGATGTGCTGTTTAACCAAGCCGGTGAACCATACACTGTCATCATAGAGGGTATCAAATCAACAGTGTGTGCCATGCTGCCTACACTCCTGTGCACCTAACAATAATGACAATTCTTTTAGTTCATTAGACAGCCCAAGAAACTGCCAAGTAAGTTAGAGGATAAATTATTTTATGTGATTTTGGGGTAATCTTTGTGAATAAAGAAGTTAGAAAACTGTGTGCTGAGTATATGACTTCCTTATTTAGAATGTTATTTGTTCAGAAGATTCCATCATTTAGGACACAAAGAAAAAAAGAGTGTTTTGGATCTAAATACATGATGATTTTTAGCAGGTAATTCTCAATGGCAGTGTCTTGTCTTCCAATCACTTTTGGAAACATGGCAACTTATTTAGCCATTTGTTTACTGTTCTAAAATTCTTTGACTTTGTGCTATGCTTTTGTTCAGTTAGGATTTTGAGAACCTTTTTATCAAAGAGAAATATAAATTATTATGTTTATTGGTTAATTATTGTATCTATTAATATTTTGGTTCCCAGTGACACTGTCAGACTTTCTAAGACAACATCCCTATTGTATGTTTGTCTTCTAGTGGCCATACCTTACCCAATGTTTATATCCTGCTTAAATCCTTAATTTTTACCCTGTTTAAGTATACAGAATTTAACATTTTCTCAAATATTTTAGTATGGAGTTTGTTATTTAACAAAGAAGACTATAATATAAAAATCAGTTGCTTCTATTCTCAGATAACTTTTTGTTTATACTATTTTCTCCAAATTTGCTTTGAAGAGTATGATTTTAAAAACACCAATTTTTAAAAATAGATTAGTAATATTCACCTTTCACATATCAGAAAAATTTGTTATCAAAACCAAATTTCTGTACAAAACCAAGTTTTTTGTTCATAACTATCTCAGAAATATCTAAAAGTTAATAATGTTTAACATTTTAAATTTAATGAGAATAACATTGCCAATTCACATAATAAAATAATTATATTTTAATACTGGATGTAATATGGAGGAATTATTATTAATTATTTTTAAGGAAAAACATGTTTTTATAATCTTGAAAATTAAAGAACTAGTCTTTATTTGAAAATAAACATAAGCACATTTTAAGTTAATATATAATAATTCTTAACACGTCTCACATTTAACTGAACCCCAAACAGCTTTTTGCTTGCTCCCTGTTTCTCTGTCAAAATTGATTGCTTTCTCCTTCTTGACAAGGTCTCTGTTTTTGTCTTTTTCCAACTTATATCTTGGTTACAAAATGAGTGCCTTAGTCCTAATAGATAATAAAAAAATTGAATAAGAAAATGAATTAAGTAAAATAATCAGTTCATCCATTATTGTGTGTGTATGTGTGCGTATATGTGCATTGTGTGAATTTTAGAATGTACTAGATCATATGCTTGGAATATTTCACGAATAAAATAAATATAATAGGATATATAGAAAGTAATTTATTTGAGTTTCTTTGCTTCATAAGTGTGCTTAGACATTGACAATATTAGTGCTTTTGAAGTCACTACAGGCAGAGATCCACTAAACCTTATAGAGAGTCTTTTAACTTTATATGTGCATTATGTGAGGCAGCTTAATGAAGAAGGAGGGAATATAAGAAAGAATAATATGCACTTTAATAAATCATATATCCTTGTGCTATTTAAATGTTTCTTCAAGGTTGATTGAAACTTTAACCTCAGTCTCAATAAAAAAGAAAAGCTTCAAATTTGCCAGACCTTGAATTTTTACAACACTATGTTGAATTATGCAGTGATCAGTCAATTATTCATCTCCCTCAGCCTGAGATAGCTGTGCTTTGAAAAGCATGCAAAAATGGGGCTACAGAATGTGATGCTGTGTCAACACATTTCACTCAGGATTGCTTACAAGACAAATTTTTGTTTCAACATTGATTCTAGTTTTCTTGATGTTTGCTTCTAATAAGGTACCTGTTACAAATCAATTTCAGTTTGCATGCTTTAGTTTCTGATTCAGGATGATACACTGCCAAAATGACATTACTGCCTTTTCCATAGATTTCTGCACCCGTGTGAGAAATAGAGATCTTTCATAATTCAAGGTAATCTTCACATAGGACCGCAAAACAAGTCTACTTTTCTGCTAATAGAAGAAGCAAGAATGAATGAACTAGTTCTGTATTCCAGAAGAAATTTATCTGTGATAGTTGGAATTCTTAATATTTCATCAATAAAATAAATGGAAATAGGGATGCATAGATGTAAGTTTGCTGGCCTCTAATATGTCTATTTCAATGGAAGAATTCTATTTAGGAAACAGAATAAGGAAAGAAAGATTTTATCAGTGATGAAAGGCACAAGCTTGGAATCTGAATACTTAGTTCAAATCACAGTTTTACCATTCGCTAGCTCTTTAATATAGGACAAGTAGATTTCTTGTCATGAGTCTCAACTTCCTCATTGTTACAACAAGGAAAGAAAACTTAATTCATAGGATCATTATGGAGATTATATAGAAGAATTTATGCTAAGTATTTGAAATACAGTGTTTGCCTCAATGTAAGCACTCACAAAATTTTTATCTGATTTTATTAACCAGTTGTCAGAGTTGAGAAGTCACAGTTATATGAACTGTAGGACACAAACTTTATAAAACTAGTAAATTTGATAAAATACTCTGTCCTAAATCATTAATGAATACTTGCCAAAATTCTATTTCCAAACTTCTTTAGCTATTTGAATTTAATAGTAGGTATTTAGCAATAGAATAGTATGCAGAATTAGCTTCTTGCTGTGATTATCCATAGTGACAGCTCTATCTGTCTCATTGTTCCCATCAATACATTTATCTTGCTTTGTTTTTATAAGCTCTTTCAGCATAAGTAGAACATTCAGAGACCCAACATAAATTATGGAATTCAAATCTCAGTTGATTTCCTGTTTAAGGTTAATGTATTGGGGCAGTCCAAACTTGACAATGAAATTGCTCCCACGTTCAAGGAAAGATGGTTGAATGGAATTGAAAATTTGGAAACTATTCAATTCAGGTACATTGTGGACCCAAAACTTTCATTTTAACATTAAATATTTTGCAAGGTTGAGTAGTTTAAATGCAATATTAAAAATTTTTGTTGTTGTCAAAATGTTTATTCATGACTGCAGAATAACATACAACTTATTTCAAAATTAGCAAAAGAAAGTGTGTTAGATTTTCATTGCTATGACCAAAACACTTGACTAAAATAACTTAGAAGAGGGAAACCTTATGTTGTCTCATGGTTCCAGATGTTTAGTCCATGGTCAGCTAAGTCCATTCCTCTGGCTCGGGATGAGGCTGAATTTTATGGCTGAAAGTTGTGATGTGTGATGGAGGAGTGCCATTTCATTCCTGGTGATACCGCTCCCTGTAATGTTGAAGTTTGAATCCTAGAGAAGCACGCCAAGGCAAGCATATTAAGCAGGTTTTATTTAAAGGTAATAATATAGACTTATCCCGGGAGGGAAAAGGGGGCCATGGCTGATGTTCTAAAGTCCCAAGAAGTGAGTGCACCCTACATCTTTTATAGGTTAACCTCTCTTTTGTTCTCCAGTTGTCTCCCCCCTTATCTCTCCTTCCTGCCTATGTGACTAGGCCTGGTTTTGCAGGTGAGATACATAAAGTGAGAAGTGGATGGGGCAGGGGGATGGCCAAAGTGATTCAGCAAGGCAAGGGCCCAGGGGGCATTATTTAGCAGCTCCTTGCTTGCAGTCCTTGATAAGGACAGGTAAATTTGGTAATCAATGGGCTCTAGAGATCCTTGACATTCCATTCTCCCAGGGGCTGTCTCCATCTTCAAAAACAGATGGCTTTCATGGGTTCATTTCCTTGATTTGACCCAATCCCCTATTTCTACACTAACTGCCTGTCCCCATTTCTGGCTTCACTGGAAACCAGGAAACAGATAGTGAGAGAAAGAGGATGGGGCTGCAGAGAAGATAAATCCTTCCCAAGGTACACCTCCAGTGATCTACCTTCTCCAGCTATGTGCAACCTTTCTGTACTTAGCTACCCAGTCAGTTCATTCAAATTAGGATGGATTAATTAGGTTGTAGCTCTCATAATTCAATATTTCACCTATCAATATTCCTTCATTAGCACAGGAACTTTTTGGGGAAACCTTATATCCAAACAAAAACATTCCACCCCTGGCCCCCAAAACCTCCTTTCTATCTTCAAGGATACCTTACTGTTTATCAGTTTCAACATTACCCACAATCCAGGTTCAGTCTCCTCTGAAACTCAAGGAAAACTCATGGCTGTGAGCCTCTGTAAAAATCAAATGCAAGTTAAATATATTCATTTTACGGTGACTGAAAGTAAACATTCCCATTATCAAAGGGAGTAATAGGAGGAAAATTGTGAGACCAAAACAAGACCAAAAACCAGTCAGGCAAAAGAGGTCCCACCACTTTGCTTGTAACTCATGCATGTAACATCTAGGACCCCTGTCTCTGGTTGTGCTCTCTAAAGGGCTTGGGAACCTTCACCCCTTTGACCCCTTTTATAGATTGACTTTCTTCACAATCAAGAGCTTTTCTCAGCAGGCACCTGCTTTTCTGGTATCTCTTAATTCCTTGGATCTCCATTCTAGCTTTGACTTCACTTTCACAGTTTCATGTATCACCCTCAGCCCTCCGGGATTCTTGACCCTGCTACACTTTACCTGGCCTTTAGCATCTGGCATAAATAGCACCATGTGGATGATGCCAAGGCCTTCTACTAGCTTGGGCAAGAGCTGGGCCTCCTGAAACAACAGCTGCTGTGGCTTCCAAGTGTATGCATGACTGAGAATGGAGAAACAATTTCTGAAACCCCGCTCCCTTGTGTACAAGCAGGCTGCCTCCATGATTGTTCTCAAATGAATTTTCCCTTCCATATCCTTGAAACTGCAATGGGTATGGTCTTACAAATTCCTGAGATGCCCTCAAGTCAACTTTCCTATTGTCTCTGTGCAAAGTACTTAGCATTTCTTTGAGGTATTTAATCTCTTTAAAATTATATCTTCCTTGTCCTTAGTTATACATGTACTTTTCTGACCAAACTGCTAATCTTCAAAATCCTCAGTTCCCTTTCCTGCTCCCAGTTCTTATAGTAAACCTGGATAAAAGCCACCAAAACATACATGCAACCATGTGCTTTAGGACCTTGTAATTTTCTCTGCCAGATTAATTAATCTACTACCTTTAATTTAGCCTCTTGGAAAATCTCAGGCCATGGGGAAAATATAGACAACATTTTTGTCAGAATGTAACATGAGTGGCATCTAGTTCAATTTCCAATTGAGTTCTCATTCCCCCTCTGGAACATAATGAGCAGAGTTTTTACTGTCTGCATTCTGGTCCTCTGAGTTCCCACTAAAATTTCACATTAAACTCCTCTTACAATAGTCAAAATCTTTTCCAGCCTGCATCTCCAAACTTTTCTAAACTCCTCCCACAAACCATTTTCAAAGGCTTCTGAACCAGATAGTCAGGTAAATCACAGCAACGACCCACTTCTGAAAACCAATTTCTGTGTTAGTTTGGCATCACTGAGACCAAAATACCCAATAAGAACAACTTAAAGCCAGGCACAGTGGCGCAATCCTATAATCCCAGTGGCTTGAGAGGGTAAGACAGATAGATGGTAAGTTCAAAGCCAGCCTCAGCAATTGAGTGAGGCTCGGAGCAACTTTGGGAGACCCTGCATCAAAATACAAAAAAAATTTTAAAAGGGCTGGAAATGCAGCTCAGTGGTTGAGCACCCCTGTGGTGGAAGAGCACTGCTTCATTCATTGAAGGGAACACAGAGCGGGAGAGGGAAATGCCTATAAGAAAGATGAATCCTTTCAGGGTTTGCCCACAGTGACATACCTCTTCCAAGCATGCCCCACTTACCTATAGTTACCATGTAGTCTGTGTAGGATGGACTAATTATGTTACATCTCTCACAGTCCAATTATTTCCACCCATAAACATTTCTGAATTAACACAGAAGCTTTTGGGAGACAATTCATACCCAAACCATAACAGAAGGATGTCAGCCACAGTCTATGTGAGGATGAAATAAGTATCCCTTGGAGATGTGGAATGGCTGGAACTAAAAAGTCTGAAAAAGTAATATCAAGAAATAAGGCAAAAAACTCAGGAAAATAATTTTGAAGCATGGGCTTGACAACTGGAAGAGACCTGATGAGTCTGATCCTAACAAAGGGGAAAGCCTGCAAATGCTTTATTGATAGTGAAACACACCAAAGGAATTTATGGTGAGGAGGGATTCTTCAAGGTAAACAAGAATTGAGAAACTATGGAGAAGTTGGCTTGACTGGGGACTTATCACTTGCACAGTAATTCCTCCTCCAGGCAGCTGGCACCTCAAGGCAAGTTATGGCACTGGCACTGGTATCTCTCTCCACCTTCTGGGAGTTGCTTTTGAACCTAGGGCTGTCTGAGTTAATAAATTCCCCCATATCACAGAATTCTCTGAGCAGGACATCTGCCAAAGCAATGGAGCAATCTCAGATGGGTGAAATTGCACCAAGAGTTCTCCAAGGGGCTTACCTTTGCTTCAGAATTGACTCAGACACACCTACAGTTCATTCACAGCTTCCCACAAAAGGAAAACTAACAATTGAACATGGTAAATTATTCTATTTTAAAAAGCAAAATTAGCCACTACATTTCTAAAAATGATTGCATCTGAGCATCATAGACTGAAAGTGTTGTGAAAGAACGTTACCAAATACATAGACATTGAATATTTTAGATATATAGTTGTCCCTTGTTAAATGTATTTAAAAATAAATCAATTCTAATATAACACAAGTATGTGAAATCGAATTTGCAATATAATCCATATAGAATGGATATTTGAAACAAAACAAACTCATTTGAGCTTTTCTACTATATGGAATATCAACCTTATAAGCAAGATTACTTTCAATGGTATAATTCTCTCATTAGAAATACTGAGTAAAAAAATCAGTAAAGAATGTATTAATGAATTTGGGAGCAAGAAATCTGGACAAATACTTGACCGATCTAAAAAAATTCACACTAGCCATGTTGTTTAGTGAAATAAAACATACTTAAAACTAAAAAAACTTAAGGGTCATGAGTTCATCAATAGTCTTATGCTTACATTGATTTTCCCAACCTCAAGAAGTAGTAATTTTAAGTTCTTTAATATTTTCAACTTGAAATATGTGAAGTTAAAAAAGATAAATGGGTTCACTTAATTATGCAGAATTCTATCAGGAGAAACAACAAATATATTAGAGGATCACAGAGAAATATGGTAACCAAGGATTTGGAGTGAGAGATCTAGGCTCACATTCAGGGTTATCACCTCCTTCTCTTTGTGACCATGGTCAAATGTTTAACCTAAATATATCTTAATTTGTTAATTAAAAATGATGATTAAAAAATTTAAAAATATATATATATAAATGATGATCAAATTTAACTTTAAAGGGTTATCCTATCATGGAATGAGATATCAGTTATGAAATATTTCATATATGTTTTAGCATCTGATAAAGTGCTCAATTATGGCATTTACTGGTAAATCATGACTGTCTGAAAATATAAAAGAATTTACCATTTTTCAAGATACTATACAAATTGATGTGCTTCTAACATATAATTTCTAAGAGTTATGTATCTGATTTAAACTAGTATGTCTTTATCCTGTTTCCCTTACTTTCTTGTTTTATTGAACAACTTCTGTCTACCAACCACTACCACCACCATGACATTTAGATATCATCATCATCTATACATCTATCAAAAATATATATAAACATGTTTAAATCTAATTTCTAATTTTGAAAATGTTTCATTGTATTTTCTCTGAATACTCCATTTAAAAAAATAAGCTAGGAAATAGATTTATCTATGAAGGTACCCCAGAAGTATAGACTCTTGGGTTCCATTCTAGACTTGAGTCAGAATTCCTAGGAGTGAAGCATAAGAATGAGTATTTAAAATTTTTACAAGATACATTCTCAGGTCATGCTGATACATTAAGAGCCACCTCAGTAGAGTATTTAATGTTTCTTTTCTGTAGTACTGCTAATACAGGAATTTCAGAATAAAAATTACACAATTCATTCGAGGGAATATTGCTATTTTTGCATGTATTTATTAATATCACATCTTCTTAGCAAAAATCAATCCAGACTGTAAAATATTGGTATTTTGACATGCTAAAGTAGATTTTTAAAAGTGCCTATAGAGAATAACAAAAAGAATAGAAAATTAAAATGAATTTGAAATGAAGGCTAGTATAAACTGGTCAATGTAAAAAAGCTTTATGTACCTGCTAAATACAGGCCACAATTTTTGATCTAAGCTTTGTCCAGTTGAAGCAAGGAATGAAAAAAAAAATAAGAGGTTTCATAGCATTTGTATAAGCTATAAGATAAAAACCCATCCATTGATGAAGAATAATTATTCCTGATAGAGACCAGAGATAAACTTCAATGGTTTGTACATATATGATACTAGATTCAAATAATTAGGAAGATTTCAACTAGTATATTTGAACCAAGAAAATATAAAATTTCTAGAAAAAAAATAGAAAGTTTTGATTCCTTCTGACGAATGAAGGTTCTGTGTATACATCATTCTGAAAGTAAACATAAACTTTAGCATTGTAGGTATAATCATAAAATTCCAAGGAAAATTAATCTTCTGAATGTGGTTATTTAAATTGCAAAGTGAATCTTACATATCTTAAAATATCTAGATTTATTTGTTTCTAAGACAACATTTTAGTCTTGGAATGAAATACTACCTTTCCTCTAATCATACCAGAGGTAATAACACAGTGCTAAAAGGGCTTCTTCTACTAAAGCTGGTACAAGTGATGAGGCCAATATAATTTAGGGTATGTTCTATCCTTTTGAAAGAGGTAATTCCACATGAGATGACTGTAATAGATACAGTATGCTGTGATGTAGTATACAATAATAGAATGTAATATAGCATTGTATGACTGTAGGCCTTAGAATGACAGTCCTGGGCCAAACGACTTAGGATGATCAATTTGATTTACACGTAAGAGTTGATGCAAACCAAAGCACATGAACATCATGAAATCCATTTAGTCCTACCTGCAGTGATGAAGACCTAGAAAATAGTCATTTTCTTTCCATCTTTTCCTGATGTTCAATTTTGGTTGAGTGCCATATAATGTACTGAAATAAACTGTCAACATACATAGCCGTTGCTCATTGGCAAAAAGCTCTGCTGCTTTTTTGGATGGATGACAAAGTGTCTATAGCATCAACACAGAATCTTATAAGTACAAGATTAGATGTATATCATGCTGTAGTGAAATGCTGCTTTGCTCTAATTCTATCCATACATACTTTCATCTATGATTTCTTTTAAATTCAATTCAGTCCATATTTATTGGAGGGTTTATGCACAAAAGCTATGCTGAGTGCTAAGAATACGAGAATGAATAATACATGGTCTCTTGAGAAAATCACAATATACTGGGTAATACAGGTATACAAACAAATAAGTTACAATAAAATATGAAAATACTTTTAGGATCATAAGAAAATGTGCAATGGGAGCTCAGAGAAGAAAACGGTTAACTTCTTTTAGGAAAGTTATTGAAGAGATGACATGTGACCTGGATTTTATGGGAAGTAGAGAGTTATCATATTCTAAGTTGTAGGAAAAATTATGTTTTGAAACAGGAAAAATCTGTGAATGTCATGGCATGTTGCAAAGGTCAGTAAGACAGATACATGAGAAAAGAATCTAAGTGAAAGTTAGAATGAATAGAAGGAGAAATTGTGGTTTTAAGCATAAACAATTTGGGTACACTGAATGACATTGTATACCAAGATGATGAATTTGAAATTTTTCCTGTGTTCAGTGGGAAGTTGTGTCTCACAGAGATAAGTAACAATCATTTTCTAATGATATCATATTGAAGGGATTAGAGAAATTGGAAAGAATGAAGATAGACCTGGAATAAAAGAATGGCAATGACAATAGAATTAGAGACCAGATTGGAGAGACATTCCAACAGAAGAAATATAAGATGATCTGGTGAATAATAAAATAGGAAAGTGGGTAAGATCAAAGGGAAAAATCAAAATTTTCATCTTAAAATAACATAAAAATGGATGGCACATCTTTTAACTAAGAATGAAGATTTTAGTTAGAAGACTTTTTGAAAATACTACTAAATTGAATTCAATTTTGCACATGCCAAATTTAAGGCACCTGTAATATACAGGTGTACAGGTGCCTTATAAATTTATACAGTTTTTGGATAAGCATTTGTAAGTATAGCATGATTCTTATGAGGTAAAGAGGAGATGGGGAAAGAGACTTGAGATTCACTTACATATACAATGTAATCTAGATTATATACATGGATAGGATCATGTGTCAGGTATACCTTAGACACCTCCTCATGTATTCCCTCTTCTGTCTTTGGACCCTTAGGTATTTGTTCCACCCAAATCACTACTGTAGTCATTGGTGGGCACTTCATTTCCACACCTTCTACTTTCTCCTCTTTTTTTCAAGCTATCTCTTTTGCCACTATAGTCTAAAACACAGGCAGGATCTTCTTAGCATTCTTGAATGTACAGACTATTAGTATTAATGCACTATGAAGTGAAACTGTGATCAATGGAAGTCAGGAGCCTGAAGATAAATTGTTTTTCCTCTTCCTCAAAATGAACTCCATTAGTTTATACACTTTCTCAGAATATGGTCTGATGTAATGCATCAAACCTTCAAAAGTACATTTGATAATGGCTGCCTCTAGTTAACAGATTAGTTAAACAGGGTGCCACATCCTGTTTCTCCTCTTCTCCTTGTTCCTTCTTTCCCTTACTTGTGCTTCCTTAGGATTTATCTTTCTGATAGAATGGGACCAATTAAGGCCTCATCTAAGTCCAAGTGCTCTCTGGGGAAACAAGATTATTTCACAATGAGAAAGCTGTTTCATTCCAGATCCAAATGAAAGAAACAAACTACTCAGTAATTTGAATAGAAAACTTTAATATATTTATTAACCATAGTCGGGGCTTAGAGAAGTGAAGAACTGATGAGGAATAATTCAAGTGAACTCTGAAAATTACAGGCATAGCAGATATAAAAAGCAGCTACTATCCATTGGGCTAAATTATAACATCCAACAGGTTTGCTGACTGGTAGGTGCTACTGGCTGTTGGCTGCCATAGGAATTGGACTCTGAAAACATCAGTGCTATGGATGCTTGGGACATGCACTTCAGGAATCTTTGGAAAAAAAAATCGTTTAGACTGTGGGTACTGGGCCTTGGAAAAGTTGCAGGAACTATCGATACTAGGCACTGGAGATGCCATCTTGGGTTTTCTCAGTGAGGACTGGAGACAGGAAGAAAATTTTTTTTCCTTCTGAAATGTCACTCCATTGCCCTCTAAAGACCCAGCTTGACATCATGACATCTGGCATAGAACAAATATTTAATGGGATTCAGCCCATTTTCACTAAGAAGACCCAAAAGGTGAAGAAGCTGAATATCAATAAATCTTGTCTGACACAAAACTATGATACTTTGGAAGAATATTATGAGTAAGAATATAAGCTAGATAATGGCTCATGACATTTTGAAAGTGGGCAGAGAACAATGAGATAGTGAAAAAGATGTATAGATCAGAGAATCAAGGAGAGGAGGGTACCTCAAAAGCCAAGGAGACTTTATTTTTTGATTTTTAATTTTTCACCTATACAATAAAACATAAAATATATTTCTATTGATGAGGTACCATGTGATGTTCCCATACATGTATGCATTGTATTATGTTTCAGTCAGGGTAAGCATATTTTTCAATAATTTTCTATTTATATTGAAAATATTCAAAATCCTTTCTTTTAACTTTCTGAAATACACAGTATATAATTGTTACCTATAGTTGCCATGGGTGTTATACAATAGCACATTAGAAATTCTTGTTCTAAATGCAAATTAGCACCCATTGTTCTGCCTTTCCCCATGTTTTTCTCTCTCCTCCTTTCCCAAATCTCCAGTAACCACCATTCTACTCTCAGCTTCTGTGAGATCATCTTCTTTTAGATTCCACTTATGAGAAAGGTCATATCACTGGCTTATTTAAAAATATTAATCTCAAATTCCATCCATGTTGTCACAAATGACAGGGTTTCATTCTTTCTTATGACTAAATAACATCCCATGATTTATATGTACCACATATTCTTCATCTATTTGTCAGTTGTTGAACACTTATGTGTTTCCATTTCTCGGCTATTGTGAATGGTTTTAAAGAATATTATGTAGTTAACAGATTAATTACTTTGGATAGTGAAGAAGGATGAAAGTAAACAAAAATATTTGAATATCTAAATATGTAAGTCATCAGTGGTATGACTAAGTGATGTTTCAGTAAACCGTTTAAGGAAGAAGCCAGAATTGGGTGAAAGGAGTAGTAGTAATGGGATTTTGAGGAAGACAAGATATTCAAGAGATTTGGGGACAAACGGAAAGTGCAATAATATGAATGGTTATTAGGAAGATTTTCGTTATATTATTTTTGTCATTACCATTTGTTAAAAACACTTGGAGGTGAAGGAGAAAGATATAAAGAGATGAAAGTTGGGGGGATGAGAACTCCTTATGGAGCAGCAGAAGCAAAGCCATGGAAAAGAAGAATCTCTTTCCTCAGAGAAAATGTTGAAAGGGTAATGATGGTTCAGTACATTAGAGAAGAATGCCTATGGGAAAAACTTAGGGCTGCATATGTGTAACTTTTCACTTTCCATCCTACCTTGTGGGTAGGATCAGAGCAAGTCACATATAGGAGAAAGTCATTCCTCAATCTAGATTGCCATATAATTACCTGTGAAATGTGTTGAATTTGTACATTCCTGGTCTACTGACTGCCTAGAGATTTTGGTTTAATAGGTCTAAACTAGAACAAAAGACTTCAGTTTTATTAAAAACAAAGTTTTAAATTTGAATTATTTTTATGTTCATAGGAAACTCCTAAAATTGACTTTAACCTCAGATAAGCCACACGCATAGTTGTGTCACGGTTTTATACATGTTGAATTTATGATTTATACTTGATGCTATCCAAGGTCCCTTTGAGAGCCAAAATTTCATAGCAATGTTATAGAAGGAAAATAAGAAACAAAAATGATTGTTATTTGCCCAAACTTATCCACAAATTCACTGATAAATTTGAGAGAGACAAAGGCCGAGAACATTGAGACACCTAATTGTACAATTTTTCTTTTTTTGCAAAATCAGTTTATGTAAATCACTTGACTGAACCAACTCATGAAGTGGCAAACGAGTGTGCGTCACATGTATCTATAACTCAAAAATGTAACATCAGTGGAGTAGAGTCCAGTATGAGAACACCATACTGGGTAAGTCTGTATATGTGGAAGACTAATTGTGGCTCAAATAGAAGCATATTTTAGGACTTACACCAAGAGAACAGAGAAATAAAAGGAATGTAAATATATCAGAGGTAACTGTAATCTCCCCTCTAAACCTAAATGATCCTCTGATTGACACTTTCAAACTTTAATGCAAATCAACTGATATCAGATAAACCTAAGTTGCTTAATTAAGATCAGATTCCCAAGGAACTGTTGCAGATGGGAAAAGACCAAGAAAAACTCTAGCACACTAAAAGACAACTGGAAAAATGGGTGAAATTCAAAGAAATTCTAGATGATTTAGTAATATTGTGCCAATGATAATTTTTCTAATCTCAAAAATTATACTTGGTTGATACAAATTGTTAGTACTAAGATACATGGACTGAGTCAAATAGAGGACTTAGTACAATTTTAGGAGTTTCCTATGAACATAAAAATAATTCAAATTTAAAACTTTGTTTTTAATAAAACTGAAGTCTTTTGTTCTATTTTAGACCTATTAAACCAAAATCTCTAGGCAGTCAATAGACCAGGAATGTGCAAATTCAACACATTTCACAGGCAATTATATGGCAATCTAGATTGAGGAATGACTTTCTCCTATTGTGACTTGCTCTGATCCTACCTACAAAGTAGGATGGAAAGTGAAAGGTTAAGAAATAAGATCTCAGCAGGAATGGTTACTCCAGCTTCATACTTTGGTTCTCTACACTGAAAGGAATATACAATCCTCCCATGAAATGTAGCCTCCCCATCTCTCACCTTTCCTTACTTGATGTCAGATTCAAAAGCAGTCTTATACATCTTTGAACCTAAGATTTTACCTTGTCGGAATTTGATATTTTGTTAAAAACAGAGGGTCACTAGTAATTTTATATGAAGGAAAAATATGTTTTAGAGCATGATGTTGAAGTTCAAAAATATACATCTAAAATATCTCCAATTTCAGGAAGGCTTCACGTTGGAAAGATATGTTGGATTTTTTGAAGTTGGATCCAAATCAGTTACAAGTCTAATACTAAACACTGTTGATATGTCAGTCATTTTCCAGAATGGTGTGCTATTCATACTGTTAAATGAACATTTTCATTTCCCAGATGAGTGATCTGCTATCCATCCTTATAATATGGTGTAGTGTACCCAGGTTATTTACATCAGCCCTGCTCCTTTACAATGAAACTGTTTCATTGGGTCACATCCATTGAAGGATGCTTTCAAATATAGTAAGAAAGAACCTAACAACATGCTGCTTGTGATTAATCAGAGATGTATGACAATGAGAAGATCTATTAGTATATAAGAGGAATATTATGGACACCAACTTTAATAATGCATAGTATACATTTAAACAACCTTATTTGGAAAAGATTCATATTGACTATATTCATCAAAAAGGTGATTTAGTTGAGTTTTTTCCTTGTATTTTGTGATTATGCGACAAGAAATAGGAAACAGTATTTGTAATTTCAATCATCTGATGAGTTCTGTCCTAAAATTTAGATCTTTTAAAGCATTTTTTGAGATATGTTTATTTGAATTTTTGTAAGCTTTTATGGATAGATTCAGATACTAGTATGATTTTCCTTTCAAGTCAAATAATTTTTGTATGAAGTATATTCCTTTTTCACACAATAAATGCACCAGATAAGTAACAAATCTGTAGATTGAAAGGAGTGAATTTCCTTCCATAATTTATTGCTGCTGAATGGAAACTAATCTTGTGAACGAGGAAAATAACTGAGAGAAATGTTCTAAAATCAAAATTCCCTACAAAAAGAGAAAAATATTTGCTCGGATTGAGTCATTCACATGTGCATAGATTAACTATGAAGATTCTAAGAAATTGGTCCTGTATTTTTTTAATTCAGCAAAATATGAGTTCTCTAAATGAAACAAAAACGAGTAGGAATAGGTATAGATACACATCTAATGCAAACACACACAAACTACTATACTGAGAGCTTTAACAAATCCTCATTATTCAGGTAGTTAAAGAGCAAGCTAAATAGCAGCACCACCAGTGCTGTAAATACTCAAGGCTGACAGAGAAGTGGTTATGACAGCTTTCACATTATCTTATTGCAGAATCAAGGCAGTAGTCACAGCTGGCTCATATGTCAAAATGTGTCAGGACTTAAATGGTAAAACAGGAGTGCAACAGCAATTGGCTTTTCAATCAATAACACAATCAATATATTTCACAGATATTTTCCCATATCTAAATTACTCTGCAGAGATGAGGGACCCTGACTGAGTGTTTATAAATCAATAAAACACACAGCTAAAGGACATCTGCTCCTGTTCTTTTTCTTCAAGGTGCCGTTTGCCTTTTCTTTCCTTCTCTCTTCTTATTTAAGAATGTACTTTTAAGGACAAACAGCCCTCTTGTGCACACAAATCAGCTTACTGCTGCATTTTGTGTACATGATGCTTTTGAATAATTTTGTGCTTGAGCATTCAACTAAGTGTAAGGACAGGTTTTCTTAGCTTAGAATGTTTGACTGTTAGAATTAATAAAGCAGCTTTCAAATTTCAAGTAATATATTCTACATAAACTTCAAATAAATAATATCAGAGTACAGCATCCAGACTTACGATTTGAAATAATAACCCAACGCATTATTTTTTCCTTATACAGAACAATATTCTTGCTGAAAATCATATATTGTATTTGTACAGATATGCCACAGATGAGAAAAATGCTGTCCTCTACAAATATATCCTCTTTGTAGAAAGATATGGTGAGGAAAAAAAATTAAGAACACCCAACCAAAAAAAAAAAAAAAAAAAAAACTACAAGTTAATGCAAAATTTTAATACTGACATATATTTTTATTTCCTTCCTATATATTAAAATGAGGTGAAATATGAAGAATAGTTTAACAAAAGCTTTGGTGTTCTGGGTTACAACCACCATATTTTATCACTATTCTTTATAATACGGAGCAATATTATGATTCATACTCTCAGTGTGTCTTTAAAAAGAGAAGGTCGTATTGTGTTACAAGTGGAATGCAAATTAAAGACATCAATCCATATACTTTTCCTAAGCTCATGTTGCTAAAAGAAATATTTTCCAAGTTGATTCCACTAAAACAGTCATTGAGGCAACATGGTAAGGACATCACTCTTTTATGAACTTGGGACGTGATCAAATAAAAGTAGCACCAATATTGAAGATATGCCTCATTAAAAGCTCATTTTTGCCCCTGTTTTCTCTGATCTTTAAGATTGAGTGGAAAATATAAATTTATAACTAAGATCATTCATTTCTTATTCCAGTGGCCAGAGTGACTAGTTTGCCTATCAAGTTAGTAATGTTTTAGGAAGAATTTCATTCCTTCTGTCAGTGTTGTCTTCTGGTGTGTAATTATCTTCACACTAGTGATTAGTTCATTAGAATGTCATTTTCTTATTCAGATTCTGCTCTTTCTTCTAGCCCCATCCCTCAGAAATTCTACTCTTGTAACTTATATCCCAGCTAAGTTCAACCCCAGTCTATTCCTTGAATATGCCTTGCTCTGGCAAGACGTCATGTCTTTTTTTAACTTTCTGGAAAATTTTTGAAACTATTGTGAATTTGTCAGTGCTTCAAGGTCCACTTGGAAATTCAATTCTGTCGTTAGGCCTATCTTAGCCTCCACCTAGAAATACTCTTTCTTCTAAATTTGCGTGTCATGTTTTTTGATTCTATGAAATGCTTGATAATTATTTTGTAATTATTTATTAATGATTGCTTCCCTAACAATAACATGGTCGAATTCTCCAATCTTTGGCACTTGCTTTGAGCATTTTTTAATTCCTTGCTTCTGAATGAATATTAAATTGTTTATTTTTCTTGAAGGAAGAACATGTTTAAAACCATTTATAAAAAGCAATAAAAATTGATATTTAGCACCTAGAAAAATTTTTATTCAACATATTTTATTCACATAACAAGTATTCATGGGTGCATCATTTGTGAGGCATGGGATATACAGTGGATATACATGGGATATACTTACATTTTTGTAGTAATAAAAGAAATTGTGACTAAAGCAATAATGGATATCACTTTTATTGGAATTTTCCAAAGATTTAACATAGATTTTTAAGATGTATACATAATATATTGCAACAGTTTTGTCATGAGTATGTTCAATGTGATATTTGGCATATACTTACAACTAAAAAAATGATATTTCTTATTTATCTGAAATTCACATTTGAAATCTGTATTCTTGTCAATTTTAAGTGTTATTTAACACTTTATCCATATATTACTCAGATCTTAAAATGTTATTTTAATGACAAAAATGGTAAAAGAAAGTAAAATGTTAAATAGTATGTACAGAACAACAAAAGTTTTATTCTTTTCACTTAAAACATGTAAGTAAATAATGGAAAACACCTAAGAATATTTAGAAATAATGGTATTATTCATGGATTCAAACTCTCTACACCCTCTACCCATTGGGTACATATCAATTATTTAGACATAGACACAAACATAATGAAACTGTCCTATATGAAGCACAACTTTATTTCCAAACTAGTTTTCCTTCCTGTTACCAACACCAGTTAGTCTGCCTCCTTTTCTTTCCCTTAAAGTCAGTCTTATTTCATTCAACTTTTCTTCCTGAAAGTATTGCCACCTAATCTTCCAGGATGAAGATTTTTTGCAACTTCATCTTTATTGTCCTTAAAAACATGAATACGTCTTTTCTATCTTACAGCTTTTCACTTTCATTCCAATGGTAAAATAGGTAACATGTATTTTAAATAAAAGTAATACAAGACTCAGGAGATCTTTACATATTATTTGTAGTTGTGGTTCACAGATATTAAAATGGAAGTCCTCAGCTTAATTTATAAGATGAGTCTTGACTAGCCCTCCAACACCTTCAGACCATATTTATGGTAGTCATTCTTTTGACCAAATTTATGGAAGTCACTGTTCTTTTTGTCTTTCTAAAGAGACAAGAACCTCTCAAGTCAAACTAAAGGAGAATTATTCTTACCAAAAGGGTAGTGTTCGTCTTTATGGAAAATACTTATGAGTTAGTCTAAGTACATCACATAGTAAACCATATGTAAATTCACTTTACAAAAATATTTGTAAAAGCTTTTTATAAATAAGTTTGTGGCCTTAAGATGTATCAGGATCTACTAATCACTAAACAGCAGCAACAGCTTACCTTCATTAAGTGCTTATTATGTTCCAAACACTTTATATATTAAGTTCAAAATGAAATATAGCCAAAAATTAGATGATCATTTTTACTAATGGTACATATTTATAGTGGAATAATGGTACATATTTTTGCACATATATAATACAAAAATGAAGACAAAAGCAGCATTGATAGTCTGTGTTTAGGATTGAGAATTCTAAAAATACTATAGTGTCTGCAGCCAAAACATAAAAAGGAACTATATTGATGCAAAATATAAATTTGACAGGTAAGCAGTAGTCCTTGCTTGGATGAAAGAAAGATCATTCAAAAGAACATTTTACATAGTCATCTGAGATTCTGCACAGAAATAATATTTGTAAAATTATTCAAAACCTCACTTTTTATGATACTCTCTGTAGATATTCAGAGTCAGCCACTAACTCCCTTCTTCTTCTCCATTTTTACTCTTTCTTTTTTTCTTTTCTTTCCTTCCTTCCTTCTGTCCCTTCTTTTCAGTGCTGGGGAGAGAAACTAGGAATAGGCAAGACTATTTCATCAAACTACATCCCCAGCCCTCCATTTTATCTTACTTAACAATGCTAACAAAGATCCTTAAATCTTCTGAAGTAAACTTAAAGACATTACATTATCTAGAATTGAAACCCATGCCATCATGAGATGTGGAGTGACTTAGGCAAAGGCAAGTTTTGAGTTAATTAAGAAACCAACAGAGTGGCAAGATTTGGAATCTGCAAGAAGACATGGACAAAATACAATTTCTACATCAAGTTTTTTGTTGTGTTGTTTGGTTCGGGTTTGGGCACTGAGGATTGAATTCAGGGCCTCAGACATGCCAGGCACAATATCTATATACAACTGCATTCCCTATATCAAGCTGTAAAATTGATTCAGAAGATTCAATTGATCTCATTATTATAAAATTCAATACAGAGAAATTTAAGAAAAGTTAAGAAGAAAGCTAAAAGTATTAATTGATAATGATAAGAAAGGTGATTAACTAAGGTTAGATTCAGTTTGATTCAAAGGCAATAAATACATGAAAGTTATAAATAGTAACAGAACCGTTAGAACATTTTATTGACAGTCATGCAAATAAATATTGACCCATGAGCTTAGTGTCTAAAATAAATTTGGTACATTTTCTTCACAATTCTTGTCAACCTGGGTTTGGTAACAAGTTACATTTTGTTGGAACTCTGAGAATACTTGTTGCAGAAAAGAGGTTGTCTTCTTTTAACCTGCTGATTACTAGAACACTAAAAGAGTACGGTTGAATGGAAGGCTGAAGTAATGGCATTTGTAATTTAATTTGGGTCAATGAACATTTGAGGAACCAAATATAACTTTCATGGTCTAATAATTTTTGAAAACTCTTTGAAAAGCTGGTTTAACATTGATATACTTGGAAATAAAAATCTTTTGAAATTATGCAATATATCAAATACATATAAAGTTCAAAGATATCTACTTACCATATATGTTAAAAATACTATTTCTTCTGTTTATTTCAGAATTTTGGTTGTTAAAATATGAATATTAGAGATTCCCTTGAAGTTATCTTTTCCATTTTATTCCACATCTCCCATTGCTAAGAGAAAATAAGCATCCTGAATTGGATGTTCTTCTCCTTCTTTTTTTAAAAGAAATTTCCTTTCTTATTTTTAACAAGTTAAAGTATTACTACAAAATTATATGTTCCTATAAAACACATTAATTTTTTATATTTTCAATTTGTATGAAACATCTTATTAGATCACTTGTATCTTGTTTTCCTCACATATCAAAATATATTAGAGATTCAGCACATTGATTTTTGTAGGACTAGTGTATTACATTTGCTGCTTAATATTTCAGTGATTATTAACAACTTATTCATCCCTTTTCTCTTTCAGTGATATCTTTAATCATTGAATTTTTTGCTAAAAAATTGCAGTAATCAACTCTCTTACACAGGTCTCTTTGTACATGTTACTATTCTCAAGGAAATATGATTTATAAATAGTTAACTTTGTAACTACACATTGCTAGCATTTTGATATTATATATTGGTAAAATTTCTATGCTATTGGAAAAATCATTTTTTCTATACACTCAAAATTTGATTCTTTTAAAACCTTTTCTACATGCTTTATGTCTTCACTCTATACAAGAAGCTATATTTGTATACAATTTTTTTTGTATAGGGTTTCTTATAGAAATACTGTTTAAAGTGTTTTATGCAAATAAATTATTAATTGTCTATACTGCTATATGATGATTTTTGTTATTATTTTTAACCAATAAAATAAATCAGTGAAGGAATCTAAGGAACTTAAAGAAGACAGGACTAAAAAATAGAAGTTTCACTTGAATATATATAGATCTAAATTTATTTTATGTTTTATTTGGTATTTTCTCTGCTTCCTAAATCTTGAATCTGAGAGTGCCTGCCTTTTGTTAGTTTTGTGAAAATGTAATGATATATTACATTTATCATACATACATAATTTTACATTGAAGTCCACTTTGTTGAATATGAAAGTAGCTACTTCTGTTTGCTTTGGGGTTGATTTGTATGGGATATCACTGTCCATTATTTCACTTTCAGATTATGGATATCTTTGCCTCTGAGATGTTTCATGTGGGCAACATATGGATGGATATTATTTTTGAAATCCAATCTGACAGTCTATGTCTTTTGTTGAAGAATTGAGACCATTTAAATTCAGTGTTATTATGGAGAGGTGTTTATTACTTTCTGCAATTTTGATTTGTTTCTGATGGTTGTATTGGTCCTGATTCTCACTTGCTTATCAGCTCTGCTAATGAAATCAATTCTTTTCTGAACTCTGTTTTTAATCTTCTGTGTGTAGGATTCCTTTAAGTATCTTTTGCAATGTTGACTTAGTACCATAAATCCATTGGATTTATGCTTATCTTGAAAGGTTTTTATTTCTTCTTCTATTCTAAAGGATAGCTTTCCTGGGTATAGCAATGTAGGTTGGCAGTTTTGTTCTGTTTTGTTTTGCTTTCATGTTTTGAAATATATGTTCAATGCCCTTAAAGAATTAGGAGTTTTTTGGATAAATTTCTGTGGTTCCTATTGGTTTTCCTCTACAGGTGACCTGCCATTTCCTTGATCTGGAACTTTGGAATTGTAACCACTATTTCTTATGGAGAAGTTAATTTCTGTTCTTGTCTATTTGGGATTCTAAATGCTCCCAGTATCTGGATGTCCATTTTATTCACAATGTTTGGAAGTTTTTCTGCCATAATTTGACTGAATAGGGTATCAGTGCCATCTGCCTATATCTCTGCTCCTTCTACAATACCTATGAGCCTCCTTAGGTCTCATAATGTCCCAAAGTTCTGGAAAATTCAGGTCATAGTGTTTTGTTGTTGTTTTTCTTTTTTTAAATTTGGTCCAAATGTTTCAAAGTGTCCAACTCGTCTTCTGCCTTCTTCTTGATTTTATCTATTGGAAAAACTTTTGATTAATTTTTATTTTTTTATTTTTATTTATTTATTTATTTTTATTTACTTTGCCTTTCATTCCCAAGATTTCTGATTGGTTCTTTTCCAAAATTTTACTTTACTGAAATGCTTTTTCACATACCATATTTTCTCCCTTCATTTTTTCCTTAGCTTTTCTGGTTATTTTATCAACTTTTTTATTCTTTGTCCAGCATTTCATCCACTGTAATGTCTATGCATTCAGTTTTTGGGAAGGGGTGATTTTTAAACATTTGGAGGCATCTTATTGACTTGTTTTCTCAGATTTCCCAAGATCCTATATTTGTGCATCTGTTGTGATGGTTTCCTCTTTCTTTTTTATGTGAGGATCTTTTAGTGAGCAGTTTTCCCTTTTTAATAAGCCCTGAATGTGGGATACATCTCACTGTCAACACACCCAATCAGCATAGTCATGTGCTAAGCTCAACTACTGGTAATTGAGAGTAATTGCCAGTAACAGTGGTAATTGAAGAGCAAACCCTAAATGAGTATATATTTTAAAAACATTGCTAATTATCTCTCCAACTCTATTACTCAATGAAAACAGTGGATGAGAAAAAATGTAGAATATGCTGAAAACTTAAGCATTAATGATAGTATACTTTATACCAAATTATCCTAGAATAAAGGGAGAAAGGAAATAAAGGAAAAAGAACAGAAAAAGGGTACATGTGGGAAAAGAGATGGAAAAAAAACTGCAGAGGAAAAGAAGGAAGAGAAAGAAAGGAGGGAAGTGGAGGCCAGGAAGAAGAGGTATTGAGATAAAATTTGGTTAATTGAAAGAATATTAAAATTAGTTGGATCCATGAAAAAACAAGTAATGAGGGAGGACACAACAAAACTCATTATACAAAAGAGCTATTGCAACAATAAAAAGACTCCATCATAAAAGACTAAATTTTCTTCTTGCTGGGATATTTAAAATTGAGATACTACTTTTGCATCCTCTCATGGTTATAAAAACAAGTGTTGGCTCACACTTGTAGATTTTCATGCTTTAGGTAAGGCAACCCATCCAAAATGCATGCGTTAACCAGCATTTGGGGTACAGGGCAGTGACCAGAGCTTATGACCAGGACCAGTGGAAGAGGCATTATGGGGGGGCAGGGTGACAATTGGAGAAGGTACAGGGTAATGGTCAGGGTCCAGGACTATGACCAGTGACTGGAAATCAGGGCTATTGCCAGGGCCTGAAGGGGTGGACACTGGCAGGGGAGACTAGTTGATGTCTAGTAGAAGTACACATTACTCCCTAAGCACTACCCTTTCTGGCACACACTAGGATATTGCCCAATGCCAAGGCAAGCTCTGTTCCCAATGCTCCACTCCCCCCATTAGAAAGGCTTAAGGGAGGCCTGTGGCAGAGAGGTACTTTCTCAGGTGATGCCCTTCCTGGCAGAGATGAACAGTGGCAGAGGTGTATGCTGCTTCCTTAGTGCCACCCTCCCTGAGAGAGGTGTAGTGAGGAGGCCTGAGGAGAGGTGCATGCAGTACTCCAAGTTCTTCCTTTTGTGTCAGACACTCAGTAATGGCCAGTGGCAGGGATGCATGGACTCCCTAGGCACCAAACTTCCTGACATGCCCTGGAAATGTCTTGTACTCCAATTCTGCTCAATTCCACTCCCATTGCAGATGCTGACCAGGGCAAGGTTTTTGGTAGCCTTCAGTTTGAGGTGGTTCTACTTCACAGATTAGTCAGATGCCATGCTTCAAAGATATTCCCTTCCATATTAGTAACTGACATCTCTAGGTGGGATAAAGTTGTAATTATTTGAGTGCTTCCTGAACTATATGCTTAAACCTGGTTCCTGCAAAATGCCAGCCTGCCAGTTGTCTGCTAGCAAACTGAGAAAAACAGAACACTTCTGGACCACAAGCTAGCTTATGAGCTCCTGTCTCAGCTCAACTTAGTCTGACTTTCTCTTCTCTATTTCTCAAGTGAAATTTTCAGCTTTGCATTTCGTCTGTCTTCTATTATTACTTCTATCCCCAACCTACCTTGATTGTGCAAGTGCTTGTTCTGCTTTAGCACATTCTTTCGTTTTTTTCTGTTCTGGCACCAAGAATTTCTGAGTTCCTCCAAGCCTCTGACTTTCCAATATTGTGATTCAGTATATTCCCTCTGTCACCCACTCCTGTCATCTGCTCTTCTCTCACTTCTTTGATTCCAAACTGTGGAGAAATTGATGTCTGCAACTTACCATCATCTCTTCCATCTTGAATCCCCCTTGTATCTAATTCTTAACATCTTCATGTTTTGCTTTTTGACTCCCTTTGCTTCTTTCAGGCTCTTTAGGGTTTTAGATTTATTTTTCTCATTCATTGGCTTAAAAGTTGTATTTATTATTTTAGTGCTTCTTCTTAATTTTTAAACATTCATGTTCTACTTAAATTCTAAAGTTAATAAGTGTGTCTACTTTTCTTTTTTTAAATTTATTTTTATAGTAAACAAATGGGATACATGTTGTTTCTGTTTGTACATGGAGTAACAGCATACCATTTGCGTAATCATACATTTACATAGGGTAATGATGTTTGATTCATTGTTATTTTTTCCTCCCCCGCACCCCTCCCACCCCTCTTTTCCCTCTATGCAGTCCCTCCTTCCTCCATTCTTGCCCCACCGTAAACCCCCATTATGTGTCATCATCTGCTTATCAGCGAGATCATTCGTCCTTTGTGTTTTTGAGATTGGCTTATCTCACGTAGCATGATATTCTCCAATTTCATCCATTTGCCTGCAAATGCAATAATTTTATTATTCTTTATAGCTGAATAATATTCCATTGTGTGTGTGTGTATATATGAATATATATATATATATATATATATATATATATATACACACACCACAGTTTCTTTATCCATTCATCAATCGAAGGACATCTAGGTTGGTTCTACAATCTGGCTATTGTGAATTGAGCAGCTATGAACATTGACGTGGCTGTTTCTCTGTAGTATGCTGATTTTAAGTCCTTTGGGTATAGGCCAAGGAGTGGAATAGCTGGGTCAAATGGTGGTTCCATTCCAAGGTTTCTAAGGAATCTCCACACTGCTTTCCAGACTGACTGCACTAATTTACAGTCCCACCAGCAATGTATGAGTGTACCTTTTTCCCCACATCCTCTCCAACACCTCTCGTTGCTTGTATTCTTGATAATTGCCATTCTAATTGGGGTGAGATGGAATCTTAGTGTAGTTTTGATTTGCATTCCTCTCATTACTAAAGATGGTGAACATTTTTTCATATGTTTGTTGATTGCTTGTAGATCTTCTGTGAAGTATCTGTTCATATCCTTAGACCATTGTTGATTGGGTTATTTGTAGTCTTCGTGTAGAGTTTTTTGAGTTCTTTATAGATTCTGGAAATTAGTGCTCTATCTGAAGTATGAGGGGCAAAGATCTTCTCCTACTCTGTAGACTCTCTCTCTTTGCATTGCTGATAGTTTCCTTTGCTGAGAGAATGCTTTTTAGTTTGAATCTATCCCAGTTATTGATTCTTGCTTTTATTTATTGTGCTATGGGAGTCCTGTTGAGGAAGTCTGATCCTAAGCCAACAAGTTGAAGATTTGGACCTACTTTTTCTTCTATAAGATGCAGGCTCTCTGGTCTGATTTCAAGGTCCTTGATTCATTGTGAGTTGATTTTTGTGCAGGGTGAGAGATAGGGGTTTAGTTTCATTCTGTTGCATATGGATTTCCAGTTTTCCCAGCACCATTTGTTGAAGAGGCTATCTTTTCTCCATTGCATATTTTTGGCCCCTTTGTCTAGTATGAGAAAATTGTATGTATTTGGGTTTGTGTCCGTGTCCTCTATTTTGTACCATTGATCTACCTGTCTATTTTGGTACCAATACCATGCCGTTTTTGTTACTGTTGCTTTGTAGTATAGTTGAAGATCTGGTATTGCGATACCCCCTGCTTTGCTCTTCCTGCCAAGGATTGCTTTAGCTATTCTGGGTTTCTTATTCTTCCACATGAATTTCATGATTGCTTGCTCTATTTCTGTGAGGTACGTCATTGGGATTTTAATTGGAATTGCATTGAATCTGTATAGCACTTTTGGTAGTATGGCCATTTTGACAATATTAATTCTGCCTATCCAAGAACATGGGAGATCTTTCTATATTCTAAGGTCTTCCTCAATTTCTTTCTTCAGTGTTTTGTAGTTTTTATTGTAGACATCTTTTACCTCTTTGGTTAGATTGATTCCCAAGTATTTTATTTTTTTGAGGCTATTGCAAATGGAGTTGTTTTCATTTCCCTTTCAGATGTTTCATCACTTGTGTATAAAAATGCTTTACATTTATGCGTGTTGATTTTATAGCCTGCTATTTTGCTGAATTCATTGATGAGGTCTAGAAGTTTTCTGGAGGAGATTTTGGATCCTCTAAATATAGAATCATATTACCAGAAAATAGTGACAGCTTAAATTCCTATTTTCCTATTTGTATACCTTTAATTTCTTTAGTCTATTTGCTCTGGCTAGAGTTTCGAGGACAATGTTGAATAGAAGTGATGAAAGAGGACATCCCTTTTTTGTTCCTAATTTTTAAAGGGAATGGTTTCAGTTTTTCTCCATTAAGAATGATATTGGCCATGGGCTTAGCATAAATAGCCTTTCCAATGTTCAAGTATGTTCCTACTATCCCTATTTTTTCTAGTGTTTTGAGCATGAAGGGGTGTTGTATTTTGTCGAATGCTTTTTCTGTGTCAATTGAAATAACCATATGATTCTTATCCTCAAATCTTTTGACATGATGGATTATGTTTATTGATTTACAGATGTTAAACCATCCTTGCATTCCAGGGATGAACCCCACTTGATCAAGGTGCATTATTTTCTTAATATGTTTTTTGGATATGGTTTGCAAATATTTTGTTAAGGATCTTTGCATCTATATTCATCAAGGATATTGGTCTAAAATTTTCTTTCCTTGATGTGTCTTTTCCTGGTTTGGGAATGAGGGTGATATTAGCCTTATAGAATGAGTTTGGTAGGGTACCCTCCTTTTCTATTTCCTGGAATACTTTGAGAAGTATTGGAATGAGTTCTTCTTTGAAGGTCTTGTAGAACTCGGCTGAGAATCCATCTGGTTTTGGACTTTTATTACATGGTAGGTTTTCAATGGCTTCTTCTATTTCATTGCTTGATATTGATCTGTTTAAATTGTGTATGTCCTCCCAATTCAGTTTGGGAGAAGCATATGTCTCTAGTAATTTGTCAATGTCTTCAGTAGTTTCTATTTTTTTGGAATACAGATTTTTGAAGTTGTTTCTCATTATGTTATGTATGTCAGTGGTGTCTGTCGTGATATTTCCTTTTTCATCACGACGTTTAGTAATTTGAGTTTTCTCTCTCATTCTCTTTGTTAGTGTAGCTAAGGGTTTGTCTATTTTGTTTACTTTTTCAAAGTACCAACTTTTTGGTTTGTCAGTTTTTTGAATTGTTTCTTTTGTTTTGATTTCATTGATTTCAGCTCTGATTTTAATTATTTCCTGTCTTCCACTACTTTTGCTATCATTCTGTTCTTCTTTTTCTAGGGCTTTAGCTGTAATGTTAGGTTATTTAGTTGTTGACTTTTCATTCTTTTCTGGAATGTGCTCCATGCAATGAATTTTCCTCTTAGTACTGCTTTCATAGTATCCCAGAGATTTTGATATGTTGTATCGTTGTTCTCATTGACCTCTAAGAATTTTTTTATCTCCTACCTGATATTTTGTTATCCATGTTTCATTCAATAGCATATTATTTAGTCTCCATGTGTTGCAGTAATTTCTATTTTTTATTTTGTCATTGATTTCTACTCTCAGTCCATTATGATCTGATAGAACACAAGGCATTTTTTGCATTTCCTAATGGCTGCTTTGTGGCATAACATATGTTCTATTTTTGAGAAGGTTCCATGTGCTACTGAGAAGAAAGTGAATCCACTCATTGATGGATGGAATATTCTATATATGTCTATTAAGTCTAGGTTATTGCTTGTGCTATTGAGTTCTATGGTTTCTTTGTTTGGTTTTTGTTTGGAAGATCTATCTAGTGGTGACAGCGGTGTGTTAAAGTCACCCAGAATTATTGTTTGTGGTCTATTCAATTACTGAAATTGAGAAGGATTTGTTTGATGTACAGGGATGCACCATTGTTTGGGGCATAAATATTTACTATGGTTATGTCTTCCTGATTTATGGTTCCCTTAAGCAGTATGAAATGTCCTTCTTTATCCCTTCTGACTAACTTTGGCTTGGAGTCCACTTTATTTGATATAAGGATGGAAACCCCCACTTTTTTACTGAGTCCATGTGCGTGGTAGGTTTTTTCCCATCCTTTCACCTTTAGTCTGTGGATGTCTTTTTCTATGAGATGAGTCTCTTGCAGGCAGCATATTGTTGGGTCTTTCTTTTTAATCCACTCTGCCAGTCTAGTCTTTTGATTGATGAGTTTAGGCCATTAACGTTCAGGGTTATTATTGAGGTATGATTTGTATTCCCAGTCATTTGGGCTTATTCTTGGTTTTTAAGTTGGCTTGGTTTCTCCTTTGAGTGGTTTTTCTGTAAGGTAGTTCTTCCCTTTGCTGACCTCCATTGTTGTTTTTCATTTCCTCCTCATGGAATATTTTGTTGAGAACATTCTGTAGCACAGGCTTTCTATTTGTAAATTCTTTTAACTTTTGTATATCATGGAAGGATTTTATTTCATCTTCAAATCTGAAGGTTAGTTTTGTTGGGTATAGGATTCTTGGTTGGCAAACATGTTCTTTCAGAGCTTGAAATAAGTTGTTCCAGGCCCTTCTAGCTTTTAGAGTTTGGGTTGAGAAGTCTGCTGCTATCTGTATTGGCTTCCCCCTGTATGTAATCTGATGCTTTTCTCTCACGGCCTTCAAAATCCTATCTTTATTTTGAATGTTGGGCATTTTCATTATAATGTGCCTTGGTGTGGATCTGTTGTGATTTTGTGCATTTGGTGTTCTCTAAGCCTCTCGTATTTGATTTTCCATTTAATTCTTCAGGTTTGGGAAATTTTCTGATATTATTTCATTGAACAGGTTGTTCATTCCTTTGGTTTGTATCTCTGTGCCTTCCTTAATCCAAGTAATTCTTAAATTTGCTCTTTTCATGATGTCCCATAGTTCTTGGAGATTCTGTTCATGATTTCTTACCATCTTCTCTGTTTGGGCAACTTTATTTTCAAGATTAAATATTTTGTCTTCATTGTCTGAGGTTCTGTCTTCCACGTGGTGTAGTCTTCTGGTGATGCTTTCCATTGAGTTTTTTATTTGGTTTATTGTTTCCTTCATTTCAAGGATTTCCATTTTTTTTTTTTTTTTTGAGAATCTCTATCTCTTTGTTGAAATGATCTTTTGCTTCCTGCAGTTGCTCTTTCAGCTTATTGGTATTATCATTCATTGCCTGCATTTTCTCTCTTATCTCATCCTTTGCTTCTTGAATCATCTTAGTCATGTATAACCTGAAGTCCTTTCTGACATTTCTTCTAACATACTGTCATTGGATTCTATTACTATAGAATCTAGATTTGTTTGGATCATTTTCTTCCCTTGTTTTTGCATGTTGTTCATGTATCTTCCCCTCTATCAGTGCAGATCTGGGGTACTGCAGATTTCCCTGTATAGGCTTATAGTGGCCCTACTATAGGTTTCCAAAACCTTTTCTCTAAGGGGAGAACAATATTAGCAGTGCCCAATTCAGACACTATGCAATCCTAGACCAAATAGCCCCCAAGAGGACAATAACAATATTGTCATAATAAACAGAATGAGTTCAGATATTATCTTCAGTAAAACAAACAAATTTGCAATAAGGTCTGTAGTTTCTAATGGAGGACAAAGAGGATGCAGAGGGATGTAGAATGTAGCTGTTAATGGGATAAGAAAAGAAAGAAGTTCTAGATAATAGAAAGGATGAGGGTGTATTCAAAATAAATTGGATGTTAGCATGCAAAAAGGGAGAAAGAGACTCTGAGGAAACAGGTAAACAAAAGGAAAAGAGAGGAAGAAAAGTACAGAAATAAAAACTTAAAATTGTTCAATAAGGATAAAAAAGAAAATCTATAGTATAATAGTCATATAGTAATCAAACCTCTCAGTCTTCAGTAGCCTGATGTATGAGAGGTACCTGACAATGAGCTTGAATTCTCCAGCAGGTGTCTCAGAATGGGATTTGCCCCACCTAAAGATCGGAGCTATGGCTTCCAGGATTATCCAGGATGGCCGCTCTGGCTCCCAATTGTGTTGGCAAATGGGGAGGTGCAGCTCAGGGGTGTGGATGTGGTCAGCTGGAGGTACTGGAGACAGGGTGTGGTTTGTCAGGCAGGGGTTCTGGAGGTTGGGTGTGTTTGGTGTGGTTGCAGGATTCTGGAGGCCAGGTGCAATCAGTCAGTCTGTGGTCCTGGTAATAGGACACAGTCAGTTGGTCTGGGGGTCCTGGTGGCAGGGAGCAGTCAGTGGATGTGAGGGCCCCAGAGGCAGGGAGTGATGGATCGGGCTGAGGGATCCTGGAGACAGGGCTCAGTCAGTCTGGCCAGGGGTCCTATGGGGCCTGGGTATTGCCTCAAAATAGCGGCAGCCACATGTAATCGAACCTGCAGGTAGTATAACAGTGAACTTCCAGGCAGCAACAGGCAGCTGGTGCTCCACTGGCGGTCAGCGATCAGTTTGCTGACTGCTTTCAGAAGATCGGGAGGTGAACCTAGTGTGTGTTGGGTGATGGGTAGGTGTAAGGCAGGCGATGGACAGGTGAGAGGCAGGCAAAAGGTGGATGATACGCTCCTGACAATGAGCAATCTGCACTCAAAATGGCGTCGATATGCTGGCAGACTTCAGGTGATCACAGCAGACAAATGGGGTAAACAACAGGGTATCCATAAGCAGCAAAAACTGCCTCACCAAGAAACAGATATCCTCTGCTTGAAACCGGAGTTATGGAGCAAAAAGGAACGCAGTCTCCCTCTAGTCCGCCATCTTGGATCTCTCCTACTTTTCTTATGTTTAAAAAAAGTGTTAGAAAAGATAAATTTGTGGGCAAGGATAGTCTCTTAGTACAAAATGAATAAGCTGGATATGATTCTAAGACTAGAAAGATATTCCTAGGCTTGAAAGATGGAAGAAAGATGCTACTGGTTCTTTTAGCTTCAGGGACAAGCATCTATTATAGTACCAGCAACAACTGCTTCTCTTCCTATGTCTACATCGAGAAGGCATTCATTATCTCCTAGGAAGACAGAATCATGGCAAGCACAGAAAAGATTTTTGTCTCCCTCACAGGACGTGAAATCATTAGGGACCCACTAGAACTGAAGAAGTCATGAAAACAGAGAATAAAGATGTCTCCATGTTAATTTATTTGGACTACTTGATCATGGTATCATGGTGTATAATTTTTTAATGTGTTTATGTATGCAGTTTTCAAGTATTTTACTAAGAATTTTTGCATCTATGTTCATCAGGGTTATTGATCTGAAGTTTTTTTTTTTTTTTTCCTTTATGTGTCTTATATGGTTTTGGTATCAGGGTGATACTGGGTTTGTAGAATAAATTTGGCAGTACTCCCTCTTTTTCTATTTCATGGAATAATTTAAGAAGAATTGGTTTTAGTTCTTTGATAAAGGTCTGGTAGAACTTGTCTGAGAGTCCATCTTGTTCTGCCCTTTTCATTAATGAAATATTTTGATAGCCACTCAATTTCATTACTTTATATTGATTTAAGTTTTCTACATCTTCATGGTTCAATTTGGGTAGG
Organism: Sciurus vulgaris; assembly: GCF_902686455.1. Lineage (NCBI taxonomy): Eukaryota > Metazoa > Chordata > Mammalia > Rodentia > Sciuridae > Sciurus > Sciurus vulgaris. Next base: position 120,593,688 of record NC_136464.1, read on the forward strand.
TCATATATCTTTAGGAATTTGTCAACATCTTCAAGGTTTTCTAGCTTGTTAGAGTATAAATTTTCAAAATAATTTGTTTACCCTCTGAATTACATTAGTGTCTGTAGTGATATTTCCTTTTACAGCTACAATTTTATTAATTTGAGTTTTATTTTTCTCTTTCTCTTGGTTACTTTGGTTAAGGGTTTATCAGTTTTATTTTTTCCAAAAACCAACTCTTTGTTTCATTCATCTTTTGTATTTTTTTAATCTCAGTGTCATTGATTTTATCTCTGATTTTAACTATTTCCTGTCTTCTAATGATTTTGGTGTTAGTTTGTTCTTTTTTTCCTAGGACTTTGAGATACAATTTATGTTATTTGTTTGGTATCTTTCTATTCTTTAAATGTATGAGGTCAATGCTATGAACTTTCCTCTTCGAACTGTCATCTACTGTTCCAGATATTTTAATATGTTTCATCACTATATTCATTTACTTCTAAGAATTTTTTTTTATTTCTACCCTGATTTCTTCTCCTATTCATTCATCATTCAAAAGTGTATCATTTAATCTCCAGATATGAAAGTGGTTTCTGTATTTTATCTTATTGATCATTTCTAATTTCATTCCATTATTATCTGATAGAATGCAAGATATTATATCCATTTTTTCGTATTTTCAAACATTTTCTTTGTGACATAAAATATGGTCTATTTTAGAAAATTTTTCATGTGTTGCTGAGAAGAAAATAAATTCAGTCATGGATGGGTGAAATATTCTATAGATGTCTGTTAGGTCCATATTATTAATTATGCTTTTTAGTTCTGTAGAATCTTTACTAGTTTATGTTGGGATGATCTGTCTGGTTGTGAGAGAGATATGTTAAAGTCACCCAGTATTATTGTATTGTGGTCTGTATTGTTTTAATTCTTAATATTGAGAAAGGTTTTACTGATGTATGAAGATGCTCTGTTATTTGGGACATGAATATTTATAATCATTATATCTTATTGATGTATGATTCCTTAAGCAGTCTGAAGTTACCTTCTTTTTCTCTTCTGATTAAACTTGACTTGAAGTCCACTTTATCAATATGAGAATAGCTACCCCTGCTTGTTTCCAAGTCTCATGTGAATTGTATGTCTTTTGTCATCCTTTCACCTTTAGTCTGTGGATGCCTTTGCTTGCGAGATGAGTCTCATATTGTTGGGTCTTGTTGTTTAGTTCAATCTGCCAAATTATGTCTTTTTAGTGAACTGTTTAGACCATTTACACTCAATGTTATTATTGAGAGATGATTCTTATTTTCTGCCCTTTTGATTTATTTCTACTGTTTAAATAAGACTTAATTATCCTTTAATTTGCTATACTATGCTTTTGGTGTAATTCCTCCCTCTGTTGGTTTTCATTTTTATTTTTTTATTTCTTCTTCATGAAATATTTTATTTGGTATGTTTTATAGCACTAGTTTCTAGTTATGAATTCTTTTAGCTTCTGTTTATCATGGAGGTTTTTATTTCATCTTAAATTCTTAAGTCTATTTTTTCTGAGTATAGTATTTTTGGTTGAAATCAGTTATTTCATAGTCTGGTACATATTATTCCAAGTCCCTTTAGCTTTTAGGGCCTGGTTTGAGAAATCAGTTAATATCTGGATTGTTTTACCTCTAAATATGACTAGTCTTTTAAAATTCTATCCTGATTCTGCATATAAGGTGTTTTCATTATAATGCATCATGGAATGGACCTATTGTGATTTTTTATATTTGGATTCTTATATGTCTCTTATATTTGAATGTCCCTCTCATTTTTAAGGTTAGGAAAATTTTCTGATATTATTTCATTGAAATGATTATGTATCACTTTAGCTTGTATTTCAGAGCCTTCATGTATCACAATGAGTATTAAGTTTGACCTTTTCATGTTGTCCCAAATTTCTTAAATATTCTGCCTAAGGTCTCTTAACATCTTTTCTTTATGCTCAACCTTATTTTCAAGTTCATACCCTTTGTCTTTGAGATCTTGAAATCCATTTTTTAAATGGTCTAATCTATCTGTGATGTTTTCCATTTAATTTTTAATTTGGTTTATTGAGTCTTTCATTTGTAAAATCTATTTCTTTTTCAGAGACTCTCTTTATTGAAGTTATCTTTTACTTCCTGTATTTTCTCCCTGATTTCACTACTTATATTTTCTTTTAGCTTATAGAATATTTTAACTATACACTTTCTAAATTTCTTCTCTGACATATTTTCCACTGTGGTGTTGATGAAGTCAGTTGGTGAAGCATTATGGTTCTCTGCTTTGTTCCCTTGCTTCTTTATGTTTTTGTATGTCTACTCAGCTATTAGTATAATTCTTACTTTTCTTTTAAGCAAAGGACTACTTTATGAGTTTCTTTCTCTTAAGAGCCTTGGGTTGGTTGAATATCCAGAAAATGATATTCTAAGCCAATGTGGGACCTCTCCTGATCCCAATATCAGCACAATTTTAAGAAATGCCACTGAATCTTATACTGTAATTGCTTCAGAGCCTTGGTCTATTAAACCATCTGAGAAATTTATGTGGCTATTTTTCTCCACATTTCCTCAAGTCCAGGTATAGTCTTGTACTAAAGGTCTAGCATAGGTAAAAAATTAGTTGTTAAATTTGTAAACTTCCTATAACCCTAAATGAGGGCTAAAAGGGAGGGAGAAAGAAATATTGGGTAAAAAATAGAAGGAAAAAGAGAGAAAGAGGGAGGAAGAGAGAGAGAGAGAGAGAGAGAGAGAGAGAGAGAGAGGGAAATAATATAAAAGAATAAGTTATACCTAGGTAGAAAGAAGAAATAGATGAATGGTGGGTATTTGAGGTAGAAGCAGATAATGCACGAAGATGAATGGGGATGAGAAGAGCAAGTACAAGCTAGAGATAGGAAATTTAAAAAAATGAAGATTGATTCCAATTAATGCCTTAAACCATTAGATGAAATACATTCAAATGGATTTAAGGTACAATGTTGGCTGTTGGAGTAACAAGTATTGCTCAAGTTAAAGAGCTATTTACATGATTAAGTTGACATCAGGATTATTTGTAATAAATCATATCAAGGTGAAGAAAATTCTTGTTGAATCTTGGTTTGAATTTCATTAGGGTTTGGACATTTGGCAGATGTTCATTGTTCTTTGGCTGTGGACCTCTCCATAGTTGCAGGGGCAGAGGAGCTAATTCCCTAGTTACTATTAACCTCCTACCAGTGGCTTCTGGTTTGTTGGCTCAGAGCCCTGTAGCTGACTCTTGGAAGGGTGCATTATTGTGGCTTATATATTTCTATCTTGTGCAGGAGTTCAGAATGCAAGCTCTGGAGTACCTTGGTGATTGTTCTAGGTTACTGTGTACCTGCTCCCCTCTGGGTTTCATCCTAGGGATACAAGTTTGGGACAACATACAGAAATCAATAAATGTAATTCACAGTATCAATAGACTTAAAGACAAGATCACATGATTATCTCAATAGAAACAGAGAAAGCATTTGACAAAGTATAGCACCCATTTACATTTAAAGCACTAGAAGCAGTAGGGATAGAAGGAACATACCTTAACATTGTAAAGGCTGTACATGACAAAGCCAATGGCACATTACTATAAATGGAGAAAAATTGAAAGTATTTTCTCGAAAAACAGGATGTTTTCTGACATGATCTTATATTTAGGAGATCCAAAAAACTCCACCAGAAGACTATTAGAACTCATAAATGAATTCAGCAAAGTAGCAAGATGCAAGAGCAACACTCATAAATCAATTATATTCCTATACTGTAATTATAAATCTGCTGAAAAAGAAATTAGGAAAACTATCCCTTTCATAATAACCTCAAGACAAAACAAAACAAAACAAAACAAAATTTGGATATCAGTCTAACAAAAGAATGAAGAACCTTTGCTGTGAAAGCTATAGAACACTAAAGAAAGAAATTGAAAAAAACCCCTAAGAACTCAATCAATACATGGGTAAAGGTACTGAACAGACACTTTTCAAAAGAAGAAATACAAATGGTCAACAAATATAAAAAAAAATGTTCAACATCTCTAGTAATTAGAGAAATCAAAATTAAAACTGCATTGAGATTTCATCTCACTCTTGTCAGAATGGCAATTATCAAGTATACAAATCAACAATAAATGTTGGTGAGGATGTGAGAATAATGTACAATCATACATTGTTGGGGGGACTTCAAATTAATGTAACCACTCCGGAAAGCAATATGGAGATTTCCTCAAAAAACTAGGAATGGAAATACCATATAACCCAGCTATACCATTCATTGGTAATATGAAAAATATTTAAAACTAGCACACTACAAAGATGCAACCACCACATCAATATTCATAGCAGCACAATTCACAATAACCAACTATGGAGCCAACCCAGGTGCCCTTCAACAAATGGATGAATAAAGAACCTGTGATAGGTATACACAATGGAGTATTACTCAGTCATCAAGAAGAATGGCTTTATGACATTTGACAGTAAATGCATGGATCTGGATACTATCATGCTAAGTGAAATGAGCAGGTCTCCAAAAGTCAAGGGTTGAATGTTTCCTCTGATTTGTAAAAGTTTATGCAAAATAAAGAAGGGAATAAAAAATAGAAGAAATATCAGTGGAGTAAATGAATGGAATGAAGGGAAGGGATGAGGCATAGGATATGGAAAGACAGTGGACCGAATCTGACCTAACTTTTCTATGTACATAAATGAATATACCATGTGAATTTCAACATCATGTACATCCACAAGACACTACTTTAAAAAAAAAAAAACTATTAAGTAAATAGAGATATCAGTAGAGTAGAGGGAAGGGAACCAGGGAAGGGAGGAGGGAAGGGAAAGGGAGAGTACTGGGGACTGAATTAGGAGAAATTATATTCCATGCTTTTATAATTTTATAATTAGGTCAAAATGAATCCTAATGCTATATATAAATATACATATGTAAATATATATATACATATATGTAAATAAAATATATATATACATATATAGGTATATATACCTATATATGTAAATAAAAAGAATCAATGAAAACACTTAATAATTGCATGGATGTTTGAGAAAATATCTAACTATTGTTCTTTCATTTTTAGATGCTGTAGACATATGATGATGAATTCCATAAATAGTTTTTTATAAGAAACAAGTGTCCTAGAAAGTTGCACTATATGTTCATTTCAAAAAAGTTACTATATTCTGTGTGAATACTATTTTTTTTACCATATAGATGACAAATCACAATGTTTTATGTTGCTTCATAAGAAGCTGAATGAAAGTAATATTTTTCTTGAAGTAATTCTGAGAATTTCAAAATTCTCAAAATTTATAAACATTCTTTGACACAAATGGAGTTAGAGAATATAGTATTACATAGGTTAGGAAATCTTACAATAGACATAAGCAAAGCTTTAAGCAACAATAACAATAACAATAAAAAAGTAATCCCTATGAGAGACAAGAGTATAAACTGGGGGAGCAAATTAAATAGTCAGCAAGCAAATTTTTGTGCTAATGCGATCACCTCAGTTGTATCATCAACTCATCATATACAACTTGGAAAGACATTTAAATACAGAATCAAATGAAAATTGCTTTTAAGGGCAATTACATCTACAATTTTATTAATCTAATCTTCATAAGATATCTGTGAAAGAAAAAAATTCAAAAATTCTTATCACAATTGAACAGTGAAACTTAAAATATTAAATATGACTTAAAGTAGGTATTGGTGATTTCAAAAGTAAGCATTTCTATGGCCTAACATAAACACTGAAAGATTTTTGTAATTTGTACATTACAAATTTTGAAAGATTTTGAAATTTGTAGGGCTACAGTTTGAAAAATTACTAAAGGCAAAAAGGATGCCTTAAAGTTATCAATATACTATTCTTCCTTGGGAATAAATTAGACTAATATGCTTTACAGTGATTTTCTTAAACAATAAAAATTTGATGCTTGGGATAACTAGAAAATATTGTGAATTATAATACCTAGTTTTGTGATGATTTTAGATGAACCTTATTTTGTAATATGGCATTATGTCCCAAAATGTTTTTTTTTTCTAACAGTTAGATTCTGATTATTTAAGAAAAGTGAATACTTGAGAGATGGGTAAGATAACTGAGACATTGAGTTAGAAAATGAACAGTAGACTTGTATCTACCCCCCACCAATGTTTTGCAAGTATTATCAATACTGCTTATGTTTTCTAGAGTTGATGAACCAAATTTTCAAACTATGTGAACTAAGTTTGCGTAATTTTAGTTTGCAACTTTTCATTTAAGGATAAATCATTAAACCCATCTACATAGAACAGCAAGTTTGTTCTTTCATATTCTGAGTGAATGCACTATTTTAAACAGATTTCTTAAATTACAAACAATTGCCCTTTTGCTCATCTGATCTTTTACTGTTTTCTAGTAAAAAGGACAGTCGGGATTTCATATACTTCCCTTTTGTCTCTCAACATTCCTTTTGGATAAAAAAAAAAAAAAAGCCTTTATGCTTTTTAATCATTCATTGGAAATCAAACATAAAATATCATTTAGATTACTTTTAAACTACCAAAACCCTATTTCCTCCCTAGGATTCAGTAAAATATAGAGTGGGTTTGATTTGATTTTTTTGTTTTGTTTTAAAAGACTAACGAGGCTGAATTCTAAATTATCAATTCATTTCAAAGATGTCCAATACTTTCTCAAGGAAATAACCCAGAAACAGCAATTTTATTTGCAGTAGTAAAAGTTCTTTTCCCTCGCCAAACTATTTCTCTTTTTAAAACTCAAGGCAGGATTAAGGCCACTGGTGCCAAAATAATTCAAAAATATAAATAAGTCCTTATTATTGCTAGCTTGCTATCTATCATCTAAGGTGATATTTTTAATTTAGAAAATGCTAAACACAAATATATAATAGTTACTTGCTAAAATGTAAAGCACATTATTAAGATGGTAATGGTTAAAACAATTTGCTTCTCCCTCTCTCTCAACCCATTTGAAACAATACAGGCTGTTCTGGAATTCACAGGGTTAGATATCTTTGTAATAAAAAGGATGCTAAAATTTTGACTTTGACCATGAAATTTGTTCCACTCTTCTTAAGAAACATCACTAACCTGTAAAAGGATTTTAACAACATGTCTTTCAAAGTCAAACAATGCAATTCTTATACAAAAAAGGACCCATTGACTGGTAATGAGGTGTGAGAAATTTCAAATAGCTTGGTGTGGGACCAAGGTTAATATAATTATGGACCACAAACCCCAAGAAATCATTCACTCCCTTAAGACTGAACTACCAGCCTGCAATAAAAGGTGGTCTTTCAGTCTTCAGTGCACTGATTTAAAATGATCTATTGATTTGGACCAAAGAAAGAAGAATATACTAAGGAACTGAGGCTGCCTCCAAGTGATAATGAGCAGAACTGAAGGAATGTAGCTGTGGGATGGGGAATCTTCTTTCTACAAAAGGCTACGGCAAAAGCTGGAACTTTAAAGAACAATGACAGAGATTTGAAGAGGAATGTCATTCTTGTGGTCCCTGAGAAAATGCATAAAAGGATGTCAGGAGCTACAGAGAAGACTGGTACAAATGAATAAAGGATGGGTTCTTTGCACTTGCAGACTGAAGCAAGAACCAAAGAGAATCACACAACTTTGGGAACTGTGGAAGCTTCACTGGCTTAGAATGATTAAAAAGCAAAACAAAACAAAAACCAGAGCAAATGAAAAATGTGGTTAAAAAAAAGGGCCCATCCCTTTTTCATATTTGTAATATGAACATTTTCCGATGTATTCTGTTTCTGTGGTTTATATATGCCCTTGTATTTTTGATTGATCATGGATATAGATATGAACATACATTTTATAGATAATTTCTTGGTAATAATTATATAATTGAAAATAGTTAATGAATTATTTTATTTTTGTATCTTAAACATTCTTGCTTAAAAAATAGGTGGCAAAATAAGAGAAACACTTTGTGTTTGAGGCAAAAAATGTATTTAATACTATAATTTTAAACTATTTATTTGATTATAATTTCAGGTTCTTTTGTAGCTGGGTTTAAATAGTTTTGTCTCTACTAGATTCTTCAGTAAGAATATTCTTAATTGGTAGAGAAGAAATTGACATATTATCCTTCCTGTATAAAAATAAAAATCACATATATTCTGTTTAAGCATCAGCATAGACACTGAGTAAACGTTTAGGTCAGCATTGATCACATTTGCCAGCTATTTATTTAGACACTTGATTAAACAATTAAGAATTAAATGCAATATAAATAAAATATTCCCTCCCTCCCCCAACCTCACCACTTCTCTCTTTTTCCACAAAGCCCTTCTTCTTCATAATGTGGCTTCAGTTTTGAGAGAGATTTGAAGCAGTTTGTAATATGATAGAAAATACATAGACTCAGGAAAACATGAGTGTAGATCTTGACTTTGCCAAATACTTAGCTATAGTTTTGACCTATGCCTCTCTTTCCAAAATGGAAATCATAAGTTCAGTCTAATTGGTGTATAAGTGTGCTCTTTTATCATCTAATTATATTTGTTTTGTCCATATTTTCAGTTTTTATTTTAGCAAAATTCTGTTATGTGTACCAAATGAAAACAAGAGGCATATATACCTCAGATCCTTCCATCTCCAATTAGCTGAGTATATCCTCTTAACATTCCCACTTGTTTCTTCAGTATTATAATCTATATTTTAAATAATATACTTATAATTATGCTATTCTATTTTACATATATTTTATTTATATAATTTTTTTTCAATTAAACATCCAATTTAAGACACCAAAATTATTCTTGCTTTCTCCACATCTGCATTGTAATTATGAATTTTAGGTCAATCAATGTTCAGTAGTTTCTCTTCATGATTACATAGTACAGTTTGTAGGTGTGCCAAAATATAGACAATAAATAAATAAACATTCCTACACCATTTAAAAAAAATTCTCTGGAATTAAGTGCCTCATTTTGTAATTTGGTAATATTTTAAAGTGTATTAATAATTTATCCCTACATTATGTAGAAGAATTATAAAAGTGTGAAAGTTCTACTTATATGGTCACACAGTTTTTTGTCATCTGTGTGCATGTGTGTGTGTGTATGTGTGAGATAGCTGTGCATGATGTTTTTCTTTCAATTACTGTTTTCTCTAAGAGCCAACAGGCTCTTAATAGGGAGTCTGTCTCACTAGTAAATCCTTTTGCCTCTCTCTTGATTCAGTTCTTTGTTTCTTTGTTTTGTTTATTTCTTGTTTTAGAGAAACACATCTTCAAGAAGCCTCTTGAAGAAAGTACACTGGAACTTGGAGATCTTTCTTAAGAAATTGTATATTTGAAAATAAGTTTTGAAATCCTGCATGTTTGAAAATATTTTAACCTTATATTTAAATGGCAAAATTTCCATTATTAGAGATAATTCTCTAGGTATTTCAAAGGCATTTTAATTGTCTTCTAGCTGCCAGTTTTGCCATTAATGAGTTTAGTGCCAATTTGATTACTGAGAGTTTGTAATTTTTTATATTTTGTCACCACTTTTTAATCATAAAAGTTTTTGGATTTGTCTTTTTGTTACTATTGCTCTAATATTTCTCAGTGCTATGTTTTAATAGAGCACTAATTTGTCTGGCTACCCAGTACACCCTTTCATTTTACATATTTTGTGCTTTAGACCAAAAAAAAAGAGATTTCCATTCTTTTCTTAGTCAATATTCTTTCAACCAATTACTCAGTTGTCTCTGTTATCCTTTTTGTTAGGGTGGTAGAAGTCACAATTTTTTTATTTCCCTATAAATTTTCTTTGATTTGCTATTATGTTAACATTTTAATATTGCTTTTGGGAAATTCCCACAGTTTTTCCTTTATAACATCTATTGTTTTCCCCCCAATATATTATTATGATTATATTCTATAAATACTAAGAGTTCCTCCTGGAACTCATGACATCTTTCCCATTTTTGTAGTGTCCTCTTCTTATTTATATTTGCAATATCTCTAACAATCTCAAGATTTTATAGTTGGCAAAGATGCTCTTTTTTCCCCTTGTATTACATTTTTCTTAGTTTTTTGTTTTAATCTTCATCTTTCATGTTAACAGTTTTTTTTTTTTTATTCAGATGACTAGTGAGCTTTGGCTGACAATTCATAACGAAGAGTATAGAATAAACAGATGATTGCTAAATCATACATACATGGCATTTCATGAATGGTGAGCTTCGTCATAGAAGGAAGATATGGAATATTTCATTAAGGAAACTCTTACAACAGATCTGTCAGCCTTTTTTGTTAGACTTGGCAGTTTCCCCAAGTGGAGTCCTTTGTTTCCTGCCTTAGTCTCCTGACTAGCTTCTGACTTCCAATTTTCAGAGGATTGGTTGAGTAAAAGAGGCATGGATTTCACCATTTGGAGTATACAATTTTCCTCAGTGCCTTTGTTTTCAAAATCATACCTCACTTTTATATTCAACAGTGCCTTTTCCTTAGTTCCTGAATTTCTTGGTTTTAATTTCCCCAGGGGGTGACCTCACTATGTTATGGTGGAGGTTTATTCAGATTTTGTGACTTGCTGTCCCCTGCTTGACTCAATTAGTAATCGCTGTTTTTTACAGGTACCTATTGTCTTCTTTTGAGACATTGCATCTTGTTGCTTAAGTGCCAGCTTTCTTTTTTCTGTTAGATTCAGTTATCCTTTGTCTGTCAACTCTCAGCTTTCCAGCATGTTGAAATTCTTTAACCATTAGTGTTTTCTTTTCTATTCCTTTAGTGTTTTACATTTATACACTCTTTCTTTTCTTTTTGCTGTGTTCATGATAGAACCCAGGACCATGGGCATGCTAACATTCTACCACTGAGCTATACCCAGCCACATGTTTATACTTTTTTTATTGATCATTTTATTGCCATTTTAGTGAGAATTTAGGTAGGAATGAGGGTAATTATTTATTTACTCTGCTGTACTTATCCACTTAATGTCAGTGACTTTTATACTTTATTTTTCCTTTATAAGTAATACAATATGTTTAAAAAGTAATCTATTATGGGTTGATAAAAATTGATAAGCAACAAAGAAGAAGGAATGAAGGCAAAGTAATGAAGAATGGAGCTTCTCTAGTTGAAATGGATGCATGTGAGATAAAAACCACACCAACAGGATCTCACCTTTCTCTCTATTCCCTAAGAAAATATCAGCAGATGCCTAGGACACATTTTGGGGAACACTTTGAAATTCATATAAGTATGATCATACAATACTGGTTAAAGTTTAGTTCTAAACAACAGTTAATACTTTACTTTGTTTAAGCATAAATATATTTTTGGACAGGCTTAGAAGAATGAATGCCATATAAAACTATAAAAAAATCTCATTATTTCTGCTATGATTGATAAGTCTCCTATCTCTGATTTAGGAAACCACCAAATAGGGATGGTTCTGTGATAATTTTAAATGGAAAAATAGTTATATCCACCAAATTCTTTTTTCCTTCCAACCTAAAAGTTTTAAGCAAATTGATTGGTGGAACTTCAATCACATTTGGAATCTAAAAGCATGAAAGCACGAATGTACATTCTAGTCTGTTTATCCCTTAGGAAAAGGCAGGAGTGGGTGTTAAGAAAGATAATCTATTATCAATTTGTCCATCTAACTAACTACTTACATCAGCAGCAACTTGCCTTGCTCACTCAACAATATAACTTGGATATTTTAGCTCTACTTTTTCTTTTAAACACATGCAATCACAAATGATTGAATTTCTTCAACCATGCTCATTTACTCAGGCAAAGAAGTCAGATGCTTCAATTGGTTCAAAGTTTGAGTTTTATATAGTAAGTGTAAGGCCCCCAAAAAAGGGCCCCCAACTCTGTCCCATGGATGGACGGCAACCCCAATCAACCGCAGGAGGCGTCACTTGATGCAAACCGCAAGAGGTGTTTATTCCAGCGCGCTGGGACCCAACTCCAGGAGTCGAGTCCCTAGCAGAAAATCTTGTAGGTTTATAAAGGCAGAAACCACACATCGGGAGGAGTCACACATGAAAGGGGGAAAAGGGGGGACAAAGCTGCCGGGAAATTTCAAAGGGGGGTCTGGGTTTGCTGATAACATACAACATGTTTCACAATGTTTTACAATAGGGCGTAGATTCTGGTCAATAGTTTCTGGTAATCATTCTGTTTGATCACTATCTGGCTATCTGGCTCAATTTATCCTTTTATTCTCTGTTTGGGGCTGTTTCTTGGAACAGCTTTAAGGGCTTTGTTTCCATTCCTGGGAGGGTGACCTTAGGGAGTTGAGATGACTGGGAGGGTGACCTTAGGGAGTTAAGATAACTGGGAGGGTAACCTCAGACAGCTTAAAAAAATGTCCATTCTTTCATTTCCCCATTTTCTTTTCTGGTAAGTTCTAATCATGGAACTTCTGTCTCTATATACTCTTCTCCAAAGCTATTTCCTTGGCGGAGGGACTGGTATTGTTGCCTAAGCATTAGTACCTGTACAGCACTTATTCTTTCCCTGATGAAGGTGACTAGGCGATTTCAGGCAGGCAAGAGCCGAGGGGGCGGGCAACCAATTAGCAGCCCCTTGTTTGCAGTCCTTGATAAACAGTCCTTGATAAAGGCAGGTAAATTTGGTAATCAATGGCCTCCGGAGATCCTTGACATTCCATTCTTCCAGGGGCAGTCTCCAACTTGCAGAGGCAAATGACCTCATGGTTTCATTTCCTCGATTTGACCCGATCCCCTATTTCTACACTAACTACCTATTCCCAATTCTGGCTTCATTCCCCCCTTTAGCTTTAGGAACCCATAACTGCTTGTTAAGAAAATGAAAAGGGGCGTCGGTCATTCTGGCTGCTTCGAAGCTGAATGGGGGCAGCGAGGGGCAAGCAGTTTGGAGTTCCTTCTTTTTAAAAAATCGGGTCAATCGAGGGGTCCCAGGAAGAAGCCTGGTTGGAGAAGAGCAGGTTGTAAAGTCGTCTGGGGGTGGCTGCTTCTATGATAGAAGAACAAAAAGACATGAGTACTGAAATGAGATTAGCACAAAGTAAATGTTGCAGCATCTGAAATATGCCACTGAGTATCATGAAAATGACAGAAGTTAATCTCTCACCAGGAGGTGGAAGAACTGAGAAATTGTTCCCATAACTAGGCCTAGCAAAGGCTGGAGAGAACAAGGCCTTTATTTGGGGACTTTAACATTGCCATAGATGTCCCCAAAAAATATAGTTAAGCTACTTAATGTCATCTGATTTTGTAAAATATCCCTTTATTGGTATAACCTGTGTTTAGTAGAGATCTCTATACTTCTGTTACTTAGAAATAGATAATCATACTGGCAAACATAGATTAAGTCTACCTGTGTAGCTTAGGAAGGTCTGCAGGCCTTAAACTGACTAAAAACTTCTGACTCTGGCAGTTTCTCTGATAGTTATCAGGCTACATCTAAAGTTACATTTAACTATTATTTCCTTTAAATGCCCAAGAATGGCTATACTTTGGTTTTAACTGTTTTGCTGGGTGTCTAAGATCAAGCTGGTCAAATTGACCTGGTTCCTGTCTTGTTAAAGAGTCAGCTGAGTCCCACAGGGGTCACTCGTACAGAACTTAAGAGCGGCTCCTTAGCTCCACCAGTGACTTTGGTTAGGCAGGGTCTCTTGATGGGGTGACTTCCTTTAGAAACATCAAGGGATGTTTCCCCTTTTCCATGACCCTCCTCTGCAGCAGATGCACTGGATGATTTTTCATCCTCTAGTCAACAATCTCCTTGATCAGGAGGTTGTGTGACCCAGAGTTGCAACGCTCCTTAGAGAAGTTCTCTTATTCCCTGGGTTCAGGCTAATGTTGAGGGCAAGACCCAAATATGGACTTTTCTTGACCTCTGTATTTAACTCCAATTTCTAAGTTTGATCTTAATTATCCAGCAAGCCAGTCTCACCAGTCATAAATTAAGAGTAATGGGCTTTAACTTTAATGTCCATAACTTTACAGTTATTTACCCTTTTATCTAACTGGAGTCTGCATTAGTACTGGAAGTTACCACTATCTATTCTATAGGTGATGGCTTATTATCACAAGTTACCTAGGTTGTATATTCTTGAAGCAGCTACTTCTGCAAAACATTAACAGGTAACAGTTTTACAAAATGAAATTAGCAAGAGTAAAAATATATTCAGCTTGTATAATAGCTATCTTGAATTTTGATTGAGAACTATATTCTATCCCCTATTTGAGATCACAGTACTTTTACAACAAGAACCAATCTTTTGACTATAACTTTAAATAAGCTGAAGTCTGGCTTATTTTGGAGTCACTCTAACATGCAGTAAGGTGGGAGGCAGAGCCTTATCTCAGGTAAGGCAGGGCTCTTTACAGATCTTAAGTGTTCTAATTCTGATGTTGATCTTTGCTTCTTCCTTAAATATCATTAAGTAGTTTACATATACTGTTTCCTGAGTCTATATAAACTTTATAATTAACACAATTTAACATAGTATCTAAAACATGAATCAAAGAAAGGCTGAAAGAACTTTTGTTATTTCCACAATCCGAGAGTGCTGGGACTCGAACCCAGGCCTCCCGCTTGAGAGTCAGGAACTCTACGTACGAGATGAGCTAAATGGCCTGCACTGAGAGAGCTTTTAACTTTCCTTTTGTGATTAAATGGCAAAATGTTTTCATGTTTCTTTCATGTTTCACAATATTAACCTTTAAACAATCAGACTCTAATGTTTAGAAATACATTTACATTTGAAATTCTTTATCCCAGTGTAAAAAGTAACAAATTTTACACATACCCTATTGATAGCAGGTCCTATAATAGAACATTAAATGATAGAAATAAATCCCCAATAAAATTTACTCTTTATAAGATTAAGATTACCATTACAGACAAGTTTAATCTGGAGGATAGCAGAGCTTAATAAATTAGTTGCTTTAAAAACTTGTGGTCCTGAAAAATATGAACACATTTAATATACAACTAGTGACCATTTCACAAATACCTTGACACTTTTATCTTACCAAATTGAGTTTTTAAAGAGAAATGTATACTCTGTAACAAAGTACAATACTCTATAATAGTTGTTTAATCATAATTGTATACACCCCAATTTTTAAGACTAATTGTTCTAAAGAATAAAACTTAATAGACACAAAGTTAAGAGTAAATTAGTGTTTCAAATCCTTGTCATTTTACCATGTCATTCTACCATATAGATTAAACTTTGGTTTATATCAGAACGTTAGTATTTCACCTTAGGAAAAACCTTCAATAGTTTTAGCTGTCTCACATACATATAACCAACTTAGTTACACACAAACTTGTTGAAACTTGCCCTTTACTTACATAGACTTTCTTAGCACTTACTTAGACCCTCATGTATTTCATCACACAAGCACTTTCTTACCCAGAAACATTTCCTTTTTCCTTTTACTAAATATATTTCCATACCCAGAACCTTTTATTTTCTCTTTCCTACTCGTTGACCCCTTTTTGTTCACATTCTGAAACAACTCTTATGAAATTTCTGAATTTAGATAAATTACTCTATTTTAATAAGATTAAATATTCTGTTGTTTATAGTACTCTAATTGAAACACAGTTGAAACTTTTGGGACCCTTTGTATATAGAATTGCACTTGTTAGGACATACTCTTAGTAACCTTGTTTTTAGTTTAGTGATGACACAAAGCAAGTTTAAACCCTTTTATTTACCAACCTATGAAAACACCAATAATGTTTAAGTATGATACCCCATGGAATTCAAGGAGTTAAAAGTACTCGATGTTATTTAACAATTAGCATTTTAACTTTGTAAATTAATCAGATGTCTCTACAAACACATTAGAGTAATCCCATACATGTTAACTCTAATTCACTTATTCTGTAAAAACCAAGATATCAGACAAGTGTCCTGAACAGTATTTGCTGTCTCTTCCCTGTTGAAGAAAAGTCCTAGAAACAATTGATATTAGACATTTTATTAACATCAATATTTTATTAGCTTGACCACCTAGAGACTTGCAAGTTATTTTCAAAGACATTTTACTCTTATTAGTTTACCCAATTTGAACCTTTTTAAATCACGTGAATTAAAAGTATCTGGATCCATTTTTAAATCTTAATTTTAGGAGCGCTCAGTTTTGATACAGACAAAACATGACATCAGACAGCACAACATACAAATAACACAAAATCAAGCCCTTGTAACTTCATAGGTGAATCTCCATTGCAGTGTAACAGATGTTCAAAAACTCTAGTTGAATAAAAAATAGAACTGGTCAAAAAAATCATGAGCTCAAAAAAACATATAATTAAAAAAAACCAAGAGTCCTGGAAAAAAATCATACGGCCGTTAATTACTTTAGTAAAGTACCATAAAATTTACTTTGCTGGAGTTTTAAAGACTCTTTTTACCTTTTCTTTCCCTGGGTTTGAGACCGGTCTCCTACTGAGCCATTAGGCTTCTTTTATTTATATTTCAATGCAAGCCTGGACTGAGATCTGGAAGGATCTAACAGGTTTTAACAGAAACTCTGTGTCTAAGGCATTTTAGCCATCTCATCAGGACAGGTTGGATGTTAAAATTATGAGACCTTATTTTTCATTACTTTTGAGACTGAAGCTACTTTGCTAAGTTACCCTTTAGGGCTGTTGGGAGGGGGAGTCCAGAGAAGGAACCTTTGGGGTCCACCCGAGAGTAGCCCGGGCCCAGAACCCCCCAGTTGTTCCAACCCTTCCTCCACCTCCGCCACAAACACACAACAGAACCAGATACAGACAGGCGCCAATCTCTGATCCACCAATTGAACCCCATCAGCGCCCTTACCGACGGAGACTACCAGGCGTCCCTGGCTCTCCTTCCACCCTTAGGGCGTCCCCCAGGGCTGCAACCTGTGGCCCCCCAGGCACGTCTACCGGCCACTGTCCGGCCCCTCTCACGAGTCACCGAACGGCTGCCACCGAAACCGAAAGCGCGCTCACAGAACCAGACCAACTAACAAAACACAAGACAAAGACAGACAACTTCGGGGTACCCCTTCTTACCTCCAAGGTCGACTCCGCGGATGAGGGGGGGCCGTCTTATCCCGGACGAGCCCCCAAATGTAAGGCCCCCAAAAAAGGGCCCCCAACTCTGTCCCATGGATGGACGGCAACCCCAATCAACCGCAGGAGGCGTCACTTGATGCAAACCGCAAGAGGTGTTTATTCCAGCGCGCTGGGACCCAACTCCAGGAGTCGAGTCCCTAGCAGAAAATCTTGTAGGTTTATAAAGGCAGAAACCACACATCGGGAGGAGTCACACATGAAAGGGGGAAAAGGGGGGACAAAGCTGCCGGGAAATTTCAAAGGGGGGTCTGGGTTTGCTGATAACATACAACATGTTTCACAATGTTTTACAATAGGGCGTAGATTCTGGTCAATAGTTTCTGGTAATCATTCTGTTTGATCACTATCTGGCTATCTGGCTCAATTTATCCTTTTATTCTCTGTTTGGGGCTGTTTCTTGGAACAGCTTTAAGGGCTTTGTTTCCATTCCTGGGAGGGTGACCTTAGGGAGTTGAGATGACTGGGAGGGTGACCTTAGGGAGTTAAGATAACTGGGAGGGTAACCTCAGACAGCTTAAAAAAATGTCCATTCTTTCATAAGTATAAGAGTAGCATAAGGATACAGAAAATTCAGAGAGATAGTAAATAGACTACAGACTTTGCAGAGAGAAAATACTCGTAGAATACTGATACTACACTTTAAGGAGTTAAGCTATTGATCAGTTTATTAAACTTTTAGACAAAGACAGCATTGATGATGTTGGTTATTATTCACTACTCTAAAAGATCCTGACATTTTGCTATGGAAAACTGGATTCCTTTGCCACCAAATGGATTCCAGGGAATACCTGTTTCTTTAAACTATTTCTAAATTGGTGTTTCTTATAGACAAATCTAATGAACAGATTCTAGAGATAATGTCTCTGTGTTATTTTCAAGAGACTATTTGCTTTTGGCATTTGGCAAAACATGGAACACTACGGTTGAAAAAAATCCAAATGTCCTCTGTGATGGACTTTGAGAAATTGAGAGAGGTAGCAAAGTAGAATATTGAGATAAATGTTGTTTTAGTCAGCTTTTCTCACAGCTGTGACTAAAGGATCTGACCAGCACAATTGTAGAGGAGGAAAGGTTTATTTAAGGGCTGATGGTTTCAGAGGTCTTAGTCCACAGAGGGCTGGCTCCATTCCTCAGGGCTCAAGGTGAGAGTTAACATCATGGCGGAATAGCGTGGCAGAGAGAAGCAGCTCACATCATCAGGAAGCAGAGAGAGAGAGTGTACTCTCCAGAAACAAAATATATATACCCAAAACCATGCCCCAATTCCCACCTCCTTCAGTCACACCCTACCACTTCAGTTGCCACTTAGTTAATCCCATCAGGGGATTAGAATGCTGATTGGGTTAACATTCTTACAACCCAACAGTGAGGTTTTGGGGAGACCTCACATCCAAATCGTAGCATTCTGCCCCGGCCCACAACCATCTCACAATGCAAAATAAGTATTTTTCCATTTCCAAGAGTCCCCATGGTCAACAGTTTCAAGATTGCTCAACATTCAAGTTCAAAGTCTTCTCTGAGGCTCAAGGCAATCTCCCATTGTGAGGGCCTGAAAAATTAAAAGCAATATATAATGGTACAGAGTAATCATTTCCATTCACAAAATTAGGGACATAGAAAGAAGGGATAGGACCAAAGCAAGATTGAAATCTAGCTTGGCAAACAAGTCCTGTAGCTCCAAGTAGTGAATCTGGGACACATAACATCTTAATATTCTCTCCAAAAGGCATGTGTAGCTCCACCCCTGTGACCTTGTTTGTTGCAGCCTAAGCGGCCTTTCTGTTGACTGGTCTCTGCTGAATTCCTGAAGCTTTCTTAGGATGATGTCCCATGTTACTTGCATTTTTTTAATCTTGGGGGTTTCCACAGCAGCTTTGGCTTCCTCCACACATCTTCTTGCTTTCACTTCCCAGGGAGTGCCCACAGGGACTCCAACCCTGCTGCACATTGCCTGGCCTCTAAGGCCTTCCTTTGAAATCTTGGTGGAAGCCTCCATGACTCCATAAGTCCAGCATCCTGCATTCCTGTAGAACAGCACTATGCAATTGACACCAACGTCTGCCATCATCTTGAGCAGTACCACAGTCTCCAGGGACCCTTGCTGCAGCAGACTTTGAGTGTCTGGGTCCTAGACCCTCTAGTGCAAGAAGGGTGCCCCACAGGTTTCTTCTCAAAAGAATTCCACCTTTACTTTCTTGAGCTTGAGATAGGTATGGTCTTGCCAGCTTCTAAGATGCCCTCAAGCCATCTTTCTTATTGTCTCTGGGCAAAGTCTTTAGCATTTCTTTAGGGGCAATAATGTCTTTAACAACTACAACTTCCTTAGCCCTAGTTTTACTCCAGTCTTTCAAGTTTTTCAAATCTTTCTGCTCTGCTTTCTTCTCTGGAATATCACAATAAACTTGGCTAAAAGCTGCCACCAATATCCATGTCACTGCCTGAATGTTCTGCTGTCTAGAGATTTCCTCCACCAGATTAAGAAGTCCGTCACTTTTAAAATCAGCCTCATAGAAAGTCCCTGGACACAGGCAAAATACAGACAAGTTCTTAGCCAAAACATAACAAATTGTTATGTTATTGAAATTTAATAAGAATTTAATATAGTCACCACAGATAAAGATATTTACAGTAGTCCCTAAATAAATGCCTATCGGAAAATTGATATTACCTATAATGTATGACAAATGGATAATAAAAAATAACTTGGAAATGTAGCTAAACAACATGTTTCAATACATAAGCTAAACATTAGAAGAGTTTTGGAAATATCAGAGTATATCATAGTAATTATAGTAGAAATGGAAAATGAATGAAAAAATG
The DNA here is from genome assembly GCF_902686455.1 of Sciurus vulgaris. Taxonomy (NCBI): domain Eukaryota; kingdom Metazoa; phylum Chordata; class Mammalia; order Rodentia; family Sciuridae; genus Sciurus; species Sciurus vulgaris. The sequence goes on from NC_136464.1 coordinate 120,613,635, forward strand.
ACTTTATTGATAACCTGTTACTAGAACTTTAATTACCCAACAAAATGGTGAGGTATTTCTAAAAACCTTTGAATCAGCGTAACATTTTCCAAATTTGGGTTGGGTTTACTTTTCATGTTAAAGTATTTTAAGTTGTCTAATATATTTCTTTGTCAAAAAAGAGAACTTTGTGTGTGCTTTCTGATAATTAATATTCCAGAAATTATGTCATTTCTGTTTTTAAAGTTCTAATAAATAATTTTAGTCTAATATGCACTTTAAATTGCTAATGTATTTTGGCAACAAAATAAAGTATCCTTAGAGCAGAAATTTCCATGCAGAAGCAAGAGTGATTCTCACTGATTTGTTTATTCTGGTAGCAGAGATAGTATTAGTTCAATTTCATATTGTGAATGTTTCTTCCTAAATAACAAAACCAACATTTTCTTCAAGCATTTACTTCAAACATCACTTAATATAACTTTCACTTTAGATTTGTTGTTTTTAGTGCATATTTTACATGATCTCAGTGGAAACTATATGTATTAATGTAAGATTTGGCATATGTGCTTGCTTTTGTTCCCTCCTATTTATGTTATGGCAATATTTACATATTTTTCTTAAGTTATTTATGCAATTTGAAATTTGACTGGATCATGGTCTTATTTTACAATAATAAAAGAGTCAGACACAAATGAGGGCCCACTGAAATACGTCTCCTGTATCATCCTATAAAGTTTAAAGAAAGCTTAAAAAATATTGAAGGCAAAAGGTTAGAAAGAGATGAAAGGAAATTGGAGAGAGAAGAATAATAAAGATAAAAGGGATATAGAGAGATTTTAAGGTAGTAGAAATAGGTAAGAGGTGAAAGATAGTTTGATATAAAAGTGCATTAGTAGAAAGTAGTTGGGAAACAGAAGAGAAAATAAAATTGAATGATATTATAAAGATCTGTTAAAGAAATGAAATTGTTGATGGAAAAAAACAGAAGTAATTTTACAAATATTTTTAAAATAAATGAATGAAGCACAATCATCTCTTTAGATGAATATAGCTTCATGGATTGGAGGACCTTATGTAAGAATATTAGAGTATAATTGTCCTACTGAGTCACATCAAGTCTAGAGACCCAGCATAGTTTCTTTGATGTTTTTCAGGAAAGCATGCTAGTTGCCCTCCACAGCCAAACCTCGGGGAGTCCGTGATCCCTAACTTCCTTTTAGTAACCTATTATAAACTTCATTCATGAATTTATCTAAGTCTTTCCTGAATCTATTTATATTTTCAGACTATATAACCTTCCGGAATAATGACTTGCATATGTTTACTTACCAACTGTTAAAGCAATAAAGTACAAAGCATAAATCCCTTTTATCTTTTACACTGCAGTGGGCATCCTCTAGACCTGGTGCTCTCTAATTTAGTGAAAGAAATCCATCTTTATACATCATAATTTGCAGTCTGAATCTATGCAGTCTCATCTGTAATTTTACAAAATCGAATATTCCTAAACTTTTACTGATTTTTGACATAGAAGCAAATGCTAGGATATATAATATAAAGAGCTTTGCTTTTAATTAGTTGCATACTTTGGGACAAATTACTTCTTATTTGATAAATCAAAGTACTAGGTGATCTCTAAAAGTCCTTCTTCCTTTTGACTTGCTTGTACTCTATCACCCATCCTACCCAATCCACTTCTTACACCAGAAAAGATGTGGAAAAGGGAGAAAACTGGGGTATGGATGAGTATATGATCTTGAAATTGAACTGTTAGGATTAAAATTCCATTTCCTCCACTTCATATCTCAATAGCCTTAACTCTGAGTTGCCCCAGTCACTTGCTTTGGCCAGTGGAACATCAGCAAAAGTAAAACAAGCATAGTTTTAGAAGTGTTGCTATATAGGGATTATGTTTTGGAATCATTTTGTAAAGAAGTCCAGTCTATTCTTCACAAGACTACATGAAAGAGAAAAGTCTAGCCTTCCTTCCTAAGTGCTCATATTGGTGGATGCATTAACTGAATGCAGGCAAATCTGTGAGCCCAGGTGAAACCAGCAATAAAACCACCCAGCCAACCTATAGAGTCAGGATATGTAAATGGATGATCTTTAAATCAATAAGTGAAGGTGATTTGTTATATAGGAATATATAACTGATATAATACTTTAATATTCTCTGGTTCTTTTCCATGTGCTTGTCTTAAGGATTTGTGACAATGACTGAGAATTCATAAAGTTATAAATTCTAATCCCATTTCTTATTACCAGAACTACATATCATATGGACAAGTTTGATAAAGAAATGTGATTGCATTAAATTTAATAGGTAAGTGATATCTAATTTAGTGTTCCAGGGAAACAGATGTGGAGACAGAGATTGACATGCATGAAGTTTATTGAAAAGATTTCCCTCCCTTCCACATATATTTTGGGGGAGGAGGTGAACTGAGTAGGATGGTTAATAGAGTACAGACAAGTAGGAAGATTTTAGAGATTACCTAGTACTTTGATTTATAGAATAAATAAGAAGTATTTTTCCCCAAGTATACAACTAATTAAAGCAAATTTTTTAACTTTATTCAGATTAATACGTGAGATGGGGTGAGGAAAGAAGATTGGGCAGTGGGAGAAGGGCAGTGGAAGAAGTTCAACTGGATTTTAATTGATAAAAGGGTCTCAGCAGATCACACACAGAGCTCTAGATCTGTGACATCCCTTTGGAATCATTCCTAGTTTAAGTAAGAGGGCCAAGCCTTTATACCACACTATTGACTAATCATTGATAAAACTGCTTTTGTACTTTGATCTTTTTAGGGAAATAATTTAACCCTGGGTGAGGCAGTTCTTTTTACTTTTTACTAAGATGATATTTTAAATAAATAAGGATATTTTTAGTCAACTATATTTATAATATGCTCATTATAGATTTCTGATTTTGTATTCATCCCTCCAAACACGAAACAGAATAGGATGTTTGTTTAATTTTCTTCATATGGTCACAGGATTGGTTTGTCAGCAAAATTCCCTTTGATAGTTCATTGAGTAATAAAATTTGACTCTTCTTTCTCTGATATAGGTAGATATAACCAGCTTTGAAATAATCCATTGTACAGGGTGTAAGGTCAAGGAGATGTCATATTGAAGCAGATTCCAGTGCTGCTTTTCTCTGTGATATTGGTACATTGTGTGTAGTGCTTCTGTATGAACCGTTTTATTCAGTGATATGTATGTTATTTCCCCATATCCACAGCTAAATATATGGGAAAACCTATGGGAATATTTTCAAAGGGACTCAGCTTTGACAACTCATGCCACTTACATCAACGCAATGTGGGTCATCACAGAATTTTTTATCTGATAACCTTCTGTGGATAAAGAGCTTTGTCCTTGAAAACATCATGTGATTATCCCAGGAAAAGATGGTTTATATATATATATATGTATATTTATATACATATACATAATATATATCTATATACATATAAAATGTATATTTATATAAATCTTTAAGACCAAATTAGAGCATTTTCATCAAACACATGTAGCTTCAATACTTTAGGATCTGGATGCCATACTCTCCTCCACTAGAAACATATAGTTGGTTTCCAGTGACATCTGATGATGTGTAGTATATTGTTCATAATAGTGGAGTATGTTGTTGGTGATAGTGGGATGGGTGAACACTGGTCATCTTAGGTATGACCTAGATACTAGTTTAAGAAATCAGGACTTGATTACTTTTCAATTAGGTAAACTAAATACCTCTAGAAACATAAGAGGCATATAGGAATGATCAAGGCAGTCACTTTGAATTAAGGCTAATGTATGAAAATACTTGATATTCACCTTCTCAGTGTAGGTATGAATCTCTCTCTCTCTCTCTCTCTCTCTCTCTCTCTCTCTCTCTCTCTCTCTCCTGTTTGTTTTAATTTTGGCGGAAAGAAAAGTCCAATAAAATTATCATCATGCTCACTCTGCCTTTAATATGTGTGCGAGAATATATTCTTTTTTATTAGTTTGGTCACATTAAACACATACACACACATACACATGGAAAACATACTAAATAATAATGACCTAACTGAAAAGAAGTTAATTTCTGTCAAATAAAGACTGAAGTAAATAGTCCAAAGCTGATATGGGAGTCCCTTGCTACTTTGTAGTTCTTTGCTTGATTATTCTTGATCTCAGGGGTACTTATTGATCTAATGTGGCTGCTACCATTTCCACTATCCTGTCTGCAACCTACTCATTAGAACGGGTAAGAAAAGTAGGAAGTGCCCTATGGGTTTTTAAAACGTTTTCATAAGTACCTACTTCTTTCATACATAAGTTATTGCCTAAAACTTAGTCACATGGTTCTAGCAAGTTGCAAGGATGTTCAGACGGTTATGAATCTAGCTGAAAGTCAGGCTCTCTGTATGTTTGCTCATCTCCCTATTAGGTTTAGGTATAGCTCTTTATTGTTGGTGACTTACTAGATTCAAAAAACAACTTATCTGCCTAAAACACATGCAGAAGATAAGGTACAGCAAGAATGACATAAAAATTCCGTTCAGATCAAGTTAAAATAATAACCCTGGAGTCATTAAACCATCAAAATGATAAAATCCTTTGAAGCAGGTATAGGGAGACTTCTGAACCTGGTGGATATTTGATTCTGTGGTTTCGTTTTTTGTTTCTACTTATACTCTCTGGCAAGTCTTCTGCCATTGCCCTCTCTGGTCCTTTGCACTGCCCTCTTGGGGAGTCTTTCTTCTTCATGACTCTTCATGACTATTTCTAACGTGAGCAATGGAGGGTGTCCTTTCTAAAGCCTGCAAAGATCCTAAAACCCTTTTCCTTTTGGTGCAGGTTCATTTTTAAAACAGTAACAGTTGCTGTGCTTTCTTTTGACTTTCAGATTTCGTTGCTTCTAAGCTTGTTTCCACCTTGAGACCACTTATAAGAATAGGTTGGGGGCGTTGGGGGTGTGGGTGAAGACAATGTATTTAATCTGATCTTTCTACTCACTTTCTTCCCATTGTCTGACAGAATACTATTAATGGAAGGCCTTTTTAAAAGCTTTGGGACCAGTGATTTATCTCCTGCTAAGGCTGCTTCTTAGGACTAAACTTAAAGTGTTTCAGTTTAGAACACAGAGCGGTTGTCTTTTTTATTTTTAAATCCTGAAAGGCTTCACATTTAATGCATTTATGTTGTAGGAAATAAGTGCACACACACACACACACACACACACACACACACACACAGTGAAAGAGAGAGAGAGAGAGAGAGACAGAGAGAGAGAGAGAGAGAGAGAGAGAGAGAGAGAGAGAGAGAGAGAAAGAGAGAAAGCAACCCTTTAACATCACCTCCTGCAGGAGAACTGGCTCTACTCTGAATTCATGTCTCCTAAAACTTGGTTAAAAACTGCCAGAAACAGCTAATACAGATAATAACCTCATTTTTTTTTACACATTTCTGTAAAGTCATCTCATCTGCTTTTCGTACAACCTTGTGTCTTCTTTTCAAGGCATGGCAGGCAGTATTTTGACCAAATGTTCTGCCATTGTATGTATATATGTATTTATTTATTTTTAATTTTTTTAAGTTATATATGGACATGATACATTTACTGTATTTTTATGTGGCTGTACCACTGGCTACAACCCCAGTCCCACCATATAATTTAAATTGTTGCCAGCTTCTCAGTCTATAAATAGGGAACACTTTTTAGGTTCTTATATTGCCCTATCCCATGCCCAAGTAATAAATTCTATATATATTGGGATTTGTGATAATCTGAGATCAAGAGGCCTAGAAGGTAGTTGCTTACAAAACATGAATGTATTTCTCTTTGAAATATCAAGTAGTTAATGTGTCAGGGACCCTGGTCTCTAACTGTATTCTGCACCATTCCAGTGAATAGCACTTATCCATGACTTCATTTGGAGGCCCAAGAGGGCTGCTGTAGTTCTAGTCATTGATTCCATGTGGCGGCTCCAAGAGGGACTGTATTTAAGTAGAACTGTCTAATGAAAAAGGCTCTTTTTTTTTTTTTTAATTTCTATAACTTAAGTCATCTTGCTTAATTACCTTCCTAGTTATTCCATTCAACCCTTACATGCCATTGTTCAGAACTTGGTCATCTGACTGACAAATTCTGAGAAAGGATAGGAACGGTTGTCTTTTACTCCAGGTAGCAATGTGCTCAAATAACACTCAGTGTCTGCTACTATAAAGAGAAGAATGGTGAGGCAGCTAACAAAAAAATGAAAAAGGAAGGCGGGAACCAAAGGAACTAGATTTATTGTGAAACTTCCTGTGTCAAGGTTGTTCTTTTCTCTGTCTGAACCACTCTTTTTCTAGGATATCAGTATACAATGGTGTGATATTTATAGAACCACAGCTATGGCAATATATATTTACTGAAACTAGTATCCTTTAAAATTCAAAGGGGACACTATGCTTATGCTGGAACAATGAATATAAACTGAAATCATCCAGGGAAAATCAAGATATATGAGTACTATTATGGTATTTATGAGAAATCTCACTACCTCTTGCTGTTTACATTCTCAGTAGCCGAGGGCTGTGGTTAGTGTTACTCTAACATTAATAATAGTAATAATCAATATTAGTAAATCAAACTATGCTCATAGATATCTTGCTTGTTGGTTTTAACAAACTATTGAAACATTCTGAAAAACTTCAGTGAACAACTTTAGAAATGAACATACTTAAGATAATACATCATAATTAATTGTTTAAATTTATTTTATAATTGTTTAAATTTGTCAAGATTTAAATGTTGGATATATGGCATTAGGTTCTCTTTATTCACCATGCTACATTGTTAAGAGTATTCACTCATTGGAGGCACAAGTATGTTGTGAGTCAGCAATATGCCCCTTGTCAGAAAGTATATGCAGAGGTATAGTTTAGAGCATTTCCAGTCAGGACAAGAATGATTCTAGAAACTATGTCTCTGCTCTGGACTGCAGTGCACAAAGTCACATGGCATTTATTTAGGCTTGTCCTAAATTGGAAAGTGGACAATTTGATGTTATACTCTTCTCCCATAACCAAAACTGATCAATTTTGACATTTTTTTCCCACTTGATTTAACCTGCCCTTACCTTCCTCAACACACAGCATTTCAAACATCCCCTTCAAGAGTGGGCATAAAGAAAGTGACAGCAAAATGGCAGAGTAGGCAGCTCCAAAGTCTTGTTCTTCTATGGAAACATGAAAAATAAGCAGAAACTGTCAGAACCAAATTTGTCAGATATCTGGAAGAGTCAAAAGTTTACAGCAAACTAAAAAAAGGTTAGTCAAGATAAAGGCAAATTCATAATGGTAGGAATGTTCTGAGGCATTTTTACTTATCCTAGTCCCATCCCTCATCTTTGAATGGAAGTCTTGGTTTTGAAGAAGTCACTGCCTGAATTCTCACTGGGAAACTCACTGATTCTGGGGAAAGAGAAGCAGGCCTATTGGAAAACAGTTATAATATATATTGCTCAAAAGTACTAAGTACTACTGTAAGCTAAACTTAACAATTCTCAGATGCTTGGGGCAAAAGATAACAAAAATGAACAGCATAGATCACCTATAGCCTAAACAAAAACTGGAACATGGTTTTGTCTATTTGGTTTTTAGAAATCAGAATACTCAGAAGTAGCATGCATACTGGAGAATTATAAAGCCATGCACATGACCAGGCCAAGAAAGGTCTACGCTCAGAAATACTTAAGAATTGAGTCTGAGCTTTCACTTTGGGCTGATCCTCATGCTCAGTGTGAGCCTGGCTCAGTGTAAGCCTCATTAAATATTGAAGGAGTACCACAGTAGACAGCCAGTAGACAAACACTGGGAGAGGTGATTTTTTGTTTGTTTTCACATTGGCTCCTAACACTCAAGGATCTCTCTCCGAAAACATTAGGTGTACACAGCTCAGAAGCAGAAATGTTGGCATTGTACATGAGAAGGAGTTCAGTGTTTTCAGGAAGTTCGGAATATCACTGATAAGGAAGAAGAATACTACAGTAATTGGAAAGACAGCATACCCAGGGTGAGGGGGAGAATTTGATATTGAGAGTAATTACATTATAAGATTTTGTGAGCAAAGCATGGTGGCACATGCATGTAATCCTAGGAACTGGGGTGGGGATGGAGTGCTGAGGTAGGGGGATCACAAGTTCAAAGCCAGCTTCAGCAACTTAGCAAGGCCCTAAGCAACTTGGTGAGACCCTGTCTCTAAAGGAAAAAAAAAAGGAAAAAAGAAAAAGGATGGGGACATAACTCAGTGATTAGGCATTCCCGTTCAACTCCTAGTACAAAAAAGAAAAAAGAAAAACAGCAGATTTAAATGATCAGTTTCTAACAATAACAGAACACAAAGCATATAAAGAAACAAGAAAATATAACCATTCTAATGAACAAAATAAATTGACAGAAATATATCTATGGAGATCAGATTTGCTAGGCAAAGTCTTAAAAAAAATAGTCGTAAGTGTGCTCAATGAACTAAAGGAAAAATGGATAAAAAATTCAGGAAATCAGGAATACAATGTATGAATAGGATCAGAATATCAATAAGGTGATATAAAATTTAAAAAGGAATCTGGGGCTGGGGATATAGCTCACTTGGTAGAGTGCTTGCCTAGCATACACAAGTCCCTGGGTTCAATCCCCAGCACCACACACAAAAAAAGGAATCAAAGAAATCCTGGGGTTGAAAATGAAAAATTTGCTAGAGGAGTTCAACAGAAAATTTGAGCAGGCAGAAAAAAACTCTTAAAGATAGTACAATTGAAATTATTGAGTCAGAATATAACAGGAACCTAGAAAGGTTGCCTTTGCTAAAAAAAAGCATTGATTCCTCACTTACACCTGTAGATACCCAATGGGCCAGTAAAGGCAGGATAGAAGTTTGGCATTTCTGACTTCAGTATTTTACACTTTGAGTCAGATTCTTGTTCAGCTCCGCACATAGCATGTTAATCATTTAAGGACTGTTCATCCAAAACTGGTTATCTGCCCCCTTGAAAGCTGAAATCAGAGTAGCTAAGGTTATTTTTGAGATTTTCTGGAACACTGAACTGCTACCTTTTAGTATCCTGTTCTAGACCCCCTGGAGTGGCTAGAAGTCACTAGTCATTGCCCTGTACCTTCCAGGAACTACAGAGTTACAGACAGATGATCCCTTAAGAAGGAACCATCATGTTATGGGAACCATGTTGCCTCACTCCAGGATCAAAGTCTGACAGATACTCATCCTATGAAGCAAATGGAGATTGGACGCTCAAACAATAGGGAATTTTCTGTAGCCACCTTAAGGAACCAGATTTGAGATAATGATCAACCAGACCACAGTCTGAGGAAGACTGCTTAATTATCCATATCTCTTGCCCCAGGTCAATTTTTCCTTTAGTCCTAAAGGTAAGCAGCAGTACCCCACAAAAGTATGACTAAGGCATTCAATTTCATTGCCTTCTCAAGATGGCCATATTGATTCAAATTACTTTCCTGATTTTCACCTTTACATTTCCATTTGCTTTTTAAGGCAAGTCTCTAAACCTGATTTGTTAAAAACTCCAGAGTCAGACTTTTTGCCTAGTACTCTGATGACAAAGAGTGGAAAGAAGAAAGGATTAAACAAACAAACAAACAAACAAATCCTAAAAGATTAAGCCCTGGATTCATATCATACATACAAAAGTAATACATAATTGATTATAGAACCAAACATGACAATTAAAACTAAATAATTTCTAGAAGATCTCAGCAACTTAGTGAGGTCCTAAGCAACCTAGTGAGACCTGTCTCTAAATAAAATATTTAAAAACAAAAAAGGAGGACTGGGGAGGTGGCTCAGTGGTTAAATATCCCTGGGTTCAATCCCCAGTAATCCCCAGCAAAAATTAAAAAAAATTAGAGAAGAAAATATTGGAAAAATATGCATAAGCATGAATTATAATTTTTAGAAACTTTATTCATAAATGTATTAGAATAATTTTTTTAAATAAAGTGAATTTTTAAAAAATTTATATATTTAGGTGGGCATTTGCTTATATGCATTTTCTATTGTTTTTGACTGATTTCTAAAAATAAACCAACATTCTAGATGGTTTTTACACATTGATGAAGAATTATTCCACACTTGCAAATACATGAAAAAAATGGCAGTCATCAAAAAATTTAGTAAGATATATTTTAAAATAATCGATAATTTGTTGTACATGTGGCTAGTTAGCTTTTGAAACACAATATTAATTATCTATTGATTTGACAAAGTATCAAACTGGTCATAGCTATCAGAAAATATATTATTAAAAATAAAGAAGATGCAATTTGAATAATAATTATACAATATTGTGTCATCAAATAAGAATTCTATATTGAATTACAACTGGAGAGAAAAGGAAAACTGTAATAAAAAAGCATAACTTCAGCAAGTGAAGTTATGTGTATATGTATAAAGTTATATCTAGGATAATTAAAACATGATATATCTTGATTAAATATTCATATTAATATAATATGAATTTGGAAATGATAAAGCACAAATACTTATAATTATAAGTGTCTGAAAATAGGATAAGACAACAACAAAAACAAAAACAGAATTTGATGTTCAATTTTTACCAATTTCTTGGAAAGAGAATTCTTTCTTGGTTAAGAAAAAAGAAACTATATAAAAATAAAGAAAAAAAGATTTGGCAAAAATTTAATGAAGATTGAGCTTCAGTTTCCTTTATTAGCAAAGACATTTAGGGAGGTTTTAGGGAAAGTCTAGCAGTGTTTTCCAGTCACATTCAATAAAAATCTAATATTGTTTGTGATTTAGGCCCACAAAACCTAAAATTTGGTCCTGGAAATAGGGTAAGAAGACTTAGAGAATAAAAGAACGTATAAAGGATTTACAAATACTTTAAGTTCCTTAAAAATAAGGGCATCAGTCTAAATAAGAATATCAATAACATTAATAGACACAATTAAATATACTTCTTTGAAAAATCTTTTGCTTGCTAAAAACATTTCACAGTGTCCCACTTCTGCAATCTCAACAGTGTTTGTAAATTGGTTTTGCATTGTTGCAGAAAGTGTGCATTTTAAAGGCATTCTTTCTATTTTCCCTACATCCAGTCCTGAATCCAAACATTCAATGCCTCCTGATTTTATGGCCTGGTTTTGTTGACTCTTTTCTCTGGGGTCTCACTCTGATCCCAAAACTGCCGAGTAACTTAGATGCTTGAGATGGAAAAAGCTTTGTTTAAGCTTTATTTAACCTACTCAGCTCACCAGAGTTGGATAGGCATTTCTTAAACACTCTTTTCAATAAACTCAATAAAAGGGTTATGGAGCCCTCAAGCAATTAATGGTAACTCTATGCCAGCCTGCATAAGAATTCAATAGAGAACTATAATATGTCTCTGTCAGGAGATTTTACATATGTCCCTATCTACTGCATTTCTAACAAATGCAGTAAAATAGTTCTAAGTCTTGGGTTTATATTGTTTTGGCTTCCGTTTTATTTTTGAAGGCTTAGTTGCACAAATTATCATCCCATCTAATTTTATTCTATTGTCTCTTCTGTGGTTTAATGGATTTTAAAAATCTTTCTCCTGTTTCTAATAGAGATGGCTTATAATGTTTGTTTCCTGCAAAAGAAATGTAGGATTGCTCCCCACCCTCAATCAAGATATACTTTCTCTGTTTCATTTTTAGTCACTTAGGGATAAGAAACCAATCACTTCACAAGAAATCCAATGACATAAATCTTAATAAGCATAGGTTCAACAATTAGATGGCATTAAAATGCAAGGATATTATGTGATATGTGCTTGTAACAATGGCAACATGACAGACATACCCTGAGTGAGGGTCACATAATTAATTAGAAGAAATTCCAAGATTGGGATTCCTCACACTGGAAAGTGTCCATGTTTTACTACCCACAAGTTTCTGGCTCAGTATTGGGACATATTCTAAAAAAAAAAAAATGCATATTAGGAAATAATTGGTGGATCTCCTCAGATTTGAAGATGTGATATTGATCCAGGAGAGAAGAAAAAGAGATCATTTAAAGTGCTATTTTCAGAATTTTTGTCAGGTGGAAAATTCTCAAAATCAATGCAGTAATTAATGTGTTTTAATATGATAATTATTAATAATCTCAAATGAATTAAAGCTACGGAAAGATAATTCAGAAGAAGTGAAAAGAAGCTTCATGAGCACAGCAAATAGAAGAGAAAGACGCAAGAAAAAGAGGAAGTAGGTGGAAACAGGTGGGTGATATATTGGTCAGTGAGAAATCCCATAGGTGAGAGAGGCCAAAGTATGTTTAAGAAAAGTATGTTTAATATTCATTATTTATTTGTTTACTCCATGACATTGTAATCGACTTTCATTACGTCAAACACTTTGTAAAGATTTTATGAGTAATTATCACCAAATAATTAAAGAATACTGACTTTTTCGTAATTGAATCAACATGGTAGAGACAGAAGTGAATGTATCTTTAAAAGGAAAACTGGGAATCTGATCAAATTTAGCAAAAATCAGTCTCCATTCTAAGCTATCCCTGGTTGTGTGTAGTCCTGGTAAAAGACAGTAGCTACCCTCATTATGAAATCTCAATCAGTTCTTCACTATCCCCCCACACACATGGTTTCTAATAACAGTTAGCCTCAATCTACAACTTTTATCTCCTATGACTCTGAGTCTTTACTGTGAGATGTAAGAACAGGGGGATGATGAGATGCCATATTTATTAGAGCAGTTCCAGTGTGGAATTTAAGTGTGCTTGCTCTGCCTGTTTCTTAGTCTTCTTTATACTTCCCATTTTCAAAATCAATGTTTTTGTTAGTTATGTGAACTGCAGATAATGTTTTAATAAATAGGATCAGTTAATATCTTGCTTAAATTCAGAGAGACTAATTTTTGTGCTTGCATTAAGTTCCCAGAACTGTTAGAAGCATGCATTGGTACTCAGTCCCAGCCCCCATGCCACAACTTCCGAGTGGTTGAATTAATTAGTAGATCCAACATCCAAACCCAGGTTTGAATTCAAATGCCAAAGCTCTATGTTTCAAGAGATTATTCATTTCCAGTAGATTAAGAGAGAATTTAATTTAAGTGGATCGGAAATATGCTACATGCTATTTAAGTCAGAATTTCCCTTCAATATTCATTATGCTCTGAAGATATGTGATTGTAAAGCTGGAAATAGCTTCAAAGAAAGAGCACTCCAAAAGGTTGTTGGGCAGATAAGAGAGATAGTATATAGATAAAAAAAAAGATACCAACATATCCATACTATAACATGTGAAGTATACACCAGAACCATAAATAATAGAGACTGAATGCCATCTCATGTAATTTATTTATGCAATACATAAACAGTTTCAGAAATCCAAAGAACTTGTTTCATGTTGATTCACTTACATTTAATATTATTTAAGGTGTCCTATGTGAGAAATTTTGAAAATGCTAATCTTAGTATTTGCAAAATAAGAAATTGAGACAGAGAGAGGTCCTATTTCCTGGTCTTGAAATGACATATGCATGCTGCTAAATTTAGTAAGAGACAGATATAAACCAATATCCTTATTGATACATTCTGGACCATACTTTTGCCAAAATCTATACAATCAACCTCAAAATAGTCATTAATATACTATTTTTAAAGAGGGGAAAGAATGGTATATTTTTTTCTTACACAAAAAGGCTAATTTCTGGCAAACTGGATCAAAATACTTTATTAATCCATTTAAGGGCTATAATTCAAAGGAGACTAAAAGCACATGTTTTCTTTTAAAACTTGACTGTCAGTAATAAAATATTAAATCTGGAGCAATTTTGTTCATACATAGTTCAGGTTTCTTTAACACATAGGATTAATTATTAGTAATAAAGTTCAATGAGTACTATGCAATTAATAGAATTAGTACAGCTGGGACATGGGTACAAAATGTTACAGCAGATGGAGACTATGTATACTGCAAAAAGAGTCCAATTGGCAAGCAGAATAGTTAATAACAACAAGAGAAAAATATATAAACAGTAGTCCATTAATCATATTAGGATGGAAAGTAAACCAAATAATCCTATTGATGTGTTTATGTATACTGAACTAGAACACAGATAAAGTGTTCAAGACAGGATACTACAAAAAAACTAAAGATTTTTAGTTTTTGAGAAGTCTTTAATGAAAAAAGAAAAACTAATATTAATAGGGGCTACTTGCCAAACAAATGATAAGCTTGATTTCAATTACAAAGTAATAGATTTAAATAATAAAGTAATGTCAATATAATATACAGCTATATATCCATTCTTAATATTTTGTAATATATTTTTTAAAAATCCTAAAGCATTTTTTGTCTAAATGTAGATTTTTTCTAAAAAAGAGTCAACTCAAGGATAGTAAATTTTAAACATAAAGTTTTATGACGTACAAAGCAGTTCTTAACGTATAGGTTTATGGTCCATTTTTTTTTAGTTGATCCTTTACTAAACACTGTTTAAAGCACATTTTATCCATCATCTAATCTTCATAGCAACACTGAATAGCAGGTAGTACATTACTACCTTATTTTAATAGTATGAAAAAGGGAGAAAACTAGAGAGGTAGAGCAACTTGCCCAAGATCACAGAGTTATTACATGCTAGGGTAGTTATGATTTGAATCTGGTATGTACTCCAAAGACTTATGTGTTGAAGGTTTGATCCCAAGGCAGCAATGTTCAGAGATGGGACTTTTGGGAAGTGATTGGATCATGAGGATTCTGAACTTACCAGTGGATTAATATGTTGATAGCTGAGTGAACTATTGGGAAAGAATGGAAACTGAATGTCACCAGGCATGGGTAGAAGTAGTAGGTCACTGGGAGAGTGCCCTGGAAAGGTATTTCTTGTCTCTTGCCCTTTCCTCCCTTCCTTTCTCCCTGTCTGTCTCTTTATGTCTCTGTCTCTCTGTCTCTCTCTCTCTGAACTGAGTAGCTTTCTTCTGCCACTCCCTTCCACCCTACTATTTTCCTTCATCTCATACTCAAAGCAGTGAACTATGAACTTAAACCTTTGAAAAATGAGCCAAAAGAAGTCTTTCCTTCTTTAAACTGTTTATGTCAGGTGTTTTGGTCATAGCAAGAAAATGATGACTAACTCAATTAGCAATACAATACATTTTTCCATGACATATATTTATAGTAGGTATGTTTGTTCTATAGAAAAAAATTCTAGACAAGGAGTTTTTAAAGTTATAAAATAAGCAGTTACCTCATTCTTAATAAGTCACCTATACATTAAGATATTTTAAAAGTATAAGCCTGTTGGATGAAACATGTCCTAATTATTAGAAGTTTTCTAATGAGAGCTCTGAATTCTCTAATGAGATTAAAATTTCTATCATTTTAGAAAAACAAAAGGCATAACTAATGGTAATGAAAATAAGATGACATTTAATAGTTTATTGATATTCAAATTTTAATAGTATGAAATTATAAAGTAGATGTTACTGGATTTAAGATATCATTTTGCTTAAGTCCAAGCAAATAAATATTGAGAGCTAAAAAAATAGTTTTTTACAAATACATAATTTAAATTTGGTCCAAAGGAGATTTTAAAAAGTAACTCAAAACTATTACTCAAAATTAAATGGATGTTATAAAATAGCCAACTATATAAACACAATAGAATAAATATTGTTGTAACTGAATTTTTTAAAACCTTTAAAGACTAGAACCTCATGCTATTTAAAACGTTTAAGAACACAGAGAATTGAAGAATAAAAAGCCTTGTATATAATTTTTCACAAACACAACAAACTATTGACATTTACAGTGAGCACTCACAGTTAAACCAAAAGATCATATAAATCCAATTATAAATACTTGAGCAAGAATTTTTAGAAGATAACTGCAAATGGATTCTAAAGAAAGCTAAGTGAATAAATAGTATTTTATCAGAAATAAAAGAATAACTCAAAATTATAAAATCTAACATACAATTCAAATTGTGAAAATGACAGAAATAAAATAATACTTTCTGTGGATTTTGCTAACACATTTAATACACATTATATTAAAAAGTGAATTGTAAAAGTATTCATCTAGGTTATCTTCGTTCAGAAAATATGAACAAAATTCATATTGTAAGTTTCCCAGTGAAGTCAGGACCAAGCCAAGCAGGCCCACCATAATCACTACAATTTAAAATTGTTCTAGAGTATAAATAAATGCAATTAATTCACAAAAATATAAACATTTTCAGAAATAGACAAAACCCTTCTGCTAATGAAAACTAAAGAAAAACTTTTGAATAAAGTAGTCAAAGAGATGGATGTATAGGACTGGTTAAAAAGTAATCATATATAATCCAAAAAGCAGTTAAAAATTATATATGAAGAAGAGTTTCTATTCACAGTAGCAAACACACACACACACACAATCTCAGTAAATAGCAACAAGTATTAGCAAGTGCTAAAGAAGTAAAAAATAAATAAATAAAATAAAATACTAATTAGTGTCATTAACCAAGATGTAATGAAAGAGAATATATAGCCTGTTCATGGAAAGAAGCACTCAATACTGTGAAAGTGCATTACTTAGTTAATTTAGTATCAAATATAAATACAGCATCTTTGATAAATAGACAAATTTTAAAAGTATACATAAGAACAAACATTAGAGAATAATCATGGGAGTTCTGACATATAACTAATTCTGCAGTTACTAAAATATATGCTAAAATTATATTATTAAAATAGTTTGGTATTACAACACTAATTGTTTCTTGTCCCTTCAATCTGTTTTGTACAATGACATAAGGTTTAATTTGTCTTAAGAGTATGGTATCCACAGCTGTTATCTGTACTATATATACCAAATAATCGATCTACTGGAAAATATTAGAGAAAGACTACCATTGTGTATTATTTTATATGTGTCATACAAATTGTCAGCCTTTCATTGCCACCTTCACCAGGGAATATAACTCAATTTATTAGGGTTAAGCTTTTTAGTTAAAATCACTTTCCAATTATTCTTCCCCAGAGTACCACTCTCATCACCGTGATTACATTTCAGTTGTTCCAGAAACTCTTTAATCACTAATAGTATATTTTTATCATGAAATCTTTACATATTTCTGAACTTATTCTCTATATTGCTTTACAGCCCTGATAATAGAGGTTTAAAATTACGCTACCAGGAGAAGACAGACTGGTATATTAGCCACGCACAAAATAGTTTAGAACATTATTCATGAACTTAACAGTTTGTCTGCAGTTCACATGACTGAAAGAGTAAGTAGTAATGATTCTTTCAGAAACCACTAGTTCTATTAGTCTTCCAGTGTTTTAGGAGCTGGGTTACTTTTTCTTCCTTCATCTATCTCTATGTGTCTTGGGTGTTTTTTGTTTGTTTGTTTTTCTCTTTTACTAGTGATTAATTATTTTTGTCCAGATGATAACTCAGTTTTAGAGGCAATGATACTGTTAGCCTCTGCAGTCCCTATTGAATGTAGCCTTATTTACATTGACTCCTTGGTTCAGGTTCTATGTAAATAGAAAGCATCTGAGAAGAGGAGTGTGTGACTTGGTAGCCTTGTTCTGCCTTGAAATACCTGAGTACTTCTGTCTGAGGGAAGAACGTTAAGTTCATGTCAGTTGTTGAAATGACTTTTATGAAAATCAGTAACTTACAGTAACCTTTATTAGTTATCAATTATAATTTCATTCACTCTAAATTCTTTCTTAGAAAATACCAGAGTGTATTTTGGAAATCATTGTAATGAAGACTATCTACTGCATAATAGATTAGAATTTTTATGACTTAAATTTTATCTTTCTGTCAGCTTTCAAGAAGGTTAATTTTTGTTTTCATAGGTTAACTAACTTTAGTGTCCATAAATGGGTTACTACTATATGAGTAAGCATTATTTAAAATCTTTATCACTCATTTATATCATAATTTCCTACAAAAATGTACAATTAACTTCTACACAAATTAAATACTATAAAACATATGCTTTATATGTATAGAGAAGCAGTTTTGTAGCATATTTAAATATATAACATTTACTTACCTACTATGTTAAAATTCCAAATCTATAAAACTATAAAGTCTTTTTACATAAAAACCTATTTATATATGTATATATGTTCTGCATATAAATATATATATTTCCCTGTATATAGTAGCATGCTCAGAAAAACATTAAATATCTGTAAGTAGAATTGGGTAACTATTTAAAATACTCTGGTTATCTATGTAGAAGTTAAAATAATAAATTAGATTTGTAAATATAAAAATATGATCAATATAGAGATCTCTACATGTAAGTATATGTATGTGAAGAAAAGGGTCTCTTTCATTCCACATTTTCAAAATGATTGCATTTCTTTATGTTTTCTACTGATTGGAAGCTCTAGGAAAATGTGAAGTAAAAATATTGATAATAACTGCCCTTGTATTCTTCCTGAACTTCAGTGGATAGTTATTTGTATTTTCCTGGTAATTATGCTCTTTTTGCAGTTTGCTTTCTCCTTATTTCTAGGACATCAAGATTTCTTTTTTTCTTTTCCAGAGCATAGATAATAAACACTATTAGAAGAATCTTGTGGATAATGACACTTTCTTCGTTATTTTTGTAATAAGTTGATTGACATTTTTTGGATTATTATACCTTATGCTTTCTTTGGTTTCATATATATATCAGTAAAAACTTAAGAGAAACAATATCATGGATTGATAGCAAGAAATCTTTTAAATGAAAGATTACTTTAAATATTATCAATAATAAAATACCATTTATCATAAAATATTAATTGTTCATTAAGTTTTTTAGGATTTTTTGGTTATATCTTTTTGTCAAATTATTTTATAGAAACTCAATTTTCTGATTTATAATAAAAATTAATAAAACATTTAGTATATACAGATATTCAATAATACTGCTCCTATAAAGTAAGATTTCTCTTATTTATTTTCATATTTGCAAACTGGTTTTGGACCAGAAATTGATGTATTTTCTATTTTTTTCAGACAGATCCTGATTGTTAAATGTAATGATGATAATAACAAATATAAGAAAGAGCAACTAAATGATTAAAATCCATGTCATTACTCAAATGTGACTAAATTCTGTTATCCCCAGAAGGATGATGAGAAGTAGCAACATTTTCTATTGATCTCTCTCTTTAATTTATGTAAAGGTTTCCCAGACTCTTCTTATCAATATCATTATTCAATTTTTAAAAATTAGATATTATGTTCTCCTATTTTAGAATTTACTCATTTCTTTTATATAGTTTCTGTTTTTCTGCTGAGATTTCCTACCCCTTCTTTCATTATCAAATTATATTTCTTTATATTTTTTAGGACAATTATATTAAGCATTTTAAAATCTTGTCTACTAAGTCCAACATCTGAGTCCTCTCATAGTTCATCTCCATTCATTTTCATTTATCTTTATCTTATAATGACTCAGATTTTCATGTTTCTTCATTTGCTCGTAATTCAAACAGTTGTGCAATGTATTCTGGATATATTACTGAAATTCTATGCATACACATTCCTCCAAAGAGGTTATTCATTTTATTTATGAAATAGGTGGAGCTAAAATTCCATTTTACTTCTTTTAGTCTTAGCTAGGATAATGAAATCTGCCCTGTGTAAGTGTGGATTAAAAGTCAGGCAGATATTTAGAATGGATTTATATACATAATTTGATTTTCCTTCTACCTGTCTGGATCCTGTGTATTTGTGCCTTCAATATCTAGTTATCCTAAGTGTAGTCACACTAAACCTTATATTCTGGTTCTCTAAGCTGGTTAAGATTGCAGGTTTTGCATCAGGGATTTAATGTGATATTAGTCATGGTCAACCTTCAGCATGAAACTTATCAATAGCATAATACTACATGTCATGGAATTTTCATTCTTCCATGTGATACCACTTTTCTAGAATATAATTCCTTTTTTTCACCTTCCTGTGTTACTATTATTATTTTTCACCTTCCTGGGTTATTATTATTATTATTGTTCTCATTATTATTGTTATTATTGAATTTTATAATTGTTATCTTGCCTTGATAGTATATTCTTTCCAGAAGCAGATTCTATACAATTTTTTATCTTTAAAACTTCTTAATTATGGAGTAGCCTGAGCAATGCAGAAGTGTTTGTAACATATTCAATGAATCTGGAAAGAAGATATCTAGACTATATTATGGGGAAGGGTGCTTGCATAAGTGGCTTGAAGTGTACTTCAAATTATCTGACTTCTTAAAAGTTTTATTTTTTGCATGGCAAAGACATTTGGAAAATTGTATTCTTGATGCAGCTTCCTAGATTTTATGTAATTTTTTCTTTTCTTCATGAAAAAAAAATCTCAATGTTGTTTCATATTTAATGTAACCAAACAATTATATTTCCAAATGACTCTTTTTTTTTATTGTAAACAAATGGGATACATGGTGTTTGTCTGTACATGGCGTAAAGGCATACCATTTGTGTAATCATAAATTTACATAGAGTAATGTTGTTTGATTCATTCTGTTATTTTTTTCCCTTCCCCCCACCCCTCCTACCTCTCTTTTCCCTCTATACAGTCTTTCCTTCCTCCATTCTTGCCCCCCTCCCTAATCCTAACTCTAACCCTAACACTAACCCCTCCCACCCCCAACTATGTGTCATCATCCTCTTATTAGCGATATCATTCCTCCTTTGGTTTTTTGAGATTGGCTTATTTCACTTAGCATGATATTCTCCAATTTCATCCATTTGCCTGCAAATGCCATAATTTTATCATTCTTTATGGTTGAGTAATATTCCATTGTATATATATATCACAGTTTCTTTATCCATTCATCAATTGAAGGACATCTAGGTTGGTTCCACAATCTGGCTATTGTGAATTGAGCAGCTATGAACATTGATGTGGCTGTCTCTCTGTAGTATGCTGATTTTAAGTCCTTTGGGTATAGGCCAAGGAGTGGGATAGCTGGGTCAAATGGTGGTTCCATTCCAAGTTTTCTAAGGAATCTCCACACTGCTTTCCAGAGTGGCTGCACTAATTTGCAGCCCCACCAGCAATGTATGAGTGTACCTTTCTCCCCACATCCTCGCCAACACCTGTTGTTGCTTGTATTCTTGATAATCACCATTCTAATTGGGGTGAGATGGAATCTTAGGGTGGTTTTGATTTGCATTTCTCTTATTACTAGAGATGTTGAACATTTTTCCATATGTTTTTTGATTGTTTGTAGATCTTCTGTGAAGTGTCTATTCATTTCCATAGCCCATTTGTCAATTGGATTATTTGCATTCTTGGTGTAGAGTTTTTTGAGTTCTTTATATATTCTGGAAATTAGTGCTCTATCTGAAGTATGATTGGCAAAGACTTTCTCCCACTCTGTAGGCTCTTTCTTCGCATTGCTGATAGTTTCCTTTGCTGAGAGAAAGCTTTTTAGTTTGAATCTATTCCAGTTATTGATTCCTGCTTTTATTTCTTGTGCTATGGGAGTCCTGCTGAGGAAGTCTGGTCCTAAGCCAACATGTTGAAGATCTGGACCTACTTTTTCTTCTATAATCTTCAGGGTCTCTGGTCTGATTCCGAGGTCCTTAATCCATTTTGAGTTTAGTTTCGTGCATGGTGAGAGATATGGGTTTAGTTTCATTCTGTTGCATATGGATGGGAATCAATCTCACAAAAGAGGTGAAAGACCTCTACAATGAGAACTACAGAACACTAAAAAAAGAAATTAAAGAAAATCTTAGAAGATGGAAAGATCTCCCATGTTCTTGGATAGGAAGAATTAATATTGTCAAAATGGCCATACTACCAAAAGTGCTATACAGATTCAATGCAATTCCAATTAAAATCCCAATGACATACCTTAGAGAAATAGAGCAAGCAATTATGAAATTCATCTGGAAGAATAAGAAACCCAGAATAGCTAAAGCAATCCTTAGCAGAAAGAGTGAAGCAGGGAGTATCACAATACCAGAACTTCAACTCTACTACAAAGCAATAGTAACAAAAATGCATGGTATTGGTACCAAAATAGAAAGGTAGATCAATGGTACAGAATAGAGGACATGGACACAAACCCAAATAAATACAATTTTCTCATACTAGACAAAGGGGCTAAAAATATGCAATGGAGAAAAGATAGCCTCTTCAACAAATGGTGCTGGGAGAATTGGAAATCCCAATGACTCTTAATAACATAGATGGTTCAAATTTTTCTTATTTTTGTAAGTGCTTGTGGTTAAACCTAGGGCCTTGAATATCTAAGCACATGCTTTATCATGGAGCTACATCACCAGACCAAGTACTTGTTCTTTCATACATATCTAGAAAAAAAATTGCCTCTTCTTGCATGCTTTCCATTTTCTTGCCCAAAACACTATTATGATATCTTAAGTATTCAGCAGCCAAGATTTTTACAAGAACTTAAGCTACAACTTGAGTAAATTAGCATGAGAATAAATATCACAAGCTAAGAGAGTAAAGCAGAAAGATGGAAGAAGTATGAATGTGATTGGCACAATTGAATGAATTTGTTGTATGTGAACACCAATCTCCAGTCATGTGAGAAGGAGCAAATCCTATTTATTAGTCCATCATGGGTCTGTACTCCATTTCACGAAGCCAAATGAAATCATAATAGGAATAACTGTTTTTTATCAGTAAGAATTAAATTTATTTGATTCTCTTTTAATTTTTTTATTTGTTATAATTAGTTCTACATGATAGTAAACTGCATTTTGACACATTGTACACAAATGGAGCACAATTTCTCATTCCTCTGGCTGTACATGATGCAGAGTCACACTGGTCCTGCAGTCATACATGTACATAGGGTAATAATGTCCATCTCATTCCACCATCTTTCTTACCCCCACACCCCCTCCATTTCCCTCACTCCCCTCTGCCCAATCCAAAGTTCCTCCATTCTTCCCTAGCCACCCCCACATGGATCAGTATTCACAAATCAGAAAGAACATTCTGCCTTTGATTTTTTGGGATTGGTTTATTTTGCTCAGCATGATATTCTCCAGTCCATTCATTTACCTGCAAATGCCATAATTTCATTCTTCTTTAAGAATGAGTAGTATTCCATTGTGTATATATACCACATTTTCTTTATCTGTTCATCTGTTGAAGGGCACCTAGGTTGGTTCCATAGTTTAGCTATTGTCAATTGAGCTGCTATAAACATTGATGTGGCTGCATCACTGTAGTATGCTGATTTTAAATTCTTTGGGTAAAAACCAAGGAGTGGGATAGCTTGGTTCCATCCCAAGTTTTCTGAGGAACCTCCATACTGCTTTCCAGAGCAGTTGCACCAGTTTTCAACCCCACCCGCAATATATGACTGAACCTTTTCCCCCACATCCTCACCAACATTTATCATTGCTCATATTCTTGATGATTGCCACTCTGACTGGAGTGAGATGGAAATTCAGTATAGTTTTGATTTGCATTTCTCTAATTGCTAGAGATGTTGAACATTTTTTCATATATTTGTTGATCAAATGTACTTCTGTGAAGTGTCTGTTCAGTTCTTTATCCCATTTATTGATTGGGTTATTTGTTGTTTTGGTGTTAAGTGTTTTGAATTCTTTATATATCCTAGAGATTAGTGCTCTATCTGAGGTGCATGTGGTAAAGATTTTGTCCTGTTCTCTTGGTTCTCTCTTCACATTATTGATTTTTTCCCTTTACTGAGAAGAAACTTTTTAGTTTGAATCCATCTCTTTTGTTGATTCTTGATTTTACTTCTGAACTTTAGGAGTCTTGTTAAGAATGTAGTTCCTAAACCGAATGATGAAGATTTGGTTCTACTTTTTCTTCTGTTAGATGCAGGGTCTCTGTTCTAGTGCCTAAGTCTTTGATCCACTTTGAGTTGAGTTTTGTGCAGTCTGAAAGATAGGGGTTTATTTTGCTATATATGTCCAGTTTTCCCAGCACTATTTGTTGAATAGGCTATCTTCCCCAATGTATGTTTATGGCACCTTTTCTAGTATGAGATAACCATATTTATTTGGGTTTGTCTCTGTGTTTTCTATTTTGTACTCTTGGTCTACATGTCTATTTTGGTGCTGATACCATGACATATTTGCTACTTTAGCCCTGTAGTGTAGTTTAAGGTCTGGCATTGCGATGCCTCCTTCTTCATTTTTTTTTGCTAAAGATTGCTTTGGCTATTCTGGGTCTCTTATTCTTCCAAATGAATTCCATGATTGCTTTTCCTATTTCTATGAAGAATGTCATTGGGATTTTAATAGGAATTGTATTAAGTTGAATTGGTAGTATGACTATTTTGAAAATAGTAATTCTACCTACCCAAGAACATGGGAGATCTTTCCATTTTCTAAGGTCTTCTTCAGTTTCTTTCTGTAGTGTTCTATAGTTTTCAGTGTAGAGGGAAAAACTGTTTTTTAACTGCCAGTCACTTCCCTCCACTTATACTTGCATTTCCTCATTGGGGAATGCATAATTATTTATTAGTGCAAAACTGATATCTCAATGTGTTGGTATTTTGCTTTTATATAGAGTGACTTATTATTATTTTATTACTGCTAATATTAAAGATACCTGAGGTTTAAAGAAGGATCCAAGCTTATTTGTAAAATATGACTATGCTAACAGATTTACATTCCCATATACTTTTGCAAGTAGTAGATAAAGAAGTGAGTGTAGGTCTGGGAATATAGTTCAGTGATAGAGCACTTGCCTAGCAGGCCCTGGGGTCAAAATACAGCACTAAAAAAAAAAAAGTATTTGAAAATACTTTATTAGTTAAAGCTGATTATGCAGGTGAAGAAATGCAAATTTGTCTATTTAAAAAGCCAAACAGACCAAAAAATAAAGTTAATTAGCAAATAGCAGTAATAAACCATTTAAATCACTGACTTAATTGGGTTTAACATTTAACATAAAATTAAAAAGACAGTTAAATACAGAACTTTTTAACATTCAAGAAAGAGATGGAATAAACTGCTTATATTTTCTGTTGTTAATTGTAGAATGTTTCCTATCTCTCACTTATTGACATTAGTTTTCTTACATATGCTGGAGAACTAAACAAACTATGAGTTTTTGTCCATTTACACTTTGTAGAAATGGTAAACAGAAACACGTTCCTCATTCTTTTCAATGTTAATGTTGGACTTTTAAAATTTTTAGCTTGTTTGTGTTTATATTTTAATATTTAAAGTAAGCATTGCATTTTATTTTTGAAAATAGATCATTATTAATAATTAATAATTATTTTTATTTAATTTTTTAATTTAATTATTTTTAAATTTCAGATTCTCACTTACTTTAGTATTTGAGATCATAGTAAGCCAATAAATTACTACAGGAAAATTACTACAGGATGAAAAACCTTAAAAAAATATGAATTCAGTTTTGCTTTAATATTTTACAATTAGTAAAAACAACCTATAACTGCATGCTTGGAAAAATCAAATTATTACATAAGAGAAAATAATCAGCAGATAAATACATTAATAAGATAACTCAGATGATGATTGATAACATCCACACAATAAAGTAAAATGAAGTCATAAGAAATATATGGGAGAGCATATATTTTATAATGTGCTGAGGGAATGCCTGTATCATAATTCAACTGAAATATTTTCTTAAGATTAGAAAATTTCTACTTATTTATATTTAGGTTTACCACTTTTTTCCTCTTTCATTTCCATGTCTCCTGGAAATGAAATGAAATGTCTCCTGTTGAGCTTAGGTGGTGAATCTTTTATTTCAGATATTTAATATTTTATTTCTAATATTTCTGTTTGGCACTTAATTTTATTATAGATCTCATATTTATCTGCAGCTTTTATTTCTATTTCTTGTATAATTTTGAAAGTATCAACTTTAGTTCATGGGGCATGGCGATAAACTGCTTATCTTTGCTTTATAATTTCAACATTTAAATCATCTTGAGGTTGGCATTTTAAATTATTGCTCTTTTAGAATTGGCTAGATTTTCCCAGCTGTTTATATATCAAGTGATTCTGGATTATATCCTGGACATTTTGAATATTATGTGTAAAACTTACTTCAGTTAAAATCCTTTGAAGATTATTGTATTTTATTTTTTCTTGCTGGTTTTAGAAGGCAACTGACGTGTTTTGGCTCAGAACAAAATTTTTGATTTGTCTTCTGTACCAGTGCTTCAAAAGTCAGTCCAGTCTTAAAGTCTATACTACACTGTTTGAATTTCCTTGGGCATGTAGGCTTAGGGATTTACCTAAGATTTAGGAATTAATGTGTACTTTATTTCATACTCATGCAACCTCCTAATATTTCTTTAAAATATCATTATACTACATAACATGAAAAGTACATAGCATCACATAATGTAGACAATAAAAGTGTGGAATAATGCAAAGTATACCACATGAAAATTTTTGAATAGTAAAGCACTATTGTAAAATTCTTTTTGTGCACTTCAGCATTTTGAAGGATGCTTTCAGAATGAACCTTTCTTTATTCAAATTTACTTTGTAACTATGTGTGAAATATTTTGGTACAATGAGGAGGAACAATATCAAAACAATTACTTTTTCCTGTTAGTAAACTTTGTATGACTTTATTACTCATAATCTAAATTTGGACAAAGCAATGGATATAGCAGACATTCAATACTAAGCTAGATGGATAAAACCCAATCTATACAGCAATATATTTCCTGGAATTGTTTTTAAGAAAAATCACACATTTTTCCATGAACTTTAGTTCTCATGTACAATATTAACCTTAGAATTTACAGGTCAGGCATTCCTATCCTCTCACATCATTAATACTAGTCAAACCAGAGAATTAAATTGAGGTCAATAAACTTCTGGTGAAAAAACTAGACATGTTTAAAGAATCATCTAAATTTATAATATTAGTTCTTTTGTACATTAGCTAACAAGGGATTTAATTATATTAATATCATTAAATGCCTACTCTGTGTAATGATCTATAAAAGGACAACAAAGATGAGAGATATATAGGACTGTTCAAATTAGAATCTTTTTTTAAGAAAAATTATAGTTTTTAGTAGTATATAAAATACTTAGAAAGGTAATTTAAACACCAGCAACTATTTAAGAATACTAATATTTATTAAAAACTTACTATGCACCTGGTCTTATTTCAGAGTTTTTATTCCATAACATATGAAGTAAGTAATATTTCTCCAATATACAAATGAAGGTAAAGACTCCAAAAGTGTAATAAATTTCCAAAATAGAGTCGATATTCAGATTTCTGTTTGAAGCTTGAAAAAAAATTTGCAGTTTTCAACAATATTTTGGAATACTGACCATAATTGTTGAAAAGAAAATGGCACAGCATTGAGAAGAAAAGGTAGCTACTTGTTTTATTGCCAGTAGATTGCGGAAGTGATAGATTTAATGTAGGTAAAATTTCTTTAGAAATCAGAGGAGACAGCATTATATTTAAGTTGAAGAGTTAATGAATTGTTCAAGAAACTACCAGTCTTGACTTATAGAGCATCCTTGGTAGAATGGTAATGTAGGAGAGAAGCCTGACCTGAGAATGGTGTTTCTT
This sequence comes from Sciurus vulgaris, assembly GCF_902686455.1. Classification (NCBI taxonomy): domain Eukaryota; kingdom Metazoa; phylum Chordata; class Mammalia; order Rodentia; family Sciuridae; genus Sciurus; species Sciurus vulgaris. The sequence continues at coordinate 120,641,192 of NC_136464.1, forward strand.
ATTCATTAGGCAATAAGGAATGATAACCACTGAATACACTGAGAAGAAGGAAGTCATACTTTATCAAGGTGAATAATAGTGTCTTAGGTCAGATAACATGGAAATGAAGGAGAGTGGAGGAAAAAATCTAGGTAGAACACTATCCTAAGTTCAGGCAAGATGATATTAAAGGGTAGACCAATGTGAGCAATATTAGGGGAGAGAGCATTTATGAGATTATAAAACTTGTTAAGTATATTTTATAAAATGTGGAGAAGGAAGGGTTCATTAAATAATAAAATTCATGTTGTAATTGAGAAAACACAAGTACTATAGAGAGAAATAGAGAAAACAAAATAATTGGTTATGAGAGGATGGGTACATCAGTTTGAGATGAGGATGGATGTGGATCTATCTGTTAAAGCAATGGCGATTCTCTTGGATTTAGCTGAAGATCTGGGTAGGGTCAAATACCTCAGTGTGGGAGGCATCTACAGACATATTATCACTGAAATTCTTAAAGCAGATATAATCACCCACAAATAAACTCTAGAAGAAGCAAGGGAAAATAGAAAAGCACTTGAATTTAGGATTCAGGAAAAATAAAAAAAAAATAAAGTATATATTTTATATACATTAATACATATAAACTGGATTTTTTCAAGAAGCAGGAAATTAGTAGTAACTCACTTTCTTAAGGCTTATATGCTATCATGTCACATATACACATGTGCACATGCACACTCAAAACACACACACGATGCCTTTAGAGAAAAGTGGATCTTTCTAAAAGGCTAATTTTTTAACAGTGAATAGTATTTTTATCCTTGGCATGAAAGCTTTTAAAATGCTTTGGGATATTGTTAATTAGTAAATTGGGGTGTCTATGAATCAAGTTAAATGCTGAGAAAAATCACAATGCAGCTTATTACATATAGAGATTTAAGGCCATAGCTTAGGTATTCAATAAAAGCATACCAGGAGCCTCCTAGGAAAACTGAACACTGGTCAATACACCTAGGAACTATAAACCCACAAGAGGTACTTGGATATTTCTCTAGGGAAATGTAATGTGCTTACTCAATCATACAGAGTATTCTGTAAATTTTAAATAGCTCACTTATTCACTAATAATACTGAGGTTTACTTTTGGTCACACCCAAGAAGAGGATTATGGAATTCTCATACAAGAGTTCATACACATAAAAAGCAGATATGTGCTTGTATTAACTGAAAACAGAACTGCACAAAGGCTGTGTGGGCTTTGAAGCTGAATAGCTTGTGCTTGTCTCTTGGCATGCACACTCTCCCAGCTCTGCAGTGGTGGAAATGGTCTACTGTCTCATAGGGTTTTTGTAAGGGTTAAATTAGATTATCTATGTGAAGTGTCTGAATAGTGCCTGGTTTATGGCAAGTATTCAATAATTTTCACAGCCCTCAATAATGAAGTTTGGAAAAGAACTTCAAGAATATTTTCTTAAAGGGTTATTCAATTATACATCTTCCTATGTCAATTCTTTGTATTAATTCTTTAGTCCTGATTAGCTCTGTTTGAATTATTATTACTTAGGAATTTTTATTTATGTAATTTAATATTTCTAGCATAAAATGAATTATCTTAAAGTTTTTACCTCTTTTGTTATATACCCTGCAGGTACAAGTCAATTGCAGAGGGAAGTAATTTTATATGCCCTGGGTTTGTCTTTTGTTCCTTTCTCACATCCTTTTTTTATATTTCAAAATTAAAATTTCTGGCAAAATGAAAAGCCCAATCTGTTTGATTTTCACTTGAATCATATTTTGCCTGAAATTATTACTGCTAAAACTGTGCTTTATTTGCAAATATTTCATTACTTTAATTTTAAGATTATACACTTTGTCTTCCTTGCCTGAAACTCTGTCTTCCAAGTGGCCTAGTCTATTGGTGATGCTTTCCATTGAATTTTTAATTTGGTTTATTGATTCTTTCATTTCAAGGATTTCCATCTGGTTCTTTTTCAGAATTTCTATCTCCTTATTGAAGTGATTTGTCACTTCCTGTGTTTTCTCTCTAATTCCACTCCTTATATTGTCTTTTATCTCATAAATCAGTTTAACTATGAATTTTCTAAATTCCTTCTCTGACATTTCCTCCATTGTGTTGTCGATGGAGTCTGTTATTGAGACATTTTTGTTTGTTTGGGATGGTTTGTTCCTTTGCTTTTTCCTGCCCATCTATCAGTATTAATTTGAAGCAACATGTTTCTAGCCAATGAATTTTATTAACACTGAAGGTTTCCATTACCTCACAGTTTAAGGGGAGACAAATAATGAAAACAATCTGTTTCAGTCAGCTTTTTCACCCCTGTGACCAAAAGACCTGACCGGCACAATTATAGAAGAAGAAAATCTTATGTGTGGGCTCACGGTTTCAGAGGTCTCAGTTCACAGACAGCAGACTCCATTCCTCAGGGCTCAGGGTGAGGCTGAACATAATGGCAGAAGAGTGTAGCAGAGAAACATAGCTCACATGATGATCAGAAGCAGACAGAGAGAGAGAGAGAGAGAGATCTCCACTTGCCAAATACACTAATTAACTGATTGGGTTAAGGCTCTTATAACTCAATCACTTCTCCTCTAAACCTTCTTGCATTGTCTCACACATGAGCTTTTGGGAAATACCTCATATCCAAACCACAACACAACCAAGGTAAACAATATACAGCATCAAACTAAATACTTAGTTCCTACCATGACATCTACAGTGTTCATTGGCACTATAAAGAGAAATGGTATGATCAGCAATTGCCATGGGTAAAAATAGTAAATTTGCAAACGTGTTCACAATTTCAAAAGGTGAACAGGGACAATGCAGAAGAGATGTAATGTGTCATGTTTATGAGTGAGGAGGGGAGAAAATAGAAATAAAAAATTAAAGGAAGAGTGAAAGGAAAAATATAGTTTGTTAGCAAAAGAAAAGAGAGAAAAAGAATCAAGGGAGACAGACAAGTGAAAAGCAATTCAAAACAAAACACAGAGCCATGAAAAATAACTGCCTTTAAAAAAATGCTAGAAATGAGAAAAGAGAAACAAATATAAATATATACATAAATGTCCATGAACCATTCAGTACACAAATTAACAGAAAAAAGAAGAAACAAGAAAAAAGGGGTTCTTAATGAAAAAATTAAGGAATCGTTTCCATTGTGGTGGATCAAAATTGTCAATGAGAATATATGTTCATTATCTGTGTCCAACTGTTTTTTCTTGAGGCATATACTGTACACAAGAGTAATGACCATGGGCTATCAAATCCTTCCTCTTTTTGTGTTGCTCATCAAGTTACCAGTTGGAATTCAGGAATTTTCGGCTTTCCTTCTTGGCAGTTTGAGGTAGAGGAGGCTGAAAAGTGTCTGCTCCACTCTCAGGGTGGAGTCCCTATAGAGTTCTGTGAGAGGAATTCCCAAAGGTGGGGCTCCTGAAGGTGGGCTCAGGTCTAGGCAGGACCCAGTTGCTTCCTTGAATGGAGATTGTTCTGGAGAAATTAAATCAGCACACCTCCAGGGTCTAGCAGCTGCCAGTCGATGCTGGGAGACTGTATCCTAGGATTCTCCCCTGGGTTCTGCTCATCAGGTAGAGGAATCAATCCCTCATCCACTCTGCTGCCTATGGACCCCACCCTTCCCAGCCTCAGTCCCCAGGCTCTCAGTCACTCAGGCCCACAGGTTCAAATTCTTGACTTAACCCCAGCTGGTCCTGAGACCTGCCAGACTCAAAGTAGGTGGAGGAAACGGATGTATCTCAGGCCTCCTTGTCCTCTATTCCCCTGGGTAAAATGCTATCCATGCCTGATCTTCTCCTAGTCTCTTAGGTACAGTCTAGTTCGTGGGGAAGGTGTCTGCCAGGCCTGTTTTGGGGAACCAAGCCAGATTTCCTGGGACTCAACTCCTGGTGCTCACAGCCGCTGGCCACTGCAATGAGGTGGCAAGATGGATCCTTTCTCAGCTCTCAGTGGACAACTGGAAACATTAGGTTTCCCATACAAGGATATTGTGCAGTACAACCTCTGGATCTGCTTGGCAGTGTCCGTGATTTCAGATATCTGTGTACCAAGACAGCCATGGTGCCAACTGAAATGTGGCTTCCCTTAGTTCCCTCTCTACTTTGCCCATGGTGGGTCCAGCAGCTGCCATTGCCAGTGGTAGGCTTTCTTTATTTTATTGTATCCAACCTTTTGAGTTCTCACACTGCTCTATGTGTCCAGTATTAAATGCCAGTTAAATCCTCTTTCACCCACATCACTGAGAAGCTGTTTATCTACTATCTTGGTCTCATGCTATGGCGCAGCTTGGAAAGCAACCTCCTTTCCCACCATCTTCTGGTTGATCTCTTCTTAAAAATATGTTTTTTGCTCTGTCAGGTATTTGAGGCTGGAAAGAAGATTTTTATTTCTTTAAGTCAATCTCAACAGATTTCTGGGAATGTCCTAAAAAGGTGTACAGTCCGTTTTGGTGTTCTTCCCATGTTGCATGCCTAGGTTTCTATTATCTGTTCCTGGAAGGTAACTCTAGAGGAAGTATACTTTTGTCTATGACACCTTCTTCAGAGCTTGTGGGTGTTCAGTCACAGGCATTAGGGTCCATCAACATTTCTCCAAGGGTTGTTCTCTCTTGCCTGAAGGATCAATCACTGTTTTCTTACTCTCTGGACGCAGGGAAACCAGCACATTCCAAAATTGCTTCTCTATTGTTACCTCTTGTAGCTCTTAAAAAATGTTAATATAGCCGTTTAAAATTTATTAACATTAACCGCATCTTGACAGGTACTACATCATGTTTCTTAAAACAGAAAAATATGACATATTTTCTCTTTTATAGTAATCTTGAAAAAATACAAATAACATTCTATAACACTATATATTATTTTATAAATTATCTCTAGTTAAATAGTAATATAGCTATGCATTTTTCCTTCTGACTTTCAACTTTTAATTTCAATAAACAAAATTCCATTTTGCAGTTGGTTTTGAAAGGTAATGGATGGGATTAGCAAGTAAATTTTAGAGGTCTCATTCTGATAAGGACTATAAAACATTTTGTTTTGAATAATTCTGTGGAGTAAATTTACTTCTATTATATGAAAGAAAGAGTTGAGGTTCTAAGTATATAAGCAGTTTTCCAAAAAAATAAAAAAGCCAAGTAATGCTACATGGTAGATCTGGGATATAAAGTGTGCTGGATAAACATTCTATTTCACATCAACAATTAATGAACAAACCTGCTGAGCAAAATATTTATCTTACTTCTTTTAAATACTATACAAATGTCATATATTACAATGTAAAAATTTATATGCCTACAGAGCAGACTCAAAAACAAGCTTTTAGAGAATGCGATATATCTACATTGTAAAAGGCCTATTCAAAATGTGCACAAAAATTTTTACTCTGAGACAAAATATAAAAGACCAAAATGTTAATATTACAATAAATAATTGCTCAAATCTATTTTTCTTTATTGATGAAACTGATACGTTTATTTTCTAAACTGAAATATAAAAGATTAAAAATTTAAATGTCATAACATATTTAGATTTTCCTATTGTTGCCAGTTTTAAAAAATATTCAGAATGTAAAGGTTAGAAGTAAAATGCATCTTAAATTAATTTGTATTATTAGGCAAGTTATAATTTAGCTGAAGTGCTGAATGATGTTAATACGTGCAAAATCATTTCATAATATTTATAGAGAGCAGAGTTGAGCTTCAGCACAGAGAGGGAAATGAGATTCCCAGATCAATTCCAAACTATTGTATTGTTTGTGTTTGTTTCAAATGCTTCCTCTGGGACTTTTTGGATTGTGGGGTTCAGGGCAACTATGCTTTCAATCTACATGGAAAATTTTAGGATATAATTATTAGTAAACATGATGTGATTTTTCATAGTTGAGGCAAAAGTCATTGGGAAATCATAATGAATTGTCATTTTTTTATAATTTAAATTGGATAATTTTAAGGGAATTATATATGTGAATTAACAGTGAATAAAGTCAATACAGGCTATTATTTTTTTAAATTGCCATAATTTAGATTACAGAGTAAATAATATAATTATTAAATGAGTGTAGCCTCCAAATAAGTTGTGAAGATATATTCCTGGAAAAACAATGTAGTTTATTTTTTTAAATTATATTCTTCAATAACTGGAAATGAATATGACATCTTCCAATCAGATAATCTGTGGTTTACATATGCTCTGGACGATCAGAACAGACTTGGTTTATAGTAATCCAAACGAAAGGTGCAGCATTATATCTAGGAACATTTGTCCCACAGGACAGAAGAGGGGAATGTTTATTTAAGGATTTCATTGAAAACATTCTTGTATTGGATGAGGTAAGTGACATATACTTTTGGGAAAAGGTAAGATCTCTAATGTATCTTTAATTAAGTTACTTAATTTTCTGAAAGCTAAAATAATATTAGAAATATAGAATATTTTAACTAAAGAATATTTTTGTTATAGTCTAACTTAAACTTGTTAAACTTAACTTTTATGAAACTATCTTTCACTATAGCATGCATTCTTAATTACTGGGGGAATTTTGTTTAGTTCAAATCACTAGCTTTACCCAAACTTAAGAAAGTGAAGGCTTTCTCAAAACTAACATTGCCAGAGACTAAACTGTTAATTTTTGTTTTAGCTGGCAGATCCTGCATTTTATTGTTCTCAGTGTACTAATGTCTGATTGTGTAACTGCTTTCCCTCTGGAACTTCTATAAAAATAGATGCATATCTTAAAAAGCTGTCTAAGGAAGTAAAGTTTTAAGTAAACAATACAATAACTTGTCTTAATCTAATCGGAGTTTTCAAATATCACAGAAACAACACAGGCAGTGAGACTGAATTTTTAGTTAACTACTTCTTTAAGTAAATCAAACAATAGTGCCCCAATTTTTTAAACTATAATAATATAGCGTGTTTGAAATTCTCATAAGTATAAAGGTTAGAATTTTGTGCATTTATCTTGATTCTTTAAGTGCCTCTCACACAAACTTCAAGCTAATGGACAATGCATTAATGAATGCATAGAATCATAAGTAAGTTAGTAAACACAGAAGCAATTTGAGAATTGGAATATAAAAGATATATAGATAATGACACATTTCAAAGGAGAGTTTGCAATAGTTATCTTCCAAGCAAAGTGTAAAGCTTGATTGAACAAAAGATAAAGTTAATGCTATCTAATAAGAACAGACCATTATAGATCAGTGAAACTGCAAAACAGAATTATAAGACAAGGGGCTAGCCACATTATCTAAATTAACATTTTTTCCAGCATGAACAAGAAGGGCCACTGTAGGAAAGCAAGAGCTAAATAGTATGGCCTGCATTTAGTCAACCTGAAGTAATTATTAATTTATGGTTGTCTGTGATTTTAATGAAAATGAAAGCTGTGAGGAAAGAATTGAAAGAGATAATGTGCCGTGAAATTGAGTTTCATTTATTTAGGGGCCACCTTTTCCTTTTTGGTTGTTGTTAAGAGAAGAAAGTTAATGCAAGATGTCCACATTAAATTTTCACTAGGATTATGTAACCACCAAGCTAAATGGTAATCATTATATTTGAGCAGAGTTAATGCAAAAGAAATTGAAGCCTGAATTTAAGGCCTACTGGCAAGGGCATGAATAAAAAAAATAGCAATGGGTCAAAATTAATGCCACAATAATAATTATTGCCTTTATAAAGATGATGAATCCAGTAGCTATTTCATCAGACATTTTTTCTTACCGTCATCATGAAAATACCTCTTTTGATGATGGCATTGTTGGAAAGAACATATTTCAAGAGTAAGGAGGCAGCAATAAGAAGCAAAACAAATCATCAAAATGCAACCTTTTTCTTTGACCTCGGACAAAATGTTTCTAAATAGTTATAAGAGTGACAAGCCTTCTAGAGAATAACAGGCGTGTCTAGTGTAATAGTGTGGAAAGAACAGCAGTTCATGCATTTTGTAGAGCTTCACTATACAAAAATAGCAACTGTGCTCCCAGAAACATTTTCAAGCAAGGAGTCAAGTGTTCTAAATTCCTCCTAGTAATTATAATGGAGAAAAACAATACTCAATGATTTTTAGGATTTTTTTTTCTTTCCTGAAAGGAAAACTCATTTTGTTATTTTAATTTCAGAATTTATAGAATTTTTAGAAATAATTTAAAATAATATAAAATTTGTAATTGGGTCAGTATTAATATAAATCTTGGATGTCATCTTTGTTATCTTTGCTTTAGAAAAACTTAGGGGAAGTTTATGGAATGGAATGCATGTAAACATTAATTTTTCCTAAAAACATTTTAAAGTATATTTTGCCACACAAATAAGTTATATCCTAAGTTTTCTAGGTCGGTATAAATTTACTTATTGAGAATATATGGAGTAGAAGACGTGGAAAAAACAATATCAACCCTCTAGAAGCTAAAATTTTAACAGGGTAACTAATGCCTGCCTGCTTGCCTCTCTTTCTTTCTCTCAGTCTCACCTTACCTTCTGTTCCTCCCTCCTTCCCTTTCCCTTGTATATTCAATCAGCAAATAGTTATTGGGCATTTTTTAAGTGTTTGAAATTGTGCTGAAATGTTGGAAATACAGATTTAAATAAGCATTACCTCTATTATGAAGAAGCATATATGTGTACAAATGACTGACACTGCATGTGATGTTTCTGCAAGAGAACAAAGATCTAAATGTTATGTAGAGAATGCAGAGTCTTGCTTTTTGAGGTGAGATAGAATTCCTTTTGGAATTTGACATTGGAATACAGCAATTGAGGATCCTTATAGAAAACATTTTAAATGCTTACTGATTAATCAGAGACCTGGAATTCTGATGAGTACATCCAGGAGCTACAGAGACCTAAGATACAGGAGTAATGCTATCTTAAGGTACCTGTAGAAGCAACTGAAACCTAGAGTTCTAGAAACAGTTTGAAGACCTACCAGTCAGACTGAAGGCTGCAAGATAAGGTAGAGGTGGGTAAAGATGGGGTAAAGTGCATCCCTTTGACAAAGAAAAGGAAATATTAGCTTTTAAAATTGGTTTATGTAAATTATCCACTCTGAATTTCAGGGTAAGTGGTGTAGATGCAAAGTAGCAAATATATTTTACTCAGTGAGACAAAGACAAGTTTGATTCTTCAAGTGGCCTGGTAAGACTCAAATAGCAGCAATTATGGGTGGTTCTGAACTCATGTCCAAAATATCTAGATGCCTACATGGTGTTCCAACTCAGAAAATAAAGTTAGATTGTATTAACATGTCTTTATTAACCACTTACACATGTATGCTATAAATTTAAACAACTCTATATGTAAAACTGGTGTGAAAATCCTATATGAACCTACAGTAGTTGGAGTAATAATATTCAACAACTTTTCCAGACTTTCAGGCATTATACTCTCCTGATATAGTAAACTTCTCATCCCAGAGGAGAATTGTCATATTTGCTACAATATAAGAAGCAGATGAAAGTCTATGTGAATGGAAAGTGTTCTTTTGCCTATTGAGATAAAACAAGGTGTTAAAATAATAAAATGATTTTGTAATTCTACCTGACTTGATCTTTACTGTAAAGTTCATTGATTAAAATATCATATCAAACAAACACGAATTCAGTAACTTTATAGTAGTGACATTTAAAGCCTGTTCCCAAATTTCTTTCATTTTTACCATGTGCCTTGTTATCACTTGGTAACTTGCCTTATTGCTAAAAGGACAGTTCATGATTTCCTGAACAAACTACATTCTCAGCTTTCTCTTCCTACAAATTCTTGTAGCTATTTCTCTTTCTCCATCGGCTGCACATTCTGAAAATGTCCATGGTGAAGATTTCCTTTGTATCATCTTTTAAAGTAGCAACTCTCTGTACTTTCTGCTTTCTACAAATGTGACCTTATCACTTTATGCTCAAGTTAATGTTTTCTATGAACCTTTGGGCGTTCAGCCATGCTTAACTCGTTTTAGAGTTCAGGCACATTTTGTCATTTAAACAGGCATGCAATAAATGCTGATTGAATGTTGGAAACTAAAGAAGTCAAACCACTAAAAGGAATGTTGAGGTTAATACTTCTGCTTCTTAGATAGTGCTAAAGATTTGGAATACTCACAACTCATCCTAAAATAAAAATCAAGTTATAATCATTTCTATAAAGACTAAGCATATTTAACCATCTATGAGAGCATCTAATGCTGAAATAGGTAAATATTTCTAACAAGGAAGACATTCAGCAAGATATTTGATATTAAATTCCATTATGAAAACAATAGGAAAAAAACACAAACTTTTCAATAGAACTGAAAACAGTACTATTGAAGATAATTTAAATCATGTTTTAGAAAAATATGTAATTGATTTGTAGTAGTGCCATGTATTCTCTTCAAAATACTTTCTTATTGAGAAGAAATAATGAGTGTATGTTGTTATATCTTCAATGATTCATGTGGCGGGCGAGACCCGGGGCCCAGGGTTATGCCACATGCATCTAAAGATGGCGACTGGCAGAGAGCAAATGGCGTCATGATTATGCCTGGAGAGAGGCAGGAAGCATTTACAATTGGCTGTATGATAATCAGTGCTGCCGCCTAGCGCTTGGAGATATACTTTACATGTATGTTTGAGCAGTGATTGCTTGACCTTTAACAGGATTGGATGGACATATCTGGTTACAATTGCTTATGCATGAGACTGCTTATATATTGAGGGTGTTATTTGAATAAAGTGGAAGCTGCTTCATGAACCTCTGAAGTGTACATGTCTTTCGTCCCGCTGGTCGGGCTGTAAGAGAAGCAGCTGCGGAGCTGCTTAGAGCGGCCGGGCAAAGAATCGGCGGTTTTCCGTAGGTTCACACTTTAATACCAGTTTAATTTTTATATTCACACAATGATGAATGGGAAAGAATTTCTTATACTGTTATATATTTGGACCCAAGAGAAGATCTTTTTCATATTCTTGAGTCAAAGTGCAGAAATCTGATGTATCTGCAGAGACCAGAAAAAAAAAAAATGTAGTCCACAGCAATAATTTTGTTTTTCATCTCTCGATTCCATTATGAATACTTTCAAATGAATTTCCCCTCTGGATTTGCCTACCTGCTAGAGTTCAAACACCTCTTTAAGCAAAGTGGCAATAAAAAGCTTTAATAAGTGCAAGCCTTGCTGAGTGAAGAATCATTAGTGTAGAGGTGCAGAAAAACACACTTTCTTATTTGAAGGAAAGTGTTAGGAATGCAGAGTGTGGAAGTAAGAGTCATCAAAATGCAAACATAATAAGCTATTTAAATAAACAAATCTCACGCTAATATTGTGCTCTCAATCCTCTTTTCCCTTGCCTCCCCCAAAGTAAAATTTTTATTTATTTTCCTTCCCAATCTAAATTTTCATTTACCTTAGATCTTGTTGGAATATGTCCACCTTAGCAAGGTTCAAATGTGAATAAACTGCAATTTGATCCTCTGAGAATTTCTTACTTTTATAGATACTTGTTTAAAAGGGAGGAGGGCAGGAATTTCTTTGTTGCCATTTGCCTTCTTAATATTCTACTGACTTACAGAGTTTTTGAATAAAAAGTGGTACTTGAAACTTTGTTAAATTTCTTTAACTAGGAATATTAGTATTATTAGCTATCCAACTCAAGGGACTAAAAGATGTAAATGAAGGAATAGCTTTTTTCTTTAAAAAAAAACTAGCAATATTTTGTCCCATGATAATAACAACCAGTGAATTCTTGGTACTGAAATCATAGTCTACATAAGTGGCTACATAAATTCAATTGGAAGTCTTGTTTTACTAAGACCTTATCACAAAGATACATCAAGTGATTCTAGTGTTTGTTCTGAGAACTATTATAATATCCAAATAAAGAGATATAATTGATTCTGTCAAAGCAAGCAATTGAGAGATCTGAAAGTAAACAGTAGCATTTAAAAAGGGCTAGAAAATAATAAAAATGAGCAAAACATGTTGGTGGTGGAAATACAAGATCCAAAAAACATTGACTTAAGAAGATGGGACTCTTATTTTCTTTCTAGTAAAATGAAGCCAAAGGCAGATAATCCAGGACTGATAGGAAGCTCTTGTGGATGAGTCTCATGAGTATAACAAGTCCCTCCAGTTTTCTTCATTATGCTTGAAGTCTGGTTTCATACTCAATCTGTAGTTTTAAGATGATGGATGAAGCCCAAGTAATTGCATCCATGTTCCAGGCAAGAAGAAGAATTAGAAACAAAAAAAGAAATATGCTACTAAATCTTCATACCAATCAAGTCAAATTCTTTTATAAGGAGTTATTTTGGAAGTCCCTATTAAAACCTCTGCCACCATCATACAAGCAAGAGTTTTATCATATGACCACCATATCTGTTGTGATGATTGTCAAATATAATTTTTCAGAAAGGGACATGGCTATTTACTTCCCACAAGATCATGTTAGTAAAGTAGGGAGGGTGAATGATTATTTAATAAGTTGCCAAAAGATTCAATAGATTGTTCCCAATAACGAAATCCTAAATTTATAGAATCTTTATTTTAAAAATTATGTGTAAATATATATGCATAAACGTTTATGTTTCATGTCCCCATTTTTTCTGCATAGGCAAGATCCAGCAAAATTTTATTTTTTTGTGCATGTGTGTTTCAAATATAAAGAAAGGATTATGATAAAATCTCTTGAATTAAAAAAAAAATTGTAAGAACTTTTCTATGTCCTGATAAAGGAATTTTCCTCAAAAGTCACCAGTTCTTGATTTCTCCAACAAAACCCTGTTCTGATTGTTTGGGAGTCAGAACATAGGTTACTGCTAATCAAAAATAGGATCACAGAAAATAAGGACTCACTAACTTTTTTATTATATAATATTATTTAATTTTAAATTGAGGGAGCCCTATGTTCCATTAGAATAAACACATTCAATTATGGTATCGTTACTACATTATTCTATTTCCAATGTAGTAAAGTGTTCCTATACTTGTGTCAATACAAAAAAAATTCAACCATTTCATGTCATTTCTGATTCTTTGGTTTTTAGGAAAGTTTAACTGGATAACTTAAGCAAACAGAAAATTTAATGGGAACAGAGTGACCTTGAGTTGAAGTAAAAGTGGAGGAGGTAGGTTTGGGAAGTACTGAAACCAGGGTAGCATAGGGAGTCCCAGAGTTTACAGTAGCTGGAGCTGAGGTATAGCTCTTGAAAGTTAAACCAGCCTCAGGGTCTTCAGTCTTTTAGAGTCATGTGGAAAATTCAGTTCCTGGCAGAGAGATATCAAATAGTTTATTGAGCACCATGTTCCGGTGGGGTATGGAATTGGTAGAAGACCAGACTGTACCTATTGCAGGAAGGATAGTTATCCAAAGATATTCACAGTGCTTTTAACTGAAGTGGCAAAAACAATATATATTCAGTATATATTCTGACAGTTTTGTCTTTTCTTGAACTAGCATACTAAAGTTCAGTGACTTGAAAGTGTGAATATCAGGAATATTTGGAAACAGTAATGTTTAGAAACAGTAAGGTCCATTGTAGAGGAGTAGTTGTCCTTAAAATTTCCTTAATGTTTCAATGCCAGTTCTATGGAAAACTTTTATTTGTCTTATTATATCAAGATGAAGGTCACATTTTTATGACCATTGATGTCACCTTGTTTTCCACCTCATTCCTTGTAAATTTTGAAGCACTGTGGCCAAAAATGAAAAGCACTTCCTTTGTTTTCCTATGGGATCTGATAGCATTCTTATACCACAACAGTAGCAAAGGATCCAAATGACTTTTTCCTACTGTTAATCTGGCACCAGAAACTATTTCATCTCTACACAAGCAATTACAATCTAAATTACTTTTTGATCATGGATACATTTATTTTCCTGTTTTCTTCTTGCTATTGTTTTAGCTTCTCTTCAAACACACAAATGTAATATAGATCTTAAAATTCACCTCTGAGAAGGGAAGCAAATATGCTTTCTGTATAAACTGGATTAACATCCACATTTTAAGTCAGTTTTTTTTAATTTAAAGTCTCCATTTCAGCCAGCATTAATAAGCAGAAACCAACCAATATAATCTAATCCAAAAATGTGCCAAGCATTGTACTTTTTTATTTTTAATCTAATCTTAATTTTATGTCAATGCATAGAAACTGAACTTTTAAAGAGCAGTCCTCTGTTTTTTCGATTATATCAGAATGTTTTTTACAGATGAAGTTTTGATAGCTTCGTGGCCTAGTATTAAAAACTTAAGACAATTGCAAGGAAACTCTGGAAATTGAAACAATTTTCAGTGACTTAACTGTCTTGGTGGTGAACAATAGATATTGCCCTTAGACCTGAGACATATTAAAGAACCAGTGGTTGTTAAGGAATTAAATTAATGAAGTATATGAAATGTGTTCATAGGTAAAGGCACAGATAGATGAACAGGGCCTGAAATACATTCATCAACATTTCTCATTATCAGTATCTTTGCTGTTACACTTTCTTATGAGTTTCACTAGTATGACTGTTGTAGAGCCTTACAGATGACTGATCAAGAGGTCTTTTAGATTTGTATTTTGTATTCCAGATTACAAAATAAATCTTGAACTAAAAATATGAGATGAAGTAAAGATAGTCTCTGCTAAAATCTTTTTTATTCTTTTAACAGCATTTTCATTCATGGAGAATATAATAGTTTTTTTTTCTAGATACTTATAAAAATACAGACAAGCAAGTTACTGGTCTGTAGATAGATGATTATATAAACCAAGGGCAAATTCAAACAAATATGGTTAGCCAGCTCACTTTGAGTGAGGTCATAACCCCAACAAGTTTCTTAGACATTGTCATCAATAATACTTCAAAAATAACCACTGATCATATTTTTCACAAAAGGTCACAGTTTATAGGAATAATAACACACAATAAAAATTGTATAAATGTGACCTTCCGTATTGGTATAAAAGCAAGATTACTTCATATATTCACTTAATCGGCTCATGGGCTCCAAGAGATGCCAAGCAAAACATGAAAATGTTAGTGTGGTAGACCTTGGCCTTGGCAATTTGAGAGCAAGTTGCTCTAAGAAGGTACTGGTGGAATAACAGTACAATGTGCAGGAGGCTCTGAAAAGGGTAAGTGTCCCTTCTCAGGCTGGTTGCTAACTAAGTTATTCTCGCACACTTAGTCTGGAAGGATTTTTGAAGAAGTAAAATCACATCCATTTCCTGAGATGGACTTGTTTTTGAATTAATGATCTTGTCTGTTATCTTCTTCCTTAATTTTGATGTTCAATGTTGACTGTCTTCATAATTTACAGTTAAAAGTGTTCTCTTCCCTCTCTTTCTCTCTCTGTCTGTGGGTGTTGGGGTATTTGTTTTTAAGGTCTGTGTAAAATCTCCAGGTCCAGAGTCACCAGAGCCATGTTTTATTTTTGTCAGAAGTGGCACAGGACCTCGATGAGCATGTTGAAAACAGTGTAGATAGAGAAGCTCCCTGTGTAGATTAATTCAGTGCACAGCTGGGGCTGGGAAGGCAAGCCCATTCTAGGGAATGAAGAATGGCTGATCAGGGGTGGAGCAGCCCGCCTCCCTCTCCACAATGTACTAATCCTCAATTTGGCACTGCTTTAAAAGAAAAGAAATCTAAATTGAGGCCAGCTGATTTCTTACTGAATCAGCCAGCTGGATGTGGAGCCAATTTCCGCAGCTTCCACGCTGTGGTAGCCAGGAAATATTTTAATTGAAAGAACTCTATGTTGACAAATACCAAAGACAACCTATTTATAACTTTTAACCAATATTTATGGAATTCCCTGATTTAATAACATTTCCCTTTAAACTCGCTTGCAAAATAGAAAAATTGTCGGGCTAGAACCAAAGCTAAATGATGTGGAAGGAACATAAATAAAACCAGAGAAAAGGAAAAAAGAGAGAAAATAGCAAATGTTGTATACAAATCAACATGCACATGTAACTAAGGACAATAATATAAATATATTCAATAAGAGTAGTTTCAAATCATAAGTACATGTGATTTTTGTTAAAATATTAGAATTTAGAAGATTTAATAGTGTAAAATCAGCAGTGATATGATTTTATGCAGTTTTAAGAGTTATGTCTAACTATCCATATCAGGTGGGAAATTTATTGTGCTAAACAATCTGAATGATTTCTTATTTAGTCCCCTTTTAAAAAGAAACAAGTTTAGAATGATCTGGAATCACAAACAAATCCAATAAAAACTCTCTCTTTTCCTTAATGTTAGTACAATGATTAGAAGTGCCAGCCTTGATTGATTATAGGATGACATAACATTATCATCTTAAAATGTATGCTCTCCTTTCTTAAAAATTATGCAGTCTACTGATCTGGTACCATAATTAAAACTATTTGGTTTTTGCAGTTGTTTTCTTATCAACAATTTTAATATTTGAAAGCAATCTTTTCCCCTACTAAGTTGTTTTTGTATATAAATCTATTTTATTTTTACATAACACAACTTTTTATAATATTCAGTGTAACACTTATACTAATTTCTTTTTTCTTATAATCAAGAATATTGTTATTAAGTTACTTTTACTCAGCCAAAGAAGAATGATGAATTGGAAAATAAAAGCGGTTTGGAACATTGGTTTATTCCATATTGAAATGGTAACAAATCCTAAAATTGATGATATATGAAGTTGTATATACTTGTAAATAACCAGTACTATCACACAACTATATTTGATGTTGGGGAGATGTTACTAGTAAATTTCCGTTTCTGGGAAAAGCTGCTAAGTCTCTTGTTTTTTCATTACTGTTACTAGTGGTGGAGAATTGTCATGTGTGGCAGTGCTGGTAGCTGTGGTGTGCTGTAAGGCAGCTCTCCCTAGTGGACACTGCTATGGCTGTGCTCAGCCTATGCAAGAGTCAAGAATATACTCAGTCATAAATAAATATCAAGATATTAGGTATAGAATGTATGCCCTTCAAGAATATTCTTATCTCAAATGATAAATTGGTTTTGGGTTTGGGTTTTAAAACTCCAATGTTATATATCTGTCTCAAACTAAGGAAAGAGTTTTTGAGAGTTGTCACCTTCCAAATTAATTACTATTTATTAAAGTAAAGAATAAAAAGTGACAAGAGAAATATTTTAGTTTGTTATGGAAGAGGTAAGAGGAATATATGAGTTCATGGAATCTGGAATAAAAAATAAGCAAATAAAACCCAAGTGTAAATTTCTAAAAAATTGACAAGAACTGTTGAATATTACCAAATCATAGGAGAATGTGCCTGTCACCGAACTTCATAAGTAATCATATTGAAGAAATAGATGCATCTCATTACTCACTTTCCATTTTTATGAAAGGTTCATCCACATGTGCAATGATGCATTTATAGGTTTACACCCTCTTTGAAAAAAAAAAAGAAGAGATTTTGCATTTAAATTGCCCTTTCTATTCCTAAAACACCTCTAAGGAGAGACGTATAAGACTTAAAACAACAATATGTAATAAAAGTAGTTAGAACAATATTGACCACGATTTAAAATAGCGAACTATATTTTAATTTATAATAATTTAAATACAGCATATTTTTATTTTTGATTCCATGGAGTCGTAGATAACAATTACAAGGGAAACAGTCTCTTGTACAGTACTTGAGGCAAAATGCTGGATAATGACGTACTATGTGGGTACAGTCAGAAAGATAATTAGGCACAGTTGGGTCTTTACTGCTTCTCACTTAAAAAATGAGAAAGACAGACATAAAGCAGAATTGCTCCATGGGCAATCCTCAACATCTCACATTTTTCTGCATTCCTGAAATACCTTGACCTTTATTCTAAAGAGGCATATTGAAAGCAAATACCAACTTTGATTCCATGGTAAGAGAAATAGAGATGGTGTTAATATTATTTGTGGGAGGTAGAAAGCTCCATCAGCTTCTAGTATTGCCAGATAGTGTTCAAATTATCTCCCATATACACTTATTGATTGGTTGACCACCTAAGTCCTTAAGCAATTTAACACTATGTAAGGAAAGGAGTACGGTCTAACTTATATCTATATAAGTTTTGGGGGGTCAGTGTCATTTAAAGAACATATTAGAACCGGGGTAAGCATTAAAGATTTAGCCTCTCATTCTTCCAATTAGATTATCAATCAAGACAAATCTCACATGTTTTCACTTGTGTGAAGTACAAAGTGGAATAGTGGTTACCAGAGCCTGAAAAGGGTGTGAGGAAAGGAGGGATAAAGAAAGGATGGTTAATTGGTATGGTGGTGCAGTTTAACAGGAAGAATAACTTATCTTTTGTAGCATAGTAGGTTAACTGTGTTTGAAAACAATTAATAATATGGATTCTGAATGTTCCCATACAAAGAAATGATCAATGTATGAGGTAATAGGTAGGCTAATTACCTCACCTGCTCATTACATATTGTGTTCATGCATTGAAATTTATACTGTATCCCATAACTATGTATAACTATGTATAAATTTTAAATAAAGAAAATACTATGAAACATAGTATCATACTGCAAAAATGCTCACTTCTATCCTTAAAACCCTGATCAGCCAAATTTTTACTAAAAAACAAAATAGAGAAATGGAATGGAAAAAGATATGCAGGTTATGGATGAGTAGAAACTGTGGCCCCAAACTGCAGTAAGTTAGCTGAGATCTGAGCCTTCCAAAAATTTCTGAGGTTATAATTCTCATATGGAATTTGGAAAGAAAATCAGAAGAGTTATGTTATCAATTTAAAAAGACTGAGGTACCTGGAGTGCTGTCGCTCCTTAAAAAGTGTTTTATTTTCATTTCATTATCTAATTTCATGAGCTGAAAGAGCATATTTTGCAGAATACTGCATGAAACTTGAATGTGTTTTATACATGGGTAAGAAAGTATCTAATGTACCTGATAGGCACATTTGAAAAAATAGTTGTTACTGACCCTGTAAGGAAGAATTCTCTCTCTTGTTTTACTGTCAACCTCTCATTTTCAGAGCCATATTGACATTAAAAATAGAAAAAAGAAAGAACCATTAGATGTTTCATGTGCATATGAAAGCTTAGGTTCCACACTTTCACCTAGGTTTATTTAGGATGGTGTTTTAAAAGCCAGCATTTAACCATTATATCAAATTTTAATACCAATGAATATTTCCTAATTTAGGTTTGAGTTAATATGAGAAGTAATGTAATATGAGAAGTAATTTTTTCATGTTGATTATACATGAAGATTAGCTATTGTTGAGTAGTTCTTTTTAATAATATTGTCAGAAAATTTAGGATTCTTCAATGTTTTCTAGATATTATATCAACTAACTACATTCATACATTTTTCCAGGTTTTAAAAGTAGTTTTTCAAATGCAAATAAAAATATAGCATATATTCAAATTAAGTATTTACATGAACATATTCTTCACATAGTATATATATATATACACTCTATATTCCACATAATTATTAATGCATAAAATATAATTAATATGTAAATATATTACATTTTATGTAATCAATATAAAATATATATAATATATATCTATATTTTGTGTATGTGAATTATGTTGGGGATCAAATTCAGGGCCTTGTTCAGATTAAAACAGTGCTCTACCATTGAACTGTATCTCCAACTCCCATGTTTTTTTAACCTGTTTTCTAAGTGTTTTTCAAGGTTATCATTATACATAAATGATAAATATTATAACTAAATAAACTAAAGGTAACCACTTCCTTTAGAAGTGTTAGATTCACTAATGCTTTCTAAATATCTCTGTTATTATGATTCAGAGAAATTACAGTAGTTTCACAGCAGTGTGAATATGATGACCTTTAATAATATTGTCATTATCCATGTCCAATTATATGTGCTAAAAATGACAACAGTGGAACTAAAGCCCTGTTCACTCATGGAGCAGTAACTCTTGTTCTCATAAACCATCTTTATTGTAAAGTACGATGCTATGTTACTTCCAAGAAAAAGTCCTATACCACTTCCCAAATTAATTTTATCCTTTCTCAGTATGCTATTATAAGAGGTAGTATATCCCAATAATGACAAGTATTTATTGATATTCCTAGAGATAGATGATTGCTAAATGATTAGTGAAAAAACACACTTAGGTAATGTAGGCAAGCATTATTTTCAGATATGAATATAACATTTCATTTGACATTACCCAGAGATTATACAGTGTTTCTATTTCACGTTCTTTTTAAATGTCTTGAAATATTTCCATACTGTTGCACAAAAACTTTGAGAAGGAAAATTAAAATAGCTCTTAAGACTGTGGACTTATTAGGTGGATAACTTTGTTATGACTATTAGTGACACTGGCCCTTTAAAGGCCAATAACACATAATCAGCCATTCCTTGACCATTCAAATAGAAATCTAAGGACGTTTTACAGTTGAATAGTTGCATTGCAATGTGAAATGGGGTGTATCAACAGAAATAACCCTTTTCATTTTACCTAATCCCAGGAAATAAAAGCTTTGGCTAATAATAACCCATCCTTACATTAGAAATGTAATTCTAGTAACGGAAAAAATCTGAAATAGCTGACCACATACCATTCCTCATGGAATGTCAAACAGCCATCAGTTCAAGAATAGAATCAAGTTGCCAAACTAGTGGATATGAAAATAGTTTATTTGCAGATCCTCTTCCTGTGAGAGAAAACAAGTGGAGTTCCCCAGCACACCTCCTTTAAAATGTCAGCACTAGTGTTGGAGTCAGAAACATCAAACACTCATATTTATTTTTGATTTCTTCAATTTATCATTGAAAAATACTTTATCTGACACATGCATAAAAACAAGTCAGACCCACCTGTATTAAAAGGAGGTTCAAAATACAAATATGAAAAATACTTGTGTTAAAAATTATCAGTTGGGCTGGGGTTGTGGCTTAGTGGTAGAGCACTTCCCTAGCACGTGTGAGGCGCTGAGTTCCATCCTCGGCATCACTGGAATATTACATGCCAATTGTTTCTATTAGTTAACTGTGCTTTAAAAAATGTGCTGACATTTTTTAAAATGTGCTGACATATCTAATATCCATAAGGCAGTAATTAATACAAATGTGTAGAAATAGCAAAAGTATACATTAAGAAATTTCATTGAGATCTTTCACTTCAGTAAGATTAATGGACTAAAATTTTACACACATAAGTAAACACCAATCTAAATACCAAGAAGATGAAAAAAAAAAAAAAAAAAGACTTCCATTTTGATTTTCTTTTCTGAATGCTGCTGTTTTGGTATGCAGAACTTTGAATTTTTCATTTTTAAAAACCCTTGAGGTAAAATTCACATAATAAAATTATCTATTTTTTTGTATGTTGATATACACACATGTATGTTGATATAATAATTCTTTATAAATTATTGGTATCAAGGAATAAAGTGATCCTCAGCACCAAAACAAAACAAGAGATAAAGTAGGAAGAGATGCAAAAGGAGAAAAGCATTACAGAACTCATATCATACATAGGTTATTCAAATCTAGGTATATGGTCTCCTAGCATAAAGGAGCTTGCATAAAATTATCATCAAGGAAGAACAGTGTAAGATTTATGCCCAAGTCAACTCTGTATCATAAATATTCCTTATTGTTGCATTCTTAAAATGATCTCATTCATGATACAGCAATCACTACAGGTACAGTTGAATGGTACACTTCTTGATTCACTTGTCTTGAGATTGTACATGATGGTGAAATTCACTGTGGAGTATTCACACGTGTATACAGGAAAATTATGTCAAATTCATCGCACTGTCTTGCCTTTTTCTATCCCCTACCTTCCTTTCATTCCCCTTTGTCTAATATACTGAACTTCTATCCCCGCCCCCCTTATTGTGGGTTAGTTTCTACATATCAGAGAAAACATTTGACCTTTGTTTTGGGGGGACAGGTTTATTGCACTTGGCATAATAATCTCTACATTTTGGGAGGGGGTACTGAGTATTGAACTCAGGTCCAGTGTGACCACTAAGACACATCCCCAGTCCTATTTTGCATTTTATTTAGAGATAGGTTCTAACTTAGTTGCTTAATGCCTCGCTTTTGCTGAGGCTGGCTTTGAACTCAGTCCTCCTATCTCCCCCTCCTGAACTGCTGGGATTACAGGCTTGTGCCACTGTGCCCAGCTGATAGTCTCCTTTATGTCAGGAAAATCTGTTGCTTATGAGAGATCTCAATTTGCTTGACTACTTTTTACCATGTGGATACCAATATCTGGACTCTTCTCTGCCTGCAGGGAAAGCCACTTCTGACTTCCTATAATATCCTTTCTCTTTTGTCCTGTGATTTGGATGGACCTCCTCCTGGTAGAAGGGAAGGTACCAGGGTTAAGAGCCAACTTATGAAGGTTCTTTATTAACATTTCTAAGCAGACTGCATGAAAGCCTACTGAATCTTTTGGAAAATTTTCTTCATAGGACAGCTGAAAAGACTCCTGGGTCAAGTTTGAGTTAAGCTTTTGCAATGGGTCTATTGGTAGGTGTGCTGAAACCTCAAAAAGTTGTTCCAAGGTTGTCTGGAAAAAGTTCTGTAGCCCTGAAAGAGAATAAAACTCCAAATTCAACAATTGGTGGCGAAAATTAAAATGTATCCATTTTTAATGTGTATTTTAGTGGCATTCAGTACATTCACTGTTGTGCACCTACCATATTTATCTAGTTCCAATACATTTTCATTGCTCCAAAAGAAAACCATATTTGTATTAATCACTTACTACTTTTTCCCCTGTCTATCCAACCCCTGAGGACCTCTAATCTGCTTTGTGCCTTTAAAGAATTGTGTATTCTGAATATTTAAATAAATGTAAATATGAAATATTTGCTATTTTGTGTCCGAATTCTTTTATTCACTATGACACTTTCTAATTTCATCCACACTGTAGCATGTAACAAGACTTCATTTTTGTGACTGAGTTATAGTCCATGACATGTATGTAACATAACCATTTATCTGTTAATTTGTTAGTAGATACTTGAGTTGTTTCCATCTGTTAGTGATCATGAATAGAAGCTTTTAATTTTGATAAAGCCTAATTTATATTTTCTTTAATGATTATTGTTACTTTCCCAAAAATCCTTAGAGTATTTCAAGTAAATAAATATTTTTTTCTTAAATATTCTTTAAATACTGTGTTGTTTTGGCTTTTAAATTTAGTTCTAGAATTCATTTGAAATTCATTTATGTGTACAGTGTACAATAAGGATCAAGGTTTTCCTAACCTTCCTTCTCCTCCTCTTCCTTTTCTTTATCTTTCCCAATATGGACCTCTGATATTTCCAAGCGAACATTTGGACAACACTTTCCCTACTCCTTGGGCTAGCTTTGCTTTCTTTTTTCAAAATCACATCTGAGCCTGTTTCTGGGCTGTCAGTTCCATTGCATTGAACTACTTACTTATCAATATGCCAGTGATTCACTATCTTTACTGCTTTCATGTCATATTGAGATAGGCAGTGTAATATTCCCACCTTAATTTTTTAATTAAATGTTTTTTGTTCAATCTGTTTCTTTGAATTCAATTTCTCTAAAATTATCTGCTTGGATTATGATTTCTATGAAATTAAATCTCATGTCAATTTGTGTCAAAATGCCTTTGTTTTACAATATAAAGTACTTTAATTAATGAACTTAGTACATATCTACATTTATTTAATCTTGCTTTAATTCCCTTCAAAAAATTATTGTAGTTTTTAATGTAGAAATCTTGCATGCTTTTCACTAATTTTATTTCTAATTATTTTATATTTTTTCTTATAGCTAATAAACCTTTAAAGTTTTGTTTTATTGTATTTTAATGGTACCATTTAAAAATATAGATAGATTTTGTCATCTTGGGTATTATAACCTTGCCAAATTGTCTTACTGTAGTAATAATTCTTTTTAAATTTTGTATATAAGACCTCATGTTACTTCAATTAGAGAAAATTTGACTTTTCCTTTTCTGATCTTAGTTTTATATTTCTTTACATGCCTTATTGCAATGAGTAGACCTTTTATTATTATTGTGTGTATTAGAAATGTTAGGCATATTATTGAAGTGTTTTGAGTCATGGAGAAACGCATTCAATATTCCATAGTTTCATGTGACATTCACACCAGATTTTTGTAGATATACCTTAAAATATTGATGAAGATTCCTTATAATCCTACAGTACTGAGAGATTATGTCATTGACACTTTCTTTTTTGTTGTTATTTATTATTTTTATTTTTATTTATATTTTACAGACTGCATTTTGATTCCTTCTATACAAATGGGGTACATAATTTCTTTTCTATAGTTCTGCACTATGTAGATTCATACCATTTGTGTAATCATACATGTACATAGGGTAATGATGTCTGTCTCATTCCACCATTTTTCAAAACACCCTCTCTCTCATTTCCCTCTACATAATCTAAAGTTCCTCCATTCTTCTCTCACCCCCAACCCCCATTACATATCATTATCCACTTATCAGGGAAAATATTCCACTTCTGTTTTTTTTTGGAATTGACTTATTTCACTTAGCATGATATTCTCTAATTCCATCCATTTATTTGCAAATGCCATAATATTATTCTTCTTTATGACTGAATAATATTCCATTGTGTACATATACCACAGTTTCTTTATCCATTCATCTGTTGAAGGACATCTAGGTTGGTTCCACAATCTAGCTATTGTGAATTGAGCTGCTATAAACATTGATGTGGCTGTGTTATTGTAGTATGCTAATTTTAAGTCCTTTGGGTATAAACTGAGGAGTAGGATAACTGGGTCAGAAGGTGAGTCCATTCCAAGTTTTCTTAGGTATCTCCACACTGCTTTCCAGAGTGGCTGCACTAATTTGCAACCCCACCAGCAATGTATGAGTGTACCTTTTTCCCCACACCCACACCAATACCTGTTATTATTTGTGTTTTGTCAAACATATTTTTTCTGTATCTCTTAAAATTATCATGGGGCTTTCTGATTTATTAATATGATTATTTAAACTATTTTAATTTAAATGCTAATAAACCTTGCATTGTTGAAATAAATCCTACTTGACCATGAAGCATTTATTCTTTTCATATTGCTGGATTAAATTTGTTGACATTTTGCTACAAATTTTTTCTTCTAAATTCATGAGGTAAAAACATCTGCAATTTTTTTTGCAATATTTGGATTTTAACCTTGTTATAGCGGCCTCGTAAATAGGGTGAGCATATTCTCTCTTCCCTGATAAACAAAATAAAAACTAAATATTGATATTTTCTTCCTCAAATATTTGACATAATTCACAAATGCAACCATCTACTCAGGGAGTTTCCTTTATGAAAATTCTTGATAACCAACTAAATTTACAAACTGGAATAGAGCTCTTACCAGAATATGACTATTGCTAGCCCTTGAACTTGAATGTCCAGCTTCTAGAACTATGATAAAGTTCTGTTGTTTAAATAGGATATACAGTCTATGGTACTTTGTTATAGCACCCTGAACAAAGATGTCTATCTTTATGTATATTGATATATTCTTTTGTATTTTCTAGATGATAAGTCCTTCAATTAATGTTTTGTTTTAGATGTTTGCATTTTTATCTAAAATATTTTTATTTATTTGCAGTGTTTCCAGTTATATGGCAAATTATTATGTATCCATTCTTTTGGTCAAAATTTCCTTTATGTTTTGATGTAATATTAATAAATAATTTAACATCTTTTTTCTGCAAAACCCAATATTTATGTCATCTCAAGGTTGTTTCTTCTATAAGCTTGTCTTTGGATCACATTTTACCACTTCTACAAATTTACATTAATTTTAAATATATTTTGACATTGTAAATGATACACTCAGGAGTCAGAATATAATTACTAATAATTTTCTACATGAACTTTTTATTTTTTTAAAAAATAGATGCTTAACAGGGGTGGGCTCAATCCAAACTGCCTTATTGATAGTGGCCAGCAACTTATTGATCATTTTATTTAGTTTTCCTGCTGTAACTTTTGACAGCAAAAAAATTTTTATATATAGGTTTTTTTGTTACTGTGCTTATAAAAGACCTTGAATTACTTAAAATTAGAATGATACTGTCATTAATCCCATCGTAGATATGAATGGCATGAGAAAGGCTGATGTTTTCTCTCAGATTTAAAATTTTAATATAATAAAAAAACAGAACAAGAAGCAAATAGCTGGGCATGGTGGCACACACCTGTAATCCCAACGGACTGAGAGTTCAATGGCAGCCTCAGCAATAGTGGAGTGCTAAGCAACTCAGTGAGACCCTGTCTCTAAATAAAATACAAAATAGGACTGGGAATGTGGCTCAGTTGTTGAGTGCCCCTGAGTTCAATCCCCAGCACAGCCCCTACCAAAAAAAAAAAAAAGAGGAAGTAAAAAAATTGCTATAAGGTAATGTGTGACTTTAAGTACAAGAAGGGTTTTCAAATTATGTAGGAATGTTTTTAATTATGTGTATTTTTGTATTTTTTCCCTTTTAAAATTAGTTTTTAGATATATATGACAGTAGGGTATATTTTGACATATTATACATACATGGGGTATAACCCATTACAATTTTGATCCCATTCTTGTGTTTAAACATGATGTCAAGTTACACTGGTTGTGTATTCATATATAAGTATAGGAAAGTTATGTCCAGTTCTTTCTACTGTCTTTCCTATTCCCATCCCCTCTCCCTTCCCTTCATTCCCCTTTGTCTAATCCAATGAACTTCTATACTTGCCTTGCCTACCCTCCCTTGTTATGGGTTAGCAACCACATATCAGAGAGAACATTCGACCTTTGATTTTTTTGGACTGGCTTATTTTACTTAGCATGATAGTCTCCAGTTCCATCCATTTACTGGCAAATGCCATCATTTCATTCTTCTTTATAGCTGAGTAATATTCCATTGTGAATATATGCCACATTTCCTTAATCCATTCATCCGTCGAAGGGCATCTTGTTTGATTCCAAAGCTTGACTATTGTTAATTGAGCTTCTATAAACATTGATGTGGCTGTGTCACTGTAGTATGCTGATTTTAAGCCATTTGGGGATAAACCGAGGAGTGGGAAAGCTGGTTCTAATGGTGGTTCCATCACAAGTTTTCTAAAGAATCTCTATACTGCTTTCCAGAGTGGTTGCACCAGTTTTCAGTCCCACCAGCAGCCTTTTCCCCACATCCTCTCCAATATTTACTGTTGCTTTTTTTCTTTTTTTTTTTTTTTTTTTTTTTTTTTTTTTGCGGTACTGGGGATTGAACTCAGGGCCTTGTGCTTACGATAGTATTCTTGATTATTGCCATTCTGCCTGGAGTAAGATGGAATCTCTGTGTAATTTTAATTTTCATTTTTCTAATTGCTATATATGTTGAAGATTCTTTCATATATTTTTTGACCATTCATATTTCTTCTGTGAAGTGCCTATTCGGTTCCTTTTTCCATTGTTTATTGGGTTATTTGTTGTTTTGGTGTTAAATTTTTTTGAGTTCTTTGTATATCTTGGAGATTAATGCTCTATCTGAGGTACAGGTGGTAAAGATTTTCTCCCATTCTGTAGGTTCTCTGTTTATGTTCTGGATTTTTTTTTTTTAACTGTGAAGAAACTTTTTACTTTGATGTCATCCCACTTATTGATTCTTGAATTTACTTCTTGTGTTTTAGAAGTCTTATTGAGGAAGTCTGTTCCTGAGCTGATGTGATGGTGACGTGGACCTACTTTTTCTTCTAGTATGTGTAGAGTCTCCCATCTAATGCCAAGGTCCTTGATTCACTTTGAGTTGAGTTTTGTGCAGGGTGAGATATAGGGGTTCAATTTCAATCTACTAAATATGGACTTCCAGTTTTCCCAGCACTATTGTTGAGGAGGCTATCCTTTTTCCAATATATGTTTATGTCTCATACTAGACAAAGGCATCAGATGTGGGTTTGTCTCTGTCTTCCATTCTGTTCTACTGGTCTTCAACTCTAATTTTTTACCAGTACCATGCTGTTATTGTTATTATACCTCTGTAGTATAATTTAAAGTCTGGTATTGTGATGCCTCCTGTTTCACTTTTCTTTTCTTGGCTGTTTTTCCAAATGAATTTTATGACTATCTTATTTCTCATTTTCACTTATTGATTGACATTCCTACTTCATAAGGAGGTTATGAGGGTCTATGAGGAGAATTTGGAGGTTATAACTGTATTTATCTCAGGAATCCCAAACCTTATGTGTTAAAACTGCATTTGAGGGAAGATAATCTGAGTATAGCAATGAATGATTGCATATAAAATCTGATATGAAAAAAGAGTCAAAACAAATCTATGTTATTAAAAAACAGCAAGGATGGTAGTGACTAACAGCTCACTCAAAGGTACATTCCAAACATTAATAATATTCCACTTTTTGGTATAGTTTTTCATTACGGAGCATATAAGTATGGTACTTTTCTTTATGGGTAAGTAAAGAGGGATATTGTGTATGTGTGTGTGTGTGTGTGTGTGTGTGTGTGTGTGTATAATTGGAAATTATGCATGAATTAAAAGGAGCAAGTGGTAAAGATTAAAATTAGAAGGCTATTGCAATAATTAATATATAATGATTTCAGTTTTGCCCAAAGTAGCAGTAAAGGAGAAGGAAAAAAGTGAATGAATTGTGCTTTATTTTGAAAGAAAAATTGACAGGTCTTGGTAAAAGGAATTGGAAGAAAGTGTACTGCCTGATTTGGTTCATGATTTTTGGCATAGCTTATTATATGAGAATGCTATTTTCTGTTAAAAAAATAATGTGGAATAGTAGCAGATTGCAAGTAGAAAGTGAAGAATTTTCTCTACCTGCAATAAAATTAGATGGTTGAGAAAAGAAAGAAATATCAAGTGGTTAGTTACATATTTGAGTTCAAAGTTGAAAAGGGAATTTTAGCTTGGAAATGATATATTTGGAAATAATTGTGTATCAATAATACACAAATATTATTAGAAATGAGTTCACATAGAAAATTATTAAATTGAGGTAAATTTTAAGAATATGGGTAGAGGAAAATGAATAATGAAGAAATTGACAAAGACCCTCAAGATTAGATTATTTTCAAGAAGAGTGGAATTTAACTTTATAGAACTTTCCTGAATGGTCAGGTCAAATGCCATGTAAGGGAAATTATCATATGATAAAATAATAATTGTATACAGGGACTTTTAACCATAGCAGATTTTGGGAATAAGTTAGAAATCAAATAAAGATAAATGTTTACTAAAGAAAGAATGAGAGATGAGAAAGAGAAGACAGATTGTATAGAAAACTGAACTTTTTAAAAGAGGTAGAGTAACTTTAACAGCTTTGTGTGGATTATGTAAAATCCTGATGGAAATGATCCACATATAAATGAGGTGTTCAAAGTATAGGTGAGTGAAGTGATCAAATGACTATAGTACCTTGAAGAGATGGAACGTTCTAGGATCTCTAACAAATAATGTCTAATTTAGCCTCTTCTAGGAAGAGGGATTCTTCCTACAGTAGGGAAAAAGAAAAAAAAAAAAAAAGAGGGAAGACATAGAAACTGTACAACTTCACTTGGGGTTGTTGATTGCTGGAGGAAAAATGAGGATATTTGTATCTGATGGTGTCTTGACTTAGAGATTGGGTAAGGAAAAAGGCTAGGGAGAGGTAGTCTGAAGTAAACATAGTCCTATCTTAAATAGATGCAGTGGTGAGTGAGTTCAGGTGCTGATCTTAGGAGCAAATAGATGGAATGGAAGTGAAATTCCTTGGAGCAGATAAAGGCAAGCAACTGAGAGACGAGGCCATTAACCATTATCTTGGACATCCTTCATGATAATACCAAGAACTACAGTAGAGAGAGACCACAGTTATCTTCAATGAATGTGAGTGCATTACATGGTCTGTAGATGAAAGCAATGAGATAGGGGAAACTGAAAATGTCAAATGGCCTGAAACTTTAATTTTCATAAGACTACAGGGGACTTCATTGTCTGGTACAATAAGTAAAAAAAAAAGATAACACTAATACTACTCTCAGACCAAATGCAAAGAAGAAAATTCCCATTTAAGGATAGAAGGATAATGCCAATTTTAATTCATAGAGTGGTGTTCAGAGAAGGGTTTTAAAATGTGAAAAAGTATGAGGATCAGGAATCCAGAGTTCAGGGGATTTGGGAAAAGAGTTTGAGAGGCAGTTAAATGTGGAAAACTTACATGAATGCAAGGCATGCACAAAATATTATGGGATGAAGGATTATGAGTTCATTATGGAAGGGAGGCTGTTGTATGTATGAGGACTGATGAATTCAATGAAGATAATGTCTCAAAAAATTCCTTGTGTGTCTGCATGTTTGTTTCAGACAATGGAGATTTTGTTTGTTTGTTTTATTTTTGTGCTGCTAAGTGTTCTTCACTAATGTTTGTGTAAGAAAGAAGGTGATAAACACTGTGATCAAAAGGACTTCAATAATAACACCTAATTGTGATAATGTGACCCTCATTCTATAGGTTGATTTTTTTAATATCATGCTGTGTTGGCTGCTGATAAACTCTCTTTCTCAAAGCAATAGATGGAGTCTTAGATTGGAAAACAAAAACAAAAACAAAACCAGGGGAATAATAGGAAAATATGGATGCTAACTCATGGGGGAAACATTTTCTTTTTCACTTCCATTCCATCTTTGTGCTCCTATGGTCAGCACTGAACTCACTCACCGCCACAACTATTTAATATAATACTATGTTTACTTCATACTGCGTCTCCCTAGCCTTTTTCCTTACCCAGTCTGTAAGTTAAGATACTATTGGATACAAACACCCTCATTTTTCCTCCAGCAATCAGCAATCCCGTCTGAAGTTGTACAAGTTTCTATGTCTTCCCTCTTTTTTCTTCTGTGATCAAATAGAATAAAGATAGCACTATAACCTAACCCAATCCCTACCCCTCAAAGAATTGTGAAAAAGCATTCTCAGCTCTTCTCTAATATTTTTATAAATATATACTGTCTTCAAGATATAAAAAGTAAGATTTATAATTATTTTAAGTTATAAACACAAATAAAAATGAAAAACTGCTATTTGAATTCTAAACATCATGAAGAATCAGATTTTTTTTTCTCCCTACACTTCTTCAGTAGCGTAGATCAGTTTGACAGTGAAAGGACACTCTAATTCCTGTGTAATACCCTGGAGAGTGACATTTGTGCGGAATGTCAAGTTCTGGGAACTAGCTGTTAATTACTATGCTTTCCAAGATACTTTTAATTTAATATGAATTAGTAGATTTGTGTCAGTATCTTCCTTCTTTACATGATACGACATCATTTTCAACTTATCCCAGGCTTTAGCCCCCATCAAATTTCAAATTGACCTTTTATTGCACTGGAAGATCTAAGATTATATCAATTATGAATCACATTGTCTTATCAATCAAATGTTACTCATCAGGCTGCTTTTCTGCTGTGATCAAATATATTCTCAAAAGTTATAAGCCTGTATTTGAAAATATGATATGAAAAATTTTGTTTTTCTGTTGATGAATGCACATAAATTTCATTTCTACTAATATTAATGGAAAAGTTATATGTATGTGTCAGATATAGAAAGAAATTTAAAAGAGAATATTAAAGATTCATCCTCAAATTTTTAAATGGGAATTGAAAAATGAAATGCTTATCAAAACTTTAATATATAAATGTTAAAAATAATCATAGCCAAAGATGTTTACAGCCAGGAGAATGACAACTTTATAACTATTCCAGTTAAAAGTGTTATCTAATATTCTAGTTTTTCAAAATAGAAGCAACATGCTTGATTTAAAGACTGAAGACATAGTTTCCAAACAAAATGAGTCAGACTGCCAAGATGAATGGTAGTTACACAAATGTTGCCTTGGAAGCATACCTTATTATAAACAATAGTAATGAGAATTAACTACTACGTATTTGTGCTTATTCAGATTTCTACATTTTCCTCTAATTCAATGCTTCTTAAAGTTTGATTTATATTGGAATATTCTGTAGACTATGTTACAAAGACAGAAGAAAGACAATAACTCCCATCCTAGTATTATGTGTCTTGGGAATCACAATAAATTTTAAGATTAATTGCTCTAAAGTACATTCATTTGGAGGAGATCCAAGATGGCAGAATAGAGAAGGTAGCATTCCTGACTACTCTGTGATATGAAACCAAGAAAGCAGATAGACAGCTTCTCCACAAGGTGGGTGAACCAAAGAAAGAGTGAGGGACTGTACTAGAACCTAAAACTGGACATTTAAAGCAGACTGGGGACACAGGAAGTTGGATATAATAAAATAAGGAAAAACTCCATAGTGGCACAGTCACTGCCACAGCTGGGCTGGAAGCTCCTGTAAGACAGGTCCCTCCATGAGCATAGTAGAGGGATGAGGGAATTGAACCCACATTTTTGGGAAGCCCAAGACATGTCTGGGTACAGAAAGTGTAGAGATCAAGGATATTGCCCAACAAACCTGAAGGACTCGCTGCATGATATCTGTGTGTGGGAAAGAAGATGCCATCTCTCCAGGCACCATGCGGAGGACAAAGAAAGGAATCATTTTGCAGCTGCAGCACAAGGACCAGCAACTGAGGAAGTTGATTCCAGGCAAACTGAGTTTGGCCTGAAATACAGGCCCAGTAAACATATGCTGCATGACATAGAGTACACTTAAGTGGCCAGAAGAAAGTCAAACATGGAGAAAAGTTTACACAGGGGACAATTGGTCACAGAAACCTTCCCCTCCCCCTCCAACCCCTCCAATCAGACAGCTCACAGGACTAGCTACTGAGAGAGATGCACCTCCAAGGACGGGGTGGGGAGGGGGATTGTTTGGAGACTGAACCTGAGACCAGGAAATGTGGGGTCTACAGTGATGCAGGGGATTAAGAATTGGCTCCCATTGCACACAAATAGAACCTAGGGGAGATATCTGAGTTAAAGTCTTCCAGCATGGATCAGCAAGTACTGGGCACTGGAGGTATGCTGATTTAAAATCTCCAGACCAGTTAGCATCCAGTGAAGAGCCTGGAGCCCACCTAAGCCTAAACCCTGCCTCCAGGAATTCTGCCTATGGGATTACCTCTCTCACTCCAGCAACAGAGAATCACACTCCAGAAGACTACACCTAAAACTGCTGAGAAGAGAAGCTGAGAAGATTTTGAACTCCAACAGAAATAATTCTTTAACTTTTCATCAGAATGTTTTTCCTTTTATTTTGCCCTAGTTTTATTTCACGGTTTATTTGTGACCTTGTTATGGGGCGCAACTTAAGAACAGACCGATCACCACTGAGAAGTCCAAATTTGAGAGTCTTTATTAAGCCGACCGGCTGACTGTCTCACACAATGCCCCCAAAAAGGCTATTGGGAGAACAGCCCTGACCACAGAGTTGTAGGTGTTCTTACACCAAAAATCACATTAATCATAAGTGTCTGTTGCTATGATTCGAAATTACACATTAACATCATGAGATCATCGACAGAGGGGGAAGCGGGTCAAAATGACCCTTACCTAGGTACAAACTAAAGAATGGTTGCTAACATCCACACAATCACTGTTCACATGGTACATTGTTTAGGAGCAATAGGAATCAAAAGAGAGCAATTCTTCACTACATAGAAGTTGCCATTGTATATCATTAAACATGTCAAACTAAGGAACTGATGATGGGCACAGAGGCGGGGTGTTCCCATGGGAGAAACTTATTTCCTACATAACATGGACTCTCAGAGCAAAATGGAGTCTGTTTAGTCATTTCCCTTAGAGTCTGCCCTGTAACATTCTCATGGAGGCAGATCTGTCAGCCCATCACAACCTTAATGGTACATGGACATTTACGCAGTTTCCTATTTTCTTATTTCTCATCTTTAGTACTTTTAGGCCAGTTATTTTACATGAACTAGCTTTTTGTAAACTAGGATATTTGATTAGTATATTTTAGTTTTGTTTGTATTCTTTTATTTTTATTCTTAATTTTTAAAAAATATTTGCTTTATTTATTTTTCTACCTGTTTATTTACCTCGATTCTTTCTTTTCTTCTAACAGCAACTGTCTATTGCTCTCTCTTTCACTCTTCCTTTAATTATTTACTTCTGTCTTCTCTACTCCTCTTTCATAATCATCACATTCTATATCACTTCTGTTCTCTCCCTGCCCACCATTTGAAAAGGTAAACCCTTTTGCAAACTTGCTGTTTTTATTATAGGAAATAACTGATCATATCATTTCTGTTTATTGTGATAATTAACATTGTAGACATCACAGTAGGAACTATTTGGCTTAATACTATAATTGTTTGCATTGGTGGTTGTTATTATTTGTCTCCCCCTAAACATTGAGTTACTGGAAACCTTAAGGAAAGCATAAGTCCCTGGAGTAGAAACTCAACTGTCTCAGATCTACACTTTTAGATGAGTAGACACACAAACAACATGAAAAAGCTATGGAAAAAATTGCCCAAGCAAATCAAGACACTCCAATAACAAAATCCATCAATACCACAGTGGAACAAATGTAAGACAAAGAGTTTAGAATGTACATAGTTGAACTGATTTGTGAAGTAAAGTATGATGTAAGTGAGCAAATACAGGTAGCAAAAGAATACTTCAGTAAAGAGATAGAGATTCTGAAAAAAAAAAAAAAGAAAAAAAAAAGGAAACCAAACCAAATAAAAATCCTTGAAATTAAGGAAACAATAAACCAAATTAAAAATTCAATAGAAAGCATCACCAACAGACTAGACTACTCAGAAGACAGAACCTCAGACAATGATGACAAAAAATATATAATCTTGAAAACAGAGTTGGCCATGGAGAAAATATGTTAAGAAACCATGAATAGAACACCCAAGAATTATGAGATAACATGAAAAGACCAAGTTTAAAAATTATGGGTAGTGATGAAAACACAGAGATACAAACCAAAGGAATAAATAATCTTGTCAATGAAATGATATCAGAAAATTTCCCAAATCCAAAGAATGAAATGGAAAATCAATAATATAAGAGGCTTATAGGACCCCGAGTGTGCAAAATTATAGCAGACCCACATCAAGGAACATTAGAATGAAAATGCTTAGCATGTAGAATAAGAATAGAATTTTAAAGGCTACCAGAGAAAAATATCATATTATAAAAGAAACAGAAGAAACAATTCAAAAATCTATAACACAAAAAGTTGGTTCTTTGAAAAATTAAATAAAATTGATAAACCCTTAGTCATGTTAACAAAGAGAAAAAGAGAAAAATTACTAAAATTTGTGATGAAAAAGAAAATATCATGATGGACACTACTGAAATAAGAAGATAATTAGAAACTATATTGAAAATATATACTTAATAAAATAGAAAATCTTGAAGACATCAACAAATTTCTAGAGACATATGACCTACCCAAATTGAACCAGGAGGACATATACAATTTGAACAGATCTATCTCAAGCAACAAAATAGAAGATGATATTAAAAGTCCACCAACTAAGAAAAGCCTAGGACCAGACGGATTCTCAGCCAAGTTCTATAAGATCTTCAAAGAAGAATTTACACCAATACTTCTCAAATTATACCATGAAACAGAAAAGGAAGGAACCCTTCCAAACTCATTATATGAAGCTAGTATCACTTTGATTCCAAAAACTAAGAAAGATACACATCAAGGAAAGAAAACTTCAGACCAATATCCCTGATATTGAACAATATCCCTGATATGAATGAACACAGATGCAAAAATTCTCAATGAAATTTGGGCAAATTGCATACAAAAACATATTGAAAAGGTAGTGTACCACATCCAAGTGAGGTTAACAAGAACTCCCAAAGTGCAAGAAGTAAAATCAAGGATCAATAAATGGGATGGATTCAAACTAAAAAGCTTCTTCTCAGCAAAGGAAATAATCAGTAACATGAAGAGAGAGTTAACAGAATGGGAGAAAATCTTTACCACATGCACCTCAGATAGAGCACTAATCTCCAGGATATGTAAAGAACTCAAAAAACTTAACACCAAACAACAAATAACCCAATCAATAAGTGGGATAAGGAACTGAACAGACACTTCACAAAGAAGAAATACAATCTATCAACAGATATATGAAAAAATGTTCAACATCTCTAGCAATTAGAGAAATGCAAATCAATACTATACTGAGATCCCATCTCTCACTCCAGTGAGAATGGCAATCATCAAGAATACAAGCAACAATAAATGTTGGTGAGGATGTGGGGGAAAAGGTACACTCATACATTGCTGGTGGGACTGCAAATTGGTGCAACCACTTTGGAAAAGCAGTATGGAGATTTCTCAGAAAACTTGCTATGGAACTACCATTTGACCCAGCTATCCCACTCCTGGGTTTATACCCAAAGGACTTAAAATCAGCATACTACAATGACAGAGTCACATCTATGTTTATAGCAGCTCAATTCACAATAGCTAAACTATGGAACCAACCTAGATGCCCTTCAACAGATGAATGGATAAAGAAATTGTGGCATATATGCACAATGGAATATTACTCAGCCTTCTCTTGGCATTTGCTAGTAAACAGAGAGAACTGAAGAATAGTATGCTGAGTGAAATAAGTCAGTCCCAAGAACCAAAGTCTGAATGTGTTCTGTGATATGCAGATACTAATTCACAATGGTGTTTGTGTGGGGGGAAGAAGAGAGGTATTTTGGACTGGACACAGTGGAGTGAAGGTAGGGGAGGGAGCATGGGATAGGAATGATAGTAGAATGAATTGGATATTGTTACCCTATGTGCACATGTGATTACATAACTGGTATAGCTCTGCATCATGCATAACAAGAACAATGAGAAGTTATACTCCATTTATGTATTATGTGTTAAAATGCATTCTGGCATCATGTATAATTAGAACAAATAATAAAAAATAACATGCATTGATACAATGTCTATTTCTTGAGCTATATTTCTTGAGAAACACCTTTTCTTTTTCACAATTTGAAATACAAATTCAATGTAGTGGAATAAATTTTATTCCTCTGTTTTTAAATCAATTATACAATCTGTGAATCAGTGGTAGAGTTAAGAGTATGAGGGAACACCCTGGGAAACTCCACTAATGTATCATGCTACATTATTTAGAATTTTATTACTATAACAAAATATCAGATAATCAACTTATGAGGAGAAAAGTTTTAGGTTAATTTTGGTTCATAGTTCCAGATGTTTCAGTTCATAACTGAGTGGTTCATTGCTTTGGGCTGGTGCTGGCACATTATAGCACATGCATAAACCAGAACAAAAACAATCACCTCAGGGCCAGGAAGGGAAAGAGAGCTAAAGAGGAAATGGCCACAGTCTCATTATCCCCTGGCAAGAGCATTACCCCAATGGCATAAAGATTTTCCACTAGGCCCCAATTTGTTAAAAGGTTTCACCATTTCTTAGTGGTTTAGATCTGGAATGTCCCCCTAAAACTCATATGACTTGAAAACTTGGTCCCAAATGCAGCAATGTCCAGAGGTGGGGATTTAGGGAAGTGATTGGATCATGAAGGCTGTAACTTTAACAGTGGATTAAACCATTCCATGGATTAATAATTTGAATGCACTACTGGTAAGAGATGGAACTGTAGGCAGGTGGGGCATAGGTCACTGGAGGTATGTGCCTTTGAGGACTATATCTTGTCCTTGTCCTTCCCCCCACCCCCCTCTGCTTTCTGGCTTCTATGACATGGGAAACCGTTCTGTACCATACCTTTTGCCATGATGTTTCTACCTTGGAACTAATCACCAGTGGACTGAAACCTCTGAAACTGTGAGCCAAAATACAACTTCTTCTCCTTTAAGTTGTTTATGTCAGGTATTTTTGTCACAGTGATGAAAAATTAACATACCTTCTAATAGTGCCAAGCTGGTGGAGCAAGCCTCTAACATATGGACCCTTATTGGCATTCCAGATCCAAATTATAGCACATGTTTGTATGTCCTTTTGGGGTAGGCTGTAGGCCTTGGTGAGGAAATTAACTGTCTGATGAGGGAAATACATCCTCCATACTCTTGCCTGATGCCTTCTTACAGTGGTAACTTGCACAACCATTTTGGTTATTGAAGAATTATAAAGTGAGTGAATTTGGTAAACACATAATCTTTCAAATTTTGTAAATAGATTTAAGACCCAATTTAGGTTTTTAATAAAAGTTTCCCTACCTTACTTGTCTTTTTTCTATTTCTTGGTAATCTCTCACCAAGAATGAAGGTGATTTTCTACATTTTCCTTTAGAAAATGATCTGTTGAGTCTGTTGTGGATGTCAAAGTCTAAATTAGAACAAAAATTTCTCTCAATGTCTCCAAATGTTCAGTAATAGATTGCATATGAAGTGCAAAATTTTGGTAGCTTTAAATTCATTTTCAGAATGTCCTGATGTGTGTAATTGGTCTGTTATCAGAAACATGGATTCATTTCAACAGTCCGATACCATATACCTATATTCAAATCTCACAGTAAACCCAACCTCTGGGATACAGCTCAGATATTTTATCTATATATCATAGTCATTTTCCTCATAGTTTTGTGATATGCTCAGTTGCTGCTTCAGTCAATTGATATTTTATTCTTCTGGACTGTATTCTTCAATTATACATTATGCTGGTTAATACTCTCTACCTTAAATCCCTTGGTCCCCTGAATGCAATCTCAGAACAATAGTGGGTAAGTAACTGGGAAGCCCATTCACATAAAAATTGTAATCCGAGTTATTGTTTTTATGGACACTGCACATATAGATGAGAAACTTATGTAGCAAGCATACAATCTTTGCCAACTTAAATGACTTGTCTTTCTCAACTAGAATCTTGTCGATATTTTGAGCATGGGACCTGAAAAAAAAAGGATCATCTATATCTTTTGCTAATACAGGTTCAATAATAGATGTTGTATGTTTTTCATACAGAACTGTTAAAAGGCACTAAGCTGTGACATGTAAATAGCACTGTCAGAGTCACGAGGGAGTGGCTTTTTCTTGTAATTTGAAAGGGAACTCTGTGAAGTTTCTCCTGAATAGAACTCTAATAGCCCACTCAGGCTTTGTCTTCAGTTATGAATATGCTATTGCATGTTACTCTGTGATGGGCATTGATTGAATAATGCCATGAATTTCTTTTGTCTGGTAATTTCATCCTCTAATGCTGTCACCACTGGCATCCCTAAGAAATGTGAAAAAACATTTTTGTAGCTGGAAAATTCAGGCATTATAAAGTGGAAAGTTTTTAATAATCTCTTTGATGTACTAGCATGAGAGACACCCAAAAGTTGGGTAAAAATAGGGGGTATTATCATATGAGGGGCACCAAACTAGCAGCCCTAAGAAGCAGAAGGTTGGGAAAATTTGAGTTTGAAGTGGTTACAACAGTGTCATACATCAAACATAAAGGACAGAACAAGGATAGAAATAGTTGAATAGGTACTGACAAAAGGCAATAAGAGATTGAGAACAGATTTGAGAAATATATTCTAAAACCTAGTTGATAATTTATTCTAATAGTCAAAGTAGATACCAGAGAACCTTTTTACCTCTAGTCCAATGGATGTACTCCTGTAGTCCAAGATAGCAGACTAAGTTGGATATTGAATTTTGGCCCTATTAGTCATTTCTGTTATTACTAGTGACTTCAGTGTCTTCTTATTTACTAAATCTTTTTCCTTGCAGATAATTACAAGTGATTCTCAAAGTGATTAGCTCATTGTTGTTGGTTCTATTTTTTTCTTTTTGTCAGATTCTAATTGTATCCATTCAAAATATTAGTAATGAAAATTAATCCTGCCTTGTGTTTTTTAACCCACCATTTTAAACCCACATCCCAACATTAAAAATACTTTTGTGTCCGGTATTCATTTTTCCTAGTAACTTCTCTGATCAAAGTTCTTCTTTTACTTTTTCTCTTCTCATCTTTACTTTTTTTCTATTGAGAAAATAATCTTTTTCCTTGCACATCTGTCAAATGTTCTGCTGTTCTGCTATTTGTCCTTTCGTTCTTTCCTTCTACAAAGTTTAGTCTTACACACCTAAAGACCAAGTCTGAATCAACAGAAACTGATGAAGAATTAAAGAAATAAGGCATTATGTCTCCATAGACTTGTCTTTTCTATTTGTTGTTTTTAATTGCTTTTTTTCTTTTAATCATAGGTCTATTAACGGAGTCATCACTATTGCTTATGGTTTGATGTAAGGTGTTCCTTACAGCTCCTGTATTCATGCAGGAATAGTCAGAGATGTGATGATTAACTTGTAAGTGCTGTAAACTACTTAACCTACTTAGTTCATCCTACTTTAAATTCACTGGGTGATCATGTAGACAGGTAGGACCTGACTGAAGGAGATGAGTCACTGGGGTAAATCTTGAAAGGGTTCATCTTCCCTGTGATTTATACTCTCTCCCCACTCTCTCTGCTTCCTGGCTGCCATGAATAAAGCAGGGCACATTCTTCCATCTTGATGTTCTGCCTCACTTTGGTTCCAGAGCAATTGACTTAACTGACTATGGTTTAAACCTCCATAACTGTGAATCAAAATAAACTTTCCCTCCTCTAAGTTGTTCCTGTAATGCCTTCTGGTCGCATCAAAGAAGAGGTGACTAAAACAAATTGGTACCCAGAAGCAGGTTTTTTACTCTGACTAACTGGATCATGTGGTTCAGAAGCCTTTGAAAATGGTTTGCAGGAGAAGTTTGGAAAAAGCTTGGACATGCAGACTGGAAAAGCTTTAAAGTGTTTCAAGTGGAGCTTAATGAGGAATTTTGATGGGAGGTTAGAAGAGCAGTATAAAGAGTGTAAAGACAGTGCTTATGAGGTTTGAGAGAGAATTGAGGATTCTTTTGAGAATGGACTCGAGTTCATTCATGTTACATTCTGGCAAAGAAGTTGTCTACATTTTTGCTATGTCTTGAGATTTTCAGTGAGGCTGAATTTAAAGGTGGTGGAATAATTAATCTAGTGGAACAAATTTCAAGATAGCACAGTATTCAGTCAGTGGCATATATATTGCTGTCAGCTTTAAGTCAGGTTTACTATGAGAATTAGAAGCAGAAAGAAGAGCTG
The DNA here is from genome assembly GCF_902686455.1 of Sciurus vulgaris. Classification (NCBI taxonomy): domain Eukaryota; kingdom Metazoa; phylum Chordata; class Mammalia; order Rodentia; family Sciuridae; genus Sciurus; species Sciurus vulgaris. The sequence goes on from NC_136464.1 coordinate 120,682,221, forward strand.
AAGATTTCTAGAAGCTTGCAGTTGTCTAGAAAAGTCAAAGTAAAACTGAGGATAAGAAAGGTGTATCTATTGAGATCATAGCCACTAAAGATAAGTATGTCACACAGAAACAATAGGAAAGAGAATCACTGGCATTTCAGGAATTTTCAAGAGCACACCCACTGCAGACCCCAGGGTATAAAAGGGAAAATTCATTTGAGAAGTGACTGCAGGGGAACTCTGCTTCTACAGGGGGGTCCTAGGAAGTTGTTTCACCTTACTCAGCCATGGAGATGCTCAGTAGCCACTGCAGCCTTGATCCTAGAAGCTCAGCTCTTGTGAGAACTGGCAATAGACCTTTCGTGTCATCCTCATGGTGCTGGTTCTGTAGAAATGTAGGATGCTGGAGTTAAGGGGCTATGCAGCCTTCCACCGTGATTTCAAAGGAAGACCTGTAAGACCAGGCAAAGTGTAGCGGGGTTGGAATCCCTGTGGTACAATAACTGAAGCTGTGAAGATGAAGTTGGGTCAAAGTGAAGTTGAAGCTGGAATGGAGAACCAAAGAATTAAGAGATGCCAGTAATGTGGACTGTCTGTTGAGAAAAGTTGCTGATTGTAGAAAGAGACAGTCTGAAAGACAGCACATGTGTGTTGCAGCAAAGAAGACCTAAGGGGTAGGGGTGCATAAGCTCTTTGGAGAGTACATCATGCAGCCATGTGTCCTAAATGCTATATACCGAGTTATAGCTGGAGTTATTGAATATGTTTGCCTCACTGAGTTTTGGTTCCATCCCTTCTTTCTATGCCTCTACTCCTCCATATTGGAATGGGAATGTTTGTGCCACTATGTATTGGAAATTATATATATTATACACACACACACACATATACATATATAGATACTTGCTTTTGATTTGTATGGGAATCACAGCCAAGAGTTTACCTTGTGAAACTTGGACTTCTGGACAATGCTGGAACTACTAAATCTGGGACTCTTGGGAATGAACTAAATGCATTTTGCATTGTGAGATAGATATGAGCTTTTGGGAGCTGGGGTAGAATGTTATGGTTTGGCTATTAGGAATCCCCCAAAAGTTTGATAATACAGGAAGGTTTGAAGGTAAAACAATTGGAATGTGAAAGTTATAACTTAATAAGTCCACCCAGCTGGATGGGTGTCATAGACAGGTGGGACATGACTGGAGGAGGTAGATTACTGGCAGTATTCTGGAGGGGTTCATATTTACTATGGCTCCCTCCCCACCTCTCTACCTCCTGGCCACCATAAGGTGAGCTGCTTTCTTCTGTCATGACCTTTTATTATGTGCTGCCTCATCTTGAACCCAAAGCAATGAACTGGGCATCTGTGAACTGAGACTTCTAAAACCATGAGCCCTAGATAAACTTTTTCTCCTGTAAGTTGTCCTTGTCAGGTACTTTGGACACAGTGACAAAAAGCTGACTAACACACTCATGTAACAGCAGATGACAATATTCAATTAATTTTTTTAATTAATTGTTTTATAAAAAAATTTTGTATATTTACCAGGTTCATTTCAGGAAAAAAAAGCTCAAAGTAAGAAATAAAATAAAAATGCTATGCCAAATACAACAAAGAAGAATTTTGTTTTAGTGGGCACAATTTAACAACATGCTAGATTTGGAAGTTTTTTTAAATGAGATTTTTCTATTTAAAACCTTTTTGATAGAAGAATAAAAGAAAGTTAAATGGCTGCATCAGCTCAATTCATAATAGCTATATTGTGGAACCAACCTAGATGCCCTTCAACAGATGAGTGGATAAAGAAACTGGGGTATATATACACAATGGAATATTATTCAGCCATAAAGAAGAATAATGTTATGGCATTTGCAAATAAATGGATGGAATTGGTGAATATCATGCTAAGTGAAATAAGCCAATTCCAAAAAACCAAAGGCTGAATGTTTTCCCTGTTAAGTGGATGATGATATATAATGAGGGAGAGGGGTAGTGGGGTGAGAGAAGAATGGAGGAACTTTAGATTATGTAGAGGGAAATGAGAGTGTGTTTTGAAAAATGGTGGAATGAGACAGACATCATTATCCTATGTACATGTATGATTGCACAAATGGTATGAATCTACATCGTGTACAACCATATAAATGAAATGATGTACCCCATTGTGTACAATGAATCAAAATGCAATTTGTAAAAAATAAATAAATAATAATTTTTAAAAAGAGATTAAAATCTTACAGGATATATGCTAGCCATAGTAGAAATAAATAACAACAAAAAGATGAAAGAAGAAAATTAAATGTATATAAATGCTATGTATAAGGTGGCTGGTAGGGGAATCTATGTCCTAATTTTAAGTTCATTATTTTAGAAGACTCTAAACAAATTGAATATAAAGTATATTTTTTGTGTATTACATTATTATGTGAACAAAGCAAATTTTGAATAAATAAATTACATAAAATTTTTATAGGTAAGAGTTGAACAATGAGCAGTATAAACTGAAGAAAAATGATTTCAGAACTGGGTCTGGTGGTACATGCCTGTAATCCCATCTGCTTGGAAGGCTGAGGCAGGAGGATCAGGAGCGCAAACCAGCCTCAGCAAAAGTGGGGTGCTAAGCACTCAGTGAGATCCTGTTTCTAAATAAAGTGCAAAATAGGGATGGATATGTGGCTCCGTGTTCGAGTGCCCATGATTTCAATCTCTGGTACCCACCCAGCCCCCCAAAAAAAAGAAAAAAGAAAAAGATTTCAGGCAGCATCAACCGAAAATTAATTTTACTTAACCTGAGTAAGAATATTGTCACAAGACTTAAAAGTGACTAAAAAAATAATGATGAATGGCTATTTATTGAGCCGAGGTGCTAGATACCTAGTAGAGTGAAGGAAGAATCAATGTAAGGCAGGTTTTATTTAATATCTTCATTATGCTTGAAAATTGTAGTACCATAAATGACAAAGTATCCTCAAGAATTGATTCATGAGATAAAGATTAAAATCATATAGTAGTTATAGCTTTGTCAAAATGACTGTGGGTAGTGATAAATATTTACAATGACTGAGATTAACTATTTACAGACATAACATTAGATAAAAATAAGCTAATTTGCTTTCCAATTGTTTTAGTGTGCTAGAACATAATATATTTTCTCCAGCTCCAAATTGTATAGAACATTTCTTTAACATTGGAGATCAGAAGAACAGAAAGCACCTATTGAACATTTTTGCCAATTTTTTAAAATGTGTATTAAATTTTTTATCTCATTTAATCCTCACAATCCTGTTATGCACTAACTTCTATAATCATAGAGAACACCTAGACACAGAATAGTTTTGTATAAAATAATAGTAATATGACCTTTCAGAGGTGCTTCACACTTGCAATGCGGTTATGTCACAATTTAAAAATAGGCAGTCCTACTGCAGTGTGGGAATGAGTAAATTCTGTTTTTCACTTTCTCAGCTTCTATTTGACAATAATTCTAAAGTAACTTCAGGAATTATTTGGTACTGGATGTGGGAGATGTAAATCAGATGCTCCTTGTCTTACAATGGAGTTACATTGAGTTTGAAAATATCATAAGTCAAAATGCATCTACTACATCTAACCTACTGAACATTAGGGACACCATATACTGTAGAGGAATGTTTCCCTTCATGATCACATGGCTGACTGGGGGCATTAACTCACTGCTTCTGCCTAGTATCCCAAGAATGTATCACAATTTGAAGTATGGTTTCTATTGAATGTGGATTACTTACACATTATTACAAAATTTAAAACTTGCAACTTGCAAGTCAATCATCATAAGTCAGGGACTGTGTATACAGTTCACTTAGATAGTATTTATTGAGCACATACTGTATTCCACAAATTGATAGGATTAGCATAGACCTGTAGAGAAAAAAGAAAATCTCAACTTATATGAGATTGTCACATTGTGTCATATCGAGAGGCAAAAACTAATAATAAATAGTATTTTAATAGTCCATAGTTAACTTTTCTCAAAGAAGTAATCTATCAACATGGTAAGCAGTAATTGTTGAGAGATATTTGGAGTTGAGGTGTTTGTAGGCTTACATAGTTTATAACTTTAATAGAAAAAATAATATATGACTTTCAATAAATAAGCCCTTCTTACTTGGGGCAGGTCTGGAAATGCTGAGTCATTCAGGCATAACCCAATTGTGTTCCTGTCCAAACAACCTTGGTTATTTAATTTGATACACTTATGTACCCCAAGTCCTGGGGAGAAGGGAGTTATGAAATTCATATAGAATATTATTTTTAATTGAATGTGCTCTCTTAAAAGAGCATTTTAATTGAGATTTAATAACTCTATAAAAGATAAATCTAACTGCCATGTAATAAACAGTAATTAATTAGTTAATATCAATTAAATACTAAAAATATTAATTTACATTTAATGTCTAACTACTGTAATTTGCTATAGCTATCTTATTAAATGCTAATTAAATTCCTAAATATTCTTACAAATTTAATGCATTAATAACAAGAATGTAAGTACATATTTACTGTATCTGCACTTCTGAGTTCATTACATGGCAATGAGATTTATCTCTGTTACAGTAATTAAATATACTAAGCAAACCTCAGTAACTTTTCCTAACACATACCATAGCTGTTTTATTAATTTCAAATTAAATGCTCATTTAAGGTTTCTAATCTACAGCTGCCCCAAACAATTTTCTACAGGCAGAGCAAAGGTTATTATATGTTTAATTAAACTTTATTTTTTAAACTTTGGGTGGAAGCTTTCTAAATATGACCTCTGCTTTTTCAGCATATTCAGTATTAGCCTTTTAACAATATTTATTACATTTTCTGTGTATACTATTTTTTGCTCTGTTATCTTTGTATCTTTGTTGTCCAAGTACTAAGCCTATAACTATTAGTATTTTTCTTTTTTCTCTGTATAATATAAAGACTAGAACTTTTACTAGCATCATCTTCAGATGTCTTTTATTTCTATTGGTTACCACTTGATTGTTAGGGAAATAGTCCCATAAGGAATTTTTTTAAAAAGAGAAGAAGAAGAAAAAAAAAAAGAGGAGGAAGAAAAGAAAAACAGGGAAACAGAACCATGTGATATTTATAAGCAAAAAGTCCAATTGGAAAGGGTGCAGGAGTAAAAAGGCTCTGCCAAGGTTCCAGCCTCAGGATGATTTTTCAAAGACTAAGAAAAAAATACAGTCCTTGTGTGTATCAAATGATTTAGAATCTTTGGTCCTCCCAGATATGATGGGGGATGTCATAAAGACAGGAGACTGCTGTGCAGCAAGGAAAGCACATTAGCTATTAACCTTCCCCCAGCCGATCAACTTTATTTTGCAATCTTCCCTCAGAACCATTAGAATACCCTGAAGAAATAACTTTCCAATTAAAAAGGATCTCGGAGAACAAAGCCATTTTATCTCTGACTCCTGGTGTTCTTTATTCCAATAATTTAAATTGGAATTGATTTTTCAATTTAGCCGTTGACTTGCTATGGACACACAGCTGAAAAGGCCGAATGGAATTGCATGGCTGAAATATTTGTCTTTGTGATGCACTTCTCATAAATTCAAAGGACCCCCCCACACACACCAAATGCATTTTATTCTGCTGCCTTTGCCTTAGACAACAGCTTTTTAGCACAGCATGGGCAAACTGAGAAAACACGTCCACCATGACCTCGGGGCCTCATCCTCCTTTCCTCATAGATCTATCTAATTGTTACATCTCCTGGAAAATAAATAAATCTAGTTCATCCAAAATGATAGGAATTCGTGAAGCCCAAATATTTGTTTTCTAATTTATATGGGGGTTTTAATTTCATGGCGAAGGAAAGGAAATTCCTTTTTCAGTATATTTCACCTCAAAAATATGTTTTAATGGAGACTGAACTCTCCTATAATTGCTTTAATTACTCGTAGCTAAAAATAATGGATTTTCAATTAACACTTAATAATTTTGAATTAAATACTCCAAATATTAAATTGTTCTTTATTACCCTTTTATATTTTATAATAAAAGGACTAGAAATATCCAATTATTAAACACTTGATTAGAAGTCAGAACTTTCTTGTCTATTCACATTTCTGATGGTTTTCTCTGTGACCTTAGAAGAAATGCCAGTCTTTGTCACAGTCTCCTTCCTGTTTCCTCACCCTGTCACTCCAGCAGGTGTCTCTACTTTCCTTTGTCTTATAGGCTCAAGACCTGTTCTGAAATCAGTACTGATGTGAATAGCAGGTATGGAAGGAAATCCTGAGCTCACAACATTGTTTAATTTTTACTCAACACCATATTGCTTATTACTCACACCCTCTTGAGTATTTTGCTAATCATTGTCTTTTATATGAATGTCTCTATGTGTGATCTCAGAATCTGTCCTTGAATACTAGCACAACAATCTTTCTTGCAAACCCAAGAGCAAAAGAGAACCTGGAACCAACTAGAATTTAAATGCCATGGTAACATAATCCTTAAAAGTATTACTTGCTACAATGTTTCTTATGCAAAAACAGTGCTTGGCATCTACTTGGTATTCAAAAATCTGCTGCAAATATGAATTATACTGTGGTTCTCATCTGACTTTTCTTCTGTATAACCAGTTATAAATTAATGCAGGGGGGGAGAAAATTCTTGTAGTAAATATGATAAATGTACTTCTATACTGCCTACTGTAACAAGTACATATTTGTTACTACTACATATTTTCTATAGCAGTATGATAATGTTTTGGCATCAGTCTTTCACCTCTGGTTATTGCATGATCTGCATTTTTAAATCTACCGTGAATAAAATAACATTGACAACACATGGCACATTGGTTACATGCCTAGCAGAAGCACGAGTTTCTCACTAACCAACATCCAGTGCAGAAGAAATGTTTTTACAGTATTCCTTACACATATACAGGGACCTATTGGGTGTATGGCACTGCTCTAAGCATTTGGGGTAAAATAGCAAATAAATGAAACACACATAAATGCCTATTGTCCTGTAGATATGAAGGAGATACATAAAAATAATCATAATTTAAAATATGATATAAGAAATTAAAGATGAGGCAGTAGGTTAAAATATGAATACTGCTGCATAGGGAGATGAGTTTGAGGGAGGGAAGGACTTTGAACGGGACTGAGGCTCCTTGGAAAGTCTCAGTGATAAGATACTTCAGCAAAGCTCTGAGGCAGGTGAGGGAAGGAGCCATGTTGATAATCCGGGGCAAGAGCCTTCTAGGAAGGAGCAGATCACAAAGAACCCTAACCCAGGAGTGTGTGTGGGAGACTTGGCAGCAAGAAGCCATTGAGGCTGGCACAGAGTGAATGAGACTGGGAGGAGCTTAGGACATGGAATTTATGCCAAATTCTGAAGGACTTTGCAAGCCACTGGGGACTAAGACTTTTATTCTGTCAGAGAAACAGGGAGCCATTGCCAGTGCTCCCTGATCAGTCTGGCCATACTTTGAATAAGCAGTGCTCTCTGCTGTAATAACTGATTGTATACATCATTATTTTTAGGAGGCTGGTGAGGGTGGGGGTAGATTCAAAAGTATTGTGTCTTCAGACTAATCCGGAATTTTACAGAGATCACATCTCTTATTTTCCTTTTTCTTCTTGATGTTAAGCACGCATTTTGCCCAACTATGTTACTATTAAGTAAACAGTAAGTGTTTACATGCTGTCCCATCTGAAATGTAGACTGGGGGACAGCAGCCACTTTTCATTTATGTATCTCCAGGGTCTGACACAGGATAAAGGCTCTGCAGGTATTTGATGAAATATTGATCCTAAACAGGAATTTACAGTAAGACGAATTGTGTAATTAAAGAAATGTTGACAAAAATTTGGGGTCCTCATACTTAAATTGCTTCCCTGACTTTTGTTGTTAATAAAGAAAATTTTCCTGAGTCTACCTAACACAGACAACAACCACATTCCAAACTGTTCAGCATTCTTTTAGAAAATCTGCTAATTTAAAATTTACCAACCCTCTGCAATTTTAGGAAATTTTGTTTGATGTCTATATGGATTCAAATTCCTTTGCTCACTTATGTAGAGAGCCTCTGCCTGGTTTGATTCAATTAGATGCAATATTAAAAAGTGAGTTTTGATATATATCCATTCTGTACTATAAAGGTGAACCATTATGGTAAACTGAAGATTCACCTATTTCTCTGATCACCTCTTGTCTGGATTCTTCATATTTCAGACTCCATTGCTCTTTGTCCCTGTGTTTCATAACATTTCTTTATATGAAGGTGTCCTTGATGCAGTAAATCCTATCACCTCTTGACTTTGCAGGGACATTGCTTGAGCAATCTTCTAATTCTGTATCATCATACATCTTCCCTCTTTATTGTCTCATTCCTATCAGAATTAAAGTAAGCTGAAATTCAACAAAAACCCCAAATCTCTCTTATACTTATAGTCCTCCTCCAGTTACTCTTCTACTTGCTTGCTCTTTTTTGTAGCAAAGTTCCTTAAGGATGAGTGTTTATAATTAACTACTTTTTCTTCTCCTCTGCCCTTTCCTTTTTTCTCCCTCCTTCCCTTCTCTCTTTCTGCCCTTTCTTTCCTTCCTTCCTTCCATCCCTCCTTCCTTCTATCCTCCCTCCCTCCCTTTCTCCCTCCTCCTCCCTCTCTTTCTTTCCCTCTTTCTTCCTTCCTTCCTTCCTCCCTCCCTCTCTCCCTCCCTTCCTTCCTTCCTTCCTTTCTTTTTGTTTTTTACTTTGTCACCAGGCTGATCTTGAACACCTGGGCTCAAGGGATCCTTCTGTCTCAACCTCCCAAGTACCTGGGACTACCAGAGTGCACCACTGCATCAGACTTATCATTTAGGATTTCTGTAACTAATTTGTTTCATCTTATTTTCTTTTCTAACCTGTTTTAATTGAGGTCTTTGCCTGACTGCATTACTGATATACACTTTTCAAGGTAACAAGTGGCCTACATGTGACTAAACACAATGGTTGAATTCATTTTACTGACCATCAGTCAAAGAGTGTTTGACACAGTTGTTTCTTCCTCAAATATTTTCTCCTATTCCCTTCTCAGATGATCCACACTTCTAGTTCCTTCTCTTTCCTTAGCTCTCCTCCCTGATGTTGAACATTTACAGTGACACAGAACTTTTCTCTCATTTACTTACATGAATTCCTTGGTGATCTCATTATTTCTCATGCTTTTAGGGATTCCAAATACTCTAATGCTCCCAGTCTAGACTTACGTGAACTTTAGAATTGCATTTCTGATTGCCTACTTTCTATCACTGTGTAGTTTACTACAAGATATCTCGGCAGTAACACAGTTAAAACTTAACACCTGATCCATTTCCAGATTGGACAGGAGAGCTTTTCACAATCTCCCCCACTTAAGAAAATGGTAACTGAATTCTTCTGGTTCCTTCTAATAAATTTGAATCATCCTTGAGCTTTCTCTCTCCAGGATGACTTATTCTATCAGGATATCACACCAGTTTTGCCTTAAAAATAAGCATAGTTCAACCATTTATCACCTCCTAGAAAGTTGCTGCTCTGATGACTGTTACCAGTATCTCTCACCTTGACTACCGCTATAATTTAATTGGTCTCACAGTTTGTCTCCTCTTCTCTACTACTCTCAACAGAGCAGCCAGAGCAAACCTTTTAATATGAAAAGCAGACCAGGTCACTTCTCTGCTCAAAACTGCCCCATGGCTCCCCCTTTATTTAGAATGAGAGTTTAATCCTTACGATTCCCTAGACACCACTCTTGATTATATTCTACCTACCCTGCTTTCATACAAAGAGAAATATTTAATGGTGGAAAACTCAAACTGCCACAATGTGCATTTGACTTCTCCTCACTCCCTTCAGAGACTCTGATCTTGACTTTCTTTAAATAAGGCTGGCATGAATCTCCATCAGGATCTTTACATTGACTGTTCCCTCTGTCTCACATGTATTTCCTATCCTTACCTTAGCTTATGCCTTCGAAGTGTCCCTTCTCAACTAATGCCTTCTTTGACCAGCTTATTTAAAAATCAACCATTTACCTGATTTATATTTTCTTCATAACATTACCATCTAACATACTATACATTTAGTTCTTTTGTAATATTTTTTGTGTCTCCTCTCCCACTAAACTCTAAAGTAATGAGAGCAGAGAGAGATTTTCATACTTTTTGTTTGTTTGTTTGTTTGTTTGAGGTAAACATTTGTTTTAAGAATAGATGATTGCTCAGTGTGGTGGCACATGCCTATAATCCCAGGGGCTCAGGAGGCTGAGGCAGGAGGATTGCAAATTAAAAGCCAGCCTCAGCAACTTAATGAGGCACTTAGCAACTCAGTGAGACCCTTTCTCTAAAAAATAAAAATAAAAAATAGGGCTGGGGATGTGGCTCAGTGGTTGAGTGCCGCTGAGTTCAATCCCTGCTACCAAAAAAAAAAAAAAAAAAAAATAGAGAGAGAGAGAGAGAATGATTGACAATTGACAATATTTATAGCAGCTCAATAACTAAGTTATGGTCCTAGATTAGATGTTCTTCAATAGATGAATGGACTAAGAAAGTGTAGTATATATACATAATAAATATTACTCAACCATAAAGAAGAATGAAATTATGGCATTTGCCAGTAAATGGATGGAACTGGAGACTATCATGCTTAGTGAAATAAGTCAATCCTAAAAAACCTAAGACTGGATGTTCACTCTGCTATGTAGATGCTAACACAAAATAAGGTGTGTATGGGGGCAGGAAATAGAAATTCATTGGATTAGACAAAGAGGAAGGAAGGAAAGGGAGGGGGATGGGAATAGGAAAGAGTAGAATGAATCAGACATAACCTTCCTATGTTCATATATGAATTAAATGGCCAGCATTAGTCCACATCATGAACAACTGTGAGAATGGAATCCTAAATAGAATAAGTTATACTTCATGTGTATAATAATATGTCAAAATATATGCATGGAGTATAATTTCTGTATATCTAAAAAGAACAACAAAAAAAGAGTACATGATTGAAATCAACCTCCTTTGTAGGAGCTTTTATTACTATTTGTGAGATTACCCCCACTTGTGACTAAAATAACTTCAGTTATTACAAATGATAATTCTTTGTTTTTTATTTCTTGGAAGAATTGTTCCCTTTTATGTAATAAATACATGTCTATTAAAGTTGGTATGTTAATTTATGAATTATTTATCTTTTTAATATTAACTTACTTGTATGTTCTCTATCACAAGCTTATTTTGATATAAATAATCAAATTATATTTGGGGTTTAAATGAAATACATACAGACTTTGCAGTTGGGCTAAAAATTATATTGTGTCACCTCAAGCTTTTCTCTGAAAAGCATTTCTCACCAAGTTCATATATAATTCTACTAAAATCAATTATTTCCTATTAAACTTACTTATTAATTTGGTAACAATTTCATGTTTGGTTGAATTGTTTGGAGACTTCTCTAAAATTACCCATTTATAGTTGTCTGGAGTGATTTACTTCTAAAAGTAAGCATTTGTCTTCAAAATACCAAATTCTAAAACCCTTTAGGTGAGTATCTGTACATTTAAAGTATTAATGGTGAAAAAGACAACAATAATGTTACTATGAAAAACAGACAATATTGTTAATCTGAAAATACAAGTTCCCCAACTTTTTCAGTTTTTAGCAATTAAAAATAGAACTATTGCTTTTAATGCAGGGAAACTATAGTAGAAAAGGTGTCAAATTAAGTAAAAGCATTTTGAATATATTATTTACAAATGGAATGGATATGTACTTTAGAGATAAGGTTACCCTATGTGCTCACACTTTATAGACTCATTATTACAAAGTTTGATACTGCATTATGTATAAAACTTAAAATTAAAATAGTATAAGTCTTGTTAAAATAGATATAAATGACTAGTGGACAGAAATTGGGAAATGGAAGAAAAAAGAAACAGTTGAGGGAAGGGTAGAGAAACAAACATCCTGAAGATATTTAAATTTAAGGAGACAAGAAAGTGTATCTACTTTGGAAGAACAAGAAAAAATGTAAGTCTTAAAAATCCAAATTTTAGATAAGCAATAACAGATCTGTTAGAAATTAGAAGAAGGAGGTGGAGATAATTTAACCTACATTCTCCTTTTTAAGGTCACAAAATGATCTCAAAGTAATAAATATAAGAATAGATAATAAAGACTTGTATAATGTTATGAAGAAAATGAAGGAAGAAATAAAAACAGTAGTCATTAAAAAAGGGATTAAATCATTAAAAGGGCAATGGGATGAATTAATTTTATTTTATATTTCATAATTATCACTTTCTGCTTTCTATATACACATTATCATTTTGACAATTATATTTAAAATAACAATTAAAAAACTTTAAAAAGTGTGTAGCATTGTCTAAATCACACTTCATCTTGTACTAAAAAACATGTGCACTGGAAGCAGAAACCTAAGTGCCTATATGTATTAAGCTTATAGAAACTACATTTAACATGTTCTTCCTTTAGGGAATGTTTGAGAATGTATGGTTAAGTGAGAATTTACCTCAATATTTAAGTGGATTTTAATTATGAATTGTGTCTCCTTCTCTCCGCTGACTCTAAGTGTAGAAAAAAATATCCCTGGTTATTATAATATTTACCAACTGCCAAGAAAAATATTGGATTTGGATCAGATATCTAGCAACAGAAAGCATGAGATTTGCTCCAGAAAAAATAATGATTTGGCATGATATTTTTAGTAGAAATATGGGGAATAATTTGGAAAATAAACATTAAAATAGTGAAAGTTGAAAACAACAGCTGGATTATTTGATCCTCAATGAACTTCTCTATTGAAGTCTGAGTGAGTGATGGAAAAAGAGAAGAGTAAAGTAGGGCTGATATATGAGATCAGGAGAGAAAGAAAGCTTTTATTTTCATGTTTCATCTGAGTGAACTTGAAGACTATTATGACATTTTCCTACAGGTACTTAAAAGAAAATCTGAGTTTAAAAAGAAAAAAGAAAATGCAGTGAACAAAACTCTTTGTACCAGATTCAAAAGTATTCAAATCCCTAGAAGGAACTCATACTTTTGACTTTTTTTGAAAAATGAAAAATTTGAAATATTTGATGTTCTTTTCAAATAATTTTAGCATACTTTAAAACACCATCAAATAAGCAAGGAATGGCTGTTCCGATACCACAGGGCCCTGCTTATGTACTTTAAAATGTCTTTTTCCTAAATATTAATTTGACTATACTTGTAATCCAATACTATACTAAAGTTAACAAATAGTATTAAATGAATAGCATTTGCTTAAACTATTGATTAATATGAGAACAGACAGATTATGAGCATGTGTGGAAACATAAACATATATGGATTCATGTAGTGAAAAATTTCCTACCTAGAATTACCCAGGGTAACCATGGATCATTTTCAAAGAAAATGACACAATTATTTTATTTCCTGGGTACCTCCCTACACATTTGCTCTTTCTGTTGTAGGTATGAAATTTTTGGTTGTTTTTGGTTGCCAATTCTTGATGTTCCCAGAGTCTATAAAAGTGCATCTAACTTGTCATCCTTCCAAGCCTTCAGATGTTATTATACATTGGATTATTGTTTCCACTTCTCATTCTCTTTCTAAGTAGTTTGTATATCCATGCTCTTCGACATGGCATTTTGTAGTATCTCACTGCTAGGCAGAGAATGCCTGCCTATCCTGCTGGCTTTGGACTTAGTCACCTGACTTGCCTTGGCTAATAGAATGTGAGCAGTGATGAAGCCAAATCAAGATCAGCAGAGCTCAGCTGAGCACAACGAAGTCCAGCCAAGCCCAGTCAAATTTATAGAGCCTGGCCAAACCCAACAGCAGCCAGAAAACTCCTAAAAGGCACAGTTCTAATTTGACATGAATAAGAAACAAATTTTTGTTGTTAAAAGCCACTGAAAACTTAGGGTTCTTTGTTGATGAAGCAAATGCTGACTAATGCCTACTGCAAATGTTGACAATTGATATATACCATAAAATAAAATTTTTAAAACTTAGCTGAAAAGGAGAATGGGGATCAGTAGAGAACTATAGTTTTAAAAGTGTGAGAAATTGTTGGTCTTGTTTATCATTAAAACATGAATTACCCCAAGGCTGATCATAAAGATTCAATACTAAATTTGTTCTTAGAAACCTGATGGCAAAATCTGTAATTCTAAATGGGAGTGAACCTGCCTGACACTATGTGTATTGAAAGTAATACCAAGTTATACAAACTTGGGCCTGAGGTGGATTTGAGTTTACAAATCAACTTATAAGCTCCCTAAATTTTCAGGTCATGTCCTCTAACCTTGGGTTCTTGGTATATGCTTGGAACCCACCTCTTAGGTACATCATGTAGTAGGCACCCTGTTTGTGTGTGTGTGTGTGTGTGTGTGTGTGTGCGTGCACAAGTGTGTGTTTCTTTTTCCTTGTTCAGAAAATCTTTCCTTGATCCAATTTACTAAACATAAACTGCCATGACTATGTCAGTCCTCTTTCATTAGTATGTTATAGAACCCCACTCATTCTGATTTTTACAAAAGAGATTTCATTGGATCACAAACTTGGGATATCCAAAAGGCTTCTAGACTCAAATAATGATTCAAAGTCAGCCTACCCCCACCACCTCTTTCTCTCTTTTTCTTTCTCTTTTTCCATATGCGCCCCTTCAGCTTTCATAGTTTTCCTTATTTCAATTTCTCTTTGCTGGTCTCATTCTTCCTACTAAAATAAGACCATTTCATGCAATGTGAAAAATGACTGCTGAGTCCAATCCCATAGATATAGGTCAACATTCCAAAAATAATAGTCTCACTTGCTAGCTTTAAAGAGAATCCCCAAAGAGGAGATATCGATTGACTCAACCACTGTAACTTGTCCCTAGATTGACTTAGCCTAGGGAATTTGTCCCAGAGAAACTTTTTAAAAAATTTTTAAAATTATATTAATGTTTTCTTTCTTTTTTTTTTTTTTAAATTTTGGTATTGAGGAATGAACCTGGGGTTACTTTACCACTGAGCTATGTCTCCATTCGTGTTTTTATTTTTTACTTTGTGACAGGGTATTGCTAAATTTGCTTAGGGCCTGGCTAAGTTGCTGAGACTGGCCTTGAACCTATGATCCTGTTGCCTCAGCCTCTACGTCCCTGGAATTTCAGGCATGGGCCACTGCACACTGGCTGCTGTCCTAGGTAAACATTATCTTAGGTTGGGTCCTTTGTGCATCAGTGTGACTGTTCTGTGGGCATTCATTGATTGTCCCAGTAAAAACACATAGAAGACTTAATAATTGTCACAAATTAGTAAAAAGTATAGAGCTAAAAAAAAAAGTCTCCTGAGTAGACAAAACTTGAAAGTACTCATGTGTAATACAGACCCATTCCTATTTTTTTAAGCAACTCATATCCAAGAGTGAGAAAAATGTGAATCTTCAGATTATTTCTATCTTCTTTCCTTGATCATCTATGACTCTGCTCTCTAGGGTTCTTGTCCTTATCCTAGCCCAAGTCTCTTTTTTATTTTGCTCAGTGACTTTCTCTGACTCAAGCTATTTCTGTCTTGAACTGATGAGTATAGTTTAAAGTTAGTTTCTGGACTAAAGAAATGAGAGAAAATGTTATCATTATCATTTATCAGCAGATTTCTTGTGTAAGGATAATATATCTAGAAAAGGTTGTGTTTGGCAATGGAAAGTGGGATCTGGGGAATTAGAGTAGGAATGATATTAGACATTTGCCAAGAAGAAAGTGGGAGGAATAAAAAGAGAAGTGGAGTATGGAAAAGAGTTTATTTGTTGTAGACTTTATGTTTCTAAATATAATCTATTATGATCCTCAAATATTCACTAAAGTTATTAAAATCAAGAAATAATAGGAGCAGGTGAACTTGTGCTAAAGAAAACAGAAGGAATTTTACATCTAGATGGTGGCAAGATTAGGTGGCACAATGGGCAAGGGGGTGACTCAAGGCAGCAAGGAATGTTACAAAGATAGAAACCACATGCAATTTATAACATGCTGTGGGAGGACTGTGGATTCTCATAGGTTGTTAATTTAGGAGCAAACCCAATCTCTAATGAGTAGAGAGCCATATCCTTTTTTTTTTTTTTTTTGTAAATTTTGTTTTAGTTGTAGGTGGACACAATACTTTTATTTTATTTTCCATGTGGTGCTGAGGATCAAACCCAGGGCCTCACATATGCTAGGTGAGCGCTCTACCACTAAGCCACAACCCAGCCCCATAACTGACTTTTAGAATAGCATTTAATACTACTATCTCTATGGTCTGATTAAGGAAATAATCAATTCTTTTGAATTTATCGTTACAAAGTATTTTTAATTAAAATTTCCCCAAAATATTTGTTGGATGACAACATGATCTTTTGAGTGTATCATACGTTACTCTGTCAAACAGTGTCGGTCTGATATACTTCACTTTGCTGTACTGTTTAACTTAGGTGTTTGAAACAATCACGGTTTGTTTTCTCATGATCATGGGGTTCAGCAATTTAGATGCATCTAAATAGGGAAAGCTATGGTGGCACAATGGGCAGTGATTCTGAAGAAAGCAAAGAGCACAATGAAAATATAAGATACATGTAATTTTCAGAATGGTGGGCAGGACTATGAATAATTTAAACCTGGTGTGACTGTACTCATACATTTGGGCCTTGGTTAGAATGGAAGCAATCACTAGGACTTAACTTTCCATATCTTTTGTCATCCCTTCCTATACTTTCATATACTAACTTAGGTTCTGAGACTTTCTTTTTTTTTCCCTCCCACATCAAAAAAGAAATGTTTCCAGCAGCAAAAGAAGGAAAGACCACAGGCACAAGTACTTTTAAAGACTCTGCTTATAGCATGATTGCAATATCTCTACAGGTTAAAAATAAACAAAGTAAACACACAAAAGCCACTTAACTCATCCTTGACTATTCCCTCCATAGTTCTGCTAGACTGATTTCCATAAACCTAAATCTGATTGTCTTTCCCCTTCTAAATGTATTTAATTCTCATAATTCTTATAGATGTAAGTACATAGACGTTTCTTGTTCTACAAAGCAATATTTCATCTGGATCAATCCCATAGTTGCAGATTCCATCAAATGCTATTTTCCCCGATAAGTATATATAATAACAATATAGAAATGTTATTCTGTATGTGTGTCAAACATTGACAATTTATTTACCTGTAATAGTAATGCAGGCATCAACTGTACTTGTACACCATTCATCCTTTAGGCATAAATGCCAGTTATATTCCAATCTACACTGCTTCTTTCCCTGTTATAGCTTACATTCTTTATATAGCTGAATGAAATGATCCATACTTGCTTAGTACTCATCTCATTATTTTATGATTATGTTTGCATCTATTAATTTAATTTCTTATTGAAGTTATTAAGTATATTGATTACTATATCAGAGTTCCAAAGAAAAAGAACCAGTAGTAAATACATACTATATTGATTCCAAGGAATTAGTTTATATAATTGTGGCATCTGGCTTAGCAAGACTAAAATCCATAGAATTGGCTGGCAAGAACAAGTTGGAACTCTCAGTCATAGACAGTAGAGTTTATTCACACGTAGAATTCATTCTTCATCCTAGAAGCCTGAGTTCTGCTCTTGAGACTTTGCAATGATTGAATCAGGTCCACTATATTACTTAGGATTATCTCATTTACAATTATAACTACTGGTAATCAACAGATTATGAGCTTCATTTCCTTCTACAAAATATATTCACAATAACACCTAGGTCATTGTTTGATTTCATAAATGTGGACTGTAGCCTAACTAAGCTGACTCATAAAAAGACCATCCTAATTGCTAATACAACTTTGATAGAATCTGTAACATTTTATTCATTTATTATTTTTTTCTTTTTTATTTGTCCTTTTTAGATACATTTTGACATATTATACACACATGGAGTATATCTTATTCTAATTAGGATCCCATTCTTGTGGTTGTACGTGATGTGGAATCTCACTGGTGGTGTATTCATAATGTAGGAAAGTTATGATTGATTCTTTCCACTGTCTTTCCTACTCCTATTTGCCTCCTCCTCTTTTTCTTTAGTTCAGTGAAATCTGTAACATTTTAGGATGAAAGAACTGTAAGAAGGAGAGAAGAACTAGCTTTTCAATTTGGACTTGATTATAACTTTATTTCAAAATACATAATACTTATATAATTATTTTGATATTTTTCAAATACTCAATTTAGAAGATCAATGATTTTTACTGAGATTATATTAAATGACATTTTATCAAACACTGTGTTCAATAGAATTGCTTAAAAGAGTGAAGTATATGGATCTATGTATGCAAGAAAATATGAAATATATGCTGGTTTGATAGAGTAGACATTAAATATGGAAGTTAAATATAGCATCTAAGAAATAAACATAAAGAATCTTGTCAGTTTTTAAAAATATTTTACTTTGAAAAACCTTTACATAAAACATATTGACTAGTGGATTGTGAATTATTATCAAGATAATGACCAAGATATTTACATTCTTAAATAAGTTCCTAATATTCTAAATCATAATATATAAAAATTATTTTGATGGTCATACATAAAATAACATTTTGTGTAGAAATATATTCTTTTTTTAAACAGTGTACATCTAACAAGTGTATTTTTTTATTGTGTAAAATTAGTTTTGCACAGTTAACATTGACTCCTGGATCATAACTTCAGGCATCAGTATGATTAAGTGGAAACATTCCAGGTTTATATAATTTGAAAATTCAAATGATTTTAATTGATATTATAATTATTTTTAAAAGACTAAAATCTTAGAAAATAAAATACATAGACACATATTTTGTTGCTTATAAAATACATTTTCATACTGTACTACAAAATGGTTATTATAATACATGAATGCATAATACAATATGCAATAAAATAAAATATTTAATTTCATACATTTGTTAATCTTAATATTTGTCACTGCAATAATGTCACAAATGATGTAGTGCCTAACACCAAAAATATTTGAAAATAATTTTCAAAAGGAATCAAAGAAAGATAAGTTTACAACAGATGTGTTTAAAAGTCAATGTACATTTTCAGGGCCTTCACAAGTAGAAGGCAACAGATATAGTCCCCTAGTCTAGCACATCATACTCATAACATCTATTTGCTTTGCTTTGTCAAAACATATGAAAAATCATTAAAGTGTTTTAATAAATGTCTGGTTTTCCTGCTCATTCATCTTATAAATATTAATTAGCCATGGATCAGGCAATTAAAGTTTAATCAATTTGCACTAATTAGCACCACATACTTGCATAAAAAGATAAAACCAACTCCTGCATCTGGCTGTTATTTGCAGTTTTTGTCAAGTGCTGATGAGTTTAATCTTGAAGGGAAGATTAAGAAGAAAAGAAAAAAATAAATCAAGAAAGTAGTGTTAATTTTATTAAATTTCCACTCAAAGCACTGGTCATGAGTATCATGGAGATAATTCCAACAACATTACACTTTTTGTAGGAGACCTGACTTAACCAGATTCTTTATAACCTTGTCCAATGGGGAGAAGCTACATATTTTCTGTCTGTGATGCTGCTATATGCATCTTATTTACTCTTCACCATTAATCAAAATCTGACTCATTTCTGTTCTTTGTGACTTAAAAAGTTTTAAATTAACGGTCATGATAGCCGTAGACTAAGGATCATCTTCCTTCAGAATGAATGTGAATGGTCTATGCTAAAGTTGAAATTATAAAATTGTAACTCTACAAGTAAAATTGTTATTTTCTTCAATAAAAATTATGTGTAATTGTGACAATGAGAAAGATCTCTGAAAGATTTTAAAGTGTGTAGTCTGATATTTTGTGAGCATATCATAGTTCGACACATTTTTTTCCACCTAGACTTTAAGAGAATAACTTCTGCTTCTGTTTTTGACTTCTGAATTTGATTAAATAAATTACACTGCCAATCTAGTAAGGAGACATTGTACAGTGCATTTGCATTACTATTTTGTGTTTTAATAACCAGAGAAAATAAAGTGTTCCATTACTGCCTATTCATATAATTGACAAGGATTATAGGGAATGGAGCTAGTCTTTAATCACTGATGGAAATTTATCTTAGGTTTGGCAGGTAAAACTACGCGTTTTAAGATGATTTAGCATTGTACTAAAAAATAGAGTGTGATTCATAAAAAAAGCTATGCACCATTTACATAGGGATTTTTATTCAGTTTGTGCAAGAATAGACCAGTGAATGGTTATTGATATTTTTCGAATGAAGTATGTATGATTCATTAAACTCCCTATTCCCCTGTGAACAAGGCAGTGCTCTGTTAAGCACTCTTCGAGAACATATCCCATAAAGAAAGCAGAGGTAGAAAAAGGTGGTGGCTTGCTTCAATGTCGTCTTTAAAAAAAAAAAAAAAAAAAAAAAAAAGTGCCTAAAAATGAGATCATATTCAGTAACTGATAACTCTCTAAACTACCATCTGGATTTCAATAAGTATGATTTTCACATTGTTGTTGAAAAAAATGTGAATGTGTTCTTTGTTAATAGATCACATGAATGCTGGCATAGACATATATACCTGTATATACATTTTAAAGTAAGACTATGAATCAAATCCCAGTGTTCTAGAATCTTGCTACAATGAAAGAAATCGTATATGAAAAAAATGCTTTATAAAATCTCAATTACTATAAAAAAATAACAAAACTTCATGGGGTAAAGAAAAGAGCTCTGCTATGCTTCAGCAGCCTCTCATGAACACATTTCCTATATTCTTACAGGAATAATATTATGTTTACAGGTAAAGGGAAGATAGAATAATATAGTGGCAAGGTTTGAATATCCATTAATGTTCTGCCCCCTTCAAGGTTTAAGGCTTTAGGTAATGTTTTTAATCATTTTAGTTCCCTATATTTCTCATACAAAATAGGTTTCTTTCTCAGTTTTGTTCAAATATTTATTGATTAAATATTTGTTCATGACAGCGGTGTGGATAACCAACAAAAAAATCTCATTTAACAAACAGTAAAAACAATTGAGTGTGTTAAGACTAGAGTAGGACAGATATCTTAGTTTCCTTCAATATTTAAATATATATAATATGGAAAAGAACTTAAACTGTAATTCTAATTCCACGAAGAACAGATGTAGGAGAAGACAGGAAAATAAACATATACTCTATATAGAAAATACCCCTTAAAACCAATTGACTAATAGTAACTTTTTCTGGATTACCTCAATATTAGTGGCATGGAACCCACAATTCAGGGCACCATATTAATATCTACCATTAAAGTTACTGACTGTCTTCAATCAGCAACTGGAAAATATTTTGCTAACATAAATTTGGCTAATACATTTTATTCAAGTCATTTTAAGAGCCTCTCATGTCAGTTTGACTTTACCTTCAAAAGGGCATAATACATTTCTTCCCAGCTACCCTTTTGGATACTCCCAAAGCATACTACTGAACACAGTCTTTGCTGGCAAGGTCTTAGCCATATCCAACTTTCTCCAGGGTCACATTTCTGAGATCATACTGATGGTATTCTTACCCAAAAAAGATCCACTTAATGAAAAGGTGTTCAAGAAAAAAAAAAAAAAAAAAAGGGATGGGTCATTACCTTACATATAGTATAAGGCTTTTTCAATTGATCAATTTTCTGAAAATTATTTGTTAAGCCAAGAGCTTACTGCAGTAAACCTTTTCATCTCCTACATTATTATGTGAATAGCAAAACTTTTCTCACCCTCTTGGTGTATAGTTGACATCACCAATACTAACATTCAAATCAAATTTTGAGCTGGGGCTAGGGACAGTGACTGGCACCACCAGTGAAGGTCCTTTCATGATTTGAAAAATAATCTTGAACATTTCTTTCAGCTGTGATAGTAGATAGTTGTAAATATTATGACTTATTAATAGAAATATCCAGTACTTCTGTGGAATCTTCCTTTGTGTTTTATTTTCCCTCTCTGCTTCCTCCTTTCCTGTTTCCATGTCCTTGATTATTTCATTCTAATCTCCAAAGAGGTTAGAAACCAATAGAGGTAAAAGAACTCCCTGTAGCATTTTTGGTTGTAATTTTGGTTGGATAATAACTTTGACTTTATATGGAGTTTACATTTTTATTATTACCTTTGAATGGTTATATTAATTTCTGATCTGAAACTCTTTATCACTAAAATTAAAGAATTATTATTATATTTTTATTATCTGAGCATAACCAAAAAGTTATTGTATCTTTTTTATCATAGGGATTGAATTTTAATCTCTTATCCTCTCCTTTTGTGAAGGATCCTTCTAGAGTCAAAAGAGAGGTGAAAGATGAGTGTACTGTATTCTGTATGGTAGCCATGATTTTAAGAATATAGAAATTTTCAACATTATCAAAGTATTACTGCAAGGAAAACAAAGTTATCAGCTTTTTATTCTTTCTTATAAAATAAAATCATCATATTCTTCCTGTCTTTGTAGCAATAAAACAAATTAATTATATAGCCATTACTTCATAAATCATTGATCACTTAGTTTATTTGAAACATTTCAGAAAAATATCTTTAGACTTAACATGTGTAATACCCCAAACAGCATATATTTCTGAGTTCAACACAGAATTATTAAAGGCTAATAGGTCAACATTTTCAAGGTAATTTTAATGTAATTAAAAAATATGTTTATGTCACCTGAAAAACATGTATAGTTAATGTTTGTAAATGGTGAATCTTTTCCCAATGGTTACTCTGTTCTTAGTATCCATTGCGTTAGGTTTTGGGCTTCTCTTCTTTATCTAGATGTCAGCATTTCTCAATTTCTGCAAAGTCTAGCTTGTTTCTTAGTTCTCTGTGACTCTTGGCTCCATCCTTTGGCTTATTCTTTTTTTCCTTCTCCTCCTTTAAAAAAAAAAAAAAGTGGTTGCTGGACATGGTAGTGCGCACCTATAATCCAGTGGCTAGGGAGGCTGAGGCAAGAAGATCACCAATTCAAAGCCAGTCTCAGCAATTTAGCAAGGGCTTAAGCAACTCAGTGAGACCCTATCTTTAAATAAAATACAAAAAAGTCCTGGGGATGTGGCTCAGTGGTAGAGTAATTCTGGGTTCAATACCCAGTACCCTACCAACCAGAAAAAAAAAAAAAAGTGATGTTTGCTGCTGAGAATCTTTCTCATTCTGTTTTCTGGTTATAGAAGCCCTATAGCTATAGGGCTTCTTTACATTTTGAACTGTTCTTGTCCCTTTGAGACCAACCTGATATAATTCCTTTAATATTACTTGTTTCTTTTTTATGCTACATTTTAGTTAACTCACATAGACTGAAGCCACACCTAGAAATCTTTATTGAGACAGGTCTCTCTTTTCCTTGGGTTATTGGAATACTATCAGACAATACCCTTAAGATTCACAGGAATCTTTCTGTATTACTGAGCAGTGTGTTGACACTGCCATAAAATATTTTGAGGTTTTAATGTTGGATATTGAAAGATGAGATAATTTCTTACATTAAAATTCTTCCTGGGTACAAGATATACTATCATAAGGCACTTAATTTTGAACAGTAAATGGATGGAACTGGAGAGTATCATGTTAAGTAAAATAAGTCAGTCCCCCAAAACCCAAAGGTTTCTATCTATTCTCTCTAATATGTGATGCTAACACACAATAAGGGGGGCACTGAAGGAAGGATAGAAATACTTTGGATTAGACAGAGGGGAATGAAAGGAAGGGAGGGAGGATAAGAATAGAAAAGACAATAGAATGAATAAGAAATTACTTTGCTATGTTCATATATGAATATAGGAACACTGAAACTCCACATCATGTACAACCAAGAGAATGGGAAGTTATATTCCATGTAGGTATTATATGTCAAAATATATTCTTCCGTCATGTATAACTAAAAAGAAAAATTAAAAATTAAACAAAACAAAAATTAAAGAAATAAATAAAAATAAGGGTATTGATTGAAATGTTTCCTTATGTAACTTAAAATTTTATATTGTGTGTAGAAGTTAGATAATTTTACTTAACAATGAATGAGGAGGAATTACACAGGGAAACCATACCAGAAGAGTCTTACCCCTGCTTGGAAATATTTAGGTGATAAATATCCACACTAGGATCTAATGACATAGAATAAGACTTTGAGGTATCTTGAGATGAACCAATTTCATTTTGAAAGTTGGAGGAATATAAATACTTTGTGACCAGGAGTGAATGCAAATTCCTTACCACACATTTTTTTTTTTTTTTTAGTTTTTTAGAAGCTGGGTCTATTTATACTTGAACCAACAGAACATACTGGAAGTAAGTGATCAGGGCTTATATCTAGAAAAAGACTGACAATTTTTGTACTTTCCTCTTGAAAGACAGATGCTATGTCCAACTACCGTGGGAATCTCCATATTCAGAAGACCAATCTAGTCTCATGGAAGGCAATAAGTCATGTGGAAAGAATGGAGAATCTGACATAGGAGTAAAGGATTCTTGGCCTTTCCATCTACTCAGCTAAAAGTAGGGACTGAGGCTCTAAAAGTATAGATGCCCAGCAGATCTTTACCCCCATCTGATAAGCCATTCCTCTAAGCTGTTCTAAAATATTGATTAAGTGGCTGTATCTTAGGTAGATGATAGAGTCTATTTCCTCAATCATCTAGGAAGCAAGAGAGAAACAGTTAACCTGACAAGTATAGTCCAACAGTGGGCAGAATTATCTCATGGAAATGGGAAATAAAAGCACATTTTTATTGTAATTTGGTGGAAAATCAAACTAATTTGGTTTTGAAGGCAAAAATATTTTAAGACCAGATTCTGGGAAGAGTGTGTCAGAAAGAATACGTGGCTTGAGTTAGACAAATGACAGGCAGGAGAGATTCTGAAGAGGTATGTGCCTAAGAGGAAATTAGGGATGCCACCAAATAGAACCTTCACCAACATCAGAGTTTATTCAAGAGTTTCTTGTATTTTAGTAGAAGCTTTGTATTTCACATAAATAGTTTGGAAATTTTTAGTTTGAAGATAGTAATCAGAAACTACATATAAATGTGATTTCTGGGGAGCAGGAAATTATAGTAATATCCCCTCTGCAACTATATTTTATTCCAGATTTTCTAGATTTTTATTTAGTACAATTAAATTTCTGATTTTACAATAATCTTCCTTACTACTTAAGAAAATAAAAATATTTCTAACAAAGGATGTTTAAGATTCATTATAAAATCTAGCTCCTATAATTCACTTAATCATTACAATCCTACTAGATATTTTTCATATTATGGTTGCTTCTAAAAGCTGATACTTTCTCAAACTATAGTGTAAGGAAAACATCAGACTTGTTTCTAACACATGTTGTGTTTCTCGAGTTTATATGGAGTTCCTTCTACTCTACATGTGTTTTAATTAGGCATGTTTTCTCATGGGATAACATGATAAAGAAATGCAAAATACTCCTAGAGTACATGAAGAGTATGATATTTAAATATTAGAAAGGGTTAGAGAGACCAAAGGGATTTCTAAGTAATTGGTTTTCTATTAATAAGAAAGGGAATTCTAGAGAAATTTTATAAATTATATCATAAAGGAGTGAATAGGGATGGTTTTTCAGGGATAGTGAGCCATTAATTTTTAGAGGATAATACACCTATTTGGTAACTCTCTACCTTAGTCTATTTTTTGTTGCTAATAATACAGTACA
The DNA here is from genome assembly GCF_902686455.1 of Sciurus vulgaris. Lineage (NCBI taxonomy): Eukaryota > Metazoa > Chordata > Mammalia > Rodentia > Sciuridae > Sciurus > Sciurus vulgaris. Next base: position 120,707,911 of record NC_136464.1, read on the forward strand.
CAGACTGGGTAGGTTATTCAGAAAAGAAGTTTGTTTTGGTTAATAGTTCTTGTCAAAAGACAGTGGGCTGCATCTGGTGATGGCTTTCTTGTTAGTGAAATCCCAAGATGGCACAGAGCATCATCAGAGACCAGAGACCCAGCCAAACTATTTTTTTTAAATAGTAGACCTATTCCCAAGATAACTATTAATTCATTAATCCAAAGTTGAATGAATGGATTAATTCACTCATGAGGGCAAAGCCCTAATCATCTCTTGAGTTTCACCTGGTCCCACATCTACCATATAATGATGATTCCTTAGAATTTAGATTGTTGTTTTAGTTTATACAGTTTTCAATGAGGGATTGTTTTCCTATTTCTAAAGAAAGTTCAAAGAAACAGCTAAAACAATTTTTTTAAGATCAATCACTTAATGACTTAAATGGAGCAAGAATATTTTATGTACTGATTTTTGTAAATGGTGCATTATATTATTAGGTCAGGATATCAGAGAAAAAGAGAAGAAAATGCAAATGGGTGGTTGTGGGGGTACAAACAGAACCTGTTTTCCTGCATTTATCAGATTCAGTGTAAGTCCCTTGCTCTCTAATAATCACATTGATCCTCCAAGTCTTCACTCATCTGTAATTTCTTCATCCACCTATGTTGAGATCATCCTTTCTCTTTGTCAAAATCATTTTTTGACTGCCACAGACATAATAAAATTGAATCAAAGCGTCATTACTACAGTTGGATCCTGTGTGAATGTCCTCATCATTTTGCCTCTGCACATATCCTTTGTTTTTAGCATATTGGGATAGATTTTATTTATATAATCTGCAGAAGGGCTTTTGAAAGAATTAACACATTATCATATTTTTTACTGAGTGTTTAATCACAATTATAGTAAGCATATAGAATTTATAGAATGAAATCAAATAGCAAATACATTCATTTTCCCACTGCCCATTCAAACCTCTACGATAGAAATTTCTTCTCTGGCCCTAAATTAACTCCTATGCAGGCCCTTGACATTTGAAAAATTCATTCCTGTATACTCCAAAAATCCTTCTTCAGTTTTAGATGTAAAAATAATTGCAGATCAATAATTAATATTTTTGATTCAGTATAATAAGAAAAAGTACAAATTCCATTTAAAATTAAACTTTCTCCAAACTCATGCCTCTTCTAGATAAGAGCAGTCAGGGGGAAAAAGGGACACTGCCAGCTGCTTCTCTTTAGTACTTGCCAGGCCTTCTTCCTCCTTGCCAAATATTTGCTGGGTACGCGAGTTTCTAAAACATTAGAGAAGGAGTAGAAAAATTAAAAGATAAGGAAGAGGGGAAGAATACTTCACTCCTAGTGTTGCAAGCTGGCACTGGTTCTCCGTACAACAGAAAATTATTGAACTGACTCTCCATAATTGTACGTTTCTAAAAATATGGTACCCGCTCTTCCCTGGCCCAGGTGTTTCCTAACCTCTTTCTTCATTTAATTTACATTTGTATTAATTTTATTTTAGTAAAATTTACAATTGGAAAATGAGTCAATTTAAAGTATACAATTTTATGAATACAACCATAAAATCATCGCCAAAGTCTGGATACAGTTAAGAATACAGATGTATACAACCATGATATCACAGCCCAAGGCAAGACAGAAAACATTTCCAATACCTTCAATGCTCCAGTTTTATTTGTTCTTTTAATTTATACATGACAGTAAAGTATATTTTGACATATTTATATAAAAATGGAATACATCTTATTCTAATTAGGATCCCAGTCTTGTGGTTGTACATGATGTGGAGCTCACTATGGTGTATTCCCTCTATTGACAATGTTCCTTTTAGAACTTTTCTTTGCATTCTTGACCTAAGGAAATCACTAGTAAGTTGTTTATCACTGTAGAGTACTGTGCTTTTCATAGAATTTTATGTTTAGTCCCTCAGGGTGAGCATGTGTTCTTTTGTGTCTTTCTTTTTTCATTCCACATGTGATTTTCTGATTTGCTCATATTCTTGTGTACTGTGCTAGCCCATTCTGGTTTGCACTGAGTTATATTTTACTGTAGGGACAAATGTGTAAAAATGCACTGTGTTATAGTTTCAATGTGAAGTGTCCCCAAAAAGTGCACACATGAGACAATGCAAGAAGGTTTAAAAGAGAAATGATTGGATCATGACATCAACCCAATCAGTGATCCAATCACCTCCATGGGATTAACTGAGTGGTAACTGAAGGAGGGTAGGGTGTGGCTGGAGGAGGTGGCACACCCTGCAGGTGTGCCTTTGGGGTAGATATTTTGTGTCTGGAAAGTGGAGTATCTTTGTCTGCTTTCTTCTGATCATCATGTGAGTTGCTTCCCTCCACCACACTATTGCACCATGATGTCCTTCCTCATTTCAAGTCCCAAGGAATGAAGCCAGCCATTTATGGACTAAGATTCTGACAGCATGAGCTATCAAATAAACTTTTCCTTCCCTAAAATTGTTCTAGTCAGATCTTTTAGTCACAGCAGGGAAAAGCTGACTAAAACACTAATTTTTCCCTTTTGAGCCACTAAAAATAAAAATAAAGCTTGTATGAATATTCATGAACAAGTCTTTGGGCATTATTTCCAGTTCTTGTGTAAAATATTAGGAAGTAGAATGGCCAGTGATACAGTAACTGAATATTTGATTTTTGATAAACTCCTAGATTATATAAGTTTCGATTATATCATGTTCTCATTTGATATTATCTGGTTTAGCTATTATAGTAGGTGTGCCTTAGTATTACAATTGTAGATACATTTGTCTTAGCCTTTTGCCAATTTTTTCAAGTTAGATTGGGTGTTATAGACATGTTTATGTGTTTTAGATACAAGTTCTTTGTCAGATATAAACATTGCAAATACTTCTCATTTTATGCTGACCTTTCCATTTCCTCATTATTGTTTTATAAAGAAAATTTTAAGTTTGAAAAATTTCTAAGTTATTAATTTTGATGGTTGGTGCTGTCTGAATCTGATTTTTTTAAAGGTTTTTACTTTTTGATTTATTGTACGCAAATGGGGTAAAACTTTCATTTCTCTGGTTGTACACGAAATAGCATCACACTGTGTAATCATACATGTACATAGGGTAATGATGTTTGTCTAATTCCATTATCTTTCCTCCCCCCAGCCCCTCCCCATCTCTCATTTCCTCTACACAATCCATCCTTCCTTCATTCTTCCCTTACTCCCTCCTAACTCCCCCCCCCCCATTATGTATCATCATCCACTTATCAGAGAAATGATTAAGCCTTTGGTTTTTTGGGATTGACTTACTTTGCTTAGCAAGATATTTTCCAACTCCGTCCATTTACCTGCAAATGCCATAGTTTTATTCTTCTTTATGACTGAATAATATTCCATTGTGTATATATAACACAGTTTCTTTATCCATTCATCTACTGAAGGTCATCTAGCTTGGTTCCACAATCTAGCTATTGTGAATTGAGCTGCTATAAACATTGATGAGGCTGCATCACTGTAGTAAGCTGATTTTAAGTCCTTTGGGTATAAACCCAGGAGTGGGATAGCTGGATCAAATGGTGGTTCCATTCCAAGTTTTCTAAGGAATCTCTATGCTTCTTTTTAGAGTGGCTGCACCAATTTGCAACCCCAACAGCAATGTGTGAGTGTACCTTTTTCCCCACATCCTTGCCAACACCTATTGTTGCTTGTATTCTTGATAATCACCATTCTAATTTGAGATGAGATGAAATCTTAGGGTAGTTTTGATTTGCACATCTCTTATTACTAGAAATGTTGAACATTTTTTCATATATCCATTGATTGCTTGTAGATCTTCTGTGAAGTGTCTGCCCATTTCCTTAGCCCATTTATTGGTTGGGTTATTTGTATTCTTCATGTAAGGTTTTTTGCTTTCTTTATAAATTCTGGAGATTAGTGCTGTGTCTGAAGTGTATGTGGCAAAGATTTTCTCCCACTCTTTAGACTCTCTGTTCACATTGTTGATTGTTTCCTTTGCTGAGAAAATGTGTTTTAGTTTGAAACTATTCCATTTTTTGATTCCTCCTATTATTTCTTCTGCTTTGGGAGTCTTGTTAAGGAAGTCTGGTCCAAAGCCAACATGATGAAGATTTGGGCCTACTTTTTCTTCTATGTGGCACAGGGTCTCTGGTCTAATTCCTAGGTCCTTGATCCATTTTGAGTTGAGTTTTGTATAGGGTGAAAGATAGAGGTTTAATTTCTTTTTTCTGCATATGAATTTCCAGTTTTCCTAGCACCATTTGTTGAAGAGGCTATCTTTTCTCCATTGTATGTTTTTGGCACCTTTGTATAGTGTGAAATAACTGTATTTATGTGGGTTTGTCTCTGTGTCTTTTATTCTGTACCATTGGTCTACCTGTCTATTTTGGTGCCAGTACCATGCTGTTTTTATTATTATTGCTCTGTAGTATAGTTTAAGGTCTGATATTGTGTTGTCTCCTGCTTTGCTCTTCCTGCTAAGGATTGCTTTGACTATTCTGGGTCTCTTATTCTCCAAATGAATTTCATGATTGCTTTCTGTATTTCTATGAGGTATGTCATTGGGATTTTAATTGGAATTGCATTGAATTTGTGTAGCACTTTTGGTAGTATGACCATCTTGATAATATTAATTCTAACTATCCAAGAACATGGGAGATCTTTCCATATTTTAAGGTTTTCTTTAGTTTCTTTCTTTAGTTTTCTGTAGTTTTTATTGCAGAGGTCTTTCACCTCTTTTGTTAGATTGATTCCCAATTATTATTTTTTTGTTTTGTTTTTGAGGCTATTGTGAATGGGGTAGTTTTCCTAATTTCTCTTTCAGAGGATTCACCACTTAAGAATCAAAATGCATTAGAGTTATGAGTGTTGATTTTATATCCTGCTACTTTGCTGAATTTACTTATGAGTTCTAGAAGTTTTCTAGTGGAATTTTTTTGATCCTCTAAATACAGAATCATGTCATTGGCAAATAGTGATAGTTTGAGTTTTATTTTCCTATTTGTATCCCTTTAATTTATTTGGTCTGTCAAATTGCTCTGGCTAGCTTCAAAGATGATATTGAATAGAAGTGGTAAAAGAGGGCATTCCTGCCTTATTCCAGTTTCAGAAGGAATGCTTTCAGTTTTTCTCCATTTAGAATGATGGTAGCCATGGGCCATAGATAGCCTTTACAATGTTGAGGTATGTTCCTGCTATTCCTATTTTTTCTAGTGTTTTAAGCATGAAGGGGTGCTGTATTTTATCAAATGATTTTTCTGCATCTATTGAAATAACTTTAAGTCTATTGATGTGATGAATTATGTTTTTGATTTGTGGATGTTGAACCAACCTTGCTTCCCTGGAATGAAACCCAGGTGCACTTGATCACGGTGCACTATCTTCTTAATATGTTTTTGTATGCAATTTGCCAGAATTTTGTTAAGAATTTTTTCATCAGTATTCATCTGTTTTCTTTCCTTGATGTATGTTCCTCTGGTTTTGTTATCAGGGTGATTCTAACTTCATAGAATGAGTTTGGAAGTGTTCCCTCCTTTTCTATTTCATGGAATACTTTGAGGAGTATTGGAATTAGTTCTTCTTTGAAGGTCTTGTAGAACTCGGCTGAAAATCCATCTGGTCCTAGGCTTTTCTTGGTTGGTAGGCTTTTGATGGCTTCTATTTCTTTGCTTGAAATGGATCTATTTAAATTGTATATGTACTCCTGATTCAGTTTGGGTGAATCATATGTCTCTAGAAACCTGTTGATATCTTCAAGATTTTCTATTTTGTTGGAATATAGATTTTCAAAATAATAGTTTCTAATTATGTTTTGTATTTCAATAGAGTCTGTCATGATATTTCCTTTTTCATCACAAATTTTAGTAATTTGAGTTTCTCTCTCCTTCTCTTCATTAGTGTGGTGAAGGGTTTATCGATTTGTTTATTTCAACTTTTCGTTTTGTCAATTTTTTGAATTATTTCTTTTGTTTCAATCTTATTGATTTTAGTTCTGACTTTAATTATTTCCTGTCTTATACTAGTTGTGATGTTGATCTGTTCTTTTTCTAGATCTTTGAGCTATAATGTTAGGTCATTTAATTGTTGACTTTTTCTTCTTTTATTGAATGCTCTCCATGCAATGAATTTTCCTGTAAGTACTGCTTTCATAGTATCCCAGAGATTTTGATATGTTGTATCACTGATCTCATTTATCTCTAAGAATTTTTTTTTTTAGTTCCTCCCTGATGTCCTCTGCTACCCATGCATCATTCAATAGGGTGTTATTTAGTCTCCAGGTATTGGAGTAGTTTCTGTTTTTTATTTTATCCTTCATTTCTAGTTTCATTCCATTATGATCTGATAAAATACAAGGTAGTATTTCTTTTTTTTGTACTTGCTAAGAGTAGCTTTGTGGTATAACATATGGTCTATTTGAGAAAAGGATCTATATGCTGCTGAGAAGAAAGTGTATTCAATCTGCCACATCTATTTTCTACCACTCCAACACTTGTCATGGTTCTGTTGTAGTAGAGTATTCAACATTTGACACGGTTCTGTTGAAAGATCATCCTCCTTCTTAGGTGCCATAAGCATGGCATGTCTCCATATGCAGTTGCTTTTAATACTAATAATCAATATATCCTTAGATTCAGATTATAGAGAATACCGGGGGGATTTCATAGGTGCTGGGACACAAAATAACATACAATAAAGTTTAATATTAATACTTAGATGAAATCAATATGCAATTATGATTTGCTCAAATTTGTAAGGAGGCTCTGATTTCTTTAATACACAAATTCTCTAAAAGTTATATATAGGTATATGAGAATGTATTCCTCTGAGCTTTGATGCGGTGTTTGGTCTTCATTGCTTTCTTAGTGTTTATGATTAAGTTTAAGGATATTTTTCCCACTTCATAAAAAAAAAATAAATAGGTTAATCATAAGTACAATTTGTATTCTTCCTATGACTAGTTCTTTAAAGATCAAAATAGAGTTTTGTCGGCCGTTGGGTACATGAAATAGAATAAATATTAACTATAAGCTGATTCCTCTATTCTCTGTTAGTAATAACAAAAACTTTCCACAGTTAATAACTAACATTAGAGTTCTTGGAAAGGGTAATTTCTACAGAACCTTAATGACGTATTCTTTCAGGGAAATTAAAACTAAATGGAGCATGGTGCCCTCTACCTTGCTGGGAACTGAGTTTGTTTTTTTTTTTTTAATTTTTTTTAATTTAACCTATCATACAGTAAGAACATGTTTCTTTAATACAATCATTAATTACACTCTTAAAGATTTTTTACTTAACATTTCCTTGTATTAACCATGAAAAACATACAAAAAGATTCTGTGAACAATAAAGATTCAGATTCAGCCTCAGAACACTTCATGTCTCTGTACTGTTTCTCCACTGTGCCGACACCTCCCATCCACCTAGGACCCCCCACCACTGCTAGGGCTGGACTCTGGCATCATTGATGGATGGAGTATTCTATATATGTCTGTTAAGTATAAATTATTGATTGTGTTATTGAGTTCTATGGTTTCTTTGTTCAATTTTTGTTGGAAGACCTATCCAGTGGTGAGAGAGGTATGTTAAAGTCACCTAGTGTTATTGTGTTGTGGTCTGTTTGGTTCCTGGAATTGAGAAGGATTTGTTTGACGTACATGGATATGCCATTGTTTGCGGCATAAATATTTATGATCGTTATGTCTTGCTGATTTATGCTTTCCTCAAGCATTATGAAATGTCCTTCTTTATCCCTTCTGACTAACTTTGGCTTGAAGTTTGCTTTATCTTATATGAGGAAGGAAACCCCTACTTTTTTACTGAGTCCGTGTGCATTGTATGCTTTTTCCCATCCTTTCACCTTTAGTCTGTGTGTGTCTTTTTCTATGAGATGAGTCTCTTGAGGGCAGCACATTGTTGGGTACTTTTTTAAATCTAATCTGCCAGTCCATGTCTTTTAGTTGATGAGTTAGGCCATTAATATTCAGGGTTATCATATTGATATATGATTTGTATTCCAAGTCATTTCGACTTATTTTTGATTTTTAACTTGACTTGGTTTCTCCTTTGATTGGCTTTGCCTTTTAGGGTAGATCCTCCCTTTGCTAATATACACTGTTGTTTTTCATTTCTTCCTTACGAAATATTTAGATGAGACTGTTCTGTAGTTCAGGCTTTGTATTTGTAAATTTTTCTAACTTTTGATTATCATGGAAGGATTTTATTTTGTTGTCAAATATGATGGTAAGTTTTGCTGGGTATAAGATTCTTGGTTGGCATCCATTTTCTTTCAGAACTTGAAATATGTTGTTCCAGGTTCTTCTAACTTTTAGGGTCTGGGTTGAGAAATCTTCTGATATTCATATTGTTTCCCCCCCTATATGTAATATGATGCTTTTGTCTTGCAGTCTTTAAAATTTTATCTGTATTTTATATGTTAAATATGTTATTATAATGTGCCTTGGTGTGGTTCTGTTGTAATTTTGTACATTTGGTGTTCTATAGGTCTCTTGTATTTGATTTTCCACTTCATTCTTCAGGTTTGGTAAATTTTCTGATATTATTGAATAGTTTGTTCATTCCTTTGGTTTGTATTTCTGTGCCTTCCTTAATTCCAGTAATTCTTAAATTTGATCTTTTCATGATTTCCCATAATTCTTGGAGGTCCCATTCATGATTTCTTATCATCTTTTCTGTTTGGTCAACTTTGTTTTCAAGATTAAACATTTTGTCTTCATTGTCTGAGGTTCTGTCTTCCAAGTGATCTAGTCTGTTTGTGATGCTTTCTATTGAGTTTTTAATTTGTTTTATTGTTTCCTTCATTTCAAGTATTTCTGTTTGTTTTCAAAATCTCTCTTTATTGACATGATGTTTTGCTTCCTGCATTTGTTCTTTCAACTGTTTATTGAAGTGATGATCAGTCATTGCCTGTATTTCCTCTCTTATCTCATCCTTTGCTTCCTGGCTCATTTTAATTATATACATTCTGAACTCCTTTTCTGCTATATCTTCTACCAAGCTGTCATTGGATTCTATTACTATAGTATGTAGGTTTGTTTGGACACCTTATTCCCCTCTTTGTGTGTGTGTGTGTGTGTGTGTGTGTGTGTGTGTGTGTTTTGTGTATCTTCCCCTCTAACAGTGTGGTTCTGAGGTATTCTGTTTTCCCCCCTATAGGTTTATGGTGTCCCTGGAGGTTCCCAATACCTCACCTTAAAGGGGGAGATCAATATTAGCAGCACAAAATACAAATAATATGCAACCTTAACTCAGATGACCCCTATTAAATATTAACAATGTTGTCTTAATAAACAGAGATTGATGAGTTTGATTATTATCTACAGCATAAACAATAGGTTTGCAATAAGATCCACAATTTCTAATGGTGGACAAAGAGAATGGGGATGGGTATAGAATGTAAAGTTAATGAGGTAATAAGTGAGTATATAGAAGTACTAGATCATAGGAAGAGTGAAAGCAGAATCAAAAGAAATTGGTTGTTAGGGAGAAAGATAATCCAAGGAATCATGCAGACAAGAGGAAAATAGAGTGAGAAAAATAATAAAAAAATAGAAAAGTAGGAGTATTAGTAATAATGCTAATAAAAAATTCTACAATAAAACTATAATGTACTATTCAAACCTCCCAGTCTTCAGTATCCTGATGCATGAGAGGTACTTGATAATGCAGTGTCCCAGGATGGGAACTGCCCCAATTAAAAATGGCATTGTCTAGGTTGGGAATAATCCATGGTAGCAGGCAGAGGCCACCCTACATGTTGGTAGATGGGGAACTGAAGCATGTGATGCTGAGACTGTGCAGGTCTTGGCTAGGCCTGGGCCTGGTGATCTGAGAGAGCAGGTGACTCTGAATTGTGAAAGTAAATATTTGGTTAATATTTACTTAAATATTTAATATAACTATTTATTGGAAGTAAATACTTTATTACTCTAATATTGCAAAGATGTTTTTTCTTAGTATTTTTATATTTTTAGTTTTTATGTATGATTCACTTATGGTTTAATTTTTTGTGCTATGGAAGGAAAGGATTAATGTTTATTTTATTTCACATAATATCAAGTAGTACCCATTCCATCTTTCCTAAAGATTTTCTTTTTGTTTTTGAATTGCATTAGGATCTTTGATAAAACATGTACATATGGATATATTTCACCCATATCATATTATTCTGTACTTTTTTCTGCCGCTTCTTAGCCCGGGTTGCTTCAAGCGGCTCCGTCGCCGCTTCTTGCTCTTTCAGCCCCACCAGCGGGACAAAAGCACGTACTCTTCAGAAGTTCATGAAGCAGCTTCTGCTTTATTCAGATAACACCTTCAATATATAAGCAGTCTCATGTATAAGCAATTGTAACCAGATATGTCCATCCAATCCTGTTAAAGGTCAAGCGATCAATCACTCAAGCATACATGTAAAGTATATCTGTCCATGCACTAGGTGGCTGAACTGATTATCATACATCCAATTATAAACGCTTCCTGCCTTCCTCCAGGCATAATCAGGACGCCATTTGCTCTCTGCCAGTCGCCATCTTTAGATGCACGTGGTGTAACCCTGGGCCCCAGGTCTTGCCCGCCACAATTCTGTTTATTCTTTTTATTAAATCTTAAAAATTTTTAAATAAAAATTTTAAGTCTTTCAACTTTGTTAATTTTGCAAATATTTCATTCATCCTAAGTCATTTTCAAAATTGAGTTAAGTAAGGAGAAAAAGATTTACTTCACTCCTAATATCGTGAGCTGGCATTGCAAAAATTCTAATTTGACATTTACAAAATTCAGGTGCAATTGTCATTTCCACAAGAAAATCTTTCTGAGATTTTGGTTTATGTTGACTTGAATGTAAATTAATTTAAGAATAATTGACATGAACAATGTACAAATATAGCACATCTTTCTCTTTATTTAGGTCTTTGATTTCTTGTTCTGTAGATTTTAGTATAGATGTTTCAAAATCTTTTAAAAAACCATTTGGAGTTTTTGTTTGTTTCTGGCAGTACTACAATAAACTATGAAAATTTTCCATTCTAGGCCTGGGGTTGTTGCTCAGTGGTAGAATGCTTTCCTAGCATATGTGAGGCACTGGATTCTATCCTCAGCACCACATAAAATAAATATAATAAAGATCCATCTACAACTAAAGAGCATTTAAAAATTTTCCATTCTTTTAATTCTAGCATATAAAATTAAAAGGATTTTAAAATTGGACTTATACTCTGAATATTTGCCAATTTATTTATCTTACTATCCATTTTTGGAACTTTATGATTTTCTAGCTGAGCCATTGTGTCAAGTAAAAACAAATTTACTTTTTTCCCCCTCCTACTTTGGTTATTTATTCTTTAAAACTTGCCTATTTTGCAGTGTTTAAGAACCCTAGCAGACTGCTGAATTAAAATGGCCAATCTTTCATAGTTTTTAATTTTATGAGGAAAGTATACAATAAATTATTCTGAAACAGAGATAAAATTTACTCATATTCCTTTCAGCTGGAAGTTTCTATCAAAATGGATAATGAACTTTGTCAACTTGTTTTTCTGCATCTATGAAATGGAAAGTTGTTATTTTCCCCTTTATTTTGTAAATGCAGTAAATTTATTATTAAATATTAGATTAGTGCATTAATTTACATTCCTGGGAAAAACTCTACTTGATCATTCTATATCATCATTTTATGCATTTTTTATTCACATTAATAATATTTGTTAAGGAATTTTATGATTATGTACATGTGGGATATTAGCTTGTGTGTTAATTTTTTTATGTGTGATTTCTCTTTATGGGTTTTATTTTTAGGTTTATGTGAGATTTTTACATGACTTTGGGAAGTAGCCCCATCCTTCATTGTGTAAGAGTTTTAAAATTGATGTTATTTATTTTTTTGGCGAATGTATGATAGAATTTACCTGTAAACCCATGAAGGCCTGGAGATATTTTTGTTTTTTTTGTTGTAGTTTTTGTTTTGATGTTTTTTACTTAAAGATAATGAATTAAAATTCAATAGATATAGGGATATTCAAATAAATTTATTTCATCATGTCCACTTTGTCTATTTGTTTCTCAAGGAATTTCTACACTTCATATAAGTTGAATCATTTTGGTCCATACATATTCACCTTATGTTTTCATTAGCCTTTTCAATGACAAGATGGGTTATTGTAACCCTGTTTTCAATACAATACTGCTAGGTTTTGTTATCTTTATTCCTTGGTCATTCTAGTTACAGGTTTATCAAGTAGATAAAGGTGTTTGTTTTAGAAATTCAGTTCTTGGCATCATTCATTTCCTCTGTTTTTATCTCTTTTATGTTCTGCCAAATTATGCTTTTAAATATTTTACTTCTGTCTTCTTTGATTTTATTTTGATTTTGTATATTTTTTGGTAAGCTATGTGCAGTGTTGCATCTTGGATTATGGAGCTCAGATATTTCCTTTGAATATTATTACTTAAATCTTAAATTTTCATCTAAAAAATTCAGTTGTAGTTCACAAAATTTGATATTTAGCTTTTTATTATAACTTAGTTTCACTAATTTCTATTATCTTTGAGAATTTTTTAATTTGTTCTTTTTAGGTATACATGACAGCAAAGTATATTTTGACATATTATACATTCATGGTGTATAACTTACTCTAATTAGGATACCATTCTCGTGGCTGTACATGATGTGGCATTTCACTTGTTGTGTATTCATCTATGAACATAGGAAAGTTATGTTTGATTCATTCTACCATCCTTTCTATGCCCATCGCCCCTCTCTTCCCTTTCCTTCATTCCCTTTTGTCTAATCCAGTGAACTTCTAGTCTTTCCTCCCTACCCTCCTCATTGTGTGTTAGTATCCACATATCAGAGGGAACATTTGGCCTTTGGTGTTTTGGGGATTGGCTTATTTCGCTTAGCATAATAGTATCCAGTTTCATCCATTTCACTGGCAAATGCTATAATTTCATTTTTCTTTGTGACTGAGTAATAACCCAGTGTGTGTGTGTGTGTGTGTGATTTTAATTTTATGCATCCATCTGTTGAATCTAGGTTGGTTCCATAGCTTAGCTATTGTGAAGTGAGCTTCTATAAACAGTGATGTGGCCGTGTCACTGTTGTGTGCTGATTTTAAGTCCTTTGGATATATACCAAGGAGTGGGATAGCTGGGCCAAATGATGGTTCCATTCCAGGTTTTCTGAGAATTCCCACACTGCTTTCCAGAGTGGTTGCACCAGTTTTCAGTCCCACCAGCAATGTATGACTGAACTTTTTTCCCATTTTATCACCAACATTTATTGTTACTTCTATTCTTGATAATTGCTGTTCTGACTGGAGTGAGATGGAATCTCAGTGTAGTTTTAATTTGCATTTCTCTAATTGCTAGAGCTGTTGAACATTTTTTCATGTATTTTTTTGACAATTTGTATTTCTTCTTCTGTGAAGTGCTTTTTCAGTTCCTTTGCAGATTAACTGGGAACCCATATGTGGTAGAATGAAATTCATCCTGTACAAACTCAAAGTGGATCAAGGACGTAGGCATTAGACCAGAGATCCTGCACCTACAAGAAAAATATGTAGGCCCATATTTCTATTGTGTCAGCTTAGGAACAGACTTCCTGAACAAGACTCCTAAAGTTCAAGAAGTAAACCAAGAAATTAAAGGGATACGAATTGGAAAAGAAGAACTCAAACTATCCCTGTTCGCTGATGACATGATTATATATTTAGAGGAACCAGGAAATTCCACCAGAAAACTCTTAGAACTCATAAGTGATTTCAGTAAAGTAGCAGGTTACAAGATCAATGCCCATAAATCCAACGCATTTTTATACATAAGTGATGAATCTTCAGAAAGAGAAATTAGGAAAACTACCCCATTCACAATAGCCTCGAAAAAAATAAAATACTTGGGAATCAATCTCACAAAAGAGGTGAAAGACCTCTACAATGAGAACTATACAACACTAAAGAAAGAAATTAAAGAACACCTTAGAAGATGGAAAGATCTTCCATGTTCTTGGATAGGAAGAATTAATATTGTCAAAATGGCCATACTACCTAAAGTGCTATACAAATTCAATGCAATTCCAATTAAAATCCCAATTGTGTACCTTACAGAAATAGAGCAAGCAATTATGAAATTCATCTGGAAGAATAAGAAACCCAGAATAGCTAAAGCAATCCTTAGCAGGAAGAGTGAAACAGGGGGTATTGCAATACCAGATCTTCAACTCTACTACAAAGCAATAGTAACAAAAACGGCATGGTATTGGTACCAAAATAGAAAGGTAGATCAATGGTACAGAATAGAGGACACGGACACAAACCCAAATAAATACAATTTTCTCATACTAGACAAAGGGTCCAAAAATATGCAATGGAGAAAAGATAGCCTCTTCAACAAATGGTGCTGGGAGAATTGGAAATCCATATTCAACAGAATGAAACTAAACCCATATCTCTCACCATGCACGAAACTAAACTCAAAAGGATTAAGGACCTCGGAATCAGACCAGAGACCCTGCAGATTATAGAAGAAAAAGTAGGTCCAAATCTTCACCTTGTTGGTCTAGGACCAGACTTCCTTAACAGGACTCCCATAGCACAAGAAATAAAAGCTAGAATCAACCACTGGGATAAATTCAAACTAAAAAGCTTTCTCTCAGCAAAGGAAACTATCAGCAATGCGAAGAAAGAGCCTACAGAGTGGGAGAATATCTTTGCCAATCATACTTCAGATAGAGCACTAATCTCCAGAATCTATAAAGAACTCAAAAAACTCTACTCCAAGAATTCAAATAGTCCAGTCAACAAATGGGCTAAGGAAATGAATAGACACTTCACAGAAGAAGATCTACAAGCAATCAACAAACATATGGAAAAATGTTCAACATCTCTAGTAATAAGAGAAATGCAAATCAAAACCACCCTAAGATTCCATCTCACCCCAATTAGAATGGCGATTATCAAGAATAGGAGCAACAACAGGTGTTGGCGAGGATGTGGGGAGAAAGGTACACTCATACACTGCTGGTGGGGCTGCAAATTAGTGCAGCCACTCTGGAAAGCAGTGTGGAGATTCCTTAGAAAACTTGGAATGGAACCACCATTTGACCCAGCTATCCCACTCCTTGGCCTATAGGACTTAAAATCAGCATACTACAGAGATACAGCCACATCAATGTTCATAGCTGCTCAATTCACAATAGCCAGACTGTGGAACCAACCTAGATGCCCTTCAATTGATGAGTGGATAAAGAAACTGTGGTATATATATATACAATGGAATATTACTCAGCCATAAAGAATGATAAAATTATGACATTTGCAGGCAAATGGATGAAATTGGAGAATATCATGCTAAGTGAGATAGGCCGATCTCAAAAAGCCAAAGGACGAATGATATCGCTGATAAGTGGAGGATGACACATAATGGGGGGGAGGGAAGGGTTAGAGTTAGGGTTAGGGAGGGGGGCAAGTATGGAGGAAGGAACTACTGTATAGAGGTTAAAGAGGGGTGGGAGGGGTGGGGGGAAGGGAAAAAATAACAGAATGAATCAAACAACATTGCTCTATGTAAATTTATGATTACACAAATGGTATGCCTTTACGCCATGTACAAACAGAGAAACAACATGTATCCCATTTGTTTACAATAAAAAAAAAAAATAAATACAATAATCCGGAAAAAAAAAAAAAAAAAAAGGATCCATAGATGGGATGGTAGCAAGCTAAAAATCTTCACAGCAAAGGATACAATCAAGAACATGAAGAGAGAGCCTAGAGAATGGGAGAAAATCTTTGCCACCTGCACCTCAGAGAGAGCATTAATTTTCAGGATATACAAAGAACCCAAAAAACTTAACATTAGAAAAAAAATCCTTGAGAATTTAACTCATTGTCATTTTGAAATATGCCATTAAGTTTCCAAATTTATTTTTTGAAAGAGTGTTCTTATATAATATTTTGGTATCAATTTCTGATTTTGTTAAATTGAATTTACAGAATATACCCTGTATAATGCCATGGACTCATGCCAAGTACTAGAGATATTTTTGTTAACTCTTTAAATCTTTAAATATATTGTGACTTGGTATAAGATTCAGCTTATGGTGGCTTTCATGAATGAATCATATGTTTTCATTTACTTGTAAATAACTTGTAATTTGTAGTTTTTGTTGTTCTATTAATATCAGTCAGAGGTTCTTCATTTATGTATTTACTGATGATTTATCTAGTTCTGTCAATTTCAGAAAGAGATGTCAAAACATCCTGTAATAATTGTGGAAGTGTTTGTGAACACATATCACATATTTTTAATTTCCATTATAGCCAAATCTGCCTTTATGTTACTGTACCAATATGAATTGATCCTTTATCTTTTGTCTATAATAGTTTTGATGTTAAAATGATTTTTCTCATTCACATAGCAACTATTGTCTTACTACCTTACTATCTACAAAATATATATTTATTCTATTCAGCTACTTTTAATTTGTGTGTTTTTTTGTTTTTATGTAAAGTGACTTGTAGACGGCACATAGCTGATCTTTTACTTTTTCTGGTAATTGTTTTAGTCAGTTTTTCTGTGCTGTGACTAAAAGATCTGACCAGAACAGTTTTAGGAGGGGAAAAGTTTATTTGCAGGCTCACAGTTTTAGAGGTCTTAGTCCATAGAAGACCAGCTCCATGGCTCCTGGTTCAAGGTAAGGCAGAACATCCTGGCAGAAGAGTATGGCAGAGCGAACCAGCTCACATCATGATCAGACAGCAGAGAAAGAAATTCTACTGGCCAGATACAAATATATACCCCAAAGCTATGCTCCAATTCCCATCTCCTCCAGCCACACCCTACCACTTCAGTTACTACTCAATTAATCCCTATCAGGGGATTAATTCAACCCAATCATTTCTTCTCTGAACCTTCTTGCATTGTCTCACAGGTGACCTTTTGGGGGACACTTCACATCCAAACCATAACAGTAACCTTTGCCTTTTTAAAGTAAGTAGTTTATTTGGCAGCAATAAATGTATATTCTTGCATTGTTGGATTTAGATCTTTCTTTTTATTACTGTGTTTTCATCTGATTTTTTTCTCTTGTATCTCATTTTTTGATGTCAGCTAGGTTATTTGCATTATCTTCGAACTGCATTTTATTTGTTTATTTACTTTTTAGTCATATTTTCATTCTAAATAATCCTTCATTCAAAATGTTGTGGCTGATTTCACCTAGAGGATGAAGAACAAAAGTGTTATGAAGTTCTAAATAATTGGTCCACTAAAGTTCTACTAATATGGGAAACAATTATTGAACAATAGTTCGCTGGTTTGGCACCCATTCATTGGACAGTTATTAAGAAGGATAGAGGAACAGAACCAAGATTGTCTGTAGGCCACAGTAGACAATTTTTTTGTAAGTCAAACTCTCTTACTTTATCTACTTATATTCATAGTGCTTATTTCTACTTTAAATTCTCACCTGTTTATTAATTTCTTTTTGTTATTAGTTTCTTTCTTCAGAATGTAATCTTCATTAAGAGCAAAGATTCTGCCCCCTCTTTTCTCCTCATTCCCAGTGTCTGCAACATTACCTGGTACATAACAGAAACTCCAGAAATAATGTTTGAATTAAATTACTTGACTAAATGAATAATATTTCAAGACTACTCTCATATCTCCCATCATGCACAGAACTAGAATGTTCACATTTAGATAGATTCCTTCTCTTATGCCCTCCCAGTTCCCTCAATGTGTATGTGTTGGGGGTGCTGGGTGGGTACTGGGGATTGAACTCAGGGGCACTCAACCACTGAGCCACATCCCTAGCCCTTTTTTGTATTTTATTTAGAGACAGGGTCTCCCTGAGTTGCTTAGTGCCTGACTGTTGCTGAGTCTGACTTTAAACTTGCTAACATCCTGCCTCAACCTCCAGAGCTGCTGGGATTATAGGTGTGGGCACTGCGCCTGGTTCAAGTTTTAATTTCTTTTAACTTGAGGCCTAAATTCAGTCAATTTACCATCAGTAGACAATGGTACACAAAACAAATAATAAACAAGTAAAAAGGGAGAGAGAAACGGTTATAACATTTCAATATACAGTGAATATACACCTCCCCCACAGAAAATCTGGATCATTTGGTTTCCAAGAAAGGGAGCAGTGTTTGTTCATTTGTTTGTTTTGTAGTACTAGGGATTGAATTTAGGGCCTTGTTGCATGTTGGGCAAGTGCTCTACTAGTGAGCTGCATCCCCAGCCCAAATAAGTTTACTTTTTAAAAATCTAGAGGAATGAGAGGAAAACATAGATAGAGGGGCAGTGACTTCTTTTTCTGATACATATGAGATTGACAGTCTCTGTTCTGAGCTCAATAAATATCTTTACGCTTTTAAGTAAAAATTCTATGTATTTGCATTACAAATCATATATTAATATAGATCCATGTTCACATTTTAACCTAGACAATAAAACTTTTCTGAGGAAAATTGGATAGTTGTAATCTGTTTTAAGAGAAGTAATATTTTCTTATGATGGTTTCCCTCTAGGAAATTTTTTCTATTTCAAAACATCTTCTGAACTTGTCATTGTCCTGTTTCTGTTAGTGTCCATATATTCCTCCTCTCATGACCAGATTCTGTGGTTTCATGCCTGTAACCCATTTCTTAACTCTTAACTCCTTAATTTCTATTTTGTCTTTCTTTCTACTTTCTCTTCTCAATCCTATAGATTTTAACCAAAAACTTCTGCATTTTGGATTGGGGATGTAGATCATATGAGTATTTTTCATACTCATAGTCTAATACCATTTGGATTTAATTTTTTTCCAAAAGTGAAAATATATTAAAACTCTAGACATCTAACTCTAAATATGTAACTTATCTTCTATTTTAGCAATTTCCAAGCCGTAAATATATTGTAAAACAAATTTACTGCAAGAATAATTATTTTGGTTAATACTGATGCTCTAGAAAAGAAATTCTGCAGGAAGTTCCTAATTCTTCCATTTCTGTTTGGCAAATGTCTTTACACTGTAACATTTTCCAAATTTGATTAGTTACCTCTGAGGATTGTTGAATAATTAAAACCTTTTTCTAACAAGATCTTCTTCAAGTTGTATTTCTATCTGTTTACAGGCTTGATCTCAGTTTGTGACTCACTGCTATCTTTTCCATTACTGTGCACTGTTTGAAAATGCCTTGATGGTGATAATCACTGGACTCCTGGAGTGTGATCGGTGTGGTAAGCATCCCTGACTTTCCTTTTAAATTTTCTACATTTTCTCAAAATTAAACAGATTTTAATCTTATTTATAATTAGTCTCTCGCATTTAATTTTTGTCAACTTGGTAACATCATTCCTTTTTAGTATAAATTTGTAATATGTGATTTTCAATTTCTTCAAACATATTCTGTGATTTATTTTTCTAATTGCCAATTGTCCACTAAAATTAACTGACTTAGGTATTTCAGAATAAATTCCATGTACTTCATTAGTGCAATTATTTTTTACTCTAAGTAATACTTTTGTACTGAAATGGTAATATCACCAGGCTTTATGTGAGATAACATTTATATTCTTTATCTTCTGGTTTCATTCTGACTCTTTTAAAAAATGCCTTTAGGTTTAGGAGGTGAGAGAAATACTAAATACTTTCTAAAGCCGGAATGCATATGAA
The DNA here is from genome assembly GCF_902686455.1 of Sciurus vulgaris. NCBI lineage: Eukaryota > Metazoa > Chordata > Mammalia > Rodentia > Sciuridae > Sciurus > Sciurus vulgaris. The sequence continues at coordinate 120,727,585 of NC_136464.1, forward strand.
ATTCATAAAGCAGATCCAATCTTGCTATCTTCTTTCCTAATTTTTTTCCTAGCATCTTCCATGACAATAGTTCATAATTAGTGATTAAATCTCATCATTCTAAGATTTGTGCCACAGCATTAAGATGGTCTCATATGAATCTGGAGCTATAGTTCTATAGTTGGTCAAATCATATTATTAATTATAACTTTCAGTGTTTATTCCTTTGATTAATGTTTTTACATAAACTAATGCAATGTAATTTTTTAAATTACTTTTACAAACTAGAAATAATATTCCAAAATTTATATTCAAATGATTTGTTTCCTTAAAATTGGTCTCATTCTTTAAGCTGTTCAAAAACTGAATGAACCAAAGTTTTACTGTATTTCAAACACACACATGCACAGACACATAACTTTTAATGCTAAATAGGTCAATAGCCCAAAAGTAGTCTTCTACTAATGCTCAGATAAATCTCTTTGGATAATATGTTATTGACCAGTCTACTCTTTTTCAGAATAAAAGAAATATTCTAGTTTTGTGGTAAAATAAATTGTGGAAAATTATGTTGTATTATTAGGCGCATTGTAATGCCTCTTTAAAAATCAAGGTACTCTAATAAGTAGTTAAAATACCAAAATAGCTCAGTGGGGTGTGATCTTTCCCTCAGTTTCTTTGCACCTCCCAATATGGGTCATTTAATTGGCAATTAGGCCATGAATGTATTCATTGCAGCTGTCAACAACTGCCCTAAGGAATCTTATAATTTTAAGGAATATATTGTCCTGTTTGTGGATCCCAAAGGACTATTTGTCATAAGAATTCTCTTGAACCATCTGTAGCCAGCCTGTGAGAACTGTGGAATTTCATTAGACAGGTAGGCACAAATTGTTAGGTTGGCAAGACAGGCAAAATCAAGAGTTTCACAGCAGGTATATATCTAGAAACATTTAGGAAATAACAATAGTGATATCAATTAACAATTTATTTGCTGTCTGGTTCTATTAATTTGGATGATTTCATACTTTTTTCACAGCATTTAGAATTATTATTTTTAGATAGTATACATGTTAAAATAATTTGACAATTCTTGTATTGTCTATTTTTAGGAGTGGAGTCAAGTTGAATGGTTTGCAAAACTAAGATTACTATGGGGTTATTTGGGAGCAACAACAACAAAGAAATAGAATTCACAAGGAAGAGAGAGAAGTTAGAGCAGAAAACATTTGCTAGTGACTTTTCATGTGTCATTTCATTTATTCTTCAGATAACTCCACACATTAGGTATTCCCATTATACAGATTAGGAAATATTACTCTAAGTTGCTCAAATCAGATCCTGAAGGAATAGAAGTTTTGATAGCCTATCAATCCCATTACCACATGCTGGACTATACTTCTACATACTGATGAATGTGTTTTGAGCTGGGCTTGAGTTCCCTGATGGGAAGTTGGACACAATGAAGTGTGAGGCTCCTGTGTCACTATCAGGTCATAGGAAGCACAGCAATGCTTTAAGTCCAGGTTTATCTTGCTTCACAGACACACATCTTAATATTCTGTCTTCTGGCTAAAGTAAAAATCAATTTATTAATCAATTTAATGGTCTTTTAGACTTTAATAAATTATAAAAGTAATTACTGATCACATGACATATGCTAAGAGCCTGAGATATTGTATATATGTTTAGCAAGGCTTATTTTCTCAGTATTCAGCAAAGTGTGTGTGTAGTCATATACAAAAACTATAGAAAAGAGTGACATGGGGAAATACTTCTATATGGAACTCCTTTAGGAAAATTTGGAGATAAGAACAATGGGACCAAAGGATCATGGACAACCTCCTTTTTCCATCTTCCAGTTTCTAACAATCTGAATGAATATCAGGATGTCTGTGAACTTACCACAATATCTAGTCAATATTTTGCTTAACTTGATGTAGACATTAATGGGTAAAGTGTTAAAACAAATGTCCAAATTATGAATAATTTAAAAATACACCAGTTTTAAAGAAATATTTGAGGTGGTTGGTATACTTTTATTAATCCACAATTAAATTGAGATTCATTAATTTATTATTGATGTTTTCTATGGCTATAAACAAATTCCATAGGCTTTGCTTTATTTGAATATAATGCAAACCCAAGGAAAAAATTCTGTAGAACTATCTGAAAGGAACTCTAAAGACATTATTAAAAATCTATAATTTTCCAATTAAATAAACAATTTGAAAGTAACAAGAGGAGAGATAATTTGGTATTTTAAATGGCTGAATAAAACTTGGAATATGAAATTATTAGCAAATTAGAATTATCTGTATGTCAATGAAGTAACCTATGTGTAGTAGCCAGAGCAATGAACTCTAAGCTAAAAATGAAGATGTTTATGTCCTAATCCTCACAACCTGTGAATAAAATGAGTTTCACGGCAAAGGGAATTAAGGTAGCATATAGAATAAAGGCTGTTAATCATGAAACCTTAGCATAGGAAGAATATCCTGAATTATCCAAGCAGGTCCACTGTAAATTTAGGGTCAAGTGGAAGAGGGGCAGAAGGGTTTCAGAGTGATATGGTGTAAGAAATACTGGACAGCCAATTTCCAACTTTGAAGATGGAAGACTACTAGGTAAGGAATGTGGGTGGCTTCTAAAAGCTGAAAAAGGCAGCAAAACAGATTGTACTTTAAATCTTCCACAGAGGAATACAATTCTGCTGACATGTTGCTTTCAACCTAGTAAGACCCATTTAACACCACATTCTCAAAGATGGTAAGATCAAAAATGTGCATTGGTTTTAGTCATTAAGTCTGTGGAGATTTGTCACAGCAGCAGTAGGAAGCTAAAACTCTGAGTAATGTTCTCAACTGTTACATCACATAAATGCTGAAGGTGTGTTGTTTTGCTAAAGACAGAGCAATTAGTGTGAAGTTGGAAATTTTATGGAAAAAACACAGTTTGTATTTTTTTGCTTTTATATAGCATTTTTGAACCTCAGAGGTGGTCTTTTTGCCACATGGGTAGGCATGAAACATGACTCCTTTTATGTCCATATCAATCTGTACATGAATATTTTTGCTTTCAGGAAATATGGAAAGGCCTTTAAAAATTTTTCCCAATTTATATTTATTACAGTTAACTTCCTACTGCATCCTTACAGCCAAGAACCCCGATAACTAAACCATATAGATACAAAGACTAACCAATTAGCTTTAGCATTATTTACTCTGAATATCACAATAAATAATAAAAACCTAGTATAATAAAAACCTCTTCTCTGAGGTCATATTCAATGCTTAACTTCAGTGGAATAGTGCCTGATGGGGTAGATTCTCAAAACTATTTATCGACTGAGTGGAGACTAGTGCTGTAAGTCTGAGTGCGCAGTGTAGTTTCTTCAGGCCTCTTGTTAATGCAGTTCTTGCTAAGGTATCATCAGGGTTCCTTATGATTGTGTCTATTCCTCTGCTGTCCACAACCCATTTCAGAAGTGCTTGAGCCTGTGCAGTTTTTCATTTCCACTCTTTGGTGATATGAGAACTGTTCAGGTACTTAAGTTCTCAGTGTCTCAGAGGTTTTTTTGTAATAGCTCTTTCCCTTTTCACCTATCCTTTTTGAAGATACTTACCTAAGGTACAGCCATGATCTGCCCGGTATTTGGTGTGACTGTTGTGCTACACTCAAACCACTTCCACTCTAATTTAAAATTAGTTTTTCTTACAAAAAGACCTCTTCATTTCCTCATCTTAGTAACCCTCCTTTGGTTCACCCTTACTAATTCTCAAAAATACAGTCATACAGAGTAAAATTAACTTAGATGAAAGATAATACTCCCATAGTTTTACCATCGAGTGAATTTATTACCCTTACACAACTTTTAAACATATTGATAACATCATAAAGAAACTTTAACACAAAGACTGATACAAATTGAAGACTTAATAAATGTTGATGTTTCCCCCTCTTTATCTGAAGAAAAATGACATTCTTACAGGAAGAAAAATTGCTTATATTCTCAAAAATAATACAGTAGTTGGAGCTAGGTGTGGTGGCACATACGTATTATTCCAGCAATTTGAGAAGCTGAGGCAGGAGGATCGAAAGTTCAAAGACAGCCTCAGCAACAGGGAGGCCCTAAGCAACTTAACGAGATTCTGTCTCAAAATTTAAAAAATAAAAAGGGCAGGGGATGTGGCTTAGTGGTTACGTGCCTCTGAGTTCAATGCCTATTACCCACCCTGACCAAAAAAAAAAAAAAAAAAAATTTATATATATATAATAGTTATACTATTTTAGACATGAGCCTCATGAAACAACTATTTAATATGACTTTCTAAAAGTATGTAGTTAATTTGAACAAAGTATATAAAGAACAGTGGGAAAATTTCATTACATAATATCCTGAGCTTTTGGAGTCCCATTATAAAATACCATAGTTATGAAGACTGAGGCTATTATTCTTAATGCTAATATTCTACTAAATTAAAAGATAGCTTTGGCTCAAAATTATACTTTCAAATTTGTGTCTGAGTCTAATACTTAAATTAGTAAAATTTCTGTTGTCAATTTAAAGTCTATTCTTCTAAAATGGGGAGAATAATATCAATTTATCTGTTTTAGGATTGGTCTTTGTCTTTTTACCTTATGTTAAAAATGCTTTTTTAATATGAATATTTTTAAACAATGTAAGATAAAAATACTTTTTAATGTAAGTATATGTGAGAAAAATTTGTATTAAATTTCAAAATGTTGCTTTTCTTCTGTAGTTTGTCATTTGACTTTTTCAAAAGTTCCCAATAAAAAACATTTCAACACATTTTAGTGTGATTATTTGGTGAAAATAAAACTCCTATCCCAGAAAATAAAAATGTAGAAAGTAAGTGTTATAAAATGGAAATTTTACCACTATTTTAAATATGTGTCAAAAGGAGCCTGGAATTAATTGCACTGGGAAAAATAGTAATTTTATACTGAAGAAAACTGGTGGACACCCCCTGAACTAAGTAATCAAAATTAGCATCACCAAGCAGAAGACAAATTAATGATGTTTCTGTGGATGTAAAACACTTGGAAGAATATTTCATCACTTATGTGATGAATTTGTCTCTAAATCTTATAACTTTTAATTCAGTTATGAAGAAAGAGTACATAATCCAAATTGAGAGACATTCTCTGAAATAAATGACTGTAATATTCAGTGTTAAGGTCAAGAAAGTTGAGATAAAACTGAGGAGCTATTCCAGACTGAATGGAACCAAAGAGACATGACAGCTAAATTCAACATGAGATGCTGGAATAGGTTCTAAATCAGGGAGAAAAAAAAAAAAAAAAGCTGTAAAGGACATTATTTGGACAACAAAGGAAATGAAATTTATTTGAGTGCAGAGTGCAAAATAGACAATAGCAGTGGAAGAAAATGATATTTCCTAATTTTGAAAATTATGTATTAAGAAATACACATGGAAGTATTTAAGGTTGTAGGGCACTATGTTTCCAAGTTATTTAGATAATATTTTAAATTAAATGCATGTTTTAAAATATAGAGATATGCAGTAATAAATAATTTTGGTACAATTTAAACTCTTAGGTGACTCTGGATAAGGAATGCAGAAGATCTTGGAACTATCCTTGCAAGTTTTTTCTAAATTAGAGATGATATCGAAAGAAAGAGTTACTAAAAAATGATGCCTAGGAACATCCATTATTTACCCTTACAAGGTAACTGTTAAAGTGTTATCAGGTAAAGTGTTAAAATATACAGACAGTGTTGAATATTTGATAAACCCATTTCATTTTTCAGAAAATATGTCATCTGAAAGTATGTTCCAATGACTAATTTAAAAACATGTAGTATTACTTTAGTTTCTTCTAAACAACAGGTGATAACAATTTTGGTAAAAACATTGTTGTGATATTTTTGTTCTTTTCCTGTTTCAAAGACATGGAAATAGCTCACTTTTAAAACAGTCATGAGTCAAGGTGAATTCAAAGCAGATGTTTTGAGGTTTTAATTCTACCATAAAATTCCCGATATACCTTGTATAGAATAAAATCTAATGACCAGCCAAAATTTTCCACTTAAGATTGGACATTCATGGGTCAGCCTCCAAGCTAAATGTTTATTTTTCTAACTGCTTTATAGTGAAGTTTGGTTAAAAGACTTGGCACAGTGCTCTTCAGTTTAATTTTCAGCCTGACAGAAATGCTGGCCTCAGTGTGTGTATGTGTGTAATTTAGTTGCTGTGCTACTGGAAGTCTATGGAAGATTAATGAATGGTGAGGCTCTGTGGCAGTTGTGAGGGGATGCAGGATAGAGAAAACCAGCCACCATCTGTTCAAAATGTCTTTTGTAGTGCTTTTAAGGAAAACAGTTATCAGCAGGAGACAAAGGCAAACAATGGCTTTAAATATTAATGTTTCTGTTGTTGCAAATAAATATTGTAATTGTACTTCTAGTATTTTAACAAATATTCATATATGATGTTTTGCACACATATAGTATATTTAAATAATTTCTCTAAAAGAGGAATATTACCAACAATTTAAATTCTTACCAATACTTCCTCTCAGACTCTTTAAGATATAATATATATATATAATGCATATAAATAAGAAAAGTTCTGTAAGTCATACTTTTTCCTTAGCTTTACCCTTTATCCTTAAAATCACATTCCACAAACTCAGTTTATACAATATGCATTAATTAATTTTTCATAGATTCATTATCCCAATTTTGCCTTCAAGTCTTTTCAAAGGTAGTACTTTATAACTGGAATACTTAGTGTTATGTATGCTCTCTCAGAAAAACCTAAATGGGTCCTTTTCAAACTTTAATGCAAAGCAGATCACTTGGGGATCTTCTAAAATATAGATTCTGATTTAGTAAATCTGGGTTGAATTTGACATGCTGAATTTCTAATAAACTCCCAGGTGATACCAATGCTGTTGGTTCATGTTTTATACTTTGGTTAGTAAAGGTAGGGATTAATCTTTATATCATTTGTTGTGAAGAATAGGGGAGGGTGTCATTCACAAAATGTTAATAATATACATACAACTTGGCTGTTGGTGTCTAGGTGGTCCTACTCTTGCAAAGATTAAGATGCACCCAGCCATCAAATAGTAATGATGATGACGATGATGATGATGGTGGTAAAAATGGTAGTAATAATAATAAACCCTTTAACTGCTATTTATATGTCATTAGAACCATATTGAATCAGCATTGAATGCTCTTATCAACATCCTTGGTCACATCAGGAAATCACAAAATATAAACATAACAACTTGAACATTTTATCTTAATTAAAAAGCAAATAATTCTTTGGCCTGTCTTTAATTCAAGGCCAAGGTGTTTTATTTTAGTAAAAGTCTGTTGATTAGATTTCCTTGTTATCTTTCATGCATTAGTGGTACCCATAGTTCATCACCTTTGATTTCCAGTTTCTATTTCTTTCAAGTAATAACTTCAGAATACTTGCAAAGCACTATGATTAGAAGATTCATAGTAACTATTTTTTAACAATTAATTGTTTATATCTCATTCAAATGTGATTATTTTAAGAAGCAGCTTTATTAAGACTATCCAAAGTGCCCAACATAATTTCCATCAAAACAAAAAATGCTCCTCTTTCTCTTATTTGTTGTTATTGCTGTTACATAATGATTAATTAAATTGTAGCTTCAGGGAGAAATCAGCCAAAATATTAAGCTCATTATCCAACACTGGTGGCTGAACTATGATATGTGTAACATATGTGAATGAGTAACTGGCCATAAGTGTTCAGTGTGCCATAGATGTCCATCACTTTGTTTCACAGAAGGTAGAGGGAAGACCAACCAATCAGAGAACTGAAGGAACAAAAGCATACCCACAACACTTAAGAAAATTAAAGAGAAGCAATTAATGACTGTTAGAAGTATTTCTCATAATCTCTTCTGACATTTCCTAGTTGCGTTGTACATTTGTCTGATCTTTCCTTCCCATATTAAGCCTTTTCTTTCCTGTCACACTCTTATCACTTCCAGGTTATGTTTGGTTTGGTTTTCTGTGTGTGCATGTGTGTGTGTGTGTGTGTGTGTGTGTGTGTGTGTGTGTGAACTTGGCCACTTAAAATCATTTCCTCCTTTCTCTCAAGTCTTTCTTCTAATTCTTCTGAATCTTAACATATCTGGGCAAAAATGGCAGTTAGAATACCCTAAAATTATTTCTTTCTTAAAAACTCTTTTATTTTTTGTAAGTATTTGCTAAAGTTCTTATTTGCCTGATCCCTCAATTAGTGAGTCAAGGCAATAGTTTATTCATTCTGTGGCACTTGCGTCCGTATAGTATGAAATAAAGAAACTCTATTTCTTGCTACTAGAGAATGACATGTATGATAAAGACCATTCAAATTATACAAAATTAAAAGCTCATTAAATACAACATAAGTGAATGTACATGAATTCGTTACCTGGGACCATTGATGTTTTTCTCTTCCTGAAATTACCTTGGTGTTACCAAATAACAATGATTTTATGAAATACAAACAATATAACTTGACTTTGAACTTTTTTCTTTTTGAAACACTTTAGTTGTTTTATTACTTATGATTTTTCAGAGGAAGTAGACTAAAATTTTGAAAAAATACAATATACTACCGTCAAAAATCTCAATAAAACTATACCAGAAGGAATTATTAGAGAAAGAATTTGAATATTTATAAGGCAAATACATTTAGAAATAAGCTTAATTATGATTTATGCAAGAGATTATGCTGATACTGTATTTGATATTTACCTCATCACTTTTGAGATTTAGTAGAAAAAGGATCAGGTTATAATTCTGAAAATTTCAATTTTGATATCAATTCAGATGCTTATTTCCCAAAACTGATTTAATGTGATAGTCAGGTTAATTGCTTTATTCTTCCAAGGTTTCTGACCTGATTTCTTTTTTAGTAGGCAAAATTCAGTGAAATTTTGGATTAAATTGTTCTTGCCTATAAATGAATTTCCAACATAAATAACTTAATAAAACTGCAAAAAATAAAAACAAAAACTGACTACCCATAAAGAATTGTCATTCTTCTACATGGACCAAACTCTAAAGGAATAAAAGTAAAGAGACAAAATAATACTCCTTTCTGGTTTCAATACTTTCTTGTAGGAGATTTTTCTACCAATTTGTTTTTGAAATGGTTTTTACCAAAATCAAGGGTTCAACTTCATTTCTGCCAAACTCTACCACAAAGTTTTCAGAAAGGAATGCAATCAAGCTGTGTTAGGTTTTTGCTGCTGTGACCAAATTAGTTGACCAGAGCAACTTGTAGAGGAAAAGTTTATTTTGAACTCACAGTTTTGGATGTTCAGTTTTGGAGGTTGGCTGACTGCATTGCTCTGGGTCTGAGATGAAGCAGAATATTGTGGCAGAGGGCGTGGTAGAGGAAATCTGCTCACCTCATGGAAGCAGAGTGAGAGGTAAGAGCCAGAGGACAAGATAAAACCTCCAAGAGCATGCCCCCAGTGACCCACCTCTTACAGCCATGCCCCACCATCCTGTAGTTATCACCTAGTCCAGTAGTTCTTTCTAATTATTAACCCATGAAATGGATTAATCTCCTCATTAGGTTATGACTCTAATAATGTAATCATTTTACCAACTGCATTAACAGAAAAGGTTTCTAGGGATACCCAATATCAAAACCATAATACATACCAATATCTTGATTTTAGTGAGATAAGATTTGTATTGAAATTCTTATCTACAGAAAATAATAAATTGTTTTAAACCATTAATATTGTAGCCATGTGTTATGGCAGCAAAATAATAATAATAATAATAATAATAATAATACAATCCAAAACCACATGTTCTTGTTGTTATCTCTTTAGTCTACATAATTTATTTTGAAGGCTTTTTGGTTTCCATTTTGGGAGGTACCGGGAATTGAACTCAGGGACACTGGGCTACTGAGCCAGATGGCCAGCCCTATTTTGTACTTTTATTTAGAGACTGGTCTCACTAAGTTACTTAGCACCTTGCTTTTGCTGAGCCTGGTTTTGAACTCGCAATCCTCCTACCTTAGCTGGGATCACAGGTGTGCGCCACTGTGCCTGACTCCTTTGACTCAATTGACTTTTATGGCCTTAATACTTTCAGATATTGCAGACAGATTAGAAAGTCCTTCAATACAGGATTGTCTTCAATATACACATATTTAAATTTAGATTATGTGTATTTGGCAGACTACCATAGAGGTTGCTCTCATTTCACTTCGTCCAATACAGAATGATCTTGATTTTATCTTTTACTGATATTTGCTCTAACTACTTGAATTATGTGCTGTCAAGCTTTTCCAACTGTAAGTTAATGTTTTTCTTTTAGTACTTTTAAAATAGTTCTAAAATTATCACATTTGTCATTAAACTATGTAAGTATTGGTTCTTGGTCTCTTCGTTAATGAAGGGTTTATAATCATCATTATTAGTATTTATTTTAATATATCTCCCTGTCTCTCAAGTGGGTGTTCTCATTACTGTTCTTGGATTCTGACTTGGATCTCTGCATATGAGGACACTCTTCACATCACTTGGGCTCCAACATCTCACACCAGGCTGCCCAGATGTTGTCTTCCTATGGGTACCCCTTTCATTCCTATGGGCTCTGGTGTTTCTTACCAGGACATCCCTTTGCATGGATACCCAACTCACTTTCCTGAGTTGTGACTCTTGATTTTCATAATGTTTGAACCTAAGTTAAAGCTTCATATGTTCTTCATGAACTCCAATAATTTAACTTTGAAAATAAATCAGTTATTACTGGTACATTGTTTCATGATAACCATGTTATTACTTGTGAAATTCCATGGATAAAACCTGGATTACTAAATATTCAGTGATTAAGGAGCATAGTTCTTTGTTTTGTTCACTTGTTCTGCAGAGTTATAAGAGATTATTTCAAATGTTCTAATGTTATGAAAATGTTAAATTCTAAGAAATTTTACAATTGCATTCAGTAAAATATAGTAAGAAAAAGTACTATTATTTTTAATTTCACCTCATTAATTTCCTAAAAAAAACACACAAAACACACAAAAAAATTGAACCAAAAATTATTTTCAATATTATGTCAGAATACCTACATGGAAATATATAACCTCTATTTTACTTTGGGAAAATAATGACATTTTTTTTCTCATTTATAAATATGTGAAGAATAATCTGTTTTTCTCACTTAATAGTCAATGGAAAGAGTGTGATTTTCAAGTCAGACCATTTGGATTTGAATCTCTGTTTCAATATCAATAGTTATATGCATTTTGGCTAATTGTTTAATTTACCAGATCTCCTATTTTGTCATCTGTGACATGCAGATAGTAATGACTACCTCAGTCACCTGAAGAGGGAATGAAATGGGATAATGTTATAAACACCAAACCAGTGACTGTTAGATTTTTATAGTATCTTGTCATTGGGCAGCATCAACAATTGGGAAAAAGGAGAGATCATATGCAAAATTCTACGGTGAATTTTAAGGCATTACATTTATTCTAGCTATCTGGTCCTTTAAAAAAAGAAAACAACCAAAACAATCTCCCTGCAACCTTGTATTCCTTTTTCTGTATTACCACAAGGGTAATGTTTCTTTTCCAATTAATTTTAAGACCCTATTTCCTACTGGAATGTAAGAGTAGAATCACCTCTGTGTCTTATACCTTAATATATTCATCTGTAAGATTGTACTATGGTTATTCATGTTCATCTGTAGTGCCTTTCACTAAAGAGTGAACTCTCCAAGGAAGTGTCTCCAGGTGTTTCACTCATAAGTGAATGTCAAATGGATGCTTGATGAAGGCAAAACAAAATACATATTGAATTTATATTTATTGAACTTATATTTATTGAATAATGGATTGCATTCTGAATCATCTTTATTGTTTAGATATACTGATTATAAAAGTGTTTAACAAAACCACAGATTGTATTGTCTAAAATATGTTTTGAGTATCAGCAAATGAAATTTGTTTGATAATAACTTCAAAGTAGTTTTGAAAATAATAACCTATTCACTTCTCATCAAATAAAACTGAATTTACTTTCATTGCCAGAAATGAAAACACAGAGGTAAGATTTAATTTTAATTATTGTGTATTCATATGTGTGTGTGTGTGTGTGTGTGTGTGTGTGTGTGTGTGTGTGTGTGGTGCTGGGAATTAGATCTAGCGGCTCCCACATGTTAGGCAAGTACTCTATCATTGAGCCACATGCCCAGCCTAAAATAGAGTTAAAATTAATGTTATTCCTTTCTTTAAGGCCAAAAGTGACTATTTGTGTCCAACTGAAAGCTATGAGAAAGGAAAAGACTGAAAAACAAATTAATGATTTCCACTGATAATTTTTATCAATTTTCTCAATAATATCAGATGCCTCGAATCTTACTAATTGTGTTAGCACTGTAAGTAATGTTTAAATTTTGTCTTGCTTTTATTTATTTTTTTTTTTTGGTAGCAGGGATTGAACCCAGAGGTGGTTAACCACTGAGCCACATCCCTAGTCTTTTTAAAAATATATATTTTTAAATTTAGAGACAGGGTGTCTTTGAGTTGTCTGGTACCTCACTAAGTTTCTGAGACTGGCTTTGAACTCTAGAACCTCCTGCCTCATTGCCTTGCTCTTAAATCTTTTCTCATCAAGTTTAAAAAATCTTCAGATTTGACTTGAAAAATATTTGACAAAATAATATATGTCGAAATCTTGATAAGGACATGCAGCATTGGCTCAGAAAACTAAATAGCTTTGATATTCAATAGTGTTAAGGAGAGTGCTATGTTGAGCATCTCATTTGTTTAGTTGGCTTTTTTGTTACTGTGACCAAAAGAGCTGACAAAAACAATGTAGAGGAAGAAAAGTTTATTTAGGTCTCACAGATTTAAAGGTCTCACAGATTTAAAGGTCTCAGAAGCTCACATTTGGCCAACTCTGTAGCTCTGGACCTTAGGTGGGGCAGAATATCATGGCACAAGGGCATGGCAGAGGAAAGCAGCTTAGGACATGGCAACATGGAAGCAGAGAGAGCTTTGCTCACCAGGAACAAAATACAAACCTCAAGACATGCCCCGGGTGACCCACTTTCTCCAGTCACTATTGTTCTGCCTATAATTATTACCCAGTTAATCCCTATCAATAGATTAATGTAATGAATAGGTTAAAGCTGTCATAACCCCATCCCTTCACCTTTAAACTGTCTTGTATTGTCTTACACATGAGTTTTTAGGGGAATATCTCATATCCAAACCAAAAGAAAGTGAATGTTGTATATTCCAGAAATGTAGCCAGGATGAGAAATAAGGACCACTAAAGTGTAGAAGAGGTAGATGACAATTGTGATTTAGAGGATTAATTGGGTGGTAATGGTAGACAGATAGGGTTTATTGAGGAGTCATGGAAGGATATATAGCAGGAAGGATATTGGGTCATGGAGGGCATGCCTTCGGAGTATGTATTTTGTTTGCTGAGCTTAGTCTCTGTTCTTCCTAGTGTCCTGCCCTGAGCTGCTTTCCTCTGCTTCATTCTTCTGCTAGGTTGTTCTGCCATCTATGAACTGAGACTTCTGAAACCGTAAGTCCCCAAATAAGCTTTTCCTCCTCTAAAATTGTTCTTATAAGGTCTTTTGGTCACAGTGGCAAAAACATTCACTAAAACAATGACTATGCACACACATCATACATCTAGAGCAGCACTAGAATGATCTCACAAATATTTCTGGGCATTGTTTGGCCATGGGTTTATTCTAATGTAACACAAAGTAAATGTTATTTTTCAGATGGATTCATTCATAGCTACATATAATTCACTAAACATAGGATAAAGGGAACATAGGTACTTTTTAATTTTTAAGCAAGTGTCACTGACATTGAGGGACTTTTATCAAGTGCTCAAGGAAGTCAATTTGAGTAATGAGTAAAATTCTAATGATCATACACAAAATATCATTTGCAGTCTGCAAAGATTTTGGAGTCTACCTAAAAATAATCATGGCCAACATAGGTTGGAATTTAAAAACTGATCAGAATCAACAGTTACAAGAGGGAAAATGGTAAAAATATTCCCTGATGCCAAAGACTACAGGATTGAGTAAAGTGTTTTAGGGACATTGGATTGAAGGGTTAGAAGGGCCCAGGAAAAATTCAAGACAATCACCCCAGTCTATCTCTTCATCTTTTCACCAGAACTAGAGAGGGAAGTATCTTAGAGGTAATCTAAGCTACCTTCTGCTGGTATTGTTTGAATGTTATCTACCTAAGAATCAACAAACTTCTCAAAATACTAGTATTAGAAATTTCACTTCTAGAATTTTCATGATTGTATCATTTTTGCCCAGGATGCGTTAATGAAAACATACAAATATATTTAAACTGTTGTTAGGAAATTGAACTTTAAAATGATTTTCTTTAAGGGACTGCAAGTGTCAATGGTGAGGGAAGAAAATGAACATATTAGGTTTTACCTGCAGTTTTACCTGCAGTGTCCTCTGAAACATCTTCCAAATTTCTTAAAGTGAATGGCAAGTTGTAAAAATGGCCTCCCTGCTATACATTCTTCTATGACTCCTTACTAAACTCAAAAAAATCCAAATTCCACATTATATAATTGTCTGTATTCTGTCCACTTTTCTGTTTTCATTTAGCTCTTTCTCACACACATTCTGGGAGCTGATCTCAGCAAGCTGCTTATTGCTTTCTCTGTGCATATTATGTGATGTTCTCTCTGCTGGAAATGATGCATTTATTTACCTGATGAGCCATAGAATAAAACCCTCAACTCACAGTCCAGTACCTCTGTGAACCCTTGCAAGCCCAGACAGAAGTTGATGCTTTCTTTGTCATGGCTCTCATGCCTCTAACGATATTGCTGTAGTTTTATATTGATGTGTTTATCTTTTCATTGAGTCTGTAAATTCCTCAAAAAGGAGAGACTATGCCCTGTACCTCCTCAAGTCTCTGGGGGCTGGATAGAACATGGAACAAATGTTTTACAAAGCATTGATTAAGGATGAATGAGTGAAATATAAGGGAAAGAAATATGAGTAAGATGTCAGACATGTTTGAAACAGAGATGAATGAGGAGGTTCTAAAGAATAAAAATTCATTTACTTGACATTGTTCTTAGGAACAACGAATCTAACTTTCCTTGCACAACCATCTTCCCTGTCCTTGTATGAAGGAGAGAACTGAAATGATGTCATTACACGCAGTGACTCACCTGGTTGCAATGAATCGACATCACTTAAACACTCAGTTCTATCCTTCTTTTTAATACCTCTACACACCTTCATCTCTACATGTGGGGGTTCTCCACATCCAGCATGGATGAGGGAAAGGATTTCTGTCAGAGAATGGCTCTGGTTATTGGTTAATTACTAAGAAACCTATCTAATCAAATAAACACAAGAACCAATAATCTTTTCAATAATCTTTTCAAATGGAAGGGGGTGTGACAGATTGGGCCATGCCAAGATCTGGCCTCCAATAAGATGGAGGAGCCCACCTTCACCTTTATTTATAGTCCCATAGGTAAAGGGGCCTGGGCCCAGAGGGGATTCTTCTGTGAGGAATAAGATGGGATGGAGTTAGGGAAGCCATTTGCTTAGAGAATCAGCATTTCCTCAGATAGTGAGTCAACTCTGTACAGGGCCACCTACTCCTGGCTGTCTGAAACAGTCTCCCATGACTGCCAGTTCCTGGGAGTCAAGCCTCTGTATCCCATGGCTCAGCCAAGCCTCATTCTGCTAAACATAAATGGCTTCCCACCTCTATAGTTTGGTTCACTCCTTAGCAACTGAGGAACATTTTGAGTAGATTTGTTTTACTACATATCTATAAGATCTTTTATAATTATTTTGTTTTCTTTCTTATTTAGCTTCTGTTTGTAGCACTCAAATACTGTTGAAATTAAATAATATCATTTTTCACAGACATGAAATCTTTGAGTTTATGTATACACACTATGTTAATTTTTTGCAAAATTTAATGGAAATATTTTTGTTTCAATACAGTAGACAGGTACTTGAACAAAATGACCTTTTCATATCCTAAGTTCCTCAAGTTCACTGTGTGAATCAAAACTATGATTCAGTTTTGCATATTACACCTGCTGAGTTTCTAATGCAAACTCTCACAGTGTGTGGTCCCTGCTACTATAAACATGAAATCTTTCTCATTGTGATTTCATTTCTTCAGCACTGATTATAATGATTCTTTGTGAGCTCAAAACTGTCAACATTGTTCTCAAAGGACTATAATCTTAGCCAAAAAGAGAGAGAGAGAGAGAGAGAGAGAGAGAGAGAGAGAGAATAAAAGAAAAGTGATAACCAGTCACATGGAATTAAGTGTAGACCAGTGTTCTCAAATAAAAAAAAAAAAAAAAAAAATGGAAAATAAACATGTCTTCTCTTTCACTGACAGAAAAAAATACAAGCTGTAGAGTTTTGGTTTTGTCTTATCACCTTATTGATGCAATTCAATATTTTTTAAATGAAATATCTGGCATGAGTTTTATTTTTTTTATCATTGTAGTATAGCACTATTCTAAAAATAAGTCATTAATAGCTATTCTTCTTTTTAATCCTCCTTAACACATTTCCTTTTTCATAAAACATGATAAATTACACAAACACTCAACTGCCTGATTACTCAAATACCTCTACTAATTTGCCCAGGTTAGCAGAAATGGTGCATACAATATAGAGCTGGCTATGCATGGATGAAAGTTGAAGAAAAAGCACCAAGCTATGTATTTCACACTCCATAAACAAAACGGTGAAGCACATTGGAAAGGTGCAATATTTATCTAATCTAAATTCAGGCAACATCAGTAGTTTTGATCTTTATTAGGTTAAATCACTGTCTTTTCAAAAAATGACCAAATCATTAACCCAACAAACCAGTTGATGAAAATACTTACATATATGAATACTGAGTAAGCAACTTTTCTGATGCAGTGGGAAAATTTGACATAGATAAGCAGAACAATAGTGCCTGGAATATCTTTAAATCTTTATTCCTTTTCATTTAAAAAGGAATCTGTTCCTGGTATCTGTTCATACAAAATGTATTGAGTTTTTATGATCTAAGCAAAGTACTAGGCACTAAAATAACAAAGATAAAGGCAACTTTTGATGCACCAAAGTTTATAACTTTGTGGGAAGAGCCAGGTACACAGGTAAATTAAGAAAGCAGATCATTGTTTGTACTTCTATTAGGAAGGATAACCTAGGTCATAATAAGTAAACCCCAAATTTCAATGGCTTCTAATCACTCAGGCTGTCCCCACAGTTGGGCTGTGGTTTTCTTCGACATCATCATCACTATGAAACCCAAGTTAAAAAAAAAAAAAAAAAAAAGATTAGAAGAGGTATATGCAGTTCCTATTCAATATTTTACCGACCCAATTAATGTGACCAATATATACACTTAGTAGACAAGTATAATTCCAGCTCTGCAAGGGGCAAGAAAAAATTGGGAATGAAAATGCAGCTCTCCTACTACTATAACAGAGGTGTGGACCAAGTGTTTTAGAAGATATCATGCAAATGAATTTCACTTCTAGACAAATCTGGGATAGAAAGGACCTCACAGAGGAGGCAACAACTGAAGAATAATAAGTATATGACATTATCTTTTCATATCACTTAAGGGGGAAAATATAACTCTCTACAGACATTCAGTGGGTTTGTAGATATAATGGAGATTACCTCTTTGAGTAAGGGTGAAAATTCAGGACCTGAAGCCTAATATTGTGCAGGAGAGAGATAGTGACGTAGGCCAGTTTATAAATGGTCCTGAAGAGGAGGTTATGAGTCTTGGATTTTATTCTCTTGGTTCTGGGGAGTATAAGAATATATATAAATTCTGCATGATATGGACTTGAAACAGATTCCTCTGGTCACAAAGAGGAATATGGAGAAGGGGTCAGAGAATATACTTAAGTAGATGAAGTCCTGAAATAGAGCAGAGGCAGTAGGATTAGGAAAGCATACACTGTGTCTTCCAGGAAAGTTTTAATTTGACCAAGCATGTTATTTAATGTTTGAGACCTTAGCCAGTCTATCTTAAATATTGAGATAAAAGTGATTGAACATAGAGAAGAAAAGACATTTGTGGAGTGACCAAAACCAACTTTAAGCATTATGGTATTAAAATATTAATATTTAAAATATAAATTATTTTGAAATATGGAAAAATATGTATAAAATAAACTTCATCATCTCAATTTTTCTTAAGTATATGTTTCATTGGCATTAGGTATAATATAGTCACATGGTGCAACCAACACCACCATCTAACTGCAGCACTGTTTTCATCCTGCAAAACTGAAACTCTACAATTATAGTCCAATAAATCCCCATTTTCCTCCCCTGGCTCCTGGAAATTCCCATTTTACTTTTCCTCTCTATACATTTGACTGTTCTAAATACCTTATGTGATTGTCTAAACAGTATTGAAAGTAAAGTGAATAATTATAAATAATTGTGTGAAATCTAGCCTTTACACAATATATTATTGATTATAATAAATTCATAATATTATCACAAAGTGTACTGTCTCAGTAATCTCATACAGCCAGATAAGCTTGAAAATTCACTGGAAGAACTCAACGACTAAACACAAAGTTAAATTCAACAGCTAATTTTTATTATAGAGAAGAATGCGGTGCAGGAACAGCAGGAAAAAAATACAGGCAAAGGCAGGAGTAATTTAAACAGGCTTTCTGTTCCAGGGTTTAGGGAGACAAATTATCCTTTCTACCTGCAAACTCAGGTTGTATATGGGCTTCTCTCATCCAGGAAAGTCTGCTTGAGTCTTCTTTAAGGGAGCTGGTTACCACACACCATTTGACCAGCCATTGTGCAGACACCAAACTAGGCATCAGTTGCACATTGTGAATATTCATGATAACTCTGAATATTCATACAACCAGGCCCATCTTGGTGTACCAAGGTGCAGAATATTATCATCATCTGCTAACTATAGGGAACTTTGCTATTTAATTCTTAGAGTTTGAGTGTAATCACTGTGGCTACAGAGAAAAGCAAGAACAGTAAAACAGGCCTATTGCATTAAATGTCCCACATGAACGCCTAGATGTTTTCAAACAATTCTTAAAAATATTCAAGACCTATCTAGCAGCTTTCTAATTTTCAGTTTCATTGTAGTCCATGTGTAATACACGCACACACACACACACACACACACACACATCGTATTGTCATGTATATATATTTTATATATATAAATTGACCAGCAACAACACAAATAGATTTGAATATACATTGGACCTCTAAAAACAATATTCCATATTGTACACCTATAATAGCACTTTGACCACTGATCACAGGGACAAATTTGTTTCATTAATTTTATTCTCTTCAGTCAAAACTCTTATTGCATTTCAACATTCCCTGCAGAACATAGAGCATTATAAAGGAGAAAAAAGTACATGAAGGCCAATTCTGGATGCAAAAGAGTGGTGGATAAGGAGCACTGGCCAATATTCCTTGGAGTCTCAAAATTCTTAAATTATGATATTGATTTTTCCTACATTGCTATAAATAAAATTGTTTCTCTTTTTATAGATAGATTACTCATGTTAAGATTTTCCCTACATTACCACATTAAGGTGATGTGAAAAATCAATTTCAGCTTATAATTTACTCACACAAATTTTTGGTAGGATCAAAGTAGAATCAAAGACTTTAACGCTTCTTTTGCAGATGATATGAAGGCTCAGCATCAAAGTGACTCACCCAAGTCAGTGTCATGTAATTACAAGCAAAAGGCTGGACCACATACTCACAGCCTCCTGGAGCCATGTTGAGTAGGAAATGTGTGTCAGGAGGAGTAGCATTCCATATAGTGCTCCTTGCATTCCATATAGTGCTCAAAGATCTAAAACAGATGAACGTCAGCCTCCTGAGGAGAGGTGCTGACCCTTGGTTTATATGGTTGGTTGAGAACAAGTGGCCCCACCCCAGCCTTCATCCGGGGCTGGGTTTTAACAGCTGTATGAAGCAGCAGAACGTTGGCTACTGCTCTAGTCCATCAGGCCAACATTCATGATTCAGTGAGCACCAGTACCTGGAGTCATCAGTATATTCTTAGACACAAGAATAAAATTGCAGTTTATATGACCTGGGGAATGGGTAATTAGATTTACCACCTTGATGCTATTCCAGGATGATTTTATAGAACTTTACAGTGGCCAACATTCAGGCCCTTGAGTCATTGCTGTTTGCTCACTTCCAGTTATCTTTGACACTTGGATGAAAATTCCTGTCACATTTACTTGTTCCTTCCTTCATTCATGTGTATACTTGATGAGTTACTACAATGTGCTGAGCACTATAGATTTAACAATGAAAAAATATATCTGCCTTAAAATGTGGTTTCAGGTGATATACATATTTGAATAAATCAAGATGATTTTAATAGAGTGATAGGACTATGATGAAAGACAGCTATGATAGGACAAAGACACCAACCTCAAACTCTGAGAATCAGCAAAGGTTGTAGTGATTTTTATTGACTGAAGTATAAATCTTTCTGCAAGAGACTGGAGTATGTTTCTTTCATCTAGCTGCCATTTACTCTAGAAAGTATTGCAGGGTTTACTGTTTTTCTTTTGTCTTTTCTTTGTTTCCATCATGTCTTTATATTTTCCTTAGTTTCTTCTATTCATGTTTAGACAATTTCTCTCTATGAAGGATCATTGCCAATTCTCAGATAAATAAATGAAGCTTATTTTTCTATTTTGCAAATTAATTTTACCTTACCACTCACTAGTTTTGGCACCATACTGATTTGTTACAAAAATAAAAAAACGTTAATCACACTGTTCTTCATTCTTTTCATTTCTGTGTGGTTCATAATAACATTCCCTCTTTTATCCCTGATTTTGCTGTTTTGTGCGTTGTCTTTTTCTTTATTTTGATAAACATCAGTTTGCTTTAATATTTCAACAAACCAACTTTTGGTTTCATTGATTTCTTTATCATGTTTATGTTTTTAATTTTATTGATTTCTGTTCTGATTATTATTTTTACTTTTCTATTGCTTTTTGTTTAGTTTGCTGTTCTTTTTCTAGTTTCTTAAAGCAGAAAATTTGCTATTGATTGAGTTATTTCTTCTCTTTTCCATTTTTGTGCTTTCTTTCTTTCTTTCTTTCTTTTCTTTCTTTTTCTTTTTTCCTCCAGTACTGGGTAGCTGTGCCACTGAACTACAGACCAGCCATGTTTGTGCTTCTTGAATCTATGGCATATCTCCCCAAAACACCACATAGTCAAATCTTTTTTTAACAAATCATTCAATAATCTCTGCCTTCTTACTTAACTTCTATTGTTGAATTTATTCCATTCACTTCAATACTTGTTTTCAATTTGTCTTGTATCTTTTATATTTCTCTAGGACTTGTTTATACCTTATTTTGTATTAAAAAACATTTCCTGTGTTGATTCTCTAACTGTATAGTTTTGACTTATTTTTTCAGTGGTTGCTATAGAGATTATTATATGCATCTTAAGCTATCTCCACCTACTTTCAAATAATATTAACTCTGGTAAAATATATAACTTTGACCCCAATGTGAATCCATTTCTCACCTTCTCCTTTGAAATCCATTGAAATTTCAGGCATTAACAGTTTACAATCAATGTTACTAGAAGTCCCTGCAATGTTTTGAATAAAGAAGAGGTAGCCTCCCTACACATAGCCACAGAGGCCATGTTTAATTAAACACCCCCTCACATACACACATTATTCCTGTTACCCAATAGGTGAAATTCATGTTGACAGAAGAGAAAGAATTTGTGAATGAAAGACAGTGGTTTCAGGTTTCACTCCAGCTCTGATACTGCTTGAATTATGTAATGTTGTGCAGTTAGTCCCACTTGTGACAGAGCTGTATCTGTGGACTTCTGTAGCTCAGTCAGTGACACTATCATGTCTATCTGCATCTCAGGATAAGATACCATTTCTCCATCCTTCTGCTTATCAGGGAAGTTAGCGCCTGTTTCCCCATGTGCCCAGGCAAGTGCTAACTGCTCTGTTATGGCAGCCTGTTCTTGACTTTTGCCCTGGAACACCTTCTTATGCCAGTTTTTGAACAGAGTACAGAAATTCCCTGAACTAATTGTTACCCTTGTGGTACAATCCATTTTAGCCTTAATGGTAATTTATCTTTAAGACAAATTTTCTCTTTCAGAAGAAACATTATTTCTCACATGTAAGCATTAGTAATTACATTTTAAGGAAGGCACACTTTGTTGAATAGCAATGTGCTATTGCAAACACTTTTTATCACATATAGATATAGTATATAATTTTATATATACTACATAGTACATAAATATAGTATATAATTATTTAATTATAATCATGTAATTCTCAGTGGTAGGCATGTGACTCCAAAATAATGCCTTTTTTCTTATTTTCATTCACAACATACAACAGAGGTTTTGTTGTTCTTTTTGTAAAAGAATTTGGCAGAACCTGTCTAGGGGTTTTCTCACATGAAGAGCAATTACATGTCAGATCCAGAGACAACCAGGACGTTGAGAGTTCATGAATTGAGAGGTAACATGAATTAGAATCAGATCAAGTGGTGAGTTGTTTTTAGATGGATACTAGCAGGTTTAAAATTCAGATAAAAATAATTATTGATTAAAAACAGTTTATCAGAATTAAAAGAAGTCAGAAGGAGGGAAATAAACTGATGATCCATAGTGTTTCCCTAAATGTGCTATTTTGCTGACTTCCATAGCTCTAGATGTGTTCGGATGTGCCCTCCTTTAGTGAGAATTTCAGATTCTGAAGTGCTACATGATTTAGTTCATATAGTTTGATTAATAAAATAGAGGAAACTTAGACTGATTATTCTGCTATGCGAACTTCATATGCAGAAATTGTAGAGTCCAGATAACATCAGAGATTGTATCTCTTAATGGCAGAAAGCTTTTCCCTCCACCATTCTGTTGTTTAGAGAATTGGGTCATGTGACATGGGATGGTTGGGAATCCTATATTCCTGTTTTATAGTTCTTTTCAATTCAAATTAAATCTGTTTTTTATAATACAAAGAAACACAAAAGTTGTACATATTTATGGGATACCATGTGATGTATCCATACATGTATAATTTGTGAAATATTTAAATCAGTTTAAACTCATCTCTCCTCAAACATTCATCATTTTTTTATGAAAAAGATATTAGAGATTCTTTCTTCCAGGTTTTGAAATGTGCAGTACATAATTGTTCTCTATAGTCACCATACTGTGCCGCAGTAGCACACCAGAACTTCTTACCCTATCTAACTACAACTTAGTCCCCATGGATCAAACATCCCTGTCGCTCTCTTCCTGTTTTTCTCCCTTTGATAACCACCAGTCTATGCTCAAATTCTGAGATCTTCTTTTGTCAATTCTATATGTGAATGAATTAATGCACTACTTATCTTTCTGTGCCTGACTTTGTTTTCATCTAATGTAAATATCTCTGGTTCCAACCAAGTTGTTGAAATGACAGGATTTCTTTCTTTCTATGGCTGAGTAGTATTCCCTCATGTATATGTACCACATATTCTTTATCCATTCATCTAATGATGGACACTTAGGTGGTTTTCATAGAGAATAGTGCTGAAATGAACATGGGATTACAGATGCCTCTTTGATATTTTGATTTCCTTTCCTTCGGATACATACCTAGCAGTGGGATTGCTATATCATGTGCTAGGTCCATTTGATTATTGCTTTTTAATTTTTTGAAAAAACTTCGTATTGTTTTCCATAATGGTTTTACAAATTTACTTTCCTACCAGTAGTGTATAAGAGTTCCCTTTTCTCCACATTCTCTCCAGCATTAGTGGTCTTGATAATAGTCATTCATGCTGGAATAAGATGATTTACATTTATGGTTTTGATTTGCCCTTGTCAGATGATTCGTGATGTTGAATTTTTTTGTTCATGTGTCTGTTGACCATTTGTATGTCTTCTTTGGAGAAATGTCTAGATCTATTGTCCTTTTCAATTTTTTTTTTTAACTATCGAGTTTATGAAGTCCTTATGCATTCTGAATAATAACCCTTTGTCAGATGTATAGTTTGCAAATATTTAATTCCTTTGTGTGGGTTGTATCATCATTCTGTTGATTGTTTCCTTTGCCAAGTAGAAGCTATTCAGTTTGATGTAATCCACTTACTTATTTTTGCTTTTGTTAACTGTGCATTTGAGATATTAATTAAAAAAAATTCTTACCCATTCCAATATCCTGAAGCATCCCCTTGTATATTTTCTTCTTGAAATTTCATAGTTTCAGGTCTTATAGTTAAGTCTTTATTTCATTTTAAGTTAATTTTTATAACTGGTGAGAAATAGGGATCTAGTTTCACTCTTCCAATTTTCCCAGTCCAATTTACCCAAAGGACTGTCCTTTAATGCATGTGCTTCACATGACAGTTAAAATTCAGTTAGCTATGGAAGCATGGGTTGACTTCTAGGCCCTCTGTTCTGTTCCAATGGTCTATTTGTCTGTTTTTATGTCAATACCATGAGGCTTTGATGACTACAACATTGTAGTACATTTTGGCATTAGTAGCATATTGCTTATTGCTTTGTTCTTTTTGCTCAACGTTTTTTTTTTTTTTTTTTTTTTTTTTTTATTCAGGATTTCTTTGTATCCCTTGCTTTTTCTATTTCTTGAAGAATGCTATTGGCATTTTGAAAGGAGTTGGACTGAAAATGTAGGACACTTTTGGTAGAATGAACATTTTAACCATATTGAACCTTTTGGCCCATGAACATGAGTGAGTTGTCTTTCCAATCTTTCATGTCTTCTTCAGTTTCTTTCATTAATGTGTTATAATTTTCATGGTAGAGGTTTTCTTTGGTTTGGCTAAATTCATTCATAGGTATTTTATTTATTTATTTTTGTAGCTATTATAAAAAGAATTGATTCATTAATTTCTATTTCAGAAAATTTACCATTGGCATATAGCATTGGCATATGATTTTTGTATATTGATCTTTTTATCGTGAAACTTTCCTGAATTCATCAATTAGTTCAAGAGTTTTTGTTGTAGTCTTTGGAATTTTCAACATATAAGATCAAGTCATGTGAAAACAGTGACGATTTGACTTCCTCTTTTCCACTTTTAATGCCCTTTATTTCTTTCTCTTGCCTGATTGTTCTGGCTGGAATTTCTAATACCGTGTTGAATAAAAGTGAAAGAAACCTTTCAGTTTTTTTCTATTCAGCACAATGTTAGATGTTGTCTTATTATAAATGACCTTTATTATATTGAGTAATATTCCTTCTATATCTAATTTATTGTTATTTTTAATGAACAGATTTTATAATTTCATCAAATGCCGTTTCTGCCTCAATTGAGAAAATCATGATATTTGGTCTTCATTCTGTTGATATGGTCCATCACATTTATTGATTTGTATATGTTGAACCATTTATTTTACTTCTTATGTGAATACTACACAGATTTTAAAGGGAAAGGTTTAAAAGAAAAAAAAGAGTTGTAGTATGTTCACTTGAAACTCATGAATATAGGGTGATGTGTTGAACTTGAGATCAAAGAAAGAAGAAGCCAAGCATGGTAATGCATCTATGTAATCAGAACAGCTCAGGAGGTTGAGGCAGGAGGATTATAAATTCAAAGCCAGCCTTCTCAATTAGGAAGACACTGTCTCAAAATAAAGAACAAAAAGGGTTGGGGACGTGGTTCAGTGGTTAATCATCCCTGGGTTCAATCCCTGCTACCAATAAAAAGCAAACAAACGAAAAAGATGAGGAATATATACATTGGGATTTAGATCACAGTAATTCCTTCAATAACAAGAATGCACAAATTATGCCAACACTGACTTTTCTTCCTTTACCACCTCAAGTCAGAAAATATACCA
Organism: Sciurus vulgaris; assembly: GCF_902686455.1. NCBI lineage: Eukaryota > Metazoa > Chordata > Mammalia > Rodentia > Sciuridae > Sciurus > Sciurus vulgaris. Next base: position 120,753,506 of record NC_136464.1, read on the forward strand.
GAGAAGAATTCTGGATCCTTACCAATAAGGAATAGGAACAAAGTAGAAGGCATTAGAACATTTGGTTATCTTAGAGGGGTTGAAATTATAGTATTACTATGAATTCTTCTGAAGAGGACTTACAACCTTCTTTCCAATGCATTTTGTGATTTTCTAGATGTGCCAATGTGAGACTCACTACTTTACAAGCACAATGAATAAACACATAGGGTAGTTAAAGTTTTTAATTAGAAAAATAAATTAACATTATATCACATAATTTATGAGAAATGTGCAATATATTTTATTGACTGCATGTAGAACTTGGAAATATGATTTATATGAATTTGCCATTTCAGTATGATGAATTGATTGTCACATTGAGGATTATGGAATTAGCTGAAAGAAGATGATTAACCACTACAGCTTTTTGGCTAGTGAAGTTTTACCTTCTGATTTTGAGCATTAATAAATCATACTTCAGCATATGGGATTATTTGGGCAGTAGAGCTCTTACCAATTTAATCATTTCAAACCAGTGCAATATGTAAGTTGCAAGTGCTGCAGACATGAAAACCAGTAACTAAGAACAATTGAGTATTATTCTTATAGTCACATTAATTACAGCTGAAACAAACCTTGAAGAGCTAAGAAAACAGCACAACTTATCTACTATTTACTAGGGAGAAAAAAAGGAATCAATATGGCCATTAATTGCACAAATAGCAATAAATACTTTGGCTGCTCTCCAGGAAGTGTACCAACTGAGAGAATTTTTCGTACTGCTGGTTTCATTACACAGATCATAGTCACAGTAAAGCGGGCAGTGGACTGCTGTTCAATAAACTAAATTTAATGTTACTCAATTATGATCATCGTGCTCAGATATAATACTAATAGGAATGTCAACCGCGATTACATTTTCAGATTTATGTAAAATAATTCAAATGCTATTTGCTATCCCTCAGATACAAGGTTCATCTGGTTGTTTATGCAGTTGGTCGATATTGATCGTGCACAGCAAGTAGCACAGTTGAGGCCCAATGGCAAGTATATATAACATCCCCTGTGCCAGCAGCCGGGGTGCTGTGCCAAGCACCAGGGGCAGCATGCCAAGTCATCAAGCAGATAGCGCACCTCTGCAAAGCTGCCTTGTTTTTTTTACAATATTTCTTTGAATTGCTCACATGTGCCATGAATAATTCTTGCCAACATTACCCAGCGTGAAACAGAAATGAAGGCAGGGAAATGTCTTTCTTAGAGAGTTCTTTTTTAGAGCTAAATGAATCCAGTGAAGATATCACTCTAGCATCATTATATGTTGTTATGTATAGTTGGGGCTGTGTCATTTAGCAAAGTATTACTCAGTGGGCTGAGCAGCTGGTATATATGATTTTGTATACCACCTGCAAAAAATATGCCAAACCATATAATCAACCACCTGGTCAAGAAAGTAGAGTAGCTAAACACTACTTTGTTGTTGCACCCACATTTTCAAGGAGCTCGAGAACATAAACAGACACAGGCAGAATGAACATGTGTGCAAGATAAGGTTTGTTAAAGCTTTTCTGTTCAATAAAGCATATAGTGCCTGCTGTTCAGAGTACTGTTGAACAGATTTGCTTTATTTCTAATGAAGGTGTTTGGGCATTTTCCTGGCACAAATTGAGTAAAATTATGTACTTAAAACAACATTTTAAAACAACAACACAACAAACCACCGCTTCAACTGCACTGAAACAGATTGGAAAAAATGAAAATAGGTATAAACTGAAACTTGATAATGAATTAGTGTCATTACTATGGATGAATCATTCATTTAGGAGACTCTTGCCTGGTTTTAAACAACCAATGTGGCTAGCAACTTCCACTGAATTCCTTGCTGCCTAAAACATGTGTTTATTATAATGTTCTTCCTATCATTACTCGTGGGGAAAATACTTTACAGGTGGCCTCTTTACTTATTTGGCTATAAGTGAATATGAGAGTAATTTGATTGTAAACTAATCTTTATATCACCAGATTTCCAGTGTCAGCAATGTCAATCTCATTATCTCACCTTTTCACTGGCTCAGCACTAGCTTTGCTTTCTGTGGCAAGGCACCTTTTAAAATTCTAGACCCTTATTGTTTGATAGATTACTACAGGAAGAACTAATAACTAGATGAGGGTATTCAATGTGAAACAAAGGGGGCTGCTGCTTACAGACCAAGGTCTCTTGCTCTCATTATCTCTATGGCTATGAGTTTAGAGTTTAAGCTCATTAGATTCTCTCTTCTGTCTCTTTTTAGTACAAAAAGACTGATTTGGGATTTGTTGACTCGATCCCAATTCCTCAAGTAAATTGTTCAAATTTCCAACCTTAATAGAAGTTCTTCTGTGTAGAACTAGATTACTCTTTATGCCTCTCCTTGTTTGGAGTAATTTGCTTATCCTTCATTCCATTTTTTCCTATCTATCATTTGAATAGAAGCATCTTACATGAGAGATTTCCATATTGTCTTTGCTTTGGAAAACATATAAAGGTATTTTGCCAATCACTTCAAATATCCCTATTTACTTCTTCCTTGAAGAAAAAGAAGACAAAAGACAAAACTTCTAAAGCCTATTATAGCCTGTATATATTAAATATAAAATCTAGGACATGAACAACATGATTTTTTTTATTGAAAAGGAACTCTAGACCAAAAGAATTTAGGAATAAAACAAAATTTATTATCAGTACATAATAATAACACATTAGATGATGTTTTTAAGATTAAAAACTCCCAGCTTTACATTTATATCTGTTGTTCCGCTATACAGTGGATAATTTTTTCTGTATTACCTAACCTCCCGTCTTTCTTTATTTCTTCACTTTGCGATTTTGTTATGTATACTGCCATTTTATAAACTTAAACTTTTGCTCTATGCTTTGAAACAGTAAGAAAATTTTCCACTTTCAAAATTTTTCCTAGGCTTTGAATATGTTAGGTTTGGGTAAATATTCACTTCAGAACTGTATGTTCTATTTGGGTTCATAAAGAAGAGAATGTATTCTATATGTCCCTAAAACATTGTCAGAGTGCAATTTTCTAAGACCCCAGGACAATTAATTTTTAAAAAACATGTTCAATTGATTTTCTTCATCCAAAGAACATTCTGTCACTATTATTGTCATCTCATATCATCTTCATTCTCACACTCCTCTTTTCACTTCCTTTTTCTAGGTAATTTTTCAGAATATTTAATTTAAGATAATATAATAGTAGCAACCACTCACATTATTTTATGACTGAAAATGTCTTTTTTTTTTTTTTTTTTCTCTTGGTGGTGCCAGGAATCAAACCCAGGTCCTTGTGCATGCAAAGCAAGCACTCTACCAACTGAGCTATATCCCTAGCCCCCCAAATGCCTTTATTTTACTTGACACTTCAATGATATTTTATCTTAATTTAGAATTTTAAGTTATAGATTCTTACAGCTTTTATAAACATTCGAGTTACAGCTTTTATAAACATTCGAGTTACCAGCTGCATTGGCTTGCAGAAAATGCAAGATGGTGTTGACAGAAAAATCTGATTTCCTTCCATATGGGTAGGATGTGTACATGTATCTTTTCTTTACTTTTTTCAGTACTAAATAATTTAGGAAAGCTCAAATCTTCCAAGAATAGGTTCAGGAACATTTTCTAATGTTTTTCTCATTTGAGAGTCCCACCCTCTGATTCTGAATCTCAGAAGCAATTGATTAACAACTAGAAGTTCATTGGTGTTAACCCTTCTCTCATATTTGCTTTTTAATTTAACCCTTTATATTAGCATATGTCTTTCAACTTATCATCTATACCAACAACTGACCCTTACGATTTGTCTAGGCTGTTGTGTTATCATTGCATTGATAATATTATTAATTTTCAAATGCTATTTCTCATTCTTGTTATTCCGTTCTTTCCTTACTTCTGTCCTTCTTCCATCTCTTCTTCCCCCTTTCATTTCTCCTTTCCTTGCTTTTCTATTTTCTTTATTATTTCTTTCTTTGCTTTCAAATTTGTAGTAAACTTCTGGTTTTCTTAAAGGGATTACCTATCAAAAATTTCCAGATGATGCTAGTAGAAATTTTGTCACTGTAATCAAATATTAATTAAAAATTATATTTTGGTAATTGATTCCTTTACTGAAAAATCTTGAGAATGTGACTACTTTCTGAACAATACGTTTTATTATACTTAAACAAATTATTTATGATGAAAAGTTAGTATCTTAATTGAGATATGATATAAACGTAAAATCACACTGGATTTTAAATATCAGTAAACACAAAATAAATCAATAGTATTTTATATTTTTAGTTTGAAGTGATAATATTTTGAATACATTAGATGAATAAAATATATTATTACAATCAATTTAACCTATTTGTGCTTTCTTTATGGGTAATAGAAAATTTAAATTATATATGTATGGTTCCTATTGCATCTCTGTTGGGCAGAAAGATGTCCAAATGATATCATATTGCTGTGTATGCATGTATATATATATCATATATTTCACATGTATGAATACATATCCATAGGATAGATGTATAAACACATAGTGTATATATGTATGTATATGCATTCAGTGTGTATATCTATCTACCTATATCTATATCTCTATATATTTATGACATGTCAATCTTCTTGTTTTGTTTTTTTTTTGGGGGGGGTGCTGAGGATCGAACTCAGGGCCTTGTGCTTACAAGGCAAGCACTCTACCAACTTACAAGACAAGCACTCTACCAAGACATGTCAATCTTAAGACACATTCTTCCTGTTTTGGCTTAGCATCTCCAGAAATTACTTCTACCCACAATTTTGATTGATGACTTTTTTCCTTTTTTATACAATATAATCTTCATTTCTAATGTATATGAGCAACATGGTTCCCTGGGACATGGCATACTAGAATCTGATTTTAGTGATGGCCCTGTAATAACTGACAGGTAGTACAGGTGGACATTAGGAAATACTCCTTTGGGATCTGTAAGCAAGATATGATTCTGCTGGCAAGTGAAGTTTATGAGAGTGGAAATCTGAGAATAATTTAAATCAAATAAATCCTTTAAAGTATAATTTTCAAGCTCAGTCTCCAATTATTTCCCAGTGAATTTTCCAAGTAGCACATAAGATACCAGAAATTATGTGGACTTAAAGTATGGTGTAATGTCTCAGAGTCAGAGCATGTGGTTCTGATTTTCGTTTAGGGAAGTCGCAGAAATTTTCTTCTTTTACCAGAGCTTTCATCAAGAAGTCAAGATTTAAGCTTATCATGTTATTGCCATTTTATAAATTCCACTGTGTGAAGTATTCATTTATCACTATGGTTTTGTATTCCCACAGTCCATTGGTATGGTAGCAACTATTTGGTCTGCCAAATGGAGACCATGCGTGATAATTTATAATTTTTCTGTCAAGGTTACTAGTATTCTATTTGGAAATAACCATTGCCATTGAGACCAACCAGAAATTAATCCCAGATTCCCATCATAAGTAGTGTTATAAATTACTGTCTAATGTAAGTTTTAATGACCAAATGAATTCTAAATAGTTCAACCAGAAAGAAATTTAGTGCTAGGAATTAGGTGTTTAACATTGTTGGATGGTAGAACATAAAACCCAGAAGAGACTGCCAGAACAATGGCTCAAAATCAACTTTCCATAGGAGCCATAAGTGCTACCACTTCTGAAATCTGGGTAACTGTTTCATAACTGGGTACAGTGGCACCTGCCTATAGTTCCAGCTACTCAGGAGGCTGAGTGGGAGGATAGTGAATTTGAGGCCAGCCCAGACAACATAAAAATTGATTCAAAGAATAAATAAATGAATAAATAATTTACAGAAAAAGGAAAGGTATCACAACTTCAGGTTTCTGGGTTACATTGTTATGGCTGTGACCTCAGTTAAAAAAGAAATTTTTTTTTTCTTTTGGGTGCTGGAGAGATCCCCAGCACCCCCCCCCAAAATTTTTTTTTTCCTGATTTTTTTGAGTAATCTGCAATATTATTCAGACCAGTTTTCAGCAGGGGAGAACATAGAACCAGAGAATTAGGTTTATGACTAGATGCTGCGGAAATTTAGGAATAGTAGAATCACAAATTTACTGACTAATATAGAGTCTTATTATCAATGTCACTAATACTGTGAAAAATGGTAACTTCAACAGGAAGATATTATAATTCTAAACTTTTATGTATTTAGTGACGTATCTTCCAAATACATAGCAAATAATTATCTAATCATAAAAAGATAAATATATCATCAGAATGGGTGCTTTTAAATTTATCTCTCATAGCAGTTAATAAGTCAAGCAGACAAAAACATCTGTAAGGTAATTTGAATAACATAATTAATAAGCTTTATTAACCTACATATATATATTTGTATGTATATATGATTCTGAAAAGTAATAATACTATTTAAGCACATATGAATGCTAAACTTTGAGCATACTTGTCCTTTGCTCCAAATGGAGACATTATGTCTATCTCCCAAGTGTGTGTGTTACGCAAAGATCCTTTAAAAGATAATCCTGGACAAAGGGTAGTCAGTGCCTTGCTTGTATCATATAAAGACACATGGAGAATTGTATCCCAATAATGATCTGACTGAAAGATGGCAGTTTTCAGATTACTTGCTGAATGTCTTGAAGGCACTGTCAAATATATGTTAAGTTGATGCTGAACTCTGAAAGGTTTACCACAATTATTTTGACTTTTTCTTTATGGTAAGTACTATACAAGTCCATTAATTTGTCTTTCTTTTTCGAGGGTTTAGTGGATTGTACCATGTCTTTAGAAATCTTCTTAACCTTTGATCTTGCTATGGTTTATAGGGGGATAGTGTGATTTCTCCACCTCCTTGACTGGGTTGACGGTTTGCTCATGTAACTTGCTTTGACCAGTGGAAAGTGAGTTGGCTTTAAATGTACTTCTGTGGACTTGCCTGGTTGGGTTGCACTCTACCTGTCCTAATCTGCATCATGTAATATAAAAATGGCCTAGATAGTGACTGCCTCTCCATCTTTGGTCCTAAAATGAAAGATAATGCAAAGTTGACCTGAGCCCAATCTGTTAAGTGCTAGACCTACTCCACAGTTCTGTGGATGAGAAATGAATATTTGTGTTGTAAGCCATTGAGATTTTAGAAAGTTTGTTATTTAGCATTATTAAAACTAAAGTTTTACAGAGAAAACATTTTGTTATGTTCCAGACTATTGGACACACAGAATATTTACTTAGGTGCAGATCACTGAGGTTTTATATTATTCCAAATTAGGAATTCATTGGAAATTTTTGTTCTAATTGTGGTGTGGTTTTCAATGCTCAAATCTAGTTACTTCTTTGGGTATGTTATATGGCAATTCCCTTCACCTCAACCTTCACACACATCTATGGTATGGCTTACTTACTAAGTAGAGAAATTAAGTTCTGACCTCAAGACCTACTAGTAATATAGGGAATTCACTAATAATATTCAAAAAAGTGAAGCTTTTATTGCTAATCCAGTTCCTGGGAATTACTTCAAGTCAAGAATGGAAATCTTTGAATCCTCTAATTTATAGTAAAGATATTTTTTCCACAGTGCTCTTATGTGCCCTTTCCTTTTATTTTTAAATTTTATTGCAACATTATAACATAATTAGGAAGGGATCATTAATATTTATATCTTACATGTAAAGCATGATTCAGAATTACATTACAAACTCAAAAGAAAAATTTTAAGGTTTTTCCAAATTAAGTGTAGGAAGTTTTCCTTGGATAATGAGAAAACGTTTTTAAAAATCTCTGAGTAGAAAAAATTCTAGCTTGCCACTAATGGTTTAGGAGAAAATTCTGAATGAAATGGATCTGAATATTTGTGGTTATGTAAGACTTCAATTTTGTGAAATGTCATCACTGTAAAATATCTTTTGTACATAGGCTAGAATCTATATGAAACTCTCTAAAATATTCAGAAAAACTTAATATTCTTTTCTATGACCTAAAGAATTCAAAGTTTAAAAGAAGACTTATAAATAAGTAATGTCAGTAAAGACCCACCTGCTATTACTTAATCATACCCATATTCTGCAGCAAAACAGCCATGTCAGGGTCATTACTGAGAAGATTGTCAAACTGGCCGATTTAATGTTACTCAGGGCTTACTTTATCTATATAACTGTCTGAGATAAGAATTGCAAGCTAATAATAATTACATTAGTGTCAGAAGTGTAGAGGACACCTATGGTTTATTTAGTAGGAAAAGATAATTTTAATGTTCTAAAGTGAATTTTATTGTCTACTTCAAGATAGTTTAAATAGCATATGTAAAATACTCAACCACTCATTAATAGCTTATATCTGAGAAATACAATATTGTTTGAAATATTTTAATGGCTGCCACTACCACAGTCCAAATTTCTTGTCAAAAGGTATAAAATAGCTTAAATGAGTTATTAATACATATAAGTAACATTACTATATTTTCATGAAGTTAAACTTTAAAATGTTTCATTTTAAATAAAGATCATCTATACTTTCTGATTAGTTCCCAGTGGATTTAAAAAGTTTGCTCATGTGTCATGTTGCATTTTCCAAATTCATAGACCTTAGGAAAACAACTTTACAGATATTAATTTATAAATAATTATCACTGAAATAATGTATTCTACATACTTTCATGGTTTTTAGACTTCTCTCTCTCTCACACACACCCACCCACGCACACGCCCACAAACACACACACACACACACACACAAACACACATGCACACACACACAACTCCATTTTTTTACACCAAGCCATTAGAAGCAATTATGAAACATTAAATAAAAATAAGGAAAGCTCAATATGATCTCAAAGCTATTTTTGGCAGTGGAGTCTATCTGCATACACTTTTTGAAGTTCCTAATTTGCATAGAATATACATATTATTCATATGAACAAAGCAACAAACACCTTAAGAATATTTGTCATCATTAAAACAATAGAAAGATTGTTTTATTTTAAAATTCATATCTTTAAGATGCTTGAAATGGTGTTACTACACCCTCATTTTTAGTAGAAGCCTTGAATGTATAAAATAGCAGTGAAAATTAGATATATGCAAGAGAAACTAATTAGATGAGCATGTGATCGACTAATTTTTAGCATGAATCTACACTAACTAATCCATCATGCATAGTAGAGGTTTCAGTGTACCTTGGAAAAATATTTCTCTCTTCTTTTTGAAATGAAAAAGTTTGGAAATGGTAAGAAAGAGAGGCTCTGCTTCCATTACTATATTAGTCTACATGGCAGTAGTTAGATTAAATGTAAAGATTCCTAAATGGAACCCATTCTAGTGTTATATTAATTTTTTGAAACTCAGTTTGTCAAATCTTTTAGAATAACTGGTTAATATATCTAGTATATCCCTGACCAGGAACCACCTGTTTACAGAACAAAATATTTATGCAGTGATTTCAATTTGAAAAATATTTACCACACATTGTTTCATTTGTTCCTCTCTACACCCAGAGGGATTGATGTGTATTATATTCTGCCAGTTCAAAAGTAAAAGATCAATGAGAGATCTAAGCGATTCTCACATGGACACAAAGCTTATAGTAGGAGATCCAGTTCCTAGATCAGAGTTTTCTGATTCCAGTTACACACCTCTTTCTATTACATCTCCTCTTCTGAGAATGTTAACATATATTTCATCAAAATGTAAGGTCTATCAAAATATTATAAAATGTCCAATGTCAAAATTCTCCTGGATGACTTTGAACTGGCAATGAGCTTTTTTTTTTTTTTTTTTTTTTTCTGTAAGATCGGTCAACATCATGAAATATGTATTCTTCTGGTCATTGTGGGATCAAAATGTGAGGGTGATGAGCATCTTACTTGAATGTTAATTGTGTTATTGGTATTATAAACATATATATATTATAAATATATATATAATAAACATATATATATATATATATATATATATATATATATATATATATCAGGTAAGATTACCAACATTTTTACAAATATTCCCAGGCAAATAGTTTCTAAAAATACAAATGATCAAGATGAAATATAATGATCTATATTTTGCTCTCTGAGTGTATGCCTGTGCAAATGTTTTTTTATTTCAGCATATACAATACCAGATTCCAAGCTGGAAATGTAATAAAATAGTGAATATCATTGTAAGCTTACACAAGAAGTTTACAGTTCAGTCAGGGACATGAATTAAGTCAAATACCAATTTTATTCATTTATTCACTCTTCCAGATCATATTTATATTACATTTATGAATGAGAAATTTGTCTAAGTGTTGCAGATACACCTGTGTAAATAAAGAAGTAATTGCACAGATATGAAATGATAGTGTTGTTACTCTATACATTCTGCCACTGGGATTTGAAACCAGACTTACCTTAATGCAGAGGCCTTATGAACAGTTAACTATATCACAGTCCTTTTTTGCTTACCTAGAAAATGCAAACACAAACTAGAAATTTATTTAAAGCCTCTATGTTAACTCAAATATATATATATAATATAATATTTATTTAATAAGAAAGACTCTGCCTCCATTACTCTATCAGTCTATATGACAGTAATTAGATTATATATAAAATATATATGATATATATTTTAGCTAAAACATAATTTTGTATTATTTAAAAATATATAAATATGTATATTATATATACTGTATAATATTAAGACATGTACATTTCACCACCTAATTTTTGAGTAAAACTGTTTCTTAGACCAGAAGTTCTATGAGACCTGTTTTAGTAATGGTAAGCAATCCTTTCACCTGCAACATTGTTTTAAAATGTTTTTAAAAGTATAAGAATTAAGTCTAGGCAATGAAGAATTAAAAAACTGTGCTTCAGACTCACTGATGTAAAGGTGGAGTAAGAGAGGACTTCTTGCTTTCTTTTTCACAATGTTACTATTATTACCCTACTGAAAACTAAGAGATAATCAATGTAAGGTTAGCTCTCAAAGTATGGAACATATAGTAGGAAATCGAAAAATATGAAACTATGTTCTTGGCTGTTTTTGCAATAGTTCAGTTTAGATGAGGGACTTATAAAAGACCGGAATATTGAGAAAGAAAAGGCAGGACTGAAGCCAGAGGTGTAACAAATGTATCATCTAAGGAATTATGTTCAGCCAGCAACCATACAGTGAGACCCTACCATGTGTTAAGTATGTGATAAGTGCTCTGAAATACATCTGTTCCCTAATTTAATATAGACACAAGGAAAAGAACCCCATTGTTAGGACACAGTGTGCCTTTGGGAAAGCAATGAGTTGAAAAGGAGTGAGAACACCAGTGAGCAAGGTCTGGTTTACTGGTGCAGGTGAATGAAGATATATCTTTAAATTTTACTCTTAATAAGAAACTTGCTTGTGTTCCTTATTAAGAAAAAAGTTAAATGCTGAAGTCCTGTTATTAGTTTTGAAAACTATTTGGAAAAAGTATTTTCATCATTTTCCCTCTAAGGTGTAGTGTGATAGCTTTGATGAATGCTTGATCTCAAATAAAAGACCCCCTTTCATCTTACTGGCAATTTTACGTGACCAGAAAAAGCTGCCAACATTTCAAAATGGGAAGTATGGGAGATATTAGCAATAAGTGTTAATTATAAACAAGTTCCTACAAAATTAATATCCAAATATAAAATGAAAGGTCTTTGATAGTTATTTTAAAAATTAAAATTCCAATTCTTTACAAGGTGAGAGTATAAGGTTGACTTTTAATGTTAGCACAGTGGTCCTATTACTCTTGACTTATGCTCCTTTGGATTGTATAATTCTGTGTTGCAGAGAGCAGACTTGAGTTTTGTCTTTTATTTTTACAGTATTTTACATTTTATATTTCTGGATATATCTCATTTACCCTTTACATCATATCTAGGTTAGCATTGCTTATTTCTTCAATTTTTCTCCACCCTTCCTATAGGTATTGTTATAGATTTCCTTTTCAACATTTTAAAAACATGGGTACTTTTCCCTCATTATTTGATTTTCTTCTACTATAATGGCTCCAGATTTTATCTTTAATCCAAATTTACCCACTTAGAGGTGAAAACTAGGAATTCAAATTATTTCTCTTTGTGGTAAGTCAGATTCCCATATGAACAATAGTTTACAAGTTTTAAACTTCTGTGTATCCTTTCATTTTTCAAAGTTCTTTCAGGAAAAGAGACATATCTCACCACTAAAAAATTATTATCTTTAATATTTTGGAGACTAACAGATACAAAGGGTATGGAAATTTTTCTAAATTGGGAAGACAGGGTTTCTGGAGGTTGTGTGTGTGTGTGTCTGTGTGTGTTGCACACACCAATGGGGTGGTGGTTAAGCATTTTCTTTCCTCTTTCCAAATAAAAATGTCTTATTCTAAAGAAGACACATAAACTATCAAATGCGATGTGATGTTTTTGTTAAATAATAAGCAACAGAAGCATACAGAAATAAATATTTCTCATGGAGGTAAAATATATACAACTATAAAATCATAAATATACTGGAGAATTATAATATGAATTTGTAAATTGTATGCAAATAGCTTGAAACCAGATCTATAAAGACATAAATAAAGCAACAAGACTGAAAGGTTTATACGTTGGCTTGTTTATAGAGTAGCACAAACATTTTTCTTTTTTAATTGGCAATTAATTTTCGGCAGCCATCTAGGTACTTTCATGTCAAATTACTTTCCCTACACTAAACAAGATTAGGCATCCAAGCAGCAAAGCACTTACGTGAAAGTGAGAAACTGACTGTCAAGTAGATATTTTCCACCTATAACCAATTAAAATGTTTCTTTTTTGATGAATGGGTGTTGTAATTTCACATTTTGTATTTTTACCTAAGTACATACCTGTATAACGGCCCAGTTCACAAGGGCTACAAAGATGTGTACTGAGATTTCTGCTATTTTCTTCCTGCAATTTACCTTCAGAATGAAACAAATGAGCATTTTTGCAGGGGTGAGAGGTGCATATTAAAAGACAGAGCTTTCTTATGCTGATACAAACAAATATTCAACAGGACAAGTACCCATACTGGTTTTTGTGTGTGTCTATGTGTAAGTATATACACATATATACACATGTACAAACACATATAGCTTTAAACAATAATTAAACTTCAAAAAATGTTTCCATCAATAACTGTTAGCCTCTCAGTTCCATGCAGATTATCATGTTACATTAAAATGTAAAGATGCCTGTATTTAAAAGTCAGACCATTGACACATAAGGTAAAAAAGTAATATATTATTGATAATCTTCAAGTGAATGACATAAAAAGAAAAATATTGATTTTTTAGAAGATGTCTCATTTTTCTTACTTCACAGAAGACTGATGCAGGGTCATGAGCCTATCAATATTATTTGAATTAATGCATATTCCTTACTATTGATTGCTTTAACAATGATTGTCATAACTGATTTATGGGCACTTATGCCTGTTAAATATTTTAAGAAGTAAATATCAGATTTGTATATATAAGTAGATTGACTTGGATAAACAACAGAGTTGGTTGTTAACAATATACCTTTGATTTAATCCATATTATAATACATTATGCAAGATGCATTTTTAAGATAGCAAAAAGTCAACCAAAAGTTGATATAAGAATACACTACTTATTAGATTTGAGTATAGCAAGGCATTTTAAGTTTTTAGTCAGTGGTTTTTATGTTACTTGAAAATTTATCTAACATTTATGAGAAGACCCAATATCTAATATTGAAATGTAATACATGAGAATATCCTTAATATACTTAAAGTGGATTTGTATTATTGCTTACAAGAGATTAGGATGTAAGATTGGAATTCTTACCTCCAGTCTACTGTGATGACTGATACCCAATACATCCCCAATTCTCCAGTTCTATAGGCTATCTTTGCAATTTCTGAATGACGTCATTTACAGTACAAATATTATAATTTTGATGTAATCCAATTTGTATATTTTTATCACTTGTGTTTTTGGTATTATATCTAAGAAATTATTATATAATTAAAAGTCATAAGATTTATTTTTATCTTTCATCTAAGAATTTCATTGTTAGACTTCATATTCCAATCTATAGCCCATCTTGAGAAAATTTGTATGCAAGGTGTGAGGTAGGTGTCCAAGTTCTTTTTTTTTTTTTTTTTTTTTTTTCTGCGTGTGGGGATATAGTTTTAGTACCATTTGTTGAAGACACAATCATTTCCCCATTTGTTTTTCTCCATGTTATTCTCAAAATTGAATTGGCCTAAATATAAAAGGATTTTCAGTGGGTTGTCAATTCTACTTTAGTATACATCTACCTTTTTCTATATATGTATGTATCTGACTATATCTGTACCTCTTTATATTGTTTTATATAAAACAATATATATATATATCCTTATTCTGATACCACCCAGTCTTGAATATTTTCTGTGTAGTAAGTTTTGAAATAGGGAAATGTGATTTATTTGAAAATGTTCTTTTTTTAAGGTTATCAATTTATCTTTAGTAAAAATCTTATTTCAGAGTATTTTGTCTGTTATTAGTACAATCACTGTCTTTTGGTATCTGTTGTTATAGTATATCTTTTCCAGTTCTTTTACTTCATACCTATTTGTAGTTTTGACTTGAAAGAGTATGTCCTATAGATAACAAAGAACTGAGTCTTGATTTCTTTCTTTTGAAAAGTTCGATTTATTTCTTCATTTTGATCAATTATTATTTTGACATTTCTCTTACTGATATGGTTAGATTCCCATCTGCTATTTTGTTTTTTTGTCTTATATACATTTTGTTTCTTCATTGTTCTATGCTCTTGCTTTATTTTGCTGCCTTCTTTTTCATTAAGTGACTATTTTCACCATTTAATTATATTAATAAGTTTATAATTATTTTTTTGAATTAGCTTAAATTTTATAAAATGGCATAAAATATATATCTTAAATTTTGAAAATCTACTTCAGATTTATACTAACACCAGTGAAACAAAATCTTTGTTCTTATACAGTTCAATTTCCTCCTTTTTTGTGTATTTTTGGTGAACACATCGTTATGGATGGAATCGTGACTCTCCAGAAAGATATTTTGTTGTCCTAATCCCCAATTCCACAGAATGTGAACTTGATTAGAAAGGGAGTCATTGAAGATGTAACTAGTTCAACACAGATAAAGTCATACTTCAGTAGGGTAGGGCCTTAACCCAGTATGACCGATGTCCTTTTAGGAAGAAAATGTAGACACAGACACACAGGGAGATGCAATGTGTTGACAGAAACAGACCAGAACATTGTAGTTGCAAACCAAGAAACACTAAGGGTACATGGCTACCACTAGAATTGAGGAACATGCAAAGAAGGATTCTCCCCTACAGATTTCAGGATAGCATGGTCCTGAGGATACCTCAATCTCAGACTTCTAACCTCCAGAAATAAAGAGAATTAATTTGTGGTTTTAAGTATCTCAGTTTGTGGTCTTTGTTACAAAAGCCCCAAGGAACTGATGTGCCTGCTATGTCTTTGTGTGTTGCACATCTAATAATAAATGTAACCAGTTACCACAAGTACAGTGGACTAACGATTGAAATTAATTAAATTTTCATTGACCAGAGTTTGAATACTGGTATCACTGAGATAATATCAAGATGCTGGCTGAACCACATTCATTTCTGGGAGGTTCTAAGGGACAATCTTTCTTTATTTTGCTTTTTCTAGCTTCTAGGTGTCTCTCATATTCCTTTACTAATAGCACCCCATCTCCATCCTAAAAACCAGTATCAATACATTGAGTCCATTTGCTATCGCATCTGTTTCACTCCCTCTTTCTCTTCTTTTTTTCACTTTTGAGAACAAATATGGTTAGCTGGGGCTAAATAAGATAATTCAAAATATTCTCCTTATGTCTTCACTTCTTCATATGTATTTGGTTTATCCAGTGTTTTCTCCTTCTCTTGTATGTTTGCTTCACCTTTCCCCTTTTTACTGTTATTGTTAAACAGGTTACACATTTATTATGGGATCTCACCTAATCTGGCATCCTCTAGTACCTCCAAATGTGAATACATTTGATATCAAGATCTGTAAAGTGATAAGTTAATGTGAGATCTTTTGGGTGGACCCTCATCCAGTATCACTAATGTTCTTATTGGAAGTGAAAATTTGGGAATAGATAAACATATTCACAAAGGAAACACCCAGTTAAGACAGAGGGAGAAGAAAGCCATTTACAAGTCAAAAGAAGAGACCTCAGAAGAAATCAACCCTGCCAACACCTTGATCTTGGAGATCTAGGCTGCAGAGATGAGGAGAAATAAATCTGTGTAGTTCAAATCACCCAGTTTGTGATATTTATTATGGTAGCACTAACAAACTTATATAATGTTTATAAAATAGAAACTAAGAATATACTTAAATCTCTAACTGAATATCTGTACCTAGCCTAGAATCTATGGGAAGACTTTTGCTAAAGGTAATTATGTACATAATTACGAAAAACAATGGTATATAAAAC
Organism: Sciurus vulgaris; assembly: GCF_902686455.1. NCBI lineage: Eukaryota > Metazoa > Chordata > Mammalia > Rodentia > Sciuridae > Sciurus > Sciurus vulgaris. Next base: position 120,769,998 of record NC_136464.1, read on the forward strand.
TACACCAATGCAAATATTTAATCCTAGGGCTGCCATACAAAGTACCATAAACAGTGTGACTTTATACAACAGAAATTAATTTTCACTTAGTTTTGGAGGATGAAAGTTTGAAATCAAGATGTCAATAGTGTCATGCTATCTACCTCTCAACTCTGAATAGTTGGGACTCTTGCTATTCAGAGCTTTCAGGGTAATTCTAATCCGTAGTTTTACTTGACTTGTGGTTGTATCACCCCAATCTGCCTCTGTCATTACCTGATATTTTCCCTGTGCTTCTGGGCATCTTTACATGGCTGTCTTCCCCATGCCTCCTCATCTTATAATGAGGCCAGTTACATTAGATTAGGACCCACTTTAATGACCTCCTTTTTAATTTGATTACTGTTTCAAAGACTCTACTCTGGTTTGTCCTTCAGAAGTCCATTGTAGGATTTTAGTCCCCAGGATGGTGGTACTGGGAAACACTGCATAACCTATAAGAGGAGGGACCTTAGATCATTGAAGGCTCTCTCCTGGGAAAGGAATACTGGATTACTGGTGTGAGGTCTCAGGAGAGTGTTATTATAACATCCTGAGCCTGAACCTTGAGTTTCTCTCTTGCTTCTTTTTTTTTTTTTTTTTATTGTAAATAAATGAGATACATGTTGTTTCTCTGTCTGTACATGGCGTAAAGGCATACCATTTGTGTAATCATAAATTTACATAGGGTAATGTTGTTTGATTCATTCTGTTATTTTTCCCTTCCCTCCACCCCTCTTTTCCCTCTATACAGTCCTTCCTTCCTCCATTCTTACCCCCCTCCATAACCCAACTCTAACCCTAACTCTAACTCCTCCCACCCCCATTATGTGTCATCATCCACTTATCAACGAGATCATTTGTCCTTTAGTTTTTTGAGATTGGCTTATCTCACTTAGCATGATATTCTCCAATTTCATCCATTTGCCTGCAAATGTGATAATTTTATCATTCTTTATGGCTGAGTAATATTCCATTGTATATATATACCTCAGTTTCTTTATCCATTCATCAATTGAAGGACATCTAGGTTGGTTCCACAATCTGGCTATGGTGAATTGAGCACCTATGAACATTGATGTGGCTATATCTCTGTAGTGTGCTGATTTTAAGTCCTTTGGGTATAGGCCAAGGAGTGGGATAGCTGAGTCAAATGGTGGTTCCATTCCAAGTTTTCTAAGGAATCACCACACTGCTTTCCAGAGTGGCTGCACTAATTTGCAGCCCCATCAGCAATGTATGAGTGTACCTTTCTCCCCACATCCTCGCCAACACCTATATTGTTGCTTGTATTCTTGATAATCGCCATTCTAATTGGGGTGAGATGGAATCTTAGGGTGGTTTTGATTTGCATTTCTCTTATTACTAGAGATGTTGAACATTTTTCCATATGTTTGTTGATTGCTTGTAGATCTTCTTCTGTGAAGTGTCTATTCATTTCCTTAGCCCATTTGTCGACTGGATTATTTGAATTCTTGGAGTAGAGTTTTTGGAGTTCTTTATAGATTCTAGAGATTAGTGCTCTATCTGAAGTTGGGTGGCAAAGATATTCTCCCACTCTGTAGGCTCTTTCTTCTCATTGCTGATAGTTTCCTTTGCTGAGAGAAAGCTTTTTAGTTTGAATCTATCCCAGTTATTGATTCTTGCTTTTATTTCTTGTGCTATGGGAGTCCTGTTGAGGAAGTCTGGTCCTAAGCCGACATGTTGAAGATCTGGACCTACTTTTTCTTCTATAATCTGCAGGGTCTCTGGTCTGATTCTGAGGTCCTTAATCAAAGTTGGTTCAACATCAGGAAATCAATAAATGTAATTCACCATATCAATAGACTTAAAGTCAAGAATCACATGATTATTTCAATAGATGCAGAAAAAAACATTTGATAAAATACAGCACCCCTTCATGCTCAAAACACTAGAAAAAATAGGGATAGTGGGAACATTCCTTAACATTGTAAAGGCCATTTATGCTAAGCCCATGGCTAATATCATTCTAAATGGTGAAAAACTGAAAGCATTCCCCCTAAAAACTGGAACAAGGCAGGGATTCCCTCTTTCACCACTTCTATTCAATATCGTCCTTGAAACTCTCGCCAGAGCAATTAGACAGACCAAAGAAATTAAAGGGATATGAATAGGAAAAGAAGAACTCAAACTATCCCTATTTGCTGATGATATGATTATATACTTAGAGGAACCAGGAAATTCCACCAGAAAACTTTTAGAACTCATAAGTGAATTCAGTAAAGTAGCGGGATATAAGATCAATGCACATAAATCTAATGCATTTTTATACATAAGTGATGAATCTTTTGAAAGAATAATTAGGAAAACTACCCCATTCACAATAGCCTCGAAAAAAATAAAACACTTGGGAATCAATCTCACGAAAGAGGTAAAAGACCTCTACAATGAGAACTACAGAACACTAAAGAAAGAAATTAAAGAAAACCTTAGAAGGTGGAAAGATCTCCCATGTTCTTGGATAGGAAGAATTAATATTGTCAAAATGGCCATACTACCTAAAGTGCTATACAGATTCAATGCAATTCCAATTAAAATTCCAATGACGTACCTTACAGAAATAGAGCAAACAATTATGAAGCTCATCTGGAAGAATAAGAAACCCAGAATAGCTAAAGCAATCCTTAGCAGGAAGAGTGAAACAGGGGTTATCGAAATACCAGATCTTCAACTCTACTACAAAGCAATAGTAACAAAAATGGCATGGTATTGGTACCAAAATAGAAAGGTAGATCAATGGTACAGAATAGAGGATACAGACACAAACCCAAATAAATACAATTTTCTCATACTAGACAAAGGGACCAAAAATATGCAATGGAGAAAAGATAAGCCTCTTCAACAAATGGTGCTGGGAGAATTGGAAATCCATATGCAACAGAATGAAACTAAATCCATATCTCTCACCATGCACGAAACTAATCTCTCTTGCTTCTCGTATAGTGATGTTAGCACTTGTTCCTATATTTAATTTCACCATATCCATTGACCATGATGTGACTCAGCTGAGAAGGCCCTCATCAGAGTTGAGCCAATGCAAACACCATGCTCCTGAAGCTCCAGAACTATGAGTTCAATAGACCACTTTTCCTTATAAGTAACCTGATGTTGGTATTTAATTACAGCAATAAAAACTATTATAGATTCCATTTCTAAATCAGTGATCTACACAAGTACTAGATGATAAGACTTCAATATATCTTCTGCTAGTGGATACCATTTTAACCAGTCCATTTGTTTGTGTATCTACTCATCTTGTTTTCTATGATTAATTTTATTCAAAAAGAGGGAATTAATATGTGAGCCATTTTTAAAAGGTTACCTACAAGTTTTTTCTTTGCCAAGAATCATTTCTTGGAGTGTTCGAAATTGCATTACTATTTGTAATCACTTGTTTTCAGTCTAAAGGACTTCTTCAGTGTTTTATATAAAACAGGTTTTTTAGTAACAAATTCAGATTTTTATTATCTTAGATTCTGTCTTAATTTTGCTTTCATTTTTGAAAGATGGTTTTACTAGATATTAAATTCTTGCTTAATTTTTTCAACCTTTCTTTTTACTCTCAAACCAAAATTGAGCAGCAAGATCTGGCCCTTGAATCTTGTCTGTACCCTGTCATCAACACCTGTGGGTTACTGTCAGAAAATATTCATATTTTTTGTGAGAATCTTCTGTGCTCCTTACTCTGACAGCCTAAAGTCAGTTTCTTATAGAATTTTCTTATCGATAAATATTTTGTTTATATTTTCAAAAAGCCAAAATATTTGTTTTGATGCAAAATACCCTAACAACTCAAATATGTTCTAGAATATATTCGAATATATTCTAGGGTTTTATAAATATTACTAAATAGATTCAAATCATTCTGTTAAAATTAATGTATTGACTATTAAATATATAAAAAGACAGCTCCTTAACAAACATAAGAAATATCTATAATGCCACTTTAGCAGCATTTTTGTCTAAATATTCATTCAGTTGTTCTTGATAAAATATCATTTAATGTCACCAACACCAAAATCATGGTTAGCATGAATTTTAATTGATAATTTATAGTCTAATTGCTAAACCCATTCTGCACTAATTTATAATTCTACCTGTCATAAATATGAATGGGTAGTTTCCAATCATATACTATCAAGCATTTGTTCAATGACTTCCTTAAATTACTTCCATTATTACTGATCCTGTAGTGTAGGTGGGAGAAATTTGGGCAAACCTTTGGATGCTACCATTATCTTATGTGTCAAAATTGGATTAGATACTATGCATAATGCAAATAACCATGTAATTATTTTGAATTTACAATGTATTTACTATGTAATTGCATAGTAAGTACCATATAATTACAAGATGATTACATGATTATTTCTGCCTTTTACACAGCTTTAAAAGCAAAAGATTTTGTTGCAATTATTATTGGCATTTATTGGTAAGTGTTACATAGTAGGGAACAATATTTATCATGTTGTCAGCCAAGCAAGCAACTGTTATTGGCTCTTTTCACTTGCAAAATTACACTTAAAAGTTATGTAGTAAATCTAAAACAGCTCTAAAAATAAAATTTATTAGTTAAAAAACTTATTGCACTTGAGGAGTTATAGACTAGGTAAAATGCACAATTCAATAGTTCAGAAATAGATTGATTATTCAAATCTCTGTTAAACAATTATGATTGTGTAACCTGAGTCAAAGCTCTGAAATTCAGGTTTTAAAAAAATATTCTAAGTAAATACAAGAAGTTCAAGATGCTAAAATGAAAATAACTAAAAATCTATATTTATAATAATAAAATATCACAATTTTTATCCATTACTCATAATCCTTCAACTTTGTAAAAATAAGTCTTGAGGTTTACAGAAAAAAATGTGAAAATAGTACAGAGAGCACTATTCACATACCCTGAACACCCAGTTTCCACTTGCATTTATATGGTACATCTATTATAATTAATGAAACAATATTGATAAAGTGTTATAAACTAAAGTCCATATATTATACTGATTAGTGGTCAACCTAAGTATGGTCTTATCTTAATGAATTACATCTGCAAAGACCCTATTTCTAATTAAGTTCTTATTCTGGAGGTTTAGGGATTAGACTTAAACATAATGAATTTGAATGCACACATTTGACCCAAAACAGTATCTAAATCTCATCACGTAACTCATGATTTTCTTTCAGAAAATTTTGTTTTCCAAAACTGGGGATCAAACCCAGAACTATTCTACCTCTAAGATAAAGGTAGAACATAATTCTTCTAAAAATAATATTCTAAGGAATAAGGCAGGAGTGGCTTCTCTATGCCACAGTTGATGGCTCAGATATGAATGAATGGAAAGGACTAAGGTAGAGGCCTTTTCAGTAAAGAGTCACTGCTCTTCCATTTTCTTTAGCTGAGAGTCCCACCACACAATCACACCTGGAGAAGCTTGGAAATCTAACTAGTTATTTGAAGAGTAATGTACATACAGATCACCAAAGATCTTGTTAAAATATGGATTCTGATTTGGTACATCGAGCATGGGCAATGATTTTGCATCTGTAACAAATTCCAGTAAGATACTGCTGCTGTCAATGAAGTATACTTGGAGTAACATAGAGTTAGAAAACTTTTTTCTCAAATTTTAGCATATAAAAAATCGCATTCACAGATTGCTAAAGGAGAATGTTGGGCTCCATCCCCAGAAGCTCTGATTCCTTGAATCTGGGATGGGTCTCTTGACATGAATTTCTAACTTTTAAAAGTAATACTAACCAACCTAGATGTCCTTCAATTGATGAATGGATAAGGAAACTGTGGTATATATATACAATGGAATATTACTCTGCCATAAAGAATGATAAAATTATGGTATTTGCAGGCAAATGGATGAAATTGGAGAATATCATGCTAAGTGAGATAAGCCAATCTCAAAAAAACAAAGGACAAATGATCTTGCTGATAAGTGGATGATGACACGTAATGGGGGATGGGAGGGGTTAGTTTAGGGTTAGGGTTAGGTTTAGGGTTAGGGTTAGGGAGGGTGGCAAGAATAGAGGGAAAAGAGGGGTGGGAGGGTTGAGGAGAAAGGGAAAAAATAACAGAATGAATCAAACAACATTACTCTATGTAAATTTATGATTACACAAATGGTATGCTATGTAAATTTATGATTACACAAATGGTATGCCTTTACTCCATGTACAGAGAAACAACATGTATCCCATTTGTTTACAATAAACAAAAATATAGCCTTAATTTAGCTGTTTCAATGGACAACTTTCTAGTAAAGCAATAAATTACTGACCTGTAGAGCAAAATTATTTCTCTATAATTAATTACTTGTGTGTTCTTAATAATGAACAGCATTCTAATTTTTCAGGGTATGTTATTTTCTTAAAAATAAAATTTAACAGTAGGATCAAAGATGACTTTCTGATGCAAATGTTTCATTTTCTGAAGTACAGAATTTAATATGATAAAGGTTCTCTATGCCATCAAAACAAAAACTCTTTAGTGTTAAAATTATATGGCTCCTGATATATTCCTGTGCATTTATCTGAGTCTATATGGTATGCAAAAGCTATCAAAAAAGAAGGACACAAAGATAGATGTTACCAGAGGATCATCTTCTTACATTTAGAATCTGAGGATAGAAAATTTTGAGAACACTGATTTTGTCTTATTCATTGGAAAATGGTTAGTTGAAGGCATTGTTTTTCAGTTTTTTAAAATGGACTACATTAGTTGATTTTCAAATGTTGAATAAAACTTACATACCTGAACAACAACAACAAAAAAGGTAATACTAAAGCTGATGTTCTAGCAACCACACTTTGTAAAACATTGACTCAGAATTTGATCTATAAGTAATCCAAAATGGAAAGGTATCAAGAAACCAATCCTGTACAGTTAAGGGAGCTTCCTATTTGAGCAGGAGCCAGATAATTTCTTCACTGAACAGTAATAGTTTTGTGTCTGGGCCATGACTGCACAGCAAAGATTCACGTGCTTACTGCTCTCTGGTTAAGCCAAGGCCTCCCAAGTTCTAAACTGGGCTGTAGAAGCTGACGTGATATGTACTAGGTCTGTGGCTCAAGACATTTAGGTGTGTCTTGTTCTGTATACCCTCTTCCTTCTGCATTTTTTGCTTTCTAAAAACTGAATGCTAGGTTGTATTTAAAGGAACTTGGGTCCCTGATAAACTTTGAAGAGGAGAGATACCTCACACACCCAGAGAGTTCACATCAATGCAATAAATAAGAAATCCTCTCCAAATAAACCTTTTTTTTTTTTTTTTTTTTTTTAAGTTTAAGTGGGCAGAACAAATTCCAGGCAAGATTATGGAATGAAATAGATTCATAAATAGGGATAGCTATGTATATTTCTGAAACTAAACAGAGAAATATTTAGTTTTTTATGTGGAATTTTCGGAGCCTTTCCATCATAAAATATATCTTTCATTCCAAACAGAAAACTCACTTGCCTTTTCTTCAAAGATTATCAAATCAAATAGTTCATGGAAGGGAAAAGTAGCTTTCAATTAATGTATCCTTGTAATGTTGTAGTGATGCATGCATTTCCTTTTTTTAAATAAAAATACTGATTATATAAGAAATTGAATAATCCATTATTTTACTCTATCATGTTTATCAAAGAATTTAGCTGAATTGCTGTTTAAAAAAGGAAAATAACAAAAACAACCAATAATTTTCCTAATTGTTTTGAATCTTGAATAGAAACTATTTCCTCAGTCTCTAGTTTCAAATGATTTTCCCTTCCTTCTTCTATCCTAATATATACATTTTTTCAATCCTATAAGACTCAGTTCATATATCACTTTCACATTACATTAAGTGAAATTAGCCAGGCACAGAAAGACAAATACTGTAAGATCTCACTTATATTTGAAATTTAAAAAGCTGAATTTATATAAGGAAAGAACAGAATGGCAATACTAGAGGCAGGTGTGTGTGTGTATGGTGGGGGGTGAAATTAAGTGTTGTTCCAAGTGTACACATTTTCAGTTAGATAGAAGGAGTGAATCCAAAATATCTGTTGCATAACATGGAGACTACAGCTAATAACAACACATTGTATACTTGAAATTACTAAGACAGCAGATTGTGTTTATCACAAAGAAGGATGTAAGGTAAAGCACATGTTCATTAGCTTGATTTAACCATTTCACAAGGTACCCATTCTTCAAAATACCATGTTGTTAAGTATAAATATATATAACTTTTATTTGTAAATTAAAATAAAAATTCAGGAAAAAGTTTCTTCCATTTCATTCCGTACCTATTTTTATAATCAGTATAGCGTATAATTTTATGATAATATACCTAAATATTATCTTCTCTCTCTAGCCTGTGAAGACAAAAACAATGTATCCTATGCTGTTATTTACTGAACAAATATTCTTTATAATTATGTTGACTGTGTATATCCATCATTCCTATTTGGTCATATGCTATAAAAAATAAGCCAAAATTACTAGGATAAGAGTAGATGGAAAATGTAAATATGTATATTTGAGTTCAAAATAGCGATTTTACAAGGGCAGGAAGAGTGGGGTCTAGCTTAACCACAGTTCATATAAAATGGCTTATGAGATTTAGTTAACTACACAGCATGCGAGTCAACAATGTAACATGGCTGCCAAAGTAAGCAATAAGCACAATGAAAATGTTTCACTTTGCCAGACTCAATAAACATTATTTTGCTGTTCTGATGGTCTCTAATTAGGATAATTAAGAACTGAAGTGTCAACATTGGCCTCATCTACTAATTTCCTGATTGTTTGTGGACTCGAGCCACTCTGCATTTTGTTACTCTGCATTCTGCCACCCTCATCTTTTTATGTCACCTAATAAAGACCTATTATTTACTCTTAGCCTCTTTCATGCAGTTATTGTAGAGTTTTGCTTCTATCTCCACATGGATGATACTATATATGCAGATATATGAACTAGCAAGAAATAATACAAATTTTGCCTTAATACCAGGAATCTGTAACCAAATGGTGTTTCTAATACTTTCTGATCAGCACTAAATTTGATGTTAGGGGAAGTTACCCTTAGTACAGGCTACAAGATTGCTTAAATGAGATTTAATGGAAAGGGGTTATTGAAAAATTGAGGGAAAATTTATTAAAATTACATATGGAAAGGCAGATGTAAAAGTTGTACTTGGATATGTTGTTCAGGAACAGGAATTTTATCTACTTATGTATTTCAAAAGTAAGTATATCCTTACTGATTGGTTATTAATTATTTAGTTTACATAATGTCATTCAATTAATAAATAGCCCACATTTTAAAATAATACTATAGTATTACTGTACAATGACAGATGGTATTTTCCAATAATCTAAATTGTGATTTAAATAAGAAAAGAAATTCTAACTGGACTCAAATACTTTTTCTATAAACCTGCTTACAAATTACCCTTTAATTGAGACCATGGTGTTATCTTAACATACAGACAAACACACATGTATATATATGTGAATTTATTTATAGATAGCTGTAGATATATATGTGTTCACGAGTGCATGCACACACAGTGCCTCTCTTTCTACAATAGAATTTTGCATCATCTTTATACTTCTATTTCTGTGTAACTAAAAGCAGTATTATAACAGATAAACCAATATTAAAAAAAGAAACATAAAAACACACACAGGGCCCTTTATTTTCTTCACTCCAAACCATAAAGAGCCACATAGACATATAGAATCAACCACATATCCTTAAACTCCAACCTCAAAAACTCCTCTAAGCCAAACATACCTCATTAGCAACTATGAAAAGAAACTAACATACTTTGGGAAAAGATTACATGGGACTATGACAAAGAAAAACTACGAAATATTCATATCACTTAAGTTTGTTTTCCTATTGCATTGAATCATGTCCCTTCAATTACATTCCTTCTTTCTTCATTACCAACAAATAATCTTCCATTCATAGCAAAAATGATCTTCTGATTCAACCAAATCAAGTCTTCCTATATTTGTTTAGCTAAAACAAAATGCCATACAATAGGTAATTTACAAACAACAGAAACTTGTTTTCTCATGATTCTTGAGACTGGGAAATTCAAGACAAGGCACTGGCAGTTTTGGTTGTCTGGTGAAGGCGTTAGATGGTTCTTCCAGAGGGGAAGAACGCTGTGTCTTCACATGGCAGAGGGCAGAACAGCAAGCTAACCTAAGTGATGCCTGAAGCTTTTACTGGGGGCTTTAATCTCATTCCCGAGGGAAGAGCCCTCATGGTTTAATCCCCTTTGAAACACTACACTTCTTAACACCATCGCATCAACCATTAAGTTTCAACTTCCGAATTTTGGAGGAGACATATTCAAATTCTAGCATCCTAAATACAATGACTGACACTAATTTGAAGTTTCTTTCATCAAGGGTCTTCATAACAAGATTTTCTTCCAAGGAGTTCATTCACCTTCTTGTGTGTAACTGAATATAAATAGAAAACATTCTCATTCTACAAGGAAGAAATGGAAGAACCAAGGGATATCTGGTAGTGTTTTCAACTTCATGGTGCTTGCCTAAAGGTTACTAAATGTTCAAAATACTAAAATCAGCATACTACAGTGATGCAGCCCCATCAATATTCATAGCAACTCAATTCACAATAGCTTGATTGTGGAACCAACCTAGATGCCCTTCAATTGATGAAAGGATAAAGAAACTTTGGTATATATACACAATGGAATATTACTCAGCCAGAAAGAATAAAATTATAGCATTTGCTGGTCAATGGATGAAGTTGGAAAATATCATGCTAAGTGAAATAGGCCAAGCACAAAAAACCAAGGCCGAATGTTTTCTCTGATAAGTGCATGACAGTATATAACCAGGGGGTTGGTAGTGGGAAAAGAAGAATGAAGGAACTTTGGATAGTGTAGAGGGAAATGGTTTGGGAGAGGGTGGGAGACAGAAAGATAATAGAATGAAACAGACAGCATTACCCTATGTATATGTATGATTACATGAATGGTGTGAGTCTACATTGTGTACAAACATAGAAATGAAAAGTTGTACCCCATTTGTGTACAATGAACCAAAATTCAGTTTGTAAAAATAAAAAAGTTTTTAATAAAAAAATCCTAATGTAAATTCTAATTCAGTTTGACATATGGACAATAAATGTATTTAAAATGCAGGGACAAACTGCATTCCAAATAGAAGAATAAATATGAAGATGTGTAAGACCCTAAAATGTTCTGGTTGCTTCAAATGTACTCTCATTAGATCTGATCAGAAATTTCATTTGTGTAATAGTTATGCCACTTATGTGTATTGTCACACACACAAAAGCACAATATTCTAAAACATTTTAATTAGGTCAATCATCTAATATATTTTTAAAACAAGAAAAATATTATTAAACCCAGTTAATTTGAAATATAAAATACTTCTTTATATATGACTTACAGTTGTCTGTCTAAATGTCTTTAACAAACATTTTCTGAATTCTTTAAAATGAATTCCTTTTATTTCACTACACTATATGCGCACAGACACACACATAAACACACACATGCACACACATTTTCTTATATGCATTCTAGAAAGAATCAGGGCTTATCCAAGTTTGTGACTCTTCAATCAAATAAATAAAATTTTCTCTCCACAATTATTTTGCCTTTGGGTAACAAAATGCACAAGTGAAATTATCTTTAAAATACCTTTGACTAAAGTCAGCATACTATAGCAATATATGCATATTTGTGTTCAGAGCAGCACAACTCACAGTAGCCAAGTTATGGAAGCAGCCAAGGTGCTTGTCAACAGATCAATGAATAAACAAAATGTAATATACATGCATGATGGAATATTATTCTTCTATAAAGAAGAACAAAATTATGTTATTTGCAGGAAAATGGATGGAAATGGAGTGCATTGTTAGGCGAAATATATTAGAATCAGAAAGTCAAGGGTCATGTATAGAAGTCAGGGAAATAAAAAAAGTTAAAAAAGGGAGCTTGTGAAAATGGATGGGAGACCAGTAGGGTCAACGAAAGTGAAGCAGGGTGTGGGAGGAAGGAAGTGCAATGGGAGGAACTGGGAAGTGAAATTGATCAAATCATGTTATGTGCATGCATGAATGTGCCATAATGAATCCCATTACTTATGTATAAATATTATACATCAATGGATTTGTAAATGCCCTTGTTTGAATACTAAAATAATACGGTTACCACTCAATATAGAAGGAAATAGATGACACAGCGCTTCTTAGGTCTTCCTGCTATTCTCATATCCATCCTTCCGACTTTGTTAAAGGCATTTCTCCTCTTTTGAAGCACAGAAAATTCATCTCACCAATACTATAGAACTTGACCAACATCCTAATCCACTTTTCCAAAAAACTAAAAGTTTCAAATTGTGACTTATATTCATCTTTACTTAAACTTCTGCCCTTGCTTAAATAGCTTCATATATTTTGGATAACTGATTAACATCTTGACTATGACATATTAATATTCTCAGCTCCATTATAATTTATGCTTTTTATAAATGAAATGATGCTTTTAATGTACACATATTTGACCTTTTTCACATCCAATAATTTTGAATTTTCAAATTCTAGTGTCCCAATTTCTAATTATATCTTTTCTTTCTTACTCATTTCCTTTCTTCTATTTTGGGTAATCAAAATTCCATCTCTATCCTTGTAAGTCTTTCTTCTACACAGTTCATCACTCCTTTGGGGGTTCATGTTATCACTATTATTTTTGGTTCTGCTAGTATCCCGTAATCTGCTCTTTGAATCACTTTATTATTATTGATATCTTAGCATATTTGCTATAATTATTTGGACAATAAATCTACCTAAATCAGCAATTCTAAATCAATTTTATAACATGTTTTCACTAATTCCTGCACTGTTGCTTCAGTGTTTCAAGAAAAAAATGAACTAATCAAAAGATTAGTGTAACTACAAATTCATTGTATCTTTTTTATTCACATAAGCACTCATTATTACTGTCACTCACCAACATGTATGTGCTATATTTTATCTACCCATTATTTGATCTAAACTCACTCCCTTTGCCTTAGTTTTTCTTTTAGTTCCTGATCTCTCTTCAATCACATTATCTTGTTTCACCTTTTATCACGAAGACAGCAAATTACTCTCCCAACTTTTTTTCTTTTCAAATTTCAAATGTTAATTCAACCAGAATATATTCATCTCCTGCCTGTGGTTGAATTTCTGCATGTTTCATCTGATCTTATAAACAACTTAATTTCCTTCATCATTAAAAACTACATTTCTGGGGCTGGAGATGTAGCTGAGTGGTAGAGTGATTGCCTAGCATTAATGAGGCCCTGGGTTCAATTCCCAGTGTTTTAGTCAGATTTTTGATAGCTGTGACTAAAAGACCCAATCAGAAAAATTATACCTGAGAAAAGGGTGGTTCCATTCAAGACTCATAGTGAGGTACAACCACATGGCAAAGAGTGTGGCAAAGGGAAGCAGCTCACATGATGATCAAAATGAGCAGAGAGAGACTCCACCTGTCAGATACAAATACATACCCCAAAGCCACACCCCCAATGCCCAACCTCCCTCAGTCAATGGTAATTGCTTTCAAATACTATTCAATTAATCCCATCAGGTGATTAGTTCACAGATAGGGCTAAAACTGTAATGATCCAATCATTTCTCTTCTAGACCTCTTGCATGAGCTTTTGGGGACACTTCACATCCAAACCATAACACCCAGCAACATCAACAACAGCAACAAAAAAACTACACATCTTCTTTTTTCCCTGATCTGCTGCTCCAGACTGATGTGTGTCTTAAATCAGTTCCTGAGAAGCAGAAGTTGAGACATGTGTTTGAATGCACATAATTAATCGAGGGAAGACTTTTAGAGAAAATCTTAAGAGAGGGTGTGGAAAAGGATAAGGAAGGGGGAAATGCTAAGCAAGAATGTGAATTTAGGTCACGCCTATCATTGCTGATCTACATGTTGGGGAGAAGAGAGATGACCAGAATAAACTGCTCTGATTCATTGTCCATATTTGAGGCAAGAGGATTACATTTAAAACATGTTACCAGGGCCTTCCCTCAGAATTTGGGCAGATGTGTTATTATATACAAGGGGCTCCAATCAATCTAGGACAATTTTCCATAGCATAAATGATATCCATTTTTAGCAGACAACACATAAAGCAGCTCAGAAAATGGACAATGGCCACAGGACCAGGAAAAAGGAATCATTGTGGGGCACTATCCAGACATAGCTGTTCTGGAATTTTATGGTCAAAATCCATGAGACAACTTATAAGAGGATAATTACTGAGAGAACTACCATCCACACCAATGCTGCAATTAGTACCAAGGTTGTAATTAACACAATTATAATTTCCCTCTTTTACTACCACTTTTAGATTCCCCTCACTCTTGGATAACATATTTTTTGGACTTGAGGCTTTCAAGGTAACATGACTCAGACCCCAAATTTGGAGGAACTTGGTGTCCATACTCAGGTTATGCTGTCCTCTGATATGGATGCTGTACCTGCTCAGTTACACTTAAAACTGTCCATGTGAGTACCATCACAATAGATCATCTGCATATCAAATATATTTCTTTCTTCTCCAGTCACAAAGCAATAGTCCTTCCTCCTGATGATGATAAAAATTGATTATACCTGGCAGTCCATATACTGGCATATGCACCCCAAAGTAATACTATGACACCCCTAGATTTAAACTCAGTGGGGCTCTTATTGTGTTTCTTGTTGGAAGTTTTCTCTGATAATGAGTGTCTCTAGGGTTTTAGTTAAGAAACTCATGAATTCCTCAAGTCAGGACCTAGGGAATTGGTAAATATCCAGAAATATAAGCAATGAATTTCTGTTATTAAACCAAAGTAACATGTGGGGACACTTCTGCTTTCACCATTATATAGATTCTTTTTTTTTTTTTTTTTTTTTTTTTTTTTTTTTTTTTTTGTACCAGGGATTGAACCCAGGGGCACATAACCAATGAGTCACATCCCCAGTTGTTTCAGTCAGCTTTTTCACTGCTGTGACTAAAGGACCCAGCCAGCCCAATTGTAGAGGAGAGAAAATTTATTTGGGGGCTCACTGTTTCAGAGGTCTTAGTCCCTAGAAGGCTGGCTCCATTTCTTAGGGCTCGAGGTGAAGCAGGACATCATGGCACAAGACTGTAGCAGAAGGAAACAGCTCACACTGCAATCAGAAAGCAGAGACAGAAAGATTCCACTCACTAGATACAAATATATACTCAATGCCATGCCCCAATTCCCACCTCCTCTAGCCACACCCTACCACTTCAGTTGCCACTCAGTTAATCCCTATCAGGGGATTTATTTAGTGGTTGGGTTAAGACTCTCACGACCCAATCATTTCTTCTCTGAACCTTCTTGCATTGTCTCACATGTGAGCTTTTGGGGGACATCACATCTAAACTATAACACCAGACCTTTTTATTTTTCTTCAATTTTCAGACAATGTCTTACCAATTTGTCCAGGACCTCGCTAAACTGCTGAGGCTGGGATTGAATTTGTGGTCATCCTGCCTCAGCCTCTCAAGTCACTGGGATTACAGGTGGGAGCCAGAGTGCTCAGCTAGATCATTTTAACTGTTGAAGACACAGTGCCGCAAAATAGCTGTTGTCTTACGGAGTATGCTCATCCTGAAGATCAGTGCCTTTGCTTACAAGACATTATTTCTTCATTTTAAAAATGCAGCTAGTTCACTGTTCTTTCAGGCAAGCATCTCCAAGATTGTGCACTGGGTGATGAGACCAGCGCTTACTAACTTTTAAGCTCACTGCTATACTAACTTTACTATAAAATTATGCCTTTGCTAAGGTGACGATTTGCAATATCCCAAGCCAGTGAGAAATGTCTCTTGCTGAATGGAGGCCCTGAGGAGATGTGCAAACCCCAACCCCAATAACAATAGTAAATTAGACAAATTTATCAAAAAAAGTTTTAGTTCTCCTGAACTAAAAAAAAAAAAAAAAAAAAAAAGGTCCAATAAATTGAGAAGCATTTATTTAAGGGAAAATAGTAAATATTGTATAAAAACCATGGGATTCTATGGGTTTTTAACCTAGACTGATTCCATCTTACATTCCTAATCTCCAGAAAAGGTAGTTCTACTGGGGCAGGACAAGCTGTGGAAACTAACATCTTCATTGCTAGAGAGCACTAATTTAATTAGGAAAGGGGCATGATAAAACTCTGATCAAGATCTCTGTTGAAAGTTGTACTGATCTTGATGGCAACTAATCAGGGCAGGCCAATCTTGCAGTGGCCTGAAGTTTTGATACTGATAGATCAAATACTAGTCAAGCAGACATTCTAGGAATTTATAAAGGAGTTGTAAGAAATGAGAGATAGCCATCATGGACTTGATACGCCACCACATAGCCCAGATACTCCAGGTGGTCTCAAAGGCAATTCATACATATGCTCAATGATGCACACAAGCAGGAGAGACTGGAGAGAGCCCTAGATATCCACACGCCCCTAAACAAACAGGAACTGTGTGCTGTTGCATAGAAGATATGACAAGATCCAGCATAAGGTAAAAATTAGGATAGATTTTTAAACTGCCTGAGATTTCAAAGAGTAGCCCAATTTTTATATAAATGCACTGGCAAAGAATGAATTAAGGTGTTCAAGCACAATTCCTCCCCAATCACTGACTGTCTTATTAAGTTACATTAACCCAACTGTGACCATTAGGATATCCACTTTAATAATGAAAATAAGAAAATGAATAGATAAGTAAAAAGATACATCTCTGACTACATACTGTAGAAGAAGCAGACACTATAGAATTAGTGTGGATAAGTTGTGTGTGTGTAATTTTTTTTATAAACAAGCAGACAACAGCTACTTGTAGATTCATCAGGAATGGGTGACAGAATCCAGAGTTGCTAAAATACATTATATAAAATGTTTTCAACAAAATATTATGTAGCATGGAAGGAAAAAAAGAAGGAATATGTGACATATGTATAAGAAAAAACAGGGAACATTGTAGGACCAGATGTTGAACTTTGCAAAAATCTCAAAGCATATAAATATACTCAAAGACCTAAAGAAAACCATGTATAAGAAATTAAAGGCAAGTGTGACTATGACTCATCAAATAATAAATAAAAATTTAAAAGATTATGAAAAGATTATGGACATTGTGGTATTGAAAAACACAAATCTGCTAAGCATGATGGCACACGCCTGTAATCCCAGCAACTTCAGTAGGATGTAGCAGGAGCATGGCAAGTTTGAGTCTGGACTCAGTAACTCAGCAAGGTACTGAGCAACTCAGGGAAATAAAAAGAGCTAGGGATGTGGCTCAGAGATTAAACACCCCTGGGTTCAATCCCTGGAACAACAACAACAACAAAAAATCCAAAATATAAAATGTACTAGAAATATCTAAAATGAAGATGCAATGTCTGAAAATCAGTAATGAAAGAGGAGTAACCTTACAAAGTTGAAAACAATTATAAGAGAATGATATGAACATTTTGCCAACAAATTAGACAATGTGAATAGAATTATTAGAAATGCTCAAATTACCAAATTTTACTCAAGAAGAAATAGAAAATCTGTATATATCTATAGCAAGTAAAGAAACCAAATTAGTAATTTAATATCTTCCCAAGTTAAAATACCAGACTTTATTCATCAATAAAATTCCTGTGGAATAAATTCTGTAAATTTCCTTAAACACTTAGAGAAGTAATCCTATACATAAGCTCTTGCAGGAGATAGGAGAGGATATTTCTCAAGTCCTTATGATATCTGTGTAATTACCTAGATACTAAATCTAAACAAAGCCTTTATAAGGAGTTTACAGAGCATTACTACTCATGAATGGACCAAAACCCCTCTGAAATATTAGCACACCCAAACCAATAATATATAAAAGGGATTATACTCTATGATCAAGAGTGATTTACTTCAGGAATGTCAGATTGGTTTAACATTTGAAAATCAATCAGTACAATATAACATATTAATAAACTAAGGACAAAAAATATGGTCATCCAAACAGATACATAAAAAGCTTTTGACTACATTCTCTCTTGATGATAACATATTTTTTGCATTTTTATGTGTTTTATATTTATTTGAATATCAGTCATCTGTGAAAGAAGAGTAGAGACAAAATAAATAATATTTATGCTCAGAAAAAGCTGTGCTTCTTCTCTCATGCTGCTTTCTGAGGGTTAAGTCAGCCCTGTCAATAGTTGAACTGGTTCTGGGATTTGTTTTTTATTTGATTAGAGTAAGTTCACCACCTCATGCTTTTAACTTCATTCTTTGCAGAGGTCTGTGGGCCTGGAAGGTTTATTTCCCTTTTCATGCTTACCCTGAGTAAGGCCCAGAATGTCTTTCAATTACCTTTTGGTTCTCCTTTTCTTCCCCCGCCCCTCAGATTTATGAAGATATAATTGACAAATAAAAATTGCATGTATTCAAGGTATGTAACATGATAATTTTATATGTATATACATCATAAAACTATTAATATAATTAATTAGCAAATCCATTACCTCAGGTGTGTTGGGGGGGCAGGGTATAAGGATCCTTGAAATCTACTCTCAGCAAGTTTCAGTTAAACAATACAATATCATCAATTATAATCCAGGCTGTTACATTAGATCCCCAGAACTTATTCATTTAATAACAGAAAGTTGTACCTTTTTACCAACATTTGCCATTTCCTGCACCACCATTATCCAATCCCTGGCAACCACCATTCTATCCTTTACTTCCATGGATTTGACTTCTCTAGATTCCTCATGTAAGTGAGACCACAGAGTTCTCCCTCTTCAAACTCAGATTTCAGGAGAGACCCAATTCCTGTGACTCAGAAAGGTTTTAATCAGCTCTTCTTTCTCTCTGCTGGAGACAAGATGGTGAATGGGCTAAGTAGGTAACCAACCCCCAGAGTGCTTGTGAGTTTTCAGTTTCTCCTAGTCCTCGTGTTGGTTCTACCTTAGATATCTCCATGCCCTTCAAGCCTTGCATTTCAGGGTCAATCTCCGTCAGTGCGCCTACCCTGACCTAGTCTCTTTATTGGTACCTAGTGAAACATTCTAGAGGAATTGGATTGTCAGCACATTGACCTTGCATCATATCACATTATGTTGAGAATTTTTTCCCCTCTGTTTACAGCAGTTTCTTGATCTTCCTGTCATTTTTGCAATGATCAAAGCAGTAATTGTCAGTGGCTTCTCATTTAAGAGATATCATTTTTTAAAAAGGTTTCATTAGACTTTTTTTTAATGCTATCTCAGCACTCTAATGGAGTTTTTAAAAACTTTGAATTTTTAAATGCTCCCCAGTTAATTCTCAATGTCATACTGGGAGACAAATTCTCTTGTGACTTTCTACATCCTAAATTGAATGAAAGGCATGTTTCACTGATTTTTGCCTCATTAAAATTTGTTTTCTCCTACTTAATTTGGGTTTATTGTGCATATAGTTCTTTAGTTTCTTAAGGTTCAAACTTAGAATGGTGATTTTATGTTTCTCCTAAAGAGACTTTGTATTTTTCAAAGTCCTACTGAGAAACAGAACCAATAAGATAGATAGATAGATAGATAGATAGATAGATAGATAGATAGATAGATAGATATAGATATAGTTATAGTTATAGATATAGATATCATGAGAAATTGCCTTCAATGAGTATGGAAACTGAAAAGTCCCACACTCTGCCATCACAAGCTAAAGACTCAGGAAAACTGGTTGTATGGATAGGAGAAGATTAAATGAGATGTCCAGCTCAAGTAGTAAAGCAGGAGGAAGGGAGGGAGGGAGGGAAGGAGGAAGGAAGGAAGAGAGAGAGAGAGAGAGAGAGAGAGAGAGAGAGACACCAAGGAAGTATGGGTTGGGGGTAAGAATTCCTTCTTGCATCAAGACTGGGTGATTTCCACACATATCAGGGAGAACTATCCCCTTTTCTCACACCAATTCAGATACTTATCTCCTCTGAAAACCCTCTGATATACAAAGTCAGAATTGATGTTATCTGGCCATGTTAAGATTCAAGACTTAAGAGGTCACATAAAACTAACTATGTCAACCTATTCACCATATAAATTGCTTTAACTTCATCCTGCCACTTTATAATAGTTGAGTAGTTGCAATAGCTGCAAAAGTTGGGTAAGTTATGATTTTTAACTTTTTTATACTTCTAAAATTCATAATTTAGAAGTGCATTGCTAATTTTGTGAATTTCAGGATTTTATAGATCTCTAACTAGGATTAATTTTAAATAAATTATTTTATGGTCTAAGAGCATAGGAGTTACGATTTTAGATTTTTTTGAAGTATACCCATTTGCTGTTTTAGTCATTCTACCAATTACTGAGAGTGGGATGTTAAAGTCTTCAACACTATATAACAGTGCACTTATCAATTTTTGCCTTTAGTTTTAGTTTGTATTTAAGCCCGCCCTTATATATGTACATTTAACATTTTTATGTTCTACTATTTTCACAACCCTTTCATAATTTAACTATATTATTTGTTTCTACTTTTGGATTTGATTTCTATTTGGCTTATTTTTAGTGTCATTGTCTGCAAGGTGTGTGTATTCTCATCCATTGCTGTTTTGTTTGTTTTATTTTTATTTTTTGTTGTTACTAAGGATTGAACCCAGGAATTTTGTTTTTTTTTTTATTTTTTTTTAACCACTGATCTACAACCCCAGCCCATTTTACTCTTTACTTTGAGACAAGGTCTCATAAAGCTGCCCAGGCTGGCCTCAACTTTGTGATTTCCCTTTTCTGGGCCTCCTGAGTAGCTGGAATTTACAGGCATATATCACTGTGCCTGGCTCATTCATTACTGTCTGACTGATATGAATCTATATTTGAAGTTATTCTTTTGTAGAAAGGATGTGGTTGTTTCATGGACTTTAAGTCTGGTGAAACATCCTCTGCCCCATAATTGAGATGTTTGAGCCCTTTACATTTAATATTATCATCAACATGATAGATTTAAGCCTATCATGTTGCTGTTTATTTTATTCCTCTGTCCCTGTTGTGCTATTTGGGATAATACTTTTTTTTCTTGTATTTCATTTTAATTTCTCTGTTAGATTTTGACTATACCTTTCTCATTATTTTCTTAGTTTGCTACAGAAATTATAATATGCATCTTTATCACGTTCTACTTCAAGATAATATATTTCTACTTCATGTACAAGACCAACATATTACAACTGCATGAGTTCTATTTACTGGCCTCCTATTCTTTGTACTATTTTTTTCATATAATTTACTTCTCTATGCATTATAAAATCCTCGATATTTTTGTTATTTTATTTATTTATTTATTTATTTGCGGGTACTGGGGATTGAACTCAGGGGCACTCAACTACTGAATCACATCTCCAACCTATTTTGTATTTTATTTAGAGACAGGGTCTCACTGAGTTGCTTAGTACCTTGCTTTTACTGAGGCTGGCTTTGAACTCACCATCCTCCTGCATCAGCGTCCTGAGTTGCTGAGATTACAGCATGCTCCACCTTGCCTGGCCCTTGTTATTGTTTTTAAACAGTGATTATCTTTTAACAATTTTATTTTTAAATAATAAAAGATCCCTTTTTACTTGTTCAGACATTTACTATTTTTGGTGCTCTTTACTTCTTTTACCCATTAGTTTCTCTTTTAAATTTTTCTTGAGCCCTCTTTATTATCTTAATCCAAAGAATAGCCTTCTTTGACACTTCTTTTAAAGAGGTCTTGCTGGTGCTCAGATTTTATTTAGTCGATATCTTTATTTCATAGTCACATTTGAAAGATACATCTTCTGGATGTGGAATTCTGACTAAATGTTTCATTTTCCTTTCAACACTTTACAGATCTTATTCAATTGTATTTGTAACTACAAATACATCTGTTGTTTCAGATGTTGTAGCTGTTTTCATTTGATTGTGTATAATGTATCTTTTGGATCTGCTTTTATGATATTATTTTTTTCTATTGTTTTTAATACTTGGATTACAATATTCCTAGGTATAGCATTCTTTGTATTTATCCTGTTAGGCTTTATTAAACTTTAGATTTAGAGGCTGGTTTTTCACCATACTTGGGATTTTTTTAAATGTAATTTCTTCAAATGTGTTTAATACCCATTATCTTTCTGTTTGGGCTCAGTTAATCTATGTTAAACTGGTGGGACTTTGTCCACAAATCACTGAAGTTCCCTTAAATCCTTTTAATCAGTATGTAGTTCAGATTCATTAATACATTTTCAACTGTCTTCAAGTTTCCTGCTCTGATTCTCATTTGTATTTAAGTTCATCCTTCAAATATTCATTTTATATATGCATCTTTATTGAATACTTATTGTACATAAATAAATATATATGAATATGTATATATACTTTGTGTGTGCGAGCACACTTAGGTTTCTAGAATTTGTTTCTTCCTTTTACTAATAATTTTCATTTATTTGATAATATACTCCTTTATTCACTCATAATTACCACATTCTGGAAAATCTTGAATTTATTGATATAGCTGTTTTAAATTTATTATCTGATATTTTTTACATCTGGATTTTCTGCAGATCTATTTCTACTGATTACCTCAAACTCCTTTGATTTTGGGTCACATTTTCACATTACTTTGAATAAATAGAATATATATATATATATATATATATATATGTACATACACACATGCACACACACACACACACACACACACACACACATATATATACACACACGTATACATATATATAGTGTTGATGGATCTTTATTGTATTCATTTATTTATATATGGTGCTGACAACCAAACCCAGTGGCTCACATATGCTAGGCAAGTGCTCTACCACTGAGCCACAACCCCATTATGTTGATGTTATGGGTTGAACTGGGCCCCTAGAAATTCATATGTTGAAGTTCTAAACCCTGATGTCTCAGAATGTGACCATATTTGGAGATAAAGTCTTAAAAGAGCTAATCAATTTAAAATGAGTTTATTAAAGAGTTCCTAATACAGTACAAAAGATGTTCTCACAGAAAAGGAAAATTTGGAGACAAGTACACACTCAGACAGAATGCCATGTATAGACTGGAGACTTGCTGCCACAAGTCAAGGAACTACAGAAGCAAATAGCTGCATGAAGCACATTCTTTGCTTACAGTCCTTGTGAAGAACTGAGTACATTGATTTTGGACTACTAGCCTCCGGAACTTTGAGACAACAAATCAGCAGCCTTAGCAAACTAATATGGCTGGATATTGTGAATGATGTTTTAGAGATAGTCTAAACAAATTCAACCTCTCTTACCGGTATAAATTTTGTTCTGGCAGTTAAGTTACTAGTGAATCATTTCAATCCTATTGGGCTTAGGTTATTTCTTTGTTGGGAGGAGACCCTTTCAATTGTGTCTTTATTTAAAGGGTACAATCTTTACTCTAGGGTATAGTGGAGTTTTTTTTTGTTTCTTTCGGGTTTATTGTTGGTACTAGGGATTGACGCCAGGGTGCTTTATCACTGAGCTACATCCTGGTCCCTTTTTAATTTTATTATTTTTAATTTTGAGACAGGGTATCACTAAATTGCTTAGGGCTTCCCTACCTTGAACTTGCTAATCCTTCTGCCTCAGCTTCCAGTGTGGCTGGGTGTACTGTGCCCAACATAGTTGTAACATCTAATGTCTAACATTTCTGGGACCACAACTGATTGCCTGATGTGCTCAGCATGATTGATAACATTTGGCTGGTCTTCACTTACAGTTTCTCTCTACAGTTATGCCTTCTGTTATCTCTTTTAAGATTGTTTTCCTAAAGCATGTCTTTCTACAATGATTCAGGGATTATCAACCTATATATGCATGGGCCAGCTATTGGCAAAAACATACAGGGAGCTCCCTCACACACCAGATTTGTGATTTCCCTTATATTAGAATTTGTATCTCAGACATCCTGAGCCACAAATTTCAGTCCTTTCAGAAGACCTAAGCATTCATTTCTTCTTCCTCAGGTCAGCATGCATTATATTTTACCTGTGGTCTAACTACCCACACTGTGATCTGAATGGTGTTCTAGGAAGAAATCCCCTTCATTCTTTACTCCTCGGATCAGCCCAATAACATGCCCTATATTGATCCTAACATTTGTGTCATGGTACAAATAGCATTCTAGGCTGAAAGACAAATCCAAGAAGTGTTTACCTTATGAATTTCCCTTTGTTTATAGACAGTCCTGTCTTCCTGTTTGTTACTCAATACCAAAAGGAGATGCCTGATTAATAGTTTCTCATGATTAGTAGGTAAAACTGATACCTGTTACTCCATCATGATAGCAGAAGTTTGTTTATTCATCTATCCCTCTATCTGTCTATCTATCATCTATTATCTATCTATCTCATCTACCCATTCATCCCCAGGATTAAGAAAGCCCTGCTTGACTTTATTTGATACAGATATTGGTCTTCCTGTTAAATCATAAGACTTCAACTGAAATGAGTCTCTAGCTTTTAGATTGGAGCTACATCATTAGTGATTCTGGTACTCTGATTTTTAGACTTGAACTGGCACTGTGCCCCAATGGCCTTCTGGAGTCTCCAGCTTGCCTACTTCAAATCTTTGTTTTTATAAATGTTCATACTTATGTGAATCAATATAATAATGAATTCTGTTTCTCTGGAGGACAATGAATAATAGAAGTTTTGATATTGGGAGTTCTATAGGAGCGTGGTTTTAAAGACGAATTTTTAAAATTTAGTTTAGGAATTTCTGAAATTGATTCTTTAATCTGCTTAAATTTAAAGGCATAAACCACTTTATTACCATTAGTAAGAGAACACTTAAAGCACATGGAAAGTTTTGGCAATAGAGATAAACAAAATATCAATTTCTTATCAGAAGGAAGGGTCTTGGAGACTGTTATACTTTCAAATACTTTTGTCAAATTAGGGAATATAATGAGATTATCTGGCTGATCCTAATATCACTGGTCAATGAGAGAAGAAAAGAATGATCTTGAATTTGAATTCCAAGATCAAACCTGAAAGAATCCAAGTGTGCCCTAAAGGAGACATATATCTCCTGCAGTTGCTGAGCTTAGATTGTTAAAAGTTAAATATGAAATCTTACTCTGATTGTGGCTGGATTTCAATGTAATTTGAACTTCTAGCCTTTAAAAATGCTTACTGTTAAAGGAAAAGAATGCTGAAATTTCCAAGGGGCATGTGTGGGAAAACCTTGATGAAGCAGGGGCCCTTGAACCTCTAAATTCTGATGGCTATCCTTGCCAATGGAAGTAGACTCCCTGCATGGTTCCTCAGTCCTATTCTCAGGACTACTTCTAGCATCCATTTGTCTGAGGCTTGGTTATCCACCCTTCTCTGAGATTAGCTTTGTATTTCCTGAGACACTAATGAAATTGAGGAAAATTTGGAAATTTTTGTCAAAGCTTAAAACTTTGATAAAATACTTAGAATATCTTAAGTACCTGGTTTATGAATAAATCAGTGGTGTTCCACATGATCTACCAATTTCATAATCCTTTTCATTACTATTTATTCCATAATCAAGTGTTGATGATACTGCATGAGTACATGTATCTTCTTCTATTACAGCTTCCAGATTGGTAAATAAAAATACAGGCCACCCATGTAAAGTTGAATATCAGATAAACAATGGATAACTTTTTAGTGTTCATATGTGTTACATATAATTATGTATCAAGCATGGAATAAACATATTGATTAGATATATTTATATAATAGTATAAGTATATATTTATGGATCACACATGTATGGGACATGCATGTTTGGATTATACTTATGGAACATACATATATGTGAAAATTTTATAATAAAAATATTATTCATCTGAAATTCAAATTTAACTGGGTATCTTGTATTTTACTTGGAAGTCCTGTCTTATATCTTATATCTTTCCTGTTTTGCACCTAGGTGAAACACTTTTAAAAGTCTTAATAATTATATATCTAGTCTGTCAGAGTCTACCTGTAGTCTACTTGCCACCAGTGATGATCTGTGCCATAAGCTATCCAACTTCACATTCCTATTCCCAGGATTACTTCTACCACCTGTTGTCTGAAACTGGGTTAACTAAACTTGAGGCTGTGTTTCCCACCTTGACCAAACATCCTCCACGGAGGCCCTACCTCTTCAAAATTTCACCAATGCCCTATAATGCATCTGAAAACCAAGCTTGTCATGCATGGATACTTGGGGAACACTCATCCAAACCATAGCCCTTTTCAAAACAATTCAATTTTTACCTTTCATATTTAGAAAAAATTTTTTGGTTTCCCTATTCAAATGAAAATGTCTCTTCTAAAATAACCAGTTACTTTGTTAATTGTTTCACTTCACTTAAAAAATAAATGTTTCATTCTCACAAGCACATATCGAATATTTATTATGGTTCTCATTCATCCAACCTTTCTGATCTCTTCATTTGGCGTATCCTGCCCTCTAAATTTCATCTGTTCTGTCTTTAACCTTTGAGTCTACCCACCACTCATTGAAAACTACAAGGGGTACTTCCATTATACTTCTATCACTGCCACCTACTTCACGTTTCTCATTTTCTTTCTTTCTTTCTTTCTTTTTTGTTTGTTTGTTTGTTTGTACCAAGAATTGAACCTAGGGGCACTGAACTACTGAGCCACATCCCCAGCCCTTTTTTGAGACAGGGTCTCACTAAGTTGCTGAAGGTCTCACTAAAGTGCTGAGGCTGGCTTTGAACTTGTGATCCTTCTGTCTCAGTCTCACGAGCCTCTGGGATTAAGAGTGAGCACCATCACTCCTGGCCAATTTTTGCTTTTTGGGGGGCCTTCATATTCACAATACATACCTAATGAATATTCCATTGATAATTTAAATATAAAACAAAGTATAGTTTCCTCTCAATACATACTTCACTTATTAATATTAGATAATAGACTATAAAATTCAGAACTATGGAATTTTATCTATTAATTATCTTTTCTGATCTTAAGTAATTAACCATGTACTTCTAAAAACATTTCAAATCCATCCATGTTTTCAAGTCCGTGGTGTTATACTGGAGGGGTGATGGTGTCATTTCTCCATGCAATTATCGAAGGACTGTCTGATGGAGTTTCTGTCATGTTTTAAACTGTAGCTTTGCAATATTTTTGGGTATCAGTATCCACTGCTGGGTTATCTACATTCAGTCAAAAATAGAGAAGGAAAATGGATGACTATGCATGCTTTATTGTCCAACTCTAGATAGTGTACCTTTCCTTTACATACGGTTTAGTGGTAAGGAATTTGTTTATATAATCACTATATATAAACAAGGGAATATGGTCTAGATGGTACCAGAATGGAAATTCTTTAAAGAACAACTTGCCAGTTTCAGCCAATGCCTGTATTTTAAGCAAATAAATACCCATTTCATCCTCTTTCTGCAGTTAGAACACATTCAATCTCTTCTCCAGGAGAGATGGCTCAAGGTCCATTCTAATTACTGCATCTAGATCAAGGTCCTTAATTTCTAGATAATGCACATTTTTAAATTCTGTTTTTGGTGTGTGCTAAGAATTGAAAATAAATTATCTCTGTTCCTTTCACCCCTCAACACACACACACAGACACACACACACACACAAGAACTCCTTTAGAAAAGTAAAGTTCTCATTTGCAAGGAGTAAAATGAGAGATTCTTAAGTCATGGTGCACAGTAATTCTGAAATTCCTTTTGATGTATGTAATTAGACCCCCCTACATCAAAAATGAAGGGAAGCTTTGATTGCACTCTGATTATACTTCATGGGAAGAATTCTTTTATTTATTGCTTTATCTCATTCCAGTGTATTTTTCTGTGTACCTTATTCACAGTGACCATGACAACAACATGTTTTGTGAGGATTCCATTGATAGTACTTTACCAGACAACATCTTGCCAGTCCACGTTTGTTATCAATTAGTCAAAAACATTTTAGTGTGATGATGTAGTTTCATTGATAATACGCTTTTCTCAATACATTTTTGTTCTTGTCTTCCTGCATCCAGCTAGTTCATGTGCCAGAAAACACATCCAAAGTTATTTCCTAGACATGATTCTCAAACCTGATCATTATTGGTTTCATCAGTCTCATTACGCATTTATGGTGGCCTTGAGGCTATCTGAGAAAATAGACTTGATTGGAAAGGCTAAATTCATAATCAGAACTTTACTGCTAGATTTTTTTCCCTCTGTATAATCTTTTCTTTCTTGGCATCTTATTCATTTATTTATTTAACATTTGAGATCTAGAATTATTCTTCTTTTTGTAATCTTGAAAAACTGTATAAATCTGGACTCTGTAATTTCCTTCTTAATTTTTGGCAAGCAAATCAAATCCTACAGGAGCTTTTATTTTCCTACTAATAACCATTCTCCAATCAAATCAATCACTGCTTGGTTTTGGGTGCAGTACTACCCAACTCTCAGGTACTAATAATGTCTATTTAGGGAAGTAATCCTAGCTATTGTAACAGACGAACTCCAAATTCCAGTGGGTTAATACAGCATAAATTTAATTCATGCTCATATAAAGTCCAGTGTATGGAGTGTGGAAAACTCTATTTAGTCAAAGAAACCACAGTCAAAAGCTGAGACTCTGACAGCTTCACCATATTTGGCAAACAACTAGGCTGCCTCTGCCAGTTTTCTTTCTGAAATGCAAATCTAGTAATATCATTTTTCTTGTCAAAGTTTTATTATTAATTCTGTATTACCTTGAGAGTAAAATTCAGCCTCCATGACAATCTAGATAAAAATATCTTTGTTTTGAACTCTATTACTTCTCAAACTATGAAGTCAGCTTTATAAAGCTGCTTAAATATACTTGCATTTTCAATCTCTTTTCTTTATCATGTAATGTTTTCCTTTTGGAATTCTCTCTTACTCCATTACCAATGGGTGCCACCATGTTCATCTGGCAGAATCCAACTCAATGTTACCTCTTCATGAATAGCTTCTCAAAAGCCCTAATCTGGCAAGAACAATTGTCTCTTTGAATAATCCCTTGAAGTTAATTATGGCTTTGTATTAACATGATCTACTCTAAAAGCAAAAGGGCCTGGAACAACAAATTTCAAGCTCTGAAAGAACATGGTTGCCAACCAAGAATCCTATACCCAGCAAAACTAACCTTCAGATTTGAAGATGAAATAAAAATCCTTCCACGATAAAAATTAAAAGAATTTACAAATAGAAAGCCTGCACTATAGAATATTCTCAACAAAATATTCCATGAGGAGGAAACGAAAAACAACAATGTAGGTCAGCAAAGGGAGGAACTACCTTAAAGGAAAAACCATTCAAAGGAGAAAACAAGTCAAGTTAAAAAACAAAAATAAGCCCAAATGACTGGGAATACAAATCATATCTCAATAATAACCCTGAATGTTAATGGCCTAAACTCATCAATCAAAAGACATAGACTTGCAGAATGGATTAAAAGGAAAGACTCAACAATATGCTGCCTTCAAGAGACTCATCTCATAGAAAAAGACATCCACAGACTAAAGGAGAAAGGATGGGAAAAAATCTACAACACACACGGACTCAGTAAAAAAGTGGGTGTTTCCATCCTTATTTCAGACTTCCAGCCAAAGGGATAAAGAAGGACATTTCATACTGCTTAATAGAACCATAAATCAGGAAGACATAATGATGGTAAGTATTTATGCCCTAAACAACAGTGCATCCATGTACATTAAACAAATCCTTCTCAATTCCAGGACTCAAATAGACCACAACACAATCATTCTGGGTGACTTTAACACACCGCTGTCACCATTGGATAGATCTTCCAAACAAATACTCCATAGGTTTTTAAAAAATTGATTCTTATGTAATGTTATATGGAGTCTACAATTTTCCTTAATACCTAGCACAATTCTGGCAGTGAAAAAGAATACAAAGAGTTATTTTTTAAAATAAATTTTTGGGCTGGGGATAGAACACAGTTGGTAGAGTGCTTGCCTGTCAAGCACAAGACCCTGGGTTCAATCCCCAGCACTGAAAAAACAATACAAAACAAACAAACAAACAAACAAAAAAACCTTCAAAATAAATTTTCATCAAGTGTTTGAGAAGAACATTTTAGAGGAAAATCTTTGTTACAAACATCTAAGTAATTGTTAAAATCTCAAGTTAATATATTAATATTTTTTTAAAATGTCCTTCTCAGACTTTGAACTTCTCACTGGCATTCCAAAACTAGTGCTGGCTAACCCAACATAAAAAGCACTGAAAGGGCAGCATGGGATCCTTGTCTTTGAAGTATCTGTGACTGATGTTATAGGATGGAAGATATACTCTGTACTCTGAGCACTTATTCAGAGCCCTAACTTTCCTTTCCAGCTCTTCAGTAGCTGCTGTCAAGTGGTGAGGGAGTGATTCACTGGAATTCTACTTTAGCATCTTGAAAATCCAGTGGACACAGGAACTGAATTATGGTAAATGAGATAATACATAAGAATATAATGTATATGCCCCAGTAGTGTTAGAGATCTTTTGGAAGCTGACAAGTCATTTCAATTTCATTTTGGAATTAGCATAGAATAGCTGTTAAATGGATGAATAAATAAATATCAAACATCAAAATTCCTTGTTCTCCTGAGAAACTGCTCATCAACAAGTGTCTATGATTTCCAATATTTTTTCTCTCAATATGTGCAATCATCATATACAAATAACTCACACAAACCTTTTTTTTTTCCTTCCTCTTTGGGAATACTCTACAAAGTTATTTTATTGAACAACATATATTTGGAGATATAATCTCTCAGGTCTGACTATGGTTTGTTCTTTTTAAATATATAAAATATTTCCAATGAAATCCTTTCAAATAATTCAGTTGAAGCACTTTAATTACTACATTTCCTTTGTATTTGTTTTTAATTATGATTTCAAGCACACAGAGGGAAACTAGTTGAGTATTAAATCACGCGATCAAAAATTTATTATTTAATAACTATTCTTTGGAAAGTGAATGTTTATTTTTGTTTAAATTGCAAGTGAATCATAATGATATTGATGTTTGTAGAACTTAATATTTATACTGTTTGCAGTTTTCAAAACATTTCAGTCTACAGTATACTATTTAGTCATCCGAACAAGCAGGCAAGAAATTTTTTTACTTTATGTCTAGAGAAAACAGATGTTTAAGAAATCTGAAATGATTTTTTTCCTAAGATGATGTAAAGAGTAAGTTGTTGTATAAGGAATAAAACTCACATCTGATTCTAGGGCTTCAATATTTAAACAAAAACAAAAGACAAAAAAGAACTTCAAAAGCTAACTCCAGGAAGAGACTGGTACTCTCTCATTCCCTGAGGCTTCGAAGATGAGGAGTAAGTTCTGCCAATTCTAACTGTCTCATTTATTCAAAGAGATAGACTAGAAAGCTCACAAATCTTTGGGGACCTACTCCAAAGGCACCGGATTTGGCACAGAAAGCATCCCTAAAGCACAAATTGGAATAGGAGCAAGGAAAAGCAAACATTTGCAGTGACTGACTTTTATTTTAAGGCCTTTTTTATTATGATTTTATTAAAGCGTTTGCAGTAGCATCAAGGACCGGGACAAACTCAAGCAGAGAGGCCTTTGGGATGGGGTTATGGCAAGTTAAAGTTTGGCCTATGGACACCAAAAGCATCTTCCTGTGTTGTAAAAAATAATAAAATTGAGTCAGATGAGGCATTCGGGGATAGTAAATCTAAGGTCTGTATCTCTGCCAAAAGATGCAATAGAAACAGCCACGTTTCTCCCAACTCTGCTGTTTGTGTGGTTGCCAAATTCACCAGTGTAATGTCCATTAAAATAACATCTTTGGAAAAATAGCACAGTGTCAGTGTTGTCTGTGAGAATGAGAGAAACTGAAAGAAGAAAATGGCATTTGTGACAATCTCTAACGGAGTAACTGCAGGAAATCGAACTTCAAAAATTCATTGTAATCAGTGGGTAAAAGTAGAAAAATATATCAGACCAAACTAAGTCAAATCATTGAATTCAATCACAATTCAAAGATAGAGAATGAAATGGATCACCATCTCATTGATTCATGACTCTGTTACGATATTTATTTTTCAAAACTATAGTGGAAACTGTTGTACATTAATTTGTGATAAGAACCTTCACTTATGATCTGTTGTTCTACATTCAGCATCTCTGGCTTTTCAAAATTGTTGATATAATCACTACATGTTGGTGGAGTCGTGTCATGCACCCTTGAGTCAATTCTTTCTCAAAATGCAAGATTTGTTTTAGTAGCTCATGACATCTATGGTGACCATTTGCTCTTGAACTTGCCTTTCACTCCCTCAGAGGCATCATCCTCTCTGACTCCCCAGTGTCTGAATTCTCTTAGAATTTTACTTATCAGAGTAGTGTGCCCAGCTGTGACAACTCTGATGTGTGCTTCTGGACACCTATCTACCCACCTCCTCTGTGAAAATGTACCTTGCATTTAGACATGGTTTAGGATTTTGGTAAATGTTTATACTAATATTCCTTATTCCCCACTATTTTTAAACATCCCTTATTTTCCACATTATAAATTCCCCTCTTATAACCTAGTCTTGTCATATTCCCAGAGCTAGTTTTCTTCTCAGTGCTGACCTTCTCCAGTGTGACTTGTAGATAAACCCATTTTGACTCCCTATTATTTAGATGATAGGCAGATGTATTCCCTTTTGGGTAAGATAATACCAGTGATGGTAAATTTTATGTATCAAGGACTCTGGACTATGATGTGCTTTTATATTTGGCAAAATTTATCCTGTATAGTTCCATGAAATTATTTTGGATGAGATTTAATTTTAATCAGTGGGCTCGTGTAAAGTAGACTGTCTTCCAGAAGGTAGTGTCCCCATCCAATCAGTTGAAGATCTGTATAGAACTAAGATAAGCTTCACACAAGCAAAAGAATTCTCTAGCAGACTTCGGATTCTTTTGCAACATTATTTTTTCTTAGATTACTTCTAGACCTATACTAAGGTATCTACTCTATTGGATTTCCAGTTTGCTGGCCTATCTGCAGATCCTGAATTTACTAGTCTTCATAATCTTCTAAACCCAATCCTTATAATAAATATCTTTCTAAATGTATACATATCCCATTGACTCCTTTTCTTTGGAGAACCCCAATACAGTACTATGTTAAAAATGATTTATTTATATTCACACAAGGACAGTACTATAATAAAATGGAAAGGCTTAAAAATTAAAACCGTTCCACTCTTTTATTTCCATAATTGTTTCTCTACAGTTCTTTCATCTCAGTTCATGTAAATTTACTTCTATAAAATTATAATATTTATTGAGAGTATACTTTATAATTTTTGAAATGTGTTCTAATTCTTGCACTCAATTTTAAATAATGGTAACTCTGGATAATTTTCAGCACAATTAGTTTATTGTAATTACTGGAATTATTATAATTTTAAAATTTTATGTGAATTACATATTTTAATATATAAAATAACCATAAACATATATATATATATATATATAATCTCAGTAAATGGGAACTAATAGGTTAAAATTTATAAGGATTTTTAATTATTTTGTAAAAATTGTGATAATGCTCACTTGTCATTATATGTAAAACTATCAGCAGTATTCAAGTATCCATGTAAAATATAACACTAATATTTATTATATTTTGTTATCTATAAAATAATTCATTTATAGATGACAATCAGTGCATTTAAAACAGTTTGATAAAATTTACCAAAATGTCAGATGTCTTAATTTTATTATATTTAAATATTACATCATCCATAATTTAAATAAAAGACTAGAAGTTGAAATCCCAGTTTTGTAATCCTAAACAATTTTGTTAAATTCTTTTTTATAACTTCTAATAAATTGTTATATATTTCCTACTGAGCAATAGTTTCTTCATATTTGATGCATTTATATATAGTGATTTTATTACTGTTACTTGCTAAATATCCTTTTATTCAACCTTTGATATTTTTTAATTTTAATGTAAGAGTGTTCTTCAATTTTTTCTTTAGTTTCCAAGTGCAGGAGTTTTCATTATTATAATTCCTGGCTTCGTCCATGGTTTATAAACTAAATTACTTCCTTATAAATTCTTTAAAATATTCAAAGAATGCTTTGTCCTCTGTGTAATTTAATCACTGAGGTTAGATATAGTATCATAACATCAAAAAGTAATAGAGATTTAGACCTTGTCAAGCAAATACCAAGTGATTGGCTGATGCACTACCTATAGGAAAGCTCTTCAGTAATTCAAATAGAGACCATTTCTGGGGAATTTGACTCCAGCCAGAAAATCAAGTATAAGTTATCAAATGTGGTCTTAGAAGTCTGTTGTATAATATGGACTTAAAAAATGGTTGTATAATATAGACCGAGAAACTTCCATAGCAATAGGTCCAGAGTAATATTACAAATACAGCTCAAATTTCATCTCATACTTTCAACATCCAATAATTTATGTATAGCAGGTTTGATAACATTCATAATAAAACTTGTCTGTTAAATCATGTGTTTTTTTATTTATCAACATTTAATTTTGCATTTACTAATAATTTGGTCTTCTAATACAATAGGTTGGCAAAACCAATTTTATTTTTAATTGGGGACATTTTCATGAAGCTATAAAAATAATGGTATCAACCTTAGATTATAATACTTGAATTAAGAACATCCCCAAAACTATTGGGTGCCTTTCAAATATTGGACTATAAATAAAATAGACAAAATCCCTGCACTTTTTGGACTCACATTTGAAGTTTAGTAACAAAGAGAGAATGAAAATTAATTAATGTAATTATGAAACAAAACCACCTTTTCCCTTATACTAACATGAATTATTTCCTGTTCTTTCCATTTTAATTGCAGTTTACTTTTATCTATCAAATCTTCATTAGTAGGCATTAGTAAATTTTTATAATATGTAATTTGTGAAAAGCAAAATTCAAAAACTAATATATGAAGCCTGTTAATTAAATTTTGATGTGAATTCTGACAAAAATACATTTTTTACATTCTCTTGTATATTTCTTATATTTTTAGATATAGCATCCCAATGCCAGTTGTTACATTTTATTAACAACTTTGTGGTTAAGATAACATATATACATATGCACATATGTATAATCACTCGAGATTATTAAACTTGCAAAATGAAATTTATACCAGATAACAAAACGACTGGGAACAAAGTGGTATATTGGTATAAATATATAATCTAGATTAATATTTGAATGGGTTTCTTGAAGATATTTTTGTTTACTAATTTTCCTTGGGAATTATGTCTTCATGTCCAAATCTGCAACTTAGGAAGTTAGAATTTCTTCCCATTAGAGATACAGTAATAACTTTGTAATTAGTGAAATCATTGTCACACTGCATAATCAGCTCATTGAACCCATACATTATAGTAAGAAAAATAATAAAAAATCCTTGATAGTAGCATAACTGTCCCATTAAAGTCTTGATTAACTTTATAACAATAATACAGTATCTTTTTATTTTTATAAATTAGCAGACAAATTGGAAATATATCAAACAATACTCCTGAATCTTTACAGAAGGGGAGGATGCTTAATTAAAATAATATAATGCTGGCAACATTAATTTCTTATTGTGGGACTTTAACAGCTCACTTTGGAATGTGAGACCAAAATTATATTTCAACAGCTTTATGTTAAATGTTTCAAGGAGTGCCATACGGCCCCTGGGCACTGTATGACATACAGTAGTATCAGAAACAATTGATGTGTGTAATGACAATTTCGAGCATCCATTCCAGATGAGCTGACCCACCCCGATTCCACCCTGCTGCTCCTGTTTGGTCAGCAGGTAACTTTCACCATCTGTTTCTCTGGTAGCAGCTGAACTGTTTTTGTTATTGTACACCTAAATGGTGAAGCATGTTTGATATGAAATAAAACTTGTAGGTCATAGGATATTCTAAGTATTTCTGTTTAATTTGGTAAGACTAATTTTGTTTGAAATGCATTTCCTTTGGTAGTATAAAAAGAGATTTTTTTTTCCTGAGCATAATCAGACCAAGGCATGTAAATTTTTAATAAGAACCATACATATAATTACAGAGATTGCTGTAATTTGCTGTTTGTATTATTAACATCCTTAAGATGATACAATAATCATTCCTTTAACTAAGTACTTTGCATGATTACTAAACTGGCCATGAAAACTAGAAAGCCTCTAGGAAAACATGTATACTCAATTGACTTAAAATGTAGACATAATTTTTACATGTTCTTTGTCTTTCTCCCCAGAAGATCAAAATTTGCATTGAGGTTTTTATATTTTATTAATTTTTAAAATCCTCACAAAATAGAAATTGAGAGCAGTGATTACTGCAGTGAGAAGTCTGTTGTTGATCATTAAGTTTACAATTATGTAAAATTCCTTAGGCTTTGGTAGAAAGCAAAAAAAGATTACTAGATCTAAGTTTATTTTTTTAAAAATATGATTCTGGTATTGATAAAACAGAAATTTCTTAACCATTCATACTTTTCATCTATGTGAGCCCCATAAGGAAGTGGTTCTGATATCGGTCAGGTGCCCTGCCATTGGTTGAAGCATAGTCAAAGATCAGGCACCCTTTTCTCTCCAGCAAGGAGGTAGCCTGTAAATCATTATGGTGCACAAAATACCTTCATCCAATTTTGATAGGCCATCCAAATAAATAGACACCTTGATGGGAAACTTTTAACATCCAACAAGTCAAGTGTTACTTAAAAGACAATTCCTACATTTGCTTCTTTGCATTTGTTAGTGTCATTTCTCTTATAAGATTTGATTATACCACACCTGTTCCAAAATAGATTAAGTGGTTTAAACAGTAAAAACAACAAAGTGTTAAGAAAAATACAGAAAGTCAAATATATGTAAAAGAATCTGCAACGAATGTGTTAACCAGGAGGAATAAACCAGCTATTGTGAATAAGCATTATATTTCTTATGTTCAGGGCAAAAAAAATGATATGATAGGTGACATAATTCATTTCTGTTTGAATAAAGTTTACCAGTTATTTTAATACAATGTGCCTCTAAAAATCAAGAATACTAGTTTTGAGCTATTCTATGAGATACTTCTATGACCTTGGATAATTAATTTTCAACCCAAAATCTTTACAGTGGTCTACAAAATCCCACTTGATCTGGGCCTGTAGTAACTGTATACTCATATCCCACTATTGTTGCTCTCACTGACTTGGAACCAGTCACTGTAGCTTTCTTGCTGGTCCTTAAACATGTCAACATTCTCCAGCCTCAGCTTTTGCAATATGCTCTACCTGTATGATTCTCACTTAAGGAATTTTCACAGTTGGCTTCATCATTTTGTTCAGTTCTTTGATCTAATCTAATCTAATAAGTGAAACTTTCCTTGGTCACTAAATATAAGACAGTATCTACCCATAGGAAGAAATCTCTCTCCTCTCTCCTCTCTCCTCTCTCCCTCTCTCTCTCTCTCTTTTGCTTTAATTTCTCCTACCCTCCCTCTCAAGCATCTTGTGAGAAATTATACCCATTTGTAATCCTACCCTCCTACCTAGTATATAAATTCCATAAGGCACAGGCCTTGTCTAGTTTACATATAATAATTATCTCCAGATCCTAGAATAATGCTGGGCACCTAGAAGATGCTCTAAAAATAGCTGTTTCATGAAAACTTAATACAATAATCACTTAACCAGTGACCTCTTTGTACAAGCATTGTATATGAAGATGGATATGAGACAGTATATACAATATGTTTGATACTAATTATTTTCATGTAATAAATATGTACATTATTCAAACCTTCTTTACCCATTAAAAAACTTCTTTAGCCCTTCTTTACCCCTTATTTACTCATTAAGAAAGTATTGAATTAAATGATCTTTAAGTTTTTTTTAATTTCAAAGTTTCTGTAATTTTATGTTTCTGAGATTAGGTAAGAATACAAATCCTCCTTAATCTATTTACATTTAAATAATTTAACTTCTCTCTCTTTCAAACTTCTTTTGTAAACAAACTTCTGTTTCTAAAGTATGACCTTCAAATTAGACTATGGATTTGTGTAAAAATTTCTTCTTAAAATGAGATTATTCTAACTCTTTCCTTCTCATCTGCATGCTGCTTATCTTGAAGTCTGTGCTAGATACCACTTACTTGTGAAACATGACTTTACTAGACCAGCTTGTAGTGATTACAATGGAAGACTTGTTTGTCAGTTTATTAAATCTTGTTTACAGTGAACAGACAGGTAAACTGGGACATAGAAATGTTGCTTCTTACTCAAAATCTTTAGGGAATTGATGACAAATTTTGATTATGTTCCAATCTGATCCTGCTGGAGATCATGCTCACTCTTTTTATTTTTAAGACCACTCTTTTTATTTATTTTTTAAACCTTATTTTTAAGGTTTCAGTTGAAACCCAAGCTTCAGTTGTCAGAGCAGGGACTTTATGGTTTTAGATAACTTTCAGAGTTTTCAAAATGTTTTTAAAAATTTATTTTATCCTATTGCAATATTTTCAGAAAAGAATGTTTATTTAATTGGACTTCAGTTTATATCATAAATTAGAATCTGTAATTCCTTGTAGAAAACAATGCTTACATAACAATGTGTATATTTACGTATGGGTATATGTTGCTCAGTTTTTTCTAAACACAAAATATGAGCAAAAGAATGGGTAAAGAAAAATGTGATATATATATATATATAAATGAAGTTTTACTCATTCATAAAGAAGAATGAAACTATGTCATTTGCTGGTAAATCGATGAAACTGGAGAACAGGATGTGAGTGAAATAAAGGTCAAATGTTTTATCTCATATGCAGAAGTGGGAGAGAGGGAAAAAAAGGAATTAAAAACCCAACATCTCATGAAAGTAGAAGGGAGACCAATAGGGTAGAGGTTGGAAATCAAGATGGAGGGGGTACAGAGAGGATATGGTCAATTACTGAGGAATGAGGAATGAAATTTACCAAATTATGCTATGTTCAAGCACAAATATGTCATAACGAATCAATGAACCAATTCAACTGATAATAATGGATAATAATAATAGAGGGGAGATCAGTACACTAAAGCAAGTGGATCAGGGGAAAGAAATGAGGGAGGGAAATGGAAGGTACTGGGAAAGAAATTTGAGCAAATTATGTGCATGTATAAATAAGGAATCTCACTAGTATGTATATTATAATGCACCAATAAAAAACTTTTGCACAAATAATTCATTATATTTTCCTCTCTCATCTTTCAAAAAAAATGAACAAAATTGAGACACCACTTATAGCTTTGCATTCCTTTTTTTTTTTTTTTAATTCAACACTTTTGGAGACATTTCCCATATCATTCCGCATTGTTTCTAAGGTTTGCAGGGTACTTCACTTTATAAAGTGCCATAATATTTTAAACTAAGCATGTGTCTGTCCACAGATTCTTTAGGTATTTATTTTATTTTGCTATTTTAATGACAGTATAATGCATAGAATAGGTAGATTTACAAATTACACATATACAACTTTATAAGTAGTTTCTCATAAATTTATGGGCTATTTTCCTCTTTTTTGGTGACCTGCATGTTCCTGTCCTTGGGAGAATTTTTTATTGTTTCAGTCATTTTCTTTTTAAAATTCATGTGAGCTATTTGTGAATCAAGGATATTAACTTAATGTCAGGTGTCATAAATATGCTTTGCCCATTGTCATTGATATTCGATTCTTTGAGATGTAAAAGGACTCATGAAAGTAAGGTTCAAAATTAAGAACTGTTCAAAATTAAGTCTAGTCAGGTACCAGGAGTGCAATGGCATAAATGATATTCAGTAGCTTCAGCAATACAGTTGAAAATATTTTGATATCATGGGAAAATTTCTCATTTCTTGGTTACCTCATGGACATAGAGGTTTCAGGAAATATGATAGGTGTCTCCTCTATTCCACATGGTCATAAAAATTAACCTAATTTAAAGTGCAAGAAAATTGTAACTTGAGAACTAAACACTGATGAAAGAATAAAAGTAATAGTGGTGTTGACAATCCAAAGCCCTCTAAAAATATATAAGACACATAAAGAGGGGAATCCTCTTCATCCTTTTGTTCCTACCTGCACCAACATCAAGAAGTCTGACTCGCCCAGTCTCCCATCTCTCACTCTACATCATTACTACATACTTCATAAATCTCAGTTCTTAGAACAATTCAATTGCACGGTCCTTTTTTTTTTTTTTTTAACTGATCATTATATAGACCTTTTGAATTCCCTTTTCCTAATATGGCTTTTACTATTACAAGTATTTGTAACACACTATTTCCACTTCTATACTTTCTGTCCCTTTTTTTCAATGACAACACAGTTTTCATGGAGTTCACCTAACACTTTTGTTCTTTTATTAGTAGCACAAATTCTCTTTTCTTATTTAACATGATTTTCCCATTGATTTTCTATGTATGTAGATACTATTTAGAATGTTTTCTAGAAACGTTACTTATTAAATAAATGTTGTTATACACATATGAAATCTTTATCTCTAATACAATAACATAATGTTTAATAACTTGTGCAAAAACTCACTTAGAACATTTAAATATGTACCAAAGTAGACTTCTCCTCTTAGCTGCACATATCTGTGTGCCTTTTGACGTTAAGCACGTTTGCGTATATGCATATATGTGTATGTATGTGTGTGTGTATAGAGAAAGAGAGAGAAGAAAAAGCAATGTATTTGGTTCATTTTCTACAATCTGAAAATCTTCAAAAGACATTATTAGAAAACAGTTATATAAGAATATAGAGTGGAATAAATCTCATAAATTTTTCTGAACTATGGAGAATCAGAGAAGATTTAAAATAATCTTTTCACTATCCACAGCCAAGGTTTTAAGCACTTCTTCTGGAGAACTAGGGAATGACCAAGAAGTCACATGGTACTAATAAAAAGAGCCTGAGCTCTGAATGTCTGGAGCCTTGGTTTATATTTGTCTTCACTGTCAACTAGCTATGTCTCATTTACTGTGATATAACAATTTATGTGTCTTATATCTTAATAAGTCTGTTTTCTGTTACTATAGATGAATACCTTAGGCTGGGCCATTTATAAAGAATAAAAGTTTATTCAGTTGTTGATTCCAGAGGCAGGGGACATCCAAGATTTAGTGAAGGTTTTGTTGGTAAGGACTTTGAAAGTCCTGAGGTATCACAGGGTATCACACAGACAGAGGGTATATGAAAAAGAGAGAGTTCATTGGGTTTTATAACAGAACCGCTCTTGAGATAATCCATTTACCCCTTAATCCATGGATTGACTAATCCAATCATGAGGGTAGAACCCTCAGGAACTAATTGCCAATTAAGGGTCCCTTCTTGTCCCATCTATTAATACCTCACAATGGTGACTAATTTTCAACATAAATTTTTGTGAGAATATTCAAACCATATCATCTCAGTTCACTCATTTAGGAAATAGGAATAACAGTTATCTTCACTCATAATGTGTGGATGGAATGAATTAATGTATATAAATTCATCAGAAGGATGTTTGGCATGCAGTAAATGCTCAGTGAACATCTGGTTGTATTATTACTGCTAGGATTTTGTTAAACCTCCAAGGGAGGGACCTGGAGTACCCAGGCTTTTAGAGAACTGCAGACACAGAGAGAGGGCAAGGAGGGGAACACCAATTAGTGGGATGTCAGCTGAAGAGCCTGAGCTTGATTGTTCCCCTGGGACTGAAGCTGTGTGGGGGCACATGGGAAGGCAGGTAATAAGGTGAGAAAGGTAGGCTGGTTGGTATCCAACTGTGACCCATGTAACTGCATATCAAAAAAAAAAAAAAAAAAAATTTAAACATTCTGGCTCCAGGGCCAATTTCTACAATGTTCCCTTTGATAATGACTACCTCTCTTCCTGAAAATTTCCTTTAATGTAACAAATCTTTTCAATCGGTTTCCAATTTTTAAGTGAAGAATGTGATAGACATGGTAGAAGTTTGAAAGGACTAAATGAAATTAAAAGAGGTAATTTCATATAGTCCCTGGCTTATAGAAGTATTCTATAAATGATAGATATTATTAATATTAATTATTTCATTATTGAATGACATCATTATAATTGTCATTTTTGTTATAATTAAACCAAGGAAAACTATAGATGGTCAGATTACATATTTTCATACAGAGAAGAATAAGGAATATGTAAATAAGATTTTTTTAAACTGCAACTGGAAAATATGTTCATTAGATGTGTTTTATCATCTGACTGACACACTGTATGTAGACAAAAATATCTTCAATACATTGATATTGAATGTTGAATCATATATAAATTGTTTTGCCAAAAATTATAAGAGTGAACAATGTTTCACATGGGCATAAGAAAGCTAAAAGAAATAGCATCCAAGTGAATAAGATATCACATCAGCAGCCTAACCATTTCACAGCCTGAAGACAACTGCGATGGAGCCAACACAAGGGCAAGCAGAGGCTGCCAAGGAGCCAGATGCTATTGCTGGAAAGAAAATTTTCTCAGCTCAGCATCTGGGTGTTGTAAATGCAATTGACAAAGAACAAGGACAAGCAGAGATTTTTTTTCGGGGGTGGGGTGGGCAAAATGTCCTTACTGAAACATTGTGTATACTATGAAAGGTAATATCTGTGATAAAATTTTATTAATTACTCAAAAGCAGATGACTCTTTACTCAGTATTCCTCTTCATCAAGGTCACATCCAGGAAGACATTTACCTATTGCATGAGTGATGATGGCACATTTTGTACTTGTTTCTTGAGGGAAAGCCAGAGGTCTATGAGATCATATGTTTAGTATAACTTCTTATGGATAAAAAGATCTCAAGAGGAAACTTTTTGCTTTTCATACTCCAGTATTCCAAGAAAGATGTAAAGCTTGCAGGTTTTGGGATCTTAGTGTTTGCCCCTAATGCAAATAATCCTCACAAGGATGAATACTGACCCCACTGGAAAACAACAATACATGAGAGATTAAATGGAAGAAATTAATGTTTACTTCAAACAAAATAATGCTTGTTTAGCTGAAATTATTTATAATCTATATTTTAGGAGAGTATTTCTGTTTGAACAATAAAATACACATGAAACTCTGTATTTGCAAAACATTCATGTGTATCAAATGGTTGCATTTTCTTTTGCAGAATTTAAGTCATAAAATTCTAAAAGAATATTTATCTGTATATCTTGGAGTCTGAGACTGGTTATAGTAGTATGTGCTTTGATGAATAATCTTCAACTTATTTTTAAAACAATTCAGTTTTTCAATATTGAAGTCCCAAGATTTTATTTCCAAATAACATGTACCTAATATTGGATAATTTAGAGGTCTGGGGTTGTATATTAAATAATATAATCCAATAGATGATAGTTAGTGGTCTACTATGTTCAAAACATTAATAAATTACTGGAATCAATTAAAAGATTATGAGATTTTTTTTCTTTCCAAGAGTTTGCTATTTTCGAAGTAATTACAAATATATGCCATTTGCACATTTCTGTCTGCTTTATTTAGGGCCCAAGCAGGTGCTAAAAGATAAAATGATGCTTTACACTACAAATGTATGTCTTCTTCATTGTATTTTAGAGGTCAGCCAAATTTTTATTACTTTAAGGTTCTCTGCTGAGTATAAAATATTGATTTATTTGTTCTTTTATTTATGTCCTCCAGGTCAATTTTCTTTTCTCTTTTTAAAAATATTTTCAGGGTATAGAGAAGGAGAAGCATAATAATAATGCCACTATTATGATAATGATCATAATAATGTCAAAGAAAAAGGCAAAATTTTTATGTTGAATATCATGGTTATTCTTCGACTTGTGAAACCTGATATATGCTGGGCATTAGTTGTTCTCCTTTTTAAAAGTATGTGGTTTTTAGTTGAAAGAAATAAGGATAAATAGATGTAATGACATCTCCGAGTTTTTAAATAAGTGTGCTCCTCTGATTACAAAATTAGTACTCATGAGGTCAGGTGAAAGCTCTAAATCCAAACATAAATTACTTTATTTCTTGACCAAGAGATGCCTACTAAATTTAGAAGGAATGTTCAGAATATGTTAC
The DNA here is from genome assembly GCF_902686455.1 of Sciurus vulgaris. Taxonomy (NCBI): domain Eukaryota; kingdom Metazoa; phylum Chordata; class Mammalia; order Rodentia; family Sciuridae; genus Sciurus; species Sciurus vulgaris. Next base: position 120,814,159 of record NC_136464.1, read on the forward strand.
ATTGGTGATAAGATATACTTGACAATAAGATATATTATAAAACTCTTTGCTCCCCAAATGGTCAGTAGTGTCTTTTACCTCAGGAGTATAGATTGTTTGTGTATTTGTGTGTGTGTGTGTGTGTGTGTGTGTGTGTGTGTGTGTGTGTGTGCTTATTTAGTAAATGGAAATGAGGGAGAACTTCAGTGCATTTGAAAAAGAAGAATGAAAACATTATTTCACATGTGGAACATTCACTGAATAGTTTGTTTTCTGTTAAATCAACAGTTCTACTAGCAAACTCTCTAGGGTTTTCAAAGTTGCTGAAGAGCGCCCAAATTAGATTACTTGAATCAACAGTCTTGGGGCTACCTATATATTCAGCTTTCTGCTTTTATTGAACAGGAATTGCTCCACATTTTCCAGATGCATAATCTCCTCACTTTGCATACGAACCAAATCTATGCATAATAAAGGTAGGGCCTCTAGGCCATGTGTTTTCCTTAGTCGTGTTCAAAATAGTGTCCACAGATTGCTCATGTAATTCCCCAAACACCTAGCACTGTGTATGTGGGCATTCACGAAGAATGTTTGTTGACTAGAGAAACAAAGGAATGAATAGAAACAAAGAAATGGGACATGGGGGAATTTAAATTACATTGAATGATCCGTATAGATGATAGGGCTAATGAGAAAATAGAACAACATGTAGAGGAGGCGCAACCTAACTTATTGACATGGGTATCATAGCATTGGCAAGAGGACTAGCATTGCACTAGCACTGAGATATGGTTTCTAGTTGCATCTCTGCCATTTTTGAGTAGTTGAGTACTAGGTAAACCATATGGCTTCTTCATTCTTCAGTCTCCTCGTAAGTTCTGGTTGGTCATGAACTGACAATAGCAGCATAATAGTTCCAAACTCCAATAGATTAGTAATGGTTTTCTGAAGTCATATGGAATCCTAAGTTCATCTCTGCATGTAAAGAGCAATCAAAAGTACTATAGATAGTTAGTAATGGCTGTCATGAGCCTGTAAGAATGATAGCATCCCTGATCTAGAAGTTTTCTAAGTTTTCTTCCCTTATCCCTTTACCCATTTGTCAAGACCCATTATTTACTACTTTCACTTCAAGACAAAAGCTCTTAACTGATGATTAGTTAAGTAATTGTTTCATGGTATTATCTTTTATTTATTGTTTGACTACCCTAGATGAGAAAGTACTATTTTAAGTCCCAGATATAAACAATATCATGTAAACCAATTGTAAATCTTTAGTGCTATAAAATATAATTATTCTCTACTTTTTAAGAAATAACAAAACTATTTAATGAATACCTACAATAAATACTTCCTCAAACAGACAGTATTAGGAAAATACTTCCTAAGCAGCTATTTGATAACATTAGCAATGGGAAATTCAAATGTAATATGAAGTTTTCTAATTGGGTTAAACACTACATTCAGATTTTACTATAAATGATTATGTTCCAGGAAAGAATACCCTAACCTTCCATCTATTTATATCATGGCGCTAGTAATCCAGGAATCATGAAATGAAAAACGTATTATTAGTTTTATGTAATTAAGCTAAAATTTTTATATACTAGTTTTCCTAAGTTCTTAAAAAGCTGTTATGATAAGCAGGTTTGTCAATTTTGTTTTAAAAAACCTTCTTAATAGTAGACATAACAATATGCTTAATCTAATGCATTTTAATTTATCAGTTTAATCAACTTTGGTGTTCATGTTGCCAATTCTTTTGCCTTTAAACAAGAGTATATGGCAATTGATCAGAAAGAATATGCTTTCTGTGTGACTTTGAAACTACGCTATTCCTACTGCAGTTGTGTTGCTGCAATGGATGACTTTCACAACAGGAAATCAGGCCAATTTAAAGTCCAGGCACCAAGCAATTTGAGAACCACCAGCTTTATGCAGTAATATAATTATTCCCTCCGAGGCTCTTAATTGTATTCATCACACCATGATTTCTGCACAAATTAAGCATGCATTTACTGCTATATATAACTTGCTTTGCAGTTAACATTCTGGAAACAAATTTCAAGGAGATAGAATTTTGGACTTATTCATCCCCTGAAATCAAAAGTTCCAAATGTTCTGTATACTTTAAGGTCACATTTTTTCCCCTTCTGGCCTCTAAACAAATGAGATACCAAACTGTGTAAGAGAGAGTAAATATCTGGAACTGGATTTGTTTATTCTTGTTTCTTTTTTATTACCCTGAAAATTTGTGGAGATCCAAATTCTAAACATTTCCTGCATGCATGCTGTTTATCTGGAAGGATTTCCGAGCTAAATCTAAGTTACATGTAAAATCACACTGAATCAAAACAATGTATACAATATCAAATGTCAATTGCTCATGAAATTGATTGTACATACTTAAGTCAAAAATTAAATAATAAACAATGACCCAATGAGTATACCTAGACAATCTTTCTTTCTTAAAGGAATATAGTTGTGTTTTACCTGATATATTTGGAAAATAAATTTATGTTCCTAAAAATATTTAAGCCCCCAAATTTAAGGTTTTTTTAAAAATTTGCTTCATTTAAAACTTTTAAATGATGCAGTTTGGATCACCATAGTATTTGTTGCTTATAGCTTTTATTATATTGACTTTTAAAATTCTATATTAGAAATATCACTTTCTAACATTTGATATGCTTATTCTATCAGTTTTCAGATTATAGGTTCCATGAAGGCAAGAGTTTTTCTACATATCGCTCCATCTATCTGTCCATCTATCTATCATCTATCTAATTTATATCTAATCTCTCTTTACTGTTCCTTGGTGCTACAAGTAGTGTCTACAATGTAATAGGCATTCAATACTATTTGTTGATTGCAATGCTTATTAAACTCTCCCATATTGATCCTATCTTATTAGAAGGATTAAAAATTCATTGAAGGGTGGAGCTCTAGGGAGGCAGCATAGTGATTTGTATTCTCTCAGTCATTCATTTAAAAAGTCTTTGTTGATCAGCAACCATGAATCAGACAACAAACTAAAAGTTATACAGTCATGACATTCACACATTGCAGTGGTTCAGGGATTAGGCTTTCAAATGTCTTTGCCTTTTGTTAGTTAATAAACAAAATTATCTGAAGTCTCTAATATGCAATTTGTCTTTATAAAATTGTTAGGATATATGGGGGAGAATATTGGCCAAATTATATTGTTGTATTTGTGTATGTGCGTATGTGTGTGTGCAAAAATGTAACAACAAATCCCACTATCGTGTACAACTACAATGCTCCAATTAAAATGTGGAAAAAATTGTTAGGATATAATGCAATACTGAAATATAATGCTGTAAACATAGACCTATCATAGATTAAGAACTTTGTTAATGGTAGTAGTAGAAGAATTTCTACCTTCTGTATTTTTGAATTTAGTATCTTATACCTAGTAGGTGGGGATAGAGAATTTTGAAGGTTATCATTGCATCACAGGGCTCTGCAAAAGGAACCCTAAGGGCTATAAGGGCAGTTATAAAGAATGGCCTTTGCAAAGATGGAGTCTGATCCACAGAGAGATGAACTGGGGGTTAACTGGAGTGGGTTAAGATTTCTTCTAAGGGCAACTAATAAATCTGTAAAAAATGTTCAACATTTTGCAATATAGAAAATACCTCTGGAATTTTTCTAGGAGATAAAATTAGATTAGAGAAAAACTGGTGATCAGAAAAATAATTTTAGCCTTGTCATTAATGCAAGCTTTAAATAGTTGAAAATTGTATGAAGGTAATCACAACAGAATTGAGAAAATATGAGAGAAAAGCCCAAAAGGACTGGATCATTGGGGGTAGGTTTTTTGTGAAAGGTCAATGAGGTAGAAAAAATAATTGAGAATAAAATACAGCTATTTCAGCAAATAATTATGTCATTTACTGGGCTAGGGAATAGGATGAGGAATAAATACCCTTTAGAAACATTTCAAACATATTTTAGGCAAAGCATTATGCTACATAGTTATTTTGCAACCTATTAATTTTCTCTTTTTATCTTCTCACTTAAATTTAATGTACTTTTTCTTTTTCTCATAGATTTAGTTAGTGATCCATGGATACAAAACTTAAAATTCAAAACTATTAGATATTTTCTTTACTGTTTCCTTACAAAAATTAGTTTGTAATTTAAGTAATTAATATTAATTTATAGGATATACCTATATGGGGGTAGAAAGATCAGGAAGTTCAGAATTATAAATTAACAACAAAATAACAAATGATGAAAACTATATCTTTTATTCGCAACATGCCATTTTTAACATTCATGTTTGCAAGTTGAGGATTAGAATAATTGATTTCTCTATATGCACTTAATTGCAGTATTTGCTACCATATTATTGAGCTGAATATTAGATTGGCATTTTGCAAAACCTTTCATTTGCAGATTGTAAGCCTTTAAATTCTGCGCTCCCATCTGTCAACTTCAAGTCCATCGAGTCTATATCCTTTTTAAGTGGTGTTAACACAACTTCATTACATAGTGATATATATTACACAAATGTTAATTATGTGTTTGACCTTGTTAATGACATGGCAATGTTACAATTTTGATTTGCTTTAAAACAGTATAGATAAGAAAAATAATATAAAAGGATATAGAAAAGAATCATTAATGCAATTAGATGCAAACCTATTTAAATATGTAAGCATAAAATGTGACTAACTTGTTATTAATTTATTCAGCTTATTTTTAGGAGAAGCAATAATGTTCATGATGCATTGTTAATTTTTAAAAAAATCTCAGATACCATCATTCTTCTCTGCTAATTAAGGAAAAAAGTAATATAATAACATGACATTATTTCAAGTTACCTCAAAAATAATCTAAGGTGTTTTATTAAGTAGAATTCAATTTTATATGTATTTCTTCTTTTATAGGAAAAGATAAGCACAATACTTTGAATCCATTATTATCATAGTTATATTTTTAATATTAAAATATAGTAGTCAAATTCTTCACATTTCTAGAGTTATGCTATCCACATGTCTTGTCATGTAATAATTAACATAATGATAAAGCAGGCAAGAAAGTAAGTGAATGTGAGAGAAAGGCAGAAAGATAAGCAGAAAGATGAACTAGCAACTTGTAGGTAGTATTTATACTAGTTTAAAAAGAAAAAGAAAACAACTGGAATCAATTTGTTAGTGCTTTGTGTGCCATCTTCTCCTGATAAGATCACATTTTCAGAAAATCAAATCCACATGGACATGGTAAAATCCAGGGCTACTGAAGTCTTTCTTAATGACCAACAAAAGTAAAAAGCAAAGAAACAGAAAGTATCCAGGGGAATCAGTTGTCTCTACAGGAATAGGAGTAACAGAACAAAAACAACATTCTAGTGAAATACCAAGAGGGAACAAATTACTGGCAGAGCATAAACTGCATAAAAGGAGCATTTATTGTCATGAATATTCATGCTACTTGTGTTCCATATGCAAGCAAACTTTAGCAAGAACTTCTGGAACCTTCCTGGCATTATAAATAACAGTCCAAGGTGGGTCCTGAGAAGTAAACTTTAAACAAACACTAAATTTGGTACTGAGGTAAGAGAAAGATTAGGAAAGAGACAACTGTTTTTCTCCAACTTACACATATCAATATGTAGTATAATCTAATAATGGAATTTGAGACAGGATAATTCATGGGGCCTTTGCACAGTCTGGGTGTGCCAAGAAAGGAGCCCATCCTGGGAGGGACAGGAGCCCCAGGTGAGTTGGTATCAGTTGAATTACCCTTACACTGAGTGTCAGGAGTTAAGCTACAAATATATTTGTATTAAATTCTAAGACAATTCACAGAACTTCTTGAAAATGACTTGCTTTGAATACTGCCATGTATTTCAGTAGGTAGGGTAATGAAAGATTACATAATACGAGATCACAGAAAATGTTTCTCAAGAATAGCTAGATAAGTAAGTACATATGAGCCTAAGTTTTCTTTGTATTATGAAAACTTGTTAGTTACAACATTGATTGCCTGTTTTTTCTTTACTATTCTGAAACGGAAATTTCTTTGTGAACTGGATCAAGATGCTTCCAGAGTAGTATATACAACTGATCTATATACTCTAAAGGACTTTACAACTGTTTGGTATGGTGATGATTGTACACATTAGAAAATGTTGATTTACACCAGTCTAAATGTGCCCTGCCCAAATAATTTATTGATTAACTATAATAATAATAGTAGTTGTTATTGTGTTGTTATGGTTGTGTGTTTTTGTGCTTAACAAAGAGAATCAGGTGCTATTTATTTGCTTTTCACACATGATAGACTATAAATAAGGAGGAAAATCACTCCTGTGTTCTATAGTCTTTGTTTTCTGAAATAAGTCAAAGAGGATTTATAAATAATATAAAATTTAAAGTGAAGACAGAAATGTAATGTTATATTTTATATGATCTCTCATAAAAGTTGGTTTAGGTTAGATTACAGTCATATATTATCTAACTTTAGTCATTGTTCTCTTTAAAAAATTAAATAATAAACACATTTGTGCCACTGAGTGATAGAAATCATCATGTAGTAGATGCCAGTTTTCTTAAACTTGAAAGAGAAAGAGAATTCCTACAGTGAAGTTCCAGAAGAAAAAAATCAACTTTCTCAAAAGGTTTACAATCACAAAGAACTTAACAAATTGAAAGATTTATCAATAAAACAATAAACAACTATAACTAAATCCTGGGGAATGGATAGATACTGTTTTCCATACTTACTAGATTCAAATATCCAGTTTTCAACAAAATAAAAAATCACGAGTCATATGAAGAAACAGGAAAGGCTGACCCATATAAAGGAAAAAAACAAAACAAAAATGAAACTCTTCCTGAAAAAGGCCTGATGGTAGATCTACTATGCTTTAAAGCAATGATTTTAGAGATGCTCAATGAACTAAAGGGAAATGTGAGGAAAAAAATCAAGAAAAAGATGCATGAAGAAAATGAAAATATAAATAAAGAGCTTCAAGACTTCAAAAAAAAAAAAAATCCAGAAATAAATTCTGGAGATGAATAGTGTAATTTCTGAAATAGAAAATTCACTAGAGGAATTTGAACTCATATTTGAGCACATAGAATACTGAAACAGAGAACTTAAAGTTAAGACAATAGAAACTGTCCCATCTGAGAAACAGAAAGAAAAAATTATTGAAGGAAAGTATACATTGCCTAAGGATATGGTATCCTCTGGGATACCATAAAGTGGGTCAATTCTAGCACTAGAGAATTCCAGGAGAAGAGAAAGAGAAAGTGACAAAGAGATTGTTTGAATGAATAATAGCTGGGAACCCAAATTCAATGAAGGACATGAATATAAATATTCAGGAAGCTCAATGAACTCCAAGTAAGATGAACTCAATGAGGTCCACACTAAGACACAATTAAACTTTTGAAAGGCAAAGAATATTGAAGATAGCAAGAGAGAAATAACTAGCCATATACAAAGAAAAATAGAAGATGTAGTCATCAATAAGACTGTAAACAGATATTTTTCAACCAAAATTTCAAATAAAAAAAATGCGATGGGCCAATATATTCTAAGACCTAAAAGGACAAGAAATTAAAAAAAAAAAAAAAAAAAAAAAAAAACTGTAAACCAAGAATTCTATGTCTGGCAAAACTGTCCTTCACAATTATTGAAGACATTCCAGATAATCAAGCAGAGGATATTTATTACCACTGGATCTTCTCTACAAGAAATGCTCAAGAGAATCCTATAAGGTGAAATAAAAGGACATGAAAACAATAACTTCTAGTTATATGAAGAAATTAAGATCTCAATAAAGATAAATATATGAGAATTTTTAAAAAGCTAATTATTATTGTAAAATGGTTTGTAATCCCACCTTTATTTCTCTAAAAATTAATTAATTAGTCTAAATTTAGTAGTAATGTACTTTTGCTTTCTATGATTTTATTGTATTCTGTAGCACTGGAGATTGAACCCAGGGCTTGCCCAAGCCAGCAAGTGCTCTGTCACTCACATTACACCCACAGTCCCTGTAATTTTGGATTATAATTTTATATTTTATTTTTTACAAAATTTAAAAGACTAATGTATTTAAAATAATTTTATCTTTTGTTTTTGCAAACACAATGTATGAAGGTATAACTCTGTGACTCAATAACCAGAATTAAGTTAAACCAATGTTAATTCAATGTATTAAAACACTATTTCAAAAGAGTTAAAGTGGAGGAACACAAAAAAAGAGAATGTAGGATATGGATGATAAAATAATTACCAGGTTTAGAGAAAGCACATAGAAAATGTCAGAAGTGTAGCCTTACTTGTCAGTAAATATTTTAAATATAAATGGAATATAGTCAAAAGACAGATATTGCCAGAATAGAAAAAAAAAAATGCATGGGCCAGTTAGATTCTGTCAGGACATTGTATTAATTATCTACTAATGAAAGTTCAGTACAGCAAAGAGATGTAACAATAACAAATATTTAGCCACCTAATAGCAGACTAATATATATATATATATATATATATATATATATATATATATATATATATATATATATAAAGGAAAACTGACAGAATTGAAAAGAAGAGGGATAGTTCTACATAACAGAAACTTCAGTACCCCATTTTCAATAATATATAGAATAACCAGACAGACCAGTAAGTGAATGGATGATTGAAAAATGAAATTAACTAGATTAAACAGATATTTAAAGAACATTCTACTTACAACATATATATATATTTTTCAAATATAAGTGGAGAATTTTTCCAAAATATACCATATGTTAGGCCACAAATTGTGTCTTAATATATTGTATATGATACACATCCAAAAGTGTTTTCTCAAAACACAAGAGGATAAAGTTAGAAATCAAGAGTGAAGCACAATTGGAAACGTGAAATTTTTGGAAATAAAATGGTATCTTCTTAAACAACTAAGGAATCAAAGAAGAAATCAGAAGGGAAGTTTGAAAATACTGACCAATGAATTTAGAAAGGAAAACAAAACAGCCTACCAAAACGTAAATTCAGTGAAAGAAGTGCTAGGGGGAGAATTTATAGCCAAAAATGCTTACATTAAACTCAAAGAAAAATCACAAGTCAAACAACTAACTTTAAAACTTAATGAGCCAGAAAAAGAGGAAAAAATTAAACAAAGCTAAGAGAAGAAAAGAAATAAATTAGGGCACAGATCAATAGAACAAAAGCTTTGAAAAACAAGGGAGAAAAATCAATGAAATCAACAGTTGCTTCCTTGAAAAAATTAATAAAATTGACAAAATTTTAGTCTAAATATACTAAAAAAGACAAAGAAGACTTAAAATGCTAACATAAGAATGACTGCATGACCAATGTGATCCTACAATATATGCAATTAGAAAAATGAGAAATTATACTCCATATATGCATGATCTATCAAAATGCATCCTATTGTCATGTACAACTAACTAGAACAAATTAAAAGATTAAGAAATGACAATGAATTACTACAATTGTATACATATAAGCAGGATTAGAAAGTAATATGATAAAATCATACACCAATAAATTAGATAAAGTAGAGGAAACAAATTCATAATAATGCAAAAACTACCAAGACTAATTAAAAAAGCAGTAAAGTATCTGAATAGACACATAATTATCAAAAAGATTGAATCAGTAATCAAACATTTTCAAAGGTAACAACAACAACAACAAAAACCCTAAACTAAAAGGTATCACTGGAATTCTCTCAAACCTTGAAGAAAGGAAAAATACTTACCCTTCCAAAACTTCTAAATCATTCAAGAGGAGAGAACAACTTCATAATGTGATTTATAAGGTAAGCGTTGGCCAGATAATGAAGTCAAACAAAAATACTAAAAGAAAACTATAAATCTATTATGGTTTAGATATTTGATGTTCCCCAAAATTTCATGTGTGAGACAATGCAAGAAACTTTAGAGGTAAAATGATTGAGTTCTGAGAGTTCTAACCTAATCATTGTCTTAATCCCCTGATAGGGGATTAGTAATTGATTAGTAATTATAGGAAGGTCTGTTGTGGCAGAAGGTGGGTGCTGCTGGGTTTTTTTACTTTTGTCTGTGGATGAAGGGAAATCTCTCCTGCTCTGATTTTTAGTGCAAAGTCCCTAGCTGCTTTCCCACACCTGACTATTCCTCAATGAGGTTCTGCTTTATCTTGGGTCCAGGGTCCAGAGCAATGGAGCCAGTCATCTATAGATTTTCTTCCTTAAATTGTTCTTATCAGGTCTTTTGGTCATACAGATAAAAAAAGCTGACCAAAACAAAGCCAGTCTCTTTTATGAGGATCAATGTAAAAATTTTCAATAAAATAGAAGCAAAATGAATTCTACAGCGTGGACTATAACCATGACTTGGTCCCTGTAATGCAAGGATAGTTCAACCTATAAAAACTGATTATCATAATATCTCATATTAATCTGGTTTTTGTTACTATGATGAAAAATCTGATGCAGATTACTTTATAAAAAAAAAAGAGGTTTAACTGGGTGTTAAGATGCACACATATAATACCAGCAGGCCAGGAGGCTGAGGCAGGAAGATCACAAGGTCAAAGCCAGCCTCAGTAACTTAGTAAGGCCCTATGCAATTTAGTGAGAACCCTCACTAAGAGTCTGGTGATGTGGTTCAGTGGTTAGTTACTCCTGGGTTCAATTCCTGGTACTAAAAAAAAAAAAAAAAAGGTTTATTTTGGCTCATGTTTCTGGAAATGCAGTTTTGAAAGGCCACATCTCATGATGAACTTCCTGATGACAAGAGTCATGGGTAGCCCACAGCAAGAAACAGGGATTAAATGTGTGTGTGTGTGTGTGTGTGTGTGTGTGTGTGTGTGTGTGTACGTGTGTGTGCCCATCTGATTGCTGTGCCTTTTCTTATAAAGCCATCAAGATTCAATCTGGGGGCTTTATTTCAATGAGTTTATATAATCTTAATCACTTTCCAATGGCACCACATCTAAACACCATAGTCAACTTAAGACTCCATCCTCTTACTACTTTAAAATGGAGATTAACTTTCAACATGTCAAACTTGGGGGACACTCAAACAGTATCAAAACTATAACATATGCTATGTTAACAGAATGAAGGAAAGAAAGCACATGATCATCTCAAATCATTCATGAAAAGCATTTTAAAAAATTCAGTATAGTTTCATGATAAAAATATTCAATAAACTAGGATTGGAAGAAAACTCCATCAATGTAATAAAAGTCATATATGACAATCTCACATTGAAAAAACAATGTTCATATTCAATGTGAAAAACCACAACATTTTTCTCTGGGATCAGGAATAATGTAAGACTATCTGCTTTTATCTCATCTAGTAATATAAATTCTCGCCAGAATAATTGGGCAAGAAAAAGAACTAAAATGCCTCAAATTTGGAAAGGAAGAGGTAAAATGATCTGTTTGTAAAAGATATGATCTTTTATGTAGAAAATTAAGATTCCAAAACACTATGTTAGAACTAATAAATTAAGTAGTATGATACAAAAACGTAGCAAGATACAAAGTCAATCCACAAAAATCAGTTGTATTTCTATATACTAACAATGAACAATCTGTAAATTCATCAAAACAGTTATATTTTAAGTAGCATCAAAGAGAATAAAATACATAGAATTGAAACAAGAAAATGAATGACTTGTGTAATGAAATTACAAAACATTGCCAAAATATATTAAATAAGACAAATAAGTGGAAACACATCTCATGTTCATAGATTGGGGTCTGGTATTGGTAAAATCAATTCTACCAGAGAAATCTACAAATATTCCCTATCAAAATCTCAATGATATTGTTTGAAGAAATTAAAAGACTCATCCAAAATGTCAAATGGACTCTCAAGGGACTCTAAATAGCCAAAACTATCTTGAATGAGAGAATCAATTTTAAAGGTAGAACAACTGAGCACAGCAGGGCCTAGAAATAAAACCTAACAACATACATGACCAAATGGTTTCACAGAAATGCCAAGACTATTTAATGAGTAAAAGGTAGTCTTTTTAACAAATGGTACTAGGAAAACTGTATATCCATGTCTAAAAGAATAAAGTTAGATCTTTACCTAAGATTAGACAAAAAAGTGAAGTCAAAATGTATCAAAGAATAAATATAATACATAAAACTATAATTTATAGTGCTTAGATGAAAAAATAGGATTAAAGCTTCATGACAGGAACTGGCAAGATTTCTTGGATATAGCATAGGCAACAAAAGATAAAAGTAGATAAATTGTACTTCATGAAAACTTTTTTTAAAAGTACTTCCAAAGACATAGTAAAACAGCATCATGGAATGGAGAAAAATATCTGCAAATCAAATATTTAAGGGATTGATATCCAGAATTAAAACTCAGCAATAGCAACAGCAATTCAAAATGGATAAAGGACTTGAGTGTTTCTCAAAACAAACTTTACAAATGAACAATACGCACATGACTTATCATTACTAATCACTAGGAAAATCTAAGTAAAAATGACAAGATTCTATCTTACACTTGTTAGAGGGACTGCTATCAAAAATAAAAGACAATGGTAGTATTGGTGAGGATGGGGCAGAAATGGACTTCTTGGGCATTACTGGTGAGAATGTAAAATGGTGCAGCTACTGCAGAAGATGGTATGCAATTTCTCAAAAAAATTAAACCTAGAATTACATATAATCCAATACTTCCTCCTCTGGGTATATATCCAAAGAAATCTCAAAGAGATGTTTGTACAGCCGTGTTTATAGTTGCATTATGCACAAGAGTTAAAAACATGGAAGCAGCCCAAGTGTCCATAGCAGATAAATAAATAAGCAAGAATGTTATATACCTACAATGTTCTTAAACTTAAAAAGGCAGGGAATTCTGATGTGTGCTACAACATGAACGGAAAATGAGGATTTTATGTTAAGTGAAATAAGTCATTCGTATAATTATAAATCTTATAATATTCCACTTTTTATGAAATAAATAAGTAGTCAAAGTCATAGGGAAAGGAAACAGAATGATGGATGTCAGGAGCTAAGGGAAGGAAAAAATGGGGGTGTTTTTCTATGCCCACAGGAATCTTGCTTTTAGAGAATATTTAAGAATAATGAAAATACTTGCAACTCTGTACTGTTAATACAGGCAAAATATAACTATTTATAATATTTAAAATGTTTCTCATATATCATGGAAAATGAAAAATATGTACACAAATATAATAACACCAATCTTCTGGTTAAATATTATTTTGTGTAATGAATAACAAATTTCTTTTTTATACTTTTTCATATTTTTCAGGTTTCCTATATTTTACAAGCCTAGTGTGTTTTCTTAGCATACCTCTTGTATGCCTAACAATATGCTAGGAATTTTAGTTCAAATTTTTAAGGGAAACTAATTATATTTGGTAAGAAAATAAACCATTATTAAATATTATATTAAGAATTCTCTTTAGAGGTGAATAAAAACCTGGATAATATTTCAAATTTGGGTATATGCTTTTTTGCATTAATCAATTTGAATTCAGTTAATTATGATGTAATCTATTGCTTTTTAAAAGAATATTTGGTGGAACCATGTACAGTGGCATAGACCTATAACCCCAGTGACTCTGGAGGCTGAGGCAGGAAAATTTCAAGTTCAAAGCCAGTCTCAGCAACTTAGGGAAGCCCTAAGCAACTTAGAGAGACTCAGTTTAAAATAAAATAAAATAAAATAAAATAAAATAAAATAAAAAGGGCTGGGGATGTGGCTCAGTGGTTCAATCCCTGGTCACCCCCCAAACACACACACAAAGGAATGATTGATGTAGACTATGAGGAATTACCTCTCATTTGAAGAGAAGTCTTAGTGCTATTAAAAAGTTGAAAACAATACTCAAAATGTAGAGAAATTCTGTGCGTTAGAAAGCAGCACAGGTAATTTAGATGTTTGGAGAGGTTTTGTTTTCTTTTGTTGTTTAGTTGTAATAATCTTCAGTATGGCTTTCGAAGAAGCTCAGAGTTAGCTATTTTAAAAGCTCCATTTTCATTATGTTGATACGTTAAATTTTTAAAATTTATAATAATAAAGGTTGTAGCCATTTAAATAAGGCTTCTTTTGTGAAACATGATTTAGTTCTGCACAATAATCTGAACCCAGCAATGCACATGTATAAGAACCATTATGCACTTCTCCTACTTGCCTCATTAGACTCAGCATTCAAAAGAGATCAATGACTCGGCTGAATTGACAAAATATGCATTTTCCCTTTTCCTGATGTACTAAGACAGATAGAAAATATTGCTTTCACTTTTTTTTTTTATTCCTCTAAAGGATTTCAACTTTCATTTCTGTGTTATAACATTCAACGACTTCAACACACTCTCTATTTCACTAGCAATCTGTTAGTGATCAGCTCCTTTCATCTCTCCACAGATTTGTCCTAATGAAATCATTATGGCTGAACTGTTGTTTTTCATCCACCTTTATTCCATCTCTATATGATTATAATGATCTCATTTTATTTTCAAAAATACTGACATATAGCTATAGTTTCAAGTCATTATTTTTGTGTTTCTTAAAAGAAAAGTAATTGATTCTCTAAATATTCTGTTTTGTGTGTTTATTGAAGGTGACTACAAGACAGTAACACTGCATTCATTCTGAAAGGTGGTGGAATGTAGTAGTTAGTAGATGACTTTGGATTCAAAAAACCTGGGTTCCAATCTTCTCTGCTATTTAGAGCTACATGATCTTAAAAATGTTGTTTAATCTGAACAGTGCTGATGGATTTGATAAAAATATTAAATGAGGAATGTATATAAAATAATTAGCTCAATTCCTAGCACATAGATGCCAAGCTGAATGTTTTATAAGAACAGAGCTTGCTTATGACTGTATTCATTAGTATGGATGAATGTAACCATAATTTGCTCTAAAACCTACAATAGGTGCACTAAGGCATTTTTCAAGTCTTTATCTGTCGATATCAACTTAGTCTCTTTTATATTTTTTTTCATTCTACTTAACTATAAAAAACTAACAGAACTTATAATCTGTGGATATTGACCTTTAGTAAACATAAAATCATAATCACATTTATAGAAAGAGTACTTTAAATAAGAGTTAATACTATGCTCACTATGTGATTTGATTTGAGGGTGGAAGCATCAGGGGTACTCATAAATTCTTTACATGTAAATCAGATTTTTGATTTTTTTTAACACATATATTTTAACAAGTATAATCAGCACACAAAAAGCCTCAAAAAATAACATTTTTATTATTATTATTATTATTAATTTTTGGTACCAGGGACTAAACTCGGAGGTGTTTATCCAATCAGTCACCTCCTCAGCCCTTTAAAATTTTTGTTTTGAGACGGGGCCTTGCTAAATTGCTGAGGATGGCTTTGTTGGGTGTTTTTGTTGTTTGGTACTGGGAAATTGAACCCAGAGGTGCTGTACCACTGAACCATATCCCCAGCCCATTTTATATTTTATGTTGAGTCAGGGCCTCACCAAATTGTTGAGAACTTCCTTTGGTTGCTAAGGCTGGCCTTCAACTTGCAATACTGCTGCCTCTGCCTCCCAAATCTCTGGGATTACAGGCATGTGCCATCATGCCCGACAACTTAATTTTTTTTCGTATAAGCATGTAACTGTGAATCAATAATCAAGATAGTAAACATATTCATAACCCCCCCAAATTTTCTATTTCTTTGATTTTTGTTTTGAGCTTCATTTTTCTATGTCAGATTTATTTTGCTCTGATTTCCCCTCCCCAACCCTGCCAGTTTCTTTTATCTTCTTTCGTTTCCTTTCCTTTCTATTCTTTTTCTTTCTTTACTTTCTGGACGCTGAACTGAGGGCCTCTCACCTGCCAGCAAAATTTCTCCCACTGATCTACGTCCCCAGTCATTCCCCTGGTTTCTTAACATGCAGATGGAGGGTTCCTTGACTTGGTATCTTTTGTAAAATAATACTTTAGAGCATACATTTCCACCTAAGTATTATTTTTGTAGCAATCCTTAAATTGTTGTATTTTTCATTTTCACTGAATTCAAAGTTCTAATTTCTTTTGTTTTTTTTTTTTTTTAACCAGTGTATTATTTATTTAGAAGTGTTTCACAAATTTAGGGATTTTTAGGTATTCTTTTCAATTTACAGCTTACTGACTCCTTTCTAGTCATTTGCATCTGACCTTACATCTTATTCTACTCTTCTTGTTTACGATGTTTCTGGTGAGATATGTACTATCATCTTGGGTTTTGTTTCTCTTTATGTAGTAGGAATTTTTGTTGTCTTTCTGCCTTCAATATTTTCTCTTTTGATACAGGTTTGGTGTTTGGTGTTTGTGTTTCTTGTGCTGGGGATTTGGTGAGATACTGGATGGGATCTTTGTATTCATTTTACTGCATATTAAAAATAATTTTGATAAATATTTTTTCATCCCCTTTTAGTATTCCATTTTATGTATTGTAGACTCCTTAAAGTTTTCTCACAGCTGACTATTCTTATTATCTTTTTTTTTCTGTTTTAGTTTGAATTATTCTATCATTATATTTCTAATTTCCCTACCTCTTTCTCTTGTCTGTTTGATACTCTGTAATCTGCCTTCAACCTTAACCATTGTATTTTTGAGTCAGCCATTGGAATTTTCCTTCCTATAAGTTTTATTTAAAATAAAACTCTTAGTTTTATTTTAAGTTTTTAAATATATGAAGTTCATGATGACTGTTTCAATATCCTCTTCAGTTAATTCTACCATCTGCTTTGGTTGTATATTGATTATTACTGATGGATTTGTCTCCTAACTATGGTTTGTATGTTCCTACTTCTTTATAGGTCTGGCAATCTTTCACTGGAAGCCATATATTATTACAAATTTTACTTTGTTAAGTGATGGATATTTTTGTATGCTGTGTATTCCTGTGTTCCTATAAATATTTTTTTAGCATTGTTCTAGGAAACAATAGCAAAGTTATTTAGAAACAAATTGATCATTTTGGGTCTTATGGTTAGACTGTTAAAATGAGGGAAGGGCTTACTCTAAGGCTATTTGTCCCCTCCTAGTGAGACAATATGCTTTTGAGTACTGTTCTCAATGCTCTGTGAATCATGTTCCCCAATTAGATGCTAAGAAAAGACACTCTTCCAGGCCTGCCATTTTTACTGGGAACAATTTTCTTTGATGCTTTCCTGTGATTATTTCCTTGGACTTAGATCTTTACATATGAACACCTAGCACTTAGTTGAATACTAAAGTGGAATCATCCAGAACTACCTTTTATTTTGGGGCAGGATTTTCCTCTATGATTCTTGTCTTAAAAGTTCTATCCACCTTGGTTTCCTGAGATATCAACTCTGTTTTCTCAGTTCCAACTGTACAGGGGTTTCACCTGGGCTTCCTTCCCTGCTCATTACCTTGGATATCATTTTAGGACACCAAGCAGGGATAATCCCAAGACTTGATTTGTTTCCTATCTTTTAGGAATCTTGTCCTTTTAGCATATTTTAAGGCATTATTTATGTATATTTTGTCCGTTTTATACTTTTGTGAGATTCTATATTTTCCTTTTATTTTATAGATAAGATACTTTATATACATATATATTTATATTTGTCCAATTTCTGTTTCAAAAGGGACAGTAAATCCAGTTTTGCTTACTCCATCTTCTAAATATGATTTTGAATACACTTTTTTATTTGCAGTTTTTTTTTTCTTGTTTTCACATTTGAAACCAGGACAACTGAAGCTTGCTTACGGTTCACTTATAAGTCATTTGTTATTCATCAGTTTATGTTATAAATTTTAATGTCTCTAAAAAACATTGTGAACAATAAATTATTTTTGATATGTAAGCAGAACTTAGATTTTTATCATCTGATGAATGATTTTTATAAATTAATGAATAAATGTAAAGTTAAATGTGAACATTATTAAGAAACATTAAATTTCTCACAAATATAAATACAACTGGAATTTTTAAAAATCAATTTGTCAAATATATTATCAAAAAACTGAACTTGAAATGTTAAGTGTTCAACATCTAGAAAAAATGGGAACCTCCGTCAAATTTTATGATTCTTCTAATAACATGGATGAAATAAATGATATATAAAGATAAAAATTACCAAATATTTCCAGTTCTATCCAGAAATTTGATATGAACTATTGACAAAATAATACTCAAGAAAACAGGAAATATCAGATACCAATTCAGCTACTCATTTAAACACTCTCATTCTTTGTATACAAGAAGAAAAATATTAAATAGTTTTTGGACTTCAGTAGAGACAGTGAAGGGGAAGCTGTAAATAATCAATACAACCACAAAGTACAGTATTGTTCTTACACATATCCAATAAGGATTTTTTAAATTAAACACAGATAATAGTTGTAACTAATATAACTTAAAACAAAAGACAAACTATTGAGGACTATATATGATTATAACTTTTAAAAGACTTTTTGTCAAATAAATGATTGTTTAAGTTATTTAATCAAATTTTACTCTATCTGCTTAAAAGCAAATATTCTTTATGTTTCTTTAACAGTATTATTTATAAGAGCACAGATTATGATGTTTGGTATACTAAATATTTCAAGCTGAGAAGTAGTCTAGTTAAAACAGGCTTCAGTTTTCTTTTCTGTTGTATATTTTTACTACATTTTCATAGTATGTTCTGCCCACAATACAAACACACAGATGGCGATATACTGTTACCAGCCATAAGGTTGAAGTATGTTTGTGTGTGTTGGTTGGGAAATAACTATAAAATGAAGTACTCGTAGACACTAAACAAAATCCACTCTCTCTAGATATTTTATAATATAGCTACATATGGAGCACTTTAATTACCACAATATATGCTTCTAAAATTAGGCTTGTTTACTTCAGTGAAAAATTATACAGCCTTTGAAGGCCAAACTGAAGTTGCCTCCAGTTTTCAAGCAAGATGAAAGAAAAGATTTTACTAACTATAACCTAAGGGGAATGAAAACGAAAAAGAAATATAAGAAAAGATTTTGAATTGACTCTATTTGACACAATCTGACATGTATTTAAGTATGTTACAATTTGCATGCATTTACTTAATGTAAATGTAGCAATTTTTTTAACAGAAACCTACATTTTAAAAAGAATTCATTTTGTTTAACATGTTAATAAAATGCATTTCTAAAAATCTACAGGCTTATTATACTCATTCCTTTCCTTTCAGTATTGATTATTACTATGAAAACAGAGTTCAAATTAAGAAGCTATTTCTGTTCCTAAAACAGAAAGCTAACTATTTTAAGCATTTTTGGTTTTGTGATTCAAAACATCTGACTTGACTTGAAATGATTCATCTAAAAGAGGAAAAAGAAGTAGCAACTCTACTATATTAAAAAGGTGGTTACCTCCAGAGAAATACATCAGTATAAAAACTATCCTGTAGATTTAAGTATTGGTAAATGAAATATATAGAGATGATTGATTCAATGACTGAGAAACTAAGCTGAGAAATTCAGTAGATGTATTGTATTCAACCATTACAAGTTCAACACTGAAGTATAAAGAAAAATAATAAGGTCAGTAACATTTGCTAAAACTGTTGCTATTATCAACTTGCATTCATACATCTTAATTTTGTGCAGTACTAACAAACATCTAATGGTCAATTTTTTGTTTTTGATGCAAATATTTCTCTGTTTCAATAATAAACACTTAAGTGAGTCACTGAGATCTTTATCTGTGATATATATATGTATATTATTCATTAATATGTATGTGAATGATATGTCTATATACTTAAAGGATAAAGTTTCATCTTAGAAATAAGAACTTATTTACTTCTTTAAGCAGTTATCTGTTTTATCTTTTAGTCACACAATATCTTTGCATTTTAGCTTGTTTTCAATAATAGAAATAACTAGGCATATTTTATAGCAAATATATGTAATTATTATATTATTTTAATGGTTCCTTGATTATGTCTATAGGGATCATTTTATTCACTCACATGCAAACTTTTGCTTTTTTTCTTTGACTTACTTTTTATGGATTATATTCATCTATGAGAATTTGGAAAACGTGTATATTAAACTTACTAATTGCTATTGTCCCTAAAGATTTTTTTCTTTTAAACTCAGTAATTGCTTCTGTGAAAATTGCCTTGTGATTTAAATTATATATTGATAATGAATTATAATTCAGAGGTAAATATTAATTGAGAGCAAAATTCAAATGAAAGTCAACAATTGATTTTGCCTAGTTTGTATTATCTATGACAAGCAACATAATCAAACCCTGGATACAGACAGTTAAGTTCTCAACATGTACTGATAATAACACGTAAACAGTTGAAGGAGACAGTCTTATATAAAGAATGAATTGAAAGACAATAAGCCATTTCTCCAGCTGCTCCCAAAATTCTACCCCAAGGCATGTGTGCTTTTGGATAGATTCTCTTGTTCCTACTGCTATCTAAGAATCCCTGCAGGACTCCACCTACTGGAGGTGATTTCACTTTAGAATGATTTCTTTATCACAGCATCTTCTTGTGAACAAAAATACCAAGAAGACATGACAAGTCTAGATTCACAAGGAAAGAAAAAGTTGAACTGATAGGTGGAAATAATAGGTAATCTTTTCATAATTTTGTGAAATGATTTTCTTTATATGACTTTGGATTGGATTATGGTCTTTTCCCACCTGATACTGTAAATATCTTGTGTTGAGATAAAGCTAATTAAAAACGGTAGCAATCATGTGCAAGACAGGAGGGCTAGCAAACAGTCTCAAATTCTTTCTACCCCTTATTTCTGGCCCCAAAGGGAAAAATGGGCTACAGAAATTAATATTATTATTTAGGTTGTACCATATAAAATAAACCAAATTAACCCATACATATACCTGTGCATCATTATTCTCATCATCACGATCATCTTCACTAGCATCATTAAATTTGGAATTCTGTTTCAGTACTACACGCGTTGATTTTTCAGCCTCTTTGACAATGGCTGTAACCCTTATAATACCCCAGCCAATTGTGCAGGAAGTCATTCCCTCCCAATTTCTGCATTGAGCAACTTATTCCCTAAAGTGTGAGATTTGATTACCTTTTCTCAGCATGCATTCAGACAAATGTTATTATTGGTCATAAAATTATCCAGCCCAGTGACCTATGGTGACAGTGAATTTCGCAAGGTGACTGCCTGCTGAGTGAAGCATCTTCTTTTATTTGTTCTAAATATTTTATATTATGGAGCTGGAAAAACATAGGTGAGTAACTTTCAATGTTTAAATACAGTGATACTGGCATTGAGTTGGCAAGATTTTGAAATATATATATCTTTCCTTTGCCTTCATTAAGTAGCCAAAAAAAATTTAGCCAAAAAAATTACAGGATAATGGGTTCAATTTCAATTTAAGATTAAAAAATAATTTAAGGTATGTATGCTCCATTCAATTTTTGGAATATCTTCTTACTACAAATTTAAATCTGTCATTTATCTGAAATTCTAGTTTATCTAGATGTTCTGTATTGTATTTGGAGATCTATTTTAAGATATTCATTTAATCTTTGCTTCCCCCAAACCATTTGTATTACTGTAGGTTGTCTTTATCTAAATTATTGATGCAATTAGGCTTTTAAAAATGTCATATACACAACAATGTTACAGCTTGTCTGAATTTTCCTTTAAATCACTCAGAAGTTAGCTGGGGTGGAATGTTTGCTAAAAGAATGTGAAGTTCAAAAACTAAATCTATTTGTTATAAGGGAAAGCAAATGGGCAAGAGCAAGGCAAATGAGATTTTATTTTCTTTCAATAGATTCTTTTAGACAAGTACTGAAACACTAGCTCTGAATAAAAATGTCCACTTCTTTTTTCTCCACTCTTGGAACTGTTCTTGTGCGTGAATTTGTATGTAAAATTCATAAATGACCGCTGAACTCTGCCTTGTTGCATAACTGAATCTAGCTTTAACTGCTGCCAGAACGCAATTGTCACTATAGGGAAATCTGGATGGCACTGGAAAGGTCATGAGAACACCTGCCCAGTTGTTAGCACATTGTGATTCTCTGTGCTGCATCACTGTCTGGAAGAGATTATCTGGGAAGAAATGTACACACACGCACTTTAAGAAGTTGCCAAACGAGGCAGCTCACTTGCTTAGGTACTATGCTGGCAGTGAATAACCTAGTGTGCAAGCATCTTCTCCCCAATAGGAAAAGATGAAGATTTTATTTCTCTTGAGGAAATTCTGTAATAGAAAACTTGGTATAATAGAATTTCATGCATATCTATGTGGGAGAAAATATATTTCAAAGACTGACCATAATCTCCTCTGAAACATTGCTGGAGATCTCTTTATAGCAACTGTAAGAATGCAGTCATTGTTTTTGGTATTTTCAGTGTAAAAGTAAGATAGTAACCATACAGTCTCTTTGAAATTTGGCAGTGCAAGCTACTCTCAAAATTCTCTAGAAAAATCCAGACACTTGTGTATAATTTTCTAGTTGGGTGTGTACCCTATATCAGCTTCAGCTACGATTGAATAAAACAATAATTATTCTGAGCAGAGAAATCAGAGTACTTTATAAACATATAATATAGATAATTCTCAGTTTTGACTCAAAGTAAGACCCAAGGGAAGGCACAGTTGGGCCCCTGACCACATCTTTGGTGTGAGATTCAGAATTTTAATTTTGCTTTGAATCTACAGGACTCTCTTTTAGTATGAAAAAAATAGTTATGAAAAAGAACAATGTATCATGAAACAGTGGTGGATGTTATTGGAAAGAGATGGAAAGCAGACTAATACCGTTTGCCATCACTGTAGCTGATATTATTGAGGAAGCCCATGCATGCATGAGCCTGAAGAGCTGGGTTGAAAAGATTTCAATAACTATACTTCTCTTTAGTAGGATGTCACTAAAGTCAGACAGCAGGTAACTCAATAGTCAGAAGAAGGCCTGTCTTAGAAATGGAAAACTAATAACCTCAAAGACTTCACCTCTAATGAGGAAGACTAAAAACAAACAAAATCAAAATAAAACAAAATCTCCTCTTTGGTATATCTTTCTTTAGTTACAAATTAAATATAAACAATGATTATAATTATTCTTTTTAGGGACATATTGCAGGTTTTGTATACATTATCTCTACTGTACTTATCATTATGGGATTATAATGCAAATAGGGAAAAAGTATCAGATTGTTATTCCTATTTTATAAATAGGATTAATATTATGGCATTTGTAAATAAATGAATGGAATTGGAGAATATCATGCTAAGTGAAATAAGCCAATCCCAAAAATGTTTTCCCTGATAAGTGGATGGTGATATATAATAGGGGAGGGGGGTGAGAGAAGAATGGAAGAACTTTAGATTATATAGAGGGAAATGAGAGGGGATTATGAAAAAAGGTGGAATGAGACAGACATCATTACCCTATGTACATGTATGATTACACAAATGGTATGAATCTACATCGTACGCAACCATAGAAACGAAATGATGTACCCCATTTGTGTACAATGAATCAAAGTGCAGTCTGTAAAAAATAGGAAAAAAATAAATAATTTTTAAAAAAGGGAGAGGTGAGGGAAAACACTGAGGTTATTGTGTTAGAGGGAAAAGATGCAGATACTGATTGAGATAGATGCTAATTAAAAATAAATTAATATTTGTTTGGATAGATAACAAAAATAATCATTGCTATGACTGCAAAAATTATATTATAGGATCAAGGCAAAAAAAAAATTGGAATAACACAAAAGAACCAAAGGAAACAGAGTAAAAACTTGCTAATTTTTAGAAGTTCTCACCACCATAAACCTACATATTTAAGGGGATGAATATATTAATCACCTTGATTTAATCATTTCACCCTGAATACATGTATAACATCACATTGTATGTCATAAATATCACAACATAATATAACTTGTTAATATATAATCAAACTGTTTAAATTCTCTTTCTACTATTTCTACTAACCAATGGTTCAGAACCAGGGGATAGTTTTGCTCTTGAATGCAGACTTGGTGATGTCTACAGATATTTGTAGTTGCTACAACTATGGGGTCGGGGAAAGGAAGGGCATCAGGCATCTAGTGACTGGAGGCAATGGATATGACAAATACCCTCAGAGAACAGGACCACTACACACACCCGTACACACACACACAATTCTGGCTCAAGTACTGTGGTTGATAAATCCTAATTTTGAGGAATCTTTCTGTTAAACTGCTTTGGGACCTGCTTTATTACTAAAGAAAGAAAATTCTGTATTACACTACCAAATTATTTAGGCAATGAAACATAGATTTAAGAGTTCAAATACCTCTGCTACTCTCCCTGATAGAAGTGTGGACTTAGGTAAATCTTTCAAAGTAAACATTGGACCTGATTTTTTAAACCCATTTCTTACCAGCTGATATCTCCAGGGATTATAATAAATACAATTGTTGTAACACCATTACCATCCTAATCAGTTCAGACAGACAGACACACATATCTCTTTCTTGGGCAGAATTTAATATTATTCTAGTCTCTGAGACTCAAAAATCATCTTATCTCTGAAGCATATGCTTTTCTTTCTCAGTACTAGGGTTTGAATCCTGGGGCACTTTACCACTGAGCAATAACCGTATTTCTTTTTATTTTTATTTTGATACTGTCTTGCTAAGTTGCTCAGGGCCTTTAGAAAGTTGCTGAAGCTGGTCTCAAACTTGCAATCCTGCCAGCCTGCGAGCTGTTGGGATTACAGATGTGTGCCACCGTGCTGACTCAAGCATGTTCTTAGTTGCCATCAGCCTTATTTTGGAGACTTAGTGTATCTTATCTGTGTTTTTACAAAAGCCAATATCCAGTCTGCTCTACACACAAAATCCTGACTAACTCATTCTCTGGTTCAGCAAAATGGACAAGCAAACAAAAACCAATCTGCCTCAGGATTAGTTTCACTTGCAGTGACATAAACCCCAACACCATGGTGGCTAATGCAGTTCAGAGCTCTGTTCTATAAAGGTTTCCGGGAACCAGATTACTTCTAGGTCACTGATGTGTCACCCTTCTTGAGGTCAAGATTGAACAGTCCTCATACAGGTTTCTGGCCCACATTACAATCAACTAGTTTGGAAGGGCAGAGAAAGTAAGGGCTTCTTTCTTGAAGGATACTTCCTAGAATTTACAAGATTTATACCTTCCTATTATCAGTAACTTCATCATATCATGGCACCCCACTGCCTATATTAAGAAATATAGTTTTTACTCTGGGAGCCAATTTCAGAATTTCTATACCTGAAAGAAGAGGAGGAATGTGGATAAGGAAAAACAGTCATCTGTTTCTGCTATACAAACAAGAAAGCAATTCCTCCTTGACAGAAGAGTAAGTTTCATTCTGTTCAACAATAGAGGCATCTAAAATAACTCTCAACTTCCCTCATCAGACTGTTTCCAATGTAAAGTCTCCATTATTGCCAAACATTCTTCAAATGTGCCATCACTGTTTCACTTTTTGCCCTCCATGCCCATTACTTCTTATTTTCCAATAACTGTTATACATGTTTTGAGGCTGAACATGAATTTATACCATCATCTGATAAGTTTCTTTGTTGATCCCAGACAGAAGGCATATCTGTGTATTCTTAACAGCTTTCTGGGCTCTTCTTCTAGTTCTTTGGGCATCTTAAACTTTCCTATTCCCTCTACTCAACTGTAAACTTTAAGGCACGTGTAGTCTTGCTCAATGTTTTCATGTCCCAGTAATCCTGTCTGAAAGCAGTCTGTACATTAAACAATGAATAGATACCAAAACTTTTTGCTAAAATTTCTCTATTGGGCTTTAGTTGCTGTGAGTAGATGTTGAATACTTTGAAGAAAAAAAGATTGTTTAACCTCATTTGGCATTCTTTCAGTTAATCAACTTCACATCTCTTTCTCCTTTGCACTCCCATTTAATCACGTACAAGAAAAGCCTTTTCGATGTTTTCTTCTCAATTGTATTTTTACCATCCTCAAAATCTTTGAAAAAAAAAATGTGGTGTGTAAAACTTTTCATTCTCAGTCAGAAAAGGCAATATTTTCTTCAAATTTGAACTTTAAATTCAATTTCTGTCTTAATGGTGTAGACAGCTCATTAAACGTGATGGTAATAGTTGTATCTGAATCAGAAACTATTATATAAATTTGGGCAGCTTTAACAAAATACCGTAGACTACACCAAGCATATCTACCTAAGAAAAGACAGAGGAAAGAAGAAAGTGGAGAGAGATAGAGAAAAACCAAATTTGAATTTCTGCCTTCATTCTTTTTGAACTTCTAAAAGATGATTCACTAGAAACTTATTCAATATTTGCATGGAGATAAAGTTACACAAAAACACAGACTCTTGAGGCCATCTTTTGAAGCCTTCCTTCAGACGTTCAAGTAGTGTGATAGAATATCTGTTTTACCTGCTCTGCCAACAAAAGCAAATCATCAGGGCTCTCACAATTGACCCTGAGGAGCAGCATTCACAAGTTATAACTTATGAACACAGAATTCCTATTACCCATTAGACTTATGGCAGTAATCTGGCAAATCCATACCCATTCCATAGAAGTACCCATGCAACTGACTTTCATGTTTTTAATTTGTGTGGTTGGGAAGAACCACCCTTTCCACTGGTGAGAATGTAGACAGATAGGAAAGATGTAAAATGGCAGATCACTGTCTTCCTTCCTGTCCTGCTGGTTCTCCACTTAGGTCTGGTGATAACAGCTATTCCTTTCCCGTGTGATAGGTGACTTGTGGTTGCACCTGTATAACAGCTTAGGAACAGCAGGATTTGCCACATTGTTGATCATGATGGATGAATCAAAAGGCCTTCCTTCATCCATAAAAGCACATGTGTGTTCAAGGTGTAGGTGAATGGGGTAGAATGGGTAGTTCCTGGAAAAAGGCAGCGTGGCATGTACTTTGTTATAATTATTGTCTGGAAAGAGAAATTCATAATAATATCATTCTTTGGGCTTCCTTCTCTCGCCTCATCGCCTCATCAAAGTCTGTCTTTTTTTTTTTTTTTTTTTTTTTTTTTTGGTGTGTGTGGTCTTCATTCTTTACCCTAACTCTAAGTGTTAGCCTTTTAAATGTCATTTATGATACAGTAAACCTTGTATTTATATATCTAGCCTAGATAACTTTTGAAATAAATATATAAGAGATAAAGTATTAATTCCCTGTATTATTTTCTTCATTATTTATTGAAACCTAACTTTGTGCCAATAATTTTTCTAAATCTTAGGAATACTCAGGACTACAAGTATGGTATCCTTTTAGCTTCTTATCATTATGCATGCACACACACGTGTGTATTTATATCTTTTGCTGTTCCAAATTGTAAGCAGTTTCTAGATGTTGTTTCCATTGTTTCTATGAGATACTTTTGAAACACCTATCTGGCATTTTTTTCATAGGTATTGATTCCCCATAGTGGTTGGTTGTCTTCTCTAGTGTTTCATAATTTGGATTGTGTACTCATCTTCAGTTACTGCTTATGTAGAAGAACATCATTTTACAGTATCTAGGGGGCCTGTATAACCTAAGTGTGTCAGAGGCATTCAGAGTTTCCTGGAAGATTTCAAATTCTGTATGTGAAATTTCACTAAACCATAGAATTGAATTTTAAAATTACCAGAAAAAAATTATATTTTTAAGTTCAATTCTTAGAAACAGATAAGCTCTCTGCTTGTGTCTGTATTGTGTGTGAAGATATTTGTCTGGTTCATTTTTATTCTCTCCTGAGGATGCAGACCTTTGCCAAAATCTTCACTTCCAAAATCTCCTGATCATTAAAAACTGTAGAGTTCTTCAGCAGAGACACCACCCACCCAACAATTTTAGTATGAATGTGAGCATTTAATTGTATCTTCCTTTTGTGTATATTTTTATTATGATTTAAGCTATATAAACTATTTAAGCCCATATAAAAAGTACAAAAAATAAGGGTAGTAAATCTTTCAAATATAACACATACAGGTTAAAAAGGAAAGATATTTTTCTACAGTTTTCTGTGTAATTCTCAATTCTGTTTACCTTCTACTCTCCTCAGGCATAGTCTTGATTCTGCAATTTATATTTATATACTCCCTGGAAATTTTTGAACTTTCACAACATCTTAAAGTGTCCCATATTGAAGTGTCTCAAATATTAGCATAGAGTATGTATCATACTGAAACTTTAATTTGCAAAAAACAGGAATATATAGCATCAGTCATTCATTTTCATTTTCCATATCATATTTTATTTTATAAATATACCAATTTTTCTATTTGTAGACGCTTATGATATTACAACATTTTAATACAAAATAAAATGATCCAATGTACAAACGTAAGTTTCATCATATATAGAAGTTTCTTGGATATCTTTAACTTGTAATTACTGACTCCTACATACATAAATTTCAAATATTATTATCTATACTTAAATTACTTTCCCAGTTTTCATTGTAGGTCATTTTATACCTACAATTACTCAGTTTTATATTATTTCATTTATCTATCATAGCATTGTCAGACTTAAGATTTTATCAATCTGATTAACTAAAACAGTATTTTTCTCAAGCTTTAACAGATACTTTCCCAATTACTGTGAGGTTGACACTTTTCTAATGTTTGTTTGCTTGTTTGTTGATTTACTCATTTATTTTGGATTTTATTTCTTTTCCGTTGTCAATTCATGTATTTTACTCAGGTTTTCCATTAGAATGTCTGTATTATTTAAATTATGAGTTATTATAGATTTAGATACTGATCTTTTAATTAGTGCATTATAAATATTTCTTTTGATTTTTTGCTTTATTTTTGTATGATTTTATCACCAAAATGTTTCAAATGGTCAAAGTGGTCAGATTTATTTTTTCTTTAAAGTGCTAGGGCCCAAACCAGGACCTCAAACATGTCAGGCAAACACTCTACAACTAAGCTACATCCCCAGTACTAGATTCCTCATTTTTTTTTGTTTATACTTTTTTAAAATAAATTTTTAGTTGTTTGTGGACCTTTATTTGTTTATTTATATGCAGTGCTGACAGTAGAACACAGAGCTTCACACGTATGAAACAAGTGCTCTACCACTGAGTCAAACCTCAGTCTCTATTTATACTTTTAATATCTCATTTAAGAATTTCTTTTTAATCCTGTATTCATTAAGAAAATCTCCTTCGGACAAAAATTTTATAGGCTAACTTTACACTTAGGTTTTATATTCCACATGGGGTTTATTTTTCTCTCCAACTTGCAACAAAGTTTCAAATTATTTAATCCACATGGATATCTATTATTGACTAGTTCATTATTCTTCCATTTATCTGGAACACTATGTATTTCATTTTTCCATATGAGCAAACATAGATCAGAGTGTCAAATCAGACTCACGGACATCAACTCATGGACATGAACACATAGATCTGACTTGGCATCAAGTTTCACAAGTGATTTTAAAGACACTAATAATTGGAAGTTACAAGTAAAATAAGCTACAGATATGTAAAAGAACTCTGGCCTTGATTTTTATATGAGGTCTTTCAGTGTCTTGCCATCATATCACTTACAAAGATGAAAACTACTGGTTACAAAACATCTGAACTTTATGCTCTAACAGTTAGATTGCATAAGGATTGATGATCCCTAAACCCAGAGATTCCGAACTCATGGTAGGTAGACAGCATAGACAGAACAAGAAACAGCATTTCCTTTCCCATGAGCTAATATCATTCATATTTTTACTAGGACATCTTTTATTAGAAAGTTTATGAGAAAATTTGATCAAGTCACCTTCCCTCTTTCCTTTTTGGGAGCATCTCCCTCATAAATTTAACGATGGATCTCAGTTCCATTATAAATAGTGAATTTTACATATATGTAGTGAGTGTGTATGCATAGTTACATTGTATAGATTGTATACTTTGTAAACATAAAACCCATAGCTCTATCCATACGTAGTAAATTTCTCTATTTATCAATATGAAATAACTGTCTTCATTTCTCATATTTCTTTATGTTTTAATACACCTTTAGTTTGATATTTCCCTGGAGATCTTATTTGCCACTACATATTTTCATATCCCTTTTTTTTCCTGTTTCCTTGACTTACAGTTGTGTTCTTGTTTTTATAAATATTATATGATTTGTTTTGCTTTTTCCTCACCTGAAATGTTTGAATTTAGATCAATTTCTTTTTTTTTTTTTTTTATATCAAATGTGTGAGAACTTTTTTTTTTTAACTCCTGGGCCAAGATCCCCACCCCGGCCCGCCTGGGGCCATGGGGAGGCTCGGGAACTTGGCCCGGCTCACCTGGATACTCACCTGCCTCCAGGACCCTGGCCCTCCGGGCTGTGTGAGAACTTTTTAATGCAACATGTGGACAGATTTTTTTCTCTAATGTGAGTCAAAGGATACTAAATATAGACTGGTAAATATTTAACAACTGTTTTGTCAACAAAAAGGGAAAGAAAGAGAGAAAAGAAGGAAGAAAGGAGAGAAAAGTGAAATATTTTCCAATTACTGTGAGCTAAACATTCCCACATGGCTGACTTCAAACAAACAACCATCACTAAAAAGATGTATACTATTGGCACCTAAGACTGTATGAACCTGTATCTGTTTTGTTCACAGCCACACACCTAGTACCTAGTATACTATAGGGCATATAGAAAGCATTTGGTAAAAAACATTAATTAAATGATGGAAAAATATGGAAAAGTTTAAGAGGCAAGATAAAAGGAGTAAAAGCTTTAAAACTCTTAATAAGTAGGCTTACTTTATTTACATGTTGTTGAATTTCATTCCAAAGAAAATGCCAGTACATAACTATCTAAAAATTATTTTTAAAGATTATTATAAGTTTGCTTACTAAATATTCCCTCTGCAAGAACTTGTGTTATCATTTTGATACAGTAACATTTTCTATCAGATTGTATGTTATAATTCAAGCTCTTTTTAAACCTATTTTTCACATAGATGAATTACATTCTCTCTCTAAGCTTCAGTTTGATCATCTGCACAGTATGTTTATTTACAACTACCTTATACAGTTGTGACAAAAGACAAAGAACAAGTGGAATCAAACATGAAATTACAGGGCACATTATTTGACATTTTACAGTTGTTCAAAGAATATTCTCTTTGCTTCCGATTTCAAACTGGTTTGAGTGTGCTGGAAGTTTCTTTAAACAGTCTAAAATACATCCATTCAATCCTCATTGACATTTGAATGTGTGCAAAGTACTGTGATTCTGCTATGTTTCAGTTCCAGGGATAGTGTATCAATTCTCTAATTGAATAATAACTCTGTTAACAAACTTTTAACACTCAATATCTCAAAACAATAACATTAATTTGACCTACATGTTTGTAGAGCTATGATTTTTTATTAATATTTTTATTTGTTCTAATTAGTCTGATCAATAATTTAAGCTAGACTATCATGGGTTTGGACAGGGCTCACTCACTTGTCTGGAGATACACTATCTTCTAGTTGAAAGTTAGGAGTAGGCCAGCTATAATGCAGAACTACTTGTCAGGATTTTTTTTTTTTTTTTTTTTTTCCAGTCACTGTGACCAAAAAATCTGACAAGAGCAATTAGAGGAAAAAAAGTTATTTGGGGCTCATGGCTTCAGAGGTCTTAGTCCAAAGACAGCTGGCTCCATTCTTCAGGGTGTGAGGTGAGGAAGAACATCATAGCAGAAGAGTGTGGCATAGGGAAGCAGCTCAGGAAATTGCCACAGGCAGAAGAGAGAGAGAGAGAGAGAGAGAGAGAGAGAGAGAGAGAGAGAGAGAGAGAGAGAGAGAGAGAGAGAGCATGCTCTGCTCAACATGGACAAAATATAAAACCAAAATGCATTTCCTCAGGGACCCACCTCCTCCAATCAAATCCTACCTGCCTATAGTTACCACCAAGTTAATCCCTATCAGGGGATTAATGCAAGGTTTATGTTAAACCTCTTATAACCAAATCATTTTATCTCTAAATTTTCTTGTATTGTCTCACACATGAGCTTTTGGGGATCATCTAATATCTAAACCATAACACTCCACCCCTGCCTCCCAAAAGATCATGCCCATCTTGCAGTGCAAAACACATACTGTTTATTTCCAAGGGTCCCCATAGTCTTAACAGTGCAAATATTGCCCCAAAGTTCAAGTCCCAAGTCTTCTCTGAAACTTAAGGCAAACTTTGAGTTTGAGCTCTTCTAAAATTTAAAACCAAGTTACTTATGTCTAATATATAAAGACACAGATTAAACTTTCCATGTGAAGAAATAGGGACTTAGAAAGAAGGGATGGGATCAAAGCAAGACCCATGTCCAGCTGGGTAAACAAGTTCTATAGCGTCACTTCCAGCTCTGGGGCACATGGCATTGCTGTGTTATCTCCAAAGGACATGTGTAGCTATGCCCCTATGACTTGGCTGGTTTCAGACCTTGTGGTCTCTCTTTTGGCTTGTCTCTGCTTGATTTCTGCAGCTTTCCTTGGCAGATGGTCCATGGTACTGGCATTTCTTAATGGGGGTAGGAGGGGTGTGTCTCCATTGCAGCTTCAGTTTTCTTCTCATTTCTCTACTCATCATCCTTTCAGTCCGGCAGGGACTTCAACCCTGATGCACTTTGCCTGACCTCCCAGGTCTTCCTTTGAAATCTTGGTGGAAGCCTCCACAACCCCCTAACTTTAGCATCCTGCAATCCTGCAGACTGAAACTTTTACTTTTACATCCTTGAGCCTGAAATGAATGTGGTCTTGTAAGTTCCTGAGAAGCCCTCTTTCCTATTGTCTCTGGGAAAAGTGTTTCTTTAGTGGTTTTAATGTCGTCAACAACCATACATTCTGCAGTCCCAGTTTTAACTCAAAGTTTTCTGACCAAACTGCAAAGTTTTTCAAATCTTTCTGCTTTGATTTTTCTTCCTGATTATCACAATGATCTAAGCTAAATGCCACCAGCAATACACATGCCACCCTGGAAGGATGCTGTGCTACCTTGAAAGTTCCTCTGCCAGATTAATTAGTCAGTCATCTTTAAACTGAGCTTTACATAAAGTCTAAGAACATGGGAAAAATGTAGACAACTTATAAACCGAATGTAACATGAATTACCTCTAGTTCAATTTTCAGTAGAGTCTCCCTATTCTGAAACTTCTTGAGCCCACTCATTCTGATCTTCTGAACTCCCACCAGAATTGCCTGTAGTTACCACCAAATTAATTCCTATCAGGAGATTAATGCACAGATTAGGTTAAACCTCTTATAACCCAATCATTTCATCTCTAAACTTTCTTGCATTGTCTCACACATGAGCCTTCAGGGGACACCTAATATCTAAACCATAACACTCCCTCATCATTCCAACAAGATGGAAGGAACAGGAGTTGAACATTGGATCCTGCTCCATTGGTCAAAGCAAGATACATGTTTAAGGGTCAGTGACGAAGAGTACTGTTGAGAGACTGGGTATAGGTCATTTTGAATAGTTGAGGACTTTAATGATGACAAAAGTACTGTGTGAATATAAAGTATTGTCTCTGACTTAGGAATTCAAATATCCTTAATATGTTAGTTATTTGTATAGGTAGCTAAAAGAAAAAGGAGTATAAAGAATGTAGAAAGAATCATCACTAAACCCATAAATAATCATGAAAACCTAGTTTATATAGGAATTACAGTTTGACAAGGAAAATGGAAGAAAAGAAGAAATGTTCATCAAGTAAAATGTATATATGAACAGAAGCACAAAGCACGAACAAGTATGGTATTTGAAGGAGCAAATCGGAAGCCTGGCTAAAAGCAATTTTGTGTTTGAATATGTGAAAAATAACATTTTGAGATTGCTTTGGATTATGACTTCCTACAAAGGAATAGTCAAGTTGCTCAGACTTTATTATTTACTAGAGCATGAGGAGCTACTAACAGGGTCTAAAGAAAACAGCACCCATTATTCATTTTTTAGCATGCAAAAATTAAATTAATGTAGAAAAATTAGGCATATTCTTTAAAAACAAACCCAGGAGTCTAATAATAAAATCATATTATCTCAGGTTGGTGACAGTAAGATTGGAAAGGAACATGTAAAAATGACCTCAATTTTAAAGGAAAAAAATGGAATCTTCTGACAATTCTATGTGTGCACTGAGAGAGGAGGGGAAAGATGGCTAAGGTTGGAAGCCAATTGGTGCATTACCTCCAAGTGAAGGAGGGGCAGCAGAATTGCTAGATGTGAAGTAACGCAGGAGTACTTATTTTCTATGATATTAAAAAAATCAGAAGGTAAATATACAATAGAATCATATTGGACATTTAATAAGTGGTTATATATTTTCACAAAAATGCAGCAGCTAGAAAATTTCTACATGTTTATATGCTAGAATCAGAGAAGTTATTTTATATATTGAGATTAAGAACTGATTGACCAAGTACTTGAAATTGAAACTTCAAAGTGATCTTTACAGCAGAACATGTTATTTTTTTCTTTCAATCTAAATATAAGCACATTTAAAGAACTTCAAGTACCCAAGTACTGATGATGAGATATTTGTAGAAAGAAAATAAACAAATCTAGCAAGCACAAATGGACCTATATCAAATTATTTATAATACATGAATACATCCTTGAGACAAAAATAAATTAAAATCATAAGTCTGATATTATAAAATATAAAATATTGTGTATTTTTAAAAATTAAATGATCTTGACTAGATATTTTCAAAGAATAATGAAGAGTTTATATTGTAATTTATGATATAACTAGGAAAACCAATCAAATTTTGAGTTAGATGCTCAACATAAAGTTGTCCAAAGTGCACAAAGATATCTAGATGTTTACAGTGATTATTTTTATGGAGATATGATATTAGAAACAAGTATGCTCAAATGTTTTTTTATTTTATTTCAGTGCATACTTTAGAAGACTTTTACATTTTTCAGACATTCATGAGATCATTACATTTTTCAGTTGAGAGATACTGTCCTGTCCCTCAGCTAGGTAAATTTTGACTAAAAGAGAGAGAGAGAGAGAGAGAGAGAGAGAGAGAGAGAGAGAGAGAGAGAGAGAGAGAGAGAGAGAGAGAGAGAGTCCAAAATACACTTTGTATATTTGTTTCCAAATTCATTCATTTTGTACTTTTGTTCTTTGCTTTGAAGTGTACTCATAGAAATTAGCAACTAAGTATTCAGGATTTAGATTGGATAAAATGATCAATACCATTCTTTCAACCAGATTGGCAAATCCAAATGTTGTATTTAATTTCTAATAGTAAATTTCATTTAGTCTTTGTTCTATGTTAATTAATTTCCCTCCCTAGTACACAAATTAGTTTCTTCTGTGCTGTGTCACATAAAAAGTCACTAGTGAAGTAATAAATTTATACCTATATGGTGATCACATTTTTATTAGGTCAGTGCTCTAGGGCATAAGGGAAGCAATTTGAGGTTTTGGGGAATCAAGCTCAAAACTATGCAATAATAAGATTCAAATGAAGTACCACATCACTGATGCCAACATGAATTGTTAAGAGAAACTTCATTCTAGAATATAAAGTTATTTTTATTTATATCCATTTACTATGTATACCTAAATAATAGCATATATTTTTGCATGCATTTAGAGTGCTCAAAAAATATTTTCACCTAGAAAGGGACACCGCAGAGGATATGCCATATTTGTAGCTATGTTGAGCTGACATTTCAGGGTCAGTGAATAAATTCCAACAGACCCCAAGTGTTTATTCTCAAATTCCTTCATGTACATTGACCTTGACTCTACATGGCTCT
Source organism: Sciurus vulgaris (assembly GCF_902686455.1). Classification (NCBI taxonomy): domain Eukaryota; kingdom Metazoa; phylum Chordata; class Mammalia; order Rodentia; family Sciuridae; genus Sciurus; species Sciurus vulgaris. The sequence continues at coordinate 120,849,935 of NC_136464.1, forward strand.
AAAGTTTGCTTGCATTTTGGCTTAAACCAGTTTGCTCTAGTTAACAGTATCATTATAATGTTAAGTAATCAAAGTTTTTTGTAAAATAGATTTTTCTTTTCTATTGTTCTAATATTTTCCTAAAACCAATTGGTGCTTGTTTTAAAAAATCTATGATAGCAGTTCTTAAACATTCTGGTCTTATGACCCCTTAAAATTGGTTAGACTTTGAAGAGATTTTTTATGTGGTTTATATCTATTAATGTTTTTCATATAGAAATTAAACCTGAAATTAGAAAATATTTTTGTTTGGCATAAAAATAAATTCAATTATAGTGCACCATATCTTGAAATGTGTTAAAATAGCATAACTTGCTAACATAGTATGTTAAAATGTGATCTATTCCTGCAAAATGGTGATAAAGAGCATTTTGGGGGCATATTTCTTAATAATCTGACTTAATAAAAGACATCTGGATTGTTATATCTTCTTCATTCAATACTTTGGGATCTATATTTATGGTTGAAGTAGATGAAGAAATTGTAGCCTCATAAAGATACATATTTGGAGAATAGAGACTTATTGTAATTGCTTCTTCAGGCAATGGTATAATACTAATAGAACATCACATTCACCAAATAATAATTTATTAAATGTTGGTTACCATGTGAAATCTGATTAAAATTTATGGTGGGAACAATAATTTCATGTCACAGATTGTTGTAAAGATCAAGTAGGATAACAAATATGGTATCAACAAGTTTGCTAAAGGTAGGTCTGTATTCATTTAATGAGAATTCACTTAGTGACTCTTGGCTTGACTTTTTTGTTAATATAATGGAGGTCTGAGTACAAAACCCCTCTGTTAGAAAAACATTTGGTTTATGCTCTAAATGTATTTCCCAACCATGGTCTATATATTTTTATCTGCACAGATGATATTAAGCCATCTTAGAGCTTATTATTTCTATTTTACTATCTCTTATGACTTTAAAAAATACCAATGAGTAAAGGATAAAAAGTTATTGACTTGGGCTTATTGAATACCCACACAATACTTAGCATTTTAAAGACATGTATTTTATTTTTGCAAGAGCGATACTAGTTTATCTTCATTATACAGCTTTGTAAACTAGAATCCCAAGAGTTTAGTAAACTGATCAAGGACATACAGCTAATACAAGATAGAGCCTGGATTTCCATGCAGACCCTCTGAGTGGAGAGAGACCACTCTACCACTCTGGTTCATTGATTCCCAAGATTAGATGCTCACTCATCCTTTTATTTGAATCAGAAAACGCGTCATAAATTGATACTGATTTCAGCTGGGAAATGCCCATTTTCATTTAGTTTTTAAGTTAGTTCTTTTAAAATCTCAAAAATTTCCCCTTTATGTTAATGAACATCCCCCCAAAAAATCTTTAAAAAGTAACCTCATCAAAGGCTTTGCAATTTCTAAATATGTTATTTACAGGTTGTACACAATTTTACACTACACCAAAGAAATTTGTTAGATTCTAAAGGCATGGTTTGCGGTCTTCAAAGAATATATTTGCAAATATAGACAATATAGAACAGCACACTGGTTGTTGAATGACTTTTCTGACCTTGTCTAGGTATTCCCTAGGGTAGTACTCTGGTCTATGACATTCTAGCCATTCTCTTTAAAATTAAATTTAATAAACTTTTTAAATAAATAAACTTTTTAAGATTTAATATTTTTATTCATTATCCTAAAAAAGAGAATCAATTGTTTTAAATATTTCATATTTTACCACAATTCTTTTTTATTTTTGTTATTTTATATCACCCATATTTTCCTTTGGCCTATATTTATTGATATAAATATATTTTTTTTATTTCATCAATTTTACCTTTAATTAGAGGTTCTGATTAACCTAGTACAATGTGTTAATTTTTCACTACATACTATGTCAAAATCGGGTGATGATTTGCATATTGTACTGAAATGCTGTCTTTGGTTTACAGCATCCTCTAACTATTGACATGGGTTATGTTCAGCTAGTGACCTAGGATTGAAATGCTACGTACATTGTTATTAGAATAATTAATCATGAATGTATGAGCAAATAGGGTGCAGATATTGACATATTTTTCATGATCAAATAATATCATTGCTATAAATATATTACAATGCTTTTTTTTATATAAAACTCAACAATTACTATTATTTTAAAGCCTCTACTTGCCCTTTTATTTAAATGATATGGAACAATTTTCAAATCCTCAGATATATTCATAAGAACCCTTTTTCTTATGGTTTAAAAATTTCAATTGCTATCTGCTAAGCAGTTCCATTAAATTGGTTGTTTCAAAGTTTTCTGTATTCCAATAAAAATTTAACTTTCTTAGTGTCTATAACTAACTTTCTTAACAGACTCTATCAATTTTCGTTGCAACACATTGCATTCTCCCTAGAGCAGTAATGCACTTTTGTGAAGTGGTAGCTAATACTGTACTATGCAGAGTGGGGAAAACTGATTAATTGCTTTTAGAATAGTAAATGAAGCCTTTTAATTTAATGAATATTTCAACAGAATCAATTCACTTTGTCTCTCTAAAGGCAAAATCCCATAGGGAGAATTTCTTTGGGGTGACCTAGAGAGCAAATTGGAACCTCTGTGAGGTTGGTGTACAACCATTTGTTTTCCCAAGCATGCAGATTACCTGTATACCTCTAATATATTACTCCTAACCTAAAATACATTAGATATCAGGAGTTTGAATTTACAAGTCATCCTTGAGCATTTTGAATTGTGAGAGCAGGGCATGGGTTCTCTCTAGCTGAGATCTGTTTATACTAAGTATGCTATTGAAGTGGTATTGCTTAAAAGGCAGGGGAGTATAATGGATAGGCTGGTAGGCTAAGAGCATGTCTATGTGTGGTAAAATGAATGAACTGCATCTTAAATCTTGTGAGCTTGACACAATGCAAATCATTTATATGACATAGTCATTTAGATCTTTGAACCAGCTTGATCTTATAATCACAGACTTAGATTATAAGCCAAAAATCAAGGCGATTCTTTTCTATTTGCTTAAACATTTACTTATTCTTTTTTAATTTAGTCTGTTGGCTCTCATCTTTCATTTGTTTGCAAATGTAGTATCCACATTGATTTTAAGTGGTTTTCTGAACATTCTTGTCTCTAGTGGAAAAATTGCATAACGATAACCATTTTATTTCATTTGAATAAACTATTATCATGTTTTCATGAATGTATGTACATAAATATGTACTTGAGAAATTTTTGAAACATTAAAATAATACCCTTAGAGGTAAGGTCAGTGTTTGTTTAAAGTATATGCATAGTTTGGTCTTTCTGATATTCATGGCAATTTAATTTTGCTGATTTTTATAGAAACTTCAGACACATGTCTCATAATTACTTAATACAAATGTTCAGAGGGTAAAGCAGAACAATTTAAAAATTGTAAGATAATGGATGTGAACATTCTACTACTCAAAAATAAGCTTTTTATATCCGCAGCATGCTAAAATAGATTGCAACTTCTTCATTTGCATATCTTATTTTAATATTTGCTACTGATTATTTCTCTCCTTTGACTGCCTGGTTTGGAATTAACTGATACTTTTATTTTTCAATCATATAAAGTGTTGTAAATATATTCATTAAATTCAAATCAATGGAGATTTAAAAGATATAGCTAAGTATTTAAATTAAGGAGACTAACCAATAGGGCATAAAGTTGAATGATAAAATACCATAGAAATTACAAAGACATATTCAGAAATCCATTTTGCATGAAGTAAAACTATAAACATTTGAAAACTAGAAGAAAAGACATCAGAAATGCCTAGTCAGTTATTCAGTTCTTTGTATATTAGCATAAACATTGGCTTAATATAAAATCTTATTCTTAAAGTTCAGATACTCAAATTAGAGATTCAATGTAAACATTTGAGGATAAGTGTAAAGCAACTTTTTGACTCAGAGTCTATATTTAGATGTAATTTCACAATGAATTATATATAGCATGTAAATAGATAGAAATGGATTTCCCAAATGGAAGCTTTGATGGCATACTGGAGCTTCTCCTTTTGGACTCCCCGTATCTTCATATTTACCCCAGCAACATTCAGAAAGTTTTTCCAAGTGTCTGTTCACAAGTGTCTGAAGAACTTTGCTGAATAGAGAAAAAGAAATTTAAAAAGGCTCAGTAAACATCATTTCAAAAATAAGGTTTATCATCAATGTAACAATACGCTGTCATTAATAACTTTTTATTCTCCACTAATTTGTGTCATATGTGATTTCATCTCAAAAGCTTTCTGTATTCTTTCAAGACACTTTCAAATGCTCATTTTACAAGAGTCATCATTATCCATGAACTGTTTTAAGTTGAATGACTCATATTTTCTCTTTCAAAGGTAATTTGAACAACTTGGAATAGAAGATTTATGGAGGACATGAATATACCAATATACTGAAGAAGACTAATGCACCACATTTATGTAGTCTGAAGTTTATAGGGGCCCTCATTAAGCAGCTGGCCGGAACTAAGCTGAAAGAGTTTTTGTGACTGCAATGGAAACATCTCTGACCTGTTTGGGTCAATTCCAAAACTGGTTAAGAGGCATCATTCTGTTACTGTTTTGCATGTTTAATAATGCACAGAAATCATTTATAAATAGTTTATGCATTATTGATTTAAATTTATATTTACTACAATTGTATGTATTGATAGTGTATTATTTTGCTGAATTGCCATAAAAATACTAAAGATTAAATGACTTAAACAAAAGGAGCTTATTTTCTTATGCTTCTGGAGGTTAGAAGTCTGAGCTCAAAGTGCCAGCAGGGAAGGAACTGGTTCAGGCCTCATAAGCTTGTAGGTAGCTGCCTTCTCCCTGTGTATCACATTGTCTTCCCTCTGTATATACTTGTGTGGAAATTTCCCTTTCTTAACAGGAGATGGGTCATATTATTTGCAGGCTCACCCTAATGACTTCATTTTAACTTACCCTGGTGTCGGAAGGCATTCATGTTTTACAGAATCAGGCTTGGCTGAGCCATGGGATACAGAGGTCTGACTTCCAGAACTGGCAGTCATGAGAGACTGTTTCAGGTAGCCTGAATTAGATGGCCCTGTACAGAGGTGGTTCACAGTCTGGGGAAATGCTAACTCTTTAAGCAAATGGCTTCCCTAATTTCACCCCATCCTGTTCCTTACAGAAGAAGCCCCGCCCTTCTGGGCCCTTTTACCTGTGTGACTATAAATAAAGGTGAAGGTGGGCTTCTCCATCTTGTTGGAGGCCAGATCTTGGCACTGAGCTATATTCTCAGCCCTTTGATTAATTAATTAATTAATTAATTAACTTATTTATTTGATCTTGGATTGGTCTAAGTAGCTGAGGTTGCCTTGAACTTTTGATCCTCCTGCTTCAGTCTCCAGAGTTGCTGGGATTACAGAGTAGTTGGGACTATGGGCATGTGTCACCCAGATATGTTTTGTTTTGTTTTAATTTGAATGTGAACCTGAGCTTTTGGATCAGCTTTATCTGTATTCAAATTTGATATTCATACTCTGCTAGTAACAATCTCTTACTAATTGAAATACTGCATCAAAAGAAAAATTGTGCAGATGAGCATAAATAAATGTTATTTTTCTTCTTTTAAAATAAGATCCTAGATCTGTCCCTGAATTATGGTCTTTGCTGCTTATTTGAGCATATTCCCAAAAGCTGTCTTCAATCTTGGCTTACAATGTCCAGTGTCTGACCCACTTAAAGTCAGTTTCTGCAAATTAGCTTTCATACTGAGTATGTATTAAAACTTTCTGTTTCTTTGAAAATCTGTAAAATATTTGTTGAAAACTAGACATTGTAAATAAAACGTATTAGTGATTCTAGTTTTTTTTTTTTTTTTTTAATCCCCAATAGAGGATCTATGCTTTTTTATTCTGTTAGTCATCTGATTTCCTTAAAGGGTGAACTGTGTTTTCTTCCACAGTGTATAAGACTTGATATCTCTGCTCCTTTCTTGTCTACTGCTCATTTTATTCTATTGTTATTTTTACCTGGGGCCTCTAGAATTTTCCTCTGTAGCTGCATAGGTCAGTCAAGTAAGTTTGGGTATAGTTTAAGCACAGATTTTGCATCTTTCACTTTGTTTCTATAGAATGACTCATAAATTTCTAGCTTTTCTGCTTATCTTAGTGTCTGACTTCTGATACCTACATCAGTAAGGGGTTTAGGTTCCACTTGCCCAAGCTGTGCATAGATGAGGAATGCACTGAGTTCAAAACACAAAACAAAACAACAGTCTCAAAAATGTCAGCAAGTGAAGCTTTGCCTTTTCAGGAGCACATTCTACTTTAATCTTTTTTAATAGAGGAAGGCCTTTCTGGTTTATAGTGGAAAATATTTCAAGACTCTAGCTACTGGATAAGGTGATCTACCTAGTGTTAGGTTAGCAACATACATGTTTTAGGCACATGAGATCTTAAACAATCAAACAAAGAAAGACAATAAAAAAAAAAAAAGAAAAGAAACTTCCTTTGCTCACTGTCTTAGAAGGCCACTTCAAGAGGTATTTCCCCAAAATGAGATATAAATCTGGAAAAATGGAATTCATCCAGAAAAAAAAAAAAAGGTTCTGTATCTTAACAAAGTGACAAAGCCCCCAGGGTGATAAGGTACTTCTATATTGTATGTTTTACATCTTATATCCTTAAGAAAGAGGAAAAAGGGAATTGATAGAATACTTGAGAAATTTGAGGGAACAAAGAAAAGATTTAGGCCATTAAGGAGTTAGGCCATTGGGAATAAATTAGGTTTAAGATTTAAGGAAACGAAAAAAAAGATAATTGTAATATCAGGGAAAACACAGTGTTGTACTGGAAAGGTTGCAAGAATTCTTGCAAATTTAAAGCTCATCTATCAATTATTTACAGGGTCATAACTTTATCCACAATGAATGTTGATCTCAAACTCTTAAGCAGTGATATTGAAAAGATTGAGCGGTGATAAGGCTGCCAGATAAAAAACAGGCTTCCCAGTTAAATTTTTAACTGGCTGTCCTATATTTTAATTTGATATACCTGGCAAGTTAATGGCTAGGAAGTGCTGAAGTGGTGATACATGAAAGACGGCTAAATTCTCATCTTACCTAGAAGAAGATAATACAGAAGTTTAATTATGAAATAATACAAAATGTGCCCATTGTTTTTAGAGGTATGGATGTAAATTATAAAATTAAGTAGCAGCTAGAATAGTTGAAACAATTTGCCCCTAAGAAGAACAAAATATGTGTGAAGTGGCAGGGACTTTTTTCTAAGTATTATAAAATTGTATGCATAAATAAACAATGAAAAAAGAGTAAAATAAATAAGAAAAAAATTAATGCAACCAAACAAATACCTGAAAAAATTAATTTAGTAAAAAATAAGTGTTTTGAGCTGAGTTACAATGTCACTCAAAAAATTAATACAGTGAGACTCCTAACGTCCATATTCTTTGGAGTTTGGCATACCTATACTACTTCATTCCATATCTTAAAGTTAAATGAATTATTTTATTACTTGTGTTTTATCTAATGTAGTACCTTGTTGTGAAGAATTGACTTTCATTTAATGATAAATTATTTTTAATTTATAATAAATTATTATATTTTGCTTATATATTAAATGTTCCTATCATTTTTTCCATTAAGAAACTACATGAAAAGCTTTATGATATGGAGCTGATTAGACCATGAACATAAAGACAGGAGCACCTAAACTATTTAACAATGTTAAATATAAAGGGTTTCCCAGCTGAACGGTATTTTATGCTAAAAGTAAGTTTTAATTTAAATTAAAACTGAGGCATGAAATTTAAATATTATCATAGAAAACTCAAATATCCCTGAGATGACTTCCATGGACACTTAAAACTACTGTATGCCATTTCATAAAATTGATTTCTGCTTTCATTTCCCCTCAAGTCTCTCTCTTCTCCCCTCCCTCCCTCCCATCCTACCTCCCCTCCTTCTTTCCTGGATATGAAGAATGGGAAGAAAGAGAAATTAAAATAAATAAATGAAGAGAAACTGAAAACATTGCATCTCCTTAATCATACTGAATTATCAATTGAAAGAAAAATATAGTATACAAGATCTATAGTTTTTATGTCTATTTTTAAATATAAAAAATACACCACTGTACTCAAAGAATGTTCCCAGAAATCCAGTTAATAGATTTTATTCGGATCCTGTAACAGTCAAGGAGACAAGGCATCTCATAGTTTAGCAATCTATATAAGTCAAGCATGTAGTCAGAAACAGATGTTTTGCACAGAAGTGTCTAACTTTAGAATCTGTTTCTTCTCTTCAACTAGGTTGCCCCTTCTGATCTATTAAGGACAATTTTTTAGGTTTAATGGCACAAATCAAATTAGTTTTGCTGAAAAGTCCATCACTGCTTATCATTGGTTCAATATCAGTATTCTTACTCTCATTGTATTCAGTAATATTTTCAATTGAATTTTACCCTATAAAGTTCTAAGCAAAAATGAGATATGTTAATGAAAAATAAATATTACTTATAATACATTTAATGTTCAATGTATGGTGAAATCATTACAATTCATTCAAACACCCTACTAACATATAAAGTTTTGGACCAATCTCTACCAATTATATTTACTTTGAATCTAATATGATTTTCAAAAATTTGTTTTGAATCTAATATGATTTTAAAGATGATTGGGTGTTTTGCGCCATTTAAATTTTTGAAGCTTTCAGTCTGCCTGGGAGAGAATGTAGGAAGGTTAACTGCATACACATTTGTTATTTTTAAAACAAAATCTTGTATTGTGATAGGCAGATTGAGTGAAGGACCAACTTTTATATAGGATGAGATTATCCACTTTCAGGATGATAACCCAAATGAATCAAGGCTGTTCGTTTGGTTTACATCTGCCTTTTAAGAATTAGGAAATACTTGCCTCTCTCAACCACCCTATTTACTTCATCTTTCAGATGGGAAACACTTTTCTCTGAATTGATGACTACTTATTTTTCAGCTAAAGTAAATACAGGTCTATATCTCTTTTCATTTGTGTGAGAAGCTGACACATTCTGTCACAACATAGCTTGAGTAAATGGGAAAGTGACAGCTTCCTGGCAAAATTTTAAAGAGATAAACATCTACTTTTGTTTAAACAGCCACTAAAATATCAGATAGAAGCTTTCCAGGTTGAAAGGAGAAAGAATGCATGAGTGGTGCAAATTGGTAAATGAAGGCGTGCAGGAAGACTTCTGATGTTTACTTCTACAGTTTTAACCACAGACCAGTATTTCCTGGGATTAAATAATAAGTCTTCAGAGAATAAATTCTATGAAGATAAAAGAATTATCAGCAGAAATAGATTTAAACAATAAAAATGAAGTATCAATATCCTTAGGGATAATTTCTTCTAAACTGAAACGTCATTTTTTTTGTTTTTGTTTTTGTTTTTGCTATTTGTTTGTTCCAGTTTTAGTCAGATACTATATTTCTAAAAGTTATGTTACTTGATATGAAAATAGCTCTAATGAAATTATTTTGGTTTAGTCTTTGTATAATTCTTTTGAAATAACACATTTTAGAAGTGTTTTTATTTATGGATATTTTATGATTATTATATAATCATTGCTATTTTCATTTAGGCTTGTTTATCTTGGAATCTATGTATATAGTATTTCAAATTATTATCTCAAGCGGCAGTATTACTTATAACACTTGTACTCTTTCTCCTGTTTGCAATAAGGGCTTTACAACAGAGTCTTACAATTCACCATTGATACATGCAACATAGGGTGATAGGATACTTTGTATTAAATTTAGTATAAAGAATTCAGTAAGTAAGAAACTTTGTGTTGATTATGGCGACATAAGATCACATTAATGTCAGTCAGAGGTATATATTAGATAAAACAGAATTGGATTTCATAACTCATATTTATGATTCCTATTGATCTTAAGCCTCTTTATATCACATCATGCTTATTCATTAGAATGTTCTTGAGCAAATAAACTGGAGCTCATTGCTGCTTATTCTGTGTTGTTTTAACAGTCTGAGCCTAGCATCGAAACAACCACACGGTAGTTCTGTATTTCTCTCACCACCTTCCACACTTCCCCAGCAAAACCTCTGCTTGAAAGAGTGGAATGGCCTGAGATTTGAATTTGCTTTTAATTATAGAGATCAATAATATTAAACCTTACTTATATGCACTGCTATTGATCAAGTAGAATCATATACTGATAAGTTATGTGATTAATACATCTGGCAAGTAAACTAAGCAATAGTAAGTATGTTCAAATTATTCCACCACTCAAATGGATTTTTGTAATAGGTAGTTTAAGAAGAGCCATATGGAATGTTGTTACTTTAATCAAAATTATTGTACTGAATCATCAAGTAAATGTGAAATATTATGTTTTTTCTTAGCATCAAAACAAAATCCAAACACCAAAATATTTACTACTTTCCATTTAATCTTTATGCTCAGAAACTTTAGGAATAGATACTATGAAAAAATATGCAACTAGTCCACATGTATATAAGCATCTGAACTTGAACTTCACGTGGCCTTTGTCACTGGCCTTTGCTCTCACAGTCTTTCTGATTTACATACATAGGAAGAACCTGGGTATGGAGTCAAGATGTTTAGGAAAAAAAAGAAGTGGAACAGCTGAAATATATACTATGATAACCAGACTCTTCAATATTCTGACCTTATTATTGACCTACTCTGAAGCAAGAAGTGAGAAAGTTAGACTGGGATTTAAATAAACAGCATATTCATTTTACATCGATGTCTCTTGATTAACAGTAGAAGACATCACTCCTGAAAGCATCTGCAGTGTCAGTAATTCCATTAACAAAGAAGCCACTTTATTATCAACATACTGTAGATTCATTTTAATGTGTCATTTGCACTTCAAAGTCACATAACTTTTATTATGGTAAATCAATTAAAACTATTTCTCATGATAATTTATCTTCAGCAGAGTTTATCATCTCAGAGAATGCAATATTTCCCAATTTAACTTCCAAGACAAAAGTGATGTAATTTGAATGCCTTTTACTGAGCTTATTAAGCATAAAGATCACAGAAATTTCAAACCCTGAAAGATAACTGTTTCATCTATGTGATAAAATGGAAGCCACTTTTTTTTTTTTTTTTGTAGTGTACTACAGGTAGTGGAGACAGTATGCTAATTAGTAATATAACCTCATTTATGATTTTGTGTCTCCCATTTTAAAAGATAATACAATAAAGCACATAGTTTCTTTGATATTAATTTAAAAGATAATGTAAGGATTTATATAAAAATATTTTATTGAAATTGCAAATGAACTGAATTTCAGGATGATGCACTCACATGTTTTGTTGGTTTAATGACTTTATAAGAACATGCCTCAAAAATTTACATCCATTTCTTTGAAAACTTCTGGTAATTTTTACTTTATTTATTGAATATTTCTGACATAAACTGCTTCAATATTCCTTTACAGTCTGGAAATGCTTGCATAGGAATGAGATTTTATGCTTTTTCTAAATCCAGTATTTAAAACTTAACAGAATATTTTCAAACCTTTACTCTCATTTTTTAAAATTTCATCATCCAGTTGAATTTAAACCAAACCTCTGTCAATAGAGATAGAAAATACTCGTAATTTCTTTATGACTGGAGTCTGAATACGTTATGTAAGTATTGTATAAAGCATTTCAGGGTATGTTTACTTAATAATGTGATTTTGATAAGGTTTGTTTTATTTTATGATAAAAACAAGCAATTTAAAATGACATTTTCCCCCCTACCTTATACTGCTTGGAAAATTCTGTTTAGAAATGAATGCATTATTCATTTTCTTATCAATGTTTGCAATTTCTCAGTTTGTTTTTAAATATTGAGAAATGTGTATCTAACAGATCTTTTTTTTTTATTCATTTAATTTCTACAAGATCATTTGTGGCTTCTACAAGAGAAGGACTTACAAAGGATTAGGATTTGATGCAGTATTTGGAACAGAACCTCTGATTTCAATATCTGTAATGGGAAAATTTCAATGTAACATCAAAGAGAATTATGCCTGTAAAAATCACCAGAGAGTAAAACCAAGTTAATTATAATGAATTTCCTACCGCCCACTATCCAACAGTACCTAAAGGACTTTTTGGGACTCTTGGTTCTTGGCAGAAGAGTTTGAGAACTACTGGAGTTGGTGAAAATCCTGACAAGCAGAATTGAAGAGATCTAGACTAATATCCGATCCATGTCATATATTTGTATTTCTTTGGAAATGTTACAATATCATGTTTCCTTTGCTGTTGTTTGTGGTGGTGGCGAAAAGGTAAGGGACTTGTAAGAAGGGTATACATTAAGCATTTGACAACCTGCAGATTCCCAATCAAAAGAAATACTTGAGGGGTTGACTTACATGCCAATTCATTTCACTAGAATGTTCCCATTCTTCATCTTCATGGCTTCTTCATTCCTAAGGGGAGCTGAGTTTCTGAGTCTAAGTCTTCTTAATTTGATCAGACTACTCTTTTCCTCTACTGTCACAAACTCTGTCACTGTACTATACAGAAGAAAATCTGCAAATGAACTGTTTCGGGATACAATCACCTGTTCTATGGTTTTGATGACTTTGTAATTAATTATTTCTAAAATTTTCAAACTTTTCTGATCTTAAGAAGCCAGTATTTTCTTATTTTATTTATTATTTCTGAAATCAGTGATTTAAATGTATATTTGCAGCCTAAATATGTATGCATGGAAATCTTATGCTTTTTTAGAATTGAGGCAAAATATTCTAAATTGGTCTCCATACTTTCAGGATATGCTCCAATATAGTATATTTATTGATGTATGAAGCACATATATGAACTTCTATACTAATATATTATATATCCATTAAAGTATTCACACAGATAGATTAGTAAGATAGCTTCTTAATAAATGACTTAGTTTTATCAATAACTAATATCTTCCAGAGAAAATATACATTTAACTATTGACTCCTATTGAAGAAAAACATCTATATTTCAAATAATAAGTTTGATAATTTTAATTCTTTTAAAACAAATATGGTTAGAAAAGGTAGTGTCACAAAATCTCAGGTGAGGCAGATAAAAAAAATGAGCATTAAAATTTCAATACTATTATAATCATTTTCTGCCTGCTATTAAATTATTAATATTACTATCAACTAGTATTTTGTAGAAATTTTGTTTAACCCAATTGTCCATTTTGTGTGGACTAGTTTAGTTAAAACCCAGATAATCAGGGCATAGGTATATGAAACTGTACCAGTACTATTCCTCGGTATATCAAACTCATTTGATAGATCCTTCAGCTCTTCTACATGTGGACATTCTTGTCTTCTCACAAAACATCATTATAAATGCAACAATCGACATGAAATAAGACTGAGAAACCTTGCCAGGTCAATATATCAAAACTTAAACAGTATAATGAACCTGTACTTTAAAAAATAACAAACAGAAGTAATACTTTAAAAAATAATAAATAAAAGTAGAAAATTTAAATTTTATATATCTATGTCTTACAAAGCTCCTGTAATGTTTTATTTTTGCTTTGGAACCCAACCATCAGATGCTGCTGTGGTATCACTGTGATTCAGTTGTCTTTGTTCAGATATCAGCACATGTTATTTTTGGTAATTCTTGAATTGAATTTCAATTTCTACCAAAACAAAAACCATGGTATGCAAGATTTCTAGCTATTGTCTTCAGCAAATTAGATTTTATCTTTTGTGGAGGATTTTTTAAGAGAATATAGCCTTTTGATGTCCTAGTTTTACACAGGTACCTTTTATTAGAGATCCCATCTTATGCAGGCCTAGGGACTTATCCCCTGTTCCCTGTGGTCCTTAAAATAATCTTCAAAAAGAAGCATAAGGTCTCTACACATTCAACAGACATCCTCTGTGCATCATTATGATAAAACTGAATAAGTTTCCCATTCTACCCCTGTGGTTTCAGCAAAGTCTTCACATTTTTAAAACATAATCAAGTTATCATCAATTTTATTTACATTTAAATATTTTTGAACTCATTGTTTTCAGAATTTTATTTCTTTCAGTGTGAAGAGTAACATGAGATACATCTCTCAAGCTATACATAGAAACCCAAATCCAGGATTTGACTCAGCTAAATATTTGTGCAGAAGACTAAAGACTACACCAGCACAGCAAGAAACAAAACAAAACAAAACAAAAACAAAAAACAAACAAAAAAAAAACAATCTGTGCTTTTAAACTCAATCTACATATTTTTTTGTTGTTGTCACCTAATCCTTTTTTAAGGATCATTTCCAGCTTCCCCACAATAATACAAACATGGAAAATTATCAGATTGTTAAATTACATTCAATTTGCCTAATTAAATTGACCCACTTACCTTATTTCTTTTATACACAAAGATTTTTCCACTTATACGGGATAACAAGTTGTTAAATTCTTGTGAAAACCACAGACTTAACATGTATATACATTATTTAACATGTATAAATTACATCAAAACAACTTCTGAAACTGATTTTTACTTTTCAAATGAAGCTTTTAAGAACATCTGTTTTGAGGTTTTTTTCTCTGTTATTTACTTTTTTGTCTTAGTTCTGTATAGTTTGTGTGAAACCAGGATATTTTCTACTTAACAAAAATGATTATCTTCAGTCATCAGAAGATATGGATTATAAAACACTTAACATTTGAAAATTTAAAATTTAGTATTATACTTTCATTGCGATTCTAAAATCACTTACCAATAAGTATTCTTCTGTGAGTATGAAATTTGCAATCAAAACAAAAATGCTAGCCATTAGGATTGCTATTCATTAGAAACATCAGATATTTTCAGCTCTCTGTTATCTGGGAACATGCATAGGATTGTGTTTTATTTCTCATGCAGAGGCCATCACAAACTTAGAGATCAAATCATAGGTCAGACCAGTGCTTTTAGCATTTGTGATTTGGTAGGCAAAATGATATTCTTCAATCTTCCCATGAACATGTCCACATCCAATTTCTCTGCACCTGAAAACTGTAACAAAACCTGTTGGGTTTTGTGGAAAAGAGGAATTATTAGATGTAATTAATTTTGCTATCCGTTAAATTTAAGATAGGACAATGACCCTGAATTACTCAGGTGGAACTGGAAGAGAGTGAACAACAACAACAACTAAAACAGAAAGAAGAGTCAGAGGTAGTACGCATGGTGATGCAGGCCTGTAAACCCAGCAGCTCTGTAGGCTGAGGCAGGAGGATAGTGAAAGAAATAAGGAAGAATAGTCAGGCAGATGGAATGTTGGTTTTGAAAAGGATGGAAGGGGGCTACGATCCAAAGACTACAGGTGTTTGCCAAACACTGAAAAATGTAGGGGAACAAAATCTCCCCATAAAGCCTTGGAAAAGGAAGGCATTCCTGCCTGCACTAATTCTAAAACAGTGGTATCAGTGGAATCTTAAAATAATAAATTTAAATTTTTGGTGTTTGAAGCCTCTAAATTTGTTGTGATTTGTTATAGAGCAAAATAAAACATATGTAGTAGTGTATTTTGATGTCCTATGTGACATTTATCTGTTAAGTATTTAATATATTTCATAGGCATTATTCAGAAATTTATCAATAAACATTTCTAAAGCAATTATTGTGATACTATATTCAAGACACATTGGTATAAAGTAAAGGTGCAATAGTGAATAAGACAGAGTTCCTGTACTCACAGAATATATAGTAATACAAAATTTGGCACATATAAATTTTACTATAAACCATAAAAGCAAACTCCTTGAAAACAGTGCTCAACATAAAAAGATGAAGGCATTGTCTTCACCATAAGTCATTTAATATAAAAAAATGTTGATATGCAGGAAAGCTTACTGAAACAAATCTGAGGATGTTTGGCAGAATTTTTTTTTAACCATTAAAATCTTTTAATAACTAAATTTCAACTAACTGCAAATTTGGACTGTTTGCACATTATTTTATGACACCACATTTTATTCTCTGGCTAACCAGGTTCTCCAGACAAATAATGCTATTTTTTGCCTCTGAATCTTTATATATAGTGTTCCTTTTGCTTGATATGTCCTTCCTCATGCTTTTCATTTGGCAAACTTATGCCTTCTCTTTTTTGTTTCCTTTAGATTTCACTCTCAATAGACTTATCTGATTCTCTTATAAGCCTAGATTATTTAATGATGTTTATGCTCTAGTTTTCAATGTATATTACTGTCATGTTTTAAGAGATAGTGAAATGATTTTTATGTGATGCATAATAGAAAAAAAAGTGCAAAAATAATTGGGAGAAATAAACAGGTATTCAGAACAAATATAAAGAATATAAAGAATATAACATTTTAAAAAATCACGACAATATAACATGCATCAGGAAATGTCAAAAGGAGAATAATTAGATAACAGATTTGTCACCATTCTCTTCTGCTGAAAGCAACCCTCATCTTCAGGGAGAAAAATAGAATTTGCTATTTTCCTACCCTAAGTGTTGCAGGAAGTTTTCTTTCAGGAGAGCACTCAGAGAATTGGCAGACATTTCCTAGAAATGAGGCACTCTGTAAACTGGAGCCTGACTCATGTCAGGCTGGTGGGACCCTTGTCCTGGCACAATGAGAAGGCCAGTGCTAGTCTTGCTCAAGTACATTTCGAGCAAATGATGAAGCAAAGGAGGTGAGTCTTCCCCTGAGTCAGAACCACTCTAGAGTCTTTCCTTGATTGATAAAATAATTGTCTTTTGTCTTTATCTAGCTATAAGTCCTACTTCACAAAAGGATCCTACAGGTGGATAGATTATCTTTATGCCTATAATACATGGCTTCCACACATTAAGCACACAACAAATTGGACATCTGAAAGACAAACTAATGTATGAAAAGTTGACATATAGAATTAGGCCCAGAGAAATGCCCACCTAAAATGGCAAAACAATAATGCATTACACATTTTCTCTAACTTTTAAAGTATTTATCTTAAGTATATAGAACGAATAATAGGTTTTATTTTTCAGATTAGATATACTTAAGTAATATTTTCAGATTGTTATATTCAGGAAGAAAGTACTAATAACAGCTGGTAAGAAACAGAATTTTTTTCTAATGTTTTTCTTTTTCCTCTTAATTACACTGTATTGATTTAAAATATCAACTGAATTAAATCATACAAATATTATTATTTTGTGTAAATAAAAACCCTATATGAATCTTTGAAAATTGGCATCATTCCTTCATTATTGTTATGATTAACCAGTATAAGCTATTGATTAAAAGTTTAAATCGATTAGTAAAATATCTGAGAACTTAACTTAGCAGTCATATCATCACAAAATAAACACAAATGATAAAAAGTGCACTTTAAATATTATTTTCTTTATTTTTCTTTAATAACATTGCTAATTTAATAGCCACACCTTTACCATGCAACTTTTTTTATGGAATCCACTTTCATTACTAGTCACAGTTTTGCCAAGTAAGCTTCAG
This sequence comes from Sciurus vulgaris, assembly GCF_902686455.1. Lineage (NCBI taxonomy): Eukaryota > Metazoa > Chordata > Mammalia > Rodentia > Sciuridae > Sciurus > Sciurus vulgaris. The sequence continues at coordinate 120,867,454 of NC_136464.1, forward strand.
GGGGAAGTAATTAAATTTAATAGAAGCCACCTTCATTTTGAATCTGCCATCAATTTAAAGCCATAGGGAAAGGTAATTACATTTAATAGACACCATAGCTTCTAGACGAAGATGTACGGTATGTGACGTTAATCATTAGTCCAACAGTCTGAAAAGTAAAAACTCATTTATAACAAATTCCTTACAAGTAAACTAGACCCTCCTTTTCCTTTTCAACTTAATAGAGGTAAAGAGTAAAAAGAAAAAAAATTCTTATCTGACTCTTAAATATGTTATTGAAATTTTGCTCAGAAGATCCAGTTCATTGATTTCAAGCGATAAAATGAAGTGGGATTTATGAATTCCACTGCAGAATTATTAACTCTTAAGAAAATATATATTGATAATATTCTTTAGGTTCAATAACATTTTTCTCTTTTCTAATTGCTAAGACTGGCACAATGAACTATTGCTTTTTGAATCTATTCATGTTTTAGCTTTCTTTATGCAGTGGTTTATGTAAATTAAAGGTGTTTACTGAATTTCAGTAAATAGGAGGTTTAAATCAGTGAAATATCATAATAAAATATGAAAGCAGAACATTCCTTTTTGGTAAACACATCTACAAGCCTGAGTGCATTTCACTAAGCATTTTATAGGTTCATTATGCCATTTGGCTCACATTGAAGTCACCTTAGACTTAATTTTTTTTCTTCATGGCATATGAATAATTTGGGGCTTCTGTTTAGACATTTGATTTTAGAAATAGTTTTTAATCAGAATTAGGTAACATCAGAAGAATTTTTCAATGAATTCATGAAATTAAAGTGAATCTAAAATTAGTAAAATTTATAATACTACCTTAGAAAATCAGAATGATTATTCTTCAACATCATTTGTGTTCAACACTTTACTTATATACATTGTCTAACATAGTCATATGCAGAGGTGAGGAGGAAATGGGAGGTAGAAAACGAATGAGAACTTTTTGTAGGCCTGAGACAAACAAAAATATCTCAATCAAAAATAAATTTAATACAAACACCATTTTGCCACTTTCCTGAATAATACTAATAAAGATGAACATATAGCAATTACTTGAGATGCAAAATCATTCTTTTGTAAAATTGAACCACTCTAGAAAATGGTTTTAATTTTAAGAAATGATAAGTTTAACACTTTTTTGGTACTTAATAAAACAAGTTATGTCTTATTCTGCATTTATATCTCATTCTTTTAACTATCGCAGTCTTTTACAGAATACCAATGTCTATTTTCTTCATTTTTCAAGTACACATTCATACTTTGTTTTATTATCTTTAATAATTTGATTTACTGTTCTCAAGGGATACATTTATATGAATCTTTCAAAGGCGGTAACAAGTAGTTACTGGGGGTCACATTTTACTAAATTTTTAAAAAGATTAATTGTCATGTTTAGTGAAGTAAACAGTTAAGATTAATCACATCAAGTACATTTGTTGGATGTTTAGAGGTATCCCTGCAATATTTTTAACCATAAAAACAATTTACTTAACATTTTCAAACTTTCTAAATTTGCAATTATTTATAATTTTCCTGAAAGAAATAAAATCTAGACCTGGTTTTCTTTCTAAATTTAAGTAATGCTTACCTTTCATTTTTTAAGAGCCCAAGGAATAGACATTTATGCATATTTAATATTAGCAAAATTATTTTGTTCAGCAACATTTCTAAAAGTCAAATTATGTTGTCCTTCTATTTGAGTAAGAGGGATAATTTTATTTAAAGTTTGAAAATCTTTAAAAGTTGTTAGTATTGAAAATAATGAAGAATATTGTGGGACAAGGATTTTGGGGAGAATTAAAACATATAATCAAATATTTGTATTATTTAAACTCATCAACTATAAAAAGAGCAATCAAAATACTCCTATTTACATAGATTATCCCAATCCTCAGGTATTAGAAAATAAAACAGTTTGGTGAAATAATAGCTTTTTCAGAGCTATTATTATTTTCTAGTTTGTTTTTTTTTCAAAACTGTGCATGAAGAAAGTACTATAAATGCTACTGAAGCAAATGAGGAACCACTAAAAGCAATTTGTAAATTATTCTAAGAGGTCTTCCTTCCACTTCACAGAATTATGAATCACTATGTTAAACTAGTGACTTGAATGTAGCTCCACTAGATGTCTATCATGTTCTTTCAGTTGACAAAAATTTGTTGAGTATCTATTATAAACAGGTACTCCCACATATATTGACTATAGTAATAAATGAAATAAAATACCTTCTTACATGGGTCAAACAATTAAATGTATTTTAATACCTTTTATGCATCTGTTTATTCAATTCATCAGTAACTAAATTTTTTTGTTTATTGTTTTTATTTTAAAAATTATTATCCATGTTTCACCTGTGCATTTGTAAATACATAGCCTAAACTTGTAAGCAAAGAGCTCCAAGAACACAATGTCAACAAGACCTCAGTTTATTTTTCTGTGTTAAGTCATAGTAAAAGGAAGGAGGGCAATTATTGAGAAGTAGAAGATTTTGTTCCACAATATTGTCTGGGGACTCAGATTCTATACATACTCTCACTACACTGTTCTTTAGAAAAATATAATTGCTTAGACATATAATGCCAGCAATAAATGCAAATCAAACATGAAATTTAAAAAGTTTCTTGTTGCTATAAAGTATAAAGTGATAAAATTATTTCAATAGTATATTTTATTTATCCATATATATCCAAAATATTATCATGTCAACATATAATAATTATAAACCAATTAAGAAAATATTTTTACTTTATTATGTTATATCTTCAAAACTCAGTGTGTATTTTACATTTAAAAACTTCTCGTAAATCTGAACTAGCAATTCGGTTTGAACTAGTGTTTGCCATATTGAACAGTATAGTCATAGATCACCACTCTAATTTTAGAAGCTGGCTCATTACCACTATATTTAGTACCACTCTTACATCTGGAAAAGAGAGACTGATTCCTTGAACTTTGTGCTTCAGAAGGTCCTAGTCTGAACCTCATCACTATTTCTCAGTATATGAAGGCAAATCTAAGAACCAATGTTATATGCCTACATGAAATAGCTTTTCTTCCAGACTACTATCAGTGTACTTTGGAACTCTGAATTCTCTATCCTAAATGACTTGACTCCAGGGCTACAGCTGTACTTCTTCCAGTAGTTTCCAACATATGCATAAGGAAACCTAAATAATGACCATTTTCTTGGGATGTAGATGGGGCTTGGACCATAATCTTGGGTATCTTTACATGTTTGCCAGTGATTTCATTATGCAGAATAGAAGATGAAGCAAAAATAAAATGGTATTCCATCATGAACAGTGTGCCAGTTTTCCATTTTTCTGATATTCCCAAATTCTCCTGAATTGTGTAGAACTCAGAAGAATCTGAAAACTGTAAATTTAAATCAGGTTTGTAGGTTGTTAGGAAGATAAAATTGTCAAGTTAGGAGGATAGCTCCATTAAGCTGTTTGTTATCTTGAGATAGATATTTTAAATACATATACATGTAGTATGTGGCTTTCCATTGATGGATACTCTTACCCTTACCCTTACATAAAATTAGGAAGTGTTTGATTACATCTACATCCAGCTTGCAGGAAGGAAAAAGAAACAGGCAAATGTATTCCTAATCATACTGGATTATATCCAGCAATTTCAGCTAAGATATCTACTCACAACTGAAAGCTCAATGACATAGATTCACTTAACTGTGAAAGACACTGGGAGATATTGTATCCAGCTGAGAAGCCATGTGCCCAGTTAGAATATATGTAAGTGCAACACTAAATATGTAAAAAGGAAAAATAATATTGGGAAACAATTAAGGTATTGGCAATTGCCTGCTATGTACTTTACAAAGCACCTGACAAACTGCCTTGAAAAAAATACCATCCATGTCCTTCAAAAGTTAATAGGTCTAGTGTGGAAAAATGACAACCAAACAAGCCATTATATTACAGTGTAATAAATTTAATAAAAGTGTTAACACAATCCTGCTTGGAAGGCCAATAAGAGTAGTAGGCAATGTGGTTTTGTAAGAAATGAAAAACCTGTCCAACCATATTCTCATATTATGAACATATAATTCAGTATTTTATTGATGTGTTAGTTTTGAATGGGCCCATTAATAAGCATACCATATTTCTTTGCATTGCATTAAATTGTTAATTCATAGATTCTCAGAACATGTACAAAATCTCAGAGGCACATCCATTTGATTTCCTTAACAAAAGATAATCTTTCTCTATAATATTTGTGTACATCCACCAAATTCTGCTTAATTTATGTAAATATTTTTCAAAATTTAATTTTTATTGATTATTCTTTGTTCTCACTGTATTTTATATATCTTTCTGATAGAGATGAATTGTATTGTGACATCCTTTATTCTCTCCATATCTACTTCACTTGTTAAAGAGTATGGACAATTTTAAGCAGCTGTACATATAAATGATAATTTTTCTACTTTTCAGTGACCCTTAAGTTTGACCCTTAAGTTTCAATACTGTGACCCTTAAGTTTGAATTTCCACAAATTGTTGTTTGTGTTTTGGAACTACAGAAAATATATCAATTAACCATATATACGCTGACGATTCATTTGTGAAAAAGTAATCACTTTTTCCCTCTTCTAGCTTAAGCATTACCAATTCCTTCCTCTACTTTTCACTTAAAGTGATATCCAGAAATCTCACTGTTGTTGAACTCTGATTATTGAATCATTTCAATATGCATTTTCTAAAAAGCATGTAGGAAACACCAAATATGCCTGTTTTTCTAGGGAAAATTAGAATAAACAAATGCATTTCCATGAGATAGATATGATGTGACTCTGGGGTTAAAGCAAATACAAACTATTGAAACAACTGGTTTGCACATTTATAATCCTAGCAATTCAGGAGGCTGAGGCAGGAAGATTGCAAGTTTGAGGACAGTATCAGCACTTAACAAAGCCCTAAGCAACTTAGCAAAATTAGACTCACAATAAAAAATAGAAAGGACTGGGGATGTACCTCAGTGAATTTAGCACCCCTGGGTTCAATCCCTAGTACTGCATAAAAGAAAAAAAAAATCATTAATTAGGATTTTCTCAATCTGTATATACATAAACCTTTTCATAATCTTTTCTCTTTATTTTTGAAAATGCAGAGTACATATGTATTACTCTGTTATTTGTTTCCACTTCTTTTCATTATTTCAAATATGAGAACTTATATTATCTTTCAATTTTTTGTCAGCTTACATTTTTAGTATTCCTCCCAACCTTAGATTTTGAACTAAGTAGCTTTACAATTCAGTAGGAATTGAGCATGCAAATAAATTGGTAATATATTACAATAGGATATAACTATTAAAACAGGAAAAGGGCATCATGCTCTGACTGTGAGGTCAGGGTGACTTCCTAGAAAAGGTGGAGCTTGAGAGGAAGTTTGAATATGGACTCAGATCTAACCAGGCAGGAGACACAGTGTAAGACACTTCAAGGGTAAGAATTATGAGGAAGCAAATAAGTATAAACAAAATATTTGTTCTCATCCCAAATATTGACACCTTTAAGTCATGCTGATCTTGTAACTGTATTTAAATAAGAATAATTTACTTTTCATTGGTGAAAAAATATATCTGGAAACAGATAAATTTAACTGAAAAATGGTAGGAAATTCTAGAGAATATGTTATGATCGATATAACAATTTATGTTAGCTATTACTGAGATACAGTATTCACTAATTCTTTTTGGTTTTACCAATAGTGATGTTCGGTTTCTTAAATGGAAAATCAAAATCAAACGATCTTTCTATTTTCTAATTTTCACTTTTGTCAGGTTTCAGGTTCTCTATCTAGGTAAGTCAGTTTTCTGATGTCTTTCAAGGTAGCTTTACCAATTGATGTTTAGATTCCATTTCAGTGTTTCTTTTATACTACTCGCAAACCAGGCATTCTGGTAGAAAATAATAAGCACATAAGTGCCTATAAGAGAAAAAAACAAATATTGTAATCAAAGGAAACAAACTAACTCTATACTTAGCATTTCCTAGCTAAATAGCTGTTATTTTCAAAATTGGTACCCAGTTACTAGAAATTCAAACCTTGAGGTCAATTGATGAACTGGATTTCATGTCTTCTGCTCATCCTGGGTTCAGGTGGCAAGGTAGGGTCCATGAATTGATTTATATGGAAAGGAGATTATGCCTCTTGTTCTGAAACTCTCTTCTCTGGAAATGAATGGGTGCAAAGAGATGGCGAGGGAAGGAGTTATATTAATACACCTGTTTCACATAGAAATATGCTCATATAACAAGTCAGTGTAATTTTGTATTTACACAAATTTGGTTTTATTCCTTTTTTACATTTTCCTTTGTTGCTTTTGTTTTGTGCAGTCCATAAAAATCTCTGAAGAAAGTATTAATAGTATAATAGCTGTACTATTACAATTATCTTGTGTGGTTGCTTCTATGTATTCATATAGTGAGTAGTATATTTCTCAAAAGAAATATAGAAATATGCATGCAACATTATAATATTGCATTATGGTATTGAAATACTGTGTGTCCATTTTTATGTTTACCACAAGGTCATTAGAGGAAATATGATTTAAAAATAGAACTATTATGACAAAACAGTCTAAAATGTTTACAATATATAATAAAACGTATTTATTACCAGGCATTGACATTATAAGGCTTCTTTCTGGAGTAACATTTCCAGTCCATCAGTATCTCTGCCTTTATCTATATTTCTAACTGGATTAAATACTCCTTTCTGACCATTGTTTCTTACTACTTTTCTGTATGCCAATTTTAAAATTATTAACAGAACTTAAATACTCAGGCCAATTTTACATTTCTAATTTAAAATGAGTATGTAAGTGTAAACTGACTTTCAACTTCTTGTCATTTTTAGTTTAAAATACTAAATAATGCAGTGCTTCTTTGGTTTATAAGAAGTAATATTTGGGAATCTAGTTATTAATGGCTTTTTAAATGTTTTAGAATAAATTATGAAGAACACACATTCATCAATGTAATGGTGACTTCATATGAGGACAAATTCTTAATTTTTAAAACATTAAATCTGAAACTATATTTTAAAATAATCAGTGAAAATTTAGAGCCAATAAACCTTCTAGTGCTCCAAACTTAATGTTAGGAAGCAGGACCCATAAATCTATCAATTCCATAAATCTGTTTTTTGGAAAGCTTCGTTGTGGAATGTGTTTCCTTTCACTCGTTTACCACGAGTACATTATAAAGGTTAATTAGTGTGCAAAAATCTATTATTGAAACGTCAAGATGAGTAGGGGTAGCTTTGTCCTTGTTTGAACTGGAGAGACTGCTCCAACCATATTTTCTAAGAAACATGTTAATGTCTCAAAATTATATATCCATTCAGTTTGGTAAAAATCCATTTATTTACACTTGGGAATTTCTGCATGGAAGGAAAAGGGAATCAAACTAAATACAGTCTTATGAGTAGTTTCTGGACGTTTCAAAATAATTCCATTTATAGAGAAATATGCAAATGTATACTATTTATGAATTTATTTGTAGTCAAAGTATCACTGGTTATCACATACATAAGATATCATTAGATGAGTTTTCTAAAGGTAAGCATGTCTTTACATTTTAATAAAGTTTAATATATGCTGTTGAGTTAATAATTTGCATTAGCTTTTAAATAAAGGAATTATGTACTTTGACATTAAAATTTTTTTCAATAGGATTTTTCTGAACATGCAAATTGTTGTTAAATAATTGAGTTTTAGCAAATTACCCTTTGAACCCACTAAAATTTTAATTAATCAATTATTAATTATAATTTTAGTAATAATAAAAAATATTCACTAGTTTTCAATACTAAAACTGAAACAGAACACACAGATTAAAGACCAGACATTCTCAGATCATGCTGGTAAATGGCAATGATTTAAAATGAAAACCAAACATTTACAAACTGTTTCATCTTAAGGGCTCTCTAGTGTGTGTATGTGTGTGTGTGTGTGTGTGTGTGTGTGTGTATACAGATATGTAATTATATAACATAAATCTAAAATAAATAAATATAAATGAAAATCACAAATATGTGTATATTTTATATTTTATATATGTATTCTTTTTTGATATTGCACACCCATGTTTATTGCAACACAATTCACAATAACCAAGATATGGAATTATCCTAGGTGCCTGTGAATTAGTTTTTATAAATGTGGCATATTAGCACAATGGAATATTATTCAGTCATAAAAAATGAAATCATATCATTTTCAGGAAAGTGGATGGAACTGAAAATCACCTGTTAAGCAAAATAAACCAGACTCAGAAAACAAGTATCACATTTTCTCTTATTTGTGGAATCTAGGGGAGGAAAACAATGGCATGAAATAGAAGGGAGACCATTAGAGAAGAGGCAGGGAATAGGGGACAGGGAAGGTGGACACCATCAAAGTATGTTGTATGCACATACAAATATATCACAATAAAATACATTATTCTATACAGTATGCACTAATAGAAATAGAAAATAAAGAACCAAATATTTACATTTAATGAATTTCTATACATATATTCATGTATGTATGCATATTCTAATAAAATTGTTCTTATGCCTGTGATCTTTACTTGAAATACTATGTGGCAGTGAAGATAACAGGACAAAGGTAATACCATTCATTACCTATGATGACAAGGGTGTATGGTGTTAACACATTTATCATTTAGATCAGTAAAAGGAAAAATGTAAGGAATAAAAGTTACCTGAGAAGGACTATCTACCTAAAATGCTGTCCACATAAATAGCGTAATAAATCTGTCATGAAGAGAAGAATATTAGAAGATAAGGATTAATGATAAAGCACTAACAGGTTCCAAGCAAGTTTTGAAATCATGCATTTTGAAATTAGATGCATCTTGATTTTACCTCTTATGTTTTTATTTACTAGCTGAGTCTTTTGACAATTAGCTTAATCCGTTCAAAACTGTGTCTGCATATGTGTGATGGCATCATAACACCCTACATCACAGCGATGCACAGAGAATAAGCAACACTAGCAAAGTGCTGGTTCCTTTCTTCATAACCCTAAAGTAGCTTCCTTTTTTGTAGAAGTGGATAGCCTCAGAAAAATAAAGACAGTGGCCACACTGGAGAGCCTTGATGTCCTCTCAATCTGGAGACGAGAATTATGTTCCTGGTCACTTTGTCTCACAGAAACTCATGCAAATTATTTTAAACAAAGTGTTTGCCAAAGATTGAACATGTGTTTCCTCACTGAAGATATTCTTGACACCAATAATTAAGAAAATTTGGGTATCCTAGAAAGAGACTAAAGACGAATGACTAGGTAGAAAATTCGATTTGTCAGTCAAAACAGGTGGGCGATTGGCAAAAGATGAATCTCACAACTGGTAGATGTTTTCACAGTTTGAAGAAAAGAAAAAACAAAGATATTTCCAATACATGTGCCATTTGACATAAAAATAAAATAAACAAACCCTCAAAGTAAGTTAAAAAGTATTTTCCAAGTGACTCTTGAATGACTTCTTTCAAATTAGATATTTGGTTTATTTATAGAATTTATTATTTTTCAACCCTACATATTTAATTTTTTTCAATATACTTGACATTTTAAATATGGTGGACTTTTTTCATATTTAGAAACAGAAACTTATATGTAGTCAAATGCCCAAGTTATTGAGTTGAGACTAAAACTCATGCATTTTCTCATTTCTCCTTGAAAAATGGCATTTATTTCACTTTTACTCATTTTTCCTAATGGCAAATCCAAAATCAGCAGCACAGATCCACATGCAAATTGTCTTAAATTATTTTAGTCTTTATCTTCAGAACATACTTCTTTACTCTTGCACAATTGAAGGATATGTTGACTTCTAAATGAGATTCCTGACACTTGCAGGGTTGTACTGCACAGGTCCTGTCCGTCTCCACATCCTATTCTGTCAGGCTATAATTAAGCAATTAGACATGACAGTATGTATTGTGATGTAAGAATAACAGATTCTTGAATGTGTTTTGTAGTACAAGAGCGAATTTCATCAGGAATCCCACCAAAACAATTCATTTAAGCAAATAAAATATATTATTCACAACTTAAAATGGAAACAAGTCCTCTGCAGGATAGGGTGGATGATGGTGAAAAGCAAAGACTACATGTTGTCTGTGTTGATTTTTTTGTTTTTTACAAAAATGATTTTGTTTTGTTTTTATCTCCAGTTTTTATGAAAACCAGTTGGCTCACTTGAAATACTATTTATTTCATTCTGCATTTAAGTATGAATTTTCTAACAATTTCACAGAAGTCCAAGTGTACCATTTAGGTATAATAATATAAATTGCAATTCTTAAATAAAAATCATTGGATTCTTTTGTTTGAAGGCTAGATTCTTATCCCAGCATAAAACTATTAAAATATTGCATTTTATTTATATTTTTGAAATATGAATTATAACTAAAAAGTTATCTGATTTGCTAACTCTACAGAAATGTTGATAATTTAAATATATTAAATGAATATATACATTCTATAACTTTGGTAAGATGAGACATGATATCACAATGTGTGCATGTCCAGATTTTACCAGTCCTGAAAGATAATAGTGCAAAGATTATGGAATATTATGTCATCAGGGAGAAAGTTTGAAAAGTTTAAAATGTAAAAAGTTAAAACTGTAAATTTAATCATTATGTTATTTAGCTAGAAAAGTATAAGTATTGATAAAATATAAAAATGGCTTCTTTGAAAGCAAATACCTTTTTTCAAGCTTTTAAAGAATGCTACCAATCAATTTATCTATAAGAATAAACTATACAATGGGACTGGGGATGTATTTCAGTGGAACAGCACTTGTCCAGCATGTGTAAGGCCCTGGGTTGAATCCCTCGTACTGCAAAAAAGAATAAAATATACAAGAAAAATATTTCTGATTGACTTTGAAACTAACCAATAGATCAATTTCCTGTGTGATGTGTGCATGTGTGTGTGTGCAAACACCTGTATGTGTAAACATGTATACATATTTGTGCATTCATAGATGATATGTGTCCAGATTTATGTTTATTTATTCTCAAGGAGAAAACATGTCCACATGAGTATATGTGTGTTGTCCTCATATATTACTACAGACTGAAAAATTATTTAAATATGCTTAGGATAACTCTAATAATTTAAGCACATTACCATTTACTATTCATACTTGAGAAGAAAATAATCTGAGAACATTGCCTGCTAATTGTAGGACCTTGGGCCAACTACTGAAGTCTCTGTCATATTTGGTTTGGTTCTACAAGGATAATAGTATCTTTCAACCTAAAATAATGGCTGCATACAATAAGAAGCAAGGCTAATTTTTGGGCTTGTAACCAGGACAGTGGCTCAAAAGGGCTTTGTACTTGAGGTTTCATGTTTCCCAGGCAGTCCTTGAAATGCATAGTTTTATTTTTGAATTTGTGATTTCCAGATGATTCAGGATAATGGAGAAAGGTAGAGGGAGGTGAAGTCTGGACCACCCCTTTCTACTCCACAGTGATGGGCTTTTGGTCTCTGGTTTCCCTACTACCTGAAATCATGGATCTTATTATCACTATTCTCTCCTTGCCCCTTCCTGCAACTACTAGGACCATTTCCTCCCCTTCCTCTTCACAGTATCTGGGTGTGTGTCTGGCAAGGGTCCAGATCAGGGATGGAAGCCCTGCTGTGTTTTGGACAGGAGTATGGATATGTCCATTCCTCCTAGGCCAGCAGCACAAATTTGAATCTTGTGATCTGCCTGAATCCCATGTTTTGACAGGGTCAGACCTCTTCCTCACACCAGACCAGTTTAACTGAGTCTTCCCATGCACAAAATTTGAAAGATCCTTGGGGGTCACCTGTCTGCCCTAGGTTGGAGCAACAGACTTGTGGGAAGAGGAGAGGGCAGCCTAGTGGGAGGGAAACCAGGCAACCATCAGACCTCAGCAATCAGAAGAGAAAGGTGCTGTGTAGACTGGGTTCCACTGCCAGTTTGTGGTGATCTGAAACTACCCAGCAAATATACCCATGCCAGTTTGTTTATGTGGGAAGTACTTCTTTTTCTCCTTCAAGCCCTTCTGAATCTGGCTTGTTTTGTCTCTTTTGTTCAGCTGAAGGCACCTTCTATTGTTGGACCAAGAAATACTAATTTGGTGATTCTAGCAACTCAACATGGAAGTTAAATAATCTGGTATTTTCATTTAAAATTGTCTTTGAACAATAAAAAGATGAAAGATTAAATATTTGTTAATAATTTAGATTTTTAACTGTTCTTTTCTTAGAAAAATATTAAATAGCAAATAATGAAAAAAAAATGACAATGGATGAAAGAGGAGAATAAGGGGCATACCAGAGAAGAAAGGGACATGTTTTTCAATTTCACTGGTACTTTACTCTTGTATTTCTGAACAAGGAGTCAGACAAATTCACTGTGCATACGGCTCTCAATTTATGTGCTGAGATAAGAAACCATAAATGCTAGCTCTTACTATTATAAAACTTCCCCTTATTTAAGGTATGTTATATGGCAAAATAGCAAAATTATTATGTATTTATAGTAAAACCAAATATAAAATTTTTCTCAATTTGATTATTATTTCAAAATTAAGCAAGCTTTCTCATATTATGCCTGACTGTGTATGAATTAATAAATGCATTATTACATATACAAATGTATGGTTGAAGTAACATGATTTCCATTTACATTTCTGGTGAACACTGAAAGTGGGTGAGGAGAAAATAGAAGATAAATATGGAAGAAAGCCATAAGTATGCTATGCAAATTATGAATAGTAAATTGGACACATTGATTAGATTCTTAGAAGGTGTAATAGATTGAAAAAAGAAGTCTGTCAACTAAGTTTTTGACAGGTGTCAAGTACACAGAACTATTTTTTTAAATGAGATTAAGTAATTGGCAGAGTATGCTATGTGCACTTTTTATATTAAGCATAATGCAGTTTACTTTTATTAATATGAAGACTATTTTAGCAAAAGATAATTTTTGAAAAATAAGTGACTTTAGGAATTCATTTATCTGGTTGTGGTCCAAATGTAGACTTACATTCAAAGTTTATTACAATGTAACCTACATTTTGTAAGAACATAATAGCATTACATTTTTTATAATATGGAACTGAACAGTCCTTGAAGGCTGAGCATGAAACATCGCACTTCTCTTGTGTCTTAGTGTAGCCATCTAAAAGAATCAACAGTTTTTCATTTAGATCTTTAATGTTAATATATAAGAAAGATTGCTATATATAGTATCAGAAGAGTTGTGAATTCAAGTCATCACCCACAAAATTACTAGTTTTGTGAATTTAGGGAAGAAATTAGAATATCTAAATCTCGGTTTCTTGATCTATAAAGGGGGAAAATAATACTTATTGTGTCATATATAGAATGTAGGAAACTACAAACAGTATATATGAAAGCATTCTGTATACCTTAATGGCTCAGTCAAATGAGTTTCACTAACATTAATGAAATGATTTCTACTTTGGGTTCAACTTTTACACATCCAAGAAATAACATTAATAACCTGTTATATTTCTGTGGTAATTTCTTAAGTGAATATCATCTGACATTCATTAGATTGTCTTATTGCAAATGGCACATGGGTTATAGAATGGCTACTTATAGCAGGTCTACGAGAAAACTGAGACACAAGTGGTAAAATCAGTCACCCAATATCACAGAATCATGGAGTTTTGGAATTGAAAAAATTGTAGTATTTACTTTCTCATTTTACATATAAAAAAACTGAAACCCAGAGAAAATTAGTGAGCACTCCATGGCATATTAGAAATGACATATATTATCACATATTTTCATCTTATAGTTTCCTTTTCTTTCTTAATCATCCAGTCCTAATAGTGACAATAATTTGATTTCTTTTTCAGTTGAAACTTTCTATCAATAGCAATAAATAAAGTTAGGATATATTTTGTTAGCATACAATGTTAATATTCATGAGTTTATTGCCCTCATGGATTCATTCATTGGTAAAAAGGTAAACAAACATAAAATTAACTGGTATTTGTGTAAATTAGCTTTTAATCACTGTGATCAAAATGCTTGACAAGAACAATTTAGAGGAAGAAAAGTTTATATTGAGTCTTTAGTCCACAATGGACTGACTCCATTGCTTTAGACCCAAGATGAGCCAGAATTATGGATACAAAGTGGGAGGAGGGGCTGCATGTAAGATGCACACTTCCTGGGCACACTCCCAGTGACCCCCTTCCTCTAGTTACAACCCACCTGCTTGCAGTCACTACCCAGTTAAGCTATTTAAACTAGGATGGACCAATTAGATTACAAATCTCATAATCTAATCATTCGCCTCTTAATATTTCTGCATTAAAAGAGGAGCTTTGGGTGTTGTTGCCTCATTATCCAAACCATAAAAGTATTTATAAGAAATACACAAAGAAAACTAGACTGTTGTTGAGACATATAATAAATAGAGATAAATGAATAGAGTCAATATTTTAAAATGGATGGTTAAAGAACACTTTTTTGATGAGGGAGCATTTTAATTGAGTTCTTTTGGGCAAAATGAATACTATAGAAAGTGAATTTAAGACAGAAAGCAACTGAAAAGGTAAGTAGCTTTAATTATTTTTAAAACGCAATGGGAATCTTTAGAGGGTTTTAAATAGGAAAATATTAGGAGGTGTGTTACACATTTTTGAAGAATTACTTTGGAAACAGTGTAGACCATGACTGGAGGAGGTAATGACAGAAGCAGATGAAACAGGAAGGTATTGGAGTTGTCCAGATGAAAGTTGAAGGTGACTTGGATGCAGGACTGCTGCGTATGGTGGTTTAGTTTGTGTATTAAACACTTCTAGGAGTGGTCATTCTCAGAGTCTGTAAAGTGAACCCTTCCTTATAGAACTGTACATTGAAAAACTATGCAACTCTACAAGATGATTCTACTTGGAATGGGTAATGGTGGATGCCCAGAATTGGCAGAATCAATTATAGAGTTTAGAGTGGAATAAATATGCTTTGTAATTATATGGACACAGATGGATACAAACTGGAGAATTAATATTTTTTTCAGGAATGTGGTAGATACTGGTGTTGATGCTTAATTCTTGAAGGCTTCTATAATTCCTTTTTACATTCATTATTATCAAAAATCAATGAGTGAATTTTAAAATTTATTTGTTAAAGTAATTTTTAAAAATTTTGGAAACCCTGGACTAATTGTTGCCGTGTGGATATGATGTGAGCTTGATTTGTCCACATGAAAAAAAAATCTATAAAAGATTAGCTTAACAAATTGGAAACAATATGATCTTTCAAAAACTCAAGCTATACACAGTAAGTGGTCAATAGCAATTTATTGATGGTGATGATGTTGTCTGCCCTTTGAAGAGCTGTTAATAATAGAATGCAAACCATGTGCTGTTAAAATCACTTGAACGGGTTATTTAATAATATGATTAGACTAATTTACTGCAAGATTGAAATTCCTATCTGGCATTAATGTGGACACTAGAATAGGTTTTGAGTCACAATTATGCACAGAGCCTTTGCCAGAAGATATGCTTCTGTATATTCATACAATTTGTCATTGAAATATTGGTTCAACTTGCTATTATATTCAGAATGTCAAGATTTCAGGCCTTTGCTAAAGTGAACTTCTACTTTTCCTTCTGCCCCCCAAATACAACATTTTAATTTTTATAAGATTTTATATATTAACTATGTCTTAACAGGCTGATACCAAAAAAATAAATAAAAGAAAAAGAAGGAGGAGGAGGAGAAGGAGGAGGAGGAGGAGGAGGAGGAGGAGGAGGAGGAGAAAAGAAAAGAAAACAATTTTATTGTAAGAAGTAGAAGACTCTTAAAGGCTCTCCTTGAGAGGATTGGCAATTCATTCAACATTTCAATGCTGTCACTTGGTAATCTGTTGATTGGTGTTCATAATTCTTCACAGAGATATTGTAAAGATTAATGAAATCGAGTTTGTAAAGTATTCTATCTCTGAAAATGCAAGTTCTGTGAGCTGAACGTTTAGAAGGCTCATTATACACAGATGATACTGTGCCAGAACTCTTAAACTGTTAGTAAAATCTCTTAAGTGTTGTACTTTATCATTGCTGTCTTGATAATGGAGGGCTATGCCTATCATATCTGTTTCTGTCTCTTTAGGACTGTTTAAGCACAGTACTATTGATACTTGACATCTCTCAGAGTTACAGTGATCTTTTTACATTTGGAATGTATGGAACTTGTACTAGATCTATCTTACAATGTTATCTAATAATGTCAGACTCTATATACAGACAACCCAGAGTTTCACAAAGAGCAATGTTCTTCAAAGAATAGCCTATGTATAAGGCTTGTATTATGACATAGTGCACATCAATTCTCTCCCAGAAGTACTCCAAAGTACAAGAAACTCTAATAAAATAGCTAAATTATAGTACCTCATGTACGTAATTTTCTGTATCTCACCATGAAATAACATTAATTCCAGAATGTAACCTCTTTTAGAAAAATCTTTAATTTTTAGAAGAAACAAAATTATCTTCCTTTTGATTTTGATATTACCTAATCCAACCTCAGGTGGAAACAGTGAGAATCTTTGGAGGTATAAGGGATTTCTGGAGTCACAAAACGTAATTATCGTGAGTGTTAAGGGTTGGATCCTCACCCACAAACATTCATAGATTTCTTGAATCTAGGAATCACGTTCAGGAAGGGAATATCACTGTGAAGATATCAAACCACAAAACAGTTACTGGTCACTTATACATCAATGTTGCTTTTGAGGGGAAAACTTACGGTAATCTGGTAAACCTGATTTTGTTGTAAATTTTTACCTGCTATAATTGGAGAAATAGCAT
The DNA here is from genome assembly GCF_902686455.1 of Sciurus vulgaris. NCBI lineage: Eukaryota > Metazoa > Chordata > Mammalia > Rodentia > Sciuridae > Sciurus > Sciurus vulgaris. Next base: position 120,884,355 of record NC_136464.1, read on the forward strand.
TATACTGTATGTTCTGAGGAGAAATAATTAAGATTTTCATATAAAATTCATATAAATATTTATTTGGCTTAATGATACAAGATAGATCAGACTGTTTATAATGAAGGATCTATGTAATAGTTTCATAGTTTTGTGACTGGTTGTACACCTGTCAAAATATTTTGCAACATGAGAAATTCTGATTAAATATAGCAAAACAAGTACATTGAACTAAGGTAGAAAAGATAGTGAAGACAAACATGGGAAATAAGATCAGCGAGAAATAAAAGTATGAATAAAATGTGTGAAAGACTGAGGCATCATATAATTTTATTATGTGTTATAATATCTAATGCCTTTATTTTACTCTAGTGTTTATATTTAAATACATTATTTTAAAAAAAACAAGCTTGTCCTTGTAATCAGAAAGCGATCATATTGCTCATAGATACTGTAAGTCACTTGTTAACTAGGTGATCATCATCTAAGTAATCAAATATAAAGAATGTCTTTATATTATCTAGATATTAGAAGCTTGTTAATATATACTAGTCCATGGCTGTATGCCTTCCTGAAAGTAAAACATTACATAGACATGTATTCTAGTGTAAACATAGAGAAATGATTTCTGAAGGAAATGTTTTTATAAATCTCTCCATATTTGAAATTACAAGAACTATCAACTACCATTGACAAAAATTTTAGGTAACCTGCAATCCTTAGGTTTGGTTGAATTGAAATAACTCAGTGTAAATAAATCAAATACATCCTCATACAAGCAATTTAGATATAATGCTTTTTAAAAGTCTCTTTTGCTAGGTTTCCTCTGATGTGTACTGATTTTACTACGTATTTCAAATATGGCTTATTATAAGTGCATGTTTTATAATTGACAGATTTCCTATAAATCATAAAGTATGTTTATCATGATAATGATTTTTGATGACACCCTTTGTCATACTCCTTAATGCTACTTTCCAGAAATTTTCTAGTTGGGAAAGTGGAGAATGATCCAGGAAAAATTACTGAGAGTTTTCTTTAAGTATGATAATTGATATCAAAATTTTATGGTAAATCAAAAGATCATTTTTAAAAAAGTCAAGAATAATGTGAAAACTTATAGGCTTGCAAAGATTAAAATGTATTTAAAATGAGTTAAAATACTTGGTATTTTATAGTAATGTTGAAAAGTCACCACACTTGGTGAGAGTTTGACTATCAGGATTCTGCAGTGAAGACTGTCAGAAAAGATTCTGTATTGAAGATTGTCACAAAGGGGAAAAGCGCCACCTATCGATCATAATATGCAAATTATTTGTTGGTCTTTGAACTTTAAGCAATGTAAACTGTTTTGGAGTAAAAGAATTTTCTAGGTTGAAGGTTTTACCGAATCAGCATAAAATTCTTTCAGTCATGTTCATTCTAAAGAATATGATCTTTTCATTTAAGGATCAATTCAAAACATTTTGTAATAGAATATTAACTGCCCTTTTCCCCAGGTTCTTTAAGAGCAGCAAATTACAACCCACTTAACAGTATGTTTGATGGATTTGTCTCATGAAATAAGGGAATATAAACATAGATGATTTCTGAATGAAAAAGGAGAACTTTGTACATAGAATAAAATGAGTTTTTCTATTCCTGGGGTTAAAAGTCAGATGTTAATTAAACAGATATGGTCAAATGTGAATTTTTAAAAATGGCATCATATAGTTAGCTTAATAAAGGTGCCCAATATATTTAATTGTAGATATTGGCTGCATACTTATCTTTAAAAATCTTAGGGCCTGATAATGAATAGTTAATTCATTGAGTGGCATTTCAACAAATTGTGTTGAAATTCATGAACCATGTAGGCTGAATGAAGAGAAACTGTATTATTTTAAAATAAGATTTTATGTCTTTGGAGAATTGAGAAAGATTGACCTTCACATAAGATATCTCCGTTCTTCTATTACATCCTGATATCAATAGAAAACTGCTTTTAATCTGCAGGAGAGTGTCTTTTATCCTTGCAATGCATGGAAGATTATCAGGCTTACATTCTAAACATATCTACAGGCAGAAACTAACCACGATCTCTGAAGTTATAGGGAAGCAATTTTGAGTAACATTTTAGAGTAGTTCTTGCTCAGCAAAATGTTAACGGTGTAAAATCACTTAGCCTTCAAAAAAGGAACTATTGTTGCATAGTCGAAGGAATTACCTAACTGTAAATATGGCTAATTAAATTAAAATACCAAAAATGTTCCTTAAATATGATTTCAAATGTATAGTGTAAACTTAGAAAGAAGAAACCTACTCTCCAAATTCCCTTATTTTCTAGTAATAATATTTAAGGATTGCCATTTGTCTGTTTTACTAAAATATAATTGCAATGCCTCCATTTCACTAGCTTTGCTGTGAAACTTTACAGGTTATCTTTGTTCTTTTCCAAATCAATAGGTAACAGTAGATAACTATTAATACATTTCTTTGCATCTGCACAGTGAAAACTTTAAATATTAAAACGAAATATTGCAGCCCATATATCATCTCCTCTTACAAGACAGGAATGACAGTATTAAGATGCACATTCAGGATAGCACTCTTTCTACTTTGAACGCTGTCAAGAACAAAGTGCTTTACAGACTTAAAATAAATCTAGGTACTAATCCATTGAATTTCTGACAACAGGAGCCCAAGGTTTCCATGCACTTAGCTGAGTACTGCATAAGAGCTTGTGCATTATTTATGTCCACTAATGGTGTTGCAATGCGCTTTGTGTGAAGCAGTGACAGTGCAATCTGCTAAGATAGCTGCTGCTGTGGACAAAGCCATACATTTTCTTGAGCTTGAATTTTTGACAGAATACTCTATTAATGCCAATTCTGCTTAAGTAAATGCTGAACAGGGGTCAGTTGTTCCTTTTTTTCCCCCTTCTCTTATTATTTAAGAAAACAGCGCCATAAAATTGAAAATGATGTTCTGAGGTTTGCTGAATTTTTCAGTACAATAGTAGCCGATAAAGGTCACTCTACTTTTTTGTCTACTTTTATGATTTCGTGTGATGGTCCACAGACTCAATAGGAAAGCTCTTAGCACTGGCAAAGGGAGGTGCTATTAATTCCAGTTTCAGTGCCATTATACTCTTCAGTGGATCAATAGAATTAAATGAGCTGAGATATTAGGAAAATATTGAAAAAAAGCAGGAGGGTTGTATTGTTTGACCAGGGTTGGGATGAGTTGAGAATAAAGAACCATCTATAGCAGCTGTCAATAAATCATGAAAACTATACTCTGAAGCAAATGGAATATAGCATGAAGCCTCAAGCATTAAATGCCCATAATATCCATTGTGGTTTTTTTAATTAAACATTTTATTTGAAAATTCTTTGCAGTTATTTTTTATCAATCACTTTCAGTTTAAAAAAAAATGTTTACCCACAGATGGAATATTCTTGAAATAATATGTAATTGAGGACTCTTCTACTCAATAACTTAAAAACATAAGTTATGTATGAAACTCATCAAAAAGAAGTGGGAAGATATTTCACTACTAAAAGTGAAGTCCAAATTCTGTTCACTTTTGAGTTTCTCTGTTTTCTGAATGTGCAATTTTGGGGATGATAGAAAACATGCTTGATTATTCCCTTTATTGTGGTAATATTTTGCAATTTGATTAAACTGTAAGAATTCAACATTTTAGTCTTCTTAATAGCAAAAATAACTAAAAAGTGTTTTGTTTTTCTTAGTCAATAAAAGATGCATATTAATTTTAATAGTACTAATATATATTGTTTTCATTGAACAAATTAGAGTAGAAAAGACTCATTTTTATCCCTAAAAAGAGTGACACTGGAAGCACTGGAGAAAGTTGTCACAAACATGATTAATTCTTTGTTAGTGCCTTACCAGACATTGCCTTTACAGACTTAAAATCTAGGTACTAATTTTAAAATAACTTTGCAGTGAATGAATTTAGGTTATTATAATATTTTTATTTTCATAGCTAATGTCTAAAAAATGTTTATTTGAGAAAAATACTTTTAGTGTGTGGTTAATGTGAATTGCAAGCTGCTTCGTTAAAGATGTGTTTCCTTGGTCCTGGGCTAAGACACAAGTCCCTTCTGCCTGTTCCTACATGGTTGGGCTATTTCTAGATAAAGAAAAGTGTGAGTGAGTAGTGTGTACCATTCTAAGTCAAGGCATTTATGAAGTGACTACGCCACATGCATATCTTCTTTTTTCCTTCTGAATTGGAGAAGAAAAGAGAAATAGGAGAGCTACTAGAGTGAAGGAACATGGGCTGTGCAAGGGCTCACTAACAACTGGTGGTAGTACACATGCCTGTACTATCGCAGAAGCAAATGTGCTCATCAATTGTATAAGTCAAAACACAGGTGGAGTCCATTTGTTACCACTGCTTAGGTTTCTCCAAATAATAGAGACAACATTAAGTAAGGGGCCCAAAAATTTTGACACATAATGGCTATGAAAGATAAACATGTTTTCACTTCTCTTTCAACTTTTTAGATGGATATGTGTAACAGTCTAATCTACGTTCTATTTTTCCTTTCATGACCTAGAAGATGACATCACACAAAATTGTAAATTTGATTTAAGATAACCCCCCCATATGAATAAAATATCCTCATTCAAGTCATTAATTTCCATTGCTAGTAGGATACAACATCATTGGACTATTGCAAAAATTCATTCTCTTTTTAATCAACTATTTTGTTAAAGCAAATTATGGTTCTGACCTGTGAAGAGAATCTTTCTCTGAGAACAATCATTGCATATTGATACAAGATGACATATTGAAAAGATCATTTAAAGATTTTCAAGTCTTGTTTGATCTTTCTGACTTAATTTTGATGGATTCTATTTTCTAATGATTTTTGATAGGAATTCTCAAAGTTGACAAAAGAAAAATATTGAGGTGAATGATCTCAGAGCTTGACAATAACTTTCACAGATCCATCTTAAGTTGAAGATCAAGTTTTAAAGAAACAAATGGAAACTCTAAGAGAATAATCAATTAGAAAGCCTAGAATCCTTGTTTAAAATAACTATTTTTTCTTTGCGATTTTAAAAATGATAAATGTATGAAATAAAATATATAAATTTCTTTCTCCTTAAGATCTTCTCTCAAACCCCAGGGTTTAAAGTTCCTAGTAAATTTATTTGCTATTTACATACAAGATATCAGTTCACATAAACCTTTATTTGAAAGATAGAAGTAATTGTTACAAGGTAGTTACATAAGTTATCTGATGTCATAGATTTACAGTCTTTCAAATTTCTTATAATAGGCATTTGATACAAGTTTGGAAGATAAATAAATGAGTAAATATGTTAATAAATATTCATGTTAACAGGTGTACATGGGTACAAACATTTTGTTTCCCTGTAAACTACAATCATGCACTACAATCGTGTAGTGATTAGGTCAAAGGTGGGCCACAGATGCGATAATGGTCCTACAACATCATCATGGAGCTAAAAAATCCCTATGACCTAGTGACATTGTAGCTGCCATACACGGTAGTATAGTACATTGCTAGTGTTGGCGATATTGGTGGGAACAAACTTCATAAAAATATACTAATAAAACTGTACACTACATAATTCCTGATAATGATAACAAATTACCATGTCACCGTTTATGTATTTAGCATATTATACATTTAATTGCCATTTTAAAGTGTGCTCTTTCTACTTACTCAAAAAGGTGTGCTATGAAGAAGTATGCTGTGTTATGCCAACAGGCTCTCTGTATTGCATCATTTTCTCTGTGCTTGATTTAAACTCACATTGTTTTGCTGGTCACGATCCTAACATGTTCAAAATTCAGTGCTAATGTTTCCAACAAGAAGCCACATTGCTTGGTTTGGATGTGAGGTTCCCCACAAGAGTTCATGTGTGAGACAATGCAAGAAGGTCTGAGGAGAAACTATTGGATTATAAATGCCTTAATCCAATCATTGAATTATTCCCCTAATGGGAATTAACTGAGTGGTAACTGAAGGAAGGTAGGGTGTGGCTGGAGCAGATGTGTCCCTGGGGCCTGACCTTTGGGTATATATTTTGTATCTGGAAAGTGGAGTCTCTCTCTCTCTCTCTGCTTCCTGGTCTACATATGAGCTGTTTCCCTCTTCCATACTCTTCCACCATGATGTTCTGCCTCACTTTGAGCCCTGAGGAATGGAGCCTGCTATCTGTGGATTGAGACCTCTGTAACCATGATCCCCCCAAATTAACTTTTCCTCCTCTACAGTTGTTCTGGTTGGGTCCTTTAGACACAGCAGCAAGGAAAGCTGACTAAAACAGTGATTAACTTGGAAATAAAATTAAAAGTGATTAAGTACTATGAAGGTAGAACATTCATGATGGTTATTTCTCTTCTGTCAATCTTGTACCATTCCACCACAGCTGCAATCTTGAAAAACAAGAATAGAGTGACAAAAGCCATTGAAGGATCTGCTTATCTGCTCTACTGACAAGAAGTCTAAGAAAAATTTGAGAAGGACATATATCAGATATGGAGAAACTTCTAATGACCTGAATTGAAGACCAGATACCAAAGCATATTCCTTTCAGGGTTATGATGATCATGACCAAAGCAAAATGTTTACAGTGTTTAAAGAAAAGGCTGTATATGATTATAATGAATTTGTTGCTACCTCAGAGTGATTTACATGATTCAAGAATCATTATTCACTACGTCATATGAAAGTGAGGGTTAAGTTATGAGTGCTGATGTGAAGGCAGCTGGTGAACTTTTGGAAACTCTAGATAAGCTAGTTGTGGACAGAAATTACTCGCCAGAGCAAATCCTCAATCTAAAAACAGGTGATACACATGCATAAAAGAAATTTCATCCATAAAAAGGCCAATTTAATGCCAAGTTTCAGTGTTGTTAAGGACAATATAGAAATTTATTGTAACTGGTCAGTATTATGTCATTATTACATCAACACTGAAGGCTATAAATTGAAACCAAGGCCTTCATCCATATCAATACACAGCTACTCTTCCAAGATGTCTTCCTGAATTTCTGAGCCAGTGAAAATGGAGAAGTATTGTTTAGAGAATACATACCTTTCATGATTTTGCTGATTTTTGGTAATGTTCCCACATGTCCTCCTTTCGTTGGTAAGAATCATCCCAATATCAGAGTGGTGTTTCTCCCTCTAAACACAAGTTCTTTGATCCAACTAATGAATCAAGGTAATATAGCAGCTTCTAAGGTCTATGGTCTAATGAGGAACTTTTGTCTTGCTATTATTACAACTGAGAAAACACTAATGTAATTCTAGTACACATTCATAACTGCACCAAGAATCTTTCTTGTGCCTGGGGTGATTTCACCAAGGGGTATATGAATGGCGTTTTCAAGAAGACACTTAAGACATCCTATGATATCAAGATATTTTTCAAGGATGAGGAGGTTGCAAAAGTCAACAAGACTGTGGTTGAGAAGGCAAAAACATGAACCTGGGTGTGGATGAGTATAACGTTGAGGAGCTACAGAGGCAGTTCCTGAGGAATTGATTAATGGGGTGTTGTTAGAACTGGAACAGGAATAGATAGCAGAAGAGGAAAGAGAAAAGTATAGACTGATAAAAAAAAGGAAGCACCTCAAAAAATTCATAGTGAAGGGTTTAGCAGAAGTTTTTGTAGAATTAAGAAAGCTCTCTTAAAAATTTGAAAACATGGACTCCAACATCAAAAGGTTTTTGTTCATAAGAAGGAATGTTCTTGGTGTACTATCTCCTTACAAGAAAATTTATGATGGAAAAATAGAAAGAAAAAGAAATCAAGCCAAGCACCACAGACATATTTCTGCAAAGAGAGAAACCCTCTCAAGAAGAGCATCAATCAGGTCCTTCAGAAGGGATTCCAGAAGAAGGCATAGTTCTTGATGGTGGCTCCATGTGTGTTACTGCTTCTGAGGACCTCCAACATGTGGAGGTTGAAAACAGTTTATTGTTGATCCATTCAGACCACATGCAGCCTAGGTTAAGGTGTGTGTTTGTGCTTTACCTTTTCCAAAAGATGTTAAAAAGTAGAAGATAACAAGTTTTTAAATAGAAAATAAATCTCATCATAAGGATAAAAAGAAAAAAAGGCATAGTCATATGATCTGTTGTTCTAAGCTAGACTTTATTTTAAAAAAAGCATTTAAAAATAAAAAGTTTAGAGTAAAAACTTATAGTAAGCTAAAATTAATTTGTTATTAAACAAGAAAAATATGCTATAAATTTAGCACAGCCTATGTAAACAGTGTTTATAAATCTGGTAGTATACAGTTACATCCTAGGCCTTTACATTCACTCACTACTCCCTCTACTCATCCAGTGTAACTTCAAGTCCTGCAAGTTCTATTGATGGTAAATGACTATATAGTTACATATCATTTATTTTATTTCTTATGCTGTATTTTTTAATTTATTTTTTTCATGCTTTGATATATTTAGATTCATGAATACTTGTATAGTGTTACAGTTGCCTGAAGTAACAGTACAGCAGCATGCTGTGCAGGTCTGTAGTTCTGAGCAACAGGTTGCATCATACAGCCTAGGTTACTGGTGGCCTACACCATCCAGGTTTGTGTAAGTGCAGTCTATCACATTCCCATAATGAGAAAACTGCCAAATGATGCATTTCTTAGGATGTATTATTGTTATTAAGCTAAGTAACACATGACTGGATTTTTGAACCCTTAAACTACATATCTCAGAGTACAGAGGCAGCTTAACATCCTAACAAACCTTATTGTTAATCAAATGAAATATATTTCTAATGGCATCTTTTTCAGTCTGAAACGCTACACTTAGGTAGAAAGCCAGGGATGCAAACTTTCCTATGACCCTCATAATTTGTAATGTGATATAGCAAATGTTATCCTTAAAAATAAAGAATTATTACTACCCTTGTTTACTTTATTTGAATTTCCATACTCAAATACATTTGATAGAGTCTAAAGAAAGAAAATTAATAAGAATATTTAGAAAGGTTGACATTAGTTAAGATAAACTGATTTGTGAACAGGAAAAGCAGAATTTGACTATCAATAATTTAAAAGGGTAACTTTCTGGAAATATAGTAACATTCTTTGTAGATTGAAGAAATAGTAAACAAGTTATATTGAAGAAGTGAAAAGGGCAGGGATTAAATAAATTTTTAGCAAAAAGAATGCATAGAATGTCTACTTAAGTGTGGTTGTTGGTTATGTTTCATTAGTGGTTTCTGAATTTCATTTCATGAAAATCATATAATGTAATAGAATATGAGAGAAAACAGGAAGTATAATATCCAGAGCAAATATTGTTTTGTCAATTTTTTTCCTAAGATTATTTTTTTTTAACTAAGTCGGGTTACATATTTCTTACTGTTGTCCCAGTCAAATAATTTAAAGAATTGATGTTCCAAAGCTGTGCATTTGACTAAACTGAATTTTACTGAATTTTAAATGCTGGTTTGCATAGAGAAATATCTAATTTTTTATCTGGGCAAATAATCCCCCCAATATCTTAATTTAACTGTGAACATGGATATAAGTTATAATAATTGGCTATAGGGGTGACCTCTGATTCTTTACCCAAGAAATATGGAGTTTCTAATAGATCTATTTTACTCTGTCCATTAAATTTATCCAATTCAATTTTCTGAAATGCAGAAGTGATTTTTATTATTAAAATCTGTAATGTTATTGGAATGCCAAAACTATGAAAGAAACCTGTTCTTTTTCAAATATTTATTTAATATTTGGAAGAACAGAACCATGAATATATGGATGGTTTTAGAAATTACAACCTTCTATTAAGTGAAATTTAATGAAAAATATATAAATGTATAGCTTATTGTTTGGAACAGGCTGCAAAACTATCCTTCTAAAAGCTTTTAATCTTAACACAATGTCAGAATTACTTCAGAGTTTCCTCTTGTGTCAATTTGTATTTGGGAAATAAATCACTATTGTTTTTGCAGTATTTATTTCTAGTACCTTAAAACTGTGTCTACTACTATTATTTATTGTAAATTAAAATCCCGGGGTTGGGGCTGTAGTTCAGTTGTAGAGTGCTTACCTCGCACATGCAAGGCACTGGGTTTGATCCTCAGCACCACATAAAAATAAATAAAGATATTGTATCTGCTTGCAACTAAAAAATATTTTTAAAAAATTCCTATTACTTAATCTTTTCCAAAATTAAATCTCCAAAATTCATATATAAATACTAAATACTTCAACATTTTGAAGACTGCTTTTCCCATAAACAGAATTAAATATTTTTGTTCTTGGCTATAGGTAATTTGAAGTGATAATATTTTCCAAACAACCTTCCACCAACGAGAAATTTACTATAGATTGGAGTGTTTCCCAGTTATCTCTTAGAGAAATACCTTTCAAAATTATTGTACAAAAGATAATCTGTTGGTACTATAACAAATTATTTTGAATTCATCCTAGTTAGGTCTACCTCCTGCTATTAACCATGTTTACAAAGTTTATTTACACATCCTATTATTTTTTATAAAATCTGTCTGTAAATTTATCTTTTTCTCTTAAAAATCTAATATTTCCATCTTGACCAAAATTGGGAAATGTATTTCTTCTTTTATATATTTATATCTATATATTCACATAAATGATTTATTATAATATATGCATATCAAATTTAGTATAAATATATAATTTTTACTGTGACTTAATCTTCATAATATATCAGCAAAACGTTATATGCTGTGTAATTTGATTTCTAAGCTCTAAATCACTGATTAAAAAATATTTCCTTTGCACTCAGTGTAATTTTCTCAGGAATTTCATTGAAATTTTGGTGTAGGTGGTAACTTAGAATTTGTTTACAGGATGAAATAGTGAAATAATTGCATTAAGCATAATATATATCAGAATTACTTCAAAACATGATGTTGGAGAAATTCATTACTTGACACTATGGCCCTAACACAGACATAAAATCATCAGAACAGAATAAAAATTTAAAATAGACACATACAATAATTTTATCAAATTAGGTAAAGTTTCAAATTTGGAATTAGGATAAAAGTATGGACTGTTAAAAAATAAAAATTCTGGGGTCCAGGGAAATAGTTTAGTGGTAGAGTATTTGCCTAGCATGTGTGAGGTCCTAGGATCAATTCCCAGCACTGCCAAAAAGAAAAGATGATAGTACATCTGATTAAGATTTGAAATGTAAGGTGTCTAGATGCCTAAAATGTGGAATATAAATCAAATTGTGTTTCACATTACTAGTGCTATATTTTTAAAAGATAAGTTTGAAGAAAATATAAGTGAATATTTTTTCTTGCTATGAAGAGCCTTTGGAAATAAAGGTTAAATATTTGAAGTGAACTATTTTTTTAACAGCATAAAAATATGATTTTTGCAAAGAACATTCATTTTCTTAAAAAATTGACAAATAAAATTGTATGTATTCATTATGCACAGCATGTATACACATTATGGAAAAACTAAGTCTAGCTAATTAACATATGAATTGCCTCATGCAGTTTTTCTTTTTTTTTTTTTTTTCGGTGGTAACACTTAAAAAAATCTACTCATGCATTGCATTTTCCAAGAATATATAATATTGCTATTAACTTTAGTCCCAATGGGATACCTTAAATTCTTTGAACTTAATCCTTCTACGTTAAATTGCAAATTTCATATCAGTATCTCCTCAATCCCAGGTCCCAACCACTCCTGTTCCTTAACTTCTTTGTAATCAACTTCTTAGATTCCATGAGTGAGATCATGCAGTATTTGTCTTCTAGGCCTGGCTTATTTCACTTAACAACATCTTCCAGTTTCATCCATGTCGTTGCAAATGCCAGAATTTCATTCTGTTTTATGGATGACTTGTATTACATTCTGTATACACACATAAATCTATGTACATATATTCTACATTATGCATTTATCTGTTGATGGATGCTTAGGTTGATTATGGGTGTTGTGAATAATGTTGCAATAAACAAGGAAATGCAGATATCTTGATGAGAATTATTGATGGATCTGATTATATTAAACTAAACATTTTGTACCTTAAAAATTAAGACTCCATTAAAAACTATTTTTGCAACACATGATACAGAGTTAAATGTATAACATGAATCAGGAATGAAAAAATTAAATGGGTTATACTTAATGTTGGCAAAGATGCAGGAAGATTAACGATCTCCTAAACACCCAGTACAGTTTTAAATATACACAACCTTTCAATTTGGCAATTTGACATTTTGAGTCAAATTATTAATACTTTGCATAGTCTTTTATATTTTATTTACACATCTATAAGTTTATAACCCAAGTGAAGATTTAGATATTTATCACAGGATATTTATCACAGTGTTTTAGGCAAATCTTCATTTGGATATAAAGGTAGAAACATAATTGGAAAATGAGAGGTTTAAAATGTTAGTTAATATTTACTCTGTATTGTTTTTTCCTTCAGTTCTTCTTTCTTTCCTTCCCTCTATTCATTCATCTGTCCTCCTCCTTCCCTCTTATCCTTCTTTCATATCATTATTGTAATATCTTAAATAAATATCCCTGATATTTCCCAACCAAGAACAGGAATATGGCTGGGTTTCAATAACATTTTAAATCAGACTCTCTGTATCACTGAGAATCTCTTTCTTTTTCTTTCTCTATCTTCCTGCCAACTGATCTGTACACACAAAGAAAACATGGCTGCCAGAGCTTGGAAAATTTCTGTGTTTGAGATTCACTTCTGAGATGATGGCATAGTGCTTACTTAGTCCTGAACCCAGTATCCCGGAGTGAGAGCTTACTGTCCCACATTGGTGTTGCCACCCAAGAATGGATCACATGTACCTAATGTTTGGGTTAGAAAGTTGTTAGCTTGTTATTGTAATACAATTTTGGTAGTATGTCTAAGGAAGTTATTCAGGAGTTATGTACCAAAGAAAACATATTGATTTTACAGGATTTTAGAATGTATAAGTATTCAAAAACATCTAGAATCTAATGGTTGAAGAATTAGACATCGTATGAGAAGAAGAATAGGCAAACATCAACTCCAGATCCACTTCATGATGATTAGTGGAGAAATGGTTAAAGTAGTGTGGTGTTTGGGTAAATCCAAATGATGAAATAAACATTATAAAATAATTACATTCTGGAATAATGCTTGAAAGGGGAGAAATTTTCAAGTAATTCAGAAATGGGATCAAGCAAGTTGAAATAGTGCATGATAACATTTTTAAAAGATATGTGCAGAAATACCATGCAGAAATATATAAATGTATGCAATCATTATTTTAAATGGTGTGATTTTGATAAAATTTATCTTTGCTTATGTTAATCTTAACCAAATTTTGTAAAATAAACGTATGTATGTAGTAAGAAGACAATTTAAATTAAAACCATACATGAAGTATACATAAATATTATGAATATATACACATATATGTATGTGTTCATGTGTGTGTGTCTATACTTAGTTCTTAGAAATCAAATAATTCAAAACTAAAAACAGACAAATGAAATAACTTTCTAAGGTCAAGTAGCCCAGAGGTAATGGATTCAATATAAATGTATTTACTTTTAAATTCTAAGTCAAGACTCTTTTAATTTTAGTACATAATAATACACTTTTTCATTAATTTTGTCATTGTATATGTTTTTCCCTATAGAATGAAGTTGCTGGTTATTTGAGGGTGGTAACTGAAAAAACTTTATAAAATAAAGTGATTAACATATTTTGCTTTTTTTTAAATTTGGAACTCATTGCTAATTGTTTTTAAGGTTTGCAATGAACCCAATTACTCTGAGTCCAGTTAGTTCACATAAGCACCATTTCTTTGAATCTATCAATTAGAAGACCTGTCAATCAGGGTGACTATTGGTGAGACTCATAGCAAACACACAATATTTTTTTCAAAACCACACAACTAACACTGCACTATTCTACATGATTAATTTAAGAATCTTAGAATAATGTCATAGTTGAGTCAGATTCCTAGTAAAATAACAATGTTAACTGACACATATTTATTAAGCTATAACCCAGATATTATAACTTCTGTGCAACATCCTTAGATTTGAAAGAGAAAAGGTAAATTTGAAATTATAACTAAGTAAAACTTGCTTACATAAACTTGTATGTCTAGTAAATATATAACAGATGTGCTAATGTGTCCTAAGGTGTGTGCATAATGGACAAATACAATATTTTCTCCACAATAACATTTTATTTCTTTCACCTGCTCATCTTTTATGCACCTGTGTCTTGTTGGCAGTTTGCTCAGCTTGAATTTGGAAGACATAAGTATCAACACAGTGTAAGTAATATTTTCCCTTGTGTGTTTTAAATTGTTCATAAAGTGTTCACATAGATTCTGTGTGCCCTTATAATTATACTGAGAATCAGACTTCTAGATGTTTATATTTTTACTTGGGTTTCTCAATTTTTCATGAAAGGATGCTTAATTTGTAGTAGTAGGTTATTCTACTTTTAAAATGCTTCCCTTGTAGTAGGTTTTCTTTGTTCTTAAGTACATTCCATTTTTTTAAAAAATCTTGATTTCCCTCAGCATTTGTGTTTTTTGGACACCTTTTTTTGTTTTTGGGAGGGGAAAGACCAGACAACATTTTTATTTGTTTAAAACTTTGTTATTCACAATTATTAATGCTTTTAAAATAAGTGATATTTTTTTGCCCAGCTGTCTTGGTCCAGGTAATACCTTCCTAATGAAATGAAATAGTTTGAAAAAAATACTGTGATTTTCTTCTAGTCACTATAAATTTTATTCACATAGGAATGTTAAATATTGCCAGAGTGTCTTATATCTTCTTTATTCACCTATGTTACTCAAAATTTTAATATTTAAATCTGGAGTAATATTGATGGTAAAACTCTGCAGAGAAACTATATTATTTCTTTTCAAATATATAACATATATAATTTGAATCCTAGAAACTCAATAAAATATTACTACCAGATTAAAAACACCAAAAAGTAAGATAACAAAAAATCTGAATAGGACAAATTAACTTGTATCATTGTCATGGATAAAAGATGACAGAGGGTAATTATTACT
Organism: Sciurus vulgaris; assembly: GCF_902686455.1. Classification (NCBI taxonomy): domain Eukaryota; kingdom Metazoa; phylum Chordata; class Mammalia; order Rodentia; family Sciuridae; genus Sciurus; species Sciurus vulgaris. Next base: position 120,899,409 of record NC_136464.1, read on the forward strand.
TCCCATTATCTATCAGAGTAATACATAGTGCATATCCATGAAACATTCCCACACCAAATATGAAGGGGATGAAATTATGTGATATACATGACATGATTCATTTTGCTAGTAATAACACATTAAGTGGGGGATAGAGAGAAGAAAACTCTTTTCTTCTTCTCTTTTATGTAAAAACATTTTTGGACAACCTAATGTAGCATGAACAAACAGGACAAATAATACCTATGGAACTCTCAATTTTCCTTTATTCCTTTTAAAGTTGTTATTTTTTCAAACCCAAATCCTTCATCATAAACTATGTATATGAACATAGGCACAAACTGTACTATATAAATAATATAATTCATCTGAAGGAGTCTGATTTTAGGAATATTGTCCTGATTACTTAAGTCTTTGTTATGAAATATAGGCTTAAACTTCTGCTTTGGTTACCATTTAAAAAACTCACTTAAGGTACACTAATTTATGGAAAAGTCTACAGATTTTACAAAATTTGAGCACATCTAGCTGGAAAAAATGCTAAAATAACAATATTTGTTTCATTAGTGGAAATCTGATATTTATTTATTCAGTAATATCCTATATTATTGAAATGCCAATGAAATAATTTACCACATATATCAGATGCCATTCTTTTACTCAATTTTTTATTTTTAAAGTTGCCATTAACAGAATATTTTCATGACTCCAATGAGGATTTTACTTATTTTTTTTAAATGTAAATATTCTGTTTTAATAATTAAAAACATAATCCTTTTTTCTTTTGGAATCCAAATCTATCTGCCTTTTTGGATACATTTTTTTATCTTTAAAGCCAGAAACAAAAAAAGAAATGCATGCAAATACCTTTAACTGTCAATTAATAAAAAGGATATCTATAGCTAAGATTTCAATAATCATAAATTCAAAAGCTAAAGAAATATTAAAAATATTTAGAGAAATATAAAATAAAATTTCATCATAGACACAACTAAATAAAATTGTTGATGACATAAAACAAGTAAATATTCATAAACTCAAGAGTTTATTATTATTTGTGGAAAGTCTTGCTATTGAAGATATATAATGCTTACTGTCACAGAGACTAAGAGAAATTACAGCATTTGTGACCATGATAACACATAAGAACACAACAATACTCACCCAAACACCAACCCTACAATTTCAGGGGCATGGTTAAAGAGAATATGCATCTTGAAAAAACTAAATAATCATCCATGGGAAAAATGGTTTCTAGGAGGTAGTTACATTTTTAGTTATAGTACATCCAGCTTAAGAAATAGTATAAAACACCATGCTTAAGTTTTATATATGTGCAATATGTATGTGATATATCAGTTGTATATATGTTTAGTAAATATATGTAGAACTTCTAAGAAAACAAATATCAGAAGCACATAAAAACTCACACATCCCATGTGTAGATGATGACAATAATCCTTACAAAGAAAACAATTTTTCCCCAAATTAACCTATAATATATCCCTGTAAAATTGTTATGTACCTATATGAATACATCACAGTAGTTTCTATATTTATGTGTATCTATAAGGCAGTAATTATAGAACTTTAAATAAATGAAAGAGAAGAAGAACATAGAAGGAGAGGAAAAGAGGAACTCCTGGGTAATAAACTGGAGGAGATTATATTCTTTGCATGTATGATTATGTTAAAATGAAGTCAAATATTATGTATAACTACAATGCAATAATAAAAAGTCAACATGCTTTACTTTTAATGAAATAAGTAATCAAAGTATAAAGTCCTAACATTTATCCACAAAATTATATATATAATTTTAGTTAACAGATTTTCAATTATAAGATCAAAAGGAGTACTTATCATTACCTGACATTCATGTATATGATGAAACTATATTTTTTCAATAATCATCAAGGAATCACAGTATAAACTAAGTCCATATATGAATCTATATGTATGTAAAAATTATACACTTAATTGGAATATAAAAATCTAAATAAATCAAACCATAATAATGTCAATGTTACCAACTAACCTAACCCTATCTCAAAATAAAAAATAAAAATAAAAACTACTAGGGATATATCTCAGTTGTAAAGTATCCCAAGACTCAACTTCCAGCAAAACAATAAATAGAAAAGGAAAGAAGAAAGAAAGTAAAAATGAAAATTAGCTAGTTCAGGAGAAAGTGAGGTTTCTTTTTTTTTTTTTAATTGTAAACAAATGGGATACATGTTGTTTCTCTGTTTGTACATGGCGTAAAGGCATACCATTTGTGTAATCATAAATTTACATAGAGCAATGTTGTTTGATTCATTGTTATTTTTTCCCTTCCCCCCACCCCTCCCACCTCTCTTTACCCTCTATACAGTACTTCCTTCCTCCATACTTGTCCCCCTCCCTAACCCTAACTCTAACCCTAACACTAACCCTTCCCTCCCCCCCATTATGTGTCATCTTCCACTTATTAGATGGGAATATACACCAATTGTTAACTGTTCTAGCTTTGTGCTGACATGATTCATAATTATTTACATTTAAATTAATTATGATTGGTAAAATTTTGAAACTATGCTGCTCATTATTACTTGAAGTATTTTAAGTTCTTAATACCCAGAGGTAGTTAGTAATCACCCTATCACACAGTACCAAAATTTTCTGTATTTTATATAAATTTCGATGATGCAGCATTGTTCTAGAATATTTATTTCCTTGTTTTTAATGTATAATTAATTAGGACAATTTCTGTGCTCATCATTTAATGCCTTGTCTTGAAAGAAGGAAGATATAAAATTCCGTAGAGTGTCAGTATATTTTAATGTGGTTTATTGTAGTAGACAGGAATCTAGGCTACTTTTTATAACATGTAACCTTGTAATCTGCTATACATAGTTGACTTTCATTTTCCTTGGTTACAAAATGAAATTGATAAAAAATAATGTCATCTTTGGATTTTTAAGATTATATACTCTTACCCATATAAAATGTACAGCACAAGTTTGGGTACTTTGTAACATTCAGCCAATATCAGTCATTTAAAAGTGGTCATTTTATTAAGCTGAAGTTCTGTCAAATCTACAAAAATTGTATCTGAAAAATCTTAGGTGGCTATATACATTTATTATAATATATCATATCTCTTTTCCTCTTTTTTCTTTTCATCTACTTTGGAACCATTTCAGCACACATCAGCAGTCTGTTTGATGGAGAGTATCTTTCCATTTTGACTTCTGTATTCTGATAATCTCACTTATATGTTAATTCACAGAAGGCATTTACACAATAAACTACTCAGAATACTGAAATTAATATTATAGCATCATGGAATTACTAGTTGCTCTCCAGATAATTTAATAGGGATTGTAGAAAGAGGTGAGGAATTTTAAAGCGAACAAACTTAGAGTGAGTATGAAGTCATCTTATCATATCCCTGCTCAGTCTTCAATATCACTGGCCTTGATACACTGCACTTACCATGAATGTGCAGTATATTTCCCTTGTACAGTAATTTCATTGATAATCACTTAGGCATTAGAGCTTTGCACCAGGTGTATTTTTCTTTTCATGCTTAATCGTTCGCTGCTTTTTCAAAAGCAACAGTAGATTGGTTGTGTATAAATGGACTAAGTGTAATTTTCTATTTTGTTCAAAAGCAAACCACTCTAATCAGAAAAATTTGAATGAAGCATTTGCTTTTACTGCATTAAAGCTGTTAGAGTCTACTGAATTATTTAGTAATTTAGGACGTATTTGGTCTATATAGAAAAGGTATGTCTAGCAAGCTAATCTTATCCAGTTAGAGTAAGTATTAAACACTAGTTTGTATTATCTACCACATTTAGCTTAATGCCTAGAGGAGGCAGATCTGAATCAAATATAGTATATATATGAAAAGATGGTTTAGGGAAGTCTCCGCTTCAAATTCTTTACAATGCAGTCCCTGAAAGCAATTCAATTTAGCAAGTTGTTAAAACTAAAAGGCATTTTCCAAAAAGCATGTCTAATCTTTCGTGTGATATGTCATTCTATATGTATATATCCATGCATGTATGTGCCATTTATATTTTCCATTGATATGACATTGATCTATCATCTTTTATGAATACATGGATGTGTATACACACACACTTACCTTACCTGTATCTCTAACATAAAATACCTCAGTTCATCAGGAAATACAAACTCTTTATTTCTCCTTTAGATTTTGCTTTTCACTACTGGATACTATCTCAGGATGACTTATGATTTCTTCTAAGTTTAGCTGAAGATGTTGCTTATTTTTGCTGTATTTAGGATCCCAGGATAGAACTGTGGTCTAGAAATAAAGAAAATTGGGTTTGAGTCCCAGATATCAGAGCACAGGCTATCTGTGTTCTCTTCTATGACCACAGGATGACTGGTTTACTGCTAGTTTCAAGTTCTAACATTCACATAAAATGAATTACTTCTGTCTTCTACAGAATGTCCTTGTACAATCTGTCCTTCCCAGCATTATTGCTAGTTCTTTGATATTATTTTCAAAAAAGTAAATAGCATTCCAAACAATAAAGCATATTCACATATTGGGACAATCAACTCAAATCTCAGCTGAAAGAGAGGAAGAGAAAGGAAGAGGAAAGGAAAGAGAGGGAAAGGATGAAAGGTGTGGAAGGGAGAAGAGAGAGGAGGAGAGGGAGAGGAAGAGGGAAGCATCAAATGATTAAATTAGATCAGAAAAAAAAAAAACTTTTAACACATTAAGCCTACTTTCCTGTGTCATAGAATTCCATCTAGAATACTTAGGAAGAATTATTTTATAAGATAATAATTTATTGCATAATTTATTTGTGCAGTTTTCCCATGTATTAGATAGATAAAGTTTTCTTCTGATAGTATCAGATTCCAGTTTCTTTGGCCAGTTTAAATATGTTTTTTCTCTTACGTGTCATAGCCTTGAAAACCACCTGTTCATATTTTGTAATCTGGAATTTAACTGATTTCCTTGACCCAACCTTTTCACAGGTCTTCCCAATACAAATCACAGATGTGTTTCTGTACTTCTGTCCATACCCCTCTCCCTCCTTTCTCATTGGTGCTGTTATTTATACCTTCATTTCATGTCTTTTCGCTTGAGTATAGATTTAATTATCTGAGACCATTTATCCATGAGATATAACATTAGTTTCATGCTTTCACATTTCTAGACAATTTTACAAAATCATGCTAAAACTTTCAATATTCTATTGTGTACAATTATAAATAAATCCAATACCTTCCATTAAGGAAGTGTATAACACTTTCTAATAAAGATAAGGAATAACTGATGATGTGCTTCCATCTAATTGATAAATTATTCTGTGATATTATAACAGTGGTATAAGATTATTATTCAAATAAGTGGGATATAATATCTATTTTCATTCACCTATCTCTTCATGTAATTTCTGTTGTGTTGCAAAGGGTATACTGAACTTTATAAAAGATTTTAAATCTCCAATAATTTTAAATATGCAGGACAAAAACAATTTGGCCAAATTTTCCTTTACTATAATTTGGCACTGATTTCCTTAGACACTTTAGTTTTCCTGAAATATTATATCCTCTATGAAAAGCTACTATTAATCAATACTGTTAAACCAATATGTGACAGGGCCAGAATTCAAATAAACTCCAATGACTTGTATTCCCACTATTTAACATACTTCGGTCTGGAATAAAAAAATCAGATATGTTTACAAATATATAAAACATAGGCAACTGTCAATGTCATTTAAATAAATATATAATTTTCCATCAGAAAAATGCCACTGATAGCTCTTATTATACTTAGTAGCTTGAACTGTGAGGTCCAACAGACTTGAGTTCAAGTCTCGCCTCTTCTTCCTCTTAAGTTTAGCTACTGAAGCATAATCATTTAACTTATTTATGCCCCAGTTTCCTTCTTATTAAATGAATGTTAAATGAGAAAAGGAATATAAACACAGCGTTTAATGTGTATTAAATATTTAAGAACTATATCATTATAATTTGGATTTGAAATGTAGATATCTCCTGAATGTAAAACTGATAGAAACTGATGATTCTATTACACATGTTTATACCAAATGGAAAAAAGGCAAAATTAATATAACCATTAATTTTCATATCCTTATACAAAATAATTTATTATTTTTAAAGCACATATATTTATATATTTGAGAAATTATTAGTAACAAAATTAATTACCACATCCACAACCTCTAACTATCTTCCAAGAAAAGCAAAATTGGAGATGTATATGTTCTACATATACATCTTTTTAGGGAGGGTGAAGGATAAAGAAGAGAAGCAAGGAGAAATCTCCCTTTGTGTTTGGTTCTTTTATTCAGATTTACTTCTGGAAACACTCTTGCTTCAACAGCACTAATACTAGCAGGAATCTAATTGTTCCCATAAGTGTAGTATTTAATACCATCACAATATACTGTCTATAACATTTCATAATCCACCCAGACAGAGTAAATTTGGCAAATGATTTTGTTAGAAGTGGTTTTGTGTTTATCATGTTCCTTTTTTGTGAGATTTTTGAAGACAAGAGGGTTACAAGCTTGACTGACTCACAACCAGCACAAATTTTATTGCCATTCTTTTTTAGTAGATTTAACTGGTACTTATCCCAGAGGGATATACACTAAAAGACAGATGTTAGTGAATTCTTTTTCTTTTCATTTTATTTTCTTTTTCCTTAGGCTAGAAATGTTTCTATTTATTAATCGAGAGTAACACATATGCTGGGTAATTACTACTCAGGGATCCTAAACTTTAGGTATACCTTGTTATTCTCCCTCTCCTTGAATTTTGTTATATTTGAAAATAAGAAAAGGCATGAGTCATAAGTTAGTTTAGTAGAAAATTGCTTGTGTAATTAGAAATAGCTAGCAGAATACTCAAATTATCCTCAAAGCCTTTCTTTTATGATTTTAAAATAAATGCCCTCTGATTTATTTAGCTGAAAATTTACACTTGCTATTTTAATTTCACTTATATATAAAACAAGGAATCTTTATGTAATTTAATTCAAAATATAGAAATTTAAAAGTGATAAGGTAATATAAAAAAGAAGTAAAAGTTCCTTTCTAGTATTTTTAGGTCAAGCAAAGTATCTATTCCTTGGTCACAAATGCAGAGTTTTCCATATCTCAACCAAAGAATATTTTGATACTAGTATGGGAACTTACAGTTTTCCTTTGTAGGATGAAACATTCACCTTTTAGAGCATTAAATTCTACATTATAAGAAAAGGTGTGTTCCAAATGTTTAGATAACTTAATCACTTTGAAATGATGTGAAATTATTAATATTCTACTATATCTGATACTTCTTGAATCTTTGCTAAAATAAAAATAAAATTATCATGGAAGTAAAACTTTTAAGTAAACATGAAACACCCTAGTGCTTCATGTAAGAAGAAATCGATCTTCCTTCCTTCTTGCCTGCCTTCCTTCCTTTCCTTCTTCCTTTTGTGATTCTGGGGGTTGAACCCAGGGCCTCAGGCATGCTAGGCAAGTGCTCCACTACTGAGCTATATCCCAGCCCTGAGAACCTCACTTTTAAAACATTTGTTTTTGTGTGCTATTAGCTAGATTCTTTCTGTTTGGACAAATAATTTTACTAGAACAGTTTTATTTCAGATCATTTTTCCTCTCTACTAACTTAATGAAATAAGGTAAATTGAACATTTTCAGGATTGGATGACATATATAACCATATATGCATATATATGAAATATGATATATATCATACTATTATATCTTGTATGTTATATACCTACTATTGCCAGATAATCCATTTTTTTGGGGGGGTGCTGGGGATCGAACCCAGGGCCTTGTGCTTACAAGGCAAGCACTCTACCGACTGAGCTATCTCCCCAGACCCCAGATAATCCATATTAACTTTTTAGGACAGATTGCATTAATTCCTGAGAGGAATTATTGATCACAAATTATTTATTAATAATCTTTGGAATACGATTTCTAAAATACTTTCAATGTTTGAACTGAAGGTGCTGTACAATAGCTACATTCATATAAAGACACATTTATTTTTAGAAATATGAAGTGATTGATAACAGTAGAAATTATGTAATATCATTTGGAATTAAATTTCTAAGGAGTGATTAGAAGTTATACCTGTATATGAAAATAAACTGTGACATTATAAAAAATGCCTTAACCATGGCTTAATGTTTTGACTTGAAGTAAGGAAACTGAATTACATAATAATAATTTGATATATAATAAGGAGAATTTTGTAACATATGGCTAATGTGAGAAGTTCAGTTAAATCTGGAAGACCTCCATAAGAATTGATTTGCTTTATGTTAGCTTACTGCTCTCTCAAGTTCTGAATGTTGTCATGTGTACAAACCTTTTGATTCAGGTTATTTTCAAAACATTTTACAATCCTTCACTGAGAACATGACATGGACGTCTTTCTTTTGTTCTTTTTTTTTTTCGGTTTGTATTTAAAGTCTGTAATATCTCCTTGAAAGCATCAAATGTATTGTATTGCACTTACTCTTAAGGTTAACCTTATTTCATAAAATTTCAGATAGGATTAGTGATATGTGTGACTGAAGTTAAGGATATTTTTAAAAGTTGTGTTTTAAAATTTTAAAAATTGTGTTTTTCCAGTACTCCAAAGAAGGCATGCACAAAATTAATTAGATGGCACACACACAAAATCCAATCTTGTTTTGCTAACGAATGTAACTTTTACTGTGGCGTTTTTTCAAAAAGCAAGTTAGGATTAAAACTTCAACTAGACCTGCCCTAAGAACAGAAGTATGAAAGAAAAAAACAAAAAGAGTGCTCCAGAAATTTCTCTATGGGAAGCAGCGTATTGCTGAATAGCCAACAAACCAAACACATACACACAGGGACTAGTCTAAAATCAATCACTAAGGTAGTCATGCAGATCCTTACAGTCCTGAGGAAAAACATACAAATGAGGAATATGCACAATTCAATGTAAAAATTCCTGTGATCATTGGGGAAGCTAATGTTTCCCAACCATTTAAGGAAAAGTCAGCAGTCTTCAGAGGCAAGCAGCTACTGGGAAAAACCCCACCAAAATATGTAATAGGAGACACAATCTCAGCAAAGGCTTCCTGCTGTCCCCAAACAGCACCCAGGTTAATATCTCAAGCAGCTGTCCTGATCTCTGTGGTCTAAGCTTTTAACTAACTTTAATTAAATGGAACCTTTGGTGTGCAAGGGTACATATGCCTGGGATATGAATAAAAGAAACAAACAGCAGAGCCTGGCATATGGTTGCACGCACATGCATCATTTGATTTTTGATTTTTTGCAAGTATATTTTAACATTCATGAGAAGTAGAAAAGATGAGAGCTGAAATAGAATCGTCTCTCCGGACTTCAACTTTTTGCCTACTATTCCTATCGTCACAGCTAGGATTAAAAAACACTATAAGTCTTAATTGTCAGATGCACAATCTGCAGTGTTTAAATGGACCCTGTGGATTTGGGTCCAAAATCAAACCAATCGGTTGCAAGCTATTTTTCTCTTCCGTTAGATGTTCTGCTGCAATATTTGCATAAATGTAACCGGGCTGTCCGTCTTTTAACTTTCACTCAATTAATTATGCTTCCAGCCCCCTGCTGATGGACAAAAATGAGACTTCATCTGCAAATAGCTTCAGCAGTTTACAGCTTATTAAATGCCAAAATCTAGTTAAGACAGTTTGAGAATTCTCATGTCAGGCATTTCAACATGCCATTTTTAACACAAAATTCTTATTAAAAAAATGAACCCACTACTCCAAGTCAGGGAGAAAAAAAAATCACTAGTATAAAGGTAATGAACAGAATAGGATTTTATACAAATTGTGTACTTAGCATATGTGGCTTACTCTGAGCACACTTAATTGGTTAGCCTAATAATGAAACAGCTATGAGAAAGACTACCAAGTTGACAAGAAAATGGTCTCTACAAATTACAAACAGCTTTCATCTCTGGAAGCAGCTTTTATAATTTATATAAAGTCTGTGTATAGTCTGAAAAAAGTAGATGAATAGGAGTTATACACTCAAATATTCTTTTAAAAATAACTTTTCTCTTACTTCATGTGGCAGGTTTTACATATTGCATCAAACATCTGGTGCAATCATGATCCAGTTTTTTTATACCATGTGGGGTTAGTTTCTCATTTGAGCCAGAAAGGAAAAGAAAGAATAATATATCTGTCAAAGCTGAATGAGTAGAAAAAACATACAGCATTTTCCATTTTAGTATGGGAAAATTGAAATTATTTCATAATTTTAGGCAGTAACTTGACCTCCCAACATTTCCATGATCTGTAAAATTAAATAAAATAAAAACTTCCTTGCAAAACATATCTGTATTTTATCAGATATTTGGCATAAAACTGTTTGCTTTTGTGGAAACTATATTTTATAATGATATTTTATTGATACAATATATGTGATTAGATATTCTTAATTTGGTAGGGGAGAGAACATTGCATTTCTCCCATTGAAGAAATTTAAATATTTAGTAAAGAACATCTGCGTTTAATTCAGTATAAAGAATATTTCAGTTGTCATAGAAGTCAGATTAGATTCTTATGTCAATTGACAACCAGTCTCAAGTCTGAAGTTGTTGTGTTTTCCTCTTATTCTTACTCTGCATCTTAGGGTACTGTACAATTTTGAATTTTATTGACAAATTATGTCATGTTTATGTTCTCTTATAAACTACCATGATAGAGCTGAATGTGACATGATGATTTATGACAGAAATGTCAGAGAGTATTTTAAAAGCAATTTCTGTCTGATCATATACCAATTAACAGCTTTCATAACAAATCCTCAAATTGTAGTTGGCATTTGATCAAAAGGATGATATTTCATTGCTGATATTTGAGCGTTTGGAACATTTTAAAGAAATTTGTGTTATCTCATCTGAATGGCTACTATTGTGAAAATAATAGCTAAAAATATTGCACTGACACCAAATCAATATTATACAATTACACCAAGACATAATTAATCCCCTTTTTTGTAGCTTCTAATAAAGAGGAAAAAACGTAAAACAACAACAACAGCAAAACACACAAAAATCAGATATTTTCTCTAATATTTTAATGAATACCACATGATTTCTTACCCTGGCTTGTTACTAGTAATTATAATGGTTGATATCTGAAACTGGACAAAATAGAGATGCTATGGTCTAAATGTTTGTGTCCCCATCTCAAATTCATATGTTGAAACCTAGACCCCCAATGTGATGGTATTAATATGTGAGATCTTTGGGAAGTGGTAAAATCAGAGGATTTTGGCTTCGAGAATAAAATTAAAATGCTTTTAAAAGAAGCCTGAAGGTTGTTTTCCTTCTGCTCTGTGAGGAGATAGCCACGAAGGCATTCTCTATGAGAAACAGAGCCCTCCCGTACACCATACTGGCATCCTGGTCTTGGATTCCCAATCTTCCATAACCGTGAGCAATAAATTTCTGTTGCTTACTAATTACCCAGTCTAAAACGTTTTGTTATAGCATCCAAGACAAACAGAGACATGTGATTTTATTGACCTAGAACAAAAGAAAGTTTGAAGTGAATTGAGTTTTATGTTACATACAAACTTGGTGAAGATGTTTGAATTGTGTTGTGGACATGGTTAAACAGATCCAGTTTAACTGGAAGTTTTTCTATGGATAATTTATATGCAGCAAGCAGGAGATGGAAAATCCTTGGTTTTTGTCTTACTAAAAATGTAAGAATTCTCTCTTTTCTCTTTCCTGATTTCTTTAACAATAAGAAAAAATTGGGGGGTGGTACCAGGGATTGAACTCAGGGGCACTAAACCACTGAGACACATCCCCAACCCTATTTTGTATTTTATTTATAATCAGGGTTTCACTGATTTGCTTAGTGCTTTGCCATTGATGAGACTGGCTTTGATCTCATCTTCCTCCTATCTCAGTCTCCCAAGTCTCTGGGTTTACAGGCATGACCTACAGCACCTGGCTCGAAAATATTCTTAATACTAAATTAAATGCAAATTATCTTAACTAAATATTTAAATTCCTTCAGTTAAAAAAAGACCAGAGGAAGAATTTCTGAGGTTTAGATATTTGTATGTGGTCCTAATAATATGGAGATGTGTTCTTGAGATATTTTATGGGGTCTGTCTGTTGGAGTGTAATAGGATATAGAGCAACTGCAGCTGATAGGTTAAGTTGATGGAGGACAACTTTATCTGCTATAATTAAATTTTGTCATACTGTCGTGAAAGAGGATCACAGAGCCACAATCCCAGTGTCTCAAATACAATAGAATTTATTACAGGTGGAAAAATTACTTATCAGCAGAGAAATAGTAGAACATATGCGTTCATTTCTGTTGCATAGTTCAGGCATAGAAGTTCCACATGTGCCGTGGTCAAGGTCCCAACAGAAGAGGCCTGCTCAGTCAACAGACTGCACAGGGCATGTGTTATGAAGGAGGGGTTTCTCCAAGAAGGAACCAGCCTCTCCCCTACCTGCAACCACTGCTTTACATCTTTAAAACACAGCCTAAGGGGTTAGAAAATACTTGAATAGTAAAAATGGGTCATCATCAGAACCAATACTAAAGATTGAGAATACTAGGACGCTTAACTTGTCTGCCAGGAGTACTGCTATCACTCCAGTTTTATCTCTGTAGACTGTCTTGTTCATCTGAGCCATCTCTCTGTGAGAAACCAAAAGGAGAAAGAAATAGGCCCTTAGGGACAACCAGACTTGTCAAAATGAAATAGAAACTTAGTCTTGGTCTTTCAATTGCCTCTAACCAATTTTAGTTCTTCCTCTATTACCTTTATTGTTTTTTAAAAATGTTTTTTTCCTCTTATATCCCTCCAGCTAATACTCTATTTTCACTTCCCTACTACTCTGAGGAATTGAAAGTACTCACTATCACCATATTATCATTTTCCACACCTGGCCTCTGAATCAAATCTGGCTTTTGCTTCATCACTCCACTGAACCACATTTCCTTAAGGCTATAGATTACTTCCATAATTTCAAATCCATTACTCATATTTCAACATATCTTTTGTACAACACATTCATCTTTTGGTTGCCTCTATACCACACCATCCAAGTTTACCTCATTCTTCATCGACCATCACATTACTGATTTTTTGGTAAAATCATTCTCCTTTACTTGGCAGTATATGCTGGAGATCTGCAAAATCTTGATTCTATTCCATATCTTTTTTTCTCAACTCTTCTAGGTAATTTTCATGACTTTAATTACTATCAAAATGTTTATGACTTCCAAAGTTATAGCCTTGTCCCTCAGTTTCCACAAATTCTCAAAAAAGGAAAACCTATTGCTAATGGATATGTCTACTTGAATTTTGCTGAAACTGAAGCTGAACAAGTCTAAGACAGAAATCATGATCCTTATCCCAACACTAGTCTTCTTTTACTCTCTAAACAGTGAGTGATATTACATATATCCATTTCAAATTCCCTCCTACCAAATACCTCTCCCATTGCAAAATTTAATCTCTTAGCAAGTTCTGTTAATTTTTACCATTTAGATATCATCTAAATTTATACATGCATCTCTGTCACATCTCTTATCATGTCTGTTACATTAGACTTAACTAATAATAGTAATTGCTTAGACAGTTCTCATAGCCTGGCATTTTCTCTCTTCATATAAGCACCCATGATTTTTCAAAATCAAATCTTACCAGTATACCTCATACATGAAAGCCTTCAATTACTCCCCATTTTGCAGAAGAATCAAGTCCTGAAAGACAGGGGACTTTTGTACCCCTAACAGTGTTTACCTCTTCAGTCTCTTCTTTACCATGTATTTATTGTTCTTGGTGTTTTCTTGGTAATTTATTGGATCAAGAGTTTCTGCTAATAATGAGTTGTAGCTATATTGATAAATGGATTCTACTCATATATCCACAAGAGGCACAAGGTCAGTAAAATATAAAATTCAAAATAATCTCCTCTCTTAGACTCTCTGACTTGAGTATTGTGTTCACTTATTCTTTGGCACGACAAGATTCCCAAGTGCGGAGTTCCTGAGTGTTATGAGGCCATGACTATATTCTTGTTATAAACTGGTCATGACATAGCCAGTAAAAATGATTGCCAAATTACCAATCATGAATCCCACAATCTGTGTCACATAGTACAGTGAAATTCATTTTTCACTCAGATTGGTTCAAAATTGGTAAAGCTAATAGGTGAAGAGAGTTCTTCCAAAACCTCCTTCTATTTCAAAGCTTTGGCCAAAATGAGCTCGCATTTCTTCTATTTATATGTGCTGTTTATGTCATGACCACATGGTACAGGAAGACCAAGAAATATCTAGCTGTGGGCACAGGAAGAAGAGAGAAAGTCTGATTTTGGTAAAGAGTTAGTAATCCCTGCCCCCTTTGTCATAAATATCTGTGAAAATAGGCTTTCTACAAAAAGAAAACACTCATCCTTTCTCCAAAGGACCCTGAGTTCAGGAATATGTTTAATGTCAAGCACTTGAGTTTTCTCCATTAGGTCTGAACGTGGGTCCTCTTGATTTGGGACAAAAGTGCTGTTTTTTACTCCACCCTAATATTCTCAAGTCCCACTGCACCTTCCTCTCAAATATTCAATGTACAGTTGTGAAGTAGGGACAACAAAATACAATAAAAACATGTATTCAGAAAAGGAAAAACAAAAAACCGTAACACTCAAAGAAGTCACTGTGAGCAATAATAAAATGCTGCTGGGCAAGCTTTGCAAAACACCTTTCCCACCAGGGGGACTTTCTTTGATTACCTCACTATGCTTCTAATGATTTTCGGAGGGTCACAGGCCCATGGATCATGTGTGTAGGAAACCTGCTTGCTTTTCCTAAACACCACATTCTAACTGCAACATGGAATTAAAAAAAAAAATTTTTTTTTCAACTCTTTTTGAGACATATGTTTTTGGAGTCTATTTTTTAGAGGAGCCAGCATTGCTCAAAATAATCACATGTATTCCAAAAACAATGCCAGATTGTGACTAAGCCCACATCATAAGAAGAAACATATCCTATATGGGAGCATAGTAACATGTCAGGAGGAAATGGGAACATTAATTGAGTGACTAATTTCTGTTGACCAGTTTACAACAGATAATGTGGTAATTGATAAACTATAATTAAATTTATTCAAGGATTACTGTGTGGTTTTTAAGAGAAAACCAATTACTTCTTACAGCTAAAAGCTTTCTCTCTCTTAAAGAGAATGTGAAGTGAGTTAATAAAAGTGATAAGCATGCCTTGATTAATCACTGGTCCATTGGGGAAAAATGATGAATTTAGGCCCTGAAACTCATAAAAGTTTCCAGTTGAAATCCAAATTTACCAATTTGTGAATTTCTTTAATTGATAAATGGGATATTAAAAATATTTTTTATGAACATTTAAAAAATGTTCTTATCAAATAAAATTGCAGAGTATTAGAATGTCATGTATGACAAAGTAGTTTTCCGGGATTAGTGAAAATATTCTCCTTGCTTGTGTGTATCACTGTAGAAGACTTTTGTCATAATTGCTCTGGGAAAATAAACTCCTGAAAGGAAAATATTTCAGAGACTAGTTACAAATTGAATAATAAAAAAAATGATGATTTCTTTTGTGTTATTTCCTCCCTTTTCTCCCATTTTTTTAGACACCCAGATCCCACTGCTGCATATTTATGTAATCCATTGTCACGGACTTTCTTTGGTAAGTAGCCCATTCAATAGAACAACCCTCACTGTCTTTCTTTCTCTCCTTCAATCTAGCTACCTGCTATCTGTCTCCTTTTTTCAGATCTCAGTGATTCTTGCAGGAGAGTTAATTTTATAAATAGGCAATGTTGATTCTGAGTGATTGTTCATGTATTAATGTCTCTTCTATCTTTATATTTTATATGTATCATATGTGTATCATAAATAATTTTTCTGAAGATATAACATTAATTCACTAGCATAGCACTAAAGGCAGAAGGACTGCCTTTAAGGACTGTGTTTTTTCCTAATCCCCTTATCCATTTTGTGAGCAATGTGTCACATATATAGGGGTGTGTACGAATGAATTTTATATTATCTATTGATACCCTCTCTCTCTTTAGTGTATGTTCTCACAGCCTCCAGATTATGCTATTCTCTCTCAACTTGTCTTTTTAAAAATTTTTTTTGTATTGTAGATGGACAGAATGCCTTCATTTTATTCATTTATTCTTAATGTGCTACTGAGTATCAAACCCAGTGCCTCACACGTACTAGGCAAGCACACTGCCATTGAACAACAGCCACAATCCCTCAACTTAAGTCTTTGGATACGTTTCCCCTAGACAGAGGTTCTTAGCAATGATTCTTATGTGTGATATCCAGTAGAATTTTCAGCACTAATCAAATTCACTTCTTTATGATGTTGTCTTTTTTTCTTGCATACACATCAGGCATATCTTTCAGACCGATCCTTTAATATATTACTTACCACATTTTCTTGTAACTTTTCTATCTCATTCATCTCACTACCAAATTTTGTAAGCTTATTAAGGGCAGGGATTTACCTTTTTATCTTTGTAGAAATCACTCCTTTCCTTAGCTTGTAATAGGCTCAAAACTTTTTGTGAAGTGAATGAATAAATGCAAGACTGAATAAATGCACGAGTAAATTGGAAATAGGAACATCGTAGTAGATAAGGTAATTATAATAATATAGTCTCAGAACCAACATACAAATTAGTGGGAGATGATGTATGATTTAGTGAGAGTTGACATACAAATTATGTTTGATCAACTAAAGGTAGGTAAACTTTTTTTCATGATTATAAAGAGAAATATTCCAAAGATCATCTTAGTTGACAACCACCATTCTCTTGAAATCCACAATGCAGCATTAACATTATTCCTTTTAATAAAATATTTTTAGTTGTAGATGGACACAATACTTTTATTTTATTTATTTTTATGTGGTGCTAAGAATAGAACCCAGTGCCTCACACATGCTAGGCAAGCACTCTACCGTTGATCTACAACTCCAGACCCAACATTATTCCTTTTTGGAAAAGTTTTATTCTTTCCTAGCTATCATGAAAGTCCCATTTTGTTTTGTTTCTCTTTATTTTTTTTTAAATTTAATAACAAGTGCAAATTCAACTTAGACCCACATCAGGAAACTCCCAGTTCAGTGGAACCACTATTGGATCCACCAAATTCTTCCTCCCTTCTGCACTAAAATGAGAGTCTCAAGCTTATCACTAGATGTGATACTGAAAGACATAACCTGTACTTTCAACCCTATTTTATGTATTTGTGACAGATACCATATACTATATCTCCAAGCATATATTGTATGTCACAAGAAAGTAATTTAGCCTTACAATGTAATTGTTTTTCTTTGTTAATAAGAGCTGTTCTTTTTTCAAGGCTGATTCTGCATTAGATAGCTGAGTGCAAGCTAACACCAGTGATGTCCAAGGTGATTAGACTTTTAGTTCACACTATAAAGTAAATTTGGATGCAGTGTTTTACAGGATATGATTCAATGAGTATTTCTCACAAGGCCAAGACAGAGAAAGAAATCCAAAGTAAGAATAAGTCTCTACTGATCACTATGCACTACTCTTCATGGAAGGGTCTAATATAATCAGTCCACTAATAACTGGCTGTGAATCCATATCAGGAACTCTAGGTTGCTCAGTATTTGGGAGCTTAGTGTGCTTAGTCAGCTTATCTTTGGTAAAGGCATGTCTGTACTTTTAGATCATGAAAATCTTTAATTCAATGGACCAAACTTTCCATATGAAGAAGCTTTCTTTGCTTTTATCTTTTATAGTAATTTTTCTTTTGTACCAGAGATTGAACCCAGGTGTGCTTAACCACTGAGCCACATCCCCAGCCCCTTTTTTCATATTTTATTTAGAGACAGGGTCTTACTGGGTTGCTTAGGTCCTTACTGAGTTGCTTAAGCTACCTTGGAACTCATGATCCTCCTCCCTCAGCCTCCCGAGCTGCTGGGACTACAGGCATGTGCCACCACACCTGGCATCTTGTATAGTATTTTCATTGCTGTACCATTAGACCCTTGAGTAGGGTCTGGCACATGATAGGATCTCAGTAAATTTTTTTCTGAATTAACCTGTTAGTCCCTTTATCCACTGATGTTTTTCTATAAACTCATTGCTACCACTAGGCAGGCAGAAAACTCAAATAACAAACATCCTTAGGAAAGTTTATTATAACCATTTTAATATTGAAAGAATATATATCATCTCTGGTGCAGGTCTTTCTGTGAGAATTTATAGCAAAAATGAATATTCTTAGACATAGTGGTCACTGAAAAGTATCCATCTCTAGTCCCTTGCCCATGTTCCTTACCACAATCATTGTGAAATATTTGCCACTACCCAAGAAACTATATATAAATATATATATATTCTCATATATATATATATATTTCATCCACCTTTTAAAATAGCTTAAGAACAACATTTACTACCTGCAGTTTTCATAATTTTAAAAGTTTTCCTTCTTCACTGGTCTGTACAGACTCCAGAACCTCAGCTCTGAAGTCCAGTTTTACGCTGAGTTTCTAGCAAATTCTGCCTTATTGTTCAGAGTCATTTTTAAACCAGACTTGAACCTCCTCAACCCCACCCACCCACATACATTTTCACTGTCAGTTTGTTAAATAGGGTAAATTCCCCATGAGCAATAGATTGGAGCTATAACTATTGGAAGGTCTCTCCCTTCTCTCACATGCCAGTGATAAAGTGCATTGTAATGTTTTCCCTAAACTTTATGGAAGAATGTGCTTTTCAGAGACTAAGTAGCATGGTAGTAGACTTAAAAATCACATCTCTAGGAATGACACTGAGATTCCTGGCTATAGTTAGTGAGTACGGAGTTGCCAGGAATAATCTTGCCATCAAAGTATTAGAAATTGATATGGATAACAAACTAAAAGGAGAAAACAAAAAAACAAAAAGCAAAAACCTTTCAGTTTTAAAAATCAGAAAGCTCAGGTACCGCATTAGATATCCATGGTCCTTTCCTTAGTTTTATATCTGAATATGGGTAGAACCCCAAACTGGGAAGGACAGATGTCCTTGAGGAAGACCTCTGTATTCATTTTCTAGACAAACAAGGACAGAGAACACTTCAATTTTTGCCTCTTGCACAGTATGTGCCCTTTCTAGTAGCTCAAAGGAATTTCAATTCATCATCTCTGTGGAATAAATGATTTTATTTCATTCTTCTCATATTGAAATGTCTCTTCTTTCATTTTTGATTTTATATTATCCCCAGTCACACAATTGTGAAAGCTGTCATCAAGTTTTAATTCATTTTTCCCCAACTTTAGTACCTTTCCATATGTTTGCTGTATTGAACTGAATTGAAAACATAATTCCTTTCAAAGGTTTTTTCCTACCTAGAAATAATGAAGTGATAAAATCTATTTTAGAAATGTGCTTTGTCTTAGTTCCACCATGCTTTTGGGCTTAAAATATTTCTAAATGATGGCAAAAATAAGGTAGAAAATATGAAGTTTCCTAAACCTCAGTATTTGGTGATATAGTTTATTATTTTAAAATAGAGTCAAATACTTTTTATAAAATATGGATAAATATGTCATATCCTTTTCCTATATTCTATGTTAAACCATAGACAGTTGCATTGGTCAAGTAACCACTAAGGTGGACTATGTCATAGTGACAGCAGAAAGAACAATCAGAAAACAAGAAAGAAAGAATGTATCATTCTTGTGATTAGTGGAAAATAAAGAAATGTAGCATAGCAAACGAAAGGAATTTGAAAGGACTTTCTCAGTTTTAATACTCCCAAATACATTAATACTTTTTGTCATAATTTATAAAATATAAACCTAATATATAGCCTTCCTTATTAAAATTATCTGTTGCCTTTATGAAGTCCAAATTCTTTAATAGGAACTACGAAGCATCACATGATTTAGTTTATACCTAAATTCTCTATTTTCATCTCTCACCACATGCTACTTCTTCATCTCCAGTTATACTGAATTACTTAAATTTTATTAAATTGAGTGGGTTTTTTTGGGGTCTTTACATCTTTATCACAAGAAGCACACTTGTCTTAAACCTTATTCAGCTTCTAAAGTTATATTCTCACTTTTTGTCTTAGTTGAGGTTTTCTAGAAGCAGATCCTGAGATGAGGTTAGGAAGAACTGGTAGGTGAAGGAAAAGTGAGAGAGTGAAGATATGATATGAAAATTAATGAAGTGTGTGTTGTCAAGCAAGATAATACTGAGGCCACTGGAGTTGAATCCCACGGGAACTCTGGAGACATGCAAAACAAGCATCAGTGCTATTTCAAAGGCCATGCACAAACAATGCGACTAGGTATTTATTCACGAGGAAGGTATTTATTCACCAGCTCCCAGCAGTCACTGTGGAGGCAGCCATTCATTTAGTTTTAAAAGTTTGTTTACCTTAATTATCTCTATTACACCAGCAATATTTACCACCAGATTCTTATTTGACTTTTTTGTCCATTATCACCTTGAGGACAAACTTAGAATTCTGAAAATTAATAATTATGCCATAAAAATAGAACTCTACAGTGTGAATCTGAAATTGTGGATATATACTTCCATCCCTCTATATTTTAAGCAAAAAATGCATTACAGGGATATTCATAAGGAACATTATGGAAGTCTATATACTCAATCTTATCTTTTAGTCATTTTCAAAGCAACTCTGCAAAATTAATTTGGGAAGAAAGTAAGCAATTTGAGCAAAACTGCTGTTCAAGTTTCCATTTTGTTCCATTTTGTGTTCTGAATGAGAATTGAGAAAAAACTTTACTATTTTAGTTTTCATTTGCTTTTTACTGTTATAATGTCAAATCACATACAGTATATCAGAGTAAAAGCAAACATGTTAACCTTATAGTGCTTCTTTGAGTGTTAATGATAATGTTTCTCATTATTTGTTTTTGTAACAAAGCATTATGGCAGCATTGGAAAAAATAAACTTTGTAAAACATTTTATCATCTATTCATCTTAAACAAAAGTTTCATCATATTTCAATATGGTATGATAGTGCAGTACAGAATTATGCAAACTAAGAGGCATTTCCACCTGCAGAAAAACTGATTGTTATTACAGAACCTGAAAAATGAAAGCAGATGAAGGAAGTCACCTGTGTTGCATTGCAGCAATAAGTTTTGAAAACACTCACAATCCAGTGTTGTCAATAGTTCAGTGATGATCAAGTATATATTTTCATTATGTGCAGGTTTTCTGGCCATGCTGACAACAAGCAAGATACCATCTATCATACAGGGAGAAAGTAAAACAGATCTAAGTACCAGTGACACACACACATGCAAAATGCAATACAGAATGTTATTCTACACACAAATGTCAGTAAATCATTTTGAAAGACATGAACAAGCATTTGATCCTAGAAGAATCTATATAAAAATATAGGATTCATCTGTCAAATATAAGCCATTCTGGATATTTTGCTCATGTGAACTGTGATCATTGCATTTAGTACTCTGGATTCCAATAAGAGAGCATATGTTCTTACCTCTTTAAACCCATTGCCAGATTCATAAAATAGGTGTAAAATAAATGCCCTCTCACAAGGTTGTTGAGGCTCTCTTCACAGCACTATAACATACCTGAAAAATCAAGGTCTGCACTGCAGGTTATTTGCCTCAGAATCACTCAGGTGCATGCTGACAGTCCCTGGCAGTGCCCATCTGACACCTCCTATGGAGGAGAGTCAGAGGGAAGCAGTAGTGGGGGGAGAAAAATCCACCTTTTGTTTTTGGCAAGCTCTGCTATTGATTCTTGATATCTCATGGCTATAATACTATGGAGTATTTAGGTAAGAATTCCAATTATTCAAATTTATTTTATACCAACATGCATTCTAATATTTGAGCATTGAAAATATAAAATGTTTACAAACTTGTTCTAATTCAAATCAAAAACCTTTATAAAACAGCATAAGTAATAATGGGCAACTTTTTCATAGCATTGCACTAAAAGATATTGCTATTTTATGTTTATTATTATTGTATTTTAAAGATGTGAATGAAGTAGACTTTCAAAGTATTTTACATCGCATCTAAGGCGTGCACATTGTTTCATTGTTTTTCATCTCTATAGGTGTTTTTACTTTTGTATAGGATTTATAATCTCAATTTAAACTTTGATTCTAAAATATTAGACTGTTCCTGCTCAGACATTTTTGTAGTACAGCTTCAAAATGTCAAGTTTTGCTTGAAAATAATATGGCTAGGTACTTAGAACATAATTCTCTAATTATAGTAACTTTATGTACTATTTATTTCCTGTCTCATTCCAAAAATACTTAAAATATTACATTTCTTTCAGTTAGTTGAATATACACTTTCAAAAATTGGAACAAAATGTATTTTATGGCAATATATTCTTTAAGTTACTGTGAAATTATTAAAGGCAGCCCTCAAATCAACTTCAACCCAAGTAAAGTTAAAAATAAAATAAAAAAAAAGAAAGAAAAGGAACAGAGGAAAAGGGGGGAAAGCAATTAATGATATACCAGGTGAAAATCTGTGTTAACTCCAACTCTACTAAAACAGTCATATGATCCAGCTCAGACCCCTTGGAACAAACAGAAGTAAACAGCGCATGGTTGACAAGCAGAGAGTTGAGCCAACCTCTGTGATTCTGTCATCCTCATGAACTCTGTGGTCTTGGTCATCCTTGGGTAGGTTGAATGCCATGACTATTGACTGCCATGATACCCTGTGAATTACTCTGTTACAATGCTCACTCTCTGCTCAACGTATAAATTTTCTGCCAAGTTTCTTTCATCATTACTAGAGCATAAACTCCCAGACCGGAGCTTCTGCTTCTTATCTCCGCATCTCTAGGCACTGCACCAGGAACTCCGTAAGTGCTTGTTGAACATTATGAACAAAAACACATGCTCTATATAAAATTGGGGACTAGCTTCACTCCACCTCTTGTTTGAGAAAGAAAATTCCAAAATCTGGGTCCGCTTATGGAAGATTATTTTGGTAAGAACTCACAATTTAGAGATACACATATATATCACCATGTAGTATATGATATCATTAGATCATTGAATTCCCTTACAATAAATAATATGATAGAAGGAATAAGGTTCAATTTGTCATGATGATTTGCAAAATTAACCCATACAAGGACTTTTTTTCCATAGTGTAGATGAACATTTAACAAATTAATCTTATAATCTATTTTGCCAATAACTTTTTATTTAGATTATATAATTTTATAATAGCAGTAAGGATTTGAACATACCATATAAACTAGTAAAAATTAAGAAATTTATCAAAAATTAAAGTAATTAGACTTGATTGCAAGGACAAAGGAAAAAAGTGACTTACGTGGCAGTAATTTAGTTCTTGCTGAAAGGTTTAGGTCAAAATAATTTGAATCTATGAACTTTAAATAATATGAGCACTTTTGGATATATTTCTCATAATTATTGGCTCATAAAGTATTTTACTTTTTAGAAATCAGTTTTTTGTAGAACATAAAGTCGTTCGTGTTGGATTTACACCATTTAGATATTTTTTAATGTGGTTCTTTGTAAACATTTTTTTCTGTTGTCAGAATTCCATACTTTCAACCTGGTTTCTAGATGTTAATCATTTTCCACTGTCACTGATTTTACTAGTTTTGGAGAGCCCATTTTCAGAATACTTGGAATTCTTTTCACCTTGGGAATATTTCTTCTGTTATTTAGTTGCCCCCCCCCCTTATTTATTTCTATTTTTGTGTCAGAATTATATTACCTGAATGAGGGCTTTACTTTCTGTCATCCAGATTAACTTTATTCTTAATTGTTATATCTGTATCTGTCTTTTACTTGGGCTCTATGAAGTTAGATAGTGTTTCTCCAGTGTAAGCTATGTATCCTTTTAATCCTGTACTCTCATGTATGCTTCCAGGATTAAACGTCTTTTTCCCTCTTTTTTATATCTCATTTTCTTATTGGTCATTTCCTTCTGAAGATTTTGCTGTTTTTTTTTTTTTTTTTTCTTTTAATCTCATTTTCTCTATCTTTACTCATTCTCTTATTTAAGAGAACTTATGGGTTCTAAAATGTTCTATAGTGAATAGGAAACAATATTTTAATGATTTATTTATGCTGATTCTTTTAAGCACTATTCCTTAGTTATGCAATTTCACACAGGAATCTTTTTTTCTACTCCTTTTACTTGATTTGATAGTGAATTTTCTAACCTACCACAGAGGAGGAGAGGATTTGTCTGTTGCCTTTAGTATATTTCCCATTCACTTGATCTAAACATATTCTTTAAGAATTGAAGAAGTTGGGTGCCACTGGAAAGCCTCCAATGAGTCCTTCGGTGAACAAGGCAAAAGTCTCCCACCATCACTACAGAACTCTCTGAGAAACATAGATATTGACTGTACATAGGAATGAGAGATGGTGCATAGGTTTAAAAAGGATCCATTCTACTAACTGCACCAACTAGTACTAATTATAAACATCTTCTATATGCCAGATGAAGTATTCATACTGACTCTAATGCATTTAATGTCTCTCAAAGTTAGATAACATTATTATTATTATTATTATTATTATTATTATTATTAGGAGGAGGAGGAGGAGGAGGAGTAGCAACAGTATTACCCAAGTGTTGTAGAAGAGAGAAATGGTGATAGACTTATATTGACCAATTCGTCTACTGAATTTTGATGGAAGAAAAAATATGGCTAAATAATAACATAAAGAGCAAAGGTTATGAAACAAGAAAACATAAGGCCAAATTCAGTAGCTTTAGGGCTTTTGGTATCTATTTCAAAATATTCACATAAGACATTGAAAATTAAAATGTGGTATAATAAAAAATAAATGTGAGCATTCCAGATTAGGTATTATGTCTGTAAAACTTAATCTCAAGTAACATTTATAAAAGTTAAGTGCCAGGAATTGATGAGCCGGTGCAGTTTTATTTATTTAAATGATCCAAAGTAAGTAAACATTTGCATAGTAGGATATCTTTTCAATGCAGACAAAAGGAAGGTAACTATATTTTTTGACATTTTTTCCCCTAGTAAATTTAAAATTTCAGCCACAAAAATATTCTGAATTCCTGCTTTTGTTGCCTTAAGGGGAAGTGCCATGTATATTTCTGTTTAATAACATTTGATATTTTTATTAAACTTCTTTAAAATATGTTAAGAATGGTTAAATGGATCAGCATTTTGTTGTAATTATTCAAATAGATTATTTCTTTGTCCAAATCACAGTATTTCTTTCCTCAACTTACTTTCATCAAAGTAAATCATTATTCAGGAACATATAATTAGCTGTTTTAATCTTATCATTTTCAGTTATCTACTAAAATAATTAGCTTTCTCTTTTTAGTTAGAAGATTGCTAAGGGATCAATGCACAATATACCATTTTCTATTCTAAAGCACCAATTACTTTGACTGTCAGTGTAAATTTATTGATTTTTATTAGTACATTATTACCAGATACTCACAGCATGGTATTTATTAATTAGTAAGAGAAATATAGATTCGTTTGTGAATAGTTCTGCTTTTAAGTTTCTTATCTAGAATGCGCTCCATTGGCAATGTACCTAATAATGGCAAGCAGAAAAAAGTTAAGGATAGCATTTTTTATTCCCAAAGTTTCTGTATTTTCCTATTGGCATAGATAATAAATAGCATAAAAATAAATGAATATATAAAAATTAAAAACTACTTATATAAGTTGCAAAGTTAGGAAAGCATCAATATTTTGGGCCTTGTTCTCAATTACAGTGAATTTTATTATTTTTTATGACCAAGTAATATGAAGAAATTACATGGTACTCTTTCTTTACAAAATGGGATATTGCAACATTATAGTAAATGAAAGTTATAAAGAAAATATAACATTGGAATATATTTTTTGTTTATTAGTGCATTGTCTTACTCATTTACTAGATCAAAACTTCTGCAGAGCAAATAATGGAAATAAAAGATAAGGAAATAATTAGTATATCCCAAATCGAGGATGACATCTTTTTGGGTATCCTTATATTTTAGTTTTTTTTAATTGTCTGTCTATTATTCCTTCAGTAAATAGTCAAAACAACTACTAAGTGATGGGAATTCTTGGATCCTAGGACACAATGGAGAGTAACACAAGATTCAGGGTATAATGGACCTAATATCCTAGTATGGAAAGCAACCAAATATGAATAATTATAAAACACTACATATAAAGTTTTAGTCAGAAAAACATTGGGGTCGGGGATAAAAAAAAACAAACAGGGATGGTATGTTAGAAATTCATGGAAGGGCTACCTATGGAATTGAACTTAGAGAAGACATTGAAATAGGAAAGTTATCCATGTGAATATCTGAGGGAAGAGAATTCTAGAACTGGGACCTAGGAAGTAGAGATGTCCTGGCTAGAGCATGCTTGGTGGAAGGAACAGCAATAGAGCCCATAAGAAAGTCTTATCTCTATTGCTTTATTTTTCCCTCTATCACTTCATTTGTTCTTTCATATTAGTGTTTTAATGCTTATGTCCTCAAATTCATCAATATTTTTCTTTATGCATTTTGCTTTTCTAAGGGGGCTGAGGATAATTATTAAGGTATCCTTCAAGTCAAGTTTGCACATATGTTCTACAATGTATTTGCTATTATATTTAGTTTTTTGAATTTTGAAAACATTAAGAATTTGTTAATAAAGGGGTATGAAGTAGAGTTTGAGATTACAATTTTCCTAAGTAAATATTCAAATGATCCCATCTCCTTATTTTATGTCTGATTTGTAATAACACTTTAAGCTCCCATGTTTTTGTATATCAACATTTTGCTCATCATTTTACCATATTGATTCTTACACATTCATCACATTTTACAAACTTTGTATTTAAAATTTGCTTTATACATGGCATATGTGCTTTTTTTTTTTAAATTAGAGCTTTATAGTTTTGCCTAGTAGTGGGTTCTTCCAGACACTCATACATGCCTGAAATTCAATCAGTTCATGATCCCCCTCTTTTCCCTCCCCTTTTTCTTTCCCATCCTCCTTCCCCTCTCCCATGATAGATGTGTTTTTGAGATTTAATTGTTTTCATTTAATTTTTTTTCAAACATCATTTTAAGATTCATGTTGGTAATTTAAATGAAAACCTTCTATACTTGATTAAGATCGACATTGACTTAATAGATGAATTAGAGTTCCTTTCTCTATAATTCTTAATATTCTCATATATTGTCAGGGTTTCACTTTGCTGGTAAAGATACAGGGTTTTTTCCCCCATAGAAGTTTAATACATGGACTTTAGTGACCTTGTTGATATCATAAGTGAAATACGTTTGTAATATTGGCAGTTTGTGTGTTATGTCAAACTTTTTGCTATTTTCATCAGATTTTAAGGAAGGAGGAGAAAGCAAATGTCTTTATTCTATCTTTTTTTTATTCTTATTAAGTTTTTATTCTAGGGTAGGGGGTATAGCTCAGTGGTAGAGTGTTTCCCTCACATTTAAAAAAAAATTATTAGTTTTTTTTAGTTTTACAGACTGAATTTTGATTCATTGTATGCAAATGGGGTACAAATTTTTCTTTCTATGGTTGTGCATGATATAGATTCATACCATTAATGTAATCATACATGTACATAGAGAAATGATGTCTGTATCTTTCCACTATCTTTCATACCCCCCACCCCTCCTCCCTCTCATTTTCCTCTAGGTAATCTAAAGTTCCTCCATTCTTCTCTTAACCCTCACCCTCCACCCCCATTATATATCATCATCCACGTATCAGGGAAAACATTCAGCCTTTCGTGTTTTGGGGATTGGCTTATTTCACTTAGCATGATATTCTCTAATTCCATCCATTTACTTGCAAATGCCATAATTTTATTCTTCTTTATGGATGAATAATATTCCATTGTTTATATATACCACAGTTTCTTTATCCATTCATCTGTCGAAGGGCATTTAGGTTGGTTCCACAATCCTATTCTACTATTTGAATCTTACATTTTCAACTAAAAGTGAGACATATTTAATTTGCACATCATAATTTTACATATGTATAAGGTATAGTGTGATATTTCAACACGTGAGTACAGTATATAACGATCAGATCAGGATAATGGGCACATTCATTCTTTTAATTATTTGTGATTCCAGTTTGTTGGGAACAGTCAAGTCCTCTATAACTCTTGCTTTGAAATGTGTAATTCATCTTTGGCAACCCTAATTACCCTATGTGTTATCGGATATTAGAAGTTATTCTTCCTATCCAACTGCACCCCTATGACTTTTAACTATTGCCCCCAGTGATACCTCCCTTTCCCAGCCTCTGTGAACAGTTTTCATTGCAAGAGATCAACGTTTATAGCTCCAAATATATATAACTTTTGAAAAGTAACATTGACATTTTATTGAACAACATAATTGAACCTGCATATAATAAATTAAAATGTGTATTGTTTCAATAAACTGCAGAGACTATAATTCAAACTTGAAGGAGCCTTATGGCTTTAGCATTCTTCTTAGAAAAAATTAAGTTCACATATTAGAAATAGTATCAGTGTCTATATATTTTATACATTATTTTTATCTGATTTTCTTGAAAAAAATAAGTTTTTCATAAGTATCAGGCTTCATAGTCTCTTATATACATAATTACTACCAGGCTTTGTATTTTCCTTACATACATAAGAAACTTTCTCTACTGATCATAAATACGATTTTATTTTCCCCTGTTATTTAAATCCATTATTATTGGTAATTATGTTAAACATAATTGAAAGGACCATGAAATAACTAATTACACATTGATGTAGGCATTGCTTTTCATAGTATACTTTTCTTTTAAATACATTTTGATAAGTAGAAAAGTGTAAATTGTACACATCTCAACAACATAGGTAAAAATTCATAAGCTTCATACCCTAGATATTTTTTACAGAGATAGTGTTAACTCATAACACTTAGGTTTTTCTGAAATAATTTTGAAATAAAAATTATGATGATGCATATGGTAAGATGCCAACTACAATCATCACTTAAGCAAAACGTCAAATACTGTTTTAGCTCTCTGTTATGTATCAATGCCTTCTAGAAATTTCTAACTTTAAAGGGGCCCTTTTCTGTATTACTCACACTTCTCATTTCTTTCAAATTATGACTGCCTGTGTCCTTCAAATAAAAAAAAAAAAAAACATAACTAGCTCTCAACTAGTTCTTTTGGTGTTGTTTCAGAGTTTGGGCTCCATAACCAAACTGTCTGCTTTTCAATCTAGGTCCCTAAACATCTTAGCTGTATGAACTTCATAAATTGATCTTAATATTCTATACCTCTCTTGCCTAGTCTTTAAAATAGCAACATTATCTCATGGTTTTGTGGTCATTGTTAATTATGCTATTTTACATTTATTGACTAGTATGTTTGGCATTCTTAGTGATTATTCTTTCACCTTTAGAGTTCTCATCTTCTACACTGGTTCAATTTTTATCATTGTAGGTAACTCCAGTACATGACTAGATGACTTCATTAACTGCATAAACATGAGAATTTTGAATCAGTAAAATTAGAAGTTCAGTTGTAACCTGAATGTCAAAATTATGTGCTAGAAATTTTATAGACAGTGAATTTCCATTTAGATATATAACTGTAATATTATCTTTTTATATTCCCAAATCCATTACCTTCATAAAATTTGTCCTACTTCAGACCAATGTTTCCAATATTTTCATAGTTAGTCAGGATTTAAATCTTTGATCACTATTAAGTCGCTTATTTCCATTTTTTCTCATCTCTGTTATTATTCTATTGGCAGAAATATTTACTCTATTTCTCACAATCCATTACAATAACAACTTCCAATTTCCGCCTACTTTAGCAAACTATCATTCAATTGGTTTCCCTTTTTCTCATATTTCCACAGTATAACTCATCCAAGCTACGACCAAAAAGATTAATTTCCCTAAGAAAAAATTCATGTTGGGCTGGTCCCTTCTTTCAAACTTTGAACGGCTTCACACTCAAAAATCTGAGCCTGGCAGTCATGGTCCTCTAAGACTTGGCCTGACTGACTACATTTTTTCAGTCTTTTTGAATAGTAGTTGAGTTACTTTCCTACTGGCCTTATGTGTGGTCTGTATTCCATCAATCACAGTCTACTTGTCACTTCTTATTTTCCCCCAAATCTTCGCATTTTTCTTTTATCATGACTTTGCTGATGCCCTGAGTGTGTGTGTGTGTGTGTGTGTGTGTGTGTGTGTGTGTGTGTGGTGAGTGAAACATTTTTCTACTACATTCTAACATTTCTGGATATTGTGGAAGACATGTTGTTTACCTGCTGGACCTGTCAAGTCTCCATTATAGTGTTCAGATGGGCCATGGGAAACCTCTAATCCCCTGTCCCTGACCAGGAAAGTTGGATGGAACTGATTCTGAGCTTGGTTCCAGCAGGTGGTACAAACCTTACCTGTGTCTCCTTCATCAACTGTATCATTCATTTTGCTAGAGTGGTTGATTCAGGTATCTATGGCCCAATCAGAGCCAATTCTGTGTATTTTCTAAAGAAAAGAGAAAAGCAGGGGTCTTAATTTTCTGATAGATTTGCAGTGGATGACCTCTCTGGGAGTTAAGATAGCTTGGAAAGAAACAGAGCCAGGGTATAGTGAGTGGAAAAAAAGATGACTCAGAGACAGGAGAAAGAAACAGAAGTAGAAGTAGAGAAAGTAGATGGAGAGGGAGGAAGAAACTCTATGATACATGGTAATCAGATGAGTCCTTAAGTCTAGCATACCAATAGGTTTCTAATTATTAAGAAAATAACCTCCCTCTTTCCTTGAGATGGTGTGAGTTAGTTGAGATTTGTTGAAATCAAAACTCAAAATAAAAATGAAATAAAGAGGAAAATGCTATCACTAAAGATCCACAAAATGAATATTAAAATTCCTATAAATGTTTTTGTAGGCTCTCAGTTTTTGAACTGAAAGACATTTGTACACATATTAAAAAGTTAAAAATTCACATAAAGACATGAACTTGAGGATTGGTTTTCCTTCCTAAAATCAACTGTGCTATTTGTATAAAATAAATACTTTTACAGTATCTCATTTTATTATAGCTTTGAGATAGTTTTATGTATTATGGATAGTAAATGTTTTCTTAAGTATACATTCTATATAATTTATGTGACTATAATTTGAGAATACAGTAATTTAAACTTAATAGATGTGATTTCTTTTTAAAACAAATTTATAAACTGCATATAAAACCAGGCTTAAAATTGAATTTATTGTATGACAAGGGAGGAGGCACTATATGAAAAGTCCATGTGCTTGTCTCTGATGATCACCTCCTCCAAATAATGTGTTTCTGTAATCCTACGTCTTATGTGGCACAACCGGTTTATAAGACTGTGTAACTATTTGGATGGTACTTTATCTTACTGTGTTGGAACTTTCATTCCACTTTGTCCCTTGAAAAATCTTTTTTTGTGCTGGACAATAAAGCCCATTTTCTAATCAAGCTGATAGGCGCCCAGCCTGAGCTTTGTTCTTTGTCTTTGACTGTGTCAATCTAGACAATTAAGATGAAAAGCACATTTACATGAGAGTAGAAAATTGTGATTAAAGAAAGCAGTGTTAGCTTTTGTTATCTTAGTAATATTCTAAATTTTATTTGCTCTAGTTGTCAAGAATAGACTGAGTTCAGGGATTTTTTTTTTTTTTCCACAAAAGTCAATTCATCTGAAACTGAGGTCAATTTATTTAAGAGACAGGAAGATCTCAATTGACAGGGCCTGTGGCTCTGCTATCTATTTTGTATGCTTGCATGATTTTGTAGGGTTTCTACTATATGAGTGGCTGTTTGAAACGGTTGGGGTCAGGTAAAACAGCAGGGGAGGTGGGAGAGAAGTAGAAAATTATTGAAAAAATACCCCACATAATCCCAGTGGAATTATTACTTCTGGATTGTTGCCAAACAGATTTCCATCAGTCTTATTTGTTGTGCAAGCCCAGACTTTCATTATGAAGTGATTCTGCACTGGGGTATTCCAAGTATGAATAGTATTTATGTATATTTTCTGATGCACACACACAGATATGTGTATATTTAATAGACACAAGCACACATAATTTCCCTGCTTTAATATCTGTCATCTCCCTGCATTCATTATTAGATTTCCCTAGAAATATTATTATATTACTTTATCTTTGTTGGCATAAAAATTTATATAGCAAAGAAAAGAACATCAAATCATTTTTAAATATGTTTGTATTCTAAATGATTATAGCAGTTTCCCAAAAGCTTGGATTAATAGAGTAAGACTTTAGATAAGATTGGACAAAGCTATGATTAATGCTCTGTATTTGAGAGACAAACCATAGTGGACTGTAGCCATTCATCTAATCCTTGTGTTTCAGTTCCAGGATTCCTTGCATATACTGTATCATTCTGTTGTACTATAGTGAAATATATTAGGTTAGGTGACTTTATCTAGAAAAGAGGTTTATATGGTTCACAAGTATGAAGGTTCAAGGGCCACATCTAGTGATGGCTTTCTTGCAAGTAGAGTCCCAGGAGGTCCAGGGCAACAGAAGGCAAAAGACAGGAAGCATACACATAGGTCTCTTCTGATTTCTCTTCCTCTTCTTATAACATCACTAGTCCTGGGGGCTCTATCCTAATGAACTTATTTAATCCTAATCACCTCCCAAAAGTCCCAACTTTAAACACCATGGTCAGATTGTTTCCATCCTTTTAGTACTTTGCAATGGGGAATAACATTCAATACATGAACCCTGAAAGGATACGTTCAAAGCAGATCTAAACCATAGCACATACCAAAATTCACAGATGTTCAATTCCCTTATTTAAAATAGCATTGCATTTCAAATACTCAACATGTGACTATCTGTATAGCTTAAATAATGTCTAAAGTACTTATAATACCCAATGTAATATAAAATGCTATGTGAATAGTTGTTTTACTCTATTTGGAGGGAATAATGGCAAGAAAAATGTCTGTCCATGTTCAGTATAGACACAATGTTTTTCTTAGAATATTTTTAATATTTTCAATCTGCCATCAGTTGGATCTGAACAGGCAGTAAAAAGGGATACTGAGTTACCGTTTCACATTTACAGAGATAGGAAATTTTAATGCCAAATGTCCCCATAAAATTCTTCATTTCTTCATGCTGAAAAAAATACTTTTACTTTAACATTTAGTTTAAGTTAACACACATATTCTTTTGTTCCAAACTATTTATATTTTTACAGTTATTTCTTACAGATATTGAGTGTCTATGACCTGGAAGCATGGTTATATCATATTGGCAGGATAGCCTTTCATTTCATGTGTTTTAATTCAAATGGTGGGATCACTATGCTTCCAGATCTGCAAATTAAAAACCTAAGTCATCATGCTTGACTCCTCTCACTCTATACCTCTACCATATTAGTTTCTAAGAGAAATTAATACAACCTATAAATTAAAGTCCACAGATATACACGTGTTACCTCATTAAAGACTCATATTCCTGATCAACCTGGTGACCCCATCGATTAAAATTTTTCTTTGAATTAATATTTGTTATGGGAGTCCAAATGTTTACTAGTTATATTCACTCATCCCTCATTCAAGGCTCACTGTCCTCATTCAGGTCATCTGTACCAAGATTTTGGTAGCAATTTCCTGACTAATATCCTTGACTTTGTCCGACTGCCCTTCCGTGACCCTCAGAAAGTCACAGGATTGACCTACATAAAACTAAACTCCAAAATGATACTCTGTCCTTTGGAATACTTCACTCTCTATCCATTGCCTTGAAATAGAAAGAAACTCCTTAAAACTCTTATATAACCCACCAGGGTCTAACCCCTGCTTAGTTTTTCATTTTCATCTCAATCTCCTTCCTCATTCTTATTTCTTCCCCCTCTGTCTTCCATCTTTTCTGTCATTTGATTGCATTGCCTACTGGTCTAAAATGAATTTATTCACTTATTTATTTGGTCTTTCATTCAGAAATATATATTGAAGACTTATGTTTTGAGCAAAATACTATACAGTAGGAATGCCTACTTTTCTTGACCCTCCAATATTTTGCTTAACAAATGTTTATTTTTCCAGTAAAGTTTCAGCATGAGAGGGTTTCATAATTACTTTCCCTTGACCAAACCAAGTAATGTGACCATTACTATATTACCTTTGTACCACATGTGCCTGTATATTTGTATAACTGACATTTGTTATGTAATACTGAATATTTTGCTAATAAAATATAGGTATGACTAGTATGAATAGTATTTAAAGTACGTTTTCTGATGCTAATACAATATATTGAAATATACAAATATATATAAAACCATTTTTCCAAAAAAATGTGTACAACTTTGAGCAAGTACAATATATGGAATAAATTAAAAGTATTATTGTTGTAACAGCATAATATTCCAATAATAATACAATGCATACCCTAGTTTTACTTAGTAGCTCTGCAAAATTAGATAAATTCTTTCATCCTTAAAGTCAATGAAAATTATCATTGTGCCAAACTTAATAAATATTAGTAATATTCACTTAGGATTGAGTTCAAATTCAATGCTATGTAAACTGAGGCAGGTGACTTTCTCTCTCTGTGTTACAGTGTATTCCAATATAAAATATGGTAATAATATATGTCATTCATAGTATTCTTACCAGAATCTAATAACATAAGGATAATAAGCTTTTTAAATAAATTTATAAAACTTTACAGAAATAAAATATTAGTAGGTATTTGAGGCTAACAGTATTTGCTGGTGTCCTTCTCAGATTCTTCATGTGCCAGATGGCCAGTGTTCCAGCGCCCCAGCTACTATGGGTGTTGACTGCTAATAACAGCCTTCACCTGCTCTTGTCTCTGCAAATTTGCCCAAAGGCTGGACCACAAAGCCTCTCATGGGAACACAACCACTTTTCTCTCCTCTCTGGAGTCTTCATGCAATGACTAAGGAACAAGGAGATGGAAATGCTGGGTCTCCTGACCTTAAAGAGATGTTCACTGTGAAAAGCAATTCATGTTGCAGAGCTTCCTGGGAAATCAGCCTGGAGCCCATTCCTTCTCAGCTCCTTCACCTACTCTACCTTTCTTTCTTCACTTTTTTTCCCTAGGAGCTCAACCTCAATCAATCACATGCTCCTGAATCTACTTCTGAGAAGTCAGCCTAAGTCACTGCTTGATGTATATTCGAACCTCTCTATCCTTTATTTTCTCCCAAGCTTCTTAACTTACTGGTTGAATAAATATAGCAACAATTACGGAGAGCAGAGAACATTTTAGAAAACATAAAAGACCATTTTGGGGAAAAATGTAAATTCTCTTACCTAGAACTATCAACAATTCAGAATGCTCTAAAACAGGATTAAAAACTAAAACTACATCTTGATCAAGGAAGATATACAGAGTATTAGCATTTTTGTTTTGGGGAGAAATCATCTTCAGTGAATTTTTAAAATAGTGCTATAAAAAAAGAAAAAAAATTCATGAAGGACATTCTTCCAAACTGTTTCTTTGTTTACTTGCATCTCTTTCTCCAACCCTCTGGTTTTTCTTAATTAAGGATTAAAACATATAATTCTGTTTTCTTAAATAATTGTTCTCAACTTAAATGATTCAAAATATCTAAAGAACTCTAGATATGCTCAGAGGAAAAAAATGGCAAAAATATAATGAAACTATAAAGAAGGACAATATAAATGCATGAGAAAATTCTCTGTAAGTAAATTCCAAAATATTTAAATGTGCCTTTCAACATTACCAGATGACTAATCCCATTATCATAATTTATTAACCAGATCTTTTGTTCTATGTAGTAATACACTGTGTTTCCCATGCTGTGTGTTTTTTATCCAGTGACCTAATTTGCTTAAAAGGAAACTCTTAAAACTCCCCTGTTGTAGTGAATAAAATGTTAATGAAGAACTACAGAGAAATCCCTTTTGCATTACTTCCATATTCCCAGGAACATCATCATAAATTTGTTTGCCTGGTTCTGACAATGGTAGTGATGTTCAAGCTGCGCAAAAGCATAGTAATGCTAAATGGTTCTGATGGAAAAGTTAAAGATGTTCAAGGCACTGTCATCTGGGATGGACTATGGGAAGTTATCTT
Source organism: Sciurus vulgaris (assembly GCF_902686455.1). Taxonomy (NCBI): domain Eukaryota; kingdom Metazoa; phylum Chordata; class Mammalia; order Rodentia; family Sciuridae; genus Sciurus; species Sciurus vulgaris. The sequence goes on from NC_136464.1 coordinate 120,935,588, forward strand.
TTGGAGGGAGTATTTGATGGATTTGGCTTTTATCCAATTTTTAACATTTATTATTTGCATTGATAACTGTATTACTAGAAGCTTTTTTATGAAATTGTGGATGAACACTATTCAAGCAAATATGCTTTCATCAAAAATTTTTAAACTGGCTTTCTCTATTTCACTATACTATTATACCTTTTACTAATTTCTAAATCATGTTGATAAAAATATAAAATTTAATAACTTAAAATGTTTTAAAATTCCTCTTCATCATACAACCTAACTTATGCCTTCTATTCATCTTTTTGTATCTAAATAATTTCTGGACATGATGAATGTGCAATTAATAATTTTAAAATAATTCATGAATATTGATTGCTAAAATAAACTGCTATGCATATTTTTCAATATAATTGTTGACAAGTCTAAATGTGTATTATACTGATAAAATTTCCAAAGGCAGATTGGGAAATTGATAATCCATTTGAAACCTGAATGACTTTATCAAAGTGTAAACAGTATTTTATTTCCTACCATGTTATAAAATACTTGATTTTGAAAACATTAAGATCATAATGAGTTAAATTTTAACCTCTCCCAATTTTAATACCTCCACAAAAATATTACTGAATGACAAACACCTGGATCTATTTTTATTACACAAAAATACTTAACATGGTGTCTATGCATTTGAAAACAAAAATGGAAATTTCACATCACACTGAAATAGAAATTAAGGAAAGAAAAATAAGCTGCATATTGAAAAGAAGCCTATCTATTTTATCCCTGTGTTTATTAATATGTATAAAAGGAAATATGTTTGATACTTTAGCTTTGGGGTATAAAGCTTTCCTATCCTCAGTTTTGGTTGTTTAAATTTCTATCAACTTTTCCCTTCTAACAATCAAAAACCTTTTTCTCTCCTTGTTGTATACTCAGAGGATCTGTACAGTCACAGAGTTTCCACTAGCTTCAAAGAAAGTGCTTGTTTATATTCCTTTGAAACAAATGCAAAATGAGTAACAAACAGGCCTATAGTTTAAGCAACATTTTTACCTCTGTGAAGTATTTGGGAAAACAAAGGAAGAGCCCCTAAATACATGAGAACAATCATGTTAATCAGTCACCAGTGATTTAACTTGAAATGAATTATGAACACTGGGGAATAAGACATAATAGAATGACTCCAATAAAATGCTCCATAGTGTGAATATCTTCACATGTCTATAGACCTTTTTAAAAGATAGCTTATTCTTTTATTTGTATTAATTTACTCCTCCTTGAGCTGGCAAGCAATGACTTGGAAAAACACAATATAAATTTGATAGCTGCTATGAGTTTGTAAATTTTGGTATCTTATTTTAATTAACTTTCAGAAAGATCCTATTAGCTAAGTGTTACTATACTCACTTTACAGCAGAAGGCAGTAGGATTTGAGTGTTACACCTTCACTCAATTTACAAACATGCTGATTGTAATTTGTACTCAAGAATTTATGATATTTCAAATATTTCAATTATTTTCCACCACCTTATAATTCAAAAAAGTCACTATGAGGAAGAAGCTCTAATGTATTTCCTGTCCTATTGGCTGAAAATTCATAAAGCCTAATAATTGGTAAATATCATTTCCTGTGATCTTCACAAAGTCATGTGTCTTATGTGTTCATATGGTCATATATTTTTTGAAATTTGTAAAAGTAAGATTTGTCAATATAATTCATGTACATTTCAATGCTTTGGATGGAAATCACCCCAAATAGAGTGCTTTACAATTTTTATATTTATAAGGCAAAAACATATACCAATGCTACAAAGAGTGAGTGTATCTCTCTGAAGTTGCTTGATTTCTTATATAAAATAAGAAACTTAGGATTTATTATCAATGACTGAAAATTTTTTTTTCACAGAACTTTCAATGACTGAAATTTTGAGTAGTAATTGAAAATTTCCAACTTAGATGTCATTTTTTTACTTAATTCATGTTAGAAATGACAACATCAGAAGTTATATGGGAAAACCCATCAGATATTTAAATAGCATTTTTTGTGATATTTCTTCATGTATGTATGCATGTGTGTAAGTTTGTGTGTACCTACACGCACACACACATGAGCTTAGGTACATACACATATGATAAAAAGATAAGCAGAATGAAGAGAATGTGGGTCTTGGTGATAATGGCCATGAGATCTTCATGATGAGATTAAATTCAAATAGAGATACAAAGAACACAGGAAATGAGAAAAAAAAGAGGTGTGTGTAAATGCTCATGGTTTATCATTTCAGAATCTAAAACAAGAATATGGATAGAAGATCCATTAAATTAGATATTTTTTCCATTATGCTATTCCCAAAACCTCTGAGATGCTGCTGGAACTTGACAGAACGGAGTTTAGCACTAAAATACACCAATGGAAGAATCTATTTTATTCAAGCTTTTTAAAATATTTATTACAGATACATAGCATCATATAAGATGGAACATAGTCATGAATTTGAATCCATGGAAGTAGCTGGAAATGAAAATATAATTGCTATCCCTGAGTTCATAGCTAATGAGGATGACAGGCTTTCACCATGGAGGTATCATTTACAAGGAACTATTATTTGTCAAAAGCATAAAACTTGTAAAGGTTGAAATGTCTCCAGTTAGATTTCTCTGGACCATGTAATCAATCACCTTTGCCTCTTGTCAAGCAAATTCCAAAATTAATTGTTTTCTGATTTTCAAGAGGAGGAAGATATTGTAACATAGATAAAGTGATCAGATTGAAGAATCAGAGACTTGTTAATTCTAGCTCAACCATTTTGTGACTACATAAAATTCCTGAACAAAAGACTACTCATTGGAAAACTACAAGTATTACTATAAAACTTACCTAGTTGCAATTTTTAATATGGTTTAAAGAGTGGTTTTCCCTGATAAGTGTATGATAACACATAACGGGGGTAGGGGATGTGGGGATAAGAATGGAGGAACTTTAGATTACGTAGAGGGAAATGAGGTGGGGAGGGGTGGGGGTATGAAAGACAGACATCATTACCCATGTACATGTATGATGACATGAATGTTATGAATCTACATCGTGTACAACCATAGAAATGAAAAGTTGTACCCCATTTGTTTACAATAAATCAAAATGCAGTCTGTAAAAATAAAAAAAATACAAATAAAAAAAGAATGTCTATGCAAATTGCCTAGCAAGAAGACCATTAATAAATGGAAATTATATTTAACTCAGGTGTTCATTTAATTTTCAAACCTGTATGTTATTCCTCTAATTTATTCAGTTTCCGCAGATTCATTTATTTCTGGGGTAGATTCAGGATCATTCACAAAGGTGAGTAACTAGAGTTCTGCTGCACAAGAAGTCCACCCAATAGTCACAGTTGCTAGCTAATATAAATGTAGTCATGTGACTTAGGTTTTTTTCTTTCTGCATTTCAACCCATTTATAACATGGGTGACAGTGATGCAACTGTTTTCCCTTATAGGTGCATTTATCCCAAGGAGTTCAACTATATCTATTTAGCAAAAGTCACATAGATAAAACAAAACAAAATGTCCAAGAAAAAACAATTTTCCCAAGCAAATAGCTAAGATAGAAAGGGTTCTCTCTTCTTTCCTCTTAGGGAACCTCACCATTGTACATGAGTATTGAGGAAAATTAGGTTAAGGGTCAGTATTATTATTGCATTTATATTTAGAATTGTTTTTCTTTTTTTAGTTTTTTGTTTGGATGTAACATGACTTCTAAATAACTATCCCATATAGTACTTAACATAGTAAATATTTGTAGAAGGCTCATACCAAGAAATAAATGAGATTTTTAATACACAGGAATTTACACATAATAGAGGATTATTAAATATTAGATCATTAAATATTATATTAATATTAATTAAATATTAAATACTTAAAAGTCAGATTTTAAAATGGAATATTCTAAAGGTACAAGGAGAATAGAATCTCTGTGTTCCAAAGACTACTGTAAATCTCATGAAATAATCTCAGGCTAGTTGTAGCAGAAATATTATGGTTATAAGGTCAATAGTAACCATAGTTTTATATCTATCAAGAAGGACAACAGCAAAAAAAAAAAAAAAAAAATAGAATATATGATGTAATGATTCCAAAGTGCCTAAAAATTTTTGTGTGTGAAGTAATTGAAAAAGTTAGGCATTTGAGAAAAACACCTTGACAGTGCTGACTGTAATAAATGTAGAGAGTATAGGCACATAAAGCAATAATCATTCTTAAGTTGCATGAGATGGCATTTTTATCCCTTGTGATAAAATGATTGCAGTATACATAAATTCAAGATAAATCACCTCCTTAAACATTACAAATTAAAAATGCAGTTTAGCTAACAAGGAGCATTTTTGTGCTAGAAGCATTCCAACAGAAAATGAGCATCCAGTTTTAACAATTTTCATAGAGTGAAAAACTATGATACAGTTTGGAGACTGGACTAGGCAAACTTTTCTTTGTTTGCCTTTAAAACTCCATGTCTGTGAAAATATCCATTCTGAAATAAGATATATTTTCGCTGGTTCTATCTATTTACATAAATTCTGAGTTTTTCCAATGTTCAAACTGTGAAAGAGAGAGAAAAGTAGAGAAGGCAGTGCCTCTGGCTATCATTATTAGGTTTAAGTCTTACTCCACTACAGTGTTAGACCTGCAGCAGGTCTGGCAAGGAAGCAAATGTGTCCATTAATAGGCATAATCTTATGAAGCAAAACTTTCCCAATTTCAATATGTCATAAAGAGATGAAGATGCAGGACAAAAGAATAAACATGCAAAGAACGTATTTAAAGAGCTTTCTATAAGATTAATTGATAAAGATATCTGTAAAAATAACTATAATATATGGTGGAAAGTATGAAATGATAAAAATTACAAATTGTCATGGAAGTTCAGGTGAACATTAATCATTTCAGTAGTATAATCATACAATTCATCTGTTTGACACTGATAGGAAGAAATGCTTTTTAATAAGTACTAATATTGGTAACTTCCTATGGAAGCAATAAAATTGATTCTTAAGTGAAATTATTAGTTTGTTATTCCTAAATTAGACTATAGCTTAACTCTTAATAAGTAAAATGAAAGGGATTTGCTGACTATGCTCTTAACCTTGATTTACTAAATGTAAATATTGATTAATGAATTTTTCCCTACAGTTTTAAAACTGAGCATTCATTTACTCTTGTAGATAGTAGACTAAAACAAGAGAAAGAACACACAGCATATCTCAGCTCTTGTTCCAGAATCATACAATCATAATCCCTGTTCTGATAGAACTGATATGTATTTAGTGAGATGTTGAAAGTACTCTGATGTAAGACACAGAAAGTGATGCACAAAAAGAATATCTAACTCAAATTTTGAAACTTAGAGGATCTTCACAAGTTTCTAAGAAATTGTGAGTTTTCTTCAGGAAATTGAAGCAACTTTATAAAAGGAAGTTCACCCTGCTAAACTAATCCCTAATCTCCTACATACATAGATAATGGATAAGATTATATTAACTGCCTTCTGCAAACATGCATTGTTATATTATGTCAGGTGTTTTGTAAAAAATAGAGTTTCTGTTCTAGATAAGATCTCATTTGATATAAATCTCTAACTATGTGGAATATTTGCAATAATGATGGTTGTGACATGAATATGAGAGTATGAAGATGATGCTATCAGTAGAAAAAAATGATATTGTTGACCCAGAAGTGATTATAAATACTTCAATATACATTTAAGATATTTACATGAAATACTAATATGATATTTTATTTTAAATACTTAATATTAAAATTTGTACTTTATATCTACCTAATATTCTTTTCAAATTCATGCAGTAAAAAATAGTTTTGTTCAAATTTTATTACTGACAGGTAGTTTATGTAATTTGTTCATAAGATTGGGCAAATGGTTGGTTTATACTTGTGCATATAAACTCCATTCTTTTGATGTAATGACCATTTTATTACAGAATGAAAATCCAAGGTATAAATAGATGAATAATGGCTGTAAGGTCTAGGAAGATTTAAAAAAATAAGTAAATGTTGAGACTGGTTTTGGAAAAGAGAAGAATAATAACAGATTAGGGTATTTATTTCGTATCCATTTCCAAGGAAACTCATGATTACTGTCCTTTCATGTAAAAGGTCTGTTACCTCCTAGAATATTAGATTAGATCACTTGGAGTACAATTGTACCCAATTCAGGATTTATTTGTGACTGCTTGCTTGTTCCTGAGTTGTAAAGACATCTAAAAATGAACTTGTTCACTTCTAGCCTAGGATGTTTAATTCTATATAATAAAGTTTATACAATTATTTCATTATCAAAATTATTATTGGTTTGATCAATTTTGTTTTAACTGAAATTTCTTCCTATTATTGAAAAGTTGACTTTTAATATAAAAGTATATGAAAAGAGCTTGTTCACCAAGAAGCACTAACATAAAATAGTTTTGTGAAATTATGGGTTTAAGAAAAATTGAAATAAACTTAAACTGTTAACCTAACCTTGATTTGAAAGCATAGCTGAAGGCTAAGAAAAGAAAAGCCCTGTGAATGACTCTTATTAATCTAGCTTGAAAATGGATGAATAATATGTTACAACCTCTCTGACATATGGTGAGGTTTGCAGCAAGTTTGGCATAATGGTTTCACTTAATAAACACCTGATTAGCATTGTTTAACAGGTTTGGAGTGCATGAAAACAGTCAAATAGCAACATTCTGTCTAGTTAATTCCTCATTAGCAGACTTACAGTCCCAGCATTTGACAGATTGTATACCAGTCTTGACACAAGGTGACCTCTTGCTTGGACCTGTTCATCACCTTCAGTCTGTCATGAATGAAGTCAGTATAAATGTCAGAGTGAAAGTGACATCACCAGAGACTGCATCTGATGCCTTGAAGGTTATTATTTTCCCAATGTGGTTATTATAGACAAAGTGAAAATATATGAAGCAACTAATAAAATGATGGTAACCTGAATAAATTTTATACACAGTATATGAAATTTTTTGATTAATACTGTGTATTATTAAAGAATGTGACCCTAAAATAAAATTCAGCAATGTTTATTTGTATTTATTCACCTCAAGTATTGTTTTTCTTAAAGAATGTCTAAGCTTCACCCAAAATGGACAATGTGTGAGCTTATGGAAGATCAGTTCTGAAATTTAACTAAAATTTTAATAATGTTCTCTCTATTCAATATATTCACCCCAATGTCCTCATTTCATAGTTCTTTTAGTTAAAAAAATGAAAGAAAACCAAGCTTTGATATAATTTAGAAGAATTAATTTGAACTACAATTTGTAGACATGAGAAAGTCTTCTAACACATTTTGTGAAATAATATTTTTATGATCATTACAATGTAAGTTCAACATTTCATCGAGAATATTCTATGTATTCCAAGAAAATACTCATTTTCCATCAACCTTGATAAGCCATTTTTCCAAAGAACTCCTCATTTGAATCACAAAGTCAATTACTCAATTGCCCAACATTTATATTCTTCTACTTGACAAGTGGAAATTGAACCAATTTCAATTTATCTGAATGAAGTGTTGATTAATATAATGTGTTATTACAAAAGTAAACAAATAGATATGTTTCTTGCTTTTTTCCACTCCTCTATTAATTTTCCACAAAGACCTTTAAAATATTATGCCTGCATAATATTTTACAACCCAAATCAAACAAAATTTGATATCAGAAAGTACATATTGCAATGAGAGAAAAAGAATCATTTGATAAAGGTAAATTTTAGTTCTAGAAAAGATTATAGGAAAATCATGTTATCCCTTGGATGAGAAGTGTTCTCTTTCAATATCAAGAAATATAATTGAAAATAAAAATTAACTACATTGTAAAATGACTTTTAAAGTCTGAACATAAATAAGACCAAATTTTAAAATGTATTCAGAAGGAGTGAACTTTACTTTTTATATACTGTACCTTCTATTCAGTTTTAAATACTTTTCTTCTTTAAGTTTCATAGTTTTAAGTAACACCTGAATGATTATAATAATTCTAATTAGATAGCTATGATGATTAACATAGTTACTGGGCTATCTTCTACATCTTCTTTTAAATGTGTATATATTAATTCATCTAAGCTGGTGTGTTTTATATCTATAATTTTGAGATACCCAGGGAAAAAAATCACAGTAGAGGACAGAGCTCAAGAATGTGTGAATAAATTGAGTTAGTACAAACGGATTTAGTTTCCAAATGCTTTCAGACATCAGATTTTCCTTGAGAATACATTCTAGAGATAGGCCTTTTTAACTTTATATAATACCAACTCCTACAACAGACTTTAGTATCTTTCTAGGGGAGGAAATTGAAGATCAGAGAACTTAAGCAGTGTGCCCAAAGGCTTATAACTTGTAAATAAAAAGGTTGGGATTGCAAACTCAGTTCTATATGATTCCAAATATATATCTACAGTACACTTAGAATCCTTTTATAACTCTACAAAAGTTATAGAAATGTTGTGATATCCTCTTTATATCTTATTTCATGTTATGAAATTTTTCTTTTTGTTGTTCAGTAATAGCCTGTTTTTCTTTCAATAGTAGTCTTACTGTAATTACTTTCTTGTGAGGTTTTTGTGTACATCATATACATAAAGTGAGCTTCCTAATCTTTTTATGTTTTGCCTTATTTATAATTTATAAACATCTTCTACTGAATCAACATCTTTAATTATCATCATTAATTTGGTATGGTCTCCTTTCCTTTTGCCTCCAAACTAATTGTAAGTGATTCAGTATACTGGTGCACAATTTTCTTAATAATCTGTGATATATCACAATAGGGGCAACTGATCTATACACTCTCATTTTTTCAAGCACTAGTCCCTTATCTAACTTTGTCAAATGTCATTCTTGAATGCTTTCATTATGTTTCTAATTGTCTAAATGTATTTTATTCATTTTTATTGTCAAAGACAAGTTTACCTGAGGCAAGGAGTGAAATATATAAAGTGATTCAGAATCATTAATAATTTTATGCACTGTGTTAGTTATCTTATTGTCATCATAGTAATTTTCTAAAAGTGAAGAGAAATTTATAAATAAAAGTCTTTAGACAATAATATCTTAGGTGTTTCTATAAATCCTGATAAAATTGAATTACAGTAACTAAATTGTCCTTATTTATTCTAAGAAGAGAACATTTTAAAACTAGGACTTGAATCAGGGAGTTGTAGGTCAGAGTATGAAATTACAGTTCATCCAGGAAGATAAAGTTTGAGATCTATTATACAGCATTGTGACTATAACTAATAAAAACATATTGTGTTCTTGAAAAATGCAAAGAGAGTAGAAGTTAAAGTGTTTTTTCCACAAAAATTATGTGAAGTACTCCATTTCCACAATGCATAGGTATGTTACAACAACATGTTTCACATGATAAAGCAAATAATTTCATGTGTCAAAAATAGATTACATAAATCATTAGAAGTAGGGCTCTAATAATTGCCTTCATGATATTCAGAAGCATAGGAAACAAGGAAAAAGCAAATTGTTTTACTTACACCAAGTAAAATTTCTTAGTGATCATCTGCTCTATTTGTTTTATGTATTTTAGCATCATGATCATTTAGCTTCTTTTAATTTGGAATTTGGGGTAAGGATATTTGAGCAATAGACACACACCTCTATGATAAGATTTTTTTGCTTTCCCTTATGTCATAGGGGAAAGTTGAGAGGATACTGCCTGATATAACTATTAAATAAGCACAAGGACAATTATTTTTCTTTCATATTGTTAATATCCCCTATTCCAGGTATCGCAATACCCGAACTTCAACTTTATTACAAAGCAATAGTAACAAAGACGGCATGGTATTGGTACCAAAATAGACAGGTAGATCAAGGGTACAGAATAGAGGACATGGACACAAACCCAAATAAATACAACTTTCTAATACTAGACAAAGGTGCCAAAAATATGCAATGGAGAAAAGATAGCCTCTTCAACAAATGGTGCTAGGAGAATTGGAAATCCATATGCAATAGAATGAAACTAAACCCATATCTCTCACTCTGCACAAAACTCAACTCAAAATGGATTAAGGACCTTGGAATCAGACCAGAGACTCTGCAGATTATAGAAGAAAAAGTAGGTCCAGATCTTCAACATGTCAGCCTAGGAGCAGACTTCCTCAACAGGACTCCCATAGCGCAAGAAATAAAAGCAAGAATTAATAACTGGGATAGATTCAAACTAAAAAGCTTTCTCTCAGCAAAGGAAACTATCAACAATGAGAAGAAAGAGCCTACAGAGTGGGAGAATATCTTTGCCAATCATACTTCAGATAGAGCACTAATCTCCAGAATCTATAAAGAACTCCAAAAACTCTACACCAAGAATACAAATAATCCAATCGACAAATGGGCTAAGAAAATGAACAGACACTTCACAGAAGAAGATGTACAAGCAATCAACAAACATATGAAAAAATGTTCAACATCTCTAGTAATAAGAGAAATGCAAATCAAAACCACCCTAAGATTCCATCTCACCCCAATTAGAATGGCGATTATCAAAAATACAAGCAACAGGTGTTGGCAAGGATGTGGGGAGAAAGGTACACTCATACATTGCTGGTGGGGTTGCAAATTAGTGCAGCCACTCTGGAAAGCAGTGTGGAGATTCTATAGAAAACTTGGAATGGAACCACCATTTGACCCAGCTATCCCACTCCTTGGCCTATATCCAAAGGACAAGGCAAGAATGGAGGAAGAAAGGACTGTTTAGAGGGAAAAGAAGGGTGGGAGGGGCGGGGGGAAGGGAAAAAAATAATAGAATGAATCAAACAACATTACTATTTGTAAATTTATGATTATACAAATGGTATGACTTTAACCCATGTACAAACAGACAAACAACATGTATCCCATTTATTTACAATTAAAAAAAAATCCCCTATTCCCTCCCTACTGCAGAACAATAATAAAAGTTTGAACTTGCTTAGTCTATTGGCTTGTGCCATTTGTATTCCATGCATCGTTGGGTTCTCTGGTATGCTTTGTGCATCTGATCAATCTTCCTCATGCTGATCAAATCTGGGTAGAATGAGTCAAACATCTCAATACATTCTTAATGTCTTCTCATCATTCTCTCATCTCCTTTTGTATTTTGTTTGTCTTTCTTGTAAAACTAAACACTACATTGTACGATTATATTGATGCTAATTTTGGTTCAATTTATGGTCAGAAAATAGATTTGTTTTTTTATTCACTAAACAAAATTGTACTTAAAATACATACTTGGCCATTTTAACTCATTTTTAGTGGTATTATTTAGTTAAAATAGAGCCACAAAACATTTGTATGCTTGGTAAGTGTCTGCTCAATTGATTGACTAAATACATATTATTGGATTTATATTTGCTAAGAAACTCTATAAGACATCAATAGTTGCTTAAGGAAAACTTCATAACACATAAGTAAAATTTGGATGACTCCAGTGTTTTAAAAATGCTACAGTGTTAAAAAAATGTTGGCACAGTACTATGTGGAAAGATCTCTGTAAAGAGTTCAGCCATTTCTGAATCTTCTGATTGTCAGCATAGACTGAGCCATTTATGGCAGGATGTGTATAATACATTGTATTATGAAATATTACTCATTTCTAATTCATTACAAAAATACTTTCCTAAACTTACATATGTGATGGATGGCAAGAAACCAGGTATTCACATCTAATTATAAGGGTTTTTCTTTGTGCTAAAATGGACTCTATTTATCTATCAGTGCAATCAATCCATGCATTTTTCTTTGTGTCTGTCACCGTACTACCTAAGCACTTAGCAAAGATATTAAATTAGCCAAAAAGTGTGGAGTGGGATGTTTTTCTTGTCTTTACTACATTTATCTAAGCCAACCTAAAGCTAAGCAGACTGTGACTAATATTGGAAGCTTTATTCTTATCGCAGACAGAGTTGTTTTCATTCTTGTTATTATTAATTGGTTGAATGCCAACAATATATTCAGCACAGGACATAATTGCACAATATGTTCTTTCTCCTGCAACCTAGAAAGGGATCAACTGCTTTCATCTACTAACATTGATGCCAAAGTGATGAATGCCCCTTCATAACCCCAAGTTTCCTCTCCTACCTCCCTTCATTTATCCGCTTCCCTCACCAGTTTTCTTATAAAGACACTCATTTTATATGCTTTTTTCATTTCAACCCTAGAAAGGGATTATAAAAAATAGATATTCTTTTTTAAACTTATCCCTGTTAAATTTTGATATATTAAAAAATCAAGTGTTTATTTGATTTTTCTGAGGATTGTAATGAATATATGCTATAGTTTCTACTGACATGTCTGAAAAGCATTACTCTGGCATGTATATTTAGCTAACACAAACTGTATGTATTACATGCAAATATTAACATGTCATATGCATTAGATTGTATTATAGACATAAATTATGTTTGTGATACCCCCAATACTATGTTAAAGAGAGATTTTTTCCAATTACCTCATTCCTCCAAATAAGTTAATTTCATTTTGCATATTCTATTTTATCTGATTCTACATGACTCCTCTATGAAAGAACACAAGTTACTTGCATTTATTTTGTTCAGTTTCAGAATATTGTTTTTCTGGAAAAACTTTTTTTGTGTGCTTTTGTCTTTTTAAAAGCTATATAATTATTTGAGAACTATGCTTATGCTATTCAAAATCAAGCTAATACGATTTTGCTGAAAGTAGTGAAAATAAATGTATTAAATTATTTTTGTTCATCATTAACACAAGCATGTATTATGTTAAATGGTTTTAGTTTAATTATAAATTATTATGACCATTAGTAAATTAAACTTCCATTTTACATATTATGCTTGGTCAGGTGGGAATTTAGACTGAACAGATCTATAGGGAGATAGTTGCCACCAAGCCTAAGACATTTGGACCAGGACATTTGAACAAGCATGCAAACTTTAATAAAAAATTAAGAAGCTGGTCAGTCATTCTGCTTTTTCAAGAAGTTATAATTTTGAGATTTGTACTGCCATGATCTTCTAAAAAGTTTTTTACTCAAATCATATGCTAGGACAGTGCAGGACCTAAACAGGCCTAGTAAAAGAATTAAGGTGTTCATTAATATGTGTTATTTGATTTTCAGAAAAAAATGCTTCTAATTTCAATATGTAATGAAGATTTGAAGATATAAGACAAAAGGATAAGCAAAGAGTGAAAACATTAGAAAAAACTTTCTATAATACTAATTAATAAAAGATCTATAAAATTCCTACAATGTGGTAAAAAGCATAGTGTTATAAAAAATTACAAATAGTTATAGAAGTTTAAGAGAACATAAATCACTTAGCTTGCATAATATTTAAATCTATAATGAAACCTGCTTATTTGAACTGAGCTGCAGGAAGAAATGGAGTTTAGCAAATAATAAGATGTGTAATTTTCTATGAAAGCAATAAAACTGACTCCAAGGTAACAATTCCCCCGGAAAGCAAAGGTGTTATATTATCATCTAAATTATGAATAAAAAAATATTTGAAAATATATTTTAATTTTAAAAACTAGGAAGAAAATCTGCTCAATATCATACAGGCAAATCTAGAGATCAGAATCTAAAGGAAGTCAAAGTATAAAACCTATTGCACATCACATTTCCCCTGTTCTTCAACATTTCACACAAATTCTGAATTACAGTACTATCTCAGTGCAAAAGTATTTGACAGTCTTTGCTATTTCAATACTTTCTTCCGTTTTTTTTCCCTGTAATTTCTGAAGCATGACTTTATATTTGGAGTCCTATTATTTTTCTTTAAAAATATTTTCCTTAGTTTTGTATTATTTTTCAGTAAAGGGAAATCCAAGGTACACAGGTATTAGATTAATGTTAAATTCTTAAAAATCCTGGTTCATAAATCTTTATTGCTTAAATACATTAGACATTCCTCTTGTACATGTAAAATTCTGGGCAGATGTAGAGATCATAAGACTCTCTTCCACAAAATTATGCAGAAACACGTGGTAAGAGATACTCTGCCATTTCTAATTCTGACTTCCAGATCACATTATTCACCTAAAAAATACCAAACTACCAGATGGAAAATTGAGGAAAATAGAGGAATGTGTGGGGGAGGTTTTGTGGGCCAGGTTCTGAAGCAGTACACATAACTTCCATTTCTGTCCCATAAGGAAGAAGTCATTCACATGCCTATACTTAACTAAAAGAGTGGCTTCGAAGTATTGTGTAGCTGGTACCCAGTTGAGAATAATGATGATTTTGGTGAAAACAAACATTCTCTGTCACAGGCTATTTCTGTGGTTACCATCTAACCATCTGTAATCAATTCCTTACACAAAGAAAGGCAGTCCCTTAGTCTCTTTGGAAATCAATTTATTTGCCCACTGTCTTAGTCTGTTTTGTGCAGCTCTATGAAAATAACACAGACTAGGTAATATTTATTTAAAAACCATACATTTGAACATCATTTTTATATTTTTATGAACAATAGTAATTTATTTCTCAAGGTCCTGGAGGTTATGAAGACCAAGATCAAAACTCTGGCCTCTAGTGAGGGTTCTTTAGCTACATCATACCTTGGCAGGAAATGAAGAGGTGGGGCGTGCTGATCATCACCTTCTGTAAGGAACCCATTCCCATGATATGAGCCCATTCCTGTGAGAGTGAATTCATTAACCCACACATGAAGGTAGAAGACTCAGGGCCAACCTACCTTTTAAGTTTTCCACCCCTAAACATGGTCACACTGGAAATTACATTTCAGCACATGCTTTCGAGTGGACACATACAAACCACAGCATCCAGTGACTACATGAAGCTCAGAAATTTCCATAATCTCTCATGGATTGCAGACTACAGATTAGAACACAAGATGCCCTCCTCTGTTTCCCTCCCAACGTGCACCAGGGAAACAAGTGTCTAAAAGCATTCACACACTAAACTGCACCTTTTAGATTTGGGAAAGAATAATATCAGACACAGCTAGTCCTTATCCACAGTCAGAATAGAATCTTACTGGGCAGGCATTGTATAGACCCTCTGCTCTTTCCTGGAGAAAATTCCTTTTTCGTAGCCAGACTCTTCCACTGTGATAAACTATCCTGCCATTGTTTCAGAGTTGCTTCCTACTTCCACCCTCCCTCTGGAGGCTTTAAGTCATCTTCTACCTTCAGTGACCATGTCTGCACTAATCAGGGAGCCCATGTTCTCCTTGAGGATTGTACTTCTTTCATAGAAGTCTACTCTGTTCTGGATACACACTGGAGATTTAACATTTCTTTTCCTCCACAGATTTTCTCAGGACAGTCAAGGAAATAAAATTCCCTCCAATACTTAGAATTCATTTGATCTGTTTCCAGACATTTCAAGGACCAGTGAAGTCATCCAAGTCTTTTACTTGACCTCATTCTTAAGTCTGTTTCATTATCTCATCTCATTCCCTTGAACCATGGATAACAATAGGTATTAATGGGAAGATACCATCTTTCTGCTGAGCACCTGATCTTTGCTCAAGAACTAGATATTTATTTGTTACCTGAGATGTCTCTATGGGATTCATTGCTCTAAAACTTTTGAAGACTTATAGCCTACTCCTTGGGACCCAGAAGCTTTGAACTCTCATCACCATGGGAATGTTCAATTTTTCGAAATTTTTCTATTTCCTTTCATTTTTGTTTGAAACCTAGACAATTTCATTGTGAATTATCTCTTCTTGCAATGTGTTGCTAAATGCAATAGGCAAAAATGATACTTAGTACCCTCTCTCTCTCTCTCTCTCTCTTTCTCTCTCTTCTTTCTTTTTTGAAATGTAAAAGAAGGGTTTTTTCTTTCCTTTTTATTGGTTCCCTTTAGTTATATATAAAATCAGGATTCATTTTGACATAATTATAAAGGTATGAAATATAATTTGCTGTAATTAAGCCCCTACTACTCACCCTTTCCCTCCCGTCCTTCCCCTATTTCCTTCCTTCTACTCTGCTGCTCTTTCTGCTATTTACTTTTACTTTTTTTAAAGAATTTACTGTCTTACCTGACACTTACCTGACACAGTGGATATATCTGATGGTGAAATTCACTGTGGTATATTCGTACATTCATATGCGTGAATAGGAAAGTTAGGTTAGATTCATTTCCTTTATGCAGTCCCGTCTCTTTCCCTTTCAATCCCCTTTATCTGGTCCACTGATCTTTCTTCTATTTTGATGAAGTCTCCCTTTCCTCTGCCTCAATCTCTCTCCTCTTTCCCATATTTGGGACCTGCTTCTACATATCAGAGGAAAAATTTGACCTTAGGTTTCTGAGTGTGGCTTATTTCACATTGCATAATAATCTCCACTTCCCTCCATTTACCAGCAAAGACCATAATGCCCTTCCTCTTATACCTAATGACTGAGTATATTCCATTGTGAATATATACCACATTTTTATTATTCATTCATCTGTTCAGAGTCACCTAGGTTGGTTCCATTAGTTTGACTAATGAAAACTGTGCTGCTATAATAATTTATGTGACTATTGTTATAGTATGCTGATTTTAGATCTTTTGGATATATACTGAGGAGTGATATAGCTGGATCATATAGTGGATCTATTCCTAGTTTTTTCTTGACTCTTTCCAACTGTTTCCTCTAGAACCCTAGACCTGGTAAGTATTTGTCTTACTTTGAAGTTGTTGCTAGCAGTAGCTTTTTAATCATAATTATTAAAGCAAATTAATTGTATAAATATTGGGATCCACTGTGACTTTTCTTTATATTCATATATCAAACTTGATCAAATCCACCCTTTGTTCTACTCTCTCTTGTCCTTGCCTCTTTTCCTGCTTTTCTTAACCTCTTTTCTCTATTATAATAGGGTTCCTCTTTTAATTTCAGGTAATCATTCTTTTTTATTTTTACTTATTATTTCTTAAATTTCTACATGTGAAGAAAAACGTGTGTCAGTTTTCTGTCTGTGTCTTGCTTGTTTTGCTGAATATAATGTCCTGCAGTTCCATTCATTTTCCCACAAGGGATGTTATTCCATTTTTCTCTATGAATGCCTAATACTCCATTGAACATCCATGCCCTTTATATCTGTTATTTCTTTGAAGCACCTATGCTGACTTCATATCTTGGTTTTTATGAATAGTGCTGCCATGAACATGGCTATGTAGTTATCTCTTATGTACACTGACCTCATTTCCTTTGGGAAGCTATTGCTAGATCCTATCATAGTTAATTTTTGTTTTTGGAGGAAGTTCAGTACTGCTTTCCATAATGGTTTTACTTACCTACATTCCCACCAACAGTGTATAAGGGTTCCTTATCTCCTCATCTTCATCAGCATTTTTTTTTTAAAATAATAGCCATTCTACTTAGGGTGTAGTCAAATGCAACTTTGATTTGCATTTTCCTGATGGCTAAATACATTAAACATTTCTTCATATGTTTCTCATACATTTGTCTTTCTTTTGAGTCGTGTCTGTTCAGATTATTTGCCTATTTATTGACTGGGTTACTTATTATTTATTGTTAACTATTTTGAGTTCTTTATAGGTACTAATTCTCTGTCAGATCAATAGCTGGTAAAACATTTCCCCATTCTGTATTTTGCCTGTCTCTTCACTCTGTTGATTATTCCTTGTGGCATGGATTTTTTTTTTAAATTTGAAGTAGTTCTATTTTTCAATTCTTGCTTTTGTTTCCTGAGCTACTGAAGTCCTATCCAGAAAATGGTTGCCTCTGCCAATATCTTGAAGTGTTTCCCCTGTGTTATCCTCTAGTAATTTCAATGTTTCAAATACTTATATTAAAGTGTTTGATCAATTATGCATTGAATTTTGTATAGGGTAAATAAACTCTAAATATAGAGTTCTTGTTTCACTGGATATGTGGCTATCCAGTTTTCTAAGCACCATTTGTTGGAGGGTATTATTTTTGGTAATATATATTTTTGGCACCTTGGCAAAAATCAGATGACAGTAGCTGTATGGGTTTAATTCTGAACCTGCTATTTTACTACATTGGTCTGTTTCTGTTTTTATAAAAATACCATGCTGATTTTGTTACTGTGGCTCCGTAGTGCATTTTAAATCAGATATTGTGATTCATCTATCCTTGTTCCTTTTGCTCAGAATTGCTTTGGCTATCCAGGGTCTTTGTGCTTCCATATAAATTTCAGGATGTTTCATTGTTGTTTTTGTTCTGTAACAGGATGACATTGATTTTTGAAGGGGATTGCATTGAATCTGCATATTCCTTTTGATAGTACTGTCATTTAACAATATTAATTTCCTCAATCAATGAACATACAAGGTCTTTCCATCTTCTAGTGTCTTTTTCAATTTCTTTGTTGAGTGTTTTATAATTTTCACTATAGAGGTCTTTCATCTCCTCAGTAGGCTTATTTCATTGTTATCTGCCACTGGCCTTTCAAGACACAACATAAATTCACACCTCCAAAATTTAGGATTGTTTTTGTAGAAATATCTATTTAAACTACTAACTTTTCTATTTGTCAAAATAAGGCAATTATCCTTACAAAGAATAAAATAACTATCCTTACAAAGAATAGTTACAACATAGATAATAACTGAAATATAAGGTAGTTTATTTCTTACATATCTAATAGTTGTGAGTGAGCAAAAAAGTTATGAGGATAGGAAAATTCTCCTTCATGTTGTCAGTCAGGAAGGCAAATGCCATCTTCAACATTTGGTTTTCATTTTAACCTTGCTCTTCTCCACTACTCAGCTGGCAGGAGATAATACATAGAAAAGTCACTGGTGAGGAGGCCTGGAATTTGCATATCTCACTTCTCACATTTCAAGGAGCAGATCTTAGTCACATGGTTGTACTTAACTGCCAATGAGTCTGGAAAATGTTATCTAGTTGTGTGCCATGGTAGAATTTGAGACATGTCTCAGAGATAGCCACACATCTGCTTAATTGAGTAAAATTGGAATTCTAGCCTGTTTACCAAAAACTTACTTCATAAAGATTCTTGGAATTACCATGAAAATAAATCAAATAAAAATTATTTATCTTCTAGTGTACCAGGTGGAACACTTCTATATTTGTTATGGTTCAGATAAAAGATATCCCCCAGAGTTGGTGTTAGATCATGCAAGAATGTTCAGAGGTAAAATTATTACACTAGGAAATCTTTAACCTAATCAGAGTGTTAATCTACTGCATATGGATTTACTGGGCATTAGGCTGGTAGGGTGTGGATGGAAGAAGTAGATCACTGGGGATGTGCCTTTGTAGTTTATATTTTGTCCCTGGTGAGAGGAAGTCTCCCTCTGCTTCCTGGTTGCTTTCCTCCACTGTGACTTTCAGCCATAATGTTCAGTCTCACTTTGGGAAAAGAGTTATGGAGGTGGCTGACTGTGGCCTCCACCTCTGAAACCATTCCCTCCAAAATTGTTCTTGTCAGGTCTTCTTGTCACAGCAATGCAAAGCTAACAAGACAACATTTAATAGTTTGTAAAAATGCACAAAAAATATTCATGATTGTTGTATGAAAGTGGTAACAAATTCCCTCACTTCCATCAGCATACCATAAATCATCAGTAAACTGTAATTCGGTGGTAGATTGCTATAGCTTCTTCAAAACACAGCACTTCGGGCTTGTTACCTGTTGAAACAATTAGAACTTATTAAAATAATGTTTAGTGGCTTTATGTTCAGGGGTCACCATGAACTTTTAAGCAAAGTGATATTTCTTTAAAAAGAAATATTTTCTAAACTCGGACTCTTTAGGAGTAAGCTGAAAAAATTATTCTTTAGCCTGAAGTCCTTTTATGGGAAGAATAACTTGGCCTATAATTTACCTTAATAGAATAGATTGTAATTTCAATTTAGATATTAGAGGAAAACCTTCATTAGAGCAATGAACTCTCATTCTGTTTGTATAAAGGATATCCCTGACAAATTATACATTTTCCTCCATTAAAAATGATTTTGAAAACTTCTAGACTGGAAGAAAGTACCATTCAGTAGCAGTTGATGTGAAATGGGCTTTTAAAAGTGCCATTTTTCTGCTTAACAAAATCAATAGTCTTTATTATATACAATAAGCATAACCTGCTGCCATTTCCCAGATCAATAAAATGTCCTTTTCCTTCATGATATTCAAGTGCTGTGGAGACAATGTAGCCATTTGAATATTAATTACATGACTGAATCCTACCTCTTAAGTCAATGACATGTTTTAATTTTACAGAATTCTACTTTCCATAGAACTCTTTAGGGAAAAAAAAAAAGATTATGTTATAGAAATTAAGTATTTACTTGGTTTACTCTATTTAAGTAGAGAAGAAAATTTTAGATTGGTATAGAGAATCCACTTGGTAATTGCAGTTATTTTACCAACTTGCCTTGCTTGACACAATAATCAACTGCCCCTTCATTTGGATTGATCAAACAATGCATCTGCATCCATTGCATTTTCCTCTTAAAGATTATTTATTAATTACAACTTATATTTCACTGTCACAGAGTAAGAGAATTCAAGACATCTATCTGCTAGAGTCCTTGAGGTTGGAGAGAAATTTTATCTGTTTTTCTCTTCTTTGGAGAGTTTGCTAGCCACTTAGATTATGTGAATTTTGAAAAATTAGTATGCTAAAGGAACTATTAAAATACTGTATAGGACTTATACATGTTGTCTCAACCATATAAAATATTTGGTCATTGTGGCATTTATATATTCTTGCATTCTTGTAACATGAAATACTTCCTTAGTATTTGCAAATTAGAATTCTATATTATTTACTTACCTATTTGGAAAAGAATGAAGTGCATAGGTCTATAACATTTCAAATTAAATGTTCTGTTTTCTAGGTCTGTTAAACTACATAAAACTCAGTCTGCAAACTCAACGTACAGATACATAAAGTGAGGTCTAAGAAAGCTGAGTGACTTATTAAAGATCAAACAGTAACTATAAAAGAAGGGACTATAAAACAGTCCTGCATCTTAAGCTGATACCAACATGTATATATATTATGTCATCATGTATGCATATTTTTGAATTATAATAAGACAAATTTTATTCAAAACATTTTTATAAAATGTTTATTATGTATGCTATTGGAAATATGTTAATCCTGAGAAATATACTCCTGCTCTAGAAATGCATTCTTAAACTTTCTTGTCAAGTAGTTGACAAAGAGACTAAAAAAAAAGGCCAATGGATATAGAATTATTAGATTATCATTAATAAATCTTAATTTACATGGTTTACACATGGATTAAAAAAATCTGCTACTATTGCCACTAAACATTTAATTGAGCAAAAAACAGCACTACTGTGTGTATTGTATTATCATAATTTTCATTTTATATGTACTAAAACAACCTGAGTATAAAATTATAAATTTTAATAAGGGAAACTTTGGAAATGTGGGGAGGGGACATTTGGTGATGTCACAATTACTCAGGGATGCTGTTGAGCAGTGATAATTATTTCCCAATGTATGGATCAACCCTGGATATTAACAAAGCACCAGCTGAGGAATGGCCTATATTGGGCAGCAATGTTATTTTCTAAAGTAAAATTACTGCTACTCATAGAGAGATAGTCCAGCCTCCAGGCCTCTACACTCAGAGCTCAACACAAAGAAGCATGTTGCCTGTTTTCTGATAAGTAGACTGGAAAGAAGGGAAAGGAAAGAATTCCACTGAATGTAGCTGTCTTTGCTCCAAATTCCCAGTTAGGTAACTTCTGGATGGATGCCTGGGACCTGTCTCTTTTCTCCTTCCAGAACAGGGAGTTAATGTACATATCCATTTTCCCTCTTTTAATTTTTTATTTATTTTGTTTTTATTTTACTCCCTCTCTCCTGCCTTTCTTTACTCTTCCATTTCAGTGATACCAAGACTCATAAAATGAACAAACAATTGTAGATTAATTTATGTCTATAAATTACAATTATCATTTACTAGGGCCTGTATCTAGCTCACCAGTGTTTTAAATGCCATGACTTTAGAGAATTAATACTTAAACTTTATCATAGAAGAAGCTTGGCAATACCAAAGGATAAGAGAAAACTTCTTGAATTTCCATAAGTGCCTTTATGTTAGTTTTTGTCATGCGAAAAATATAAATATTTTGAAAGTTCATATTGCATGTAAGTGCAATACAAACAAAACAATTCTACCAGCAAATGTGAATATCAAATGAATGTTAATTGAATGTAGGGTATTATTGCCAGTCAATAAGCATGTGGGAACAAGTGAATTTACAAAGTAAAGTACATACTTAGCAATATGATTGGGAAAATCCAAATTGTATTATATTTTTGTATTATTGTTGGTTAGATTGGGTATCATAATTCTTTTTATTTACTATTTTAAAAACTTACCAGACTAAAGTTTCAAAGCACATCATCAGAGGAAATTACATTTGATTGCACTCTCTGGGTTGAAGTCATCATGATTTCAGTCAAGCAAATCTTCAATAACTTCCTCATGACTACTATTGTCCTCCAAGCAAGCCATCCAAAACCGAAAAGCAACTCGTTCTTTATAAACTGTAGTGAATCCTGATCCAGAGAAGAAGTAGAAGAGAAATAGAAAAAGAAAACATTTTAATCTGCTTACTATTTTTAATCACTAAAATTATATTAGATAATTATAAGTGATGCTTATAGATTTATTTATTTAATCAATGTGGCATAGTTGAAAGTAGTTATTATCCTCATATGCAGAGAAGAATCCGAGAATCATAGTTTATCTACTTAGTGCTACAACCTGGAATAAAATCCAAGTTTCTCTGATCCAAAGCTAGAATTCTTAGACATTGTCCACTGAAGAATATTCGATAACCCAGAATTAAAATGTCTTTGGATAAAGTTTATTAAGGAAGTCTAAGTACAGAAAGATAAAACCAATTTCAGTACCATATTTGTGTTCTGGTGGTAAATGAGAAAGAAAACCCAGAGTTTATAGCTCCTATGGATCTGACATGCAAGTTCCCTTCCTACCTTCCTCCCAGTCTCTCATAGGTAATTTTTTTTTTTTTTTTTGGAGGGGGTGATTACAGTCTAAATATTTCCTTTTGAAAGTGATGAAAATATAAGTGTTTTTCACTTTATTAATTTCAGCATGTATGGTCATTCATTGTTAAAGCTTAAAAAAAAGATACTCATTTATAACATATCTAATGCTATGAATTGGTCATATTAATTCATCCACAATAAAATTAATACAATTGGTCTCTTGTTCTTTTTTTTTTAAATTAACTTGTTAACTACTTTTGGTTTGATGAATTAAAAATGGCTTTAATTGTAGTTCCTTGACCAATATTCCTTATTTGGCAATAAACACATCCTGTAATCATGTGACATTGAAATTTGAGATATTACTCTGTTAAGCTAAAAAAGTATTGAAGTGTATCTTCATTGGGGTTGCCATGGCAAACTACCATAGACTGGGTAAGCCACAGAAGTTCCTCATAGTTATGGATACTGGAAAAGTCCAAGATCAAGGAAAAAACAGTTTCAGTGTTTAGTGAGGCCCCGTTTCCTTGTTCGTAGATAGCTATCTGGTGATTGTGTGCGCACATGCTTAAAGAGGCAAGTGATGTTTTGGATCTTTTTCATAAGCACACTAATTCCATTCATGAGAGTTTTCCCCTCATGATTTAACTACCTCCCAATGTCCTTACCTTCTACTATTACCACCTTGAGGGTTAAGACTTCAACATATCTCTTTGGGGAGAACATAAATGTTCAGTCATTTGTAGAGTGATTATGAGAAGAAAATAAGAAACATGACAAATGTAAGTTTAATAAAGAAGTAAGTTTTAACTGTGTTTACATTGATTTGCCATCAATACATATGTAGTATGTTATTAAAAAATATGTAGATGCTTGGTAATGCATAATCTTCAGTGTTAGGGAAAGAGAGAAGAATCAACATGTACGAGTATGGCTCAGTGGTAAAGCACCCCTGGCTTCCATCCCCAGTGCGGAAAGAGAGAGAGAGAGAGAGAGAGAGAGAGAGAGAGAGAGAGAGAGAGAGAATTTAGCAGCATTTACATGATTTGTATTTATCAAGTTATGTTGAATACAGACTAATTTTTATTAATGAATTTTTGAAATTCATTTAATTCATCAGGGTCCTATATTTTAGAGTAAAACAAGATAATTAATTAAAAAGCATACCAAAAAATGAAAAAAATAATATCTATCACAGCTCATTGCAGAACACTGAAAGAACTCTATATATTTGGGATAGAAAATAATTTAACACAGAGTATTTTGATACTTAAAAATTTGGGGAGAGGGCTGGAAAAGTAAAGTGTTCTGTTCACATTGCTAACATGGTAATCAGGGTCCAGGAAGCTTCTTCAGGTCCCAGACACACTGATTTCATAATGTCTACTAATCTGGTTGCCAAAACTGCTTCTTGATGCCTAAAGTCTTTTACTTGTTATTGGAACACAGAATCTGACTCTCCTCTCATCCCTGGGCCATCTCACTTTCTAGATGAAACACCAGCAGGAAGACTGCCTCACCTTTACTGCTGTCTTCAAATCTGGTACCATCACTTTTGGTTGAAGAACCTAAGCACAGAAGAGATGAAAAGGACACTCATGGAGTAGTAATGACCAAGAATATAGCTGGTAAACAGGTAGAAAATTATACATTTATATATAATATACATAGTTTCTTAATAAGCCTATTTGTAATAGTTTCTCACTTCTTACTTCTATGGTCAATTCTGCAAAATCCTAGTATGTGATTGTGCATTGATCACAGTAGAAATCTTTAATAAGTCATTTGAAATGTGTTATGTACAGATTCAAAAATTGTCATTGAAAGAAAAATTTTCAGTGGTTCGTACCCCTGTATATTATTTACACTACCTATATCTATATCTATGTATGTGTGTATGTGTGTATATATGCACATATTGCTAAACCAAAAATCAGATTTAAGTATGATAATAGAAAAAGTGATATTTTTACATTAATATGATTCTCTTTTCCTACATCAGAATTTCTTATCATATGTGATTTTTTTAAGACAGAAGCTCTACGAGTGACAAGTTTTTCATTTTATTACATCATATAGTTTAAGTCTTAGTTCTTCCTTTGTTTGAACCTCTGGTGATACTGATTTCACTTTATATGATTATATTTTTGAGTCAGACTCCTTAGAAATTAATAGCAACACCAGACTTTTTATATTCACTGCTTTTTATGGATTTGATACTA
Source organism: Sciurus vulgaris (assembly GCF_902686455.1). Classification (NCBI taxonomy): domain Eukaryota; kingdom Metazoa; phylum Chordata; class Mammalia; order Rodentia; family Sciuridae; genus Sciurus; species Sciurus vulgaris. Next base: position 120,960,820 of record NC_136464.1, read on the forward strand.
TCATGTGTTAATGCTTGATTTTTCTATTTTTTCTGTTATATTTGTGATATTAATATAGTTTAGGTTTGAATATCTGAGACCCAGGAGACATACATCATTGGATATTATCTTGTTCTATATAACAAAATTCACTTTATGAATTTTTTATGAAAATATTTATTATGCTTTGATGCTATAGATATTTTCAAAAGGTGAAATGTCAACAGTAAGCCAATATGTAGAAAAAAAATAAAAATTTTACGATTACTTGACTTAGATAATTTTCCTCTTGACTCTTTAATTTTGGTCGATGGCCAATGTTTATGCTTTGTGGAACTCTAAAACAGTAGATCCATTTAGACATCTTTGAAGATGTTAAATGTAACTTCAACCAATTACAGTATACTAATATTTATTTATGTTACTTAACAGAGTTATAAATCTTAAAGATCTTGCTAATATTGTCAAAGCTGCCAGACAATCTTGTCTTACTGGTTTAGTACACCCACTTTCTTGTATTTTAACTTTGCTAGTTCAACATTCTCCTTTCTAACACCAAAGTCCTCACTTCCTTCGTCAAAGGGGAATTTATGTCTAAAAATTGCATTTATATCAAAAAAGAGCAAGTACGAATTCAATGCTCCATTGTCAAATTTACAGATAAGTGTTAATTTCACCCATATCTTCTTTCTCTTATGCTTAGACTAAAAATGTTTGCTGACAAGTCATGCTCTCACTTTATCCAAGAATTTGTGATGGCAATTTTCTTTCTTTCTTTTCCTTTTTTTTTTTTTGTTACCAAGGTTTGAACTCAGGGTGACTTAACCACTAAGCCATATTCCAGTACTTTCTATTTATTTCCTATTTTGAAACAAGCTCTTGCTAAGTGGCTTAGGGCCTTGCTAAGTTGCAGAGGCTGGCTTTGAACTCTCAATCCTCTTGCCAGCCTCCCAAGTTGCTGGGATTACATGAGTATGCCAATGTGCTGGCAATTTCTGCCTTTTCCACCTCTAATATTCCTCCTCCTCTTTCTTTGATGGCCAACATTACCATCACTGTCATCATTTAGTAGCTACTATTAGTTACTGTAAAACACACACACACTTCATTCAACTCTCACAAATTGGGATTTTATTTTTCCCAATCCAGTAGCAAAATAGTCACAACTTTCCTTCAATAAACATTTTCCCCATCTTTATGCAATCTCAGCTAAAAATAAGTCATTTTTCAAAATAAGAAAAACAATGTTTTTGAACCATGTATCTCATTTTCTCAATTTTACAGTAAATTTATCTCCTAAGAGATGATTTTAAAGGTTCTTGCCCTCTTCCCATTTTTTTAACACTAAGACCCAAAGAGACTTCAATCCTTCTCAAAATTGCCTCTTATGAATATATGAAAGATTATCTTTAATTTTGTCTAGTCAAAATGATCAATTTACTGTCTTCAGTTTGTTACAAGAATATTTCATATATTCATAAGAGGAAATTTTGAGAAATTTGCTTATCCATACTTTCATATCACCCTATTTCACTTGTTGTATTTCAGTGTCTCTTAGGATTTCTCAGATGCCCTTGCTGTTTCTCAATGCCACTTTCCATCAAGGCTCTGTCATGTATTGACTTCTCTATTTTCACTTTCTTTTTAAATAGTTTGAACTGGTTTAATGATACTAAGTTATATGGATACCTGAATTTCTCAAAACCTTTTATTCTAATCTATGCTTCTCTCATTAGTTCAAGCATTATAAGACAATCGTATACATATATCTGGATATTTAATGGTATTTACATGTCCAAAGAAGACTCTATTTATTTTTCACCCTTTAGTTATTCTCCACAGTTTGTCTTCTCCAAATCAGTAAAATAATTCACAGAATTACCGTTTAGAACTCCTAAGAATCATCTCTGATATCCATTTTTCCTGTGAAGGATATATCCAATCTGCGGACAAGCAGCGAATACATCAAAATGTGAGTTAGAATGTCACACACAACCCTATCTTTGCTGCAGTCTTGGGATAAGACACTTTCCTGGTTCTTTTGGTTTCTCTTTTTACATCCTCTCTTCTCCTCTATTTTACTACATACAAAAACTGAAATATTCTTTAAAGTGCCACATCTAACTAAAATTTTCCCCCATTTGAAACACATCAATAGCTTTCCATTATTACTTGAATAATAACTAAATGTCTAACCTTAGAAGTAAGACCCAACAGAATCTGCATGTTAAACACTAAAACTATGGCTAGCACATATTATAATTTCACCAAAGGTTTAGATAATGCCATTATTATAATCACCATTTCTATGTGATCGATGCATATCTATTACTACATCCTCCACATCCTCTTTCTTTAGATTTCTTCTGACCATACCAACCTTCTCCTTCTCTCTATCCTAGTCCATGTTTCTTGCTCTCAGATCCTTTGCACCTCAGCTCCCTCTTCCTAGAATTGCCCCTCAGTGATATTAGCATGACTTCCTGCTTGAGTGCACTGAGGTTATCAGCATATGGCCACTTGTACATACAGGGATCTCTGTCTACCTCTGCCATTCATCTTCTACCTTGTTATTCTGTTTTACTTTCACACTAGCATTCCTACATCTCAAGTTACCTTATTGATTACTTTCTGTGCAGTTATCTCTCTCCCTTGATTAGTAAGTAAGTACAGTGAGAAGACTTTACAGAATGGGTGCAGTCTTGGACAAGAATGTATAGTCTCTGATTTCACAATAACCATAGTGAATAAAAACGTTGCCAATCAAAAATTTGGCTTGTTATTTTGGCTCTCTGCCTCCTTCACAAATTTGACTCTGTCAAGTATTTTCATGGAATCTCTGAATTCTTCTAAGAACTATTCCCCATATCCAGAGGCAATATTAATTTCTCTTGATGGAGATATTATGGGATATTAGACATGTGATGGAATAATCTAATGTTTACATCAAAGAGGAAGCATATGAATTTATTTCAAAATTGAAAACTCAGAATATTATGGTTAAAATGCTAGTGGCATACTTTATGTTTGTATAGTTCTCTGTTACATCACTAGGAAATTCTTTTTATCTTCTATTATATAATTCAGAAGAAATTATTCCATTGAAATTAATGTCCTATTAACAAAATATTGTTTTCATATTTGTTTATTGCAATGCTGGGGATCAAATGCAGGCCTTTACTCATTATAGTCAACCTCTCAACCTCTGAGCTACGTCCCCAATCCTGTTTTTTAAATTTAACTTATACACAAGCATTTTTTTCAAATACAAGAAAAAGTGAATACTATTAACCTTTATGTTCATACTTCATCCTTTTAGTCATTTATTGCAAAGGTAACTGTAAGGCATTATATCCTCAGTTTGCCAAAATGTGATATGAATATACTGTCAAATATTTTGCCTAAACACACATTTATTTCTATGAACTTAATACATACAGCTCAATGATTACATTCAAATAAGTAAATTATAAACTTGAAGAGCTTTAAACTAGTTTACTATTTAAATACAATTACAAGAATTCTACTGTTTGAAATCATATCATAGTTTCAATATTATGACTTGAAATAAGTAGCACAATGTTTATATTTTCATTAACTTTAAGTAGAAGTATGAAATGCAGTGGAATTTTGTAATTATTTTAATGGCTTATTTACTTGTTAAAGCAGAGACTTTAGAGTTCTTTTCTTGATATTTCATCTGAAATTTGAAAAAGCAAATACCATTAATATTGTAATTCTGATCCATACCAAAAGCCTATTGACTAAAAATTGTCTGGACCATTATATTTGTAAAATATCTTTCTTAAAAGAATCAGTACAAATAAACACTCTTCCATTTGTCCCTTTGTCTCTATAGAGAAATCAGTTCATTTTTTTGTCATTTGTTAACAGTTTCAATTTCCTTTGAATGCTCCAAAGATTCTTTGGAACTATTGTGTGGTAACATGCTAAAATTTGTTGTAAATTTTTATTGGCATTGTAGAACTGAATGTTTCATGGACCAACAGTTCATAGCATTGTTTTCTAACCACTTGTATGGATGGTGAATAACAGCTGTTAGATAAAACAAATTTCGAAGCCATCATTTTTATTGCCAAAATTGCAAAGAAGATTTTCCTATTACCTGTTTTATTTTCTCCCTTTGAAAATACTATTTTGCTGAATACTTAAATACTATGACAAAGTCTTTCAAAAGGATGCACTTCTTTTTAATTTTTAAATATTTGCCAAGGCATAAATAAAACACAGGAAAAAGTCAGGTTCTTAGTCATAATTATAAGAACTCAGATATTATAACTAGCCAGACTCGTCCAGGACTGAACTTGTGAACACTAAGCTTTACAAATAACCACGTTATAAAGGAATATAAGACTTTCTTTAGAAAAACCTGTCTATACATGAATGTTTTATCATCAGATTTCAATTTTAATGGATTCCATAGTCTCTCAATAGTTAAACTATACAATAGGGACACCGGAATTGTCCAACAGTTGTAGGTTAATTTGTAAATTTCTTAGGACAATTGCATTTAAACAACCATAAAATTAGTGATTACATTTACATGATATCATATCTTCTATTAACTCAAGTCTGAATCATAAAATTACCTGAATGATTCAAGAAAATTCATATTTGCCTACATAATGTTTCTCAATCTGAATTACCTGGGTATTTGTTAGTAATAAATTTTTACTTAAAGGAGGAGAGAAAAAAGTTGAATTATATTTTCCATTTGAATTTACACTCAATTCAATGTTATTTCAATGCGTATTACTCTAATTTTTTAGCTTCAATATGAATGGTTTTGGTATTATATTAAAATTAAATTTAAGTTTTAAGCTAAAAAGTTTTTCTGGAAGTCTATGGTCATCCATCTTGAACTCCAGGCATGTAGGAAGACGTAGGTAGAAGTATATTAAATCTGACAAATGACCTCCCATGTGCAAAGGAGGAAATAAAGATTCATTCTCTGTGTTTGTGAGATCATTTTGATGAAGGAAAGGCTAATTGAGGATGACATACATTCTAAATCTAATTCAAATCAGCATTTTTACATGAAGACTCATCACATTTCCAATGGTACATGCTACCATAAAACAGCTTAGTAAAGACATTTAGAATTTGATTCTTGGATTTTTTTTAATGCTTCATCAGAACTGACATTTTTAGTGGTAATGAGTTTCCAGTCTCAGTATTAGTTCAAACTGGATATCTGTGGTATTTTACACCTTTTATTAAAAAAAGAAGCCTTTTTCTTTAGCATAATTAAGTCTTATGTTGCAGAGAAAATTGCAACTAATACGTAATTATGCTTAGGAAACATGCGGGGAAAGTGCCAACACAGGGTTTCTCACAGTAAAAGCAAATCACCTTGAAATGATTAAAATGTTAAATTATGAAGGACTCATCTTGTGGCATTCAAAAAATAATCATATTCCAAGACCAAGTAGCACTACTGTTGTTTTTAAAATGAAAAGGTGATTGTTAATGCTTTCCTCTTGAAATGCTCCAAAATCAGCGTTAATATTATCTTATTAACACACATTTAACAGCTCAACTCTGTTAAAAGATCACCTCATCTTTTATCTAATAGGTAGTTTTGTCAATCCTGCAAATTTCATCATATGGATATCATTTGTTAAAAGTCAGGGTCATTTATATTTTATACTTAGATAAAACTGTATTTTGACTATTTTGTACTACGACAACTCCAAACCTGGAGGGCAGGCACTTACTAAGAGGTCAGAAGGAAATAATATTCCAGAGTTGCTACATTTAAGACCCCACACTACATAAGAATCATTGTAATTAATTTGGAAACAAACATTTTTATGCAATTCAATGGTTGTAAACATGTCATGTATAAAGATCATCAGTTTGGCCTGTTTATGATACTTTATTCCATTCATATCATGGCCATTGACTTTCTTCCAAGGATAAAAAATATATATAATGTTTAATTATCTAATTTTGGATTCAAGAAATTACATTTTTTCCAAAGAGAATTTATTTGTGAAAAATTGTGTCAGCTACATTTTCAACATGTAGGTTTTGAAAGTTTTAATTTAATCTAAAGATTGAACCATATGTGTGTGTGTTTTAAGTGTTTCAATATCCAAATATTGTGAATATTTAAGCACCCTTGGCTTTCTTAATTTTTAATGTTCTTCAAATCCAGTGAGTTCATAACTCTTTCACTTACATCCAAAAGGATTTCCTGAGCAACAAATCATTTATTTCTAGGTATAAATAGGGAGGACATTTTCACCACCTATGATCAGACTGATGGACTGATTAAATCATTTGCCTACTTATAGGTTCAAAAATTTAAGAACTGTTAATTACCAGCTCCAGTTACTTTTCTGAGTCCCTTGCACATCACTATAGGTCATACTGTTCTTCCCCATAAAAGTACTAAAATATTCTGGAATATATTTTAATTATATTTACTTGAAATATATATTGATCAAGTTATTTTTCTGACATTTTGTTATTGAGGAAATTGGAAGATGTGATGAAGATACTAGTTAATTTTTTTAAGAAATTTGGTTGTAGATGGACACAAAATCTTTATTTATTTATTTTTATGTGTTGCTCAGGAACAAACCCAGTGCCTCATATATGCTAGGCAAGTGTTCTACCATGGAGCTACAACCTCAGCCCCATAATGATTCAATTTTAGGAGAGAAAAATTAAATTGAAATTGGTAGCACTTGACCCTGTATTTTCAAATATAATTTATTATAAGATTCTGAATGATACCACTCAAATAGAGACACTTGCTCTAGATAAATGTATCAGCACTATTTTGTGGATAATAGTTTATTAAATAACTAGATATATTTCTTTTGCATTTGGGTGAAAGGTGACTCTTAGGAAAAACACCACTATTAGTATCTCTTTATCAGTAACAGTATTGAAAATAGTACTAATAACAATAACAATAAATATTGAATATTTATTATTCTAGGTCTCATTTCAAACATTTACAAAAATATACAACACACCTCTGAGATTATCACTCATATCATACAGATAAAGGAGACCAAAGCACAGAGATCCTGTATAACTTGGTGAGAGTTCACACATCTATTCAATGGTAGAGTTGGGTGCTGGGAGTGTTTCTAGTTATTCTACTTCAAATCCAACACTACTAATAAGTGAAGATAAAGTAATGAAAGGGTGAAACACTCTGACATCATGAAAACATAAAATTGTAAGAGGTTGCTACAGGTTTTTATAAAAACAAAACTGTGTTTGTGTTTCTAATTCATAGAAATATGGTTTTTATATTGAAACATGTTCCTTGAACATAAAAGTAACTCGAGAACAAAGCATTAAGGGAAACATAAGCAAGGGGAAATCTGTAAGCAAATATTGTTAGTGCAAAATAATGTGATTTTTTTTAGGAAACACCATGGGTTGGACCTTAGTCATGATGAGGATGGATCAGGAACAGTGACATTTAAACTGCTCATAAATGGGTTAGAAGAAAACGAGAGTAAGGGATGAATATACTGGGTAGAAAAACAAAACAAAACAAAACAAACAAAAATGAAAAAACAAACCTATAGAGGCTTAAACATCTATGCTGTGATTTGGAAGCTCCCTATATTTCATCATGGATAGAGATAATATTCACAGGGGTAAAGGTATTAAATTAGTCAAGAACAAGCATTTCAAAACACTTGGTGTAGAATAATAAGGACCACCAATTCTCTATAAGGTGGTGGAGATAAGATTTAATTTTATAGGAATGTAATCCTGGCAGTGTCAATTTAGTCAGATGATAGGAGAATTCTTTGAGTTAGCAAACCAGCCAAAACTGGTGAGGAATAACCTAACTGATGAAGGTCTTGAGGGTGGAAGCATGTGGGGGTTTACTTGGTAAAACAAGAAGACATTATACTTTGGCATGTATAGGTTCATCAGAGAATTATAAAATATTCTTGGGTTCTTATTTAGGCAATTTGAGGGATTGGAAAATAAAAAGGGTGTATTAGGTGAGAAAGGATTTGGGAGGCAAGTTACTGTGAGGAAAGCTGACCGATTTGTGATTTGTATATCCACCCTGATGATTATGTCAAAGTGGCACTGGATATGCAGATTAATAATCTCTAGAATTTCGTTGAAGAGCTAACATTTGTAATAAGAGGGAATCCTTTATGAGTACCTACTACATTTCATCTTGGGGTTCTAATAAAATCTATGAAAGCATTGTAATTATAATCTATAACAAAATTCAGTAAAATGTATATTTTATTACTGATGAAATTGATGCTAACAGACATTAAAATCTTTTCTGCGTCATCAGGAGTACTAGTGCTTGGATTTCAGCTATGTGATAAAAGGTTCATGTGACTTTCCTCTTAGTACTGGTCCTTATCTACATGTTTCTGTGCTATGTGGACTACAGGTGAGGCTTGGAGAGATTAATGAGATCACCAAAGGGGAGTATGAAGGGAAGAAGAGTCAAAGACAAATCACTACAAGTTTTCAGACTTTTGAAAGAGTTAGTTAGGAGAAGTGGAACATTGAGAAAGAGAAAACAGCATTAAAAAAAATAAAACGAGGTAGAAAGAATTTTTAAAGAAGAATAAAACTTTAAAAAAAAACTTTAAAGCATGCAATATAAAGAAGTTAGAAAAAATATGTCTTTTGCAATCTCGAGAACATGTACTGAGACCTAAGTCTCATATTCCTGCAGATAAAGATTTACACTAATCATTTGCAACTAGTCATTTTTGGAGAGATAAATATAAAACAGTACATGATGCAAAAATTTTCTATTTGAGTGCATTCATCATGCATTGTCTAAAGGTGTGGCACACTGTGAGATAAAGGTCTTCAGCTTGGACTTTTTCACGGGTCTGAGTTTGAAAAGGGCAGTAATGATGAAGCAGACCCCTGACCACTTAAGAAGCAGCTGCTGATTCCTAAGGAAGGAACAGTCTCATCTCCCCAAAATGAATGAGATCTGTTTAGAAGTCCTCAAGAGTCACTCGAAGTTCTTTTCTTTTCCAGTATGGTGGTCTATCAGTCAGCATCCTTCAATTATTGTATATCCTCCAAAGAGTTCATTGTGTATTTTGAGATCAGAAGTCTTCTCTGGGCATCACAGCTGTATCTAACCCACCACTTTCTCAATTCTTTTATATGAGTAACCTCAAATTGGGACTTGTCTTTCATGCTCCAAAGGTCATCATTTCCTTCCACCAAATAGTGGATAATTTCTGTATTCTAAGTTGAATCATTGTACACTGTGTTTACACAAGAAATCCTGGAAACATCTCTGATACTCTTTTCTATTAACCCATCCCATGTCTAATCCTTACCTCCTAAATATATATTTAATATGTTTGCTTTTCTCTATCTGCGCTATATATACTTGTCCAGGCTTCTGTCACAGTGGCTTGAGTTTACTGCAATAACTGTTAGCTGCTTTCTTACACTTTGGCACATCACCCTTTCCCAATTTTTTTCACTGTTAGAATCAGTCAGATCCAACACCCTAATATATTATTTCAGTCTGCATTTAAAATACTGTAAGCTCTTCAATTTTGCCTTTTAAAACAAGATGAGAATATATGTCCAGATAGCTACTAAAACACCATGTTGTGGCCCCAGTTTTACCTGTGAAAGCCTCTTTATTCCAACACCCTACCTGTTTCCCCACTCAGTACCACCAGAACTCTCTCCCCCTTTTTGTTCCATGTTTCCATGATGTTTCTTCTTACTATATGGTCAAGGTATGAATTCTTGCCGCTCTCTAAAATTTTTCCCTATGACTTACACTAGATCAACCTTTAATTCTGCGCCTGTGTATTTGAGCCCATGTAATGTATAAAGAACAAAAATCTTTCTCAGTTCTGTAGTTCTGCCAGACTATGGCAGGTCCAGGGTCTGGTAATGGCCTGGGCTGTTTCTAGGATAGTGCCTTGTGGTTACAACTTCCAGAGTGACGAAGCCTGTCTCTTCACATGGAGGAAAGGACTGAGAACTAGTTGGGAGGAATCCTGTGTGTCACATAGCAGAAGAGAAGAAGAAGAGAATAAACTCTTTCAGAAGCCTCTTTTATTAAGGTCACTAACTCGTCCATGAGAGCAGGCTCATGACTTACTCATGTCCCTAAAAGACACCCCACCCCTTTGTACTGTTGCTTTGAGGATTAAGTTTCAACATGAAATGTGCAGAGGGTACCATTATCCTTCCATCTCATTTTCCAGGCATCTCCCTAGGAAAGTCTTATCAACTCCATCTGCAAAATAGTTCGGGGGTCCTCCACTGTGTATCTTTCAGAGCATCCTGCATTTTCTTATCTGGAATTTTATTAAATTTACACATATATTTTTGCTCATATAAATTTTTCCATACCTACTTTATATAACAAATTGGAAACTTCATGGGATCAAGGTTGCCAGAACTGTTTTGTCGAAAATGTTAATGAATTAATGAAATGAGAGAGATTCTTCCGAAAAAGCATAATTAAGTTATGTAGATTTAACTTACAAGCAGTATAAATACACACACACACACACACACACACACACACACACACAGTTGGCCCTTCACATCCACAGATTCTGCTCTCATGGATTCAATCAACTGCATATGGAAAAATAAAATTGTGTTTGTTCCTAAACATGTTCAAATTTCTTTCCTTGTTTTTATTCCCTTAGACAATATGGTATAACAATAATATTAGCACCTACTTTGTTTTAGGTATTATAAGTAAATGAGAGATTATTTAATATATAGGGAGGATGTGTGTAAGATTATATGCAAATAATCTGTCATTTCATATATAGACTTGAGCATTCACAGAGTTGGTTATTTCTAGGGGTCCTGGCAAATCCCTTAGGAATCTTAAGATATGACATTATATGTATGTTTGTACATACATATAAATGCCTTGCATTGTAGTACTACGTTTCTTCTTTCTTCTCTGTCCTACTTTAGATTACACAAAATTGCAAATGCTACCAAGTACAATGAATTTGATGCTCTCTATTTCATTGTTGCAGGAAAAGTACCATGCAGTGTTAGGTTATGCAGTTATAATTGCCTCAGGTTAATATATCCACGTGAGCTATGTTAGGATTTTTTTCCAACCAGAACACTTAAATCCACGAATATAATTTGTATTTTTTCTTTCTTTGTTTTTGGTACTGGGGACTGAATCCAGGGGTGCTTTACACTGAGCTACATCTCTAGCCCTTTTGAGTTTTTATTCAGAGACAGGGTCTCTAAATTGCTGCGGGTCTCGCTAAATTGCTGAACTTGGTCTTGAATTTACAATCCTCCTGCCTCAGCATCCCACACTTCTGGGATTATGGGTGTGTGCCAAGGCACCTGGCCTTTCTAATTATGTGTTGTAAACCACAAATTCTAAGATAGAGTGTTAAGATAAATTACAATGACTCCAAGGAACTGTTTTTTTAAATTTATTACTCGGTGTTAAAATATAGATGTTGACCACGTTCTATTCAACTGCCGCATCCTCAACATGTTTTCCCTAGGTCTGAACAAATGAACTGCAGACTCATATTGCTTTTACAAGGTTTTCATTGAGCAAGAAGAGTATATTTATAGTTATCTATGAATACCTCCGATGCTCAGATATCTTTTTTGGTGGCTAAGGATGCACAACTTAAGAATCTTTAGTCATTAATATCAACCTAGAAAACACTAGCAATAAAAGACCCAATATAATATATATCTTAAGATGCTCCACTTGTAATGATTGCATTGTTCTTTTAAGGCTTCATTTATTCTTGACAGAAACAATTATGTGAAGTAATTATATCTAAAGTCAGGCAGTGTGCAGTGTTCAATTTGGAAGGTAAAGAGCATTGTCTGACTGTTGTTACCAGGCACATTCCTGATAGAGAACAAATGCTTACATCAATAGGAATCATGCACTCCGTAATTTATTCTTTTATTCACATATGCTGTTATCATAATAAGTGCCAGGTTAACCATCTTAAACACAAGGATGAAATTACTAGAATAACATCAATGGGGGAAAGCAATATAGCAGAAGCTCATCAGTATTTCACTTGCACGACTTGTCATTTTATAGGGCTCTTTTTCCTTGCATGACCAAATGTTGCATAATTGGCTGGACAGAATTCTTCCATCAGATATCCAAACAAGATTGAAAAGCCAAAATAAACTGGTTACATCTTAGAATTCAAAATAGTTAATTTGATTCTTCGAATTAAATGAGGTGCTCTTTAAATATAATGTATGTATTTCCTCAGAAACAAATGAACTCATTGTTAAATATATATGAGAAGACACAAATTGTAATCTACATTAACGCATAGTTCCCTTGTAGTTTGACAGAGTTCACAAATTCTCTAAAGTTGTCTAAATTGTAACCAGCCAAATTGATATATTGGTCCTTTGCTTACATCTAAATAACTCCATGTATGATGCAAATTTATTTAACAATTTATGGTGAGGGAGAAAGTATAAATATTAAACATTCTTACCTGACTCTGTGTCTTATTTCTTTTCCACTGTTTTACTTAATAAAACTTCATATCTCTTAATGAATTAAGTAATGTATCTATATTTCAAGAGGAAAACTTGTTTATCTTTAATAAACTAAAAGAAATGTATATATTTCAAGGTGTCTTGTATTTATTTAAAGCCTTATTTTGTTACAACAAATCAACAATTCTCCATCCTTATCATCTCCTCCTGAGTTGGCATCTCCAACATTGTCTTGGATGTGCCACTTGCCTTCTTAAAAAGGGTAATTGTTTTATTTCACATTTGTTAAAATGACTACATGCAGCATATATTTCATGCTAGAAATGTATCACATCCTGTGTAATTGCATTATTAAATGCCAAAAGCAACTGGCTAAAATAACCAGGTATTGAAATGATTTGTAACGTGAGGGCATATTTCATTTGTACTTCAAGAGAAAGGGAAGAAAATCTAATTTAACCATTGCATGGAACATAAGTGTAGCTGAGACATGTTTCTCCCTATTATGCTGGTAACGTCAAGAGCAAAGGAATGAAACCACATTATATTTTCCAAAGTGAGTTTGAGGATGAATGATTCTATATTCTTTATATGTGTCAAGCATATGTGAGACACATGAATTTGGACTTCATAAATTGCCCAGGATCTGTAAATTACCTTTAGGGATCCATGAACTCTTAAAATGGTTGAAACTTTTGGCTATGAATTTTCTGGGATCAACAAGTTTGGTTGATTCTCAAACAGGTTTAATAATTAAACATTTATAATATTTTATATGTATATCAGTATTATAATTTTTCAAGTTGAGAAAATTTACAAGAAATGATGAATAGAGCTGAATAAAACTTTGAAAATCAAGAAAAATATAGAAAGTAGAGTAAATAGTATTTTAAAGAGAAAAATCAGAATACATGTTAAATACATCTGAAGGCTAATCACTTTAAGGCTAGAATAATACCAAAAAAAGACTGTAAGTATCATGTTTAAATGATTTAAATCCTTTATTTTAAAAATACTATTTAACATGTACTACAGATCTAAGAAACAGTAAAGGCTTCTGAATATCTTTCACAAAGTTATCAAAACACAGGTTTTGTGAATGATTCAACAAAAATATAGAGATCCAGAAAATGAAATGCAAAATTCTTAAGAGAAATAGTAGAAAATTAAATAGTATCATAAAAAAGGCATTATTTTAATGTCATAGAATCCAGACATATATGAATAATTCAAAGTTGCCAAATAAGAGTTCATTGGCAAATTAAAAATAAATTTGGTGAAATTCAAAATGTATGCCTAACTTAAGGGTACTCAGCAAAATATGAATAATTGTGATTTTTCCTTGACATATTATAAGTTAATAGCTCAGTATCAGGTACAACATTGTGTGAATTTAACACGTTAGCATGAAAAATTACAAGCTCATACGTACACTGGATAGTAATTAGATTATTATTACATGATTTGCAAATATTTCAGTTTTATAAAAATAAAGCCATAGAGTATAATAATAATTTTATCTCCTGTCAATCAGAACAGATATTTTCTGACTCTTTAATGCTGTAGTAGTATTAATTGTTCATTCAGTATGTTTACTAAGCAGTATTTGTGCAGAAATACTAATATGTACAATTACTCATGTGTTAGGTATTTGAGTTTTTTCCATTTTCTGTTTTTAGTTAGTATGTTTTTAGGGTAAGTAATATTAATGGATTTCTATGCTGATTTATAAAAGTCAAACAAAATGAGTATATACTTTATTTCTGCATTTTTCTGAAACTCTAAAAAGGTTTATCAATTAACAACAACAGAAAGTTAGCGGATACAGAGAATGTAGGTGGAGGTGTGGGAAGAGGAGGAGGGAGGGCTTGTAAAGGGACACAAGAGAACATTTGGGAATAATGGATATGTTTATTATCTTTATGGTACTAATGGTTTCATAGAGGCATACATTTGTCAACTGTCATACATTAAATAAGAATCTAAAAAAATACAGGCTATTTTTCCCAATTACATCTTACCATACTGTTTAAAAATAAAGAAGAAAAAATAAAATTTTTCAACTTAGACTTGAGGATGCCATTAAATATCCTCCTAAAATAGATTTACTTTGATGAGGATACTTAAGATGATCCTGACTTTAAGTCTTCCCTATCAATAAGCACATCAAATTCTTTGGTGACATCTGCCAAGTCTCTATGTTTTGTAATATGTCAGGGCTAATGGCTGAGCCCCTTGCATCCTGAAAGTAATGGTTAAATAAATTATAGTTCATGGTTTGGCAAAAAATTGATTTTAATTTAATTCATTTTAAGAGGAAGGCAATTTTACCTCATTGATTTTCAAATCTCTTCGTACTCACCTGTTTATTAAAGATCACTTTGTCTCTCTGATTTATTTTCATCTGCAATAAATATTAATTATTGATAATGAAGGTTTAATGTATATTATCTTTTTCATTCAGGAAATGGACTTTTTAATGCAAATTTTGATTTAATAAATATTGTTTCCAACATGTCAGCATTAAATGATCACTTTATGGAGGTAGAAAAGAAGATACTAAATGATTTTTTTTAAAAATCATAGTTATGGCAGAACCAGGATTACATGATGAATTAATTGTAAGGATTCTGAAACCTCAGTCTTCTGTGTCTCACAGCCTTCTGTATATACACCTGTCATTCATCAGGAATACTCAACAGTGCTTTTTACTTTATTTTTTTAATCTGCTATTAAGAACAATGATGGTTTATTTGCATTAAAACAATAATGCTTCCTTGAGTCTATTTTTTAAACATTTATACCATTTTAAATTTTGTTTGGTGATGATTGTTTTGAATTTAATGAGTTACTTATTTGTGGCTAAAAAGTTTGAATGCATGTAACTAAATTAAAATAACTCAGTGTAAAAAAATCATATCTTGCAAAAGAGAAAATAATTGACAGGGTGAGGAAGGAGATAGGAGCATACACAGGATTGGTATTTAGGAAGCATGTATCTGGCTAATATTTGACACAGGTTCTGCTATCTCTCTGAAGGAAATCAAGGACCTGTGATAGATAATGATTCCACACTTGATTTTAAACTCATTGACATTATTATCTCCAATGTCCTTTGCTCTATGCAGAAGGGTGCATAGCCAAATTTCTTCTCTTCTGAAGTACTAAATTCAGGTATTTCAATAACTGCCCAATTCCTCTTATAATCTAGCTTTTTCATTTAACTACTGTGACTTCACAAAATTTCTATTTCATCTCCATCTTGTATTCAACCCTCTAATAAACATGTGGTCAAAATGTGTCCCATTATTTTTTCATATAACTTTTCCGTAATTCCTAACCTTTGAATGAGTCTAATTGTCTGCCTTGACTTTGCTTATACTCAGGGGTTCGAACATTGCTAAAGAAAATTTAACATCTGAACCCATCATCATCTTGTCCAATATATACTCAAGTATCCTAAAGGCCCAATTGTTTTAATCTTTAATTTGCTCTCTCTTTCATTTTTTACAACTATTTCAGATGTTTCCCCCATTTCTTAAATCCTTCTGCTTTACCTCTCCCCTTTATTCTTACTCCCAGTAGAAGTTTTCAACACTCACAACACTGTAAAAATACTATCAGAGAAACACACCCCAAAGATCTGGTAACTAATTGCACAAATTCAAAGTAATCTATATTTGCACTCTCCATCCACTCTTTTTATTTATCCAGATAAAATGAAAATATGTACTCCCCTCTTATCCTGACATTGCTATCTATTTTCCAAATGTGATTTCTTTCTACCTTAAGTTTCTTTATCTCTCTTTCTTTATTTCCCTATCCCCAGACCTTCAACATCTCTCTCTCTCTTTCTCTCTCCCCACACCCACCCTTGGTAAAGTTCTGTTAGGTATGTCACTTAAGATACATATTCCTCATTAAAAATTCATTATTTTCTTCCCCATCCTAATTCTGCATACACTTCCCTTCTAATTTTTCCTATTAAATTTCCCTGCTGTTCTCATTTTTTCACAGAAACATCTTATCTAAATTTTACTGACCATCATGTCAATAGTCAGATTACTATATTTTGTCCTTACTGTACTTGTGCTCTGTCAAATCAATCATTCTCCATTTTGAAATGCTATATCTCCTTTTTGAAATGCTGTCATTCTTTTAATCATGACATGTTAAGATTTGGACCTTTAATCTCCCCCCAAAAGCTCTTGTGTTAGGCAATGTAGCAATGTTCAGAGGTGAAATGATTGGCTTATGAGGGCTATTACCTCATTCAGTCCCTCAGTGGATTCATTATTTTAATGAACTACTGGGTGGTAAACTGTAGCAGGCAGGGCATGGTTGAAGGAGATAGGTCACTAGGACTATGCCTTTGCACTATATCTTCTTCCTGGATTCTCTCTTTCTCTGCTTCCTGGATGTCATGATCTGAGTAGCTTTGCTCCATCACTTCCTTCTGCCATGATGTCTTGCTTCACCTCAGGTACACACAGTAGGGGAGTTGGCAGACCATGAACTGAACCTTTGAAAGTGTGGCCCAAAATAACTTTTTCTTGTCTAAGTTGATCTTGTCAGGTATTTTAATAATAGTGACATAAAACTGACTAATACAACATGAGACTGGACTTATTTTTCACATATTACTCCAGGTGCACATCCTGGTCATTCCTTTTTAAAGTCTTCTTCCTCTTCCACTTTCAAATTTGTTGAGGTGAAAATACAAATTTAGGTATATATCCTAGAAATGATTTTCTTCTTACTCTAAAAATGCTTCCTAATAAGTTCATCAATTTTCTGGTATCCTTTATCATTTATGGACTGATGACTCCTTAGTCTGACTCAGAGATTTAAATGGATATTCTCTTTCTTGAAGCATATCCATTTAGTTATTAAACTTATCCAACATCACAAATCTAAAAATATTATCTGAACATTCATTATTTCCTTCATGGCCATGTTTAGAAACAATACGAATGAAGAATAGCACCATATATCCTGTTACTGCAGCCTGAAACAAAGTTAATTACAAATTTTTCCTCTTTACTTCATCTTCCCATCCAGTTTTCAAGTCTTAAACAATGCATGCTTCAATTCTCTTTAAAGTTCATTTGACTCTATCTCCAGAACCACTCCTTGGATTACCATAGCTAATGCCTCTATAATCTGCCCCAACATGTACTATCACACAGAATGATAGCCTTGTCTTGCTTATCTCATCTTTTCTCCACGGTGTTCCATATCAACATGGTAAGAACACTAGTTCGGGAACCAAACTTGTCTTGGAATTGAATCCTGCCTATCCTATGTGTGACGTTATGTGATTCTGGTTGTTAGATACTACCACTTTGATGTGTTTTCTCACCTGTAAATGTGAATAATGAAATTCATCTTATCACACAGCTACTGGGAAGTATTATGAATAAAAGCCTTATGGAATACCCAAATACCCAAATTCTAAATCTCAAAATATAATTTATAAGTACAACTGCTTATTTACATTAGTATTATATTTAATTTACACACATTTCTACTTGCTATTTCTCTCCTTACATCTGATCATTGTTTTTTGATATCCTTCAGGAACAATCTCAGTGTTTTAACATAGTCAATATTGCCTTGAATTCTGTTAGACCTTCTTGGTTCTATGGTTTCATACCTGAGCTCTGGCCAGCTCACACCCCATCATGGTGATCTTCTCTCCAATCTGAAATGGGACAGAAAGAACTGTTTGGGGCATCATAATAGCTAAGGTCATTTAGGTAGAAAAAAATTGGCAAAATGTGGGATTAGAAGGCAGGTTATCCTGCCTCAAACACGGTGAGATGAATAGTAAATATTTTGTTGAATTGATAGAAAGGCTCCAAATCACTGCAGACTTTATTGGACAGAGATTCTCAGCCTTAGCACTGTTCATGTTTTAGATAGTTCCTTGTTTTGGGGGCTGTTGGTACATTTTGGAAGCTTTTCACCATCCTTGGCCTCTACTCTCTGTATGTCTTAGGTACTTTCCTAGTTGTGAATGTCAAAATATTTCCAGCTATTTCCAAACTCTTGGAAGACAATTTCTGTTTAAACTAAAGAGTATGATTTTATTTTTAATTTAGAAGGGGAAAATAACATTGTAAATGATTCTAAGTAGTGCAACGTCTTCTAATTTACATTTTATAAAGATCACTTTGACAATGAGGTTGTCAGCATCAACACTGGATCATTCCAGATTGACATGATTTGGTGGTGTCCTCTAAAAGACGTGCCATATCCTCAACTAGTAAGGAGGAAATTAAAGATGCCTCCTTGAAATTAACAGACAACAGCATGGAAACAAAGTGTAGATCACTGTGTCAGGTTCTAGGAGACTTAAAGGAAGAGAGAAGAGGGTATTTAGCAGAGAGAAAGAGGGATAATTATCTGGAAGCAGCAGCAGAGATAATGTCATCACTGCTCTTTATGCAGATACAGACTTACAAGGAGACCTCCCCAGAAGATGTTAAAGAGCAAACCATAACAAAGTGGATGAAATTGATCCCAAAGTGATGATGTGAAGCACGACAAAGAATAATGTGTTTACCCTAAATTGCAATTCCTGTGTGTGCAGTGAATAAAAGTGGGGAGTTTGAAAATCAGAAAAATATAAAAAGTAAATTAGAATGACACATAAATGATAGTAATGGATGACGTGATTGATTTTGTGTCTTCACTGAAACATAAACATAGTCATGTTGTTCTCTTTGGATTTTGTTGTCCTCAGGAAAGAAGCCATCTCCCTGATATGGTTATAGGGCCTGAGTACCCTTGACCTTCTTTTCCTCTCTCATGGCACAGGTACCTTCTGACCATTGCATTTAATTGAATATTCTCAGGGTTTATTTATTTATTTATTTGTGTTATCTTCATTTGTGATAACTATTTTCTCCTTCTACTCCCCTGTAAATATTTAGCAGCAATGAGATAGAGAATGACAAAAACAAAAAAACAAAAAAAAAAAAGAAAAAAGAAAAAAATACTAAAAGAAACAGTGAGAAGAAAAGTGATAAAAATGAGAGAAACATGTGAGGTTATGAAATCATTTTTTTAATTATTATTATTCCTGGAACTGTTTTCATTTTTGGTTTACAAACATATCTCCATTTTCCACTAATTTATTAAGAAATATTTAGTAAACATTTAGTATACTACTCTGGGGACAGAGCAACAAAGTAAATAAAAGGGAGGACTTGTAGAGCTTGCATTTTAGAAGGGGACAGATATTAAAGACAAAATTAAATTAGATGATCAATAAAGCAAATGGAATGGTGGCTACTGGCTTTATATTTTAAATAAGGAGATTCAGGATAACTTCAATGTCATGTCACAATTGAAAGTGAGATTGTGACCCATCAATTCCTGAAGGTACAATGTCCCTGTGTTGCTAGAAACAAGATTCTGTGGAAGATGAGGGGTGGATTCATGCAACTGGATCATCCTACAAAGGTCAAACAACCAGAATCTGTGGGAAAGCTTTAAAAGTGATAAAAGTAGCTCTAGTTTAATAATAGTACTCAAGAGAAGCTCAGCTTAACATCTGTCCTTTCTTTTCATCTGTCTTATCTTTGTTTTTAATAGTACTTTGAAATTACATAATTTTGGTATTATGAATTCTTGTTATCGTTGTTATTGTGATTTTATATTTGATTCCCTAAGTCTAGTCTTATTATTAAAAATTACAAATGATGATAATTACAAATTATAATTTAGATGTTTCATGTAGAATAACTATAATGTTCATGGAAACTAAATATAATATGTAACAATCTCTTTTTTAAAGTATATTTTTAGTTGTAGATGGATATAATACCTTCACTTTATTTATTTTTATGTGGTGCTGAAGATCAAACTCAGTGCCTTACATGTGAGGGACTGAGCCACAATCCCAGCCCCATAATATCTTTAAGTGAATGAGGACCCTGAATTTAAGAAATATTATCTAGAGTACATAGTTATATATCTAGAATATTAGTAGGACCAAAATTAATGCAGAGCTCTAAGCTTCAAATTTTACATGCATACCATTTTTTGTATAAAGTTGAATCTTCTTTATTTTGCATACTTTAATTTTGGAACAAAATAAAACAACAACAAAAAACACAACATTCAATTCTGCCGCCAAACTAGGTAGGGAATAGGGGTTGAGGCCATTTTTTCCTGCCTTAAGATGACAAGGACAGGAGAAAAAGCACTAGAACACCAATCAGTAGAGGAAGCCAGGTGGAAAAGGGCCACTGGGACACTATACAGAGGGCACAGATTTCTTAGGGGTAACTCCTCACCTACTTCTTCCATGTGAGATGCATCCTCATCACCCTCAGCAGAGGGACAGCATTGCTGGGTTTCTCCGCTGTCACTTCATCTTCATCAATTCCTAGACCTAGATTTACATGAAGTAGATAGCAACTCTAGGATTTTGATGGGACCTGGTCTCCATGACCAAGGAAGGACTGGAGCTACCTGGGGATGAGGAAGTAAAAAAGAAAATGGCAGAGAACAAGGCAAAGTTTGAGAACCTTTGCAAGTTCATGAAAGAAATCTTGGATAAAAAGGTTGAGAAGGTGACAATCTCCAGTAGGCTTGTGTCCTCACCCTGCTGCGTTGTTAATAACACCTATGGCTGGACAGCCAACATGAACTGGGTCATGAAGGCCCAGGCACTTCGAGACAACTCCACAATGGGTTACATGATGGCCAAAACGACCTGAAGATCACCCTATTGCGGAGACACTGGCAAAGGGCAGAGGCCAACAAAAAGGACCAAAGACCTGGTGGTGCTGCTTTTAGAAACTGCTTTACTCTCTTCAGGCTTCTCCCTTGAGAATCCCCAGAACCACTCCAATCCCATCTTCCACAGGCACACCATTTTAACCCATAGCTCCCCAAGTAGATAGAAAATTGTCTATATTGGAAATATTTAGTGGAATTTAATATTGTACTGCACATCTCCTTTTCATGTATTTTATCTCAAGGACTCTTTAGCCTGCTTGGGATAAATATACTAGTACAAATGAGAATTAAAACTTGAACATAAAAAATATATATATTGGGTTGTATGAGTAAATGTACTTGAAGATGACTTTGGGAATAGTTAATAAAATCATAGTTCTTTTTAGACCTCATTTATTAACTGAGAATTGTATATACATACACACTGCTTTTCTTTTAACTTCTTGCTAGTTTTATTTTTAAATTCTATTGGGAAAGAATATTGATCACCTGTCATAATTTCTACCTGAAAAATCATCTTTCTTATTGTTCTTGATTGTATTGCCTCTGGACTTAACATTTCCTCTCTGAATATCTATTCCATTATTTTATTACATATTGATGTCATTTTTTCAAGTTATTTGAGATCCCTCTTTTTAACTTTTAAAAATAATCAATATAGCATTTGTTCTTCTACAATCTCCCCTGTCTCCAGAGATCCCAAGATTTTAAAAAATATTTTTAAGTAGCTTAGTAAGTAGGTTAGCTGATACTTTTAAAAACCTTGTACATAATCCATCCATCACTTATATTTGCTATGCATGACACCCTTCATGCAAACATCTTGGAATGCTTTCCTATTATTACTATATAACAGAATACACAATTAAATGCTAGTTGCAATCAATAAGTCTAGACTTGATTTAAACTTAGCCAACTTTTTGTATCAATAAATATAAAAGGGGAGCAATAACAAAAAGTAAAAGCAAGGGTAAAGGCATGAATATTATTCAAAATCACAGAAGTCCAAGATTTGGAACCAGCAAATTTTGTCTTGCTTTACCCCATCACAATGAAAACATCATATGAGAGTTCTTTATTCTCTTGCCTGAAGAATCCATTAGCAAAAATGAAAATTATTTTATTCCATCACTTCAAATAGATTAGTAAAAATCCACAACTCTCAAAATATGTACATCAGTATCTTTTATCTTACGAAAAGACTAAAAGTATTGCCTCTCCCTCACAGATGAAAACTTTTAGAGAATCATAATGGCATGTCAAGAATGATCACCATCTCCAGGTGGTGAATTTTACCTGCATAGTTTATAGGGTACAGGAAAAGCTCTAGAATAGGGCCAAATGATTTTCTTCTCCCTCACATTGATTCACTATTCTTTTTTTTTATATCTGTCAATAGTGGACAAATTCAACATAAAGCATTACTTACTAAAAGAGCCATGTAAGACATTTAACTTCCAATATGTTATTTTTTCTTGAAAGCTAGTAATGTTAACTTCTTTGAAGACTTTAAAATATACTTTAAAAATAGGATTCATTATTTGTAGTAGCTCAGGCATCAACAAGGACAATAACTTAAAAGCAATCTATTATTGACCCCAAATACAAGTAGACTTGGTACATGGGGACAGGACCTGACAAATTAGGTTTTGACATGGTATCCCACTTAGGACTCCACAAATATAAAATAATTAGCTATTTGATTTAACAGTACTCAAAGATAGATCATATGCACTCAGTGAGAAAGTATAACAAAGCTTTTCATTATTTGTTCTAACAAATCTCTGGGTTGTCTTATTCCATTACATTTCTTTTTCTTTTTAACCCCATATTGTGAAATCAGCTTCATCCTTATAGGTGTTGGCTACATTGACATATTGGTTCTGGCCTCCCAAATGTAGCCAGATTTCCTTTTCCTATGATCTCATGGTACTCTATGCTTCTGAACATGTACCGTAAATACGGAATTTATTGTGATTTTATTTGTAATGCTATCTCTACCTCAGGGAGAAAAGACTACATTTATTCTGTTTACCTCTGTAAATCTAGGACCTACACAGAAGTCTCTGAATAAATATTTCTGATACATATCTTTTACTTTAGCCATCTGAATTTTCTCAGAATTGCCCCACGAATGGATATTCCACAGAGAATCAAATTAACTGCTGTTTTTCCATGTTGTAAGATTGTCATTTCTCTTGTTTAAAGTAGACCCTGAATGTTTGCTTGTTTGTCTTTACATCAGACACTTTTCCAGCTCTTTTTTTATGTAAAAAATATAAAAATCCAAAAATTTGAGGTGGTAGAGAACATTATAAAATGAGATGTTGCTGCTACCACCTCCCTGTAGAGTAGAACATATTTTATTCAATCTGTGTAGAGAAGTTGAGGAGTGAAGAATGGTAGCAGCATCACAGTGGGAATGAGACTTGGGTTGATATTCCAAACAGCTGGACATTAATAAAAAAAGGTCTGTACTAGTGATGACAAAGAGGGCTTAGTGCAAATTATGTAACTCAGAAAGATCTGGTTTTCCCCAGAAAACATGTTGATATTTGAAAGCATTTGGTGGTTCATGTACTGTATTTTATTTATGTATTTATGTGTGTGTATGTATGTATTTATGCATGTATTTACTAATTTTTGGTACCAGAGATTGAACCCAGGGTACTTAGCCACTGAGCCACATCCTGAACCCACATTCTGTTTTATTTTGAGATGGGATTTTCCTAAGTTGCCTAGGGACTTTCTCAGTTGCTGAGACTGGCTTTGAACTTGCAATCATCCTGCATTAGTCTCTCTAGCTGCTGGGATTACAGATGTGTGCCTACCAAGTCCAGCACATATTGTGTTTTAAAACCATGGTTTCAAATGGAAATTGCAATCATTCTTTACTTTTCTTCACACCTTATATGTCCTATTTTTTTTCTTTTAAGCTTTAATATTAATTTTATGTCTCACTACCATATTTTATTTTCATTTTAAATTACTTTTTCTTCACTTGTTGTTTTTTTTAAAAAAAGGTGTAATTTTAATATAGGGTTATCCAAACTAAATCTCAGTCTAGCTGTCCCAGGATTTAAACACACAACAGGAGAGTAGCTAAAAGATTACAGGTGAAATATATTGTTTTCATACTGTTTGTCATGCTATGAGCATTATTTAATTACAACAAAAGAGAACAAATAAATGGAATTGAAGAAATTGAAAATGTATAGTGACACTGAGGAATCAAATTAAATGATCTTTTTTTTGCATGATATCCTTAGTAATGTTTTTATATATTAAAAGTGTAAGTGCTTACATCTAGTTCATACACATTTTCACTAATGCAATTTGCTTTCTGCTGCTGGAGTTTTTAAATTCATTGGCAAATGATACAGTTGGCTAGAATATTTCTAAGTTCATATCCATGGCTAAGGCCCATGATCCCCCCGTCTTTTTTCTCCTACTTTTTCCATTATAACACAAACTATTTTTTATCATCATTTCTTTCAGGCCATTTGGATAATATTTTGTCCACATAATTTCAAAGATATATAACTAGCACTTAAGAAATACAAATATGGCTTGACACATATAATTTGGTAATGCAGTTAAATATTATGGATTTCATCTTACCACCATTTTATTTCCAGAACTCCATTACTTGGTGTCAGATTTTGCTTTATTACTTGATTATATTCTTTCTATCATGAAGCTGGACTAATTATTTTTGAAATAATACCATTGAAAGGATAAAACCATAATCATAACCTATTCTTCCTTTTTTTCAAAGGTGGTATATTGCTCATGATTCGGACTATATGAAGTTGAGTGTTGTTTTTCCATTAGTTAATTCCCTTATATTCATTTGCCCATGTCTGAAATTCAGAACAAGAGCAATGAGGAATCACTGAAGTTGAAATCTAACTAAAGGGTAAAAGTATATGTTACGTTATGTTTTGAATTAACTTTGTATAATAGGGCATTGTGACATTTGTATAAAAGTTCAGAAAGAAATGCAGACTATGACTTCATTGAGAATTTATTTTTAAGACTCTAAGATAGTTCAGCAAAGAATTCAGACCTGGAATTCAAAGGGCAGAACAAGACCTATTAAGTAATTCAGTCTGTTCTACAAAGCCAAAGAGAAAGGGTATGAAGATGTAATCACTCATTTTCTGAAAGCTGAGATATAAGAATCAGCTGAAGGATGGCTAGGGTATTAGTTGCAAATAGAAAGATTCAGTGGCTGCCTGAAGTTGACAGCAATTGTCTGGCTTCTTTTATAAGCCAGGGGTTACTAAACAAGTTACGCTTACTTGCAGAAATTATAACTAACACCATTGAAACTGAAACCTGCAATGCAATTTATTTTTTGCATTAAGGTAATGTAACACAAAGAACTCTGTGGTACATTATTTTCTGTCATTAACTTCTGTCCATAAGTTGATTCAGACTGATCATTATGTTATCATTTGTGAACTGTAGAAAAGTCACAAGACAAAGAGAAGGAAAAACTTCCTGGAATTAATGGCTAACCAAAACTAGGTTTTATTTGTGCATATGAAAGCATATTGTCTTGCAAACATAGATTAATTTTATTATCCAGCAAACATAATTTCACAGATAAGGTACTAAAATAGAAAAATATCCTGGAATACAGGATCCAAAGTGAAGAAATTCATTACACAATTTTGGAAATCATTTTGAAAGATAAAAATTGAAAACAATGATTTATATGACCCCAATTTTTTAATTTTGAAGATAATAGACCTTGATGAGTATGGTCTTTCCTTCTATATAAATGTTAGCTCTTTTTTTATTATCAAACTATTGATAATAATATCTTACCATATTTTATATCTTACCATATAAAAATATTTATTTCATAACTTTCTAAAGAAGATTCTAATCTTCTTAATTTAGTGCATTCATTAACACTCATTTTTTAACCCTCTATGTGCCACCTGTGATGTCAAAATAAAAGTATTTAAGAAACAGATGAAAGACTAAAAAAATTACCTGGTCCTAACATCTGAACAATATGTTAACTTTTCGTATAGAAGAGTAACAACAATAGTGAACCATATAATTTACCTTCTGTTAGAAACATTAAAACAGTGTTTGATTGCTCTATCTCCTTCATTTTATTTTTTTATACATCAATAATTGTTAGTGTACATTAATTTCATAAATATATATTAACTTTTTTCCTTGGGTATAGGGTATAAATATTCAAATATATTGAAACATTTCTGAAGGCAAGAATTTGTATTATTCTTTTGATTTGTAATAGTAACTGATATTGCCAGAATTGAATCTAAATTTTTTCCCAAGTGAATTTCATTCTTTTTACATTTTTATAGAAAATTTATTTTCATTTTACATTTTCAGTAATTCAAAATACATTAATTTTTATTAGGCTTATCTTGCTTAGGATTAAGTTAAATTACCATATTTTTGCAATAAGAAGCACAGACTTCACCAGTATCTGATATAAGAAAACGAAACTCACCTAAGTATAGTGCATTTTACTACATATAATTTTGGGTCAAAAGAAGAAGCTGAAAAAAATTCTAATGTCATGTAGACTAAATCATAAGTAAAATATAGTTTGAGGCTTTTTGGAAAATATTCAATGGAGGATTGTTCCTACCTAGCACTATAAAAAAAAATAAATTACCACTATAAGTTGTACTTTAAAATATTGTGAGAAATTACAAAAATATTTTTTGCAATCTTGGGTTGTTGAAGGCTTTCTTAGCATGATGCTATATAGAAAAGAAATACTTCTAGTGGCAAAACATAAGTTTTTAAACTAGTAAAAAGTGAAATGCATATAATTTTTACCCTTGAATTCTAATTATTTTTTGCCTAGAAAAATAATCACACAAGTTGATAAGTGCATATCTATAAACATGCTAAATGAAGCGTTATTTGTAATAACAGAAAACAGAAAATAATTTATGTGATTATAATCTCTCAGATTATATTAATTTAATTATGGTCTGTCCACACAATGACTCACCGTAGTACATTCATATGGAAAGATACAGAAATTCATTAAATAAATAAAATATCCAGATTAATATAAATAGCATTATTCCATTTTGTGTCAATAAAAACATATGTACAGTCATTGAAAACATTTGAATAAAGTCTGCAAAACAAAGTAGCTGTATGTATTTCTAGTAAAAGAACAGATTTACCTTTATCTCTTTATAATTATTTGTGCATGAATAAATAATAGGTACCTGTGTAGGTACCTGCTTTAAGACTTCAGAAGCAAGTTGGCCACACAGGATTAGGAAAAATAATATGTATGCATATCTAAGTACTCAATTTATTTGTATAAACAAATTTATTTATATAAAGAACAAGCAACTTAATTCTAAAAATATTTTCAGTTCATTAGCTTACTGGTGATATATCCTAGCCATTAAGTTAAAAAATTAACTCATAATTACATTTAACATGGCTGTATAAAAAACAGTGTAAAGGTGTTTTAAAAAAATTCAACATAAAATTACATGTAATTCAACAATTTCACTGCTAGTTTTATACTGAAAATAATTTAAACAGAGATTTAAACAGATACTATATAGACACGTTCAAAGGAACATGTACAATAGCCAAAAGATGAAAACAACCCATAGGACCTTTAATAGGCTGATGAACAAAATATGATAAATACATATAATAGACCATTATTCAGCTTTAAAAATTAACAAAATACTGATATATGTCACAGCATAGATGATGCCTGAAAACAATATCAAGTGAAACAGTATAGACACAGACAAATATTGTATAATATCATTTATGTAAGATTTCTAGAATAGGCAAATTCAGAGAAACAAAGTCAAACAGTGGGTACAAGGGGTTGGGGAAGATGATAATGGGGGGTACTGCTGACTGAATACCGAGGTTTAGTGTGGGTTGATGAAAATATTCTGGAGATGGAGGTAGTGGTGGTTGCACGAACTATCAATGTACTGAATGCCTCCAAATTATACATGTAAAAATTGACATACTGGTAAATTTCATGCTATGTGTATTTTGCTACAATAAAAATTTAAAAATATTTTACTTTATTTTTTCTAAAACATAAAATGTATACTAAAATAGCAAGCAATTTAATGGCCAAAAGACATTATTCTATTTATTAGTTAAAATTAATTTAATTCTGATTCAGTTACAGAATCATGGGAAATTAACAATATAACTTTTTTTTTAATATGCTGGCTAGATTTATTGCTGGTTGGATGAATGATTCTCACAGTGTTTTACCTGAGGCAGTTATATGGACTATGCACCTTTAACATTTGTTTAGCCTATAATAAATGTTGTGCAAATCAATCTTCTTGATATGGAATTATGAACAGTAGAGCTTTTATTTTTAGGGAATTTCCTTGCCAGTTTGGCTGGAATCCAACTGAAAATTAGTTGTAAGTTAGTAATTCCTTAAAAACAAAAACAAAAATAAATACTAATCTTAATTCATATTTTAAATATTTCAATTCATATGAGAAAAGGATTTTTATTACTCCGTCTTCATTAATTTACAGTGAAAGAATTTTACTAAATATAAACACTCTTGATTTTAAATGACCTCTTGGTTTCAATGTAAAAGGCTTTCTTCTTTCATTACATTACCCTTTAATGAATGCCTAGTATATTGGAAATTAACCCTAAGGAACTATTTGATTTTTTTGTTTTTAAGTGTTTACTATATACCTTTGAAGTGTGGCTGTTTGATATTTATATTTACATTTGTGTTAAAATATTTACCATACTTAAATAAAAATATTTTGTGGCTTTTTGAGGCTGCCTTTATATTACTATTAAAACATCATACCTAGATAATTACTTCACTAATTATTGCCTACAAAAGTGAGGAGAGAACATTGTAATGGTCCACTTAGATGGATACAACGCTGGATGATCTGAACCAAATGGTGCAAATACTAAGATACACGTGTTATAATTAAACTGTAGAAAGGTTTCTGAGGACATACAAGAAATAATATCTTAAAATTTAACTTTTCTTACCACTATTACACCTGGATAGATGCGCAGACACCTTTACCAAAGTCTAACCTAATGCAGATTGTAAGCTAGGTCATAAAAGTATAAACAGAGATAGAAAGCAAATAATCATACACTAAAGGTCACAAAATTTGTGAAGTATTGTTTATTCTATTATAGAGTAATATTCACTTTTAGATTCTTATTAAATGAGGAAATAAAAATACATGTCTATCACTTATACAATATCATAGTTTATAAACTGAAGATGGGTCAAAGAGAAGGTATGTATTGACTGAGAATCCAGAGGAAGATACAGCCTAAGACTTACAAGTTTACTGTAGTTCCCAACTAAAACTCTCTAGTTTGAGGAGACTAGCCTAAGTTAAGTAAAAACTGTTGAACATAGAGAGCAAGGAAGCAATATTGGACCTAAAATAAAAAGATTTACAAGAAACAATAGGTGTTGGATGGATGTAGGAAAAAAGGTACACTCATACGTTGCTGGTGGGATGCAAATTGGTGCAGCCACTCTGGAAAGCAGTGTGGAGATTCCTTAGAAAACTTGGAATGAACCCACCATTTGACCCAGCTATCCCACTCCTTGGCCTATACCCAAAGGACTTAAAATCAGCAAACTACAGTGACACAGCCTCATCAATGTTTATAGCAGCACAATTCACAAAAGCTAGATTGTGGAACCAACCTAGATGTCCTTCAATAGATGAATGGATAAAGAAACTGTGGTATATATACACAATGAAATATTATTCAGCCATAAAGAAGAATAAAATTATGGCATTTGCAGGTAAATGGATGGAGTTGGAGAATATCACACTAAGTGAAATAAGTGAATCCCAAAAAAACAAAGACCCAATGATCTCTCTGATAAGTGGTTGATGACACATAACGGGGGCCTTTGGGGGGAGGTAAGGGAAGAATGGAAGGATGGTTGTGTAGACGGAAATGAGGGTGGGGAAAGGAAAGATAATGTAATGAGACAAACATCATTACCCTATGAACATATATGATTAAGCAAATGATATGACTCTACTTCATGTACAACCAGAGAAACGATAGTTGTATTCCATTTGTGAGCAATAAATCAAAATAAAAAAAGAAAATATATAAAACTCTAGACTATTAGTTGGTCCTATGAATGCTGGGACTTGATTACTTTGGTTCTGATTCATATTTCTTTTTGATCACCATTGGATCCCTTAACATACAGTCTGAGGTTTGGTATTTTATACACTTCAAGAATAATGAATGAATGAGTTATGAATACATGGATTATGAATAAATGAGTGATGTATGTATGAATGAATGAACATGTACTTTGGAAGTTGCATTTCCTTTTAAACACTCCTTGGATGATCTCCCATGAATTTCTGGTTCAGGGTTCTAGTCTGCAATCTTCTAAAGATGCAAATAAAATATTCAACACACACACATGCACACACACACACACACACACGCAAATTTTGTAAATACTGAAGGAGTATCAATAGGAGGCAAATCTCAGAACCATAATTTACAAATTGTAAATAATTAGCAGTAAACTACATAAGAATGAGCTCCTTAAAATTTGCATTGGTAAGACTACCCTAGCTTATCCTTTTCCAAAAAGTGCACAAAAAAAAAAAAAAAATCTATCTCCTTCCATGATGAGCAACTAAATATGCTGTTAAATTCATGCAAAAAGTGTTTCAGGAAAAATAATTAATGAGCTGAATCCTGCCTGATCCAAAATGTATGAAAGAAAGGCACCTATAAATCAATATTAAGTCAAAATGAGTTAAGAGATTTTAAGAAAGTTATAGAAACTAAAAGAGAATTGATGAATCAGAACAAGTAGAGCTCAAAAATAAGATAGATAAACAAAGGATGTGTAAAGGACAAGTATACAGCAATATGTAAGTAATAATATTTTATGAATAACTATATTAATTTAGAAGGAACACAAGAGGAAATAGCATAATGACTAACTGAAAATATGAAATGGAGCACAGAATAGGAATAAAAGACTTCAACTAACTAAATAAATCAATGTATTAAGAAAAACAATTTGGAAGAAAAAGTTTAGAATACATGTAAAGAAGCAAAATAATTAAAAATATGAATATACATACATACATTCATCTGTTCATGTATACCTTTTCATCTGTTTTGCTCTTTTTTTAAATTTTTTTGTTTGTTTAGTTTATTCCTGAAGGAGCAACAGTACTAATGGTAGTAGAAGTAATAATAGAATCATCATATTAATTTGACCCACTGTGTATGGGAAAATGGTCTTAGAATAGTCAAAGTCTAATTTTATTCTGTGTAAGAGCTGACTTTTATATATCTTCACAAAAGCAAAATCTGTATCTTCTAGAGGAAAAGAAATCCCTACATGACCTTTTCATAGAAAATCTTCATGGAGCAATGATCAAAAGTAGTTCAAAAGTAAAAATATGAACTAGGATTTTTATTTTGGCCAAACAGACTTTAAGAGTAAATCCCAGAAACCAATAGTTCAATTATGAATGTGTCAGATCCAATATATTGTTTTCTTGAATGCTTCTTAAGTAATCTCCAAGAGAATGAACATTAAACAATTAAATGGAGGGGTGGACCCTAGAACAAATTTAGCAAAATATTTGTTGGGATTGTTTATCTACATATAACTGGTGCTAATTTGGAGGGGTGAAAGTAACAGAATGAAATGTTTTAATAATATATGTATAAAAACAGTTTTAAAATAATTTTAAAATAAAAAAAAAAGAATGAAATCCTCATTGCCAGGTGGCTGGAAGCTAGTCAGTTGCAGAATACTAGTTGAGCATTTTTTCTTTCAGACTTATACTGGTCCCCAAATTTTATAGATTGACCTCCCTGGTAGGAAAACCCTGAGATGGAGATTTATTAGCACTATATTAGAGAGTAATATTAGCATCCTTCAGATTTATCCTGAGAAACAGGTGAGGGCTTTCAGCTGACATTACTAGCAACTGGAAAAGCAGTCCTTTGGTCCTGGAAGGGAATCTTGGTATTGAATCAGGTCTTAGAATATAGTGCACTATCAAGTCAGTACCACTGTTGTTGAGCTACATTAATTATTCTGGGGAACTGTGAAGTTCAGCACAAAATACATGTTTTGGAGTTATACTGCCTGAGAAGCAAGGTAGCAGTGTATTTCCAGAACAACTTCCATTAGTCATCAGCAGAGGGCTTTTCTGGAATGTGCTGAGGGGTGTGGGAAAGATAATCTCTCCTCCTTCAGCATCATGTGTATGAACAGAGTGAAATCCAGGTGTCAAAGAACACTCCCAAGCACATCTACCATATACACAATAGATTTGTAAAGTCTCAAAACTGGCAATATCTACAAATTACTGGGAGGAGAAGAAAATCCATTAAAAATGATAGACTATAGATCTTATATAATATTACTACAAGGAAAGAGATAACATGAAAAAATCTCTACATCATTAGTGACTGACATGCCGCTGAGCATAGATTAAAAGATGACTCATAATAGCATAGACATATCACAAATATATTTTGCTCATGTATATATATATGTACATATATATGTAGTTGGAACATATTATATATTTCATATTTCAGTGTATTTAATATTTTCAAATTTTGTAAAAATTCTAAAATCTATCATGCACACATATGTATGTATTCATGTGCATACTAATTTATTTGATTCTTTATCATGAATGCCCATAAGGATATCAATTATTCCAATTATAATTATATTTCAAGAGAATAGAGTCCATAACTGATCTATGAGAATCAGGGGAACACATTTGAAAGTATTCTTTAGAAAATTAACTGATATGAGAAAAAAATCAAATATGATTACAAATTTCTCCTTTGCACTTTGTTTATATTTCCTCCATTGTGAACTCCTGATTTATCTCAAGATAAGATGTGTGGTAGCTATTGAATTATTATAACAGTCAAACACAATTCTTTTTCTGAAATTTTCCATTTTTCTAGCCTTAGAATTTTAATCTTATTACAATTTTAATGTAATCTAAAATTTTTCAGTGATCCCCATTATCCATTATCCTCCATATTTTATGTCTGCTTTGGGGGAAATGATATATTGAAAGAAGCCTGCCATATGAACTGGTTGACCTGGAAGGAAAGGTGAATTCACTTTTGAAACCAAAGTTCTATTTTGTTTGAAGGAATAAAATTTTATCAATTATAAAGTCATAAAAGAAAGATGCCTTGTGTATCACATAAATTGGGGGATATTTTAGATAGTTTTATATTGCTACATAATAGAGTGACAAATATTTAGGTCTTGACAGGCTTAACAGGGGGCTTAACAGGGGGATTTTTTTTTTGGTGGGTTTGTTTTATTTTAGAAAATGTATTTCAAAGGAAGCAGACAAGAAGGAAGGAGCCTTGGGATTTCAGGTAGAAATGGTGAGTAATTCTACATGATGAGAAAGGCTTATAAATTTCTCAGAACAATGTTATATTGTATTAGATTCAAAATTGTTTCCCATTTGATGAGCCCTCTTTACACATAAAATTTTAATTAAAGTCTACTACACATTAACTTTATGTGCCAAGGGCAGGTAAGTGAGGCAGAGAGAATGGATTCAGAAGAAACTGTCAAACCAACTGTTCTTCAATATTACAGGTGACACTGCCTTGGGAAATAGGGATACTGGTGGAGGTATGTGATTTTTCTTGGTGTAGAACAAGAATTTGAGCAGTGTAGCTATTAAAGGTAAAGGTGCCAGGAAGGAGAAAAGCTTTATGATATTCAGGTGATATACTATCTGATTTCATACCTTCTATGAATTTTATAAAACATTTTGACACTTTATTGATTTGGGGTTTATTAGAGTGGCAAACAAACGAAACAAGAAAATCCTAATGGTTAACTATTTTCTCAGCGAAACAATAAAATTTGGGGTAAATGAGATACGTAGTTTTTCTTCTATGAGGTGGGTGGAATGAAGTAGGTGGATAATGTACACAAATGCATATTATAAGATATTTGTCTCAGTGTTCATGCACGTGCTTTAGAGACAAGTACATTACTCAAAGAGTTCAAAATATTTGTTTTTCCTTCTTGTTTCTGACTGCTGTTTATTGATATTCTCCATGTATAGTAAACCAGTCATCCTCTTTACAGCTGGAACAGTTGGCAAGTATCAAAGGAAAACTGTCAGTGACTGTTTTGTTCTAAAAAATGTGTGACAACTATTCTGTAATTCTCAAAATCTGCAACTGGTCTCCATTTCACTAGGTAATGCTTTCCTTTAAATTGTTTTCTCTCACATTTCAGCCATGATGTTTGCTACTGACAGACAGGTAGAGGCATCCCTGAAATCAAAAGTGTTGTCAACCCCTCATGTGGTACTACGTCCTACAACTTCCTTAGCTAATTATTTCTTCCCCTTACTATATTTTTCTCTTAAAATGTTCGTTATTTGTATATTTCAGGTAATTGTATTTTATTTAATAATTCATAGTGGGTCAAGTCTTCACCATTTATGCATTGAAAAGGATCTAAATAACTACTTTCAGTTCATTCAGGTTTTTACTCATGGTTTTGTATTAATCAATTACTCACCAATCATTCCTCCCTAAACAATTGTATGTGTTAAATATTATTTTAAAGTAGTTATACATATATGTACATACACATATATGTATAGATAAACTTTTTTTCAGAAGAATCCTTTTTTTTGATAAAATATACAGATATTGATTAAAATATACATAGACTATTTTTATGAGCCAATTAAATTTATGTGACACGCAACAGTACTACAGGGATTCCCTCTTGTCCTCTTGTGCTTCATACAATTTCCCTGTAGAGATGTAATACCTGACAAAATTTGTTTTTATAATTAAGATTTAAGTGCTCACTCCTGCAACTCTTGGCATATAAAGCCACTAAGCTCGGTCACTGATTACTGTTCTAGAGTGACATTTTCTTACTCAGTTTTGTGTGTCTTCACACAGAACTTTGGTTGGTTTAGAATCATTAAAACTCTCAGGCTGAGGTTGAGTTTTATTATCAAAGTGAATAACGTGGTATCAGGAGCAAGAGGCACAAAGCAACTGGTCATGATTGAATTGGCAGTGTTGAAACTTGACACTCTTTAATTTTGTATATAAAATATATTAAAAATTTTAAAACCATTTTCAATGTCCTATCAGTTTTACATAATATGATTAACATAATTTTCTTATCTTTCCATTTCAATTGCATTCGTACATATATCTGTTAATGTAATATCATTACTTGCTACAAGCAAAGCACCTTAAGAAGCATGTTCACTAAAGCAGGAGACAAGACATGAAAGCTTTATTACTTATTGCTTTATATGATGTAGAAGAAAAAATAAATAAGGAAGTACTCATATAATTATTTAATTAGAAATATATTTGGTGTTAATAGGGGTCAGTGAATACTGCCTGAAAATGTAATAATTACCAGAATCTTGGAGGAAATTAGGACACATGAAGGAGTTAAAGGGTTATGGAAGGTAGAAATTCCCAAGGTCTTTGTGAGTTGAACTACGGAGGAACTTAAAAAAAAAAAAAAAAAAAAAAGCAAGATATAAAGGAGTCAAAATATTCACTTCTCCTTTCAATTTTTTTTATTCCATATGAAACTCTGAAATTAAATGTCTCAGTATTTAGAATTTTTATCAAAATAGTGGATTTGACCCTTTTAAACTTTTGAAAAATATCCTCTATTTAAGGAAATTGTTTTTTCCTGAAATCTGCCTGATATTAACAGATCATCTTAATTTATTTTATATTTGGATTACTGTTAGCATAATATGTATTTTCCCATCTTTTATTTTAACTACATTATTTATCTATATTTAAATTGACTATCAGTATGTCATTTGGTCAACTTCTGCTCGTTAATTTTGATAACAATCTCTCCCTTTATCTGAGAAATTTAGACCATTTACAATTGCAATGTAATTAAAATGACTAAATTTCAGTCTACTCTTTGTCTACTTGTGTTTTCTTTCCCCAAATTTATCCTCGTAGTGATTTACTCTTTTTAAAGTTTACAAAAATAACAGCTGTCAATACAATACAAATGTAAATTGTACATGCAAACAAGAGGTTCACCATAGGCCATTTGTTCTAGAATAAACATGATGTACATGTTCAGGTACTTGTCTGAAACAATCATCACCAGACAGTATTACATATCTTAAATATCAGGTTTTATCATAACAGGAACATTATCCAAAGACATAGATATTCAAATGTTATCAAATTTAAATTGATAAAATGAGAATTATCATTTTAATTTAGGTCTTTCAGCTCTCTTTGAAGAAAATCTCTACAATGTGGAGAGACTATTTAGTGGATCTATAGATTACTGACCACACATAAATCAATTAAAAGGGAAATAGAAAACTGTGGAAATTAAAGTCAATAGATTGAAATAATGAAGAAAATTGACAAATTTTATTTAGACTAATGAATTAAAATGGGGAAAGGATACAATATAATCCAATAGGGACTGAAGAAAAGTACATCACTATCAACCCTAGGGTAGTTAAAAACTTAAAAGATGATTGCGTATCAACAATTAACTGTGGAGATGAGTGACAAAATTCTAGAAAAGAACAAATTACCAAAACTGGCTGAAGAAAAGTAGGAAAATTTGAATATATCTACAACTAGGAAAGTTATTGAATACAATTCCCATGCTCAGCAGACTTCACTGGTGAATTGTATCAAATATTTAAGAAAGAGATAATGCCAATTATTTAAAAAAAGAAATACTTTCAGAAAATATATGGACAAAGAATATTTAGCAACTTAATTCTGAAACCAGAATTATCCTGATGTCAAAGTTAGACAAAGATATCATAATAAAAATAATAAAGCTAGAGAATAATATTCTTCATTAATGCTAACACAAAAATACCTAAGTATTACTAAATTCCAAAAAACACAAATATACTAAAGAATGTAAATTTGTTTTACCTTCTAAACATCAATTAATGTAAAAAGTCAGACAACTGGACTGCAGGAAGTGGGTTACACTGATCTCCCAATGAACGTATCACAAAAAGTTTACTTAGCCCAAATTCACATTTGCAACAAAAAATCCTAGATAAGCTAGAAACAGACAGGAACTTTGTCATGCTGATAAATGATATGTGAGATAAATGTACTTTAAATAATACTTAAAAATTGAAATATACTCCAAAGATCAGGAAGAATGGCAATGATGTCTGCTTTTTTTAGTGGTGCCAGGATACATGATTAGTACACAAAGATAATTCTCTTTCTCTATCAAAATGAAGACAAAACAAACTACAGATTGAGAGTAAACATTTACAAGTCATATATCCAATAATTAATTTGTATCGAGATAAATTCTTACACCATTCTAATCTTATGCTAATACCACAATTTCTTGATTACTGTAAGTTTATAATGAGCTTTAATTTGGTATTATAACTTTTCTAACTTTACCTTTATTTTAAAAAGATGTACTGACTATTCTTAGTCCTCCACACTTCCATACCAATTTTAGTAACATCTTGTCAAATTCTTCAGGATTTCCACTAGCATTGTAATAAGTATTGTACTGAATTTGTAAATCAATTCGAGAGAGGATTGTCATCTTAATAACACAAAACTCTCCAATCAATGAATATGGTATATTTCTCTATTTCTGTAGATATTCTTTACTTTATCTTGGTGATATTTGCTGTTTTCAAAGTACATTTTAGAACTTTTTTGTTAAATTCATTGCCATTTATTTTTGTTGTTTTTAAGGGCTTCGCAGATTAAATGTTTTCTTGATTTTATGTTCATATTAATTGCAAAGTCGTAGCATTTCACCCACAGATAGATAAAACACATGAAACATACTCAATATCACTAGTCATTGGGGAAATGCAGATTTAAACCACAGTGAAATATCATTATATACATAATAGGATGACTACAATCAAGAAGACTGATGGTACCAGGTGTTGGCAAAAACTTGGAGAAACACATGGGAATATAAACAAGTATAGCCACTTTGTAAAATAGTTTGGCCTTTTCTGAAAAAGTTAAATATATTTTATAATAACAAGCAATCCAAGACTTCATCTTCTAGGTATCTGTCCAAGAGAAAAGAAAACATTTGTCCACACAAATTCTTGAACATGAATACTTATCGCAGCATTATTCATAAAACCAAAACCTGGAAACAATCTACATGTCCATCAACTGGTAAATGGATAAACACAATGTGGTACATAATTATAAATGCTAAAACATGGATGAACCCCAAAGATATTTTAAGTAAAATAGCTTGACACAAAAGCCTGATAATGAATAATTTCATTTATATGAAAATTGTAGAGGAGGCAAATTTCTGGAAAATGAAAGCACATTGTTTGCCTAAGACTGGGAGTTGGCAGGGTGATTGCCTGCAAATGGGGGAGGGAACATTTTAGTGTGATGAAAGTGATCTAAAATTAGATTGCAGTGATGGTTGTGTAATTGTATAAATTTACTAGAGACCATTAAAATATGCATTTAGAATTGGAGAATTTTATGGTCTGTAAAAGCTGTTCAAAACATATTTGTTTTTAACTATTTAAACATGATTTATAATATTTCTTTGAAGATACTAATTGTCTTTTTGGTAGTGCTGTAACAGAATACCTGCAGTTAGGTCATTTATAACTAACAGAATTGATTTCTCACAGTTCTTGAGGCTGCAAAGTCCAGGGTCAAAGCACTGGTATCTGACAAGTGCCTTCCTACACCTTCTGTAGCAGGAAACAGGACAAAACCTGTGTCCTCATGTGGCAGAAGAGCAGCAGAGAGACAACCCACTCCTGCAGACCCTATTTAGAGAGCACTAGGTCTTTTATGAGGAGGGACTCTCATGACCTAAACACTCCATTAGCCCCACATTCAAATACTGCTGCTTTGGAAATTATGTTTCCAACACAAGAAGTTTGGGCAACACGCTCAGAACACAGCACTCCTAAGAGATACTTTGAAGCTTTGCTGAATGTTACCCTCTGCAGGTTAAAATACATGCAAGGGGAGGATCACCAGCAAGAAAGCCACCAATTTACAAATTTAAATGGGACAGTTCAGCTTCTCAAGTTGAGTTCTTTCTCATGGTCACCTCTCTCACTTCTGGCTGCTTTTTGCCTTGGGACACAGGCATTGTTTGAGGATCAGTCTGGGATTTGGGCACTTTGTATTCAAAATTTTTAAAACATCCTATTCTATTAGCAGGGCTATGTTCCAGGACTTTCTCACTATTTTTGTTTTTTTGGCAGTTCTGCTGTTTCAAAATTCTATCCTATGCCAAAGATTGTGTTCTTTTTTTCCCTGCAAGATCAGATAAAATGAGAAATACCTTTAGAGAGAGAGAGAGACACACACACCAAAAAAAAAAAAAAAAAAAAAAAAAAAATTGAAAAATTGAAGATTTTTATCTATTAATGGTCACATTCATTGAAGACAAAATATTTCTGTCCACTCAAATACTTTCTGGTAATTAAAAAAATTTGTATTACCATGGGATTGCATTTTATTTAATTCTAAATTGATATAGCCTATTCAAGACATTCTATTTGAAAGCAATTAAATTGTTTCCATTCCATACCACCAAAACTCTGAACACTAAAACCCAAAAAAAAAAAAAAAAATCCTAGGACTGAGAGACATGTCTTTTTGCTTGAAAGAGAATATAATGGGAAACACAATGTTCCTAGGTCAAGAATGTTTAGGAAATACAGGAAAAGTTTTAAAATCTTCACTCCTTGGTAGTGAGGGAGTCTAGAACATTCTGATATCTCATCTGTTCATATATATTATATTCATTATTAGGAAAAATTGAAATTTTGTATTAATTTTGGTAGTTTACTTACAAGCAATAAGAATACGAATCTAGTTAACCTAAGCAAAAATGGATTTATTAGAAAGAATTTAAGATGGAAAGGCAGGCTTAAGCAGGCTTGAATATGATCAGGATACAGAAGATCTCCAAGGGATACAAAGGAAAAGAAAAGGTAAGGGACAGTGTAGCCAGTCAAGATGCAGCCCTGTGTGAAGGAACCATGTATCTCTTGACTTTCCCTGTTTTAAGATTAAGTATAAAGGACCTACCAGGCCCAGCTCAGGTCATGTGCTCACCCTGGTTTTACTGGGAATTGACAGGGCAGGCTGCACATAGACTGCTTTCAATACTCACAGATGTAACTGTGTTTAATTTTCCCCAAAGTGGGAGGTAGTCAAAGGACAGTTGTGATTATATAAGGCAATGAACAGGGCCACAAGCCCATGTTCTCTAAGTGATGTGTTACCATCCATCATTACCATCAAGTTATGAGCCCTATATTATTCAACTTTCCAATCCCAATGTACGAAAGAGTGCCACACACACAATAAGTAAATATTTATTAACTGATTGATTTATCATCCCATTAATCAGAAACCTCTAAAATTGAATGGGTAATTTTTATTCATAAATTTTAAAACTGATAGAATAATTTATGATATTCTTGCTTACATTTTTATTTTAATATGATTAAACAACCTAAATGATGAGTATATTCTGTCGTTTTAGACTTTCCTTACTTAATATTTAAAGTTTTAGCAATTAAGAAGAAAAATAACATTATAAATTGACTGGAAAAGCAGAAAATGAACTCAGGCATGTCTGAAGCAGATGGTAAAAACAAACTCATCATTGTTACCACTTTATTATTTCTCATCAAATTCATTATTGATTCTAACAGTTGTATTTGTATCATGTTTCCCAAGATGAAGGGAAAATGCTTTATATATTACTCAAGTGGAGAGGGAAATGCTTTTGATGATCTTTACACATAAAGAATGGAATTTGATTATATATAGTTAGAGACACTTGCTAGTCACATAATATATCTAGAGACACACAGTGAATGCCAATTCTTAAACAGGAAGGAGCAAAATCATAGGGTAATACAGTGAAAGGCAAAATACAGATCTAGATAAATTCATTTGCCTCCCCAAATAAGTAGCAAATGTCTAGAAAAGTCCGAACAGTGCCAATGCTTTTACTGGATTCATAGCAACATCAGTGAGTTTGCATCTTGCTTTATTGAAGTCTTTCCTCACTAACAGATTAGCAAGAGATTTTTCAATATTTTAATCTCTTAAGAAAGCTAGTATTAGGCTGGTGTTTGGGTTCAGGCACAGAAAAATTGCCTAGCCTGTGCAAGGTCCTGGATTTAACTAAAAGAAAAGGAAAAGTACATGAGGTAATGTGAAAACTAATTTGCTCAATTTAGACATTGCACCACCTGTACATGTTTCAACATAACATGTTATATGAGATAAGTGTATGCAATTTTTATTTGTCAATTGAAAAGAGTGACCACACCAAATGCTGTTGAGGATATGGAACTAGAACACTCATATGCTTCTTTCAGGAATGTAAAATGGTACAACAACCTTCAAAACCAGTTAGTTTTTTTAAAGGCAAAGCATGCATCCACATATTATCAAGTCATTCCACTTTTAGGTTTTCATCCATTAGAAATAAAAACACATGTCCACACAAAAGCTTGTATTTGGACACTCATAGTGGCTTACTTTATAATAAACAGCTTTATAAGTGAAAACAATTCAAATATCCATTTTATAAAATGAATGTATAAACAAATTGAGATCTACCTATTCAATGTACTACTACTCCATAATTAAAAAATAATAACCAATTGATACATGCTTTATAGATGATTATCCAAATAATTAGAGTAAAAAATGCTGTACGATTCCATTTCTATGAACTTCTAGAAAGCACAAACAAATCTGTAGTGAGAATAGGTCAGTGGTTGCTTGGGATTGGGAACAGGAAGGAACAGGAAGAAGAATTACAAAGGAGCATGAGAAAAAGTATGGGTGTAGTCAATATTTTTCTTATCTTGGTTGTAGCAATGGTTTTACAGTATATCTGTATCCATTTTGATGTAGATATATGAATAAAAGCTTATCAAAATGTTTGCTTTAAATACATGGTATTTACTGTATACCAATTATACCTCAATAAAGCTGTTGACATTTCATAATTTCAAAAAGTAAGTTGACTTAATGTAAGATAGTTTCATAGCAATAGAATCAGATACAAAATCCCCCCTCTTAATTCCTGGCCAAAAGAAATTTTGGAGGTGAAATTTTAACTTATTTTTCATGGAACAGTTATACCAAAGACTATATCACTTGCCTATTAGCTCACAAAATAGACATTTAAAACATCGACATTTAATATTTTAACAATCCTGTAATCAAAGTTATTAGGTACATACCAGATAAATAGTTTAATTCAATGTATAAATGAATGGTCTCTCTAAATAGAAAGGAGAAAATGTAAGTAATAAAAGAGAAAGGACAAGTATAAGGGGAATATCCAGAATATGTCCAGAGGAAATGATAAAAACTGTGATGAACAAATATATCCTAACAATGGAGTTACCAAATTTTTAGTGTTCATCTGTGAATTATTTACTTTCCTGGGACTGAAACCTATCTTTTCTCTCTTCTATGAGTATCTAATATTTATAGTGTACTCCTGTATTATTTGTATGATATTTCTTTTGGGGGAAATTTAAAGAAGGAAATTCATTTCCATGGATCTGCATGGTACAGACTGGAGACAGAAGTAATTGACATAATGTAATTTTCTGAAAATTTGCAGAAATGTTAAGGCCAGCTTTGAACCTTTTAAAAGTTATCTTTGTTCCTTTAGAGGTCATCTGAAGTATTGT
This sequence comes from Sciurus vulgaris, assembly GCF_902686455.1. NCBI lineage: Eukaryota > Metazoa > Chordata > Mammalia > Rodentia > Sciuridae > Sciurus > Sciurus vulgaris. The sequence continues at coordinate 121,003,851 of NC_136464.1, forward strand.
ATAATTATACAATCCATTGAGGTTTTTTAATGATAATTAAATGTAATAAATTGGATGCATATGAGGATAAATAAACTTTACTCTCTGAAGAAATAGGTTTATTTTGCATCAGTATTTATTATTTTGTAGGACATTCATCAGTTAAAACATATGATATGATTTTTTATGAAGAGTTTACATATTTCTCATTAGAGAAATTGATCTCTTGGCAGGTAATGCATCACATTGGTGACTCTACATAGGTGACAGAATATTTTCTGTCTTGGCTTCCATAGCATAGAGCCAATGATTCTGAATTCAATGTAACTTGATGGGAAGCTTAAAAAAAAAAAAAAAAAGGAAGCATGCTAGCATATGAAACAATGCCATTTTGTTACTGCATGGTTTAGTTTGAATGTGTCACCCAAAAGCTCACATGAGAGACAATGCAAGGAGGTTCAGAGAAGAAATGATTGAGTTGTGAGTCTTAATCCAGTCAGTGGTTTAATCCTCTGATAGGGATTAACTGAGTGGTAACCAGAGCATTAGGGTATGGCTGGAGAGGTGGGAACTGGGGTGTGGTTTTGGGTATATATTTGTATCTGTTGAGTGGTGACTCTTTCTCCCTCTCAGCTTTCTGATAATTCGAGCTGCTTCCCTCTATCACCATCCTCTACCATGATGTTCTGCCTCACCTCAAGCCTGACGAATGGAACTGGTCTTCTAGGGACCAAGACGTCTGAAACTGTGAGACCTCCAATAAACTTTTCCTCCTTTAAATTGTTCTAGTCAGATCATTCATAGCAGTGAACTAGTTGACTAAAACACTGCAATAAGTTTATTTTCATAAAATTTGAATTTTAAAACTACACTCAAGCAACTAAAGATGATAGTAAAATGAATTTCAAATTCCTGTCTAAAATATTGCTGATTATATTATGCAGCTCAAATATCATAGATAATATAAATAAAAAGCGTGTAATACTGTATTACACAAAATATATTATAATAAATAATACAATAGTTAAAATCACATCATAAGATTATGCTTGAAATGAGTTTTCAGATAAAAATATCCTTATCCCTTTATGTGCCATAGATATTGCATCCAGAGATTTTTCTTTCAATGTAAATCTGTGCTGGTTTTTCCTTTTTCTTTATAGTAATCTTCATTGCTCTTAGGATAAAAATAAAAAATTTTATCTCTTTTATAAAGTTTTATTTGATCTGGTTTTGTGCTAATTATTCTTTCCTTTCTTCTTGACTGATAAGACACACTGACTTTATTTCGGTCATTCTGTGCTCTATCCCATGGGTGCAGAGGGTTGATTATCTTTTCTCACTTTGTCTGATTGCCTCTTACTGGTCTATTAGATGTTATCTGAAATATCATCCTTAAGGAAACTTCTGGTTATAGACATAATCACATCACCCTTATACATATTCTTATGGTTTTCTCCAAGTTCTTATCAAAGTTAATATATAAATAGTTGTTTGATTAATATGTATTTCCGACAGTCTTCTCCACCAAGACATCATTACTGATGTGCTCTCTATGTCTAACATCCATTCCAGGACTCTTCCTAAATATATTTTGTCATATCTGGCTTAAATTAAAGACTCCTGTATTTGCAATCTTACAGAAATAGTATCTATAATGTGATGGACTAATAAAAATGAATAGTAAAAATCCATTTAGCAAGTAAGAACTAAGTGGTTTTAAGGTTTAAGATTATTGCTTCTTGGTACCTCTGGAGCAAACTTCCATATTATTCAAAGATGAATACACTGAGCTTAAGAGAGATTAAATAATTTCTAAATAAACTGTATTTATGCAAATTTTATTTTAACTATACCTTGATACCTCTTATTAATGAATATTTCACATGAAACTGACAAATGTCTTACTAGTTGAAAAATAGCAAAGTGATACAGCATGACTGTAAAACAGGATAGAAAAGGCAATCTATCACATGTCTAGTTATGCTGGGAGGCTCACCAGATAAGACCATCCACCATGCAGGGTGAGATAGTAGGTCATACATATGTTGGATTCCCTTTAGAGCCCTCCTAAGGTCTCAGATGATGTGAATAATCAACTGTTTAAAATAGGGGTGAGGATGCCTTTGAGATGACTTGAGATACATCTGCTGTCTAATTGCAACTGCATGAGAAATTCTGAACAAGAACTACCTTCCCATATCCACTCAAGCCTTAGAACCCCATTCCATAGTAATAATTATAATAATAGTAATAGTAAAAGTAATTATCATTGTTTAATTTCACTTGACTCTCAGATATTAACAGCAGCTTAGTCAACATAAAAAAAAAGCCACTGAAATCATACACCTTGCACTACGAATTACTCAAACTGAAGAAAATTAGATAAATAAAAGAATATCAATCATCTGTGGGACAATATTAAATGTGATAACTGAAGTATAATTGAAGTATAAAAGAATTAAGAAAGAAGAAATATTTAAATAGTGGCCTAACAGCCACTTTTATGCTTAAAAATTCTAAATTTATACATCTGAAAGTTCAACAAACTTGCAGCAGAATGATTAATTAATTATCTAATTAATTAAAAATAATCCAACAACATGGCAAATTTCTGATAACTCAATGAAAAAAAGCAAATTTTAAAAAAGCCAGAGTAAAAGAAATCATATACAGAGAAAAAATAAAAAGAATTACAGCAGATATCTTATCAGAAATTATATGTACGTTCAAGTATGTTCTTCATAGTAGTGAAAAAAAAAAACCCAAAGCCTTATCAATGTAAAATTAAATGCTTTCTGAAAATATCTTACAAAACAAAGATGAATAGAACCCCTTTCAAACAAGTGATAGCTGAGAGTATTAGCCACTAGCAGAACTACACTACAAAAAAATTTAAAATCTGTTTTTCATGATGGAAGATGGAAATTGGAATATATGACAGAAATAAGAAGTCCAGGAACGAGAAATGTGTGAAAAAACAGAAAATACTTTTGTCCTCATTTAAAAATCTCCTTTACAGATAACTGGCTGCTTAAAGGAATAGCATGTTGTACTTATCATGACATAGAAAGATTTGTGACAATAAAAGCACAAAGAATAGCATATAGGTAAAAATGCAAGGGCACTGAAGTGCTCAGAAAGTGGATCATTTGATGTGATGTGAGGGTAGACTGTGACAAATTAAAGATACACTCATGAGCCATACAGTACCCAGTAAAAACATAAAACGAGGCAAAAAATTCAAATTACAAGATAACGCGTTGTCATAAAAATAATTAATTAGTCATCAGTGATTTAGAAAAATACAGAAAAGAAAACAACATAAAGAACATAGCACAAATAAAGCAAAGAGTAAGTAGTGTTTTGAAATGAAATTCCTGTAAAAGTACATGTGATAAATAATTCAATTAAAAGGTCTAGAGGTCATATTGTTTAGATACATAAGTACTAACTCTATGCTATTTATAAGAAACACTTAGAATACAGAGAGACATGTTTGAAGATAGAAAACTACCTGCAAATGGCTGTTCAAAATGTGTCTGTATTAATGTAAGTCAAAGTAGACTATTGTTAAGAAATATCCAGGATGAAGTGCCATAATTCAATAAGGGAGTCAATTCATTAAGAGAACACAATTTTAAATATAAACACAATTATAAATATATATTTACCTAATAACAAAACATTCACATTCATAAAGTTTGAAATACTTGAAGCAAAAGTAACAGAGCTTAAAAGAAGTCATGCTGCCACCAGAGTTCCAGATTTTAGCCCTCTTAGAGCACAAAGGCAGAAAATCCTTAAGAGTATGCAAGGCCTGAACAGCATTGTCAAACACATTTACACAGAAAGAGGAGCAGGGCAAAGGCAGAGATAGAGAAAGCAGGGAGATACATACCATTTAATAACCTATTGAAAAATCATTGAAAAAAATATTGAAAAATTATTTAAGAATATTATAATTTTATACCAATACATCAGACTACTTTCATTATAACTTGAAAGAAAAACTACCAAAGTTTACTAATGAAGAAGCCAATGATCTAACTAGCTTTCTATTTTTTTTAAATTTATTTTTATTGTAAACAGATGGGATACATCTTGTTTCTCTGTTTGTACGTGAAGTAGCCTTCCATTTAGATGATAATGTGGACTTCAAATTTTGCCACAATATAAATTTTTTCTAAGGCTTGGTCCTGTGCATTCACTATGAGTGGGAAATAACTAACTTATTTGTAGTGAAATGCTTTCAACATAAACATATACTGCTATGTAAAGCTGTCTATGCAGTTTCTTTTGAAGTAAGATATACAAATGAAAAAACAAGACTACCTTTCATAAAATAATTCTTGATTCATAAAATAGTTTCTTTACCATTCTGACATTTAGTGTAGTGAAGATTAAAAATAAATGCTAGTTTGATGAAATGTTTCCTCAAATTAGGGAATATAATGTGATCTTTAAATTTCAAGCTGTAAATTCACATTTCATTTCACATAATGTTGTTAAGTTGTATGTTTTAAATGGTACAGGTCTAATTAGTACATAAGGCAGATGGTCATTTGGCACCATACCAAAGTTATAATTTAAATAAACACTAAAAATCCTAGTTTGCTCCTGTCTTGTTTTCTGTGGCATATGCTTTCTTTCTTGATGGAAGATCAGAATATGTGATACAGTGAATGATAAACAGGACATATGGCACATATCTGTCTACTTTTAATGAAGTCTAAGTTTAATAAATTGTGTTTAAATATTTTAATTATTCCTAAACTAAGCAATATATTCTAGTCCTCAATTCTTTTGTTACTTGATTATTTTGTAATTTTGAAGTTGTTTTAGTAGTAAACATTCTCTTCAATTAATTTTTGGTAAATATTCTCCACACATTCTGAGATGATGAAATATATTGTTTAGTCCTGAGGACATTACGGTCAAATAACTCAGGTTCCCAGTTGGGAACAGCCAATCATTAGTTGCTTGACTATTGTTGTTTTGTAAAATGCCTGTTTATAATATCTCCTGGTAATATGTTGGTGATTAAATAAAATAATGTGTGGTAAGAATTTAACAGAGTATATTTTTAATAATATTTGTTTTTATATTTAACTGACTATTACAGTCAATAATTCATTCACATAAAGATGTTGGCTGTTTTCAAAAAATTTTTTAAAATTTAACATTTTGCTTTTTGACACAATTGTATGTAATTTTTATTTACATGTTATTTTGAAATACATAAATTATGGAGAGGATAAGTTGATCTAATTAACATATATTTTACAGACTTATTTTTCATGATGAGAGTGCTTAAAATTGTCTTATCAATTCTCAAGAATACAATGCATTGTCATTGACTATAGTCACCATATTGCATAATAGATCTCTTGAAATTATCTATCTGAAATTTTGCTACCTTTGTGAACATCTCCCCAAACCCCATTCCTACCTGGAGCCCATGGTAATCACCATTCTATTCTCTTCAGTAGTTGTTTTAAATACATACTCTATCATTCATAGCTACAGAACTTTTTTTTTTTATTATTATTTCAGTATTCTGTTGGAATTTTATCTAATTGGACAGCTGTCGTATCTTTAGCTTGTCAAAAGAGCAAATAGTCCCTAACAAGCAGTGACTTCTGCAGTCTCTTGGTGAGATTACCAAACTTTCATACATTCCTCTTTGTAAAAGACAATATGGCCAAATGCTTTTAGGTACTTCATTACATACATTGACAGCATTAACAAAATCAGCATGGTGACAGTCACTAGTGTCAACAGGGGATTACACTGAATTAGAGCAAGAAGATAACTGGTGCTGTGAGTAGTGGGTTAGTCTGTTACTGCAGAGTCAATTCTAGACTATGATGAGGTGCTCGTATAGCTTGAAACTCTACCTATGAATCAAACTGAAATTCCCTTTCCTCACTAGCACCACAAAGGTGCAAAAGAAAGTCTTTTGGCTTTGTCCTCTTCAAAAGAGGGTTTCCCATCAAAGAAAGAGAATTATTTCCATGGTAGCTCCTAGCAAGATTGTCTATCTTGACACGTTACTATCAGAATCAGAGGGCATCCATCAAGTTTTGATTGACACTGTAGTTGAACTTGCCAAATGCCCTATCTGGAGGCATAGGTGGTCACTGCCAGGCCATCTCAGACCATTCACCTACATGTGTATAACTACTCTTTTCTGCTTGTATTAATTAGAAAATACATTAACACAATTATATTTGGTCACAATCTTGTCTGTGTTCCAGGTTATTTTATCTATGCTGTCACTGCCACCACCACCACAACTATCACCATTGTCACAAATAACACAGCTTCACTGCCTTCCAGATAGGTGTATCTACGTAGTCATCGTAGCAGACCCGAATGGTTGATTTAAGAGTCCTAGTGTATAGATGAGGACACTGACACGAGAGACATTCAGTAAGTCTTGAAGTCTCAATGTTGTTACGCAATCTTTTCAGAAAAAACATTATCTGTGTGTCAAGACTTTTATGAAGTGTTAGCCCTTCATCCAGATCAACTGAGTTCAGTTCACATTGTACTGTAATTAACCAGCCATTTAGACTAGCTAATGAGAGTGTAAATCACTGTTATTTTATCTCTGTGTCTTAGAAAAACCAAGTATACAGAGGTCAGCCTTTCAGTCCACTCTAAATCTAGGTATACTATGTAGCTGCTGTTCCCCATCTTATTCAAGACTAGCAGAAACCTTACAATTAACCTTCATTATTTTGTATCTTTTAATATTGCTTTTTATGAGCTGAACTTAGCCTTTATATTATTGGCTTATTTTGAAAAAATCTTGTTAAAAGGACTCTGAAAATTATTGCTGTAATTGTGAATGATATTTGAGACCACTGTGATCTATGTTATTTTATCATTTTTATATAAATACAAAGTATTCTATATCCCACTGCAGCCATACTTGCGCTTTTTTGGGAAGTCAACTGGTTTCTCTGATAATTGTGAATAATTTAATTTGGACTTCCAGAAGCTCTTTGAGGAAATCTCTCTTGGGCATTGCTAGTTGGTGGCTTAGTATTTTTCTTAAAAGTTATTCTTTTCATGGATAAATGCGTTGTCCTAGGCAGGAAGCAAAATTCATATAGGTTACTTTTTCTCCAGATATTTCAAACTTTTAGAATGTGCAATTTAACATCAAAAATATGTAATATGTCTTGAAAATAAAAGTATACCTGACCAGACAAAATTTTTTCTCAATGCAACATCCAGTATTTGTCAAACTGATTTCATTAACCATGTTCATTAATCTAATTGCTAAAACAAAGATAGCCTAGGTTATGACCACATGTGAGGAAATGTATGAAACTACAAAGTATTCCTCACTTTCTATTTTCATTGTTCTTTGCTCTGAATTTCTCGAATAATTATTTTCGCCTTCTACTTAATTTCATTTTATTTATGTATCTAAATATCTGAATTCATTTTTCAGTAAAAAAAATAATTGATAATAAATGTCAAATTATAACCTTGTTCTTCTAATCTTCTAATTATAGAGTTATTTCTATTACTACCTTTTATACCCAGAAGTCATGATAGAACAATCATGGTATAAAAACCTTTTTTTTTTTTTCTTAGGTAGAGTTTTATTATATCAAATATTGTGGAACTTGTGTTGCATTTCGACTTTACATAAACTGTACCATTGAGGCTAGGTGAAGAAAAAAGTGTTTTTCTCTAAATTATTTTATATTGTAATAAGATTCTGAAGCAAGTGTGCATTATTAGGGCAATTGAATTGTCTTAAACATTTTCAACTCATACCACAAGTTCACAAAATCAGCCTCAGGCACTGAAAAACTTAAAAGCCAGTCTGATGGTGTTTCTTACAAATATTCTTTGAATTTTATGACTTGTCTCCCACATGAGGCGTAATAGTTTCAATGTTCTAATTAGTACTTGTGTATATTGCTATTACTTTGTCTCTTTAATCACATTATTAAGACTGTTATGGAGATTCCTTATAGAATCACACTTTATAATAGTGTTTCTAATTTGAATATGTCCTTTTTTATGTTGTCTGATTCTGAAACATCATAAACTCTTTTTATGGGTCCTTTGATAGTACTCACTTTCCTTCTTTATGCTTGATTAGAACATACAGTACTAAGTAATAAAGAAATTTCCTGAAGCTTTAGAGTTTTAGCATCAGGAAAAAAAAAATTTAACTTCCTTTCCCTCATGTTTTAATGCTGGGACAAGTAAAGGCATTTTAAACTGGCACTATTTTTGAATGTATACAAGGAACTCAATTGAACTGATATTTTAACTATTTTAAAAAAAAAATCAAACCTGATTATAATGAGCAATGATAGTCTTTAAGACTCTCCTCTGTAAATACTAACTTTTTATAAGCCAACATGAATTAATGTATAAAGAAATCCTTTATTGTTTTATATTGATAAGCAAATAACACCATGAAGAAAATGAACATATGATACTTTCTAATACTTCCAAAAATGGATTACAAGATCATTAACTAGAATAATCTCTCTTTTTATGGCCATCATTTTTATCGAAAAGGAAAAGAAGAAGGAGAACTGAAAATGGAAGTTCTGCAAAAACTTTGTTATATGTCTTGACCCATAGGAATTCATCTTGAATACCTTTACAATACCTTTACAATACTTTACAATAATTTTTACAATACCTTTTCTTACAGAGAATTTTATTCTTAGTTTTAAACTTTTAATTGTACATCCAATCACTTGGAATAGTCCTCACATACTTTAATACAGACTTATTTTGGTGTATGCAAGGACACTTTAAAGTGCATCTTAGTTTAATTTTGACTATTAACAGAATGAAAAAAATTATTTCTCTGCCACTTATTTCTTTTCCCCTTTTAACTTTACAAATCTGATATTACAACCATTTCAACCCCAGCTATGTCTCCCATTAACCTAGGGACACTTCTGAAAATGTCAACATTACAATCACAATGAACTTGCAGATCGATTTCTCAGACTTCAAAACCTTATAGACTAGAACTTAGCTCTGTTTTGTCTGTACTTTCATTCTTGAAATAGAATTTGGTTCATAATTGTAGATTTAGCAAATAAAAATATAGAACCCCTCATTTAATGTATACTTCACATAACAAATGATATTTTAGATGTATTTAGTTCCATGAATTATTTGGGACACACTTATACTAAAATACGTGTTTTTACAATTTCAAATGCTAATTAAACTGAGACTCTGGTTACCTTAACTTGGCAAATACACAGAACAGCTGCTAACCGCTTAGGTTCTCAAGGTGAAAAACTTAAAAGTAAAGGAAATCTGTTAAGCATTTGAAATTTTTCAGGAGAATTGAATTGTCCCTGCCACTCTGTTTCCAGGTTAGCATTATGTGATTTAACGTATAGTCAAAAGTCAATAGTCATAGTCAATGGACTACTCTTAAAAGTTCAGCCTTAAAGTAGGACCCATGAAATCTAAAGCAATAAATCATATAACATCCACTTATATCAAAGATCAGAGAATGATAATCCTCAATAGTGTAAACAAGACAAAACAAAACACTTCTTAGTCTCAAACATGACATGTGGAGCTTTAGTTGAGCACATAGACTATGTGAAATTATGCAAGTGGTAGAAGAATGAAAGAGGAGAGGACCACCTGACATAGCATACAGCTGCAGAGGAGTCAAGTCACAGCTCATAGGCAGGGAACAACTCCGAAAGACAAGCCCATCAGATCATCAGCAAGAGTACAGAAAACACATCTAGCGCTGTGATTTGATGTTCATTAACAAGATGAGAAAAGCTGTGCAAAAAGCAGATGGATAGTAGGGTGGAGTTCAAATTGCATATACCTGACCCCATCTCTGGAGATTCAGTATATTTTTATATTTCAGTATTTTTCAGCTTTATTAAGTTATAATTAATAAATTAAAATTTTACATATTTAAGGCTTACAACTTGGTATTTTATATACATATACATTGCAAAATAATAACCAGAATCAAAGCAATTTAGCACGTCCATTACCTCACATAGTTACCATTTGCGCCTCTGTGTGTGTGTGTGTGTGTGTGTGTGTGTGTGTGTGTGTGTCTACATGTATTGGTGAGAACAGGGAATATCTGTCTTTGTAGCAAATAGAGAATATAGTATTGTTAACACTGTTCATATTGCTATCCCTTAGATCACCACATATTCATTTCACATAAATGAAACTTTGTACCCATTGATTCATTATTCCTCTGGCCCCAGCCCCTGACAACCACCATTCTACTCTCTGAATTTGACCGTATATGAAGACATCGTGAATCATCATCAGTGTTCAACATCACTCATTATCAGGGGATTGCAAGTCCAAACCACAATGAGATATCACCCCATAACCTTGGAAGTCTACTATCAAAAAGAAAAAAAAATAATAAGTCTGAAAGAGGATGAGGAGAAAAAGGAACCCCTGCTACACACTGTTAGTAGGGATATAAATTTATATAGTCACATGGAACAGTATGCAGGCTCTTCAAAAATTAAAAAATACAGCAGACATAATTTTTAAAGTACCAAAAACATTTTAGTTTGTAATCACAGTCAATATCTCTGGCAAGATCTGCACTGTTTCAAATATTTTAGTAGTAATATTTTTCCCCAGTGAGCTCCTTCTGTTGTAAGGATCCCTATTAAATGATTATTTGTGTATTCCTCTGATGTGTAGAATTAAGTCTTTGTACATACATGTATGTTTATGTGTGTGTACATGTATATACCATACACGAGAGAGGAAAATTTTATTTCTTAAAACTTTATTTTCCTCCCTTTGTAGTTTCAGGAAGAATTTTTGTGACTCTGGATGTGATTGTTTCCCCAGTATACTCCTTAGACAAGATTCACGAAGGTAATATGCTCTGAGTTCTCACACATACTCCAGTGTTTCTTTTCTTCTCTTTTGCAATGACAAGTGATTTCATTTTTACTTGTTACAGGGCTGTTCACTTCTGACCCTTTCTCTCATTAGTTGACAGATGCTACTCTATTCTCATTTAGTTCCTGGTGTTGGAGGAAAAAAACATAAAAGTTTAATGCAAATTTCTCTGTTAATAAGTTTTCTGCCTAAGCGGCTGTGAGAGATTCTCTTTATACTTCAATATCAAAAACTGTAAAAAGTTGTATTCTAATAAGTTATAAAATTTTGTGTCGAATTGAAAGTACATATTACTTTAGAAATGGTCTATTCTGTGATATTTAGGTACCCAATTAAACAAAGAAAATTCTATTCAATCTGTAATAAATCATGAAGAATTTATAATAAATGTTCAACAAGAAGAATGAGGTTCAACTGAAAAAACCAGTTGGTCACTGAGAAGGTCCACACATAGTTGTACCTAACTTGGAGAAGTCACCTCAATCCATAATTCGAGCTTTATGTCTGCAAAAATTGCTTTTGTTGCTCATTCAAAGTTGTTCATACTTCGGATTGTACTTCAGTCTAAAAATTTCATAAACACAAAATATATAAAATAGAATATCAATATATTAATATATAATAAGTGACTTTCCTCATCAGACAGAGAGGACCTTTTGACTTACCTATGATTAGAGTATTCCAAGTGTATGGGAGATAAGGAGGAAAAAGTAAGGGAATTAGGCATATGTAAGGAAAATGATTAAAATAAGGATTTGTATTCATTACAGTGTCAATTTAATTGCTGTAAAAACATGGACAAACCATCAGTGGCTTAAATAATATGTAAATTTAACAAAAATATTTAATACGATCTATCCATAGAAGTGATTACCAAACATTTTTATATGTTTGCTCTTTCAACCTCAATGTCAACTTCTATATCATGTTTTAAGAAGTAAGCACAGCTTTCACCACCACATCTACTTTCTAGCCAGAAAGAAGACAAAGGCAAGGGAATCCTGTTCTTTTCTAATTAAGAGTAAGTGCAAAACTTGAGTTCATCACTCCTGTCCTAAATCTCATTAGACAAAACATATTCATATGAATATATATATAGTTGTATGAAAGCAAAAAAAAAAAAAAAACACAATATTTTTACAATGGTTTATATCCCAAAGTGTAACTGCAAAGGAAAGGGAAAAATAGTAGTTTCTACTGCAAGCACTATGGAGTGTATGCTGGAAACAGAAAACAGGGAAAGGAAGATGCTGCTTAGGAAAGAGCTTCTTCATATATTCGTCTCACTTTTCCTTAGATAAAGTGCTCAGCAAAAGAAAATGGATTCCAATCATAAAAAATGTACAGTAAAGATTTTACTCTGTGGTCTTAGGCTGACCTGTACATTTCAAAGACCAAAGTCATCAATAAGAAATGGCATTTATTTTGGAACTAAAAGGAGGTTAATAAATTCATATTTGGTACATTGAGTTTTTTAAATCATGAAATCCATTTTGTGTTGTTTTCTAGAATATATATTCATGTAAATTAGCATTTTTTTACACTTTATTTAACAATAAAATGGTGGATTACTCCATAACAGGACTAAATTATTAGAACATGATCTAGCTCCCAAGGTTAATGAAAATATAATTAGTATTGCTTGTGCTACATGTAGCTGAAAAGAGTTGTAAATCCTATTAATCCTTCTTAGTTCACAAATTATTGACCTGATAGGCAATAATCTCTTAGCTTTATTGTGTCAATTTAGCTAAAGTGTTTGAACACTGAGCTAAAAATTCCTCCCTATTATTTCAATGTTATAAAAAATAATTTGTTAATGAAGAATAGAAAATCCAACAGAAAAGAACTTTACAGAATTATGAATAAGTTTGTACATAAATATACATATGTATGAATATATATATATATATATGACGGAATGAACAACATAGCTGGATAAAAATATTTGGATTAAAAACTAAGACATTCTATCAAATATCTTGAGTTTCTGAGTAAAACATGTAATCAAAATATCTTAAGTATTTATCTGAGTAAAACATGTAATCAAAATATCTTAAGTATTTATATATAGGCAATTATATTAAGAGCTCTATTTAGTTATATTGGAATGATCTACATTGACTGTCAAACTTTGAAATTTTCTTATGCCTTTCCAGTTAGATTAACAGAGTATTATATAGAGGTTATATTTTGTAGTAAAATTAATCAAATCTGGAGTAAAATTTCTAGGTTCATATTCTAGAGATCTCCAATATCAACAGTGACTTTACTTGCATTTTAAAACTTCCATACACATACAGTTTCCCATCTGTGAAACATGGTTAATAATGGGCAAGACATATTATTATTGTGAGGATTGATTTACAATAACTCTCTCACTGAACATTAACTGAATGTGAGTGCTAAATGAACACTACTTCATATTTCCTAAAGGCCCACTCCACCTTTAGAGTGAGACCCTTTATCTGGATACTTGTCACTTCATCTTATGGTGTGTGTTGAAATGTCATATTAATGTTTTGGATTGTATGCCTTAAAAGCCCCTTTGGGTGTTCCTAATTGTATGTATGATACATCTACATATATATCTATTCATGTTAGCTCTTTCCTTCAGATTATTTTCTATTATATATTCCTGGAAATAATATTTAGCCTTTGGTATCGTGTGGCTACATATAACCCAAAGGCCCAGGGGTTAAACATAGTCCTTGGCCCCATGGCACCTCTGAAAAACTGTGAAACCTGCAAGAGTTAGGGTCTAATAGAAGATTTTCAGCCACTGCAGTTATTCTTCAAAGTTTTCCCAGTGATAAATGGTGTTCCTCTACCATGTGTTCCCACCACAATTTGCTGCCTCTCTGTGGGGAGCCATTCATGGTTAGCAGAATCAGGCTTAGCTGAACCTTGGGATACAGAGGTCCGACTCCCAGGAACTGACCCTCACTGGAGACTGTTTCAGATAGCCAAGGAGTAAGTGGTCCTGTACAGAGTTGGCTCACCTCTGAGGATGTGGCTTCCCTAACTCCACTCTGTCCTGTTCCTCACAGAAGAAGCCCCTCCCAGTCAGGGCCCCTTTACCTATGCAACTATAAATAAAGGTGAAGGTGGGGTCTTCCATCTTGTTGGCAGCCAGATCTTAGTATGGCCTGATCTGTCACACCCCCTCCCATTTGAAAAGAGTATTGGCTCTTGAGTTTATTGAATAGGTAAGTTTATTAGTAATTAATTGATTGCTGCTACCATGATCCTCCAACAGAAACCCTTCCCCTCATCTACACAGGACATGGAAAACCCGTCATACCTCTCAAAGTTCTAACAGCAATGGGACCATCTCCCCATGACTGGGGCCATCTCTCAAGGTCCACTGAGCCAAAATCATTTCACTCCAAAAGTTGATTATCTCAGGTATTTGTTACAGTAGTGGAAAGTCAGTTCAATAGCCTTACGATATAACGTTTACGCTGTCATTTAACTGAGAAACACAATATTCAGTTCATTAGTTGTATCTGTCTATAGTATTGAATTCACATCTTAATATTTTAAAGACATTGGCTCACACGAAGTCTTTAAAAGAAGATTTTTTTAAAATATATGATAGAAAATGCATTTAAACAGATGAGTGATCACTAATATATACTATAATTTTGTAATGTCAGTAGCATACAATTGTATTAACATCAATTGAAAGGAAATTAATCATAAGTCTTTTAGTTACAAATTATAGACATTCAACTCCAGTTTGCTTACACTAAAGAAAGAATTTATATAATCATGTAAATGGGAAATTTATAAAAATATTATTACTAATAAGGGGCAAATGCTCTATTTATAGACATGAATACTTTGTCTATGAAAGAATAGAATTACTTAATGGACCAGGACTAGACCATGTGCTCTTTCCTTTTGCTTTATTTACAGAAGAGGTTATGTAAAGAATGGTAGAAAAGTATACTCCAAAGTGAATGCCTTGTGACAAAATAAATATGTGTCCCCTCCATGGGGTAATCACCTATCCTGTAATTTTTTTTATGTTGAATAAATAATTTTCTATAAAATTACCATATTAGTTTTCTCTTATTGCCATGACCATATGCATAGTGCTTGAAACAACACAAATACATTTTGTCATGTTGCCTGTAGTCAGAAGACTGAAAAGGTGTGTGTGCTTTTTTTAGGCTCATTCTCTTGACAGATTAAACTCAAACTTTTAGGCAGGGCTATAGTTCTCATATGATATCCACGGTTCTCTTCCAAGCTCACTGATGGTTCACGTTATTCACTTAATAGTTCACACTTCTATTACACACCCTCTTTCTACCACCCTTCAGGCTGCTTTCCAATGCAAATCCAACAGTATCTTTTCTTTGCTTCCAAGGACCTGTTTGTTCCAAGTGGTTTGTAAGATTGCAGTTTTGCCTACAGGATCATCCGTAATATGAGCTTGGGTTATTTCTCCATCCTAGAATTCTACCATCCCTCCATTGATAATATTTTATTCAGGCATCTGCTCCTATAACTGTTTGCATGAGCTGAAGGTGCCACGTCTTCCTACTCTTCACTGATTTTGCATCATGGGCTTGAAAGATTGAAAATAATTCCTTCCCCACATGTGGAAAAGTTCCAGGTGCCCTTAAAAACTTAGATCAAAGTGTAATCATCCTCAAGAAACTTTCTTGACTCTCCATTTGATTTTTGAGGTCTGTTGTTTATGCTCCCATAAACAGTAAGTTCATTTGTGGATTCATCTATTCAATTACTTTTAGTGATGTATTTATTTGGTCTTCGTTTTTGCACCCTAGGTGGCCATTGCATATAGAACTTTGTGTCAATACCTGGCTTGTAGTAGCATAAGCTTGTAAAGACAAATTTAATTTAATTTTTATAAGAAAATTATGATAGGATGAGTAAAGCCCTCCCAAAGCTGGTTACATCCTAATCTCCAGAAGGTTACCTTAAAAGATAAAAGGAGAATTAACAGATATATATATATATATATATATATATATATATATATATACACTAAGCATCTTGAGAAGGATAGGTTATTCTCAATGATTAAAGTGAGTCCCAAGTAATCACAGTGTCCTTATAAGAGGGAAATGAGGCTCAAAGAAAAAGGTGACCATGAAAACAGAGGCTGGAGTGGTATCTTTTGATGATAATGAGCAAGGATAGAAGGATGATGACACCTCAGTATTCTTATTTTTTGGCTGCTTTTTAAATTTGTATATTTGTAAATCATTGCCTCTATTCAAATATTAAGTCAGACACAATAAAATACTTTATTTCTAGATTGATAGGCATTTCTGAAAATATTCCCAAAGTATACTATAGTTGTTTTAGTCAGGTTTTTCTTTGCTGTGATGACAGACCTGACCAGAACAACGGTAGAGGAAGGAAGATTTATTTAGGGGCTCACGGTTTCAGAGATCTCAGTCCATAACAGGCTGGCTGCATTCCTTGGGACTCAAAGTGAGGCAGGACATCATGGTGGGAGAGTGTGGCAGAGGGAAACACCTCATATAAGGATCAGGAAGCAGAGAGACAGACTCCAATCTCCAGATACAAAATACATACCCCCCATAGCTACGTCCTCAATGGACCACTTCCTCCAGCCTCACCCCACCTGCCTCCAGTTACCACTCAGTTAATTCCATCAAGGATTAATTCACTGATGAGGTTAAGGCTTTAACAAAATCATTTCTCCTCCAAACCTTCTTGCACTGTCTCACACATGAGCTTTTAGAGGACACCTAACATCCAAACCATCACAAGACTGTCCAAAAATTGTTCAGGAAATAAAGACCTAGAACCATTTGGTAAAAGAAAAACAAACTACTTGTGCAGAAGCACTCTAAATAAATAGAATTATGGACAATGGTTTTACTAACAGAATAAGAGCACAATATGATAAGCTTATTTTTAATGATACATGTTCTCTCTTTAAGTGTTCTGAGTTTATATACCACATTAAATTGTTTTACTATAATTTGCAATTCTGCTGTCAGTAATCCACTTGGGCAGTAAACATGTCTTTTGTCTATAATATATTTATTTTAAGTTACTCTCTGATAACATTTCCTAATTGGAGAAGTTATTTTAACAGTTGTTTGTAAAATAAAATCAACTATTCTTGTATAAGTAACCAGTGAAACTAATTGACAATCTCTGTCACAGTTGATTTCAAACATCTCTGTAATGAATCCTTTGGATAATTAAATGCATAAATTCTTAGTAAAATAAAATAATTGTATTTGTAAGACAAAAATTGGTTAATTCTGTATAAAATAGTGAGAAAAGAGCAATGGAACAATTACTAAATAAAATGTTTAAAAAATAACAAGACTAAAAAGGTAATTACAAACAAAAAATATATAAAAAGTGAATATTAGCATTTAATTTTATTCTCATAATGTACTTAAAATTATAAATGATATTTAGCTATTAAATATAATAGGTAATTGATTTAAATTTAAGAAAAAAGAAATATGAAAAGGGATATTTAGTAAATATGAAATGAAATATTTAAATATATTAAGTCAAATATATTTGATATAATTTAATGACATTTAAATATAATATACTGTGGGAGCTACAGTATAAATATGTATACACTGATAATTCTCATTTACTCTTTCATAGAAGAAAATAAAGATATTTTTGTACCATATTTTAATGCTATTTGATAATGATAATGAATTCTTACCTTGCCACATCTTTCTGCCATGATGTACAACCTCATATTGAGCCCAGAGAAATGGACTTTGCTGACCATGGACTGAACCTCTGAAACTCTGATATTGAAGTAAACTTTTCATCCTCTGAGTTGTCATTGTCAGGTGTTTTGTTCACAGCAATGGAAAGCTAACTAACACAGATATCTGAATTCTCTGTCCTCTCATGGTCTTTCCTTAGTTTTTTTCAGAGTGTAAAAGAAAGAAAATGCTCCCTGGTGTGTCATCTTCTAAACACACTAATCCTAGTGGAACACAGTCCCTCCCATATGGCCTCATTTAATATTAATCAGTGCTTCAGAGGCCCCATCTCCAAATACAGCCACCTCGGGGATTAAGTCTTTAATATATGGAATAAATTTTGTGTTACACAAACATTCAGTCCTTAACAGGAAAATATTGCAAAACCATTACAGTTGTGTTAAATAATGACACTCTTAGGGAACATATGGTCTATTGAAGAAAGAGAAATGCAAAAGAAGAATAAAATTAATAAAATATTGCTTATGGAATTATAAGATCATTGGAAGGTAATAATATAATGAGCCTACAAGTAAAGAAGCATAAAATTTCAAGGCAATTAATGTAATTTATCCAATAATCAGAAGCAGAGAGAGATGTATCAGTGAACTATGAGATGGTATCAACGGTAAATGGAGTATCAGAGGATAAAAGAGAAATAAAGGAGTAGAAAAAGTGTTTGAATGAAAACGGTAATTTTTTTCAAAAAGATTTTTTTGAGAGTGTACCAGAGGTTGAACTCAAGGGCACTCATCCACTGAGCCACATCTCCAGCCCTATTTCGTATTTTATTTAGAGACAAGGTCTCACTGAGTTGCTTAGTCCTTTGCCATTGCTAAGACTGGCTTTGAACTCTTGATCCTCCTGCCTCAGCCTCCTGAGTTACTGGGATTACAGGTGTGCTCCAGAACCCCTGGCTTTTTTTCCAAATTTGATTTAGGAAATCATTGAATGATTTCAAGAAGTAACAACAACAACAAACACAGAAACACAACCATGAAGAATGAATTTAGAGAAAAATCACATCCAGTTATTGTTCGATCAAATTTCTGAAAACTCAAGGAGAAATTCTTAAGGTAGGCAGAAGGAAAAAAAAAGATATATTGTAGGAAACAATAAAGATGCTAACTACCTTCTCATTAGAAACAGTGCAAGCCCAATGATAATAACAGAGTGCCTACCAGAATAAGTGAATTAAGCAAAGTAGCAGGGTATAAAATTAACACCCATAAATCAACTGTGATCCTAAGCATCAGTGATGAATCTACTGAAAGAGAAATTAGAAAAATTACCCCATTCACAAAGCCTCAAAGAAAATAAAATATTTGGAAATCAATCTAACCAAAGAGGTGAAAGACCTCTACAATGAAAACCACAGAACACTAAAGAAAGGAATTGGAGAACACCTCAGAAGGTAATCTCCAGATATAAAAAGAGAAAATCAAAAAACTCAACACCAAAAAAAAAAAAAAAAGAAAAAAGAAAAAAGAAAAGGAAAGAAAAAGAAAAATCAGCAAACAACAACAACAAAAAAACCCAAATAACCAGATCAGTAAATGGGCAAAGGAAGTGAATAGGCCCTTCACAGAAGAAGGAATATGGGTGGTCAAAAAAATATGAAAAATTGTTCAACATCACTAGCAATTAGAGAAGTGCAAATTAAAACTACACTGATATTTCACCTCACTGGAGTGAGAATGGCAATTATCAATACAAGTAACAATAAATTGTGGTGAGGATGCGGGGGTAAATGTACACTCACACATTTTTGGTGGGATTGCAAATTGGTGCAATCACAATGGGAAGCAGTATGGAGATTCCTCAGAAAACTTGGAATGAACCCACCATTTTACCAAGTTATCCCACTCCTTGCATATACCCAAAGGAGTTAAAATCAGCATACTTTAGTGATGCAGTCACATCAATGTTTACAGAAACTCAATTCACAGAAGCTAAGCTGTGGAACTAAACTAGGTGCCCTTCAATAGATGAATGGGTAAAGAAAAGGTGGTACATACATACGTAGAATGGAATATGACTCAATTGTAAAGAAGAGTGAAATTATGGCATTTGCTGAAAAATGGATGGAAATGGAGGCTATCATGCTATGTGAAATAAGTCAATTCCAAAAAAACAAAGGCCAAATGTTCTGTGAGATATGTGGATGCTGACCCACAATAGGCAGGGGATAGGGAAGAGTGCAGGTTCACTGGACTGGATAGAGGGGAATGGAGATGCGAAAGGCAGTAGAATGGATTGAACATAATTTTCCTATGTTCATATATGAATACATGGCCAGTGTAACTCCACATCATGTACAACTACAAGAAGGGGAAATTATATTCCATGTATGTATCATATGTCAAAATACATTCTAACTGGGCTTGGTGGCACACCCCTGTAATCCCAGTGGCTCAGGAGGCTGAGGTAGGAGGATTGAGAGTTCAAAGTCAACCTCAGCAACAGTGAGGCCCTAAGTAACTCAGTGAGACCCTGTCTCTAAATAAAATACTAAATAGGATGGAGGGTGTGGCTCAGTGTTTGAGTACCCCCTGAGTTCAATCCCTGGTACCCACCCCCAAAATACATTCAATTGTCATGTATAACTAAAAAGACAAATAAAAAAAATCACTGGTAGACAAAGCAGGACAGAATTATGTCTGAGATGATCAGAGTTAAAAGAGTGAAAATGTCAAAAGAAATAAGAAATTTCTGAAAATAAAATATTACACCATTCACATAAATATATAAACACATATACACATATAATTTAAATAGATAAAATTAAAACAAAATGAGCAGCAATCTTAGCTGAAGGTATATATATATATATATATATATATATATATATATGAAGGCTACAAAAGGGTGAAGAGTAGAGTAAAATATATACTTTGGTGGAAGAGAATAAAATGCCTATATCCAGTATAAAAAATTTTCTTATAAACTAAGTTAAGTAATTCATTTCAAAACACTGGTGCAATAAGAAATACCCAAAGATATATTTTTATCCTGAAGGAATTTATCCCAAATCAGATTTATAGGGTGGAAAAAAGAATTTCAGGAATAGTAAGTATGTAAAATACATATAATTGACTATTTTAGTTTCTTTAATAAATGGTGAGAATTCTAGGAAAAATATAGCATTGACTCATGTAGATATGACAGTTATAGCATAGAAGAGGACTGGGGGATATATAAACCTAATGCTTACGAGAGTTTTGCATTTATGTGAGTTACTATAGTAGAAAATCAAAGTAACAAAATTTTAATGAATGCATATTTCAATCCTTAAAGTAAACCAAGCCCCTAAAATTCTGTGTATAATTGAAATCACAATATAAAAATCAGGACATCATTGTAAAATACTTAGTAATCTAAATTGTATTGGGAAGTAAATGGCAACAAAAATGAAGGATGCACACAGAAAATATATAATGGGGGGCCTGTATATGATCATTACATATGAAATTATTATGGACATACAATCTAATTAAAAGTTAGAAGCTTTCAGATTGTATAAATTATAATCAATGCCTACATAGGCATATATATTATATATATATATGTGCTTTCTATAAGATAACATAGTAAGTAGAAAGCTATAAATAATTTGAAAATAAACTTTAAAGAAAAAAGATATTCTTTCCTTATGGTAATTCTAGGAAGCCTGGTGTAAGTATTTAATGTGGGTCAACACTGTGTCAAGAAAAGTAATTTTAGAAGGAAAAGAGAATGCTTGATGATGATAGTTCATCAGATATAGAAATCATATATGTACATGAAATCATATATGTACCTATTATAGAACTTGAAAATTCAAGATAAGAAATGACAAATTTAAAGGGAGAAATAGATAATACAGTTATCCATAAATCCTTATGTGATCAATTGATTGAACAAATGGAAAAAGTCATGCACATATGTGATTTAAAAACATTGTCAAATTGACTTCATCAATATGGATAGAACAATACATCCAATCAAGATCCCCAAGGCATTTTAAATATCAAGATTGAGATTAAAAGTGAAAGGTTGGGACTAAGATAAACCATGCACAATGTAATCATAAATAAGTTAACGAAGTCACATTTATATACATCAAAGTCTGAGACAAGGAATACTACTAGAAATACAGACATCTTATAAAAGTGAAAGCATCAATTCATCAAAGAGATATAACAAACCTATATTTGTATGCAACTGTTATTCACATGTTCAAAATACATGAAACAAGAATTGATCATAAGGAGAAATTGATGAAACTAAAGTCACAATCAGATTTTAATATTCTTTGAGTATTTGTTAGAATTAAAAAAAATGAGGCTATAGATGATTTGAAGCACACCACCAACAAACAAAATGCCATTGGCATTATAGATACTCAACAAAAACTGAATACATTTTTTTAACTTAATGAAAATAGGCCAAATGATGCATAATAAGTAGGCATTAAAATATTTAAAGAAATGACACAGGTAAGGTTCTTAGATCATAATGGGATTCATAATAAATCTATAGTAGAAAGTTGTTTGGAAAAGCCTTACATTTTCTGGAAATTAAAATGCTTCTAAATAATTCCTCAGTCAAGAAGGAACTGAAAAGATATGTAGAAATATTTCTAACTGGATGATTATGAAAAATTCACATAACAAAACTCATGGGAAGCAGTTAAAAAGAAATTATTAAATCTACATCTTTATATTGAGGGAAGAAAATTTTAAACCAATGATTAAGTACCTACCTTAAGAAACTACATAAAGGAGAGTAAATGGAACATATTCTAAGTGGAATGAAGGAAGTAAGATTAAAAATGAATATTAATAAAATAGAAAATAAAGAGAAGAAATAGATAAACAGACAAATTGGTCTTCGAAGTCATTAATAATATTGATATACTATTAAGAACAAATGAAATAAAATAATGACTGAAATAGCAAATATTAACAATATATGAAAGGACACTATGTAGACCTTAAAACTATAATCAATAAATTTTATAACAGCTTGATCAAATAAGTTAGTAGTGTAGGTGGAAAGAATTAAACACTAATAAATATTTTGAAGTAAAATAGCAGCATTATATGTTTACAGTAAGGTTGCATGACCTTTTGATTCTGAAAAGTAGGAAACAGACCTTTATGAATAAATCAATTGAAGAAAATAGATCCAGACAAATTGTTCCTCTCATTTACCTTTCTTCTCTGCACTATACAGATTTATTTGACTCACAAATAATTTTACAGTTGTGGAAATTTTGCTCAGAAAGTCCTCATAATCTACTTGGTTTGTATCTGTACCTTATCTTATATTCAGCTAAGGTTTGTAGTGTGTGATATTTATCCTTTAAGTTTAAAATTTTATTATCAAAATCTTTCAATGACAACAAAATTGTCAAAGTTAGCTTTTGGTAACTGTGGCACTCAAGAAATTGAGTCGTAGAGAATGTTACAGTTTTCTTTAATGCATTCTGAATCATGCACCGATCTTAAACCTAATCGCTGCTGATAGAGATTAGCAAATTCTTTTATTTTCATAGTAACTAAGAAAAGCTTTAGTCCCTCTGATCTTCTTCTCTTATTGAGACACAAAGTGAAGACAAGATGTCTTTTTTCCCTCTCATTACTGAAAAATCCTGGTAGTCAAATACTGGATCAATCCAATACTGGATCAACATGAATTACAACTATGAATACGCAAGCTATTTTTCTAAATAATCAAGAAAATAGAAGAATTTTATGATGCTGAAGGAGTATACTGTAAGAGGTCCAAGACTGAAGTTCTAGATAACTTATATATTCCTTTACCAAAAGAATAAAAGGATTTTTCCCATGGCCATGAAATCTATATAGAGTTAGTTTTTCCTTCAACTTTATTTCATTTCTCATTTACAAATTTCTTTCTTAGACTATGTAACACTACATCAGTTATAAATCATGCTGAGAAAAAATTTTACTCTTTTATTTTGATAAATATAACTTTATTGTGACCCTTTGTGTGTAAAAACTTTTTTTTTCTGACTAAAATTTAGCAAAATATAAAAGGAATTGGACAAAGTTATTATTGTCCATGTGTAGATGTTTCCTTATGGACTGGGATGGTAAAATTTATATGAATAATCAAATAAAGATGCACATAATTTTTGCATTTTTGTACGTATTCCAGTAACAGTTTTATTTGCCTTCTTTTCCCAACAAAATCACTAACTATGTTAATCAAGATTTGCACATAATTGTGTTCTATTGACAGTAATGCCAAATTAGATAAATCATTCTGATGTGTTACGTTTGGGGGGATTTTGCTCTGCAGAAGCATTTGCAATTGAATAGTCAATACCATTTCTTAAAGCAATATTTACATTGAGGAATGAGCCATGATTCTGATGTATTGTGTTCAAACAGTAAGTAGTTGAAGATGAATTATTGCCAATAAGACTTATAAAACATTATATTATTATATAATTATGATCCTTTTATCATTAATCTTTCACTCATTAAAAATACTAACTAGACCCATAACAATATATTAGATGAGTGCTTTTGTCAAATTTTTCAATACTCAGTAATGTAAACAAAACAAAACATTACAAAATATGACTCACTTTGTTCAAATCTCTTATCAATGGAAATGATATTTTCATCTATAATATCCAGTTCTAAAATTTATGGAAATTACTTTGAAGATGTTAGTCCATGTGTTTCTTGTAGTCAAGCAAATATTATTGCTTCCCCATTTTTCTTTTCTTATTTTTTTATTGAGATGACATATTCATTTCATATTTCACATACAATTTCTTTGATTTTAAAATTTTTTCTCAAAAATATAATTCTTTTGAAGGGCTGAGGATATAGTTCAGTTGGTAAAGTGCTTGCCTGGAAAGCACAAGGCCCTGGGTTCAATCCCCAGCACTGTAAAAAAAAAGAATATATATATATAATATATTTATATATATTATATATATAAATATATAATATATTATATATAAAAACTATATATATAATTCTTTTGAGGACAACATAACATATTTAGATCTGTTGAAAATTTTGTAAAATTTTCTAATATGAAATTTTTTACATTTTCTAATAAGTCATTGTTCATAGACACATAACTATAGATAATTCAGGGCAAATTTAATTTCATTAACATCAAAAACCATAATTTCCTGTGTTTTAAAGAATCATCTCCTTTTGATTCCAATTACTCCATAATGCATTGGTGTAAATCAGATCTCTTCGTCTTAGGGTCTAGTTGGCATACTTAATGTTCATCTGCAAGTGGTTATGAGGTCACATATGTGTTATAAGTCTTTCATTTTGCATGTATTACATTTCTTTGCCTATTTTACATGTGAACATAAAACTAGTAATACCCAAAGTTCTCTGAGTTTGAATTATGTGTTGAGAAATAATAATTCAGTCTAAAAAGAATGTGATCAGGTATTTTCATATTTTCTTACCATATTATTATTTTCCATTCATCTCAATTAATTGAAAATTTTCAAATGTGTTGGCAAAGGCATGTAACTGCATAATGACTTTTTAAAAGACCCAAATCACTTTTTTTCTTTTTTTTCTTCTTTCCATTCTTTTTCTGCCTGTCTGCCTGATTTCTTTCCATCCATCTTTCTCCCTTCCCTTCCCTCCTTTTCTCCTTCCTTTCATCCCCTTTCTTTCTTTCCAGTCCATCTTTGTTAGTATATCAATTAGGGTGCTTCAATTAAGCATCCCAGATATCTTCTCATTCTGAAATGATATTATCTATAAATGACATTATCTATATAAGTCTAGTTTTCATATAATATTAAAAATTAGCTTTTAAGCCCCTTGTTTCACAATATACTACAGAAAAAGCATGAGTCAGTTTAATTTCCTATTGTACTGTCAATTTCTTCCCAAAAGAATTGATCTGTTTGTATGTGCTTCTACACTCACAATAGTTGGTATTATTATTACAGAACATCCTTCAATAAATTCTGGATCCATCTGATGTGTACACAACCATATTAGATTAAAGGTTTTTATAGAAACAATGACTGTAACTGTAAATCAAATCATAGTCATAGTAACCTCCTATTAACTGAGAAAATAGAGGAAGCTATGTCATTTGACTTCCAAAGATAAACCAGACAGAGCTAAAAAAAAATAAAAATAAAAAATCAGTGTCTAACTCCTCCAGAGAAAATATGTTTGGCTTTTTTCTTTCAGAATTAGTTGTTAATGAGTACTTGATCTGAAAGTTGTATCTAAAAAAATTTTTATTTCTTGCTTTAAGATATTCTTATGGGATGATCAGAATTAGGTTTAACTTTTAACCAAAAAAAGGTAGACAGGATTTTTATTGAGTTCCTTCAGTAAATGCAAACTATTTTTATAAACTAGTTAATATATTTTCAATTCAACAATCAAAAAAAGTATATTGAAATGAAATGTGTAACTCCACTATATTACTGTCATGTACTAATCAGGCTTATGGAGAAATAAAAATAGCAGAGGACTGGGGTTGTGACTTAGTGGTACAGCATTTGCTTAGCATGTGTGAGGCACTGGGTTTGATTCTCCAGCACCACATATAAATAAATGAATAATATAAAGGTCTATCAACATCTAAAAATATATAAAAAAATAAAAATAAAATAAAAATAGCAGAACCTCAAAAAAATACATGTGCATATGAAATACTCTAGTTCTAATGAGTTTATACTTATTTAGCTGGTTCTACCATTCATGAATGCAACTTAACTAATTGTCAATTAAAGCTGAATTATAAACACAAATTTCTGTTTAAAGGTTAATTATATTAAATATTAGGAATAGGCACAAAATATTAATTGTGAACATCCTTTATATTTTTTTAGATAATTTAAGTCTCTATATTCAGTAGAGTTTATATGTTAATTAATTGGGTGAATCTAAATAAAATATGTAATACATGTCTGTATCTAAATTTAATTCATGTGGTAACTTTGTTAAAATATTAACAGAGTATGAAACAATAATAACTCCAATTTTGATCAAAATCTGTACTGAGACAATTGTAGGTTCACATGCAGTTTTAAGAAATGACAGAGATCTCTGTACAAATTTCATATTTGCCAGAAAATAACATTTGCACAAAATATAGAATAAAACCACAGTAAGGATATTGACATTGACACACTCTTTTTTTGTATGTCTGAAGTTTTACTTACTCTCATAAATGTTTGTGTATTTTGCAATTTTATAACCTGTGTATAGGTTTATGTATTTGTACCCACAGTCAAAAATTAAAGTTCCAGAACCAAAACAATTTCTTATATTGTCTTTAATAGAGACCTTCATCTTTTTGTTTCCCTTATACACTCTCAGATTTTAACCTCTAAGAGTACCTATTCATGAATAAATTGTCAAGATTTTAAGGGTAAAGGGGAATGTTATGATTTGAATATGAGGTATCTCCCAAAAACTCATGTGTGAGAAAGTGCAAGAAGGTTAGAGGTGAAACGATTGGGTTATGAGAGTCTTAACATAATCAGTGCATTGATACCCTGATAGGGATTAACTGGGTAGTGACTGTAGGCAGGTAGTGTGCGTTTGGAGGAGGTAGGTCATAGTGGAGGTGTGCCCCTGGGGTATATATTTTGTCTCTCAAGACTGAAGCTCCCTCTGCTTCCTGGTGCCATATTCTGAGGCACTTCTCTCCATCACACTCTTGTACCATGATGTTCTGCTTCACCTCATGTCCTGAGGAATGGAGTTGACCATTATGAACAGAGACATCGGAAATTGTGAGCTCCAAATAAACTTTTCCACTACTACATTGTTCTTGTCAGACCTTTTGGTCACAGCAGTGAAAAAGTAAACTAAAACAAGAAATTATCTCAACTAGATAGTGTTCATATAAAAAAAAAATCCATAGCTAAAAATCATACTCCATGCTGAAAGTCTGAATCAATTCTTCTTAAGTTAAGGACAAGGTTATATCATATCACTATGCTTAGCTAACTTAATATTAGAAGCTGTAGTCACTGCAATAAGACAAGAAAAAGAAATAAATATTGTTCAGAGTGGAAAATAAGAAACTTTCAGTACATTATTACCTACACAGAAAATCCCTAAAATATTCAAAAATGTCTATAACTAATATATGAGTTCAATGACATTGCAGAACACAAGACAAACACACAAAAAATTTAGTAACAGTTTTATATACTAACTGCATGGAAAACAAAAACAATGCCATTTAGATTCACTCTATAGAAAGTTAAATATTTAGATATATGCTTAACAAAACATTATAGGACATATATGCTAAAAATTACAAAATATCAATGAAAGAAATAATAAAGATAAGCAAATGGAGATATATATTGCATTCAAAAGTCAGATGTCTCAAGATAAAAAAAAAAGTGTCAAACCTCTCCAAATTGATCTATAAGTTTAAAGCAATTCATAACAAAATGTTGACAGGAGTTTTTACATACAGAAATGAGCTTAGTCTATATTATTGGTTGTAAGACTGTAAATTAGTAAAACCAATGTGGAAATCAGAATGGAGATTCCTCAAAAGAATAAAAATGGAATGGCCACAAGATCCAGTTGTTCTATTTCTCTGTATTTATCCAAAAGAACTGAAATCAACATACTATACTGATACACACATACCAATATTTAGAGCAGCACAATTCACAATAGCCAAGTTGTGGAACAAGACTAGGTGGTTATGAACAGTTGAATGGATAAATAAAATAAATAATGAGGTCTACTCAGCTGTAAAGCAGAATTAAATTATGTTGTTTGCTGGTAAATGGATAAAACTGGAGAAAATCATACTAA
Source organism: Sciurus vulgaris (assembly GCF_902686455.1). Taxonomy (NCBI): domain Eukaryota; kingdom Metazoa; phylum Chordata; class Mammalia; order Rodentia; family Sciuridae; genus Sciurus; species Sciurus vulgaris. The sequence continues at coordinate 121,032,319 of NC_136464.1, forward strand.
GTGAAATGAGCCAGACTGAGAAAAAGTAGGATTGAATCTTTTCCCTCATGTGTGAAAGCTAGAGGGGAAAAGAAATTTAAAAAAGAACTCACAAAAATAGACAGGAGATCAATAGAGAATAAGTAGGGAATCAAGTGGGAGGGAGAAAGGAAAACAGAAAAAACTGGGGAATAAAATTGACCAAATTATGCTATACATTTGTATTAATATACCATAATAAATCTTGTTTTATGTATAATTATAAAGTACCAAGAAAAAACTATATATATGTAAGTACATAGAAGGAAGACCAGGAGGGTTCAGGAAGGCAGCAGGAGGAGAGGGAACAGGAGGGCAAGAAAAGTAGTGGGAAGCGAATTGAAGCAAATTATGTTATGTGGACATTTGAATATGCCTCAATGAACCCCATCATCTATTATATGTAATCATAATACACTAATAAAAAATAAGAATATGAAATAACTATAATTTTAACAATTGGGACATCCTGTATAGTAATGCAACTCAGTGAATTAAAAACTAATGGAATATAAAAACCTGAAATGAGGCTTATAAACACTAATATTCTTCATCTCCCCTTATAACTCAAGTACTATTTTGTGTGCTCTAGTTATCACATTCTGCTCTTTGTAGTATAAAATGGGCACATTTTACTTATTTCAATTATCATGTTACTGTTCACAGCACAACATGGTGATTTTCCCATTTGATATTGTTATCTCAGTAAATCATCAATGAAAATCACTTGTGTGAGAAATTTATGAGATGTCCAGTTTCTCCATGAATTTAGGCAGCACATAAAAGACTGGACGAATCAAAGAGATTTGAGTAAACTAGTGGAAACAATTATATTTTTTTACTTATACCATATTCAAATAAAGCAACAGTATTAAAATATTTTAAAGAGAATTTTATTGTTTAAAATTCTGTTTTAATATTTTAAAAATCACACTATGTGTGCCTTAGAGCAAAAGAAACATGAGATTTACGAAATTTTTTAAAACCTGGAATGAAGTCCATATTTTTTTACATTTAATAAAAATGTTCAGGGGCTAGGGTTGTGGCTCAGTGGCAGAGTGCTTGCCTAGCAAGTGTGAGGCACTGAGTTTAATATTCAGCATCACATATAAATAAATACATATAAAAATAAAAGTCTATCAACAACTAAAAACATTCAAAAAACAATTTCCAGGACATGGAATGCTATTCAAAGGAGTATTATGATGATTTCATTGGCAATATTATATGTCATTTAGAACGCATGAACATGTATTTGTTAGGTTGATGAAAATGGATGTGGTTAAGATCTGAAACCTTGGAAGTCAGTGAAAGTAAGTTCCAGTTCTGACTCTGCTACCACTTTCTAGCACATGCCCTCAGACAAGTTACTGGAATTCTTTGAACATCATTGTGTCATCTATAAATTGATAATAATGGCATTTGATCAATTTTGAAGGATGACATAACATTTTACCATTTTTTGTTTGCTTTTTCTTTGGAGATGGGATCTTACTCTTTTGCCCAGGCTGGCTTCATAATCCTGGACTCAAGGAATTATCCTTTCTCAGCTTCCTAGGTACCTAGGATTATAGGCATACTCCTACTACATCCAACTGAATGGTATAATGTTTTAGATACTTAGTATAGTGCCTACTCTATAAGAAATGGTTGGAAGCTTCCATATAATTAGGACAATATATATTATGGCATTATCAAAATATTTATTCATTTATTTGTATTAGGATCCTTAGTTTTATACCTGAACTGAGTTAATGTATTCAGAGATAGAATCTGGCTTAAATTAAATGGATTCTTTTATAATTTTGTTAAGACCTTGAAGTCAAGTTACTATAAAATGAGTAAAAGTAGCTTTCTCAATAATTATTTTAGCCAAAAGAGCATGAAAGAAAGACTCATGAAAACTGAGCTTTTAATTTCAGCCTAACTACATAAGTATTGTCACTTTTTTAAGTCACCTCATAACTCTGGATCTCATTTTTAGCATCTTAAAAATAAAGTGCACATGTTAATATCAGTTTTGCCAAGCTGTAGAGATGATAAAAACAGATAATTAAAACATGCTTGTGAATTTCAAATGTCATAAAGCAGAGTATTACAAAAGCTGAGCCATCCTGAATAGTTGTATGAACAAATCTAACAGCCAACATATCAAATACCTAAACAACCTCTTTTGTAGGAAGTTCAGTTAGGTGTGCATCTGGTGGCCAGATGAGACATGAACACCATTAAAACATTAAGCAAAACTGTTCAAAATGCTTTTGGGAGGAAAATCAGAAACAGTATAGCTGGTCAGTCTGTTGGTAAAACTGTATTATGGACCAAATAGTGTAAGTCCTGTGGGGGAAGATACAGTCACTAAGCTAAAAATCCGCCCCCTCTAGTGGTAATAAAGGGTCACCCAACTTTAAGGCAAGCATTCTGAGCACAGAGACCCAAAATACTTGTCTTTTGGAAGGAAAAACTAAGAAAAATTCAGGTGTCAGTGTCAATGGATTAGGAAGGAATGGCAGAGGAGAAGAAAGAGAGAGAGAGAAAGAGAGGGGCAGAGGGAGTGAGAGACTTATTGATATATATATATATTTTCTTACACAGATAATAGACACACACCTTTTTTCTGTAAAATGATTACTGCAACATTCAGCTGAAACTTAGAGTGGTTCAAAAGCAGGTATTTATAGTAGATAAAAAAGTTACATTTATGAGATGTTAGTATAATGCAATTTATTACCCACTTATCCCTCCCATTTTAGAGAAGGTATGATAAAATTTCAAAGAAATAATCAAATAGAAACAGTCATATAAATATACTTAGTCCTGACTAGACATTTTTTCCACTGTCAATTATAACTTTTGTATTTTTTAATTACAAAAATAGAAAAATGATATTTTGATAAATTTCAACTTAGAAGACAAAAATCCTGCTTCACTTTCTTTAATATGCTTAATTTCAGTAATATAGAATTTCTGAAACACAGAAATCTTTAAGCTGTAGCCATGTATTTTTTTAGGAAATAATTAAAATGACATTATTCAATTACATTTAAAATAAACTGAATTTTCTAACAGGCACTTATTTTAATCTAAAAAATACTATAAAGTGCTTGGTCATTGTTACATTAACCTAGAATTTATGATGAAATTAACTCTTAAATTTCAAAGATCTACTTTAAAAACCGATCACAAGTAATAACAAAGGAATATTGTAAAAATTCTAAGGTTCTATAAATTCAGGAAAGTTAATAATGCTTTTTTATTTCATTCAGAGATCAGTTCAAATTGCTCAGCCATGATTAATATAAATTCTAAGTTAGAAATAACTGAAATATAACATAAGACATTATACTCATGAAATATATAAATGATATTTAAACTTATTTAATTCATTATTATATCAACTATAAAAATCCATAATTTCTATTATTACAATGTGCATAAAATCAGAGAAGTGGAAAAGAGCAAAATTAAAAAGGTAGAGGGAAAAAAGTTATGCATATTCCCATTATCAAATCATTGTTGTATCTTTGAGAAATGAGTACTGTCATTGACTTATGATAGGAAGTTATATTGTATCCTGTGGAAATGTAATATATATTAAAATGCAGTTCTGCTGCTGCTGGAAAATAACACATGATAAGTTGTGCCTATCATTAAGGAAAAATTATATAACAAATTCCAACATCTCATATTTCAAATACTGACTCCTACTCAGTTTGAGACAAATGACTTATTTCTGACATCATATGTAATTTTTAGACTTGTATGACATCATACATTGCATAAATTTGTGAATAACAATATCATTATTAATTGGCACAAAGGGTACTAGCATCCCCTAACAATAAAACTATGGTGAATTCAGAATGAGCAAGCAAAAAGTAAAATATCCAAATGTGTACACTTAGCCATCTGCCAGGATGCCTGAAAACTTCACTCTAGAGAAAATTGCCACAAGTCACTTTGAAAGAGTTTATACATGTCAATTACAGCTGTCAGGAATCAAAGGCATAGAAGAGGCGCATACAGTTTATAGGCTATGCTGATTCACAGCTTGAACAGTAAAAATTTTATTAAGTGGGGGAGGGGTAGTTTGGGCCAAGTTCCCATTTATATATTATTCTTGAGGGACTTCTGAAACTATCAACTTTCTTACTTTTTCTTTTCAATCTACACAATATGTAAGTTTGATATAAGAAATATTGGATGAGTCTCTACTCCATATTTATTTTACTAGCTAAGAGAACCAGGGCAACCTGCAAATTTATATATCACTAACTCTTTTAGTCTAAATTCATTCATTCATAGGTTCACGGTCAGTTCATAGTTTTGAAAACATAGGCACACTAACTACATATTTTCAAATAGCCTGATTATTTTGCCAAAAATTTTCATTTTATTCATTTGTTTTCACTTAGGAAACACCTGCCATTCTTTATACTTCCAAATATTAGCCACCTTTGTGTGAATCTACACCGAACTATTTTATATTCTCCCTCCTTGGTTTATTCTATTTTGCTTAAGTTATCAGAGAAAAACTGTGTTGGCATTTTTAAGAAGCCTTTTCCAAATTTTTCTCTTTTTCTTTTTATTAGAATAGACTTGTATTTGGGCCCCCCTTGAATGTCTAATAGAATTTAACAGAGATGTCACCGACTACTTCTGTCCAGATAAATGTGTATTCTAGAGGCAATTTTCAGTTAAGGGTAGCCTTTTCTAGTTTCAAAACATAGATGGGCATATTCTTATTTAATCAGTGAGTTGAAGTTAGCTTTATTTTATTAACTACAACTTCCTTTTAACAATGAAATCAAATATAGAAAAAGAAATATATTTAATTCCTTTCTCATAGAATGTGTCCTATATTGCAACATCTGACCACTGTAGTTTTGTTTGGGATCATCTCATATTAAAAAAATCATTACTTTGTATTTATGAAATGATCATAAAACTGACTAGCTAAATTCTAAAATATCAAATTCATGGGCTTAATTCCAGACCTTGGTCTACTTGTGGCATTCCTAATACTACACTAATAAAGACAAAGGAAGTGATAGTCTATGTTACATAGATCATTTTGTGCTATAAATGATAAGAGCTATACAAAATACATGTTTGATTAAGTGAAACAAAAATATTTTCATCTAATTTATCTAATTTTGGCCCTTTTAGAACATCAGACAAATCTAAGAATATGCATAGGTAAAAGATGCCCTTGTTCATGCACATAACTTGATTGGGGTTCTAAACTTTCAGAAACAAAGGAATTACTCAGAAATAGAGAGCAAAAGACCTAGTTGGTTAGTTGTGTGCCCTGTCACTTGCCCTTTCTCTCTCTCGAACTCCAAAGAGAACAAGCTTTCAATTACATTCCCTTGAAGTGGAATGATGACAATTAGCCTACTCTTTTTTCATGAGTTGTGTTTATTTATTCAGCAAATATTTAAATGTGTTATTGTTTTGAGACACTATGGGCCTTTTTTCTACTCACCTAAGAAGCAAGGTATTGACTCCTGTTTAATACTATGTTTCTGATGTTCTGAAGGGTTTTTTGTTTGTGTGTGTGTTTTTATATGTTTTGTTTTTTTGTCTTTGGTAAGAAACATGTCTGGGTGATAGCAGCATGTCTTTCTTCAAGCCAAAAGTCAGGCATTCTCATGTTCCAATGTAAATATAATGCCTCCTTTTGGGTCAAGGCATTGATGATTAGTGCCCATTATAAAGATTTGAGTTTCCTGAACTTTAATTTCCTCCCCTGAAATGTCACCCAGTTGTGTGCACATACCTACTTCCATTTTGCCTCACTCATATCATATTGCTGCCATGAAACCTGGGAACAAAGGCAGCTGACATCCATCAGTTAAATTTGTGCTGCTTTCTTTGTGCCAGAGGTCTCCTCTTACCCAGGAGCCTGGTGCCTTATGCCAGTGTTCTCCAAACCATAGAAAGCTAACTTTTGAGCTTATGTCTAGGAAAATATACCAACTCTGCAAATATCTTGAAGAGTATGAGCAAGAAGCCCAGGTAGATGTAGACAAAAAAAGATAGATATTATATCTGACTTTAAATAGCTTGACCTCTAAGTTATTGCATTCATATGGTGCTGTCAGTTGTGAGTAGAGTTGTGAGATCACAGGAGGAGAGAAGGAGGTTTCATCTCTGCTGACTCCCAGGGAGGATGATATACAATGGGTAGATGCAGTGTGTTTTGCATGATGATCATCCTTGTACTGAGATACATTTATATTCCCCTTTAAAAAGATGTATATTTTTCTATTGTGATTTTTTTTGGGAAAAATATGTGAAATTTATATGACAGAAAAATAATTAGTTTTCAAAATGCTTTCAAATACATAAGAAAAATATCCACAAACAAATTTTAAAACATACCAAACATAAGAATATTCTTTTTAAAGAATGGATTTTGATTTTTTCTAAATACTTGAATATGGCTTATGTGGATTGTATTTTGTTTTCCCAAGATAATTACGATGAATGCCATAAAATGCATTCTAGTATTGAAACATTTTTTGCATCATGAAATAAATTGTGTATTCTTAATATGTATAGTTTACGAAGAATTTCTGCTTTGGTATTCATAATGGGAATGGGAGGTTGGAACTTTTGTTCATTGAAAATTGTAAGATTTTATTATTATATTTTTTCTTAATAAGGACACAGAAGGTTTTTATTTTCCATTTTATATGACCTGATGCAAGGTAAACATCATTGAATTTACATGATATTTACATTTTTCGTAAAATTGTCCTGTTAGATATCTGAGTTAAGCAATTTGGGGGAGGACAGGGGAAGGTTAAGGGAAGGGTTGATCTAAATCTTTCTATGATTTTTCTTGAGAAACTTACCTGATTAAGTTTAATAATTCTCCTGGAATCATTTTTGATAATTGTACTTTTTTAGAATAACCTTAATTTTCTCTTACATTTATACAGTTTTTCATGAAGTCAAGAAATAGAGTGTTTTACTATTCTTGTATATGTTCCACATCTCTGAATAATTGCCCTTAAGCACTTTTTTATTTCAAAAAAGCTTCAATGTGCCTTCCATGTTGCATGTCTCTCATTGACTTTCTCAATTTTCTGGGATCTTGCATTTCTTCTTTGTAATCTTGCTTCATAAAAGTTATTGCATTATGGAGGGTTTTGTTCACTATTTTATTTTGGTATTCTGTGGTTTAAATATAGTACTTTATTTTACTCTTTTTGTGTTAGCTATCCCTCAGAATTACTATAATTTTATACTAGTTTCTTCCTTACTTTCACTTGTGTGATATCTCTATAGTTAATATGTTGATTTCTGTTGTTCAATATTAAAAGAGGTAGATTTCTTGCAGTAATGTGTATTTGGTTTGGTTTATTGGTGGTAGAACAGTAGAATAGGGTTCTATTTCAAATTAGCTGAGACTTATGACACATGATTTTGTGTATTATAAATTTTTTGTTGTTTCTTAGCCAAAGTAGATGGACAATAAGATTTTTTCTTTCCTTTTTTTCTTCCTAATGTTTTTTTTTTTTTTTTTTTTTTTTTTTTTTTTTTCTTATTCAGAGATTCTCTTTTCCTCTACCACAGCAAAGGTAGATTGCTTCCTGCAAATACGGCTTATGGATGATGCTCTTTTTGACTTTTTTTTTCAAAATTTGTTCTTAATAGTTATATGTGATATTAGAAAGTATTTTGATGCATAATACATATATGAAGTATAACTTCTCATTCTTCTGGTTGTACATGGTGTAGAATTACATTGGTGGTATAATCATATATATACATATAGGATAGTAATGTTCGATTTATTCTACCCTCTTTCCTATTCCCATTCCTTCTCCCTTCCCTTCATTCCCCTTTGTCTAAACCAAAATACTTCTATTCTTCCCTCACTTCCCCTCGCCCATTGTGAATTAGCATCTATCTATCAGAGAAAACATTGGGCCTTTGGTTTGGGGGGATAGGCTTATTTCACTTTGCATGATATTCTCCAGTTTCATACATTTACCAGCAAATGTCATAATTTAATTCTTCTAGAAGGCTGAGTAATAGTCCATTGTGTATATATACCACATTTTTTTTAATCCATTCATCTTTTGAAGGGCAGCTAGGCTGGTTCCATAGCTTAACTTTTATGAATTAAGCTGCTATAAACATCGATGTGGCTGCATCTCTGTAGAATGCTGATTTTTTTTTTTTTTACCAATAATCAAAATATAAAGTATTTGTTAAATTTGTAAATTCTCCCATTAGCAATGTAATAGATTAATTAATTATAGCAGATACATGTGTATCCTGACATAGAACCCTTTAAAGAAAATCACCTAGTACATGTTAGCATAAATTTTGGGTATGAACGAAGGAGTCCAATAACTGGGTCAAATAGTGGTTCCATTCCAAGTTTTCTGAGGAATCTCTATTCTGATATCTTTGTTCAGCCACTGTGGAAGAATTTACTCTGAGGACCCCAATCAACCATAACTTCCATTATTTGGGCTCTTCTGTAGTGCCTTTCTCTTGAATCTCAGCCAATACTTCGTTGAGCAGAAACAATATAAAAATTTTAGGCTTAAGTCTCTTATGAAGGCTTGGCAGCTTCTACCTTTAGGCTCTTAGAATCTGTCTGCCATGTCAGATTCTTGTTAATTCTAAGGTCATAGTTTTATAAGAAAGTGGCCTGGGGAACACTGGGTCTTGCAGCATTAATCACCAGCCATGTGGATTAGGCCATTTTAAACCTTCAATCTCAGCTGACTGCACTTAATATAAAACATAAATTCACCCTATATAATCATGAGAAAAAAGTAGCATTGTTGATTTGAACTTCTAAGTTTTAGAGTAGAATGTAATAGAGGAATGAAATGACCCATTAAGTTGAAGGTTATTGCTATTATCCTGTCTATTCCTACAACTAGATGCTACAAGCACAGATTTTGGGCCTCAGTGCTGAAATATACCTTCTGGACACATGATTTTATGTTGGGTGGCTGTAACCACTTGCTCCTATCTTTGTCACTTTCTCTTTGTGGATATTTTTCTTACATTTTTCTCTGGAACTTTTTCTGTTTTATCTATGCTGATTAAGGAGTCCTTCTACCTACTTTAGAGTCTGGAATTTTAAAGGAACGAAGTGTGTCTTTATATACTCTTTTCTTTATAACTTCTAAGTATTGGTCAAAGAAAGGATGAAAGGTTGTCAGCATGATATCGTCTTCAAACTGGAAATGAACAACTAACTGTCAATACGATTTTTAGGATTAAGGAATATTAAACATCTATACTTCAGTACACTTGTTTTGTTGTTGTTTCTCTTTGCTTCTGCACTCACATTTATTTTAATTCAGCAGCAACTAATCCCAAACACTTTGGCTCAAATTCAGACAGAACCATTTTTTCCAGCAGTATTTTCAGTTTTTGTCCCAATAAGGTATCAGAAATATCCTGAAGCAGTTTCTGAGCCAGTAGATATCTTGGTTCAACCTCTTTTCTCAATGTTAGAACTTTCTCCTCCGATCTCCCCCAGATTATATTGCATCTTGTATAGTAACATCCTAATGATGGAGGATGGTTATGCTCTAAGTTAAGGTGAAATCTCAGAAATGTTCTTTTCTTTTTTTTAATGTCTTAAACAAAAAGACGTCCTAAAGGTCTTAAGAACAAATATTCCAGATACCCCCATAGAAAATTCTAATTTAAGCCATAAAGAGAATATTAGATAATGTAAAAAGAGAGACAGATGAAGGGAACCCAATACTAAAATGAGAAATTGGAGGAAAACGCTGAGCCACTGCTTCATCTCTACCACTAATCAAAACATAAAGTATTTGTTAAATTTGTAATTTCTCCCATTAGCAGTGCAATAGGTTAATGAATTATAACAGATACATGTATATCCCGACATAGCACCCTTTAGAAAACTGCCTAGTCCATCTTAGCACCAATTTTGGGAATAAAAAATAATGAGTGGAATGATCATGATAAACATCTTACTATTTTACCTAACACTAAATATTTGCTCAGACCCATTTGAACAGAACTAAAGATTGGAAAAAGTGAGGTATTTCTACCAAGCCCCAGAATGTGACCCCTGAATGACAGTATCTAGAGTGGATGGTTCACTTTCTTCACATTGCTACAGAATGTTTTCAAAGAATAACTCAAATTATAGTGTTGTTATGATACAAATTATGTATCCAACTTCTCAAAGATGCTAAGAGATATAATGGAAGTAACAGGGAAAAAGTTCATGAAATATATACTCAGTAGCCAATTCACTTGATTTTGGAACATTTTAAGACAAACACAATTTTAATTATATTAGTATAAATAAGACAGATTTCTTCATTTCCCTTGTGTTATTTATGCATGATAAAAAAAGACTTTTTAACAAATCCCAAATCCCTGTACCTCACCCCAGCTGTTAGGTGACTAGGGAACTAGAAATGCAGATATCTGTTTGTACACACTGTAGTAATTTTATGCTAGCTTTATTTGTATGCATTCCTGTATTAGTACAGTTCTAATGTATTTTACTTGATAAATTTTTATGCAGATATTACAGCACATTTTTCGACCACATGTTAGAACATTTGTGCACAAAAAATTCCCATCTTTATGTTTGAAATTTATGGGAACACAATTAAAATGAGAGGGGTCCAAAGGTATCAAGATAATTACATTTTTCTAATCTTACTAAACAAGATAAATTACCTGCAGGCCCTCTTATAAAAGATGAAATCTTCATAATAAGTGAATTAATCAAGCAGCAGCTTGCTACTGCACTTGCATTTATAACAGAAATGATTCAAAGACTTATTTTATGGGGAAATTAATGGAAACAGGCTTTTCATTCTTCTGCACCAATTGAAAACCTCAGCAACCAGCTGCCCACTTGTCAAGAAAACAGAAAGAAGCTGGAAACAAAGATAAATAAAAACACCTTTTTCCTGGCACTTTTGAAGAGAAAAAGGAGCTCTCATTTACAGCAGCCATCTGTTTGTTATTTAATATGGGTGAATTACATGCTGTAATGAGTTTGTTTCTGCATCACTCAGTGCAATGGAACACAAGTTCACTCTCATAATGTGCAGCAGTTTTTAAAAGCTAATCATTTAATTGGACACAATCGTCAATGACAAATGGAGATGTAAAAACTCAGCCAGCTGTAGAGTGAATATGTAATCATTGTGAAATCATATTATTTTACACGCTTGAAGACTTCTTAATAGTATCTGATGTTGGTCATCACCGCAGACTCTGAAGAATTGAAGAAACATGGTGAAAAACAGCCTTTCGAAATGGCTTTATGTAATTGGCTCCTATCAATGCCTGTTAGAACCACTATTTGACTTAGGTATGTAATCCTTTCTAAAGTGTTTATTACTGTTCTAACTTAGGTTTTGATTTTTATGTTTTTCATGTATTCCATGGGTCAGTAGGCAACAGTTACTGGTGAGAAGCAGCTTGGGTAATTTTCTTAGAGTCTGCTCAAGTGATTTGCACTGATTTGTTGCTTTTGCACATGACATCACATATAGATAAAAATGGAGACCTGGAATACTGTATGCCAACAGATTTTTTTTTCATCAAACACACATGAAAGCTTCACACAAGAAACCTGAGTGCCTATACATACACACATTATAGCCAGGATTTATACATAGCATGTTGCCACAGTCTTTAACAGAAGAACAAAAATCTCTATCACAAAGAATTTACCTTTTGGAGTTTCCAGAAAGACTCTGTGCTTATTAGCAAATTTCCAAAATGAGAATCATTTTCCATTTTTAGGCATGTCAAAGAAATGAAAATGAATGAAGTTATTGAACAGGCTATTTCTGTTTTGGGACTCCATAACAATATGCACTTTCATCTTCATTGTCCTAAAAACCTTTATGGCAAGTTCTCATGACTGAAGAAAGGCATTACATAACAGTATATAATCAATATGGATCAAAGATTGACTATCTCTGTGCTTCATTTAATATTTGACTTTTAAAGCACATTTTAGAATGGCAGATAAGAGAGAGCCCAGGTTTTCAAAACTTCTGCTATGCTATCTCTAGCAAAATATGTCAACCTTTATTATTCCATACCAATTAAATTTCCGAAGTTCACTTCCTACATAACAACATGTGTTCCAAAACATTACCTTTCATTTGTTATGTAATGCTCTGTTGCTCAGTATGTTTATTTTTACATGTTTTCTATTTTTATATTCAAAATCAAGGATTTGTTTCTTGAGTGTTCAAACCCTCAAAAAAAAAAAAAAAAAACAAATGCAATGATTTTATTTGGTTTTGCTTTTACAGTTCTTAGCAGCCTTTTATCATGGTGACTCCTTAATAAATGGTGTTTAAACAAACTTGTGTGTTGTATAAATGAGAGGGGAAAAGCTTTGAACTCTCTCAAAGAATAGATGCATGAAAATAGGATGTTTTAATGTTTCCCTTACATTACTGTTTATACATAGACATTCTTGACATCAAAAAAGAAAGCAATAATAAAAATGTAAGTCCATGACCAGAAAAAGAATCACATTAAAAAAGAAAGAAACAACAATGTTTAAAGACCAAGCAGAAGAGTACCTTGAACATTCTAGTGTAATCACTGGGGAGATAAAATAAAGTCTGGTGTCTTATAAATTAAGAAAACAGTCCAAATATTCAATATGAGTATGATCTGAAAGGAACCAATGTCACATTCTTTCTGGTAAATGATTAACAGAGAGTAAAGCTGAGTAAATCAAGATGTGAAATACAGTTTCTATGAAGAAACCAGAAGTCAGCCCCAAATGTAAATTCACACAAATATAATTAGCTCTATAATTATCTTGGGTGAACCCCATCTAATCACGATGTTTAAGTTCAATTCATTTGGACAAAACTATTCTGTTATGAAGAAATGATTACACACCAGAGAGTGACTCTTTGGAGCAGAGACCCATGGACTTAGACATCACTTGATATGATGATGTGTTGAAATGAAAATTACTCACAGGAGACATTGCCTCATTTTTTATTTGCTTTGCTTTGATTTACTCTCAAAGTTACAACTATCACTGTGAATCAAAGAAGTGTCCCAAGGGAAATAGTTTAAAGAAGAGGAATGTAAGTTGAATCCCAAGTGCCCCAGTAAGGAAGAGACAGAGAATGAGCGTTGTGGGACTTTTGTTCTGGAAGAGTACACGTGCTCACCAACAAACCACAGCTGAAAAGCTTTGAATTGCTGCCATCACTAGGAAAGGTCCTGCAATTTGTAGACATTTTACAATATAAACCTTTCATACTTCTCAAATTGCATATTGACTGTTCTTTACAGAAGTCCTTTACTTTATCTAAAGTGGAATAGAAAGGCATTGCAAACATTTGTAATTCTAAAGTGTTATATAAGATTGTCTTTTTGCAAACACTGAATTCTATTCCCCCAAATCCACTTCTGCTGTTCTGTATCTCTGTTGGTCTCACACAACTTAAGTGATGTTAGTGAATTGTTCATGGACATGATTGCCTCTGCCTAATATTTTCAAATGGCAAGTTTTCATTAAATGTTTGATTCAGTGGTTGTTGAAACTTTTTGTGGAGGATAAAGTTAAATACTTCATACATGATCTTTTAAATATGCTCATCTGATATTAAAATTTACAATGAAGTTTACACTTAAAATGTCATCTTATTCCCAAACTTCATGGACCTTCACAGATTCACTATCCCTTGTGTGTCCCCACAGTGAATTGGAAATAGATAATGCTTATTCTTTTATAATGTAGTTCTTTATCTGTTTGAGTTGGATTTGTCTTACTCATTTTCAAACTGTTAATATCTTTCTCAGTCTCTAACACCTAACAGTGATTAAATAATTGTTCACCAAACTGAATCTTATAAAGGTAGAAATCAGTTATTATCTTTGTATTTCTGCTATTATACAGAGTCTAGTATGTAGCAGATGCTCAATAATTGTTAATTTAATGACAAATGTTTATTTGGAGGGATCATGAATCATATGTGAAAGTTACAAAGCATAAGAAGCACAAAATATTTACAATCTAGGTTACCCTGGCTCCCAGGCAATGTGCAGTCCACATTCAATGGTCTTGAGATCTTAATTCTATGTCTCTGCAAGTGGTATGATTTTATCTGAATTGAGGGAATTAAATAAGAAAAAAGTTTACCAAAAATCTCCACCAAAATATAAGAACCAACATAGACAAAAGTCATTTAATCCCAGGCATCTCTACAATAGTAACTACATAATAATCACACTGCCCTTATGTGTTCTCAGTTAAAATATGTGAAGTAAAAATTATACCAAAATCTATAAAATGATCATAAATAGGAAGCTGTTACAGCACTATAACTAGCAAGTAACATTATTTCATATCGAATAATGGATGTAATAGAAAAGATTCATATTTTGTTAAAATCATCTACATAAAGTAAATAAAAGCATAAGGCAACTTATTTTTTCAAACATTTATTGAATGGCCACATTTGTTGTGAAAATAATTAGTAACCCAGTTTAACAGTTCATCAATGGATGAATCTGGGTAAAATAACTATTACTATGAATTCATAATCATAAACTTACCAAGAAGCTTCAATTAAAATATTTTAAATGAAACACTCTTTATAAAATGAAAAACTTACATCAAAAGAGGAACTGAACACCACACTACCAAAAATGATCATATCATTCAAATTGTTGCAGCATGGCAAAATTAATAAATTAATATTAAAATAATATGTACAATAATATGTACAATATGTACATATTATATAATGTGTACAATAATATGTACAATAATATGTACAGTGTACCTAGAATAGCATGCATAAAAACTTTTGTTTTTCAGGTGGTATAATTATTGTGGTGGATTTTATTTTTCCCCCACATTTATTCATCATGGTTCACAGAGAAAATATTTTTTAAAAGTTCTGAGTTAGGTGTGTAAGGCCTCTAAGGTCAGTGGTACTCAATGGTTTCAGAATCTAATTATCTCAGTAGTGTCATTATCCATTTGAAGAACATCGAAATGTCCTAAACCAAGAAACTCTAGAGTTATTCAGGAGGAACTACTGATACTTACTAGTATCTTTGAAGAGAAAAAAATTCTCATGACCTTCTTCTAATATATTTGGACAACTTTCAGAAACTAGTGACATCCATCATATATTTTCCATTTTATTGCATAGAGAAATAAAATGCAGTTATAGAGAGATTATTACTAATCTGTAAACAAACTAATAATTTTTAATGAATTATAGGCGTGACCCTCCTCCCCACCCCCCCACCCCCCTTTTAGGTATTAGAATATATTTATTTTCCAGTATGTTAATATTAAAGAAGCGTTACTACTAATTTTTAATCTTGGATTTTTCAAGGATACACAAGGAAGTTAAAGGATTAAGGATTTGCAAACAGAATTCTATCCTGTTAGAATTATAAGGAAGTTCTCTACTAAAGGGAGTCTCAGATTGATTTGCCCCTCCATGAGTATGAGCACGCATTCCCAAGATATCTGTGGACATCAACATGCCTAAGGATATTGCCATCATTGTGAAGATGATAAACTATTTTTAAAACAGCAAAAATATTGCAAGCATCTCCTAATGCATAAAGTGGCTTTAGGGGGAAAAGGATAAGGTTTTTAAATAAAAAAAAGGTGTTTTTTTTTTGTTGTTTTTGTTTTTGTTTTTTTACATTTATTCCTCAGGCCCAGTCTGGAAGAAAGGAGAACATTGTGTAAAACCCCAACTTCAACTTATTTAGATATTTCACTTCATACATACATCAATAATGCATAACATTCTTGCTTAATATTTTCCTTGGAAAAAAAGATTTATTTTTCTCCATTGCCATAGTGAAAATGTTTAGTTTATTCTCAGTCTATATTTTATGCAGCTATAAGAAGCACTAAAAATATTTGCAATAGATATACAATTTTCTTCACCTGCCCAATTCATCATATTATAAATGAAGTTTAAACAATTGCTAGCCATTAGCAGTCTTTTATTGTTTGACATTTAAAAAGAAATTTACATCTGTCAATCAGTGACCTGGAGATGCATGGAAAGTAAAGAAATTGGCCATAGCTCCTGCCTATATTCAAACAGCCTCAGAGTAATAAGGAAATTGTTCAGAGGGTAAATTATTTCTTTTAACTGAAGAATTATAAAATCATTTATCATAATGTCCAGATATTTTTCTTTCCAATATTGTAACTCATCCATTTAACTGTCATGGAAGCTCCTGCATCTATGTTTTAATTTAAGTGAATAGGAAATAACTGTGTGGCTATAATGTCTGAGTTAAAGCAATAGAGAAAGCAAAGATTGGGCATAATGCATTTGCTAGGGACAAGAAATGTTAGGCAATTCAGAACCTCACTGGGTAACTGACATAATGTATCTTTTCCTAAATGCTGTTTTTCAGATGACTTCTCTTTATCTACATTTTTCTGAACACTAGAAAGATTTACCCCCTGCAATTGATGGGCATAAAGAAGAACCAGCACTAGTATTTAACAGAATTAAAAATTTTTCTTAGAAAATGCAGAATGATGGATAAATTGGTATATATGAGTTTTTCCTTTTATGTTTTCTCTCTAGCTTTTTCTGATTGTTTCCTTCTAAAATTCAGGATTGATACTGACAATTACTTTATGTCTTCCAAAATTCTATGGAGAATATAACAAAAAAGAAGCAGATTATTAACTGTTTCTATTTTGCGATTAGTTTAACATTTCCAGTTGAAAATCACAGATATTTAAAATCTCCTAAAATAGGAAATATAAATGCTATCATAAAATACATTAAAAATGCTACAAGTAAAAACAGAATAAACCCATGGGAAGATGAGATCCAAATTCAATTTTCTTAAGTATATGAAATTGAGTCATTTTCAAATGTAAAATGTTGGAAATACTGTATCTCAGGGCATTATCATGAGGGGTTAGTAAGATGACATATACGAAGCACTTACGTACATAATAGATTGTAGCCTAAAACTTTTGGAATGAGTATAGTGCAGTGACTGAGAGCACAACTTAGTCAGATCTGAGGTCTTCCCTTGGAAGTATTATACCCTACAGCATTTCTCTGAGTATCAAATGTACCAAATTTATGAAAATGCATACATAGCACATATGGTAAATGTTAAATAAATAGCAGTAACAAAAGGTGAATATATAGGTAATAAAAATGAAAAATCTAAGAACAGATATATTCTTTCTCTGAAAATTTCATTTTAACCTGCATTCTATTATTTCCATACTTTTTTTTCCTTAGATTTCAAATAGAAAAATGAAAGAAATCTAGGTTGTAAGTTATTTCACTAGATGGTAAATATGCAGACAAGAATTCAGACTTTCTGTAGTAACTTCTTTAGGACTAGCCAAGGTATTTTCTGAAATATGGAGGGTACAAATCGAGCTATGATTCTGAAGTAAATGAAAGAAGGAAACTTTTTCTGTCAGTTCTAGTTGTAACAATACTTTAAATTGTTAGTAAATGATTGTTAATTGAGCTTCTACTAGGTTTTCTGCTTTACAAGATAAGATGCAGAGGTGGATGGCATAGTCTCTTTCCTTAAAAAACATACCATCTTGTGATGAGATAGTCAAAACCAGGAAGCACACACATTAATAGACATACCACTGTCTATTACTAGCTGGTACAACAGGTGCTATGGAAAATATGGTAGAAATATTTTGGTGGCATGTATGGGAGTTGGTTTTAGGATATATTTTGAAGAACTGACGTTTGTTATGATATTAAATAAAAATAAAAGTAATTAAATAACAAAGAAGTTTCAGGGAGTGAAGACTTCCAGGCTTAGAAGGAAGCATGTTCATAAACAATGCCATTTGAGAAAACATGATTGAAAGTAGTTCACTGTGGCTAAATTACTAGTTGTGGTAAAAGTCATTGTAAAGAAAACGTGGTGGTATCCAGAATAAAATGTGTCTTGTAAGATGTGTGATAGCCAAAATTTAATACTTATAATTCAATAAAATGGGGAACTAGTGAAATGTTTAAAATAGAGGAATGATTATTTTTCCTTTTTTGGCAACAATTGCACCAGGTACATGACTGAGGAAAACCTTAATATATAATCCTTAGTGATAATTGAGTCCTTGTAGAAATAAACTAAATGAGAAAATAAATAATACAAAGCAGGTAACTAGACATGACAGTTTTTATTTATTATTATAATACACTGAGGCCACCAACCACAATCTTTGTCGGTGGTCTTTTGTCAATGAGAAGCAGACATTATTTAAAATATATTGGAATATGTGAAGTTTTTCTTGTAATGGTTCATGTGACCAAAATTCTCCTATAATTCTTATGTAATTTATTGCCTGTCAATATCCCATATTTGTACAGTACGTAATGTTGCAATGCAGGGGGAAATCACAAAGGGATAAATCCCATAATTTGCAAAAAGTAAGAGTAGATTCTCTGGAAAGCAGTGTGGAGATTCCTTAGAAAACTTGGAATGGACCCTCCATTTGACCCAGCTATCCCACTCCTTGGCCTATACCCAAAGGACTTAAAATCTGCATACTACAGAGATACAGCCACATCAATGTTCATAGCTGCTCAATTCACAATAGCCAGACTGTGGAACCAACCTAGATGCCCTTCAATTGATGAGTGGATAAAGAAGCTGTGGTATATATATACAATGGAATATTACTCAGCCATAAAGAATGATAAAATTATGGCATTTGCAGGCAAATGGATGAAATTGGAGAATATCATGCTAAGTGAGATAAGCCAATCTCAAAAAGCCAAAGGACGAATGATATCACTAATAAGTGGAGGATGACATATAATGGGGGGGAGGGAAGGGTTAGTGTTAGGGTTAGAGTTAGGGTTAGGGAGGGGGGCAAGTATGGAGGAAGGAAGTACTGTATAGAGGGTAAAGAGGGGTGGGAGGGGTGGGGGGAAGGGAAAAAATAACAGAATGAATCAAACAACATTACTCTATGTAAATTTATGATTACACAAATGGTATGCCTTTACGCCATGTACAAACAGAGAAACAACATGTATCCCATTTGTTTACAATAAAAAAAAAAAAAAGAGTAGATTCTGTTTGAAGACCTTATTTTATTTAGCTGTTGTATTAATTAAATACCAGATTTTCTTTTGGGGATGGTAGATACTGGAAATTTAACCAAGGGGCAATTTCCCACTGAGCTACATCCCCAGTCCGTCTCCCTCCCTCCCTCCCTCCCTCCCTCCCTCCCTCCCTTCCTCCCTTCCTCCCTTCCTCCCTTCCTCCCTTCCTCCCTTCCTCCCTTCCTCCCTTCCTCCCTTCCTTCCTTCCTTCCTTCCTTCCTTCCTTCCTTCCTTCCTTCCTTCCTTCCATTTCGAGACAGGGTCTCACCAAGTTGCTGGGGACCTTGCTAAATTGCTAAGGCTGGCCTTGAATTTGACAATCCTCCTGTATCAGCCTACCAAGTTGCTGGGATTATAGGTATGAGCCACCATGCAGGATAAATACCAGAATTTCAATTAAATGGCTTTCTCCATCACCTGTAGAAGCACATGCACATTTTTAGGAAGAGTGACTGGTCGAATACAAAGACTAAAATTAGTCTGTGTTTTACCCTGACAACCTCAGTGCAGAGTTTTATGATTTGATTAAAAAGTTGCAACAACTTCTCTTATTTTCACTTTTGTAATTTTAAATCCTTATGACACTTTCTTGATCATGGTAAAACTAATGAAACATGCCACCAGTCACAGTTTATACTAGATTTCTTGGTTGAGCATGATTAAATATTAATTGATATCCAAAATATATAAATGGCTGAAAGAAGTGGATTGAGAGTCAGTGGAACATTGCCATATATGCCACTTTAGTGCTAACTTGATCTACAAATTAGTATGATTGCATAGTTTATTAATCAAACCAGGACACTTAGGAACATAAAAGGGAGTACAATTAAATAATGTCAATGGAATAGGTTTAAACTGAGACTGCCTTATGCAAACTGTAGTGTTTATTCATCCTACAAATAGTATGTGTTTTCATATGAGTATCATCCTTTAAATATCCAAAGATTGGCATAAATAAAAGAGAACTTGGTGAAGAAAAATAATCTATGGGACCTTAAACAACCATTAATACATATAAAACTATCTTAACACCATCAAAGATGTATGAATGCTTAATGTTAGACAAACTCTGTTCTTGGTATTTTTCTCTTGTTTAACTGATATATAAAAATATGAAATTGTACATACTCATAGGGTACAATGTGATTTGATACATGTATTCATTGTGTAATAGTTAAACCAGTTTAAACATATCTGTGTCCTCAAATTTTCATCATTTCTTTGTGATGCAAGCATTCAGAATCCTTTCTTCGAGTTTTTTGAAATATACAGTACATTACTGTTATCTACAGTCACCCTACTGAGAGATGGCACACCAGAATTTCTTATTCCTGTCAAACTGTAACTCAATATCTACTTATCAACCTTTTCCCATCTCTTTCCCTCCCTGTCTCAGTGTTGTTAAATTTGACCTTTCCATATAGTGCCTACCTTAGAAATGATCCCTCCTGTAGAAGGTTTCTGTTCAATGTCAAAGCTTATGGTCCTTTTTGAAAAGACCATTAAGACCTTGGCTCTGGGAGCTAAAGCTCTTGAAGCTACCCCCAACTATAAATTAAACCCGTAAGAGGAAATGTGAATACTTTTTCCCACTTGGAGCCCTATTTTTATTTTCAACACGAGTCACAAATCTACCCTGGTTCCACCAGAGTTTTTGATTACATACCATCAAAAGCAAATTAAAAAGAGAACCAAGGTCTAATTTTGTAAAGTAGAACCACCTCCAAATGGTGCAGTCCTCAAAAGGGGCCGTGATCTTCAGCCACCTGAGTTGAGACCCAGAAGCACCTCCTGATCCATGATCCTTCTCCTGTTCATCCTGTCACACTCTGAGTAGTTTAGTTATAAGTGTGTTATATTTAGCTTACTTCTCTTCTCGCAGAGAAGTGAGTCTCTGTCTCTATTTCAGTCTCTCAAATTCACTATTTCTTTTTTCATAGAAAGTTCTAGTTGAAGTCCCTCAACTTTAGACTTTCTCTTGACAGCACTTTCATAATTGCATCCATGTATGTTTAACACAAGTGTCTGTTGGGCTCTACTTTAATATTTCAGTCCCCAAATACTTGGAGTGCTCTTAACCACAATACATAGGGTCCCTGTTTAATTATTTAGGTTTACAATATTCAAACCCTGATGTGATTCTGACCCCAAGGAGCCACTAACTGGACTCCAATGCTCACATCAGTTGGTCAGTGATAATATCTGTGCCTAGACTTTTTCAGATCTTGCTTTTCCCCTAAAATTTACCCAACTGCTCCTTTTGTCTTGTTGTTGTTGAGTATTGTGTAAAGAATTGTCAAGACTGATAAATACCTCTATTAAAATTTCCTTTAAGGGTAAAACTAAGTGATCAAACTTAGAAACTTATATAGTTTGTATTATGTATTCTTGAATCACACATAAACTTATGACTATTTTCTGACTTAAAAACTTGAATCTAATATGCTATCTTTAAATTTTCACACTATATTTTTGTCAGATTAATATAAATATCACCTGGACTGTGTTCCCCAATTTATGCACATTTACATTCAACTCCCCAAATACAAAATATAAAGATATTCTGTAGTCATTCTGATTTTTTAAAGGCCTTGGGTACATGAAGATATGCCCATTTTAGAGGTAAGCAGTACAAAATGCTTTCATAAATTATTGATTTGCATTATTGCATTTCTTAAAGTTCCTCATTAATCAAATAAACACACGCTTTTATATTGTTACTCAAACATGCTGCGTTATTTCCTCTTACTTTTCTTTATTTGTCACCATACATTATCAAGATGAGTATAGATTTAGAATGTGTCTCCATAGTTTTGCCTTTGAAATAAAGTGGTACATTTTATTTATGAGAAGAAGAAAGTACATGAGACTTTTGATTGACTAATATAATTACTCTTGAGAGGACAGCACAGGAGAAACCTTGTTTATTTTGATGTTTGCCAGCATACCTAAAATGCCAACATGGAAGGAACTCAGAAGAAAAATGCTGGAATCTTTCAGATGTTAAAGGGGAGTAGGATAACAAAAAGCACAAAAAAGACAGCAAAATCAATAGATGTGCTGATCTATTCACTTTTATTACTGAACTTCAGGGTTTTGAGCTGAATTTCAGCTATTTCACATGTCCCTAGATATAATGAAGGGATGATATAGACTTTGGTAAGTTATGGGGTTTATCTCATACATGTGAGTGCCTCATAACTTATTAGTGCCCGAAGCTATAATGAGTTATGTTACAGTTCTCATACAGAGCCTCCAAAACTTGTAACTCACCAAAACCCTGGACAATTTCATTTATTTAATGCCTTTTTAGTATTGGAGTTTCTAATCCAGAATTTGTTAATTTTTTTCATAGTTACTGGGTAGTGTCCCTTGTGGTATGTTAAATTCAGAAGGTCATAAGTCTCTATATATTTTGCTGAAGTGAACATTCTCTGCCACAACATCTAAAGAATAATATTTGGGGGTGGCACACTAATACATCATGTCAAGCTGACATTTATATCATGAAGTTTACTGTTTTCTGGTGATATTGTTCATAATATAAGCCTTTGACTTGTTTGCAATCACAAGTTGGTAGGATATAGTGTTCTGTTAAGCATCTCTGGTGGTGGTTTGCAATGAATATGTGACTGCTCTACAAATTTTCAGAGATATTTTGCCCTTTCATTTTGGTAGGAGTATAGAGAAGATGATAAAAGGCTCTATTCATCAAATGTTGTTTCTGTGGGAGTATCTTCAAATTTTCCTGGATTCTCTTTTCAGGTGGCCAGATGTGTATATATGTGGTTCATCATTCTGAACAATCGCCCTGAAGAAAATTGCATTTGTTGGAACTGATTCCAAAAACGAAGTTTTATTAAAAGTGGTCTTTTGAACATAATAAAACAAGATTGCTTTTGGTTGGATTTGCTTCTCCACTATATCGTGGCTTTTAGTAAGCTTTGCCATAGACGGTAATAGACAACAAATAATGGAGAAATTCATTAAGTGCTAAAATGCAACTCTCTTGAAAAAAGCAGTTTAGAATTATTTTTATGAGAATCTGAAATTATTTAGTTTAATGAATAAAAGCATTCTTGAATAAATTTGGCATTTTATTATTTACAGCCTTATAATGAAAGTAACATTTTAAGACCTAAATACAATGATGCCCTTGATTAAATACAACTACTGTTGTTTATTCCCATCATTATTGGTTACCTGTCTGGAGGAGCTTATGTGTACACTTTTAGCTATAATATATACGACTTATTCATGTCACCATCCATAGAATGAGTTCCTGTCTCCCTTGGTGTGTATCCAATAAATGCTAACTAATTTTACATGAAACTGAAAAAAAACATAATTAAGAAGGACTTACTGGGAACAATATAGCATAGTCTGTTCTAAAGTCAAACGTAATTATTTTTGGATTCTCTTCTTTCCTGGAATATCTATACAACTTCTCTATTCCTGTGAGTAATTGAGAGATGATGGAATTTGTATATTACATTTTTAAAGGACTCACATTTGCTAATTCTAAAAGTAAAAGTCCATTAAAAAAAGACCTAATTAAAATAAAGTAGTTGAAATCCCTGGAGAAAACTAGTTTTTCCCCTAAGAGCTCAGCAGCAATCAAGAAGAGCAGATAAACATCCATGTCGTAGAATTAGACAGACCTAAAATTAAGTTTTTTTAAAAATTAAACGATTTTTATAATGGGTAATATATTGTAAATAAGCTGAAAAGAATTTAGTATACTATTTTCCTTATTTTAGGTGCTTTCCTCCTAATCACCATTTTGTTACTTTCAATTTTATGTTTGTTTCTAAATTTTGCTCATTTTACATTAAGGAGTAATTCATTATAATATGAATGCAATATAAAACTAAATAATGTAATGAGATGCTGACAAGCCCAAAAGAGAGATACAGGAAAGCATTATAAAGGCAAATGAACAAGGACACTCTCCCGTAAATGCTAAGAACCAAATTACAAGAGAAATGAGTTATTTTCACAATAAAGTGGCAAACTGTTTGATTTTATTTTCTTACCTCCATTGTCCTTACCACTTTAAAATTCGTGGAAAAAAAACCAAAAAGCTTAGATAGGCCTGCAAAATACTTGTTATAACCAATATTGTAGTTTGTTTCTTCATTCTAAAATAAAAATAAAATTGAGACAAACAGTTTTAGAGAAAATGAGTCAAATGGAGCATTCCTCTGTCTGGAAGTACCTGAGTACAAGCTCAGGTGATGTCATTTTTGAAGTTATGAGCTGGTGGCGTAGGGGCAGAAAATTGATAACTGGATGAACCAAGAATAGTATACACATTTAATCTTTCAGGGGAAAAATGAAAAGAATATCAACAAAAATATTAATTTAAAATTATTTTTCAATCTTCAGTTCACATGAGCATTTGAGACTTGTTTTTTAAAAGGATTTCACCAATCTGGAATATTGGCTATTAGAAGTTCCACAAAAATTTATACCACTTATAAATGGAAATGATTTATTAAAACAATTTTGACATAAGAATAAAAGGCAATATTATTGGAAATTTAGAATTTAAAAGGACTAAATCTGGAATTAAAACTGGGAATGAGTCCTAGAAAAACTTGGCCTAGTTTATATAATCTATTCATAGCAGCAATGAAATAAGGTCTCACTTTTAGGCCTATTAATTTTTTTTTTCCTTTGGTCTTATTATTTAGTTAAAAAAAAAAAAAGTCCTATCTCTTGAAACATTGTTCAAAAACTTATATGATGTTTTGTATTTATAGTTTACAGATAACTAATTAAAAAATTAATGTGTAAATTTTATTTGTATGTGTGTCCATAAAAACATAAAAGAATGTTTTGAATAGTATAACCTTATTTGCCTCAATTCCCCAGGCTTAAAGTATTACAGATTGTAGTACCACTGTAATCTTAATTATATATACCTCATCCTTCTTATTGGCACTCAAAGTGAAGATTTGTCCTGGTAGAATCGTAAAGTTTCTCTAGCACCATAAGTATTGACTATTACTTCTCAATGAACACATCATACCATTCCTTATATTTCTTATATTTGCACATAATTCATTTCTATAGTACTTTTATTTTGAAATTTTGAGATCTTTAAGAGAAAAAGATTGAGAAAAAATTCCATCATTATGTACAAATCTTTATTGCCATGTCTTCATAACTGAAGAGTAGCAATCTTCTCAACTACCCATTTCTCTACAGAGTCGACAGTTTTCCCAAATCATTTAGCTAGGTAGTGAGGATAACTGAATATCAGATATCATAAGAATGCTAGGACTCTTACAACATTCCTAATAAACTGAGAGACCTTAAAAAAAAAAACAAATTTCTTTATGAATCTTTACTTCATGTATATACTGGATAGACGGATAATGGTAGATGTTTTAGAAAAACAAATAATAGTTCATGAACACACATCATCTCATTTATGTGTCTAAGAGGGAAAACACTATTGCTAAACGTGTATCAATTATTTTCATTTTCACTCATACACACATATATAACATTTCTATGTGAGAAAAAGAGATGAAGCGTGTTAAGAAATAGCATTTAAATCACCACCTATGAACTAAACTATATTCACCATGAATGCATTCCTGAGACTGTATGAATGATGGTGAAGAATGTGGTCTCTAAAACCAAGCTGGTCAGTCATCCCAGTCACTCAGTATCTGACTTTGGTTAACTTTTTTTGTGTATTTGTTTTCTCATTATAAACAGGAACAATGATAACAATAGTTACTTCTTCTGAAGTATGCTATAATAAAAAGGTTAACATAGGCAAAGAGCATAAGAAATCACCTGGCACTTAAATCATCCATGTCTATTTTCTATGTTTCCAGATAAGGAACACAACATAGGGTCTTCAGTAACTTCAAGATACATATGAGTTTTGAGTAGGATATGTACAAGGCAAAGCTTTGTTGGAGCACTGAATTTTCTCATTCTTTGTAACTTATTAACACTGAATTCTCTAAGCAAAAATACTTCACAAATATCATTTCTGCCATTTTCCACCATATTTGCTTTTCTTTTCCAAAGTGTGTTCCATCTTCTTTAATTTTTTAGTTAATCTGAAAATTCTCACTCTTGAATGAGTCATTTTGAAAACAAGTCTTTTTATTAGACAACAAATTAATTTGAATACATTGTGTATTATATATATTGTGTATTATAATGTCAGGTCATTGCTGAAATGATTCAGGCAACATAAGGGAACCAAGAATTCTCACAAGGGTACAAATATGGCAAGTAGGAAACATTACCAGTGATCTGCTGTGAGAGAGAATCCTGTGGCTCAATGGCCAGTTCCATTCTTTTCATAGAACTATAAGTGATGTGTGTGTGTGTGTGTGTGTGTGTGTGTGCGCGCGCGCGTGTGCGCGCGTGTGTGTGTGTGTGTGTGGGTGTGGGTGTGTGGTGAGGGTGCTGGTGGTTGAACTTGGAACCTTGTCTATGCTAAGCATACTCTCTACAGCTGAACTATGTCCTTAGCCAAATAAAGCAATTTGTAATCAGAGGGTTTTGGTTATACCATCACTTTTGATGTGAGAAAACAACTATATTTTGTTTCTTCCTGTCCAATATGTCTTTATTATATATTTTTAGAGTGGTGGTACCATAAAATATGCATGATGTAACATATAAGTGCATGTAAAAGAGTTTATACATATATATCTCATAAAAGAATATTCTTCTATTCTAATGATTAAAAGAATTTTAGATCATTTGAAAGTAGTTTGATATAAAAGATTGCTGTTTATAACTTTACTTTTTTCCCCCAATCATGAAAAAATTGTTCAACACTCATCAGTCAGTATATCAGAACTATTGAGAGTATTGCAACACATTTAGCAATAGCTTCTGTTCTCCTATTTAGCACACAAATGGGACAAGTTATCTGTGAGCTATCGCCTGCTTTAAAAAAGGACACTTCATACAATGTTGTTTCACTATAATGATAGTTTAATGCATCAGTAAGGATTTTGATCTTGATTGTTTCAAGCATTTAAATTGAGCTACACCTTAGGGGGCATTTATTTTTCTACGAAAAATTTTTTGGGTCATAATTTACTCTAATCCTAAGGAATGAGTGGAGTAGAATTTTGGATGTCTTTCTTTGCTATCCTTTTTTCATTCTTGTGACTGGTATAGAATGGCTCTTTGTTTTTTGAAGGTCAGGTGACAATTACACTAACTATAAACATTCATTCTATTCCACTGCTAAGTGATTTCTACTTTAAATTGCTTCTAAATCTTTTCTCACCCACCTTAAATCCAATATTTATTTTAACCTTGAGCTGCCTAAGACCTTTAATAGGAAGCTTCAAAGCATTTTAAAAATCGTATCCTTTTTAAATCTTTCTCATTTGAATGCAAGTGCCTTGAAAGCTCAAACAGTGTTGGTTGTTCTTATTGAAGTTTATAATGCTTTAGATATTCAAATCAGCTCTATGTCTTCCATTTGTTATGCAAATCTTTAAACTTTATATACTGCATGGTTTATCTACATTAATACAGCTTTCACTAACAGTTCTTACCAGAGCAGACATACACTCTAAAGGTGCACATTTTTAGTGTCTTGAATTACCATAAAATCATAAAAATAGTGTGTATTGCTTTACTCTAATCAGACTCAGTTTTATGTGGTTGTTGAAAGCCCTTTTACATTCCATTCTGTGTCTGGAGTTCTGTGTATAAAACTGATTCAGAAAAAGCAAAGTGAAGACACCTGCTGGCTTATAGCACAAATACTAAAATATCTTAGAGCCTGCTGAAAGGAGAATTGGAACAATATGTCATTACTGAAGGCTCACTTGCAAGTTCTAATGTATTATAATGAAAACAGTATGACAAACCTAATGAGACAGTGAAGATTTGGGTAATTGTTCCTACAATGTATGGTAACTTTTCCAGCCGTTATTGGCAAACATAAAACCTAATGAGATTTTATTAATTTAAATGCAGTACATCTGCAAAACATTTCCTTCCTTGCATTCTCCTCTGATAGTCTTCCTTTCCACATGGACTTGATCCTTTTAAGTTAATTGTTCTGTATAGTACACTTTCCAAACAAAACACTTGACAGAAATGTGAATCAAACTTTTCTATTTATTTTTGTATATATTGTCCTGAAGCACAATATTACATGCAAGCTTATGAAGTCTATCTGTATGGTATTTAATAAAAGCATAATATTTGCATTTAGGGTTAAACTATGTTTGTTAGAATATTTTGAGTGTTTTTCAAAAATGCAGAACATGTAGCAATGCTGTTTCTTCTTAATTTGTGAAGGGAAGAAATTAATTTCCTGTTATTTACATCCATATGTTTTAAATTGTCAAAAGACTAAAGATGAATGGGAAACACTGTTCTGCCCATTGACTCTTATTCAACCAATCACTATTTGCTAATTTTGAAAATATTAAATATGATTGAGAGGCTCATTCTACTTCCATGAAATCTAACTTCAAAATTTCTTCACATCCATTCATATGCAGCACAAAGATGCTTCCTTTTAAAAATAAAAATGTTTTTATTTCAGAGCATTTTTAAAATAGCACTGTTTGAAACATGAACAATCATGAAGAGAATGCTAATTTTCTACTATTAACCTTTGATTCTTTTCCGCTTT
Organism: Sciurus vulgaris; assembly: GCF_902686455.1. Taxonomy (NCBI): domain Eukaryota; kingdom Metazoa; phylum Chordata; class Mammalia; order Rodentia; family Sciuridae; genus Sciurus; species Sciurus vulgaris. Next base: position 121,061,113 of record NC_136464.1, read on the forward strand.
CAGCTCATTTCGCTTCATTGTATCTTTTTCAAGCTACCATGTCACATTCTTAGGTAGGGGAAGTCTTGACTTTGCAGTGGTAGGAGAAAGACTGTTTCTGATGAAGTTGCCAGTAACACATTGCCAGCTCATGGTAGGAAAAGCAATAGAGCTGTCAGGAAGTTCAAAAATTATATTGTCTCTGCTAGAATAACTGGAAAGAGATCATATTCACTTTCCCCCTGAGTTTTGCAGGTCATTTTGGATTTACAGTACAGCATTTTATTACAGTTTGAAAACTTTATAGAAAACTAAGTTGTCTAGTTCTTTGTTAGTCAATGTTTTTCTATGAAAACATATACAATTGGAATAAGATATATTGGAGTAATATATAGAAGATATATATATGTCTCTCATATTTTTCTGAGCTCTAATTTTAGCAAAAATTAGAGGACTAATTGTTAAGATTCCTATTTTAAACTTCCTGCGATTACATTTATTATATCATGAGTGAGGCAGAGTTTATAAAATATCTGAGATTAAAGTGATTTTACAATGACCTTTAGAAGTTTTTGTCAAATTGACCCCCCAAAAGTAGATTTATACTAAATGTCAAATAATTTAACAATGAGCTTATAGCAACATATTCCTAAATTTATAAAGTATTCTACGAATATTTCTTGTTTTCTGTGTCTTCCAAAATACGTATGTATTTGGTGGAAGCATTTCCTGAAAGGAGTTACAAAAAAACTCAATAATAGAATAGAAGATAAACATATTCTTCTCTCTTATTTTTATGAGAGGCTATTATGTACATAATTAGTACACTATTTCAGAATATGGTTTTATTAATGCAATTCATAGTATTTTGTTAGAACATCTAGGGATTCTCTTGAATCTGTTATAACGTGGGCTACCTTTATAGTTCAGAGGTAAAGTGCTTGCCTGGCATGTACCAGGCCCTGGGTTCCAAATCCAGCATCTCAGAATAAAAAGAAATTAGTTACAATATTATTAGTTACAGATGGCTAACTTTATTTTCAGAGATAATGAAGAATTTTCTTTTTTTATTTGTTCTTTTTAGTTATACATGAAAATATAATGTACGTTGATAAATTTATACATGCATGGAATATATCTTATTCTAATTAGAATCCCAGTTCTTGTGGATGTACAGAATGGTGTGATTCACTGTGGTATACTCATGTATGGGCATAGGAAAATTATATCAGATTCATTCCACTGTCTTTCCGATACCCCTCTTTCCCCTTCCTTCCTCTTTGTCTAATCCACAGAACTTCTATTGGAAAAAATTTTCTATGAATTCCCATATTTTTAATATTAGGAATGTTTGATGGAAATATTATTAAAGGCTGAGGTTTTAGTATCAGTACTTAGTTTGTTATTCATTGTTACTGTTTCATTTAGTCTGCAAACATAGTTGAAGCCTATCTGTACCAGATACTATTTTCTGTTGAACACTGGATGTTCTCCTCAAAAAGCAAATTCTAAAAACAAGCATGTCAAGTGTGTAACACAAAATTATAAAACTTGTAATAAAATATTCATATTCCATGATTTCATAGATTTATGTATAATAATAAATGATTTTCTATTTTCATAATAATAATGTTTTAAAAGTACAGAATTTACATATGGTTTTGAAAGATTTTTTCTGTACAACAAAGAGTTCAATGTAAATACACACACACACACACACACACACACACACACACAGTACATTTCAGTTGGCTGAATCATTTGGATCTTTAGTGATGATATTTGAAATGAGCCATTTCTGATTACCTTACTTATCCAGAGATTGTAATTCTTCTACTATCAATGATACTAATTCTTCTACTATAATGGAAATATACTAAAAAATTACCATTTTTAGTATTGCCTTAGTTTTCCCATAAGGAGCTTTTCTAATATTTGCATTTTTTTTTTAAACAAACTTAGACTGATCTTGTTATAAATGGTATGTCATTTGTTATGGGAATTTTAACAAGCTACTTAAATTTTCTGATCTCCAATTTGCCTACCTATGAAATGGAGATAATGATGGATACTTTTCAGGATTCTTGAAAACATTATGTGAAATAATGTATGTCTCATGCTTTCTAGACCTAGACACAGTATAGTGTAAATAAATGCCTCTCTGTCTTACACTTTTTTGTCTTATTGGTCAAACTTCCTGTTGTATTCAATACAATTCAAGCCATTTTCTAATTGTTTATTTATTTATTTATTTTATGAACAGGAAAATGGATACAGTGACTATGTGTCACTTGCACACCAGTTACAACAACCCCTGCTCTCTGTAAACTGAATAGAATGTCTTAAATGAAAACTTACCTTCTGATTATGAAGAGAACACTCAAAAATTCAGTTACAGTGTTTCTTTTATTCTTTTCCTTTTCTTTCCAACTTCCAGCCACCATGCAGTTCTTGCTTTTATTTCTCTGCATTCTTCCCTGAGATAAAGCGGCACTGCTAAATGCATCACAGAGAAGCATTGTCTTAGTAAAAATGTCTAATGTTAGGAGTTGAAAAGCAGTTGGTACAGTGAAGAAGGTTGCAATGGACAACATAAATTTCCTGCTTAGTTATCTATTAAAAAAAAAAAAAACCTGTATGATTAGTGTACTTTCCTAAAAAGAAGATTTTTCTATTAGGAAACTAATAAAAAGAAGTCATTGTAAGCAAGGGTAGAAAAAGAGAACACAGTCTGCTCTGGTACAGGCAATGAAAGAGTGGGTTATCACTAGATAATGTAAGAACAATAATAGCACTGAATAAATACCATCTACTTTTTATCAAAACCATACTCTAGTAATAGTAAACAAGGGCAACAATAAAAGTTTTTCCTTGTTCTGGACCAAAATACCTACAATGCTTTTCCGTTATGGATGGGTCCATCTCCATAATCTCAAAATGTGGATAAGGAAAGCATTTTTTCTTATGCATATTTAGAACAATGAGAGTAGTAAGTGAGCTGAACAGCATTACTGGGGTGCAAGTTAGGTGATCTTATTCACAATGATAACTTAGGTCATATAAAGCATATTTTACAGTGACAAGCATCATGTACAGTCTTTTTAAAGAATCATGTGCATCATATACATAATATAGTTATCTTGATTTTCCCTGGGAATATATTTTAGGTTCAATTTTTGCTAAAGTGTTTGTCCTTGACAGTACAGCAGGTAATATCATTTTATGCTCAAGAAAAATAACCTGCCTTCTTCAACAACAGCTGATCATATGGCTCAAAGAAGACTTCACAAAATGTTTTGGGAGAGGACTAGGTTTTTTTGTCGATTTACTATGAGACACCATTTCAAATTCATATGCCATTTTATTGCAGCTGAAAAATGTGTAATAAATTCAAAGATTAAATACCACTCCAACTAAGAATAATCAATCAAAAATGACAGCTGATTGATTTCTTTTGTAAATGAGAATATACTTATTGTTTAATTGATTTCAATATGCTCCAAAGGTGATTTGAAAGTCATATATTCCAAAGAATATTGCAGCTATTTTAGTGAGAATTTTAGAAGTTCAAAAATGTGACTCATTGACTAATGTGAAAATGTTTTTCCCTGTCAAGAGAAGAAATTTATGACCTATTCACTTATTTTGAATATAGCATGAATGTAGATAATAAGAAATAATTTAAACTTATGAAGAGGTCTGTTTTTAATTTTATCAACAGTTTCTTCCCAGCAACATTGAAGTTTGAATCAAATTATTTATTTTGAATGAAATGTAGAATGCTTCCTATATCATGAAGAAAAAGTATGTGAAAAATCTCCCTTGAGTCCTATGATTACAGAACTTAGGTACCATAACAGGAAAGAAACAGATGGTTCCTCAATGCAGGAATATTTTTAAATAAATTTAATACAAGTTAGAATAACATTAAGTGTGCAGTTTTAATCATGTTAACTGTTGTTGACTTTGCTACTTAAAATTATTTCATAGATTCTAGAAAGAGGAAAAAACTAATTATTATAGAATATGATGAATGTATGGCATTAGCTATATTATTTATAATGAATTCATCTACCAGAAAAAATGAGTAGTATCTGGGTTTCATGAGACCTGGTCTATAAATATTTTAATTGCTTTCATGGTATTTGAGAAGGCTTATTACATATGTCCACTCATTTTTTTGTTCTAAAATATGTTAGTTAGTTTACATGATAGCCTAATATATAAGGGTTCACACTAAGGAATATTCTTTTCTCTGCCTCAGTCATTGCAAGTGTTTAATTAACTATTTAAAATACTGGTAATTTCTGTCATGAACTAAGTTAAGATATTGTTAAGATTTGAAAATTAAGTGTCTCCCCAAAGCTCCTATGTTAATGCAGGAATATTCAGAAGTAAAATGTTTAGATTAAGAGAGCTGTAACCAAACATTCTTTCAGTTTGAATAGACTGCTTTGGTGGTAACTGCAGGCAGGTGGGGTGTGACTTGAGGAGGGGTCACTGGGGGCATTCCCTGGAGGGGTTCATCATCTCTGCATCCTCTTCCTTCCCATCTTCCCATCTGGGCTTCCTGGCTACTATGAAATAACCAGATTTTCTCTACTATGCTGCCTCATCTTGGGCCTGGAGCAATGGAATTGACTGAACATGGACTGAAGTTCTAAAATTGTGAGCCCAACATAAACTTTTCCTCCTCTAAGTTGTTCTGGTCACGTATTTTGGTCACAGTGATAAAAAACTGACTAGTACAAATATATTTAGAGACACATAGGGATAATTTCTTTAAACAGTATTGTGTGTGTGGGTATCTTCTGCTTTTGATGTCTTCAAATGCATGTTTCCCTGATATTAACATATGATATGATTTGGATGTGGTTTAAGTACGTCCCCTGATGATCCATGTGTTAGAAGCTTGGTTTCCAGTGTGGCAATGTTAAGAGGTGATGGAACATTAAGAGGTAGGAACTATTTGGAGGTCACTAGGTCATTAGGGTTACTACCTTTAGAAGGGATTAAGATAGATCTTGACCAAATCTTGTTAGATCTCCAGAGAGGATTGTTATGAAAGAACAAGACTATCCCCCACCCTGGCTTCCCACATTTCCCTGTGATATGTCCTTCTCACACTTGATCCTGCCATAATGCCATCTAACATGATGTGACACAACCAAGGAGACTCATCTCACAGGTCAAACCAGTAAGGGCACTTGATCTTCAATTTTTACCCTCCCAAACTTTTAGATAAGTAAACTTTTCCTTTTCAGTATGTATTGTCAGGTATTTTATAATAGTAACAGAAAACTAACAAATACTACATACAACATGTATAAATAATACTACATGTATAGATAAAATTGTATAGAATATTTCTTACTCTGATAGAGACTGAAGAGCTATCATTATAATTATTTGCATATGTTTTCTCTTTGCCAGGATTGATTTTCACCAATGACTAGCTTCTTTTAAGTCATTTTAGAATACAATACCTGGACAGAAATCCATTGTCTTTCTTACCAGGTCTTCTGCTTTTATATCCAGTAGAAATAGTAGTGATTGGTAAGTTGGAATATGATGAAAGGAACACTGACTTGGAGTTAACAGACAAGATTTGAAAATATAGTCTCCACATTTGCCTCTCTGTGGACTTTGACGTTATGTGTTATTTATTAGCCATGTACCTATTTCTGAAATGGTCATAGGTAACTAATCATAGATTTTGCACCCATTTTGTGAGGAATAGAAGAGTTATAATATTTGGTGCATTTGCTATGTGGTTATCATGTCAACTAGCATTACTCCTTTTCCTTGCTTTTTACTAGCCTGACATTATAATGCAACTTTAAAAAAAATCTGCAAAAAAATATGTAAACTTACTATCTTGAAACTCATCATTCCTTTATTGGTTGTACACCCATTTTGGCTCCACTTTTCACACCTTCACATTGAATCTTAAGTTTTCTCCACTATATGACTAATTTTATGAGCTATGACTATGAGCTTTGTCTATGAATTCAGGCTGAGTTCTGTACTTTGTTATCTACCTGCTATAGTTTTGATCTTAGGTATTCCCAAAGATTCCATGTCCCAGTGATTCCCAGTGATTTTGGGAATAGGTGGCACCTTTAGGAGAGGCAGCCTAGTGGGAGGTTTTTATGTTATTGGAGGCAACTCCTCAACAGGGATAAAAGAATTATAGCTTCTTTCCTCTCCTTCTCTACCTGGACTTAGGTAAGAAATATCTTTCTACCATGTGCTGCCTGTCATGATGTGCTGTCCTGTCACAGGATCAAAAGCAACATGTTAATGGAAACCTACAAAGTAGGTAGCAAAAAGGAAACTTTTCTGCTTATTGGTGGGGAGGTGGGGTACAGGGGATGAAACTTGGGGGCACTTGACCACTGAGCCACATCCCTAGCCTTATTTTGTATTTTATTTACAGACAGGGTCTCACTGAGTTTCTTAGCTCTTCAATTTTGCTGAGGCTGGCTTTGAACTAGAGATCCTCCTGCCTCAGCTTCTCAAACTGTTAGCATTACAGGCAGGTGACACCACATCCAGCCCTTTTCTTTTTATAAATGGATTATCTCAGGAATTTGTTATAAGTGACAGAAAGTTAGCATACTGTTGCATTTCTTTTCTCTATTATTATGATAGAATTTTAGGATACTACAAGATTTTAGACATGACAAAGTGTGAACTCTAGAAAAGGCAATGGGCTGAAGTTCTTTGATTAAAATCACAAAAATGTTGAGAGGCAGATCTTAAACCCAAACCAGTGACGTTTTTGTTTTTTTCATTCCTTTACTGTATTATAAAAATATCTAGATATGATTTTTCACTATATTATAGAAACATCTAGATATGATTTTTCCCACTGATATACCAAATGTGAAAGAATTGTACCAATAAGATTAGAAGTCATTTTAGCCTTTAGATTCCAATTTATGTAGATTGTTGTTTGCCACTGTAGCGATTCCAACTGTCATTCAAATAGAACTCTGTATGTGATGGCTATGATATAAATACATACTTCCGACATTAAAAAAAGGAGGAAAATCACAATATTTCTAAATTACATTAATAGTGCTCTTTATAGTGATCCCTACTCTACTTTTGGAAGAATAGTCATTGCTTTATTGTTTTAATGTAAGATGTAATATTTTTATTAAAATTTATATTATTTATAATTGACATACATGATTAAATACATAGACATTTGGATCATGCCACAGGTATTTTTCAGTTAAAAATTGTGCTTAAAAATGTATCTAACTCACTTTTGCATACTAACAAATATAAGCTTAACATTAAGTATCTATATATTTGTTTTTCTTGAATGCATTATTATATATGAATATGTGAATAATATATAAATATATATCTCTACAGTCCATGGGTAAGCATATATATATATATATATATATGTATATTTACATACATACACATACAACTCTGTATCTAAACATTTCCAGACATTAGACATATCTGAATTTATCTCTATATTTACTGAATTAGAAATTTTATGTCAAATTTATATAACTATTTTAAAGCATTAGATATATATTAACTTCTAAAATAATGTAATAATTTATATTTGTGTTTTTTTCTCATTAATTCACTATTTAAATGATATTTTTCTATCACTGCCAGCAATTAGAAGTCTATTTATTTAATAAAACTTTATTTAATAAAAACTTTATTTATTTAAATAAAGTTTATTTAATAAAAACTTTTATTATTTATTTAATAAAAACTTATTATCCTGATTTCTAAGATGATGCTCCTATGAAACATCATGGAAAAAAGAAGTAAAGAAAAAGTTCAAAACATAGGTTTAAATATTGCTTTTATTTTTTCATAGGTATTTTTCTTTTTTGAGTCTCCGAGTTCCTTTTGAATAAGTGGGCTAATGTTCTTATTCTTAAAACTGCATATGGTTGCATTGCTTGATTTTGTAGGAATAATTAGGTGTTTGATTTTTAAGAAAGACCCTGAAATAGTGAAAGAGTTCCAATTCCCAGAGTCAGGTAATTCTGAAAAAGAACATGCTTAGATAAACATGAGATTGTGTTTTATCATATGTTTTATTAGTTGTTTTTTTTTTTTTAAACTGTAACTGATTGTGCGCCTTACATATTGCATTTTAGTATGGATGATGGAGAATTGTAGGCCACTCCAGTCTATACGCTCAAAAAATTGAAGTTAATTTTAGTTGTCTTAATAAAAAATAATGAAACATTGACTTATAGGAACAAATAAACATATCAATGGTATACAAAATCATTTTTACAAATTGATAATGCTTGTCTTTAAGATCAGAGCAAGACCCTTGCTCACATGTGCCAAATGATGGCTTGCCAATATTTCTTTCTTTCTGACAGCTTAAAAAATATGCCAGTAGGTTTTCCAACTGAACACAATAAGAATAAGAATAGGTATTTATTGTAACTTTTACAATAAAAATACAAAGTAAAATTGGCTAATTTCAGTCCTGTATAAATATTCACTGAATAATCTAGTTCCATTTCATGCCTATATTAAACTATACAAATAAATGTGCTTTTGTTACTGGGTTATTATTTTTTGTGTAAAATGTTTTGTGAACATGCCTTTACAAGCACCCTGTTATCCATGATACTCAAAGCATAAAGTATGTCAAAGTTACAGAAAATTGATAGGTCAATGACTTAGTATGGGCCAATACAACAAATTACCACAGGCTAGATATTTTAAGAAACACCTATTTATATCTTATAGTTCTGAAGTTTACAAAATCCAAGGTGGATGTGTCTGCAGATCTGGTGTTGGGTGTGGACAGTCTTCCAGATTTGCAAATATCTGTCTTCTACTTGTAACTGCACATGGGGAAGGACAGAGAAAAAGGAAGCAAGCTCTAGAGTTTGTTCTTATAAGGCTTCGACTTCAATACTTAATCACCTCCCACAGTACCTACCCACTAACACCATCGCTTTAGGGGTAAGATTCATCATCTGAATTTTGTGGGGGGAAGGCACACATTCACTCCCTAATAATCTACAACCTAATTATTTAATCCACTCAGCATCTCCACAATACTGATGTGTAAAAATTGTGTACAGTTAATTGAATCTGAAAAGAATCCATCCCGATTTTAGTTAAATCAAAGGATTGCAAAATTCTTACATATATTAAGTAATAAAGCTTGTTTTAAAACTTCATTTTGCCTAAATTTCTTGCTTTCATATAACACAAACACAATTACACTTTTTAAGGTACAATCCACCTATTTAATGACACCTATGACAATGACAATTTGTGAACCAGAATTTGGTCCAGATCAAGCCTTAATTGTTGGTATAAATATTCCTAATTCCTTCAGTAGTTTTGAAATTAAATGGTTTTCATGACTTTTATCATTCTTTTTCACTTTTTCTGTGCTGATCATAGATCACAGGTACATGTGTTTTGTGACATTTAATTCACTAAAATTGAACAAAACAGAGTTTCATTTTAAAAGTGTTTTGGAAATTACCCTTCTGCGAAGTATAGCATGATAGGTTATGCAGCCAGGATATAAGACAGTTGTACATAACTGTATGTGTGTGTATACACACACACACACACACACACACACACACACACACACACAATGTATACATAAATATATGTGTGTGTGTGTGTGTGTGTGTGTGTATATATATATATATAAAACTTCATTCACTATTAAATATTATGACTCAAGGATATAGATTCTGTTCAAAATAAACCTTAACTCACATTATCTACATCAGATATGAATAATATACAAAAACACATCAAAAATCAAATAAAAATAAGCAGTTCACTCTCTAAAATCAATTCTTGTTAATTCCACATAGATTAATCTTAACTTTTATTGGTTTGCATCACAGAACTGTAACTCCTCAGGCAGCAGACTCTGTAAAATCATCTTTGTATCAGCTCTTGGATTGCCCACACTAATTTGCTCACATACTATCAGAGAAGGATTTTAAGTTTGTATTTTGACTTAGCCAAGTCTTTTATAAACTCTGTTACCAAACTATTGCCTGTTCCAACTCCTTTCCTTTTTTAGAAAATTTTTAAAAATATTAATTTTTTTAAAAATATTAAAAGAAAATGAATAAGCTTATAATCTTATCAGTAGCTATACTTTTAGCTACTCAGAAAAGATATTTTAACAATATTACCTACCTCTGTAAGTCAGTTATCACATAGCCAAGCATTTTATAAAAACTTGCCTGCTGATAGTTTTAAAACTAAATTATAATTCATTACTGAGCTGCAATTATGCATTAAAATCATAGTCCAATGAAGTGAGAGAAGGAATTAAAAGGGAAATTTGTGGAAAGTATGTCACAGGTAGGGTATATGATTTGACAAGGGTCAGACACTAGGGCTAAGAAATGGCAGAACTGAAATTCAATCCAAATTTAATTAGTCCCAAAGTACATATTCTTTTACTGATGCCTAGTTATAAAGATTTGGAATCTTAACAGCTGTGAGAAAAATAAATATTCAAAAAAATCAAATTTGAATTTTATCAAACAGAAGACATCTATCTATCTATTAATCTAGAAGAAAGGCAGGAAGCAGAGGGTGATGGGAATGATTTGGCTGCTGTGCAATGAGCAATTTCTGACAATTCCCAGGCTACTTTTAAACCACAGTAAACGGAAAGAAAAACCAAGGGTAAATTGATGCATTCAGAGAGATGTAGTTTCACCTCAACTGATTCCATAGACTCTCTAGGAATAAACAATTAATAAAAAATACAAAATTAGGGAAATCTGAATTCTTAACTTGATAGTTAATGATATTAAGGAACTGTTGATAATGCTTTAAAGTTTCTATAATATTGAATTTCCTTTTTAAGAAAAGATTATATATATTTTTGAGATATTGAAGTACTTACTGCAAAATTATATGACTTTTGGAAGTTTCCTTAAAATAATTTGTGTGGGTCCATAGGACGTTAATAGGTGGGATCTCCATAAAATCGGATTGACAGAGGTAATGGGTATTTAAAATGACTGCACGTCACACTGTTGACATTTTGGGTATTTCAAAATTTCTATAATAAAAAGACGATGATTTTTGGAAGTGCCTTTGTATGTTGAAGCATTAAAAAGCTATTTTTGTATTTATTTCTAAAAATACATGTCAGTATCATGATCTAATATGAGGCCATCATGTTACAGACAACATTTATAATTTTTTAAAGAGATCTGTTGTTACTTAAGTTTCATTGTGTTTCTATCTATGACATTCCTTACTGTTTTGGTAACACATAATCAGAAGTAAAAAAGCAATTTCAAAACCAGTTTTAAACAACAAGAACATTTCCATTAATAAGAATTTTATATCACAGACATGAAGTCACTTTTTTTTTTTTGGTGTGGTGGCAGTGTCAGATATTCTGTCTGCATTTGCTATTATTAGAATGAATGTCAACACAGAGGAAAGGATGTTCATGCTGTCACAGGGAGTATACTTAGACTACATCTGAACATTATTTTTCAGGAAGAAGTGTTCAATGATTTGATCACTTGTCAGAAGCGTCTCACTGAAAGATCTTGCAGAGTCTGTAGGTTTCTTTTCTGTTTTAATCTGAAAAACAATGAACAAAAGCCCCAATCTTTAGCATGGCATATTGAAATCCAAGTGTTTTGTAGAAATCTTTCTGAATAGTGGGACCTACATAAAATTTACTTTACCTTTTTTTTACTTACATCACCTCCAATATTAATTTTGTAATTTTTGCATTACTCTCAGCCTTAATCTAACTTGACTGGATTTAGGGAGACATGGAAGGAGTTGTTATATAATGGTAAGATAAGAAAGTTTAAAAAGAGTTCTGCAACCAAGTTATAGTGTAGATGATACTGATGAATATGTTGTGGGGAATATATTTTAGGAAGATGGAACCCACAGTGGTATATCTATATTTCTCCTAATATTGCCTTCTGTCATTGATTGAGTCATACAATAGCTGAAAGTGAAGCTTCAAAAAGCATTGCTTCTCAAAAAGATGCAATAGTATGATAAGTGCTTCCACCTCGGGGAAATGTTGGGTAAACGAATGTGAAATTCCCTTGAGTACTCAGGAGTAAGGCACACAAAAAAGTCCACATACAGTGTATATTATAATCCGGCTGCATAGAAACATACGTGTGTGTGCATGAAGGTTTACTTATGTACACATAAAGATAAGACAGAAAATTCATTTTTAATATTCTGTAAAATTCATTGCTGTCTTGCACTCTCAATTTTACAAATAAATATTTCATAAATATATTCTATGCTGTGTTCTTCATCTTCAGATGTGCGGTTTTTAAAAAATCTGGAGGAGAAGAATGTATGTATATTTGCATAGAAATATCAGTCTTCAGCAAGTAATGATTGGAGATCATGCTCCTCCTCTTTTAACACCACAGAGTTTCAAACATGTATGTTGAAGCATAATGTTTAGATATATTTTCCTACATTCCATTGATCCAATTATGTGAAAATTTATATGCTAGAATTGTTTTGAGTATAAGACATAAAAAGTTAATCATAAATCATAAATCATTTTATAAAGCACGAGTTTGGAAATGGTTATAGCTACAATAAATTGCATACTTATAGGAGCTGGGGTTGTGGCTCAGTGGTAGAGCACTTGCCTGGCATGTGTGAGGCACTAGGTTCAATTCTCAGCACCATGTATAAATAAATATAATAAAGGTCCATTGACAACTGAAAGTATGTTTTTAAAAATGCATATTTACCGATTCAAAAATATGAGATTTTTCTTACTACAGACCAAAATGTAGACATAAAATATATCTTTTTCTCTCCAAATCTACTGTCCCTGTAGCCTATCTTTTCTTGGTTTTATTTAACTTTTCCTCCTGTTGTAGAAATATTTCATTCCAATTAGTTCTGTATCTTCATTGTCTCCCTACACAAAATTAACTTAAATAAGTTAATATACAGGAAACTTTCTCACACTGATGTATAAATCATTGACAAAAACTTCCCTAGGGAATTTGAATACAGAATGGATAAAATATTTAAGTTTCCTGTGCTGGACCAGTGGCTAGAGGATCCTAGGTATGACTAGAGTTTAATATTGATTTGGAGTGAACTAAATTGAAATAGGGGCAAAAAGTAACACTGTTTGAAATTATGCAAAATGAAGTTGGATTGCTTAATCGTGTGTTTAGGAAATTTAGAAGACAGGATGCTTTGAAATTCTGAAAGAATTTTTTTGAACCTCCAATTATATTTCCAAAAAGTCTAACCAACTAATTAAATAATTTTCAAAACTATAAGGCTGGAAAAAACATATTCACTCCATAACTTTTCTTACCAAAATATAATTTTGACTCATGTCTCAGAGAAGACTCTTGGAGGTGGTAGCATTCTCACCAAGATTTATGGGTGAAACGTTAGTAAGCAATGACTATCTGGCTTCCCTGTGTGCAAACACTATTGTCTTGACCTTTATTCACCCACATAGAATTCTATTCTACAATATTTACCCCTGTGTGTCTTTGTCTGCATGGGAAGTGTATGTGGCACTTCATACCCGCCTCTGACTCATTGTTATTAAAGTGGCAGGAAAAAAAACTCTTACCAGTAAAATGAAAATAAAATGTCCATCATACCAGGAGTCTCCCTCACTTGCTTTTCAAACAGATTGTGCTGTATTTAAAACCCCAAACTTCACACTTTCAATATGCATACTTTAATGGAAAGAGTGGCTTTTGCAGAAGTGGGGGACAGTAGGTGAATTCATGCTGAATTGGGATATTTATGACAAGCAAATTTGCATGATCTAGATATCCACAGGGGAAAAAACAAAACAAAAAATAGCTTCAGAAATTCTTTAGATCAGAGCAGTTGGGGCTTTATTTATGCAGTAAAAATCAAACCAAGCAAACCAAACTAAACAAAAAAAAGTCATTATGTCAAAAACCATAGCCAGGGATTGAAGCCAGGACCTAGGCACAGGGAATAAGGCAGTTGCTTTCTCAGATAAGCATTCTCTGTGTATCAACTTGTCCAATTTGTGAAAGTAAAGAAATAAATGGAAGTTTACTTCTTTCTTTTCAGATTACATTTCCATATTTTCTGGCAGCAATAATTATTTATCACTGTTTTGTAATCCACTGATATTTGTAGCTATTTTATACTAACTTGGATTGAAATGCTATCATGTCAGTACCTAATGTAATTAGCATTTTTATTTCGGCCATTTACTGATACAATCATTACCATTGCTTCATGCCACTTCTGTATAAATACAGACACCTTCATGATTTTTAAAGTATAAAATCAACATTCAAATAGGATTCTCTTTATTTAAATAGACTTATTAGAAATTTAAAGCAGATGAAGATGGTTTCAATGAAATGAATAAATAATTAAGGCAAATCTCTATACTTGTCAGAAACTCCATATTAAGAATCAGGTGAGGGGAGACAGTCTTCTGACAGAGCTGTCATTTTTTTTAGTTAAAGGTAATGTTAATTTTTTAAAAAATCTTGATGTTCTTTTCAAGTTTACTTGATCAAACCAAAAGCCCCCCATAAAAGCTGCCAGATAACTTACATAGGTAATAATCAGAACCTTTAATCACACATAAAAAGAGCCATTCAGTTCTATGTATTGCAAAAATCATCAGCTGGTTGGGAAGGCAGATTTTTGTACTTCAAGCAGTTTTAATCATTGATCAGGTTGTGAAATAAAATAACAGATTGCATTTTACAAACTGGTCACTAGCAATGCCTCGTCAGCAGACCTAGACAATAATCCCTGAGTGTTGTAGGACCGCAGCCGTTAATAACCTGGCTTGTTAGTTGAAAGCTGGCAAAGTCTCAAGCATTTAAGAGGATTACTGCTATAAACCATATTAATTTTTTTTCTTAACATTCAAGTCCATGGTGATGAAGAGCTTCTGTAATAGACATAGTGAAGTCAAACACAACAGAAACCAGTGCAATTCCTTCTTGGTTAGTGATGGATTTTACAAGAGGAAAATAAAAGGCTTCATGATACTAAATTGGAATGTTAATTTTTGATGAAATAATTTTAATTGCAAATCCTGAAAAATAAAATGAAGACATTATTTTAGAGAAGGCTGCCAAAAGGATTTATTTTTATTAAGACTTATTCAGATTTTTTAAAATTGGTTTCTTTCGTTCCCATAGAAAGAATTAAGCAAAAAGCTCAATAAAATCAAAGCTTCCAACTTTGACCTTAAAGAAATATATGGATCTCATATCACATGCAACAGAATGTGAGAGTTAAATGCTGTGCTAGACTGCCTGGGTTTGAATCTGGTTTCATCCTCTTGGGCTTCTGACAAGGTTTTCAATAAATTATAAAATCTCTCTAACTCAGTTTTCTCACCTATGAAATGGAGTAATAATAGCACCTAACTCTGAGAATTTAAATCAAAGATAAACTATATAAGATTTATGATGTGTTGATATGGCTGACAGAATACAAATCTAAATTAGAAAATATTTACTCAGTCAAAAGTATTCAAACTACTGGTGTTTGCAGATATAAAGAAAATTTGAATATAGAAACCTCTGAAAATTCTTATAAATACCTGTAAATATTAGCATAACCTACCAAAAATTTTATGCGAATTTTATCAGTCAGAATTTTTGAGGAAGGGTTTTCAGCTAATTTTAAAGTTACTGAGAACAATATATTCTGTACCCAACATTAAGGCTTTGCTGAAGAGAACATTATTCTTTGAAAATTCAAGCTCTTATGGAACAGAATGACATTGATTCTTTCATAGTCTTTTTTTTTTTTTTTTTTTTTTTTTTGCTTGCAGTACTGGGGATCGAACTCAGGGCCTTGTGCTTCTGAGGCAAGCACTCTACCAGCTGAGCTATCTCCCCAGCCCAACATTGATTCTTGAGCATAAATATGCCTAGGAAACAGAGCAGCAACTTGTTAAATATGTATTTGTGGAGACTATAATCCAGTCGTAACATGATGGAGTCCGCAAATCTTCATTATAACAGGTCACAGAAAACTTTGAAGGTTCTCTTGTGAAAATATTTTGAGAAACACACACACACATTCTCTCTCTCTCTCCTCTCTCTCTCTCTCTCTCTCTCTCTCCCCTTCTCTCTCTCTCTTAGTTGATAATATTTCTGGTAATTTAAATCACAACCACATTATTTTTAGACTTGATGAAAGGAGAGCTAAGAGGAGATTAAATATTTAACTAAAGATATGCCAAGAGAAGAACCAATATATTCTACCAAAGGTAATGAAAATCTCAAACCTTATAAATCATGCTACCTTAGCTGTTAGCTGTTTATACTTTTGTACAGTATTTAGATGAGGTC
Source organism: Sciurus vulgaris (assembly GCF_902686455.1). Classification (NCBI taxonomy): domain Eukaryota; kingdom Metazoa; phylum Chordata; class Mammalia; order Rodentia; family Sciuridae; genus Sciurus; species Sciurus vulgaris. The sequence goes on from NC_136464.1 coordinate 121,077,450, forward strand.
ATTTTAATTGAGCATGCTGCACCGTCATTTTAAAATTGTCACATTTAATTCAAATAATATTTCTTTTTTACTTAGAACTGATATACTTTAATGGAAAGTATTAGAAAGAGTTAAGGAAATGCTTAAATCTTAGAGTTACTCCACAATTCAATGGAATAAAATCAATAAGCTATTAAAGGGGTCAGAAGATAGAGAATGGAAGAGATCACATGCGATGGAGCACAGAAATTTATACTGTTTTATTCATATTTTTTAAGAAGTTAATTTGTTCTAACAGTACTTTTAACCAAATTTTGAATGTATTTAGAAGAGAATCTAAACAGTATTTAATAAATTCAATAATCAAATGCCAGTAAGACTGAGTTGGTGTATTTGACAAATACACCAAGAATAAGGAAGCTCAGATTCCACGTTCTCTGAAACAAGTTACTCAATGACCTCACTAAAGTCATCTTAGCTCTTTAAAGATATTTCCCAGATAATACAAAGAAAGGTTCTTATCACCTTTGTAATTCTTAGTGTCCAAATTATTTGTGTTACCTGCCCTTGATCCATAGCAATAGCTGTGATCAATTCTGTAATCATGATGAGCCAGTTTCTGTAGTTCTATTTTATATCATGCTCAATGTAATCAGTTTGTCAAAATTTAAATAAAATCTATTGACATGTATTTAGTGCTTGCTCTGCCTAGATGTGCTCTCCAGTATTGCAGTTCATTTTTACAGCTTTAAGAAATGATTTTTGTTATCTGTCCTTTTTTTTTTTTAGATGACATGAATAAGTCATTTGTTCAGGGTTATATATGTCATAATTGAGAGTCTAGGTCTCAATTCCAGGTCTGACCAAATTCTTCTGTAACTACAAGACTGAGAACCAATATATTATATTCTAATCATCACCTTGGAATTAAAAGTAAGCAACATGGTCTTACTAACAAATTTCATGTCAATCTTTTGAAATAATGGGAATTACAGTTGAGCTCTCTCAACTGTAATTTATCTAAATCTCAATTTATCTAAATACACTAGTTTAAGAAATTTTCTTTACAATCTTTTGCTCTAACCCACATCTCCAGTGTCAACTTCAGAGGCACTCCAATGTACACCTAGTGTTTCAGGAACACAGAATTGTTCATCAGTCCACGAATACCAATGTGCCTTTGATGATTTTTTTCCCCGAGGATAGGAGACATTCTCTATGCACAGAATTTTTAACCTGCTTTTCACATCAGCACCACCAAACTTTACCTTCCAAGTCATCAGTTTCTTTTAGACCAAATTTAGATTCCATTTCAGATAAGTGACTACTCAACTTTGAGTTCCTTCTTTTTTTTTTTTTTAAGCTCTCCCCTTTGCTTTCATAGCACTTGGTTCATAGCACTGCCCCCTCCTTTTACCACTGTTTTATAATTAATATTTTAAGGTACTTACTCAATAGATTTTGACTAACCTTAGGACAGCTATTGTCTTTTACATACAATCAATTAGCATGCTTCCTAACACAAAGACCATTTTCAAGAGGGGTTGGAATAAATAAATAACTAATAACTATTTATAAAATAGTTAAAACTCCTTTCATATTTAAAGTATAATTATTTTGTAATTGTTATAATTGTGTAATTATTTGTGATAGTGAATCAACTTTCCTTCAATTTTGTGATTTCTAAATAATGTTCAGATTACATTCTACCAAAAACATCTTAAAAATTTAAAAAAATGAATTTGTGATTATATGGTTATCCAGTGTTAGTATCTTTTTTGGCGGGGCAGGGTACTGGAGATTGAACTCAGGGGCATTCGATCATTAAGCCAGATCCCCAGCCCTATTTTGTATTTTATTTAGAGACTGGGTCTCACTAAGTTGCTTAGTGCCTTGCTCTTGCTGAGGCTGACTTTGAATTCTTGATCCTCCTACCTCAGCCTCCAGAGCTGCTGGGATTATAGGCATGGCCACCATGCCCAGCTCAGTGTTAGTGACTTTTTAAACTTTGTTGGATATACCCAGCACTCAGGTCTAATTTTCTAAACACCATTATCTACTAAAAGAAACTAGAGTTCCTTGAAGAAATAGTTTTGATTATAGGATTGGAACGTTATAGGGAATATATAGCATAAGCCTAGAGCAGCTTTCTTGCTGGAAAGCAAGAATGGCTGAAGATAAGCAAGAGAAAGAAATAGAAAAAGCATGAGAGTATGTCAAAGGGACACAGGAATGAACCCAAGGTATGAGGACAAAGATACTACAATTTCAGCATCAAAGTAACTAGACTGGAACAGCATAAATCAAAGTATGACATAAATATACACAATTTTATGCTACTACAAATGTGATTGAATAAAATATGTGGAAGGAAGACAAATCTCCCAAGCAGACATAGTTTAAATAATACATATAGATTCTTTTCCTAATGAGGAAATGGAACTTAGTGACTCATCCAAAGAATAGAGTAGGAAAAAGGAAAAATACCTACATTTGCACTGGAGAAACAACTTGGCAGACACCACCTTAACCAGGTACCAAGGTTTATATCATCAGGGTAATCTATGCTGATGTCATGTACTGCCTGACATGTCTCTAGGAGAAGCAAACTTCACAGCATTTGTGTTATTCAGCTTTTTTTCATCTCTGTGATCAAAAAACTTGAAAATAACAATATAGAGGAGGAAAATTTATTTTGGTTCATGCTTTCAAAGGTCTCTGTCCATAGATGGCTGACTCTATGGACCTGGGTCCAAGGTGAGGCAAAACATCATGAAGGAAGGACATGATGGAGGAAAGCAACTCAGTGCATTGGAACGAGGAAGCAGAGAGAGAATACTCTTCTCAGAGACAAAATATGAACTCCAGAGGTACTCTGCCAGTGAACTGCTTCCTCCAGCCACACCTTACCTGCCCACAGTTACCAGTTAATGCATCCATCATTTAAACACTAATTAGGTTACATCTCTCATAATTTAATCATTTCTTCTCCGAACATTTTTGCATTGTCTCAAACATAAACTTTCAGGGGATACATCATATCTAAACCATAACAGCATTCTTATCCCCAAATCTCACAATGCCAGGCTAATCAGGAGAAATCAACAGCTCCACTTAATTTGAGGGAAATTCTTTCAAACGTTGACCAGTGCTTTTTAAAACTGCCAAGATTTTGAGAAACTCGGAAATACAGAAATGTTCTTACAGACTAGAGAGGACTTATGATGCTCTACAATGTTGTTTTCTTGCATGAATTAAGAAGATTATCATTAACAGAAGACTTTGAAATTTGAATAAAGCCTGTAGTTTACTCAGAAGAAGAAAATTGATTGTGGATAATTTTCCTGCTTAGTTTCCTCTTTAATTTTTTTCTGTACACAAAAATTAAAGTAAGAGGACATTTAAGGAAGTAACAATTTCATCAAAAGTTGTCACCACAATTGACCCATTGTCCTATCTAGATCAGGCACTGTTCCTCCCATTACTTAAGAAGTACAGATAATACCTGGTGTTCAGAAAAATCACAATGGCCTATAAATTGAAACTATCAGTTGTTTCACATGAAAACTCCTTTGGAGAAAGCTCAGATAAATATAGTTTGCAAAAGTTAATTAAGGCCTTATTTTCTTCTTGCTTTCCTAAGTCTTTCCAAGCCCAAGATTCACTAATAATAAAAAGGGAAGTTTTGACTCCTAAGAAAGTGGCAGCATTCCTAATATTCTGTATCCTAAAGGATGATGTAAATGTTGCTCTGGATAGAGTTTTATTTCAGTCATTGATCTCACATTTAAGATTTAAGTTAATGAGAAAACTCTCATTAAGAGTTTGGTATGTGTGTGAACACCTACATAGTAGTGTATGACTCCTAAATCATATTATTGTGTACTTTTTAAAACTTCTGAGCAGGTACAATATTTTCTTTAGGATAGTCAAAGAACAGGGGTCACTCTGTATAGGGATATTCATAACCACATTACAGTGATTTCTGTGCAAAATATAGGAATATTCATAACTACATATATGTGATTTCTGGGCAAAATCCTACTCATGGTGATTGAAGTACTATGGTATTTTATTTGTTAAGCTAAGCAATAATAATAATCAACTAAACTACGAAGTAGTTACTTGTAAATTAAATTTAAGTTAAAATATATGATGTGGTGATTTTCTAATATTTAAAATTAATATATTTTTCTTGATGATTTTAAAAGACAAAATACACATATAGGAAAAAGAACTTTTTGGAAAATTTCCACTTTGCTTTAATTATTATGAAATGATTAGACTGAATATTTCTTATGAAAATGTGCCATAAATAATAGATTGCTAAGTGGAAAACTGTGTTTTTGAGTAAATTTATTTTTGGCATATAAAGATAATATTATACAAAGTTTCTTTAATACATAATTTGTAATTAATATTTACTTTTTAAAAGAGTCTTAATTATTTCCCCTGAAATCTCCCTAATGTTGGTGGAATCTAGTATACCCACTAAACTTTTTTTATATCAACATTTAATAAACTAGACAAATGCACGAACATAGTAGAATCTATTATTGTTATTCAACCTATTTTAAGCAATTTCAATGGCAAGTTGTTCACTAAATTTTGAGTCAGCCAGTTCAATTTTTTGTGTATCTCTGAATGTTCAAGATTTCTTCTCTGTATTGCTTAAGCACTGCCATCTGTACTAGGCCTTCTTCTGTAATACACATACATTTAGATACTTATAAAAAATATTATAAAGAATGATTATAAATTTGTGAAAGTGCTTGTCCACAATCTATTATGTTTCCCAAATAAGAAAAATTGTTGATATATTTTTTCATATTTTAAAATCAATCTGCCTTTTTGACATTATATTTAATTTTTTCCCAGGTAATGTTTCTTACATTTTTATCTGTTTTCTTCCCTAACATATTGCTACTTGAAAAATATTTTTCTATGGGGTTATGCCGGGGTCCAGCCCTAGCAGGAGTTCATGGGTTCCACACTGGTAAACAGGATGCAGGAGACAGCGTCGGCGATGGATGGAGAATGAAAGACCCAGACTCGAGTTCTGGTGCAATCAATCCCACTTTATTCTGGGGAAGGCTGGATTTATATACATTTTTCTTCAGGCTATGATAATAGGCTTATGATTAATAAAATCAAAGAAGTTTCCAAAGCATAGGCAGAAATTGTTTTTACCGAAAGATTATGAGAAAGCAGTAACCTTACAGATTATCCTTACCTAATCACAATTATTTTAAGCATATCTAACTACGTCAATGAGCTAATACAATGTTTATTTCCTTAATATCTAAACTCTATATGACCTAAGACTATTCTTACTATTTTTGTGGTAAAGCAATAGACAATCTCACGTGACCATTTCTACTAGGTCCATCTGGTTAATATCTAAATTGCTGAATTAAGGGTTACAGGAGGGCAGCGGTCCCAATGGTTATTATGTACCAACGTTTATTATAGGGGTGACATATTCTTTGTAGGAAGGAAGGAATGTTGTGAAACCTTATTCTTTTACCTTACCACCACACATAAACAAAACCATCATCTGAATTAAACCACCCTGTAGGAGACAGGGGAGATCTATATATACCTTCTCTAAGGGCTTGCCTTTAGGGGGTACCAGGGCTTGCCATAGATAAAATAAGCTAGTCCATATCTAGTAGCTACTGTGGGAGATGCTTTGTGTTTAGAACTTGGGGAAACATTGTTATCTATAAATTTCTGTGCCCCAACAGGTTCTGCTGTGCCAGTAAATGCAGTGTTTGATTTTTAACATAATAAAAACATTCTCCTGTAGTGAGGTTAACATCACAGGGTTTCAACATGTGTTTTTGTCTCCATGATGTTTTTCTGGAAATTTGTTGAATTATTCCCATCACCTCTAGCAAGGTCCTCAGACTGAAGTGAGTAATATATTATTAGGAAAACTCCACAGAATAACATCCGAGCTAGGGAGGCATACATCTGGCTACAATCCTTTTAGGATGAGTCTCTGCAATCATCCTTCAGTGGAACTCTGTCAAGCACTGCAAGGAGAGCCAGGTGCCCCCGCAGGGTTATTTCTTCACTTTACCAATACATGCTTATTTCTGGCAATACAAAGTAGTAATAGAAATAGTCCGAAATTTGAAATCAGAGGTTTACCCTGTTAGTCCTGATTCTGTCACTTACCAACTATGTGGCTAGAGTGAGTTAATTACTTCACCAAATCTCTGTTTTTTTGGCAAACTATGAGTGAAAGTCAACTCAAAATAACACTATTTTTAAAGATTTTTTAATGATATATGTATAGTAATTTCAGTCTGTGTTCTTCTATATATGAGTATATATTGCATGGGAAACTCTAAAAGCAACATTCATTTCATTTATTTATCTTTACTGCAGAAAATTTGGAGACCTGCTTACTATTTCTTATATCAATGTTTTAAAGAGCGTAAGAATTGTGACAGTTTCCAAATTGTGGTCAAAGACTGTAATTTTCAATGGTTTGAAATTTCCCAGAATTCCTAATTGCTATATTTTGATCTCTTGATGGAACTTGCATCAATAATATTCTCAACTTAAGTATAATTTAGACCAGGTTGTTTGAGTCTTACTGGTAAATTCAAGTGGAGGAGTCTAATGTGAAATACATTTTCATGTCCCGTAACAAGTGTAGTGCCCTCCTCTGAGGATCCTCCATAAATTTTTGTCTGGAGAGATGACCACAAGATACTTTTCAGATGTCCTCATTTCCCAAAACTATTTAGTCTTGCATATATTCAGAAATACATGGCACTTTCAAAATGTTCTCATAATGCTAACATTTTTCTTCATTGTTAAGTAAAAAACAAGAACTATAACTGCTGTTTCTCTAAATTACTCCTAAGAATAAATAATGTCTATATAATGTCTATTAATCAATCTTTATTAATATCATTCTAAAAGAAATATTAATAAATGTAGTTTTCTTTCAACATCCAAAATCAAATCTATCACAGTATATTGATAAATATTCCATAAATGCACATTGTAAATACAATTGAAGTTCTTTTTCTTCAGAATCTAATTTAAGAATTTATTGATAACTCCATTTAAAATAATATTAAATACAACTGAAATCATAAACGATAAGTTTGAGTGTTGGTAAATATAGATTTATAATATAACCTTTCACTTCTCAGTTGGAGGTCAAATCCAATTTCATCCGTGGAATATGATATATTATACAGATAAAGTTTATCTTAAATTACAGTTCTTTACTGATTTAAGTACAATTGTTTCCCTTTTCTCCAGGGAATCAAGCATGTAAAAAAAGTTAACTCTATATCAATAAAAATGTTTCTTTGTAAGTCAATCTATGAAAAATCCTATAAGTGATATGCAATGACAGATTAATATGCAGTAGTTAAAAGAGTAAGATTACCTTGAGCCTGCAGGTCTGGAAAATAATTAAGTAATATATGGAAACATTCTGTTGAGGAATTCAAAGATTCAGTTAGGTCTGTGGATTAGCAATGACATCTTTACTACTAGTTTAAGTACAGGGAACCTAAATTCTCAGCCATCTGCTGTTTTGGATCTGTTTTCCAAGAATTGCTGACATGTTAGCTAACAGATTTAGAAAATACATTCGGCTTGCATGACCCAGCATGTGACTGTATTCATATACCCCACTACAAAGCACCTTTAGAAAAAAATCAGGACACTGTAATGCGTATTAGATTACCTGTGAGAAAAATCACTGAAATAATATCACTTCAAACAGACTTTTCTTTATTTTTAAATATAATTTCAAAAAATGCAGATATAGGAATTCCAGAGATGATATTAGAGAGTTGTTTTTGATGTTTTTGAAGTGTGTTGAAGAGATGTCTTGTAGGTTTATAATTAATACAAAGCTAAATTTCCAGAGTCCTACTTTCTACAGAGTATTGTAGGATTCATTTTACTTATCTCTTTCAAAGCAGGTTGAAAGAGCCTGAGACAATTACTGGTGATATTTTTCATGAAAAATATAAAGAGGATGTTTTTGGCTAAGTTTTACACAATTGATATTATGAGACAAAAACAGTCCTTTTCATTAAGTTGAATATCCAGTCTTTAGTTATCTAAAGCAGACAACAGAATATGCTAATGCATAATGGTCAGTATTTTTGCTAAGTTAAATTGAATTAAGGAAGAGGATTAATAATTACTTTGAACTAATTTAGCATTAGAGTAAGTTCTTTGTATAAAACAACAACAGTAACAATTTTAAAAAAGCATTTATAACTCTGTACCTTCTTCATTTATCAGAGGGCCTAACAGGACTAAATTCTTTTTGAATTGGTAAATGAATTAGCAACATAACAAAGAATCATGCCTAGAGAGTTTTATTCAAAACAAGTTCTCTTTTTCCCACCCTATGTCCATTGACCTTTTTTCATTGCTTTATAATATGGCAGGTTATATTTTACTTGTTTGTTGAAATATGTATTTTATTGTATAGTATTCTGCTGGTTAAGGGAGTAAAAGTAGGAGATAGTGTTCTTAGTATTTCTATATGAAAGAGTATTAGGTAGGAAAAAAAAAGATGTGGTGTTGTTTATACTCTGTTATTTGTATTTTCCTGAAATGGAAATTATTTCTTTCTGCAGCTAGGAATAATAATTGCTTTGATAAACTTGGTGCTCAATAAATATTATCTATTAAAGATATCATTTGCATTTTTAGAGAAGAAAATTAAGATCTAAAGACTTTCGAGTACTATCTTATATTAGTATATTTTAAGTTTTTATACACTGCTCAATATTAATCATCTATTTAGTCATTATAATACCTCTGAAGGTCAATGTCACTCTCCCCAGTGTCCACACAGCCTCTAGCTATAGCTTATGGACTAGATGTCACTGGTTTTAAAATGCATTAGGGCCAAATGGGAGTTCTTAAAACTGCTGCTCCATATTGCTCTATTATGACACTTCATAAATAATAATGTATTTTACAGCTCTATAACATTATTACTCAGAAAGAAGACCCGTTTGGTTTTAATTTTAATTTTTAAAAGATTTATAAATATATAAAATACTTGACCTAGAAGAAACAAATGTACGTTTAATAAAAGTCATTTGCCTTTTCTGTATATCAATGTGCAGACTGTTCACTTACTATTTTTAAAAAACTCAAATATCAATGGGAAAAAAAGCATTTGTTAAAATTCTGTGTGCCAGAGACATATTAACTTAGTCACATTGAAAATATGAGGGAAGTAATCTGAACAACCTAACATTTATTTATGTTTAAGAAATATTTCTTGTAAAATACAACATGTGTTCATCATCAGAAAAATTTATTAAAATTGTGGATCTAATCTAGTTTCCCCAAGAATTATTATGCCTTTCAATTTTGAGTATCACCATCTTAAAAATCAAATAACAAGAGATTCCAGATCAAAAGTGAGTAACACAGACCAAATTTACCTGTCTGCATACACAATTAAATATCTGACAAAATATATGAAGCTGTTTTTTAAACATAGGAAAATGGGCAGTGGAAAACAATGACTCCTGAAAGAATGAAAAGAAACACGTGAGATCAAGTAGCCCTGGAGGAGTTTCCTACCTCAGCCTCAGCTATGGGGTAAGAAATACAAATGGAGCATATTGATCAGGTTGAGAAGGAGGAGCTTGGAGAACTTGGAGGACAAGGAGACTACAGTATAGAATAATAGAGGGGGAAGGGTGGGAGAGACAGAGAGAGAGAGAGAGATGGGGGAAGGAGAGAGAGAAAGAGAGAGAGGGAAAGAGAGAGAGATAAGGGAGAGAGAGAGATGAGGGGGAAGGGGGGTAGCCACTAGTCCTGGAAATCCACAGAGGGCCCCTAGTTTCTGAACACTAGTATGAAGGAAAGGTGTGAAGCTGGGGAAAGAACAGTTTAAAAGAAACTGACTAATAATCACAAGAGCTCAAACTGGATGTTAACTATTATGGTTTAGATGTGGTGTCCCCATAAAGCTCATGTGTGAGACAATGAAGAAGGTTCAGAGGAGAAACACTGCGTTGTAAAAGTCTTAACCCAATCAATGAAATAATCCCCTGATGGGGATTTACTGAGTGGTAACTGAAGTGGTAGGGTGTGTCTGGAGGAGGTGGCTTTGGGGTCTATATTTTGTATCTGGAGACGTGTATCTCGCTGCTTCCTGATCACCACTATGTGAGCTGCTTCCCTCCTCTACCCTCTCTTGCTATGATGTTCAGCCTCACTTCCAGTCCTGAGGAAGGGAGCCTGCCTTCTATGGACTAAGACCTCCGAAACCATGAGCCCTCTAATAAACTTTCCTCCCCTACAAGTGCGTTGTTCGGGTCCTTTAAAACTGACTAAACATTAAAACTGACTAAAACATTACCCATCAGCCATTTCTGAAAAATTTTATCATTGCCTCATTATGGGAGAAAAAAATAGGTTTTGACTTTGGGTTAATCTGGTCTTATGAGAAAAAGCATTAACAAAACAAAACAAACAAACAAACAAAAAAAAAAAAAAAAAACTTCCCAGTTTCTTATCAGTGACCATTGTTAACTTTTTGAACCAAATTTCTTTGTGTTGGGGCTACTTTGTACACAGTGACATGATAAGCAATATTTTTAAACCTTTCCTAACTAGATGTCAGAAGCAAACTGCCCACTTTAGTTATGATAACCAAAAATAGCTCCAGATATTGACAAATGTCCCTAATGGACAAATCATCTCCAGCTGAAATCCACTGCTTAAACATCATACCTTTTCCAATAACTTACCTCCAAGAACAAATCCTAGGAATATAAATAGCTCTACAAAAATACTTAGCACCCATAGGTGTAAAATTCAACATTTTTGAGTTCCATTTAAAGATTATATCAGTCAAACAAAGGTACAGTAAAATAGACTAATAATACTAATAAAAATAAATCAGTAAGTTAAATGCAGATTATAAAGTAACATATTTAGACTTTAAAAGATAAAAATATTTCAAAGAAGGCAAGATAAAGTTTAAGCACTTTAAGAAGATAAATGGAAGATATTTTAAAATAAATCTGAATTTAATTTGTACAGTAGCTTGGACCATTGATGACTAATAGGAATATATGTTACAAAAGAAAAGGTAACAACTTGAGGAAAGAGCAATAGAAACCATCAAAAAGTTAAGAAAAAAAAAAGTAGGGAGAAAATAGAAAAAAAGTAAAGGGAGTAGCAGTAAACTGTGGGACATTTTTAAGGAATGTAAAATAAATGTAATTGGAGTCCAGGTAGAATAGGGAGCAGAAAAAAATATTTGAAAAGTAATGTTTAAAATTTTTTATATTTGATGAAAGCAATAAATTCACAAAACAAGAAGTTCAATAAACTTCATGTACAAAGCAACATGAAGAAAACTGTAGCAAAGATTAAAATTGAAGATACAGAAAAAATTTTAACATATCAGAAAAAAATGCATATACATGAACAAAGATAACAATAAAACAACAATGAAATCAAAATTATGAAAAATCAACTTGTGAAATCAAAATTCATTATTCAGGAGAAAGATATTTAAAGAAAACAACTAAATGTAAACAAAAGTTTTCTCTGAGGCTTACAAAAACTGAATTTTCAACAGCATATCTGAATTATACCAAGTATTAAATAACATTTTTTTCAGAAAGGTCATATCAGATGGAAATCTGAATCTACACAAATGAATGAATAGCAAATACAAAGGATTCTTCACTGTTTTATAAATAATTCTTTGAAGCAAAATAATAATGTACATTTGGAATTAGAATGTGTCAAATGAAACTACACCAAGTATAAAATAAATGCTTGTAAGGAGGAAATGCAAGTACTATTGACATTTTTTAAATTTATTTTTTTTTTGGTACTAGGGATTGAATCCAGGGAAGCTTAGCCATTGAGCCATAGCCCCAGCCCTTTTTTATATTTTATTTAGAAACAGGGTCTTGCTGAGTTGTTTAGGTTAAGTTTCTGAGGTTAGCCTTGAACTTGCAATCCTCCTGCCTCAGCTTTCTAAGCTGCTGGGAGTACAGGTGTGTGCCACAAGGCCAGCTACTATTGATATTTTAAAATTCCACTTATAGTATCATCAAAACATATAGTATTTGAAAATAAATTAGAAAAGGCTGTGTAATAATATACACTTTTCAAAGTACAATTTTTCAATATACAATTTTCAAACCAGTGTTGAGAGAAATTAAAGACTACAAAAATAAAAATACTGCTTATTACTCACAGCCAATATTTTAAGATGTCAACTCTATGAATTTATAGATTAATTAGATCCAAAAACCATCTCAGAAAACTTTTACTTTTGTAGAAATTAAAATTTTCTTCTGAAATTTATATAAAAATGCAAAGACATAAAGAGCCCTTTATTGAGAACATCCCCAATTTTAACACAGTATAAAACTATAGTCTTGCCATAAAAATGAACATTGGCATAGAATGGAGTCTACAAATAGACCTTAATATATATATGGGATATGTTATATATATGTTATATAACATATATAAGGATAATCTTAATGATAGCCATATCAACTTTTGCTGCATATAGTATAAATATATGGATTATAGTTCTAAAAATTAAACCTAAAACCATTCACTTTTTGAAAGAAAAGAAATAAGATCTGAGTGGTCTTGGGTTTTTCAAAATTTTCCCAAATAAAGGAAGAATAGCCTGATGTATAACAGAAAAAAAAAATACCAATAAATGGATTCATCTAAATTAGAAACCTTTGCTCTTCAAAAGACACAGTCAATGACATGAAAATGACATGAATATTTGAAAAAAGAAGCCAAATGACTAAGACTTTGTACCTGTATTATATTTTTAAAACATATATATATATTTATATATATATATATATATATATATATATACACACATCAATATTAAAAAGACAGACTAACCAATGAATAAAATGGGCAAAAAAATGAACGGATAATTCCTCAAAGAAGACATATTCACGAGCATTTATCCATATGCTAAACATCATTACTCATTAGAAAAATAGACTTGAACATCAAAATGCCAAAGTAGAAATCTCCTAAACTGCTGATGTAAATATAAAATTGTGCATCCATTTGGCAAAACAATTTGGTAATTTATTACAAAGTTCACTATACACCCACTATATATCCCAGTCATTCAATTCTTAGGTTTTTACCCAAATTATATGAAAGCATATTTTTACAAAAGAAATACATACAAATTTTCATAGAAGTTTTGTCATATTAGTCAAAATAACTCATTTATTCATCAACAAATTAATAATAGAAAAATCTATACAATGAGACACCAGTCAGCTGTAAAGTAAACATACTGTTCATAGTGCACATGATTAATCTTTAAATAATTATGCTGGGTAATAGAAGTCAAATTAAAAAATGTAATTAAATCAGTTTGTCCACAACTCTTAATGTCTTTCTAATTTTACTGTGGCAGTAGTCCACGTAATTCACTGGTTGAAATTGGAAAAAAAAAAGTGTAAGTGGAATGAGTTATCCTATGTGTATTGAAATATACCTCATTAAGTGTTCAATGTGACCATTTTGAATAAAACAGGTAGCCTAAGGGAATGGCTTCTGAATTTAGATACAGAAATTAAATTTTGAGTTCGTTCAACCAGTTATACATTTCTTCAATTTTTCTCCAAATTTGTTTGATGGAACATGAACATGTTATCATCTATGCAGCAATAAAAATGTTTTATTTAGATGGGATTGGAAAGACAGTAGAATGAATTGGACATACCTTTCCTATGTTCATATATGAAGACACAACCAGTGAAACCACATCCTGTACAATCACAAAAATGGGAAGTTATACTCCATGTATGTATGGTATGTCAAAATATATTCTACAGTCATGTATACCTAAAAAAAAATAAAAATGTTTAAAAGATGTTTTATTTAATAATTGAGACATTGTCTACTTGAATTGACAATGAGGGAAAAGTGGAGCCATTCTTTTTATTACTGAAAAGCAACTTAGCAGTTTGTATTAGCCTTCTGGTTTAGTATTTCCTTTGGCACTCATATGACTTTGGCTTTAAATACATTTGATTTTAAAGAAAATGGATCATATTTATCAGTTTTATCAGTGGCATAAAATGTTTTAACATCCCTTTTATTTAATAAAAATACCTTTTTTGCCTTAGATTTTTGTCAGTAAATAATAAAAGGTATGTGTTATATTATAAAGAACACTGATCATAACTAGATGATGATTGCAATCAGATACAACAAAATATATATTTTTTTGATCATTATGTTTCCCTTTGCTTTTGGAGTTGGGACAATGTATGTAAATTGTGTTTTAAAATGTCTTTAATCTAAAAATGGTGATTTATTTATTCCATCCTACAGATAGAATCTTAATCTGTTTTCTTGAAAGATGTGGTAAGATACTGTTCAAGACATAAGATTCTGAAACCAGAGCAAGAATATGATCAGAGTCTGCCTCCTAAAAATTATGCAAACTTATCTACAATTATTTAACTTCTTAGGCCTTATTTCTTCAATTGAAAAATTGAAATAATATGTTTCCCTCAGAGTTATTGTAAGGATTAAGTTATATGTTATATTCGTTTGTGTTCACCCAGAACAATCAGAGACAAAGAATCTAGAACAAGAAATTTATGAAGGTGGAGGTGATTTCAGGAAACAATGATAGAGAATAAGTAAGATGATACAAAAAGGAACGTGACTAATAAAGTTTGCCGTATTTAACAAATATCACAAGTAGCCTTTACAATGTTCAGGTATGGTCCTACTTTCCCTATTTTTTCTAGTGTTTTGAGCATGAAGGGGTGTTGCATTTTGTCAAACACTTTTTCTGCGTCAATTGAAATAACCATATGATTCTTATCCTTAAGTCTATTGACATGATGGATTACGTTTATTGATTTACGGATGTTGAACCATACTTGCATTCCAGGAATGAACTCCACTTGATCATGGTGCACAATTTTCTTAATATGTTTTTGGATACAGTTTGCCAGTATTTTGTTAAGTATCTTTGCATCTATATTCATCAAGGATATTGGTCTAAAATTTTCTTTCCTTGATGTATCTTTTCCTGGTTTGGGTATGAGGGTGATATTAGCTTCATAGAATGAGTTTGGTAGGGTACCCTCCTTTTCTATTTTCTGGAATACTTTGAGAAGTATTGGAATGAGTTCTTCTTTGAAGGTCTTGTAGAACTCGGCTGAGAATCCATCTGGTCCTGGGCTTTTCTTGGATGGTAGATTTTTAATGGCTTCTTCTATTTCATTGCTTGATATTCATCTGTTTAAATCGTGTATGTCCTCCTGGTTCAGTTTGGGAGGAGCATATGTCTCTAGAAATTTGTCAATATCTTCAGTAGTTTCTATTTTGTTGGAATACAGATTTTCAAAGTAGCTTCTCATTATGTTCTGTATCTCAGTGGTGTCTGTCGTGATATTTCCTTTTGCATCATGTATTTTAGTAATTTGAGTCTTCTCTCTCCTTCTCTTTCAATTGACGCAGAAAAAGCGTTTGACAAAATGCAACACCCCTTCATGCTCAAAACATTAGAAAAAATAGGGATAGTAGTAACATACCTGAACATTGTAAAGGCTATTTATGCTAAGCCCATGGCCAACATCATTCTTAATAGAGAAAAACTGAAACCATTCCCTTTAAAAACGGGAACAAGACAGGGATGTCCTCTTTCACCACTTCTATTCAACATTGTCCTCAAAACTGTAGCCAGAGCAATTAGGCAGACTAAAGAAATTAAAGGGATACAAATAGGAAAAGAGGAACTTAAGCTGTCACTATTTGCAGATGACATGATTCTATATTTAGAGGATCCAAAAACCTCCTCCAGAAAACTTCTAGACCTCATCAATGAATTCAGCAAAATAGCAGGGTATAAAATCAACACACATAAATCTACAGCATTTTTATACACAAGCGATGAAACAGCTGAAAGGGAAATGAGAAAACAACTCCATTTCCAATAGCCTCAAAAAAAATAAAATACTCGGGCATCAATCTAACCAAAGAGGTAAAAGATCTCTACAATGAAAACTACAAAACATTGAAGAAAGAAATTAAGGAAGACCTTAGAAGATGGAAGGATCTCCCATGTTCTTGGACAGGCAGAATTAATATTGTCAAAATGGCCATACTACCAAAAGTGCTATACAGATTCAATGCAATTCCAATTAAAATCCCAATGACGTACCTCACAGAAATAGAGCAAGGAATCATGAAATTCATCTGGAAGAATAAGAAACCCAGAATAGCTAAAGCAATCCTTAGCAGGAAGAATGAAACAGGGGTATCGCAATACCAGAACTTCAACTAGGTGCCAAAAATATGCAATGGAGAAAAGATAGCCTCTTCAACAAATGACACTGGGAACACTGGAAATCCATATGTAACAGAATGAAACTAAACCCCTATCTCTCACCCTGCACAAAACTCAACTCACAATGGATCAAGGACCTTGAAATCAGACCAGAGACCCTGCATCTTATAGAGAAATAAGTAGGTCCAAATCTTCACCTTGTTGGCTTAGGATCAGACTTCCTTAACAGGACTCCCATAGCGCAAGAAATAAAAGCAAGAATCAATAACTGGGATAGATTCAAACTAAATAGCTTTCTCTCAGCAAAGGAAACTATCAGCAATGTGAAGAGAGAGCCTACAGAGTGGGAGAATATCTTTGCCACTCATACTTCAGATAGACCACTAATTTCCAGAATATATAAAGAACTCAAAAAACTCTACACCAAGAATACAAATAACCCAATCAACAAATGGGCTAAGTATATGAACAGACACTTCACAGAAGAAGATCTACAAGCAATCAACAAACATATGAAAAAATGTTCCAAGTCTCTAGTAATAAGAGAAATGCAAATCAAAACTACACTAAGATTCCATCTCACCCCAATTAGAATGGCGATTATCAAGAATACAAGAACAATAGGTGTTGGAGAGGATGTGGGGAAAAAGGTACACTCATACATTGGTGGTGGGACTGCAAATTAGTGCAGCCACTCTGGAAAGCGGTATGGAGATTCCTTAGAAATCTTGGAATGGAACCACCATTTCACCCAGCTATCCCACTCCTTGGCCTATACCCAAAGGACTTAAAATCAGCATACTACAGAGATACAGCCACAGCAATGTTCATAGCTGCTCAATTCACAATAGCCAGACTATGGAACCAACCTAGATGCCCTTCAATTGATGAATGGATAAAGAAACTGTGGTATATATATACAATGGAATATTACTCAGCTATAAAGAATAATAACATTATGGCATTTGCAGGCAAATGGATGAAATTGGAGAATATCATGTTAAGTGAGATCAGTCAATCTCAAAAATCCAAAAGATAAATGATCTCACTGATAAGCTGATGATGACACGTAATGGGGGGTGGGTGGGGGGCAAGAATGGAGGAAGGAGGGATTGTATAGAGGGAAAAGAGAGGTGGGAGGGGTGGGGGGAAGGAAAAAAATAACGGAATGAATCAAACATCATTACCCTATGTAAATGTATGAATATGCAAATGGTATGCTGTTACTCCATGTACAAACAGAAACAATATGTATCCCATTTGTTTACAATAAAAATAAATTTTAAAAAACACAAATATCACTGAGGGGTTCTGCAGCTTAATCCATTTGTACTGAATAGGATCTTCAGAGTTATGACACCTGAGGAGAAAGGAGACATACCTCAAGTGAAGGATGCAGATGTGTGTGTGTGTGTGTGCCTGTGTGTGCCCATGTGTGCATGCATGTATTCATTCTCAGGCAATTACATACCAGCTGGTCTGGAGAAATTCCAGTGACAAATAGATGCAGATGAACGTATGGTCTGCATGCCTCAGAAAGGGCAGAATATCACTCAAATTACCTGTTACATATTTTACCACCTCTTACTTTAAATAGAGTATATAGAAGTTACAAATGAGTGGTAGCTCTTAGGGTATTTTCTGAGATTCTCTGGTCCTTCATCTGGGAATAGGATGCTAACAACTGGACTTGGGACTTTCTGAAAGAGCCTATGTAATGTCAAAGATAAAATAGAGCAAAGGTTTCTGGGGAACTGAACAATCTATGCTATTTTTATTTCATTAGTATTAACACTTTATTATCAAAATATGAATTTGAAATTTTATGTACATTAAGTTCTATTACATTATGTCCTAATCAGTTTAAACTAAGTAAGAATTAATTTAGCCAGACAAGGTGCTGCATACCTATAATCCCAGCAACTGAGACAGGAGAATTGCAAGTTCAAGGTCAGTCTAAGCAATTTAGGGAGATCCTGTCTCAAAACAAAACAAAACCAAATAATAAAAAGAACTGGGAATGGAGCTCAGTGGCTAAAATGCCTTTGGGTTCAACCTCTAGTACAAAGAAAAGAATAAAAAATTAATTTAATCATTTAATGGAATATGAATACCAAAATTTTAAGGAACATATGGCAATCTTTTTGGCACTACAATTCTTGTCATGTAACCACTGCATTTGAACCTGACAGTATACAGGACATGAAAAACTTCACAAAGTTTTCCAACAACATTTATCTTATTAAAAGTGTACCTGTAGGTGTAACCACTTCCAACATTTCTCAACATCTTTGAACTGTACAAGTTCTGAAGAAAATTCCTGAACTTATATATTTTAGGTGATAAAATACTGCCCATGTATTTTATTTTAATTAAAAGCAACAAATTATCTTATGTGCCACTGAACCTTTTGTAATAAGTTTACATGAGCTCTTTTTGTACTGTTTGAGGTTTTGACAAATTTAATAACCAAATGCATACTTGACAATTTGATCTTTTGAAATTTTATATGAAATATTTTCTAATTTTTTTTTTGCTGAGAATATGTTAAGCAGAAAATCTTATTTGGAGTTTGGTGATACCAAATTAAATTCTTAAAAGTCATAAAACCATAGACCAAAAAAAAAAAAAAACCTGGGGAACAGTCTAGTATGAACACAGCATTGCACAGATGAGGAAATGAAGGTCCAGAGAGGGAGCATGTCTTGGTCAAAGTTACGTGGCTGATTGACTTGTGAGCTTCAGTAAGTTGAATCTGCTGATTCCATCTTTTTTAAAACCATAATTAATATATTTGTTTCCTTCACCTTGAAAGAATTATTTAATATTTCTTTAATTTAGATGTCTTAGCTTGTATGCAATAATAGTTTTAATAACACATATTTTGTATTACTGTTATTAGGTGCTGGAAATTCTTCAAAGTGCCTTATAAGTAAGTGTTTTACAAGCGTAAATGCTTTGCAAGTATTTATAAGTATTTAACACTTACACCAACCCCATGAAGTTTTTCCTATCATCATCACCATAAATAGGATGTGATTAGTGAGATCTAGGGAGATTTTGTGACTTAGCATAATTTCACACCATTTTTAAATCACAGAATTGGGTATCCAACTCAGGCAGCCTGGCTCCAAAGACTATGTTCCCAATTATTTTAGTGGGCTGAATCTCATTACTCATACCAAAATCACAGTAATGTATATAAAACAAATGGAAGTAAGAATAGTCAATACTATTATTTTAGAAACATTCAAAATAAGGTATCTAGACTTCACCTTCTGGTGTTTGAATACTGGCACCATTATTTATTAGGTGGGAGATGCTAGTAGAGTCACAACAGTTTATTTTTCTGATTTTAAACTTTTAAACATAAATATGAGAAGTGCTTATACTACCCATGTCATGTAATTAGTCAAGAATATGTTAAAATATAAATGGAAAAGTTTTACAAATTTAGAACACTAAGGTAGTAGTCAGCTTTTATGACAAGAGAAATAGAGTATGTGATATACAGTTGTGTAAATGGATGGTAAATGTTTGTGGGACGCAAATGAAACCTGCACTTTTAACAATTAAAATATAAGTTCCATTGAAAGCTCCAAAGGCTGTAGAAAACATAAACAGAAATATTGGAAAGATAAGAGGGAAAAAATAAGTCATTGTGGGAGCAAACTATACCTCGCAGCTCAATTTCATGAGAACTTGCTGTGGAGAACAGAGTTGACTGACAACCCTATCTGCTGCCTCTTTGACTACATCTCTGCATTCATTCAACCCAGGTTATGCTTCACACAGTTTAGCCCATGACTGAGCACAGCCTGAATACTCATACTGGCACTCCTGTATGACATGGGTCTCCTCTAAAGAAGAACTCTTTTCAGGGACTTCCCAAAGGCCTTGTAGAGATTTTTCTCAAAATTATATATTAAGGTGTGAGGTCTATGACTCTTCCTACATAGTTTCCTTCCACTCTTCTTTCATAGGTGGAGACCTACCTTATGATCTGAAGACTCTCCTTGAATTTTTTAGCCTCCTCTTCCTTTTGTATTTTATAGACTACCCATCAATAATTCTCCAGCATTTTTAAATTAATCTTGACAACAACTTCTTAGATGATTCAAACTAGCACACCTAGTATCCCACCCTCCAGAGATTATCAGCATTTAAATTTAGTATATATCTTTCAGTGCTGGATTCTGCTTATTCTGGCTTGCAAGAGACAACTGAGTGTATTTCTTCCAAGATCTGGTGACATGACCTGCACGGCTGTTAATTCAGGTAACTGAACTGGGTAATGAGGGGATGGAGAAAGATAAACAGATACACAGAGAAAAAGCCAGGTCCCGGTGGTTCACTAACAACCCTGGTAGAGAAGCAGTGACCACAAAAAAGTTCAGCACGTTTATTATATAGATTTTAACATCAAAGGATTTGTTGTGAGAAAGTTTCTTCAAGATCAACAGAACCAAAGTTGAGCGTATAAACAGCCCAATTAAACCTATCTACTTGTGCCCATAATTTTCTATTCCCTGGCAGTTGGCATTTGAACCCAGAGTTAAGAACTCATAAATCCCTGGCTGGCATGGAATTTCACTTTGAACAGGGCATCACCAGAGTAGCTGAGCAGTCTCAAATGAATGCCTTTACACTGAGAATTTCCAGGAAGTGCATCACCTCTGTCGTGGGACAGCTCAAGGACCATAATTAATTAACTGCTCCCAACTATCTGGAAACTTCCCAGAATTCACATCTGTAGATTGTATCAGCCAGAGAGAGAATATTTTCAACATGGAAATATTTTTCTTCCCCACGTGATCCATCAATGAAACTTTTACTAGTATGCCATCAGTGCATATCTTTTATATATGTAAAACAAAATATTATTTGGTGAGCTATTTGTTCCAATTTTAAATCATGGTGAATACTTCTCCCATGCCAATAATATTCTACTACATTTATTTTAAATAATTTTATGTTATTTTATCTCAGAGATAAAGCATATTATATTTAGCTAACCTTGCATTGCTAAACATTCATTTCTAACATTTTTTTACTGAAAAGTTGTCAGGATAAGCAATACTAAATATTTTTAAAATTATTATATTTATAGTTTAATTTTTAACATTTAAATTCCAAATAGTAAAAACAAAATAGAGACTTTTGTCATAAATTTCCATGATTACCACATAGAAAGTTTGTATCAACATAGGACATGTATTTTAATGGTTAAGGTCATAGATTCTTATCTGGTTGCTCTGTTTAAACCTGATCCTGCAACTTATCAGTTTTATGACCTCAGAGATTTTGTGCCCCAGCTACTTTTTCAACAAAAAGGATTGAGTAATAGTATGTACCTCATAAGGTATTGAATGTAATTAGTATATATAAAGGACTAAGAAAAGTTCCTAGCACTCGTAGTAACTACTATAGAATTATATTTTATCACGGTTCTGATTATTTTTAAAACATTAACCAAAAACATTGGTAAGTAGAGTGCCTTGGGTAGCCCATTAGTCATTAGCGAAGAATTTCATATGAGGTTGTTTTCTTTTGCTTTTGTGCTGGAATGGGTAACTAAAGAGATGATAGGGGCTGGGGGAGGTGTGACTCAGTGGGAAAGTAACTGCATAGTATGCACTTATGAATTGACATAATTCCTGGACTTTGAATTGATCCCCAGCAACCCCCTCCACACACATGGTAGGGGGGGAGTGAGAGAGAGAGAGAGAGAGAAACTACTTATTATTATAATACTTATAATTGACTAGAAATTGTGTATGGCATGTAAATTCAATAAATAATTGCTTGTCATGTCAATAACTAATTCATAAATAAATACATAAAAGGAATTATTATTATTCCCACTGACTATATATATATATATATATATATAAATATATATATTTATTTAACTGGAAGTTGCTACATGATGATGTCTGATTACAAATAGAAGAATATTGTGAGCTTCTCAATATTCAGAAATAGAAATATATTGGTATATATTTGTAAAGCATTCTCCCTCTTAAAGATCAACTTTCCCATATAAAATTTTGACCTATAAAATCGAGTGAAGTGAGATAGCCATCTTCATTTTGATTATACAGTTAATTTTAGTGTCTGTAATGATAGTTGGCATTAGTTCAAGTTGTTTCTCATGGGAAAAGTTCATTTGTATATTAGGAACTTTTTTTTTTCCTAATAACATTTTAGGGTCCAGGAACTATATAAATGCTACTTATTTAAAAAGAAAAGTTCTATAAATCATTGTTTCTGTTCTGAGAAAATTCACAAAACCTAATACA
Source organism: Sciurus vulgaris (assembly GCF_902686455.1). Classification (NCBI taxonomy): domain Eukaryota; kingdom Metazoa; phylum Chordata; class Mammalia; order Rodentia; family Sciuridae; genus Sciurus; species Sciurus vulgaris. Next base: position 121,100,079 of record NC_136464.1, read on the forward strand.
ATTTTCAGTAGACTAGAACCTGTGGGCCAAATTCATCCGATCTACCACTTTTTTTTTGTTTTTGTAAATAAAGTTTTATTAGACCACATTCAACAACTGTTCATTTCTCTATCATGTATGAATGCTTTTATTATACAAAAGCAGAATGGAATAGTTGCAAAGCATGAAACATTAACTGATTGGCTTCTCAGAAAAAGCTTTATGTGTTCCTGCTCTAAAGACACATTGATTGGCAGCATGGAAATTAACCAATGAACATACATACAAACAAAACAGAATGTATTCATCTGAAATTTCTATGAACAAGGGTTAACTGGTGAAGTTAATATAACTCCAGTTGGGTGTCAATGAGGAGGACCCAGTTTCTTTGTATCATCAAACAGGGCAATCTAATTATAATATTTCTAGTCACTTCAGTAACTTGAATTCATAATTATTGTGCATTAATATTACTGGTATACTCTACTAGTTTAGCAAAATCTGAAAGACTACTGAAGTTCCAAAGTTTCAAATCTATCTTGCAAAGAAACATGACCTTAAATGATGTTATGCTAGGATTTTACAGAAAAGCCTAGTGAAGAATAAGAGTAATTATGTGGAAAATTTGGGCAAAAACCACACATTTGCTTCAATTACAAGCAATTTTCAAAATTACATTTCATGTTATAACTTGGCAATATTTCATATTTTTAAATGAGGAAAAGCAAAATTTCTAGTCTAGAAAAGCTTAAAACGAGTTGATTTGTAATGTGTTGGGTGAAGTAAAATCTTGATCTTTAAAGCATATTAGTATTTTTAATGTGCTGTAATTAAGGGTAAGAAACAAAGAGAGGTAGAGTTATCAAATTTGTAAATAATTTCACTCTTTCTCCTCAATCATATTGTTTTATATTTATTAGATTTCTGATAATTAGACTAATTAATAATCTGAGTTTATCCCCAGCCAGAAACAAAGCAGTAAATTCTTTACAAGAACAAGACTTGGTCTTCCCTTTTGGCTTTGGCTTTTTACCTTTATAGTACAGACACAAAGGGAAAAAAAAAAAGGCCACTGCTTGTAAAACTCCCTGGAGGTAATCCTAGAAACCATATATCTCTATATAAGTAAGGTTTTCATCATAGTTTTAAATTAATAAGTTAGACTAACTCGAAAGCTTTAATCTAGACTGTGGTATTGAAGAACATGCATTAGGCATTTTCTGTTTTAATTTCAACAGTGCTTGATATAAAAAAAGGTTTCCCCTTTTACATTTGTTGAAGAGTATTGAGGAGCTTAATGCGCCATATTGACAGAGTAATAAAAATAGCAAATTGCATTTCAGGCCTCGTGCCAACATCATTAAACTCCCAGTCATACCCAAAACAATAACGAGGACAAAACAAAAGCTGTAGCTCTTCTCTAGCTCAACTCTGATCCCTGTTGACCTACAGTCAGTAGCCCCTGCCTTTAGTTCCTTTTACATCAAGCCATTGAATCAAAGCTCTGTAGTATTTTGACTATAGAGCTACATATGTACACAGCCTACCACTTCTTTTTTCCAGGTTTGTTTGTTTCTTTTAAAAGTTCCTTTATAATACCTGTTCTATAAGTTGACTGTTTAAATTCTACTATTATGAAAGGATTGAGTGTCCCTCTCTCCTACCCAGTCACCCAAACTCTTCCACTTTACATGTGAAGAATTGAAATGTGCCAGAATTAACACCCCTTTTATTTGAATCAGTGACCCAATAAAACACATCCTGAAATTTTAATAGTGCACTTGTTCATGCAAATTGAGCAATAGATGGGGCTGCTTGACCCATTCTACAAAAATATAACTTGTGAGTTATTGGAATATATTAAAAAAGTAAATATTCAAAGTGTGCCACTCCATTTGAAATCAACACATGAGAAAAGGATAACATTTTGTGACTGCAAATGTTAGCAGTTTAAAGACTGCTAAAACTTACATTTACATAATATAAAATAATGTTTAAAGAAAGTAAGCTTTTAAATTCTTTTAAAAAAGCTCTAAAAAAGAGGATTTTTAATATTATAGTCCTTAATTCAAATCCATCATATTATAAATTGATTGTTAGTGGTCATTTTTAAATAAGAAAATATTAAAACATTTTTATTTATATGTGTTCCTTTTACATAGGAAACGTACCACTTATACAAAACGATATTTGAATTAAATGGGTAGAAACCAGAGGAGTTCTTTGTAGAAGGAAAAAAATGAAAAAAATCATGCCATATATACTTGGGACAAAATTTTTATCTGTTACTTTTTTTGAAAATTTTGTGTAATAGAGAATGGTTGAGTATTACTGTTCAACATTACACCATGCCATCTTCAATTGCTTTATACAATATCTCAGGAAATGGTCCAGCAGGTTTGCAGTAGCTCAAATGAGATTCATCTCCAATATCGATTCACTTATCCCATGACAGCACTCCCATTTTGAAAGTCCTCAGATGCTTTGAAATCCTCATTTTTGTTCAGTTGACTGTGAACTTAGCTGCTAGTTCTTTCACAATTGCAATATGTGGGCAAGCTTTCACTAAATTTCTTCATGAACCATTTAAACCAACCTACATTTAAGGACCTCTGGGAACTACAAACTCAAAGTATTCAGGTACTTTTCTTCCCTCTGTTTAAATAAAACTAATTATGAAATAATTCATACATCAAGAAAAGTACAAAAATAAGCAACTATGCTTGCATTTTCTACACTATGTGGAGTAACATACATAATACAAAACTAGAATTCTAATTTAACATGACAGGACCATCATGTACGCCAAGGCGTGTGATTACTATGTGATAAATCTGGAATGAGGAATCAGGCTTTTATGCAGTCTGCACTGAAAGGCTATTTCCATAGACGAGATTGTTTGAGCTTAAATTGAGTCACAAATGGAACCAAGTTACCCTAACCAGTCAGGAGATAATTATAAAATATAAGATCAAATTATGAGGAGGACAACTGAAAATTCAAAATAAAATTACTCTTAAGTAATCATGGAAAAATAAACAAAATAGAGAAAAATCTGAAGATGAAAGATTTAACTAGAGTTTAGAGAAGCAGAAGAGGTTATCCGGGTTTTAGTTTAAATAGAGGGCAGGATGGAGGGACTAAGTAAGAGTTACTGCTTCCAGTGGATTAGAATGGTTCATCTGGAACCAAAATTAAAGGTTTGTGAAATTTGGGCTTAGGAAATCACTTTTTCAGAAGTTCCAGAGGTAAGAACAAAGTCATCTAGACTAAAGGGATAGTACATGAGACAATCCTCTGGGTAAAATATTGTTGTCCAACTTAGGGAACTAATTATAAAATTTTTAGGAATTTCCTTGAAATTTGGTTAAAATTAAATTTCTTTTAATAGGATAAGTTGGACATATCTATATGTATTACCTAACCAGGAGTGGTGGTGAAGTGTGTAATCCCAGCAGCTCCAGAGGCTGAGGCAGTAGAATAGAGAGTTCAAGGTCTGCCTCAGCAAAAGTGAGGTGCTAAGCAACTCAGTGAGATCCTGTCTCTAAATAAAATACAAAATGGTGCTGGGGATGTGGATGAGTGGTTGGGTGCCCCTGAGTCCAATCCTCTGTACCCTAAAAAAAAATAATTAAATAAATAAATAAAATATATTACCTATGTTGGATGGTGTTTTTAGGGTGCTAGATAAATAAAATGACAATGAAAATGAGAAATAATCCCGTTGGTCAAAATAGAGTAGCACAGAGTTATAGTCCATCCAACGGAAGTTTATAAGCCTTGTGAAGAGGGCTCTAGGGCTCTTATTGACTCTTCCTGACATCTCTTCCCCTTGTTCATATAAGATTTTCACTTTTTACCTGAGGTCTGCTCAATATAACCCTTGCAATTTCTGGCCAGTGTTCAGGTATGAGCTCAAATCCTAATCACAGAAGGAGTGAAATAATGTGTCTTTTACTGATACTGTAGAAAAAGAGGATTGGTTCTCCTATTGATTTAGAAGAATTAAATGTGGAGTTTCCAAAGGCCACTCTGGATCCTGAGAATTAAATCGCACTAGAGAAAAGAGGGGCCAAGGTTTTAAGAGAAATAGATATCTCTAGTATCAGGATCAAGCCACTTCTAAAAATAATTCCACTACAGAATTTTTCAATGCCCCCCACGACTGCCAAATCTCAATGAACTCTTATGTTTATATTTGAATTTCTGACTTTTGTAACCACGGGAAGCAAACCTAGACAAGATTGTAATAAATTGCAAATAATAGTTCATATAAATAAGCTGGCTTCTAAACAGTTTCATGAATGACAGTATATCTAGTTCATTTCCTGAAGTGTCATTCAAAAATACAGACCTAGTATTTTAAGAAATTATATTTGCTATGATAAAAGCCTACATTTTAATATAAAATGTAATTTACAATAAAAAGTGATATAATTTAAGGTGTGATATAGTGTGTTTTCTGAAGGATTGAAATTAGTTAACCTATGTAAGAATACTATGTGGGCTTAAAATCATGTGGTGAATAGGGTGGTGATTGCAGACCAAATTGACTGGACATATACTGTTTTGAACCTCTGGGAAAAGGGGTTCAAAAATTCTTTACAACCTCCACTGAAAATAAGCAAAAAATAATGTTCCTCAGTTTATTGCCACAGAAAAGTGTCAAATCCCGGCTGTGATAGCAAAGGGCAAAAAAATAATATTTCTACAGGGTCATATAGGAGCAAATTGAAATACTTAAGAGGTAATGAATTCAAAGTCTAGAATTAGTTTATCAGGATTTCAGTTGAATCTTTCTTTATAATAATCTCTCAATTAAATATTTTAAAATTTAATTTCTCATATTAATATTTATATTGCTTGGACTCGAGGAAGATTTGTTTCTCCATGCAGCGTTGGCATGAGCTCTAGTCATATGGAAACCTCATTGGTCTAAAATATCTCAGAAGACTCACTTGCACAGCTAGTATCTAATTCTAGCTCTTGAGAGTTCAGCTTAGGCTGTTCAGCAAAGTACTTTAGTTTTATACCATATGGCCTTTTCTTTGTGTCATGGGTTCTTCACAACATGGTGGCTGATATCCAAGAGGGAGCATTCTGTGCATACAAAAGTAAAAGTTGTAATTTCTTAAAGACCTGCTTAACACTTCTACCATATTCTATTGGCCCAATCATATATCTCTCTATATTCAAAAGAAGGAAAACTTACCTGTCTTGATGTAGGGAGGCAAATAATTTTCAGCCATCAGGAAATTTGGTTAATTTAATGTGTTCTTTCTCTCTCTCTTTTATTTATTTAATCAACACACATATATCAATTGTTCACAATGTTTTAGTAACTTCTCTAGAGAGTGGAGGTAGAGATTTAAATAGATGACTGTGATTTTATGCCAAATACATAGTATTCATAAATTTTCCTTAGTTTTCAATAGAAACTTCTTTCTAGTTCTAGGATCTATCTCTGGGAAACTTCTGATGAGATATTAAATACATAAAGAATAATTGTCAAATTGTATGATATTTAATAAGCTACTTTTTAATATAAATCCATAAAGTTCTAAAATCCTATCTATTACTTACTTATTGCCACAATAAAATGCAATGTACCAGTTAGTTATTGCACTATGGCATAACAAACCACCCCCAAAATTCAGTGTTTTAAAATAAGTATAATTTATTCTTCCATAAATATATTTTTCCATTTTATTCTAGCATTTGTGGGGAAATTTGGAACCAATTAAATGAATTGGGATTCACTGAGTTTGACTCCAAACTGCACTGAGTTGAGATCTTTTATATATGTCTCCTGTACTCCTAGTGTAATAGGCAACTGATGCATGTTCTTTACATGTCAGTATTAGAAAAGCAAGAAGGTTAGTTCTACTGTGCATGCAAATTACAAGAATCTGTTTACATATGCCTGAAAATATCCCTTTGGCACAAACTACACATGTAACCATTTGTAGTACCATGGATCAAGAAATTATATTCTACCTCTAGTAGAAGAAATGAAAGGACAAAGGGAAAAACAAATCGGAAAAACAGAGCAATTTATCTTAGGTGGATATCATTTGTTAACCTGAGACTTCATTTATCAGCACTTCACTAAAATTTCAAAAAAGCCTAAATGGTTTTCTTTTGCAGCAGATTCATTACTGGAGTCTAGAAAATTAGAAAATAATTCCATTTGCAACAGTCTCAGAAAACAATACTTGGGAATAAATCTAACCAAGGAGATGAAAGACTTCTACAATGAAAATTATAGAACACTGAAGAAAGAAATTGAAAAAGACCTCAGAAGATGAAAAGATGTGCCAAGTTTTCTATAGATAGAATTAATATTGTCAAAATGGGCCATCTTACCAAAAATGATATACAGATTTAATGTGATCCCCATCAATATTCCAATGACATTCTTCACAGAACTAGAAAAAGCAGTCCTCAAGTTCACATGGAAGATTAGGAAACAAAAGACAAACAAAGCAATACTGTGCAATAAAAGTGATGCTCGGGACATCAAAATGTCTGATCTCAAATTATATTACAGAGCTATAGAAAAAAAAAAGCATGATATTGGCAAAAAAAAAAAAAAAAAAATACAAAGACCAGTGGAATAAAATGAAGACACAGACAAATCTCCATATTTACAGTCATCCAATACTTAAAAAGTTTCTAAAACCATACATTGAAGAACATAGCATTTTTAACAAATAGTGATGGAAAATCTAGTTATCTATATAAAGACAAATGAAATCAGACTTCTATTTCTCACCCTGCACAAAACTCAACTCAAAGCAGATCTCAGACCAGAAGCACTGTAACCAATTAAAGAAAACATAGGGCTAACACTTCAATGTACTGGTGCAGGCACCAACTTCCTTAATAAGATTCCTAAAGCTCAAGAAATTAACCCAAGAACCAATAAGTATGATGTCTTCAAATTAAAAATCTTCGCAACAAAGGAAACAATTAAGAGCATGAGGAGAATGCCTAAAAATGGGAGGAAATCCTTGGTAGCACTCTTCCAATGGGAGATTAGTATTCCGGATATATCAAAAACAAACAAACAAAAACAAAACTGAATAATCTAATCAACAGATGGGCAAATGAACTAAATAGACATTTCTCAAAAGAAGAAATACCAATGACCAATGAATATATTTTCAACTTCCATAGCAGTCAGGGGAACGCAAATCAAACTACTCTGAGAATTCATCTCACTCCAGTTAAAAGGAAAATCCTCAAGAATACAAATAACAGTAAATGCTAGAGAGGATGTGGGGTATACTCAGGCATTGTTGGTGGGACTGCAAATTAGTTCCACCAACAGTTTGCAGATTCCTCAAAAGACTAAGAATGAAACTACTCTGTGACTCAGCTATCCCATTCCTAAGTTTTTATTGCAAAGAGCTAAAATCAGCATACCATAGTGATGCAATCACATCAATATTTATAACAGTGCAATTCACGATAGCCAGGTTATGGAACCAGCCTAGTTTTCCCTCTATAGATGAATGGAAAAAGAAAGTGTGGTATGCATACACAATGGAGTTTTACTCAGCCATGAAGAAAAATGAAATTTTGTCATTTTAAGGTAAGTGGATGAAACTGTAGGATATCAGGGTAAGTGAAATAAACCAAAGTCAGAAAATTAAGGGTTGAATGTTTTTTCAATTATGGTTAGCCAGAGAGAAATAAGACATTTCATAATGGGGGATCTCATGAAAATAGAAAGGAGAATATTAGAGAATGGGGATTGATAGGGAGGGAGAAAGGACGGGAAAGGGAAAAAAACTGCAGAATTAAATTGACAATATTATACTTTGTATGTATGAATATATCACAATGAATTTCACTTTTATTTATAACTATAGTGCACCAATTAAAAAATCCAAATTAATAGAAGGAATACAAATAGAATGGAGGAAAGTGATCAGGGCAGGGAGGAGGGAAAAAAAAGTGTCAGTACTGGGGATGAAATGGAGCAAATTAGGTTGTATGCATTTATGAATATGTCGAAATGCACCATGCAATTATGTATAACTACAATCACTAATAAAATATAAATGAAAAATTAATATATTAAGATCAGTTTGAAAAAGATTAAGATGAAGTGAACTCTCCTATCAGACATCTAGTCTGTGGATTAACTATAATTTTACATCAGGTTACTAACATTACACAAAACCTTTGGTATTTTTCTGCTCTTATAACTATTTAAATGAAATTCCATTCTATGTTAAAAATATAAATAAAAATTAGAGGTTTGGCAGCAACTTTTGATGTAATTTTAGGTCCTTAATTTGTAATATACAAGTAAAAATCAAGAGGAAGAGGAGAAGTATGTTCTTACTAAAAATTAAAAACATTTCCTAAAATTTCCTAGTTAGTGCACACATTTATGGTCTTGAATTCCTTAATAAATCTTTACAGTAAGATAAATTTAGCCCTACAGTTTTTTGAGAGTAATTGAAGAGTGTTTCCAGGATTTCAACTTCTAAATTTGTCTATTTCCCAATCTCTTTCAATCCAACTGAATTTACATAAACCTGTAAAATTCACCATCAATTCTTAAGTATTTAAAGATAGGAAACATAGGAGTTTAAAGATATTTGAAGCCTATAAAGCATACTCTCCATCAGTAAACATTATTTTGTTTTAAGTATAATTTCCAGTACAAAATGGATAATCAATTCTGGATACTAATCATCAATAACAGAGAAAATGTATAAGTATCAACAATATAAACACATTTCAAACATTATTAAGTGTAAAAGAAAAGACAAATACAGTTCTAATCCTATATAATCCTATAAAAATTCATTTGTTTCTTGATTTATCTTTCTATGGATGTGTACGCATGTGTAATACTGATAGATATAATTATTTTGCTTGCTTATATAATTATTATATACATTAACAAAATATATATTATTATATAAAATACAGAATAAAATCTTATAAAATTATAAGTAACTAATTGTTATTGTACTGAAACTAACATATATATAGCTCATGTATCAAGAATAGACTTAGGAGCTTAATCTTTGTTATAGATACTATTATTGTTTGTTCTCTTGTTTTGTGTTGTTTTTTTGATGAGATAACTAAGACAAAGAAAGTTTTAGTTTCTTGCACTAGTTAGTTCAGATATTTAGTGGAGGAACCAGGATATAAATTCAACAAGTCTAGGTTACATATATCTTGGGACATGTAATATATGTATTTTATGTCCCCATATTTACTAGCTATAGTATCATATTTTTGCTGTTTTTCTATATTTTCAGTTCTTGGAGATTTTTCTGTAAAGTTTCACAAAGTTTCATGGCTTTTCTCACTAGTTACCACAATAGTGTGGTATTTGTATTTATGAAGCATAAATTATTAACATTTCTCATTGGTGAATATATTTTTCCAATTTTTGGTACTACATGTAATAATGGATTATAAATCTTTATTTTCAACATTTTGCATTTAAGAAAGAATATTTGCTATAAAGTGTTTATTGGGTTAAAGAAAATGTTGATTAATATCATAAATTAGTTACTAAAAGAAGTATAAAGGACTACTTGTTTCCTATCAGATTTATCTCCTATTTTTCTGTTTGATGAAAAACAGGCAGATTGGTTTATTTAAAAATTCTCTCAGCACTGAATGAAGTTAAGCATGCATTTCTTTCCTTCTCATTTCTTCAAATCCTTTGCCCACTTTTCTACTGATCACCTCATATTTTTCTACTATTTATACTTAAAAGGAATTAGCCATTTGTGATATGCTGTCAGTTTCTTCCCCAAGTTTTTCTTTTTTCTCTTGATTTTTTCCTACCATGTGAAAGGTTTATGTTTCTTTACTTAAATATAGTCCACTCCATCAATCTCTGAGTTTTATGACTCTAAATTTTCTATTTTGTTTTGGAGAAAAGGTTCTTTTCAATATGAGCTTATGAAATAATTTTCCTATGGGTTCATCTAACACTTTCACGATTTCATTTCATTCTAAAACATTCAGTCTCTTTGAAATTTACCATATAGTTCATTTCAGAGTTATCAGATATTTTATAATTTTACATGTGATATTTTTGGCAGAGTCCAGGTAGGCAATTGTGTTAATTGAACATAAGAATCAATATTTTTTATTGAATCTTCCAGATTGTTCTTAATTCATTGGCATTTCAAGTTATTTATTATACTGACTTTACTGACATAGTAGTTTGCATTGCTCATGTCAGCATTTCATATGATGAAGCACAGACTTTTGCAAAAAAATAATAGTTCTGATTGCATTGTAATTACTACAATACTAGTAATTTAGTATTTTAAAATTTTATATCATGGAAGAAATTGCTTCATTTTAATACATAATTTCCTTTCATTATTCACCAAGTATCATTATTTTCAGTCTTTTATTCATTTGCAACTATGAATATAATTCCAGTTATATTATGTATAACATATATAATGTATATTTTATAAATAAGTCAGAGTTCCAACATGTCAAAGGCAAGTGAACCAATAGTTTTCTGCCTCTTGGTTTCTATGTCTCTATAAATCCTACCTTACAGTCATACCCCAAATTAGAATTTGATAAGAGTATGCTAGATAAATTCACCACAAATATCTTAAAACAGAAGGCTTTATTTAATCTCCTAAGATTATTTTATTAGAAAATTATAAAGCACTAAAATGGTAGTTTCCCAGACTGGCAACTAAGCACAAGTAATGGCAAATCCAAGGAAATTCTTTTATATGGTATGATAGAAGTTCTATTACCTGGTAGAGTTTTTCTTCAGAGCTATGGTTCTGATGGACTACTCTTTCTCTTCATCATTCCAAACTTAATATATTAATCATCTCTACCTTAAATAGGGATACAAAATTATGTGAGATTATAACATGTCTTGAGAACCTGGCAGGATTTGGGTTCTAGACTTGATGCTGTGTCATGTGAGTTTTGAAACCTCAGATGTAAGATTTCTTTATTTGTATAAAGAAATTATACAAATTTGTATAATTATACAAATTATACAAATTTGTATAAAGAAATCGGAATAAATGATCTCAACATTCATTCTCAGTTCTATAATGTTTTGATCCTTATCTGCTTTAAACATTCATCTGGAAGCATTAATTACTGTATAAATGAATTCAAACAGCAGAATTTAACCTCAGAACAAAATTGTTTTGAAGGCTAGTTTTCCCAAACATTGCAGAAGTGTCTTTTTATTTTTTTAAACAAGATCTAAAATTATCATTGAAATTCTACTTCTTGAGATGAGTCATAAACTATTAACCAACAAAAAAGCAAATGAAGTAGAATATTGTATAAAGAATAATGAAGAATCACTGCCTTGAAATGTAACAGAGTAATTTGTTAGCCACAAACACCTATAACCAGATATCAGCTCACAAGTTTTTCTGTCTCAGTTTTGAATCATTCAGAAGATTCAAACTAACATATTCTACCACATCAATTTACTCTGTTTGTTGGAGAGTAACCTTGGTGAACTTTGGTCAATCTATAGCTCCAAACCATCTGCTTCCAAAGGAAAATGATGCTTTCTTCAATGAAAGACATAAAAACACCAAGTATATGCCTAATTGCCCAGCTGGCTGGGTTTAGAATAAAACACTGCAAAGTTGATTGGTGAATTGATTTTGCCATTTGCTGTGGTTTTCTGTAAGCATCTAATCAATTGGATAGTTTGTGCTGACCCATTTTTGGGTTATTGTGTTCTCTGTAATATTTATTTTCAATACCATTTTTACCTTATGTATTTTTATACATTTGTCAAATGAAAGCAATCTCTTTATGCTGATTCTAGAGCTTTCATATGCCAGATACATATAATGTACAAGCACATATAATTTTAAAAATTAAGCCAGTGTTCAGCAAGAAAAAACTTCTACATCAAATACACTCAGTATAGAAATATTTGATTTAATTAAACTAAGGGACAAAATTTTTGAGATGCAGGCATTTGAACACTACATCAATGACAAATTTGAGACTTTTCCCCCTATGTATTTGCCCCATAAATTCATAGATTCAAGAATTTGGAAGTAACCTTAAATGTCCTCTATTCCAACAAACCATCTAATGCTTGAATTCCCTCTACAACATCTCCACCATGTGGTTATTTGGCCTAAGTCACCACCAATGACAGGAAATTTAATATATATCCAGAGGAAATTAATTTTATCTCTTTAGTCCTACCTGTTGGTAGTCCCTCTTTCCCTTAAACCCAAACTGAAATTTCTGAAACTCTGAACAATTGCTTATTCTATTTAATCGTGCCAGATAACTGAGCCTAAATCACATACTTTTGCTACATTCACATTAAGAATTTTTAAGAGAGACTTTAGTACCCTCCAAATCCTGTACAGTGTTGACTCATATCTTCTGAACATTCCATAGTGTGTTCATGTTCCTATTGAAATGTGAAGCTTGAAATTGTACATTATGTACTAGGTGGCAGCTGATTACCAGAGTAAAGACAAATTATTATTTCATCTGCCAACATTCTTGACATGATACTTCAATTAACGCAACCCAAAGGGACATTGATAGAAAATGAACACTACTGAACTGTTGTCTATAGCCCTAAGTTGCTAATGGATATATCCTTTTTCTGTAATTATGTAGTTTGCTTTTGACTTTCAGTTACTGGAATATACTTAAGTTTGCTCATAAAAACTATGTACTTTCAACCTTTAGCCTCTCATTCCAATTAAAAACTAAATAAATTTGATTAAATTCTTTAATATTTAATGTCCGCAATTCTAGCTCATAACCATTTTTAATAAGAGTAAATGATAAATTTGGCTTAAAAATAAAACTTTATTCTTCTTTCACGAGGAAATCATCATGAGGTATATAGTCCAAGGATGCTATCTGTAACACTGCTAGGTTTATTAATTAATTTATTTTTAGTTTTTAAAGATTTTTAAGTCTGTGGTTAAATATAAGTGCAAGGAGCACAAGAAAATGTGCTTTTCATTCCGGATGTGGATAGATTCAACTAAAAAAATGCAATTTCTCTTATTAAGGAGAAATAGGAGAATATACACTAAAGAGGAAGTGGAGAAGCAAATTCCAAGCATACATGAAATATGAAAAAGAATTTTTCATCTACATACCACAAATAAAAATTTTAAAAATGCCAAAAGATTGGGACTCACTAAAAGATCATGTTTCATATTCACGAAAATTAATACTTAAAATACCTTGTAATGAAAACACGCTCCGAGTGGAAGTGCAAATTTAGCAATTCTGAAAAATCAATTTTGTTTTTATGTAGTAAAATTGAATATTTATAGCTTTTTACTGAACTGTATTCCTAGTAGAATTTCTTGAATATGTTCATCAGGAGCTATGTACTAATGTTTGTAATAGAATAATTCTGGGAAAACTCTAACAATACAAAGAGCATAAACAAATACTTTGCATAGCAGTCATATCCACAAGATGAAAATTTAAACACATGATGCATTATAATAATACAAAAGCGATACTAAAAAATAATTATAAGGCCATTTGTATAAACAAAAATAAGAAAAAAAATATTGTCAGTGATAAAAACATGGACTGCTTTTAAAATTTAATAAAAATGAATGATGATAAAATTAGTGAAAGGCATTCCCATTGGGAGCAGAAAAATGGAGAACACAGATTTGCTGATAGTGCACATCTCCATTTGAGGACTCAATACATTCTTCTTTTTTTTTTTTTTTTAACATATCTATACATTACATGCACTCCTTCACATATAACATGCTTTATTGAAAACATGCGAAAGTTAGAAAACATATAGGTATGTTTTAATTAATAAAAACAAAATAATGAGATAAAAGAAAATTTTTTTAAAAAGACAAAGACATATAAGGAAATAAACTAAATTTAAGTAGGAAATAATTTAGAGACTACATGACATTTAGTATTTAAAGAACAAAAGCCATTAAAGGGACATATTACATAATGATACAAAGCACAATTTACGAATATGGGATAGTCTTTATTCTTTCTGGAACAAATAACATAGGCAATGAAATAAAACTGTTAGAAAGGCAAAAAGAGGTAGGTTTCAACACTTTAAACAGATATTGGTGGTCCAAAATACCTCAAGCAGAATTTGTAATAATAATCATTAAAATTTGCTTTTTTAAAAAGTAAATAGAAATATTGTTAAAGGAACTTATATTTTAGTTACTGAATTCAGAGAATTTTATTGTAAATAAAACACTACTTGGAAAAATTCCAGATATACATGTATATTCATATACATACACATACCTATGCATCTATGCATGAACACATTTTTACATACATTGCTACATTTTACTATCTAGGTATCAGAAATGCAAAATGTTAAGAACCATAGACATTTTAAAGGCTAAATGTTCTGACCGTAATCTAATAACTAGTATTTATAAAAGTAAATAATAAAAGATTACTAAAAGATATTAACTACTTGAAAATAACAAAATATCACTATATTACTGCTAAATAAGATTTAAAAAAATCAAAATGGTATTACAAATTAACTATCAATTAACCTATATTTATACAAACCACTTATTAACAAAATAATATTCAAAGAAAAATGTGAAGGTTGATTTACATTTCACTTTAAATTTAAAAGTAAATTTAAAAATATTTTTTTAAAGAAAGTGGAAAATCATAATGACAAAAATTGAATAAATAGAAAAAAGCAAATATAAGTATAATCATTATTTTTCTAAACATGAAAGTGACATTTACAATCCTTGTGAAATGGAATAAGCAAGAAAGAGGGTGAAAAATGAAGTTGTAAAGGAAAGTATACCAAATAGATAAAAGTTAGAATAAAAAACTGAAGTCTATGTTAAAAAGTTGCAAATGTATCATAACTAAATAATTACTAATGATCTAAAAATACCAAAATTTATTTGAAAATCACTGGAAAATAAAATAGAAAAAATTTAAACTTTGATTTAAAAATCCATCACTCGCTATGGAAGACACTAGAGTAACATTATTTCACAGTTAAATTCTGTATGACATTTAAAGAACAGATCATTCCAAATATGGAAAAAGCTATAAAATTGCCTGGTATAATGTTACATGCATAAGTTATATGAAAATATAAAGACAAGAGAAAAAATAAATTTATAGACCCATAAAATTAATTCAAAACTATGGAGTACTAAAATTCTTTTACTGATTACCTGAAAATGAAAATTTTTGCTATTATTGCTATTTTTTTAAACAATAAAATACAAAACAAAATACTTGTCTAATAAAATAAATAGCATTAACACAAGGTTTAAATATATAGTAGTCATAAATACATTGAAACATATGTAAAATGTTGTGGAAAAATGAAGGTGTTCAATCTCTGTGACTATGTATTAGATTTTTGTGGAAGCCTGAAATACTAGAGTGTGAAATTATAATAATAATATCTATCTAACTTTTAAAACATTGTTTTAATCAGCTTTCTTTCATTATGACAAAATACCTGGGGTAGACAACTTAAAGAAAGATTAATTTTGGCTCATAGTTTCAGAGGTTTCAGTTTTTGGTAGATGGTTTCTGTTGATTTTGCACCTGTAACAATGCAGTGCATCATGCTAGGAGTGTGTGGCAGAGTAAAACTGCTCATCTCATGGAAGGTGGGAAGCAAAAAGAAAGACAGGAATGGGTTGGGGTACCAATATATAAATATATTTTTTTTCATTTTCGACATTGAGACGATGACAAGTGGTAACAACAGCAAAGCAAAAACAAGCTGAAGACCAGCTCTGGATGCCCCACTCAGTTTCTGTCCTTTGACTGCTTGTAGCCACAGCTTCATGGCTGGACCATCCACAGAATCTGCCACGTCACCCCTGGTGGGGACCTTGGGGGCTGTGTTTATATCTACTTTAGCTGAAAGAGAAGTGCAAATGAAAATCAGGTGATCATGAAACCAATATTCCTTTTAAGGGTATATTCCCAGTGACCTAAGTTCCTCTCACAATGCCATGACTACTAAAGGTTTTACTGCATCTGAAATAATAGGCTGGTGACCAATCATTTGGTATAAGGGTCTTGGGGGTTATTTAAGATCCAAACCATAGTTATTTTTGCTCTTCTGGTCTTCTGGGTCTTTTGTTCTTAATATTCATTTTAGGAGTTTTTTGTTTTGTTTTGTTTTGTTTTCTCTAGCTGTGTGAAGAATATCATTGTTATTTTGATGGGGGATTGCATTTAATCTGTAGATTACTTTTGGTTAAGATGGCCATTTTAACAATATTAATTCTTCCTATCCAAGTACATGAGAGGTATTTCCATCTTATGAGATCTTCAGTTTCTTTCTTCAGCATTTTATAATTTTCACTGTAGATCTCTTTCACCTCCTTGGTTAGGATTATCCTTAGATATTTTATTTTATCTTATGTTTTTCAAGCTCTCCTCAATGAATTTCTTTCTTGATATTTCTTTTTCAGTGAACTTGTTTTTGGTATTGATTTTCATATGTTAAATTATATTCTTCTACTTTGCTGCATTTGTTTATCAACTCTAGAAACCTTTAGGTGAAAAAGGTTAGAGTCTTTTAAATAGAGGAATATATCATCTGCACGAAGCAATGATGGAGGCACCACAATACTTGATTTCAAATGATACTGGAGGACTGTATTATTGGCATGGAACTGGTATAAAAACATACACGCAGACCAATGGAATAGAATAGAAAGCAGACAAAAATCAAATAGTTACATTCATCTGACTTTGAGAAAGGTAATATAAGCATAAATTAGAGAAAAGATAGCTTATATAAGTAGTGGTACTCTACTGAGAAAAAGGAATGTCCATATGTAGAAGAATGAAAAAATGAGAGATCCCTATCTCTCATTGTGTATAAATTCAAAGTGACTCAAAGGTCTACGTGATAGATCAGAAACTTTGCAAGTGGTAGAGGTAGAGAGAGAGAGAGAGAGAGAGAGAGAGAGAGAGAGAGAGAGAGAGAGAGAGAGAGAGAGAGAGAAAGAGAGAAAGAGAAAGAAAAACAGTCAATATCTAGGCACTGACAAAGTCTTCCTGAATAAGTTTCCTCTAGTTCAGGAAATAGGAAAAAGAATCAACAAATGACACGGCATCAAATTAAAGAGTTTCTGTACATTACACAACAAAATGAAAAGACAACCAGAAGAATGGGAGAAAAATTTTGCAAGCTGTGTCTCCAACAGAGGACTAATATCCAGAATACATAAAGAGTTAATAAACCCCCTCAGCATTAAGAAAACAAACCAATCAATAATGAACAAATGCATAGAATAGGTACTTCTCAAGAGAAGTACAAATGGCCAGTTTTTTTTTTTTTTTTAATTTGAGCATTACTTTTTTTATTGTTTTTTCTCGTTATACATAAGAGCAGAATGCCTTTGGATTCATTGTACACAAACGGAGTACAACTTTTCATTTCTCTGGTTGTAACTATATAGAGTCACATCATTCATGCAATCATACATGTACATAGGGTAATGATGTCTGTCTTATTCCACCATCTTTCCTACCCCTTGCCCCCACCCCTTCCCTCATTTCCCTCTGAACAAGCCAAAGTTCTTCCATTCTTCCTGTACACCCCTCATTATGTATCAGGATCAACTTATCAGATAAAACATTTGGCCTCTGGTTTGGGGTATTGGCTTATCTAGTTTAGCATGATATTCTCCAACTCCATCCATTTACCTAAAAATGCCATAATTTTATTCTTCTTTATGACTGAGTAACATTCAGTCATATATATATGACTTTGTGTATATATACCACTGTTTCTTTATCCATTTATCTGCTGAAAGGCATCTAAGTTGGTTCCACAAATTAACTATTGTGAATTCAACTGATTTAAAAATTAATGTGGCTGCATCACTGTAGTATGCTGATTTTAAGTTCATTAGTTATAGGCCAAGGAATGGGATAGCTGGGTCAAAAGGTGGTTCCATTCCAAGTTTTCTAAGGAATCTCCATACTGCTTTCCAGAGTGGTTGCACTAATTTGCCATCTCACCAACAATGCATGAGTGTACATTTCCCCCCACATCCTCGCCAATACCTATTGTAGCTTTTATTAAAATGGTCAATTATTGTATCAAAAAATGCCCAAACTCTTCAGCCATCAGGGAAATGCAAATCAAAAGTATACTGAGATTCCACATCACTTCAATTAGAATGGCAAACATCAAGAATACAAGCAGCAATGAATACTGGCAAAGATTCAGCAAAAAGTGAATTCTTATACACTATTGGTAGGAGTATAAATTAGTACTCCCACTATCAGAATCAATACAGAGGTCCTCCCAAAATTATAAGTAGATTTATCTTGTGATCTAGATATAAGAATACTTGGAATTCACCCAAAATTTTTTAAACTAGCTTATTTTAGAGATACATGCATACACATGTTCATTGCAGCAAAATTCACCATAACCAGGCTATAGAACCAGCTTTAGGGATCTGTCAATAGATGAATGGATAAAGAAAATGTGGTACAAATAGACAATGGAGTTTTATTTAGCCACAAAGGAAAAAATCACATCTGTAGGAAAATGCATGGAACTGAAGATCATAATTCTAAGGGAAATAGGTCACACGGGGAGAAAAGTATTATATTTTCTCACATTTGTGGAAGCTAGAAGGAAAAAATAGTGGGCAAAATGGGCTAAAAAGAATTTGTAGAAAGAACTGTAGGGCAGAGAAAGGGGCTCAGGGGGAGGAAGGAGAAGAGAGTTGGGAAAGTATTTGGCAGAGAAATTGATCAAATTATGTTTTTATGTATGCATGAATATGCAATGATAAAATGTGCCAACCTGTATAATTAACATACACCAATAAAAGATAAAACTAAACAGAAATTTGAGTATAAATTGAATGGAATCATAATAAAATGCATTTCCACAAAATGGAATGTTATGTAGCAATACAAAGGTACTGATTCATGCTACATGGATGAAGCTGAAAAATGTACATTAGATGAAAGAATCCAGTTAATTAAGACCAGATACTTCATTTCATTTATTAAAATGTTCAGAGAGATGTTGAATTAGAGATTGCCTAGGGTTTGGACCTTTGGGAGAAAATGGGGAGTAACTGCTAATGGTTATGGAATTTTTTTTCAGGAGTCCTGAAAATTGTGACTACTGCCAACTATGAAAATAATAAAAGCCTTGGATTGTACATTAAAAATGATTCAAACCATAACAAATATGAACACAAAATGCAATTCTGTTTTATGAATATAATGTTTACCAGTAAACATGCATTCAACACGTCATGATGTTTCTTCAAAGGTAGAGAAAAAACAATGCTAAAAGGAATAAACAAAGGAAAAAGAGATGAAATGGAGGAAGCATTGTACCAGTAGATGGTAAACTGAGAATTATGATTAATATAATATGTTGTACTTGATGCACAAAACATTGAAAATATATATTGGTATCTTAAAGGACATATTAAAGAGAACTTTGATTTCTGGTGGTCATCTGAGTAGGTGCCTGTGACCTAGTAGTTATTTATTAAAAAGTATTGGAATGAATGACTTTGGAAAATAATTGTTAGGAGTAGAGTGTTATTTTTCATTCATAAGCAGTAGAAAAATTTATAGAAAAAAATTGAAAACATTATTATTTCATATATAATTATCATAAGGTAATCTGTTCATTATTACTATCATTCTCCTGTTGTAACAAAAGAAGTAAATAACAGATATGCAAGGTATAAATCTTTATAGAATCCTGTTTCTATGCCTTTTTTTTATTCTCATGGAGAGACTATCATTGGAATACAATTTGATATATGTGTATTTTCCTTTAAATCAACTAAGAACATGTGAACCATTTTGATTTTTTTTTCTATGGTGCATTTTCCAATATGTTTAAAAAATGATCTGCCAGTGTTTGAATTCCACAGACTAAGGCAAACCTTCATCACTAACTAATGTGGTATTTGCTCTCAGAAGACAAGAACAGAAACTATGGAGGCTGCCTCCACATCTGTCTCCTCCAGGTGGCAGTTGTGATCCCTTCCCCACTGTTTTCTTCATTAACGCTAATCTAGTTTTTTACGAATTGGCAACAGTTTTGCAAAATCTGAGCACTTTTTCCCCTTAGAGGAATAGATCTGAGAATTTGCAAGACTGATTACATTTTTAAAAAATAGTTATGAAGGAAGCCACATGGCTTCAAACATGTTGCTCAACCTGTGAGTGAGGTTCACTAGCATGATCTTCAGCCTTGTAAACAAATCTCCTTTCCAAGAAATCTTATTCGCCTGAGAAACTTGAATAAGTAGTTTGAAAAATAAAATAAAAAGCATGGAAATCTGAATCTTGTCTTAGGATAAAACACATTTCCCTTACCCTGGGTCTTTATGATAGGTAAAAGAGTGGCTGTTATATAATATGTGCAGTTGGATTCAAGAAGCCATAACAACATCATAATCTTTATTTTAAAAATTAAGAGTCTTGGGTGCAGTGGTGCACAACTATAATTTCGGTGGCTTGGGAGGCTGAGGCAGGAGAATTGCAAGTTCCAGGCCAGCCTCAGAAATTTATCAAGACCTAAGCAACTTAGCGAAACCCTGCCTCAAAATAAAAAAAATATAAAAAGGCCTGGAGGTGTGGTACAGTAGTTAAATGCCCCTGGGTTAAATCCCCAATACAAAAAAAAAAAAAAAAAAAAAATTAAACTAAAGAAGAATTAGAAAGTGATTTTTCTGTTTTTTTCCTGAAAATTAGAAAAAGATAATATTCTTTTATTATTTCCATTTATTCTTTGCTTCACTCAACAGTAATTGCCGAAATCTTTATATGTGCACAAGACTCTGCTAGCTGATGTATCAAATACTGCCTTTGCGAAATTTAGATTTTAGTCTGACTGATTATATGGATGTATGATCCCAATAAAAAATGGGCAATGATAAGAACTTAAAAAGAAATGCTGACTGGAAAGCAAAGTATATTCATGAGGTAATTCTCAAACCATGGAACAACCTATGATCAGCAGTTTTCAAAATGTTTCCTTCTGGAAGTCACACCATGGGTAATCATCTGTTCTTGAATATAAGTTGGACCTAGGTACTTGCTCTTATTTAAAAGAATAGAGCAAAAGTAATGGGATGTGGTATCCAAGATAAGGTTAAAAAAAAGTCTGGCTTCCATAACCTCCAGTGCCCTCTCAGGTACTTCTTTCTTGGTTTCTGTTAGTAAAGCAAATGACAATATTCTGAGGTTTTCTATGTAGGGATCCCATGTGGCAAAGAACAGGGGTAAATTTCTGGCCAACAGCCAGCAAGGGACTGAAGATTTTAGTCACTGAGAAAGTGGATATCACCAACCACATAGATGAATTTGAAAAATGATTATTTCTCAATTAAGACTTGAGATGACCATAGTCTTTATGGACAACCTGATCACAGCCTGACCTCTCAGCCAGAGATCATTACTGTGCATGAACTCCCCACCCATAGAGTCTATGAGATTATAATTTTTGTTTTTAAACTGCTATATTTTGGGGCAATTTTTTATGTAGTACTAGATTATTTAAGCAGGACTGAAAGAAAGATTTCACTAATCAAATAATAATTGTGGGCAACTCCTATTTGCTGGACTATAGACATACCTCTACAAAGATAAAGACAAAGGCCTGTACTTGATACTATGGTTTGTTAATAAAATATATATATAATAATTATGTTGATTTACATTGTAGTAAGTTCAACAAAGGAAATGTACAGGATACAAAGGAATATGTATGTTATGCTCAGTGTAGACGGAAGGGAAAATAATGACTTCCCTCAAAAAACTGTATTCAATCCTATGATGTTTGGGATTACAAATAGAAAAATCTCCCAACGGAGCAGCAAGAACATGTGTAAATAGATTCCTGTCTGAGGAGGTACTATGTTTAATTAAATTTAAACATTACACTATGTAAGCGTATATCAAAACAATACATAGTATCCCATTAATACATACTATGTTTTTATTTATTAGTTAAAAAATTTAAAGTAATTTTTTTTAAATTGAAAAAAATCAAAAGTCTCTGGGGATAGAAACATGTTGAACCTTTTACAGCATAATGTGCTTGTGATTTGCTTTCTAAGAGTAATAAGCTTTTCAAGAAGTGTAAGCAAAAACACCACATAATCATATTTGACAGTTTAGAGAAATGACTACTGTGAAGTAGTTTCATGAGGAGGAAGCATGGACTCTAGGAGGCCAGTTAGGAAACTGAGAGAGGCTGGTACTTGTATCTCAGCAGGTGGCTATAATGGTGACAGAGTGTAGATGGATAACAAGATAGTCTCTAACGTTATCAGGTGTCCCCTATTGCATTATGAAACTATAAAATATTTACATTTTACATGCACACACAATACTTACTAAAATGCATATGTTTCATTTAATCATCAGTTACTTAATGGTGATTTGCTACATATAAAAATGTTTTTCACATAAGAAGAAATAAGTCATGGGTAGAAAAGGAAATGGATTCTACTTTGCTACAAATTTCACTAGTATAATATTATTTCTACTGCTTGGGGGAAAATACTTATAATAACTTATTTTAAGACCTTGATTTCTAATATTTAGGTAATAATGTTTCTATTTATGTATTTATCCTTTTGAACTGTTTTTGTTCCTAGCATGACTAGAGATAACAGTGAGGAAGAGGTAAGAAGTCAGTAAAAATAGCAGTTATTTATCTTTTTCTTTCCAACATTTTCTCTCAGAAGGATCAAAGTTCAGGTAATCAGTGATATAAAATGATATAATATAGCTGCTCAATTCACAATAGCCAGACTGTGGAACCAACCTAGATGCCCTTCAATTGATGAGTGGATAAAGAAAATGTGGTATATATATACAATGGAATATTACTCAGACATAAAGAATGATAAAATTATGACATTTGCAGGCAAATGGATGAAATTGGAGAATATCATGCTAAGTGAGATAGGCCGATCTCAAAAAGCCAAAGGACGAATGATATCGCTGATAAGTGGAGGATGACACATAATGGGGGGGAGGGAAGGGTTAGAGTTAGGGTTAGGGAGGGGGGCAAGTATGGAGGAAGGAACTACTGTATAGAGGGTAAAGAGGGGTGGGAGGGGTGGGGGGAAGGGAAAAAATAACAGAATGAATCAAACAACATTGCTCTATGTAAATTTATGATTACACAAATGGTATGCCTTTACGCCATGTACAAACAGAGAAACAACATGTATCCCATTTGTTTACAATAAAAATAAAATAAAATAAAATAAAATGATATAATGACAGACATATTAAAAAGTAAAATCTATCAATAAATATTTGTAAGAAATCAACTTCTGTTTTAATACCATAGATAACAGAACACGATACAGCTTAATCACTTGAAGGAAAACATTTTTTCCAGTCTAAATTTTACAATGAATAATGTTTCATATTGGATAATACTCCATATTATTCTGTTACATGTGAATATTACAGCCCAATGAAATATTTTCTTAACTAAAACCCTGATGATGAATATCTGAAGCTGGATTTCTTTTTATCCTATTGACAGTTGCAGAAATCACTTAAATGAAAATTTAAAATAGCATACTTTACCCTGATAAGTACACTGATTCTCACCTCATACTCTACATACATCAAGTAGATAAAGAAAATTATGCATTTTCTATAGTTAGATGCTGTATTGTAAAAATCAACATATGAAACGGAATATACTATAAAATTCAGTCAGCATTGTGCCTACTATAAAGGATTCTAAAAGATAATGTGCATTCATTCCTCTCCAAGGGGCTATGAAATTAATTTTCCTAATATACATACTTTTCAGCACAGCAAGTTTTGTGGAATTACCAATGCTGCCTTAGGATGCCAAGGGGCAACACTCAGAAATACCGCATTATTTTGTATTTGATGCCACCTTTAAATTCGAGTTCTGTGATTTTCTTAATAAAAGCACATCGTGTTTTGCCAAATGCTGGTGCTTTCCCAGGAGTCTAGTTCCCTGCCTCTGTTTAATGATTATTGGGCTTAATTGTTCAGGTTGCACTGATTAGCGTCTGTCACCTTGACAGCCGTTTTAACCTTATTCTGATAAAGGGCAAACACTATCTCATCATCTTTGGGTTATTACACTTGGTTCATACTCAGTGATTATTGACTCTGTACCTCCAACTCAGATTTAAATAAAAGGCCACTTATACCATATTAGACAACCCATGCTTTAATTTTATGAAGGTTATGCTTATGTCAGGAGCTGTTAAGCCGTCAGCCTACACTCCAAACATCTGCTTGGGTTAGCATTAAACAGATCACCAGAAATCCGCAATAGAAATACAATGAAACTGTGCATGGAAAAAAAAAAATTAGAATATACTTAATGTTCTATCAAACAATATTGAAGATAAAGCTATTTAGAAACTATGTTTGGGAAATTGTTCTAAACATTATAGTGCAGAACACCAGGTAAATAAATATTTATCGATCATCTACAGATTAAAAAAAAAAAAAAAGGAAAAAGAAAAAAATGAAATCCCATAGGATTCTAAAAAAAGAACAAGAAATAATAAATATTTTTATCCTCTCTTCTTCACCACCTAAGGAGTTATCTTAAAACAAAAACAAAAATAAAACACTGTGATAGGAATATTTGTAGATGCACTTTATAAATTTGTGATGCCAACTGCCATATTTAACCTAGCACCTGAGAGAAAATACTTATGCAATGTTTTCCACATGAAAATACAGTTCTGTAATCATGCCAAAAAACAGGAAGTAAGTCAAATAAATATCTTCTTGCCCAATACTTGGCAGGAGATCTGTGCTCTGTTCTTAAAGAGAAAGAGCTGTCATGAAAACATCCACCTTTGTCATTTACAGACCAATTTACTGCAGAGAATTGTTTCACAATGGACTACTTAAGTGAATGACTAACAAATAGAGGAAGGAGAAAAATTGTCTTCCTAGGGTGGAGTTACCACTGAATTGGTGCTTCTTATTTTGGCTAATTAATTAACAGTTTCCATTCATTGTATTAGCTCTCATAACAAAACTAATAGATATTTTTATTTTCTTTTTTAAAAGAAGGAAACTAGGGCTATAAAACTTCAGAAATCTACTCAGATATTAAGAGATGAAGCTCATCTCAACTGGGGTCTCTAAGATGGCCAATAATGGAAAATTGGTGAAAATACTGATCTATAAATATCATGTCTTTAATAGATTCTTTTTCTTAAGAAAGAAAAAGCATACTATTAACCTGACCCCTAAAATCTGAATGGGGTAAATTCTTTTATCCAAGTGTCCCAAGATATATGCTTCTGACTCAGTTAATTTATCAGAGCATTTAAATTACACAGAGCAACCCAAATATTTTGATCTCTGTGTAAGACGTTTAAGACATTTATTGGGCTATCTCATTCTAACGCAGACAGAAATTTAAATATATTATATGGTCAGTACACATTTTTGTGTAAAAGTTGTAAATTTTTAGATAATGCATAACTAATTGCAGTTTTTACAAGGTATTATGCAAAACAGAGACTAATCATAGCTTACTAAGAATCATGTATTTATGAGGGCATGATATATAAGTGATTGCAACAAATTAATAAGGGATATAAGGGCTGTTTTTTAGAAGCTTAATAATTTACTCTCTGGAAACAACAACAACAACAAATGGATTTCTACCTTATATTTTACAAAGATAAATTATAAAAAGATTAAAGACCAAAATATGAAATGCCAAATTCTAAAGCTACTAAAAAGAAACATAAAGATTGTTGAAGGAAAGAGCTTCTTAAACCTGACATGCACAGTATAATCTAAAATGGTAAAATTAGAGGAATTTTTAATTACATTTAAATGAAATACTTCTGTTGAATAAGGAACTATAATTAGGCATAGCAATTAAGCCACAGACAGGTATTATGTATATTATCAAGATTCCACAAATGGTAAGTTATTTGGGGTTTGTCTTCAAAATATGCCACAAATCCCATGGCTTCTCAACATCTCCACTGCCTACACCAAGTTCAAACCATTTTATCTCTTACCTGGATGCTGCTGCCATAACCTCTCGACTGGTTTCCTGTTCTTACATTTCCCCATCTACTGTCTTTTCAACACAATGGTAGATTGATTTTTTGTGTTTAAATTATAGATCATTGATGTGGTTCCTCTGCTTGACAACTGCCACTTGTGAACCATGTCAGTGAGTGAAAGGTACATTTCTTATTTGATTCGATCTCATATTACCATTGTCTTTTCTCTGTCCTTCTTGCTTTTCCTCACCTTCTGGGTTACCTTCTTCCTGGGATGTTCTACTACGTATCTTCAAGGATAATACCCATGATTTCTCCAGATCTTTATTCAAATGTTCTCTGCTCACAGTCTTATTTTAATCATCCTGTTTATTCCTATGATCTATCCTTTTCCAATTCCCTTATCCTGCTGTACCTTTCTTCTTTTTCCTAGTACCTGTGCACTCTCAGATATCACAGCATTTCGTTCTCATTTATTACTCACATTTATTGTTTCTATTCACCACTCCCCCTACCTCCTGCCTCATCAACTAGAATATGAGCTTCAAATTGAAATCATTAATTTCTGTTGTTCACCAATGCATTGTTTAAGTGTTTAAATCAAAGTCTATGACATGGTATGTGCTCAATAAAAATTTAATTAGTGAATAATTGTATGCATAAATTAAGAATGAAATAGTAGGATAGTTCTGAAAATCAACAACATCAAAAAGACATGGAATTCAATAGAAAAAAATAGAGCATGGATATGAGCAACAATATTATTGATAGGGTAAATTCAAGTGGTTAACACATATATAGACATGTTTAAATTCACCAGAACAATATCTATTAAAGCTATTGTAAAATAAAGCTTTCCATGCAAGACATTGGCAAAATTAGATAGTTGGATAATCCCAGAATTTGATGATGTGTGAAGACAGTAACCTCCTCATGCACTATTAAGGGGTATAAACTGGTGTAGCCATTTTGGAATGTGTTCTGGCGGTTCTTTGTTAATTATGTTTATCACCCATGGCTCAGTGATCCCTTGGCTTGATATTCATCCCAGTGGAGGTATATGTGAAAATATTTACTGCAGTATTTTCTTGAGCCAGAAAGAGATTGAAAGTGACCTAGTTATATATGATGAAAGAGGTAGATAAATAAAATATGCAGTTACACAACGTGGCATCCTATGAATTAGAAATAATGAATTAGATGTATATCAAGAGACTAGAAAGAGTATAAAAATGAATGCTGAAAAATAGGAGGTAAAACTATAACAGATACAAAATTTTGGTGCCTGTAAATGAACAACACAACACTGCATATTTTATAAGAACACACATGTATTCAAGAATACAAATCAGCTACATTGTAATGGTTATTTATTAAGGCAAGAGGAAAGGCATGGTGATCAAAACCAACTGAAATGACATTTCCAACAGAACAAGTGCAAGAGCAGCCTCCTTGGCTTCCCTCCAGGGCATTTGTAGCTTCTGCTCTTTCTATTCACCCTCCTTCTTCTTTGAGCTTTTGGAGTTCTTCCAACACCTTTGGAAGCAAACCCTTGCATGACATCTCTTATATGAAATATCTAGAATGGTTTCTTTTATCCTTACTGTATGCTAACTGGTGCAATAATTTGGTGGCATTACCCTCTAATGGCTGAAGACTAACTCAATCCTCTAAATATTGGAGAAGAGAGAAAGAGAAAAAAAAATTAGAAAAGATATGTACAGCCGTTCCAGTTGCTAAATAGAAAAAAAAAAAAAAGATCAATTAAAGGGTTTTTAAGTTAGAATATATTTAAATGTATTTTTGCTTGAATTTTGGGCTTGCAAATAATTTATTGCAAGATTATAATGTTTGTGGGTATGACTTTCTCCCTATTGATCTACATACCATATATCTATCTTTTGAAATTACATGTAAGGTTGAGGAACTGATCATAGAACATTGCACCAATAATGGAAAAGGGAAGCTGCCCTTGGGAATAGGTATCATTTCGGATGAAGCAGTCCACTTACATGAGGGAAATCCCTGGGAAGAGGCAGTTTTCAGGTCTCAGAAGCCAACACTTTTGGCAGCTTGGGAAGGAGTGCTTTGATCTTGAAGGGAACATAATGTCCACTGAAATGTCAATTTTCTGTCCATCACACCAACCTGCATCCCTGCTCTTACATGTGTGTTAACATTCAGAATGTGTATGCAGCAAACCCAGAATCAAAGAGCAAACCCTCCTCTCCTCTCCTCTCCTGTCCTCTCCTCTCCTTTCTTTCTTCCCTCTATCTTTACCTTTTTCTCTTAACTAAATTTTCTAAAGAGCATAGAAAACATAATTGGAATTATGTTTCTTATCGATTGATGTTCTTTCTTACTTAAAAAGCTTAGAACAACACTTCAATCTTTAACTCTTTTGTTCATTCATTCATTCAATGTGGTTTTATTGTAAAATTACTACATCTTCAGTAGCTAAATAATAAGCCTTAATTTTACTTTAAATTTGGAAGAAAGTATTATTATATTAAATATTTCCCGATTTTATGTATCTTGATATCAAGATAAAATAAATAAAGAATTACGTGTGATTATTGAGTAATGACAAAATTCTAAGAGCTGCTGAGAGAAAATAAAACATCAGGTACAAAATATCCATATTTTTTTCCCCTCACATCTAGTTTGTCTTGTGAGCAAAGAGGAGAAAGCTATCATTCAGAAAGCAATTTGTCAGCAGGGAAGCCAAAACATTTCTGTCTTTTTCCTATAAACATGAATTATGTTCTTATTCAGTAGAATTCTTAAACTCATTAAAACAAGTAAACTCTTCTTATCAGGGAGTCATAAAATGAGCACTCAAACTTCAATTACACTAATATTGACAGCCTGTTCCATCTATCAAAGTACTTGGAATGCATATTAGTGTCCCTGGACTTTCTCTGTTTTTATATATGTAATAACATAAAGAATTAATATTTTGAAGAGGGGTAGATATGTTCAATCCAAGCTGGGTGACACTAAGTGAATTATACAATGATCTTAATTCTCATTTTTCTCCTTCTACAATGGGGATAAACATGACTCTCAGTATCGTATATGAGATTCACCAAAGACATAGATAAGTTTCATTTTATAATTTAAAGAAACTTACATGTCTTTAATATTTATATACACTTGTTAGGTAATTATATTTGTTAGGTAAACTTGTTAGGTTATGAGTAAGCTGTTATTGTGTTAGAATTAGGGAATCATCAAACCACTTTACCTTAGTTAAATGTGCTAATCTTTGACATGCTGTTTCCAAAGCTGGTCTCTGAAGGGAACATAGATTGGAGAGGTCAGTGCCTGGTCTTCCTGTCATAGTGTTGGACTGGTGTATTCCTTACCAATGCTCACTTGGAAAGATCAAAAAACTCAAGAAACCAAAAAACCTATTTCCATAACATTAAGGAAATTTATCTACTCTAGATTCAAACAAAATCCTAATGATCCATAGACATGAATATGGACACATACAAGCCTGTCATATAATGAAAATTCTCCCAGCACTTGGTTTCTAGGCTTCAGTTCTATGGAACAATGGGAAACCACTAGTGTGCCAATTATGGAAGTTGAGGTTGGATTCTCCTAGGCTGAAGCTGCATTGAGGAATGGCATTGTCCTTCCTCAAAGGGCAATAGTGGCTCACTCAGGAACCAAGCTTACACAAAATAGTTAGTTGGCTAAGGACTAGCTTTCTCTCTTATCTCTCTCCTTCCTTCCTCCCTCCATTCCGCCCTCCCTCCCTCATCTCTCTCCTGTTCTTTTTCTTTCCTTTTTTGACATTAATAATGCATTGCATATGAATGCAATGGAATTGAATAAAGAAACCACGGAAGTAGTGCATTTACTGACTGTCACAAGAAACATTAAACAATTGCGACTGTATTTACTCTGCAGAGATATGGAATATGCCACGGTGACACAGAGAAAATAATCATGTACAACCTAGCACTGCCGGTAGTATATAGATCAATAATTGCTTATATGCTAGGCAGTCTCATGTTTTATCTATATACAGTGTAAAGACATTGTCACTTAATTCCCCCGAATTAATCACTTTCTGGACTCCATTTTATGTTGTTAATCACTGAAGTTGTGATTAAAAAATTACCCATAGTCAATATGAAAGAGACTCTATTTTAATAAATTCTATCTAAAAGCTTAGTTTACATTTCAAATTGAATCAGGCAGGATAGGCGCAGTAGGAGGCAAGAATTAAAGGTGAAGGAAAATAAAACCCATGATTCTTGATGTTCAAGAAAAACTGCAACAATTCTATTCTACCTGACATTGGTACACTTGTTTCTGAATCATTTTTAAATTAATGAGGTCATAGTTCATTAACCTGGAGATCTTGACCCTGAGTGCAGTAATAGTCAAAAAACAAAAACAAAAACAAACAAACAAAAAACAATGTGAACTAATGTTTGAAGGAATTAAGAAAGAGGTAGCACTTAAATTGGGTTTGTGAGATATAAGTAGAATTAAATGTGTGAATAACGAAATACCCGAGAAGTATACTATACAGAGTTGAGTTTGTACCTATTGCTTAATATCTCTGTTACACATGAGTTTTACCTAAAAGCAGTCTCCAAATTAGACAGAGAATGGGACATTTCTTAGGGTTTGTCTTTGGAGTCAAGACCTGTGAGAAGGCAAGGACAGAAGCAGGATTTCTTGGGGAGAGAAGCAGAGCTTGCTGTATTTCCTGTGATGGACTCAACTGAGCTTATAGGAAGTGTAAGCTCACTTTATAGTGTTACTGAATTGGAGAAAAGAGAGCAAGATTTCATATGCTTTTTATGACCACTGATTGGATACCACTGGCCTGTGACAGGAGGTTTGACTTTAGTCAGGGAAGATGTATTCACTTAAGGAGGTCTCCAAAGCAGGTGGATCACTGAGTCATCTTCTGTCAACAGCAGTAGGGGACCAGTGACTTTATTTTTGAAGGGGGATGTGGGGAGTACACTATAGCCCACCACATTCTCTAAGGCCAGTTATTTTGTTAATGATAGCACACACATTTAAATGAGATGGTATTTTTATAAATCCAATGAATGAATATAATATCACTGAGAACTGAATGGGATAGATTGTGATGGAGTTGAATGAGAGATATGTCCAATTTTTACTGCTGGAACCAGATAGTAGGGTTGCAAAATGTGGAAGAGGAATTCGACTTTGATATAAGAAGGCAAGATCCTCCTACTTTCTTGACAGGATAACTAAGTAGAATGCTGATAACTTGACTACTTCAGCAATAACTTAGGCATTAGTGAATGGTGGCCTAAAATTTTTCATATGGATGATAAAAATGGAGAAAAACAAATATTCATAGGAAATATTTTAATAAAAAGGGAAAGAGATAAGTATAGTAAAAAGAGAAAAAGGTTTTGTTTTATTG
Organism: Sciurus vulgaris; assembly: GCF_902686455.1. Lineage (NCBI taxonomy): Eukaryota > Metazoa > Chordata > Mammalia > Rodentia > Sciuridae > Sciurus > Sciurus vulgaris. Next base: position 121,131,546 of record NC_136464.1, read on the forward strand.
TTATGATAATAGGAAATATTAACACCATTGAAAGACATTTGTAGTTTTATAGGTTTTTATTTTGGAAAATGAAGTTCTATTGTTGAAATATGCATTTCCAGAGTACATGGGAAACGTGAATATCCTCAAAAAAATTCTTATATGGCAGAATATCATTAGACCTCTACAGGAAGAGGGTCTGAGTGTCACTTCAGTAAGTTGATTTTACAGGACAGGCAACACCTAGATTGATTCATTTTTGAGAAAAGACATGAGTAGCTATTAATACTTAGTTCCTTTAGGTGTGATAAATCTAGAAAGATATATTATGCAAGGCTCAGTAGATGACAAAAAGAAAAAAATTATCTGTGGGCCCACTGTGCTCTGAATGTGTAAATGATAGCAAGCTTCGAAAGCAGGTGATGCACTGAACTTTTTCAGAATCTTCAGCCAATTATAGGAGCTATTGTTCTCTTGACACCATGCACTAAACCCTGAAAATGACAGTGTTACACAGTCAGAAAGAAAGTGTCCACCTTGCAATATGTTTATCCCACAGAATGAATTTAAATTGGATTTTCATTCAAGATTCAATCTGCTCTTTACATTTTTAATAACTTCATTCATATACAACTTCCCAATTTAAACATTCCACTGGTGATTTTTATTCATAGAGTTGTTCAATAATCACCAATATGCAATTTTAGATTATCCCATCACCCCTTCAGCAAAACCCATAGCCATTAGTAGTCACTACTCATTCTTCCTTACCTCTAGCCCCTGACAATCACTGATGTTTCTTGTCTCTATGAATTTGCCATATCTAGATCTGTCCTATAAATTAAATTGTACAATTTGTCTTTTGTGACTGTTTTTCATCATTCAGCCTGAATATTTTGAGGTTCATCCACATTGTAGTATATATCAGGATTTCATTTATTTTTATGACTGAATACTATTCCACTTTTTGTTATTATGCCATATTTTGTTTATCCATTCCTAAATTATTGACCATGTGGTTTATTTCCATTTTGGAGGCTGTTATTGATAATGCTGTTATGCAAACATATGTTTTCTCTCTCTCTCTCTCTCTCTCTCTCTCTCTCTCTCTCTCTCTCTCTCTCTCTTTCTTTCTTTCTTTTTTTCTTTTTTTACCAGAGATTGAATTCAGGGGCACTCCCACTGAGCCACATCCTCAGTCCTATTTTGTATTTTATTTACAGACAGGGTCTCACTGAGTTGCTTAGTCTCCTGGTTTCTGAGGCTGGCTATGAACTCATGATCCTCCTGCCTCAGCCTCCCGAGCCATTGGAATTACAGGCATATTTCACCACCCCTGGCCAAACACGTTTTCATTTGTCTTGAATAAATAGATAGCTAGAAGTCTAATGCTGGTCATATGATAACTCTATATTTAACATTTTGAAGAACTGACAAATTGTTTCTCAAAATAAACTACACCTTTTTACATTACTCCCAGCAATGATTCAGGCCCCAAACTATTTTTGAATAATATTCAATGATAAATTTTTGAGATAAAAATGTCAAAAAGATAACGTTATGAGAAATTTAATTTTGTTTCTTAAAAGCAATTACACATATTAATACAACTAACAGTATTATATATCATAGTGGTAAGAAAAATCTAGAGAAAAACATTAGTGAAAATGTCATTAAGATATTAATCAGTGATAATTTTAATTTAAAAAATTGATAAACATTTTGAAAACTGAACACATGAAATTAAACTCATGAAATGATATCCATGAAAGTGAATCATCTTGTAAAGATGATTTTGAATTTACTCTAGTCCCTCCATAAAACAATAGAGGAAATGTTTTTCCCTTTGGAATCTGAGAAATCATAACAATATCCTTTAAATCTGTATTGATATAAAAATAATATTATCAATGAAGAGCAGGACATTGGGGAGAAATAGTATAAGAATTCTTTTCTTTCTTTTCATTTATTTGTTCTCATTAGTTATACATGACAGTAGAATGTACTGACACATCATACCTAAGTGGAGCATAACTTCTCATTCTTCCGATTGTACGTGATGTTGAGTCACACCAGTTGTGTGATCACATATGCACCTAGGGTGATAATGTCCTATTCACTCTGCTATCTTTCCTACTCCCATACCCACTTCACTCCCTTCTGCCTAATCCAAAGTGCCTCTATTTTTCTCTAGCTTTCCCCCTAATTGTGAATTAGCATTCACATATCAATGAAAACATTCAATCTTTGGTTTTGGGGAATTGGCTTATGTCTCTTTGTATGATAGTCTCCAGCTTCATCCATTTACCTGCAAATGCCATAATTTCATTCTTCTTCGAGGCTGAGTAACACTCCATTGCATATATATACCACAGTTTCTTTATCCATTCATCTGTAGAAGGGCATCTAGATTCGTTCCATACTTTGTCTATTGTGAATTAAGCTGCTATAAACATGGATGTGACTGTGTCACTATAGTACGCTGATTTGAACTCCTTTGGATTTAAACCAAGGAGTGGGAGAATTGGGTCAAATGGTGGTTCCATTCCAAGCTTTCTGAGGGATCTCCGCATTGCTTTCCATAGTGGTTGCACCAATCTGCAGTCCCACCAGCAATGTATGAGTGTACCTTTTTCCACACATCTTTGCCAACATTTATTGTTGCTTGAATTCTTAATAATTGCCATTCTGGCTGGAGTGAGATGAAATCTTGGAGTAGTTTTGATTTGCACTTCAGTATAGGATTTTAACAAATGATAACTTTTTAAATTTTTTCTGCCAAGGATAACAGGTGTCCAACATAGGTTGATGTACAAAAGGAAGCTTACACAGGATTCTGAATGCAATTCAACCACAGTCTGTTGCAAATTGTGATGTCACCTTGGATTTTCCTACCTGCTGACCACACTGTGCTATGATTGCTAGAACCCTGGGTATTCCACAACTGAACAGACACCCACCCAATGCTTGTGGCAAAGATGACATTCTAATGTTACAGAAAGAGAGAGAGAGAGAGAGAGAGAGAGAGAGAGAGAGAGAGAGAGAGAGAGAGAGAGAGAGAGAGAGAGAGAGAGAGAGAGAGAGAGAGAGAGAGAGAGAGAGAGAGAAGAAAAAAAAAAAAGAAAGAAAAGAAAAGAAAAAGAAAGGAATGAAGGAAGGAAAGAAAGAAAATTAAAACTGCAGGACCCAGGAAAAAATAAAGAACTTTAGGAAGGTAAAATAAAGAAATGATGCCAAAGCAGACAGAAAGGTCAAATGTACCAAAGTTAACAGAAGTGACAATCACTGCGAGAAAGCCTTTCATATATTTAGGTTTCTGCCAGTACTTATGAAATAGCCTAGGCGACCCTAAACTGTCAATACTGCATGTACCTGTCAAACATGGAAAGAATCTTCCCTCTGCCGGCTCATAGCATCACAACATTCTCTATGGTCATTTAAAAAACAGTCTTTGAATCCTTATGAAAGTGAACTATTTTGAACTTCTCTTTATTGGTTGATAGATACTTAGAAAATCCATAGCCTAGTTTTACTTGCTAAAGTCATTTAAAATCAAATTGTTCTTTAATTACAAGTCATTGCTCTTAGAGAGGGTGTGTTGGTTTGGTTTTGGAATACTTTTGCTCAAGTAAATTAGAAATTATTTCTTGAAAAGATTCAGAAAATATTAATAATGGGTTATATTAAATGTTGGTTGAAACTTAAGTAGTGATCAAATCAAAAGCACCAACTTTATTAAAAAATATCAAAACACATTCTTATCTCCCTTAAAAGAGACTCAGATAAATAATTATTCTAAGAATATTAATATGAAAATAACTGGGCTGCCTCTGTTGAAATGTTGTGGACCATGGTCTAGGTATAACTTCACATTCGCATTGTTGGAAGTACTGCGTTTTTAAAGGAATAAACAGGTCGCATCACGCTTCAGCGTTCTCCACAGCTGTACATGCCTACTCTTTTTGCCTGCGGTCAAGATCATTACACATCACTCTCACATTTTATCATTGCCCCTTTTCCCATCCTTCATGTGTACACACAGAGAATGCCACTTCTTTAATTTTGTATAATTCTATTGGACTTTTCTTTCTTACTATAGCAGCGTCTAAACAAATAGCCTTCTTTGTGTTTAAATTTAATACTAATAACCAGTAGTAGTACTATCAGTTTTAGTACTGAGAAAACCCTAGACACCCATCAAAGAACAAATACATGATTTTTCACAAAACCTTTATTTTAAAAAATGAAAAAAGACCAGAGAAACCAGTTGTTTTGAAATAATCATGTAGAACTTATAAAATGGAAGGGGATCATATGAATTCAAATCCATTTCATACTAGGACAATTCACTGTTTCCCGATTCATTCAAAGTAATTAACTTCACTGACTGAATGCAAAAGAAAACGTATACTCGCAGGCCTTCCTCCTCTAAAGGTCTGTCAGTGAGAGGGTATGAATGGAAGCCAGCAGACCAAGTGACTAAATGTTTACAGTGATAAAGGAAGTTATGAAGTTAAGAATCAGGAGGGTTTTACCACAGCCCATTCCCCTTATCTTCCCTCTGGAGGCTAGTCCTCCACCATGAGTACCTCATGTAGATATATAGGAAATTCCTGGCTTGAACTTGACCTGAGGCGCCCCCAGCCCTTCTCAACTTTTGGTTGCAACTGAATTGACACCACCCTTTGCTCCTGTAAACTCCTTTTCCTGGTGTGGGGGTGGAGAGCAGTACAGCTACAGAAAGCCCAGAGCAGGAGCTTCTAATGCATATTCCAAAGATTATCACCTCTTACTCAGCTCGCAGGGCAGTGTAGGCAATAACCATATTACAGAACAGTTTTTTAGTTTGAATTCCACATTTCTAAGGGCCCCTAAAGTTCCTTAACTCAATCCATACAGACACCCATTCTAACTCAAGCCATATATTTAAAAGATTAACCTCATCATTCACAGAAAAATTCTGTCATAATTAATTAATTTTTTCTCACCTTTTATTTCTTGAAATAACGCTGAAACATAAACTATGTTAAGGGTGATACCACAGTGAAGGAAACTGGGGAACACTACATAATGCACTAATTGAGGTGACTATTAGTAATCTTTTGGAATTTTATGAAAAAAACAGTACAACTTGGTTTATTTTCTAATTCTTTTTATGGTTGAAAAGTAGTTTACAAAGAAAGAGAAACAACCAAAACCAAACCAATACAAACAAACCCCTCTTGATCCCTTGATTTTTAGAGTGAGTTGAAATCAGTGAAGACAGATGAGGGATAGGATCTTAAACCAACATTAATATTACATTCTTCTCAGGTATAGAAGGTGAGAGTCAAGCTCACCTAACACATATGTCAACAGAGAAGCAATTCTGATTTTTTTATCCCTACAGCAGTTCAGAGACAATGATATATGAAAATGTATTGACTTGAAAGAAGAAATTAATTAAAAATGAGAAATTCATAAACGTGGAGGTTGAAGAATTCTCCAGGGTCACTGCCTTCATGCAAAGTAAACTTTCTTTGGGTTCTCTGAGTGATACTCCCTCTTTGCCAACTTAGTGTGACTGAAATGAATGTCTCAGCCAGCTTTGTGGCTTGAATTTTTTTCACTACCTGTTCAGGTAATCAGTCAGAAAACAATGTGAATGCCATTGCCTCTGTCAATTAAATTAGGTCAAAAGTGTAACAGCAGCAAAAAAAGAGAGATCAGACAGTTAAGCAAAAGCCCAAGACACTAGAGCACCTTATGGTATGAGCAAACAATTCACCGCACAATTTCTAGAGAGAGTAAGCTCACAAACTGTTAAATACTGTTTTCCTTTGGGTAAAATTTTAATTAAAAAAGCTGCATGGATGCAGATTTCAGATCGTCACTATTCAAATAGCTGAGAAAGCTGTTAGAATTTTAAAACCTTTTAGTATATGATTTAAAAATATTTTTTGCATGTATTTAAATATGATTTGATTACAGTTTTTAAAATCACTGTGGAACAGCAGAAATCCAGAATAAGGTTAATTCTTCTATGAATGTGTGAAGTGCTGTTAGAGATTTGTGACTATAGGTTTTGGTAAGTTTGGTCATTTCCTGAGAAATATCCAATAATAATTAAGTAATTTTAAAATTGGTTTGAATGCCATTTCTTTGTAAAGCAGTGATTTAATGAAAAAGATGAATGATAAGGAATCGAATCATATCAAGGAGATCTTAGAAATTAATTAAATAAATAAGTGATACTGAGGAAAAAATACAAAAGCAACTAAACAAAAAATTGACTAATTGAATTTATTTCTTTATTGTAGCGATTATGATCTACAGCCTTATTTATAAAACTGAGAGTGTCTCATGTCAAATGATAGAGAAGCTTCTAAAAATGTTTTTAAATGAGAAGCACCTTAATATCTAGAATTGCTTGTCTACAATTCCACATTGTTTTATATTGTTCATTTAAAAATACTATTTCTAGAAATAACCCATACAATAGTCAATAAACATAGGCCTTATTTTTCTGTTTCAAAAAGTTTCATTATGCCCAGAGCAATATTTATCATTTCAAAATAGGTAGTACATAAACATTGTATTTATTACATATATTCTAGAGCTTTCCTTGTTATTCCTTTGATATTGTTGCTAACAAAAGCATTTTCCACAATGGAAAGTGTAGGTAGTCAAAAATTTATTTATATGAATTATACACATACATAAACTAGGCATACAGATTTATGTTTTGTGTGACCCTTTTAACTCTCTGTACTTGCTGTTAAGTTGTATATTTTTCCGTGGGAGCACGTAACTCATGAGAAAATGACTAACATTGAAAACTCAGTTAAGTCTCAAAAATAGGCATTAGTTCTCAGACATGAGTCTCCTTTTGGGAAATCAAAGTTTTTATTGCTGGATAAATTAATGTTCCAAATGTATGAATACAGATGCTGTTTGCAAATTTGTCACAATCTGTCTCCCGAAAGAAGAATTTATACTGTATACAGTAATAGAAAACAGAAAACTGCATATTTCACTAAATTGCAGCTGTGTGTAGATTTATGTGATTACTTTTTGTCAGTGAAACATGTAGTGAAACACCCATGTATTTCACTGGAGTATTGTAAATGGATACCATATATTTATTTCTAAACTTATTCTACATTTATTTCACAAAATATATAATGCCCTCATTGCATTAAAAAGTACCATATTAAATCTATTCAGAGTAATTTCAATGCTTCAAAAGCCAGTTTATATTTAAAATACTGGATAGAATTTTTAACATTCAGTTTTACTAGAGTAACCCATATGATTTTCTATCCAAATATTTTCTTAGACCTTGAAACTATGTTAATACCTTGATTGTAAATATATACAATTAGTTATGAACTTGATTATGATTGGCAACTACATGTGTGCATATATAATTGAAAGCATTATATATTAGGCAAATGCCTAATTATTTCTGTCATTGTGTGTACATCATTGTGCATACGTAAAACTCACAGTGTCTAATCTTGTGTTCTTATTGTATGGAAAACTATTATACAGTATGTCCCTCATGGTGCTGCATAATTGAAACTATTTTCATTTTCATTTTTAACTGGAAGAGAAGAATAGCTTTTTCCATAGAACTCTGTCATCCTCTAGTTTTCCATAATATTAACCTATAGATGAAATTGATGTCACCTAAACACTAACCCAACAATGCCATAATATCCAAAAGTCATGAAGCATTGCAGTTGGAGAGCCAATAACAAAGTCATTTCCGGAGTTTACAAAAAAAAGGGCTAGAATTTGTACTTTAAATCAAATTGAAACCAAGCTTTCAAAAAAATTAATTATTAATCTGTAGTTTGAGAGGAAACTTTCTGGGAAAGCTAGAAGAATAAATTGGGTCATAAATATTTTTTTGCTCCAGTATCTAACAGAATAAATTAAAAGTAGTAGTAAAGGGGAAAAAACCACAAGTATCATCCATATGAGGAATGGTGCAACTTCGTGCTATAAAACTTCAAAGACTGCAGCGAAAGATATAGAAGATTCTTTTTTTTTTTTTTTTAAGAGACAAGGCTCATTTCTCAACCTAAACTTCATTCTACAGAATACAGACTAGAGAAGCAAAATAAAAGAAAAAGTGACAGATTTCATTAGTGTCCTTAATTTGGAAAGAAGTAAATCATCAAGGTATCTTAACTTTTCCTTCTATAATCTTGAGTGAGGAGGGAAAGGTCAAATGGGAGAAGAGAGAGATAAAATAAGGATTGTGACCAACCCGATTTTATACTCATTGATAAAAGTATAGGATACAGAGAATCAAAATTAAAAGAAATAAAAATAGAAGTAATTCATATTGCTAAGCATCCTCTTATGAAATAAGATACATGCCACCCCGATAGATTTAATCACACCAGATAGATTTTAACATGATACCAGAAAAGAAAGAGGACTTAACTCCTGAGAATGAGGCTTTTCTTAGTCTTAAAAAAAAAAATGGCTTAGAATCCACTTCCTTCAACGAGGTTCTACCTTCTACAGATTTCACCACGTCCTAATAATGCATTCAACTGTGAGTCCCACAGTGGATTAATCCATTGATGAAGTTAGAGTCTTCATGATCAAATCACTTCTGGAATGCCTCACCTCTGATGAACTTTCGGCACTTGTTCATGTGTTGAATAAGCCTTCAACACATGAGCTTCTCAGAGGCATTCCAGATCTAAACTATAACACTGCAGGAAAAAATGAACAAAACTAAGAGTAGGTTTTTCTGAAAAGATAAATGAAACAGACAAACCATTAGCTGAAGTTACCAAGAAAAAAAGAGAGAAGACTCAAACAAAAAACCAAGAGAAGAAATAACAATTGATGTCACAGAAATAAAAGGATATTAAAAAACACAAAAAAATGAATGTCAATGAACTATGTAACTTGGAGTATATGAATAATTTATAGAGACATGTAATATACAAAGACTAAATCATGAATAGAAAGTTGGAATAGCTCTGTAACCAGAATGGAGTTTGAATTAATAATAAAAAATCTCACAACAATATAATTCCCTGATTACATGGTCTTGCTGGTGAATTCTGACAAACATTTTTGAAGGAATGAATCTAATCTTTCTCAAACTTTTCTGAAAAAATAGTAAGAAACACTTCTAAACAAATTTTATGAGGCCCAGCATTAACTTGATACCAAAGCCAAAGACACAAGAACAGAAAACTATATTCCAATATTCCTCATGAATGCAGATGCACAAATTCTCAATAAAATCTTATCAAAGTTCAAGAGCGTATTAAAAGCATCACACACTATGACCAATTGGGATTTTTCCCTGGGAAGTAAAGATGGTTCAGCACACAAAAATCAGTTAATGTGAAACACCACATTTAAAAAATAAGGAAGAGAAATCACATGATTTCCTCAGTAGAAGGAAGAAAAGTATTTGACAAAATTCAACACCACTTCATGACATAAACTCTCAACAGATTAGTTATAAAGGAAAAGCACCTCAATATAGTAAAGTCCAATATTAAAAGCCCACAACTAACATCATACTTAATGGCAAAGTACTGAAAGCTTTTTCTTCAAAACTGAGAACAAAGAAAAGTGCAAAAATCTCACCACTCTTATTCAGGATAGTATTGAAAGTACAAGCCAGAGAAATTAGAAAAAGAAATGAAAAACATTGAAAATCAGAAAGGAAGGAGTAAAATTATTTTCTGGGAGAATGATTTTATATAACACTCTCCAAATCCTCCATTTAAAAAAACTATTATAACTAATAAATGAGTTTAATGAAGTTGCAGGATATAAAATCTTGCAAAAATTTCAGGGCATTTCTATAATCAGACAACAAACTATTTCAAATGAAAATAATTCAATTTTCATTAGCACCAAACCCATTAAATATTTCTAAATATTTGATGGGAAGTGAAAGTCTTTGCAGAGGAAACTATAAATCATTGATAAAAGTAAAGAAATAAAAGCAAATAGAAAAATATTCCCTCTTCATGGTTTGAAAGATGTGATTTTGTCAAACTATCTATACATTCCAAAACAATCTTTAAAGTCAATTCAATATCAAAATCTTAATGACTTTTTTTACATAAATAAGAAAATAATTAAATGCATATGCAAAAAGAACTTGGATAGCCAGTTTTGAGAAAGAAGAACAAAATTTCAGGCACCTTACCTTTTAAAGTATATTTCAAAACTACAGTAATGAAAATACTGTAGTACTGAAACAAAGAATTATAGATTAATGTAATAGAATAAAGATCTTAGAAATAAGTTCACACATATATGATCAATTAATGTTTTTTAGGGTGCCAGGAATACACAATGGAAAAAAGTATATTCTTTTTAACAAATTACATTGAAAAAACAGACTTTGAACATGCAAAAGAATGATATTGCATCCTTATCTCATGCCACTTAAAAATATCAGCTCAAAATGGATTAAATATTTACAGATAAGACTTAAATTTGTGTAATTCCTAGAAGAAAACTTAAGGGAAAAATTCCATGACTTGGTTTTGGCAACAAATTAATGAATATAATACCAAAAATACAGGCAGCGAAAGCAAAATAATCAAGTAGAACTATATCAAACCAAAGTGCTTCTTCACAAATAGGGAATCAACAGAGTGAAAAGGCAATATTTGAAAAACACATATCTAAGGAGAGGATCAGACTGTTATCTTTTTTTTTTTTTTTTTTTCTCTTTGTTTATGGGTGCTGGGGATCAAACTCAGGGCCTTGTGCTTACAAGGTAAGCACTCTACTGACTGAGCTATCTCCCCAGCCCCCTGAGGAGAGGATCAATAACCAAAATGTATAACACTCTTCAACTCAATAATGATAACAACAAAGAACTCTAATAACCCCATTTAAAAATGGGCTATAGAGTAGCAATTTTTCCAAAAACCCTTCCAAATTATGTTTGAGGGAAAAAAAAAAAAAAACATTCAACAAATGTGTTAAAGCACTGTAGGGAGGACTTTATTCAGGATCATCCCAATTGGTGTGGGATTTTTTACTGGAGCAGAGACTGGGATGAACTTAGACCATGCAGGAAAGTGACAATTTAAAGCCAAATATGGGGTGGGGATCCATGGATTAAAATTTACTAAGAGGAATCATCAGGGATAAGGGGATTATTGACTAAATTGATGGAACAAGAGTCTTACTAAAGAGAGGATACAGAGGTCAGATGTCACCTGGAGGATAGTGAAAGACAAAGAGCCTGATTGGCTATTGAGGGTATCAGATATTGAAGGTGGGTTGTTTTTTTTTTTTTTCTTTTTTCTTTCTTTCTTTCTTTTTCTTTTTCTTTTCTTTTTCTTTTTTTTTTTTTAAACTCAGTGGGGTTCTGTGCAAAATCTTTTACAAGAAAGTACAGAGATGGATCCAGGAGAAAGTTTAGGAGGCTTACTAATGTTGGCTCAAGGAAAATTCCTTTGCCATTGGTCATCTGATAAATGAAAAGATTACTTCCATAATCATCAGAGAAATACGAATCATTACCGCAGTACCTCCCTCTCCTGTCAGGGTGACTACCATCCCAAAATAAGAAAAGAGAGCAAGTGTTGTTGAAAAGTTATAGAAATTCAAAGGCTTGTGTCTTGTTTGAAAGGTAAAATAATACAGTTGCTAGAGATGGTGGTCTTTTCAAAAATTAAAAATAGAATCCACACAAAACAGCAATCCCACTTATAGGTGTAAATCCAAGAGAATCAGGATCTTGAAGAAATATTAGCACTTTGGTGTTCATCAAGCACTATTGAAAATATCCAAGATGTATAACCAACTTAATTGTCTTACCCGTGGATAAACAGATAAAACAAACGTGGTATATACATACAAATGGATAACCTGGAGTATGTTATTGAAACCAGAATTGGGGACAGGGAGTTAGTGTAGAAATAAGGGATCGGGTTAAATCAAGGAAATGAAGGCCATGAAAGCCATCTGCCTCTGGAAGTTGGAGACTGTCCTTGGGAGAATGGAATGTTAAGGATCTCCGGAGCTCATTGATTACCAAATTTACCTTCCCTAATGCTCCCTGGGCCCTTGCCTGGCTGAATCACTTTGGCCCTCCCTCTGCACCATCCTCTTCTCACTTTTTACATCTCACCTGCAAAAACAGGCCTAGTCATGTAGGCAGGAAGGAGAGATAAGTGGGAAGAGAACAGAAGAAAAGAGACCTTAACCTATAAAACATATAGGGTGCTCTCACTTGGAATTGTAGAACATCAGCCATGGCTCTCTTCTCCCTCCTGGGAGAAGTCTGTATTATTACTTTTAAATAAAACCTGCTTAATATGCTTGCCTTGGCCTGCTCCTCTAGTGTTCAAACTTCAGCATTAGAGGGAGCAGAACTCGTCACCGGTAAACGGTGGTGGTATCATTATGCTGAGTGAAATGAGCCAGTCAGAGGAGGGAAACACTGCAAGATGCCACATATGTGAAATATCGAAAAGAATCAAGTTCTTATTTGACTGAAATGCAGTTGCCAAGGCCTGGAGGAAGGAGACACTGCGTGGTTTCAGTTAAGCGAAAGAGTAAGTTTTAGAGATCTGCAATCAAACATTGTATCTATATTTAAAATACTGTACACTTAAAATTTTGTTTAGAGAATAGATCTCATGTTACATATTCTTACCACAAAAATAATATTAAATTATAAAAAGAAAAGCTGAGCTCACTATGTAACAAGGGAGCAGATGTAGCTGAAATATCTCAGTCCTCTTCAGGTTTTTCCTTCATTTCTCCTACATTCATTCAATGTATACTACATGATCACTCACTGGTGCTCCCAAGTAGAAAGAGAATGGTAAGATCGCATAGTCTAATGAACAACAGAATAACAATAATTATCAATTGGGGAGTACTTATGTAAGGTAGGCATTAGCTAGGTGTTTTACACAGCTGATCTTATTTAACTTTTACCATTACCTTTTAAGGTAAGTACTGCAAGCTCTCTCTTACAAGTGAGGGAAGGAGACACTGAGCACTTAGGTCCTTTTAAAGCATAGGGTAGAACTGGGAGTCAACAACCTCAGCCAGCCCCACCAGCCTCCACATTTGAATTCATTACCACCACCTCATAGATGCTGTGTGAAGAGTGCACTCATTTTTCCTTTAGCACGTTTATCTCATTCTGTCACCACAACACAAACTCAGTCTCTAGGGATTCAGGTGCTTGGACTTCTGAACTGAATTCTTACCTCTGGGGATGCAAAATTAAAACAGCATTCAAGAAATCAAGTACGGAGTTCCTGTTCCTGTCATTTCAGGTATTTGGGAGAATGACACAGAAAGAGCTTGAGTTCAGGAGTTTGGGACCAGTGTGGTCAACATAGCAAAACACCATCTAAAAAGAAAGAAAGGAAGAAGGGTGTGGGATGGATGAAATAGTTTAAAAGGCTCACTTGTTAGAGAATGAGAAATGCAGAGCAGAGCAGGGGAAATTCTAAAAGTATTTGTTATTTATTTACAGGCTGCAGAGAGAGATGTGCTTGGGCCATTGATAAAGTGGAAAAGTACTACATAGGTACATCGAGAAATAGGACACAAAGCCTTCTCAACAACCTGGGGCTAACAATGGGTATTTTATTAAAAGAGTGCATGAAAATTTTATTTTCTATTTTTTAAGGTTTTTTTTTGTGTGTGTGTACGTTATCATGCTGATTCGTCTAGTCCAGTGGTTCTTGAGTTTTTCGGCATCAGGGCTTCTTTCCACCTTTAAAAATTATTAAGGACTTCAAGGAGCTTTAATTTTTATGTGGGTTATAGTTATTGATGCTTTATCATAAGAGAAATTAAACTAGAAGCTTTTAAAAATATATTTTAATCTATATAATCTATGTAATCTACATAAAATTTTAAACTCATTATGTTATATTATATTTTAAGAAAAGTATTTACATTTTCCAAGATGACAAATATTTAGTGAGAATGGCTTTCTTCTACATTTTTGCAATTCTCTGAAATGTCTGACCTAATAGAAACAGCCTCTGCTTTCCATCCACTGCAATCTATATTTGCATCTGAAAGAAATTAAGAAAATCCAGCCTCTACAGACTTGGAATTGGCAAAGAGAATAATTGCTAAAACTTAGTGGCAGAGAGTTTCTTAAAATCTATGTGCAATATGAAATTACATAATGAACATTTCATAGCACACTCTGAATGGCCCATTATCTATGCATTTTTTATAACACCATGCATTCACTGATCAGTTGGAAAATATTAGTTTCACAGAGCTATGTAGGTCTTACAAAATGTTGATATCTTTCTATACCATATAAAAATATATTACTTTGATTTTCCTATCTTCTTATAAATGATACCTCTAAGTGCCAATATATTTTCAGCTTCACAGGAGCAGATTCACATTTTTTTTTTCAATTCCCATTTTTACTTACAAACGGGAATATTTTTTAAAAAAAGTATTGTCTCCTCTTTTATTATTTTTTGGAGAGGTTTTGGGGGCCAACAAAATTTCTGCTCACCTTTTATGAGAAAATTCCTGTCAAATACCCAAATAAGTAGCTATGGGTTTTTATGTCAAATACATTCTAGATTAAATATATCATTTCATGGAAAATGTGACTAAGTTAGCACATAATATAGCACACAAAAACTTTCCTTTGAGATAACCAGAATATTTGGCATGTAGCAGAAACGATTTATGCATATATCCAAGATGTCATTTAGAATACTGCAAGGAATTGTACACAATAGTAAAGATTTAATAAAATTTATAATGTTTAAACCTCTCTTAATGACATTATTAAGTTAAACTGGCTGTTTTTGTTTGCTTTAACTGCTAGTGTTTTGTGATGAAGAGTGCAGTTATTTCAAATACTATTGAGTGATACACATTTAATTTTGCTAAGGAAACAACATTTTTACTCACCACCTACTTAAGCATCATCAGTGAAGCATCCATACAGAGAAACAGGAACTACTGTCTCAGAATAATAATAATAATAATAATAATAATAATAATAATAATAATAACCTTCATCTTGTACATTCCTTCACAAGAGCCCAGGGATACCTGGGCATTGCAAACCAGACTTTGAGAACTACTGATCTATTTTATTCATTCATTCATCCATCTATTAAGTGTTAAATTTGGCAAGAGTATTTCTTGTTGGTGGGATCTGAGGTGTCCTTTTTTTTAAATTTGTACTTTCTTATACTGCTACAGTTGAAAATACTATGTAACATTTTATTCTTTTTTTTTTTTTTTTTTTCCCATGCTGGGGATCAAACCCAAGGCCTTGTGCTTGCAAGGCAAGCACTCTACCAACTGAGCTATATCCCCAGCCCCTTGTAATGTTTTAATAAAATGACAATGTCATATTTTTAAAAACAAACAGAAAATTAGAAAGTCATTGCTTAAAATCATAAAGGTAAATAATAAAGGCAAAGATATAGTAGGAAATTTTAGACTTTATGGAATTATTATTCTAGAAAAGAAAGACTTAGCAATACTAAAACAATTGGAATGAGCATAAGAGTTATCAAACCAGAGAGAACCTCAGGGCTGCTTTTGTATATATCAGGATGGTCCCTGATTTCTTGCTGAGAAAGAATCGAAACTATAAAAATTGACCAAATATCACTTATCATTTGGTATATAGTAACTTGTAGATAGTTGTTCTTATAACATATAGGGTCAATTATTTTAAGCAAAATCATTCTTAACATCAAATTCTGGTGCCCATAGTGAGCAAACTCACATAAGGCATTCCCTCTTACTGTATTATGTCCACTTTCCACTTCATCCACTCCCTCATTCAGGCTACAGAATCATGTTAAAACAGACTACTTGCTTGGGTGTGAAACTAATTATCCACCTTAAATTCCTTATTTTTGGTCTAGAAATATCATTACTTTTTGACTATGAATTAAATACAAAAGGTACAGAATTCATTTTCTTGATAACAAACAAAATATTACAAAATATTATTATTAGAGGTGATTTCAAAATATCCCTAACATATAGAAACACACAACTTAACAACCTAAGTAGAATGATTTTTTAATTTACCTGAACAAGTACATCTTATAGAGTACTTATAACCCTCTTGTTTTCTAGTGTCATCCTTTTAGTAACAAAGATTAAAATTCGAAGTTAACATTTTTCAACTGTGAAGTACTGGATCCAATTACTCACAGCAACTAAAAGCAGAGTTTATTTTAATAGGATTTGCAATAAAACAAGGCATATAAAAATCAGATGCATAGGCAAAGATTTTTTCATCTTTAATCATTAAGCTACCAGTACAAATTGAGCCCTGAAGTTATTTCATTCCCAAAGGAGATCAGAGATTTAAAGAATTCAGGGGGATTATACATTCGTGTTTGAGTGAACATGCAAAGTGTTTTTGTGCTTGCTATCATTAAAAAAGTATTTTCAATGCTTTATTTTGGAGGCATGTGCCAAATTTTTTCTTTCTTTTTTTTCCTAAAATGATGGTGTATAATTCTTTGTAGGGCTTGGCATTAAGGACTTACAGAATGAATGTTACTTTAAACATATTTAAAGTAAAAGTGTGTGTGATTTTTCCCCCAAAAATATCCTTCTTCCTCAGACATTGCTGAGTTTCAAATAGTCTTATTGACATTTGAACTTACATTTATTTTCATGTTAAGAAGGGGAAAAAAAGATGCGAAAAAGCCTTCCATTAAACTATAACATTTGAAGGTAAGTTTTAGTGTGTGATAATAAAGAGACTTAACTACCAACTCTTACAATTTTTCAAAGATTGTATGAAATATGAAATGTGCTTTCTGCAATTTACAAAAGCAAATGCTTTTGTATCTTTTGATATATGATTAACTATTCATTTCTTTTATTACCTGTTTAGGACAATGTGCATAAGTGAAATGTTTTCCTGTAGGAGACTTAATAAACCAGATATATAGATAACATAGTAATTATTGTTATGTGCTGTTGGAGTCAAACAAGTAAGTTCATTCACTTAAAAATATTTCTTAAATGTTTGTTAAATTTCCATCATTTATTAAATTTCTATGTGCCAGGTCCTACTTGAGACACAGAATATAAATAATTATGATTATAAAGCAAAGTACTTCTGTGGAAAGTTAGAACAAGCCAGAAGGCAAAGACTATGTGAAGTTTAGGCTACTAAACAGAAGCTACTTACCTACAATGCTAGAGTGTGCTGACAAAGGAGAAGGGCCAACCTGTTCTTGCTAAAAATAACCATGTACTGCACATTGTGGTAAGTGCATTAAAATTTTTTTCTCATTTATTTTTACAGTTCAATATATGAGATAATGTATCAGTTATTGTGTTCTTCTGCGAGTAACAGAAAACACTAAGTCAAATTGGTTTAAATATTAAAGAAATTTAATATCTCACAATAATTGGAATTTTAGAGATAAGGCAGGCTTTGGGTACAGTTCTGACTGTGGCTTACTCATGTCAACAGAAATTTGCAATATTTCTGCCCCTTTGCTCTGCTTACTTAACCCTTTATTTTACTTCAGTCTATTTGGTTCATTGTACAAAGTGGTCACCAACAGAAACTGAAAGCGAAAGACTTCTTGTTTAATTTTGTTTACAAAGAAGAAAATCAATCACACAGTATCAGGCTTTTCTTTGATGTTATTTGGTCTGGTTAGGCTGCATGCTCACTCCTGGATAAATAACAGGGCATAGAAAAATACCATAGACTGACTTAAAATAACCAAGATCCATAGCAGGAAATGGGGGTGATGTCATCTTCTCTAAGTGATTTTTGGAGTGTGTAGATCTTTGAACAGAATAAGGAATAAAGAAAGTGGGTAAAGCTGTGAATGGTGACTAACCAAGAGGTCATTCAATGAAGAAAGATACTTTTATTGCTATGACCATTTTATCATTAAGTGAATTGGGTCATAGATTAGCTAAGTAACTTGGCCAGTGTCAGAGAATTACGAGAAAGAAACTTGGGATTTAAGTCTAAGGGGTCTTTCAGAATCTGTGCTCTGGGTCAGCACATAATTGCTAGAGGAAAGTCAGATGTTCTAGCTCTTCAGATGACTCTACATGCTGAACTTGTAATGGCTAGAACCAAGCAATCATAATATTCCAAGACAGGAATAGAATTATCTTTGTTTGCAGAGGGCATCTGGCCTGATCCAGTTGCAACGCAACAGGGTGTCACCTGAAATCATCAATTTGGTATTAAATTATTTGCTTTTAAGTGTGGTGATTTCAAATCAACTACAAATCTCATATGTTAGATTGGATAAACAATTTATTTAGAGTTTCCTTGATAAGAGCATAATCCCATTCATAAGAGTGGAATTAAATACTTCACAAAGACCCTACTTGTTACTACTATTAGGGTGTTGGGTTACAATGTATGAATTTAGAGGAATACTAGCATTCACACTTACAGTGTTCATTACTTTTTTAGATATTATAAATCATTACAATACAGGTATGGATTTATACATAATATTTACTATTGTATTGCACGTTATAAGATCTTCTGTTTATTCTCCTTTTCTACTTTCATGCATCATTATGCTTTTGATATTTGTCTATATTATTATACATAGCTCTTGTTCATTTATTTTGGCTATAGTATGGTACTTCGTCTTATGAATATTTTATGATTTATTTTCCTTATAATCAGCATTACTCCACATTCTTACTAATATTTGATATTGTTACACTTTTTAAATTTTGCCAAACTGAAGAATATGAAATTGTAACTCAAAGCTTCAACTTTTAATTCCTTAATTACTGTTGATGTGAGGAAACTTGTCATGTATTTATTGGTGATTGGGTTTCCTTTTCTTATTCTTTGTCCTTTTTTAATTTGCTTCTGATTTGTATGTATATTTTTATTGATTTTTAGAAATTTGACAGTAATATTTGGCAAATATTTTTGTACAGTTTGCATTTATCTTTCATTTTGTGATGTTGCTCATTACATAGATCTCAAGTTTAATGTATTCAAATTTATTGTTCATTGATTTATTTTTTGATGATTATTTATTTAGTTTCTACTATGTTCCATATACAGATCAATTGAATAAGACAATCCTCCATGGCCTCTGAGTACCACTGCATGTTCTTAATGCACATGCTAAGAATACAAATTCTGCTTTGATCTTTACATAAGCCATTCCTCAGAGTTGTATTTGCAGCAAGCAACTTTAAAGGGCAAGGTAATGTCTCCCTCTAGACATAATGCAAGTTTGCTTACCATTCATTACACAGGAAGCAAATTCCCTAAACTCACTGTTTTTTAGCTTTTACGCAAATCGTTGGTGGTCTCTACTCCACCTGTTTGTGGGACCTATATCACATCTCCCCCACGGAACTCATAGGTAAGGAAAGCTGTTATAAACAAATATGCCTCATATTCTTGATCCTTCTTATGCTATAAATAATAAAAACTTTTGTCTCTGGCCCAGGACTCTTATGTCTTCTTCCGTGAGTTTCTTTTCTTTCTTTCTTTCTTCCTTCTTTCCTTCCTTTCTTTTCTTTCTTTCTTTCTCTCTTTATTTTTTTTTTTTTTATTTTTTGTTAGCTTATAAGAAGCATAAAATGATAAACCCTTACACGTTTTGGTGTTTAGAATATATCATAGTATAGAACAGATAAAAAGTCAATGTATTAGCATTGGCCTAGTCCTTTAGCTAGAGCCTCACTCCAACCATTGCTGGCCAGGTATCTTTCTTTCAAAGTGAAGTGAGTATGGCAAATCATCTCCAACACCTCCCGTGACTGACTGCAAAATATTTTTGATTCTATAAAATTTGTGGAATACATCTGGGGGAGAGTTTAAGAGAAGATTTGCCTACATACTTCATCAAATGACAATTTTAATCTTTTTTTCCGAAAGCTATTTAGCTTTTTTTAGGAAGCCAATTCTCCAGTTCAATTTAGTCCTCATAAAACAAAAATTATAACATGTATACACATCAGTATCCAAAAATTTTCACATCCATAATCCCCACTCACTTCCACCCCTACAAGTCTTTGAGAAGTAACTAGTAATCTGGACATACCCAAGGTATTCTATTCAACAGGAAAAAAGAATGTATGAAGAAAGAAAAAAAGAAAGAAAGAAAGAAAGAAAGAAAGAAAGAAAGAAAGAAAGAAAGAAAGAAAGAAAGAAAGAAAGAAAGAAAGAAAGAGAGGGGGAAAGAGAGGGGTATGGGGAGGGAGGGAGGGAGGAAAGAAGGAAGGAAGGAAGGAAGGAAGGAAGGAAGGGAAGGAAGGAAGGAAGGAAGGAAGGAAGGAAGGAAGGAAGGAAGGAAGGAAGGAAGGAAGGAAGG
This sequence comes from Sciurus vulgaris, assembly GCF_902686455.1. Lineage (NCBI taxonomy): Eukaryota > Metazoa > Chordata > Mammalia > Rodentia > Sciuridae > Sciurus > Sciurus vulgaris. The sequence continues at coordinate 121,151,834 of NC_136464.1, forward strand.
AGGGAAGGCGGGAAGGAAGGAAGGAAGGATCATCATACTCCTTTACTGGGAAAGCAAAGGTTGATTTCATCTCATAATCATATAACATTCTCACTTCTCAAACCTATTACTAAAAACCAAAGTCAGACTAGGAGGTTTTCTCCTCAGAGTATCAATTTATTTTTTTAGAATACTCTAGTCTACACATTTTTAATTGTCCCAAATTTCTTACCCACTAACTCATTCTGGTCTGCACATAACTCAGAAATAATGCCATGAAATGCAAATTCTATTGCTGCTCAAATTCTGGCCTCCACACTAAGTAGTGCTCTTTTTCCAGCTGAGATTAGTTTTAAAAAACCAACAGATCAGTCCTGACTGTAATACTAATTGATTTTGTGACCAAAGACACATTACACAACTTTTCTCATTAGCACTTTTCTTGTCTTTAGAGTAGATGTAATATTTGACCTTTATGTTGGTGGAGCTGCTTTTATATTCACATAGTGTTTTATATTGCAAATAGGATTTAAATTTGTAAATAATGCAAGTATTTTTAAAGTCTTTGAAAATGGAAATGTGATGAGAAATAATAATAATTATTAATATCTTCATAGACCAATACAATTTATATCACCTGGGAATGGTTGGAAATGCAGAATCTCATCAACGGACAGGTAACCAAGGTAGGTAGAACAAAGTTATCACCAGGACATTTCTTCAACTAGCAAAAGAGATATGTTTTCTTTTGTCTGGGGCTACTTGTTAGAAGGAAAACAAGTCTAAATCGGTAGTTAGCCAGTTAGCCTCTGCCCAGAGTTTGCTTAAGAATGCAGGCATTGCAGAGGAGATGAGATATAAGAAAGGGAGAGAGAGAGAAAGAGAAATATCACAGGTTCTTTGAGTGTTTTTTCAAGCCAGATTCTTCTTTTGAACATCTTATTTACATTAATAAATCAATAGTTTTAATTTAGTTGCTTCTGTTAAACTAGCACTGAATTTTTTTTTTTTTAATTTACTTCCTACAGATATTTAGTTAGAGTCAGTTTTCTTTATAAAACTCTCTTCACAAAAAGAATCCTCAATCCTGGAAGGAGTCATCACAGATTCCTGAAGATTATGATTTTAGTAATGTATAATTACATAAATTATCATCTCCTAAATTCCATCCCATTAGGTAGGCACAGAATTAAGACATATCCTTGAGAATTTTATTCTGCATATCAGTTACTGAAAGAAAATGTTATTAGAGAAGTTTAGGATACTTTTCAAGAGCATGTGTTCTAGCACTAGAGAAATAATCACTGGACACAATGTACTATACACACTGATAATTACTAGAGACAGAACTGGAGAATGCACTTCAGATAGAGAGATTGAGACTTCTTTTGAGGTTATATATATCTTAGATGCGTTTGGTTGTACTGTGAGGGTATACTGATAATCAGGAATGAATGAAGTTTACTATGGATATCTATCAAAAAACAAAAATAGTATGTTGTTTTAGTCAGCTTTTTTGCTGCTGTGACCAAAAGACCGGACCGAAACAATTTTAGCAGAGAAAAAGTTTATTTAGGGCTCATGGTCTGAAAGGTCTCAGTCCATAGATGGCCAACTCCATTGCTTGCAGCTTGGGGTGAGGCAGAACATCAAGGTACAAGTGTGTGGCAGAGGAAAGCAGATCAAGACATGGCCATTAGGAAGCAGAGAGAAAATAAGTTTCACTCACCAGGCACAAAATATAAACTCCAAAATCATGCCCCCAGAAACCTACCTCCCCCAGTCACACCTAGAGCAACCTGCCTAGAGCAACTACCAGTCAATTCAATCAAGCAGGTTAATAGACCAATTAGGGTAAAGTTATCCTAATGTGATCGTTCCACCTCTAAACTTTCTTGCATTGTCTCACACATGAGCTTTTGGGGGTCACCTCATATCCACACCATAATACATGTCTGCATATGTTTTGATGTTTCAGAATGGTTTAAAAACACTGTTCAAATATCTGTAGGTCCAGAGAAGTCCTGCTTAGAACACGAAGAAAGGGCATGTAACTGGGTTAGCTTTATCTTATCTCAAAGTGATTTTTTTTCATGGCATTTCAGTGAATCTTAGAAGGGGAACTGAGCAACGGTAGCACAAAAGGGAAGAACTATGGCATTGTCCATGGGCAAGATGTCAGTAAAGAATGTAGATGTAAATGACTGCAAGACTTCAAAGATTTTCCAGGCTTTGGGAAATTCACTAGAAATATTTTCATGTAGACATTAGCAGCATGCTGAGGAGAGTAGCTCTCACTTATAGATGTTTTTTAAGCATTTCTTTATATTAAAATACAGCAAATTTCCTAAAAATTTTCACATTAACATATATCAATCTCTGTTCCACTCAAGTTTTAATTTAAGTCCTATGGAAGTGTTGCATCAATTTCCATTTAATAGCTAAGGAAATTAAAACTTGGAGAAATATAACTTAATAAATTTAATGTAAGTTGTATGAATAAGACAATCACAAGAAAATACACATCACAAAATACCTTTCAAAGTTGTAAAACCCTTGGTCCTTTGCTAGTCTGTCCTTAAAAGAAGTTAATAAGTATCCAGGTGCCAATACTCTAAAACAGCAGAATTTTGAAGAGGAAAGTTAAGAAACTCAACGTTTTAAGCACAGGAATTGTAGTGGACCCAGATCTAATATAAAGTAAAATGAAATTAATACAAAATCTTTAGTGTTACATGTTTTTTAAAACTGCTATTCTGCATCTGGGAGTAAAATTTCCTAATTCCAATGAATTATATGTATGAATAACCAAACATAGGCAATAAAAATCGTAATGACACTGCATAGTTAGTACTCTTCTGGCTTTGCCCTAATGCATAACAATGTGACTTTGTCTATAATATCCCAATCAAAGAATGAATACATTCAAGCAAAGTCGGATCAATTCAATAAAAGAATTAGTTACAATTGCTATTTCTTGTTAGACTTTAAAAATAATAATTTGTCAGGTACCATGGCACATGCCTGTAATTAAAGTGATGCAGGAGGATGATGCAGGAGGATCACAAGTTCAAGGCCAGCTTAGGCAGCTTAGCCATGCCCTAAGCAAATTAGTGAGACCCTGTCTCAAAATAAAACAATAAAAAAGAATTGAGAATGTAGCCAATGGTAGAGAGACCCTGAATTCAATCCCCAGTACCAAAAAAAAAAAAAAAAAAAATTATGATGTTCTACAGAGAAGATCCAAGATCAGTGAGTACAAGACATGTGAAAGTGTGTTTTAAACAGAACATATTAACTCCAACATTTAGAATTTCCATCTCTGGGTTTAAGATGGTTGGAAATGTGATTCAAACACAAAGTGAGTTTCTCCAAGATCCTTAATAATTCAAGATTACTTCAACATGTTGATGCATTTCTTCTGAGAAAGAGGCCAACTGTTAGCACAGACTTATAATTTGGTATCCTGTTTCAGGAGTGACTGCAACAACCTGTCTAGCTTAGTTCCAGAAAATAACACCTAACAGAATACATTATTTTAAAAAAGAACTAAATATCTAGTTGTCGGAAAGAGCTCCTGGCCATTCGGTGAATGAAACTTAAACAATGGAAGCTTGTTGAATGCCATCTCTGCTTCTAATTAAAATGAGAAGTATATTAATAGACCTCTTTTATTAAGAATATTCAGCTTTTGAATTTTCTTAAAACATTTTTATTTGCTTTTCACAGTGAGTGATGTTGTTAAAAACAATGGCATAACAGCACACACACTTTGATGGTTTCCATAAAGTGATCATTAGGGAAAGTTCAAGACTAATTATGGAAGTTTGCTTGAATAAGTTTTAAATTTTGAATAGTTTATTCATCATAAGTTATGTACATATTTATTCTTTACAATGTTTCATACATAATTTAATATTTAAACCACTTGCCATCTTTGGAAATTTAGCTTGACATTTCATTCATCAGCAACTCAAGCCTTTGTTTCTAATTACATTTTTCAAAACTCTTGCTTGTTCTATTTTCCACTTTCAAAATTATTTCTGAAATTTAATTGACATCTTAATGAATACATATTTTCTCATATCCTTTGAAAGTAAGCCAATTATAGAAGCTTTCCTTAAAAGGTTGAAGGAAAAAATGATTATAATTTTAAAAGTTTGAGAGAATAATAGCAATTTTCTCATAAAATAATAATGTTTAGAAATAGAATTTAGTCATTTGACTTTCTGTTGGAAAAAGAAAAGCTTTGTAAATTATTGTTAAAATAATGCTTTTTGAAAATGAAAAACATCAAAAAATAATGGAAAGATAATGCGGTAGTGATATATTTTCAAAACACTTGAAAATATGCAGAACTTTCTTTAAATGATTCTCTAGTTTACAAGAAAAAAAATGTAAGATTAAAGCTAAGAGTTCTAATAATACAAGCAATTTATAACTATAACTTTACTTTTCATATTAGCTTGGTGGAAAAGCCATTTGAAATTAGTTTTTATCAATTGGTAATTCTTATTTGTCTTGTATGCTTGATGGGAATGTAGTGCAAGATAAATATTATTTCTTATAACAAGTATAAAATAGAAACAAATTTTATTGTTAGTCCAGATGACTGTTGGGTCAATATGCTTCCTGTTCAGATCTATTATTATAGACTTACTAAAGCTTCTTACTAAAATAACAACAGGTTTCTAAAATACTTACAATGGCAATTCCTATTACACACACACACACACACACACACACACACACACACACACACCCTGGAAACAGGAAAACATTCTCTCTAAATAACATGAAAATGAAGTTTTTGATTCCATAACAGTCCAGGAATAGGTTTTTAGTAGAAACATAACTGCTTTCATATGTATAGAACATCGCCATCTGTTTTTTTTTTTTTTTTTTTTTTCCCCCTAAAACTAGAAGAGTCATGGTCTTGGATAAAAGTTTGTTCTTAATGTAATTTGTTCCTAACCAATTTGCATTTTTAAATGCCATTCATTTTTTTTCTTTTATGCATTTGGGCAATAAATGTTTACTAGCTTCAGAGATAGACTCTGGGGATGCAAAACTAAATAAGAAAATTATTTTTCCCTTGAGGAACTTGTAATATAGTTCTGAGTACAGTTGTACAAGTAAATGAATTAAGAGGAATGAGAGCATGCAGAGAACTTTGCACTGAGAACACAGAACCTGGGGTTTTCATTTGTAATTTGAAAGCCAAGAAGGACTTCAGTGGACTTCAGCTTAAGATACCTCTTAAAAAATGAATTATGTTGCCAGGTAGAAAAGATGTTGTATTAGACAAGTGATTCTCAACCAGCCTCAATTTAGCACTGCAGAAGATATTTGCCAATGTCTGGGGTCATTTTTGCTGCTAAATATCATACGATGTTCAGTAAATTCCTCTTCCCTTCTACCAATGAATTATATGGTCCAAAATTTCAGTAGTTCCAAGGTTAGAAACTTTGAGATAGAAGAACTATAGGATAAATTCGTATGAGGAAGAAAGTACTCTATAAGCCTGCATACAAATTTATATAAATTGCTTGAGGTGCATAGAGGTATTGGAGAAAGGAGGATTGAAATTGTCCACTGGATCATTGGAAAAAGTGAGCCTTTAATTTTTGTCAGCACAGATGTGGAGAAAGACATGTTTATGCTTTTGTGAAGAACAACAGTTTTTATACAGAATTAGCAAATAAGAGTTGGTTTTTAATTTTTTTTCTTTAAAGTTGAAAAGCATTAACAGGTAATTAAACTGTTCAATGAAATGGTCCCATTACCTGAAAATGTAAAGAAACTAAATGAGAAGTTAAAAAAAATATCAACAGAGATTTGTGGGTGGGTGGGTGGACAGCTACATAAATTTTAATTTATTTTATCAGAAAAATGATGTGTACTATCACATAACATGTTGACTTCTTCTCCTACTTCACAATAGGAAAACTATCATTAGCCTGATAAGATGAATGTCAGGTATCAGGCCTCAGATAAAGTGGCACTTGTGGAATATAGATAGCATTTTGGCCTACACAATGAAAACAAAGTAAATTATACTAAGAGGTGTGTATATTTAAAAGACTATGAATTGTCTGAGATGTTGCTGTTTGTTAGTGCCTTGCACAGAGCCTGTCATGTACTGATAGAATCGCTGTTAGTATGAGTAAATAAATGAATTATAAAAAAAGCAAAGAGAAGGGAAGGGGATGGACTAGAAGGAGAGAGGGAGGAAAGATGGTTTACCTTCTATAAATTCATCAGAGTTTTATGAGAGCAAGGAGTTTTCAATATTTTAACCACTGCTGAATTCCCAGCAACTAGAAGTATGCTTACCACATTTTAGTACTCAATAAAAATTTGTGACTGAATGAATACTCTACTTCCTTCTCTTCAAAATGCATGCAAAACTCTGTTGGTGGTAGAAAGGGGCAACATAATAATCAGTAATTATATTACTGATGACTGCATATTTGGGCAACAGAAATATCAATTACATGCATAATTTAGAAGTGTCACAAAAAATTGAAAATAAACGACTTGCCAATGCTAGAGTATTTAGGAATAGATTAATTCAGTTAAGCCATAGATATTTTGGATTTTCAAGATAAGTATATGTGTATGTATGTGTGTATCAGAGAGTGAAACATGTTCTGATGTCAGAAATATAAAATAAATGACAAGAAATAAAAAGCAATTTAAAATATTAACTTCTTTTTTTCTGCTACCTAGTATATTCTATAAGAATATTATTGTATAAACTGAGAATGGTGGCACATACCTATAATTCCAATGGTTTGGGAGGCTAAGACAACAGTATTACAAGTTCAAGGCCAGCCTCAGCAATTTAGTGAGGCCCTAAGCAACTAAGCAAGACCCTATCTTAAAATAAAAAATAAGAAGTGTTGGGGGTGTGACTGGGTTCAACAATCCCCAGTACCATGAAAAAAAGAATACTATCATACATTGTAATATTTATGTGTATGTGTATCTATCTATCTATATATATGTATATATGAAATATTTTATCACAGCCAACTTTGGCACTTTAACTTGATTTCTATTTCATTCCTAAACATTACCTTATGACAGAAGTTTTTATTCTAGGATATTTTTCTCCTTGCATCACTCTGAGAAATAAATGGACCCTATGTTTTCTCAATGAGTACACTTTGAGTGTTACATAATAAATTAAATAATTTTGAATGAATCTGACATCACTTTCCTATGTACATGTCTGAATACACCATAGTGAATCTGTATCATATACAACCACAAGTTGTATCACATACAACCATAAGACTAGGATACTAATTAGAATAAATTGTACTTCATATTTGTATAAATGTGAAAATATATTTTGACATGTATAATTGTCATTTATAACTTAAAATTACAAATAAAAGATTATATAGAAAAATAAATTAAAAATTTTTGTGTTTTTGTATATTTATGTAGGCTTGTTACAAAAAGAAGCTATTTAGAGAAGGAGAGAATAGACCTGAAAACAGTAGTAATGTTCAATGAACAAAACATTTATGGTTCCATGTTTTCTTTGTTTCCTGAATAAAGATATAAACAATGTGCTTGGCATATCAGAGATTTTATACTTCTTATAGGGTTTTTCTGTAGGTCATCTAAATCTTAAGCTTTATGCAGCTCTTGGCAGTGTGACCTACTGAGAGACACTGGATAGGTTGTTTCCTACAGCATGGCCCCTTAGCTACAACTCTGTGACCCTTATTTCTTTCTTTCTCAGTGGCCTTATCATTGGAGTAGGGATGATAATCCCATGCCTAACCTTAGGTCTATGTGGATAAATGAATTCTAAATTCATCTTTAAATAGATTTTAAAGTTTGAGTGCTTCGAATGTTAAAAGCATGGTTATACTGTACATCAGAATAATCCAGCTTTTTTTGCTATTTGTTCTTACTGATTTTAAGAGAAAATAGTTTATTAACTTTAAAATGCTCCATAAAAGTTTGTGTTTCTGTAATACTGAGCAATTTAAATGATTTATTTAATTGTTAAGTTTTTAATCTTTGGCAATAATTGCTCTTTCCTGGGGAATATTTAATATAATTAAATGAAGAATTATGAAAGTTAAAATTTTATTTAGCAAAAAAGGAATATAGGGGCTGGAGTTGTGGCTCAGTGGTAGAGCCTTTGCCTAGCATGTGTGAGACACTGGGTTTGATTCTCAGCACTGCATATTGATAAAGGTCCATCAACAACTAAAAAAAATTTTTTTACAAAAAGGAAATATAGTGTGTTAACATCATTTTTGTTTGAAACTAAATTTATTCAGGTGGTCACTCCTAATGGCATTTTGTGTTTTCCTCATGATTTGCTACATCTGCATTATGCCAAAAAAAAAACTATTAGTTTAAGATCCAACGTAAAATTCCATACTATCTAAAATTACTGGTTTGGGATGATAGTTTTACATTAGTGTTCCTTTGTATTCCCATTATGGAATTTACTAATGGAAGAGATAATAATTCTGCTCAGTATTTTCTTTTGTTTTAGTTGTCACTACAATATCTATTGTGAGTAAATGTTTAGGAGTAATTTTGCCTTTTAAGGATCATAAACATTAACAAATGCTATTTGATTCACTTACAAATTATATGAGAAGAGCCATGAAATTTTTCTAACCTTTTCTGTAGCTCAATAAATCACAAACAGACAAGAAAGTTAAGCACTACTTCAGTGGAAAATCAGCAGACAGATGTAGCACACATTCCCCACAAAATAATTCAGAACCTGTTTCAATTTATCAAATGCCTACTTTATCTGTCAAAACAATGTCCTTTCTCAAATAAAGGGCATTGTTTCTGTAGCAAGAAAAAGGTTCTGATGTATTGTTATCTGCAAATGGATGGCGGAATAATGGAACAACAGGCAGTGTTTCAAACTAAGAGATCAAAGGCCAGAATGCATTACAAATCTTGTTAAAATAAATGAGGGTAAGAGCATAATTCCAATAAAGACATTTATAGTCTTAAACAATCTCTCACTCTTTTTAAAGGAGATCTTTAAAAATGAATCCAAATCCTACCACAAACACCAAAAGGTTTCCTCTGCTTCTCTCAAAGAAATGCAGTATTCAAAGAAATATATTTGTAGAACTCTCATGGATGCTAGATATCAGTATCTATCTTATGTGCTGACACTGTAGAATTTTACTGACATTGTTAATCTATCTGTTGCATTTGTCCATGCACATGATATTCAAGGAGAATAATTCTTGTTCATACAATGTCCAAATCTGAAATATATTTTATTATGAGAATGTTTAACTTAAATAAATATATAAACTATATAATAATCTTTACACAACTAATATATACACACAACTATATATAATCTTTACACAACTATATATAATCTTTTACACAACTAATCTTTAAAAAAAGTAACTGCCTTAGTGGAAGCAATTTTTCTGAAATCTCCTTAGTACATGAATACATAACATTGACAGTGAATCTTTAAATTCAAAATTAACATAAAATATTTCCTTCCTTAACAATATCAAGAAAATTCAAATATATTTATACCAATGGTGAACATTAAAGGTGTGCTTTACCTGTACATGATCAGTTATATTTTATTTCTAGGCATTGTCAGGCTCAAATGTTTGTTTTAACATAGACACATCAGGTATTTCTAATGATTTCTGCAGCCCAGTTGATGGGAGTGAAACATGACAATGCAGCCTGATGCAGCTGTCTTCTGTATGATTGCAGGTTGTTCTCCTTTTCCTTATTCTAGATATTCATTTAGTTTTTCTTCCTTTTAGTGTAACCATGACCTTTGCCAGTAAGTGGAGTATATTCTTAAAACAAATCTATGGCAATCTTGTTTGAGAAAAAAGTCAGCATTTAGAAATAACCTTTGAAATTGATGATTATAAAATGCATTTACTCATGACAGTCAAATAATGACAGAAATATGTGGGACCACATACATTCACACAATCCTATTGTTAAATAGTCTTTAAAATCTACTAGGGAGATATTAAAGTCATATTTACCACATCAATTATCTGAAAACAATTCTTGGAAATGAAAATATTTGATTTCACATCATATAACATAGACTGGGATGTTCATTATCTGACATTAAAATTGTAAAATAGTGATTAAGTATAGTTTCATCTCCTAAACCTTAACTTTTTCAAATATATTGATAAATACTTGAATTTATAAAGAAATTTTTAAAAATCTGATTTCAAGATGTCAGAAAAAGTTTGGCACTGAGTTAAAATTCTTGCTTTCCTAACAAAAATGTTCCTGAGCAAAGAGATGTTTCCATGAATAGACTTTCTGCTCAAAATTATATGAGGCTTATAAAGGAAAATATCAAAGGGTGTCATTTGGGATATTCAGACAAAACTTGAGTAATCAGTTGTAGAATTTGCTCCAAAGTGTTTCAATAGATAAGATAATCAAGCACACCGGCCAGTCCAAATATCCCCTAATTCCCTGTTATGTACTGTTAACTGTTCTGGGAATAAGAAATTAAGATATCACACAGACTGCATCTTACCTTCAGGGAGTCAGAAATTCATACTAAAAGAATAGTTTGAATCTTTCAATTATTTTGTTCACTTTGTGTCTACCATTCCTCTATATTTTAAGTCAACTCATTAGATAAATGAATTGAAAATAGAACTCAGTCTTCCAAATATTTTTAAAAGAATTTATTAATCAAAAAATGATTCAATTTTTACATTTTAATTTATTCCATGTTTATAAATAAACATGATATGTCCATATGTGTTCCAGGATATTCATTTAAGATGTGTATAGACATACTCATACAGGCATTTATTTATTCATCCACTCACTCATCCATCCATCCATCCTTCTATAAAATGACAATAATTAAGATTTATAAAACCTTAGTAAAACAAATTTCACTTCCAATTCTGCTTCCATCTCTTATGAACTATATGAATTTAATTTTAGTAAATCTCTCTATTCCTTAGCTTCCTCCTCAGTAAAATAGAAATAATATCTATTTCAGTGAGTTGTCAATATTAATTTCAACAGATGCATACATGATAAATAATTAGTAGCGAATAAGTGCTCAATAACCATTAGCAATTTTTATTAGACATATTCTTACTTAGGTAATGTAGTGTAATGCTTATGAACATATATTTCTGGAATCAGATTACTTCATTATTTGGGTTCAGATTCCACCTGAACCACTTACTATTTATTTGACTTCGAGAAAGTATCTTTACCTGTTGTTACTTTGGTTTCTTCATTTATGAAATAGAGAAAATAGTACCTACCCAATGGAGTGATTGATATGATTTCTGCTTAAATTAGTGCATTTACATAAATTTTAAGCACTGTAGTTTCAGTCCTCTGCTAGTCAAAAATGTGGAAAATTTTGAGCATCCATTTAATTTTTTTCATCTATATAGGTAATTGCTGGACAAGGCAGGGTGGTCTTCTGATAACTGTAATTGCATAGACTGGAGCACAAGTGATCATGGCAGATTTCTATGTTATGAGGTACTGAGGGGTGAGAGTAACAGGTCTAACTTTCTTCAATGAACCTGATTTCTGGGCAAATTTCCACAGGACTCTTTAAAAATATGTTAGTTTCTTGTAGTACCAGAACTTTGTCATCTGGGAGATCTGATTTTAAAGATTGTCATTGGATATGCTTTGGTCAATCTCATTTTGTTTCTGATTGTACAATGTTATAAAATTTGACCAAGGATGTCCAAGTATTTGTAAACATTGAAGACTGACATGTTTTTTAAAACTCTCCATACAGGAATTTTCTGTGCTTAAGTCATGTCATTGGAAGTGGAACTACATATGAGAGGGGAGAACAGCTAATAAGAGATGCAGTGGGGATTCTTCATGGAGAAGGTCTTGTTTTGAAGGTACCTCACAGTGTATTCCATTTCCAAGACTCCCCTCTGAAACTAAGAAAGCTCATCAACATCACCAATAACTTGTAAGAAAATCCACTATGCTGCATGGACTAAGGGAGGTTGAAGCTTTAGCTTTCAAAAACATCATATAGTTTAGCTTGATTCTCTGCGAAGTATAAGGACAGGACACCATTTAAATATATTATTATTTGGAATAATATATTAATCCATTATAAATGTTAACTTTCAGAAAATCATAGGCAAGTTTATCAGAGCAACAAAATAAATTCCATATAGAACTAATCACAAGAAAATTTTCCATCAAGTTAAGGTTAAGAGAAAAAGAAAAAATCCTCCTTATAGAATATTAGCCTAGAAGAGACTTGATAAGAAAGTTCACCATGACAACACTGAAGAGGAAAGCAAGAAGATAGTCCAGGAATAGCTTTTGTCTAGGGCAATCCTTGTTCACAAATTGTGTCTACAGACTGAACAGATAATATTGGAACTGCATATGTAAGCTCCATAATATAAACTATGATTTACTTGGTCAATTATACTGTTTGATTAATTTGGAGAACAAAATGGGAGAAGAAAAATTGATTTGAGTTTAGAATATTTTGCAGTTCAGATTACTAATTGATTCTACAACTTTCTCAGTTTCTTAAATAGTTGCAGTAGCACTATTAATATTATTTTTAAAAATGTTACAAATGAGTGATTTAAAACAATTAATAGGGGCCATCAATATGTACAACTATAATGCACCAAAAAAATATATAAAAAAAATAACAAAACAATTAGTGGGGGATATTGTTGAAACTCAATCATTTTATGAAGTACTAAAAATGCACATTTATTATGGGTATTATTGCAGGTATTGCTTATTTTTACTATATTGCACATTTTATAAAATCCCAGTCATCTTTTTGATAATTTTATCATTTATATTTTAATTTCTAAGTACAACATTCAAATTGCATTCAATTCTTTAAAAAAGTTAATAACATTAAGACATTGTCCCTAACAAACTATAGGAAAACATGACCCTTTTGAACTACAAGCACATTTAATGATAAACGTGTGTACTATCCAAGTTTTTGATTAATATGAAGAAAACATTAACAGACTAAAGCAGCTATAATAATCCAATGATTTAAAACAACAAAAAGTGCCTCTGTAAATATTAAGTCAATAACTTTCTTGTGAAATAAAAAATGTGGTTGGCAGAGAAAATTAGTATGATTTCCTGCATGTAAATTACCATATTTTAAACAAAAGATATCTTCTAGAACCATTTTAATCTTTGCTATATTTTACATGTAGTACTTTCAAATTCATATTTCAGTGTTGACATATTTCAAATAAAGAAAATGGACTGTTGTAATTCTTTGTATGGTGTTTTCATTCAATTAGCTCTATCTTTCTTTTTCTAAGCAAACAAGACGGCAATTTACTCAAAGTCAACCCATAATAACATATATCAGCCAGAGTTGAACAAACACAGCGCTGCTCATACTACACCTTTTAAAATCAAACAATTTTAAATAAAAGCAAACATGAACATAAATAGTGTTTCCCTTTGGAATTTGACTGTTGACAGAAAAATGATAAAAACATAAAAATGGTTTGAATTTGTGAGGAAGTTAAATAATTCAGGAAATGTTTTATTAACTGATAGCAGAGAAAACAGGATTTTGGTCTTTGCATTATGCAGCAATGAAAGAATAAAATATATGATATGTGGCTTATTTTTTAAAAAAAGCTCTTCCTAACTGTATTAAAATTTCATAAGGTAGTTGAAAACCACATTCTTATCAAGTCCTTACAAAAGTAAAATTCTGTTTAAATATCTATTTTTTTCTTTTAAATGCTAGTTGCAACATTTTCAAAGGTGAATGAAAGAGTTGTGTGTCAGTACACGGTTTTACAAAAGGGTTTGTGGTTTATATTTTCAACATACTATAACAGAAGTTCAAAGGAAGTAGAGTTGGAAACCACAAAAGAAATTTTTTTTTTCTTTTAATACTTTTTATTTGGGTTCTAGGGCTGGTAGCTGCATAGAAGTATTGAATATTATTACTCTTTTAGATAAAAGTAGAATACTACATCTTCAAAATATTATTGACTAGGTTTTTCTTCATCATTTAGACAAAACATAAGAAAATATAATGACAATTATATTGTCATAATCTGAGGATAAAGTGGAATTTTTAACAAATGTTCATAATTGCATATTTATATTAAATTACCTAATTTTAAGGGAAAAAGTAAAATCCCCTGTGAAGTTTCATTATTTGGAAATATCATGTGCAAAAAGAACTATAGTTTAGCAAGTAAAATAAAAATTAAACATTTTATTATTTTTCCACATACCACTGTACAGTCCAAAGTAGATATTAGTGCCAAAAAAGTATGAAATTGTGCACTATAAAGATTAGATTTAATATATTTTATCTAACTATGTGACAATTGTTATGTTATTATTCTTTCTCATTCTCAGTTTATTAGTGTCCATAAGCATAATAAAAATATATGTGGATAAAATAAAATGGAGAATTTCTGTGAAAGACATGAAAGAAGCCTATGTGGTCAGCCTTTCTTCTTTACCTTGGATTTCCCTGCATCCTGCAATGTACCTGCCCATGATGATCATCAACTCACACTTTAAAAATAAAGACTAACGAAAGGAGGTAATTATACAATTGAAATAAATTGTATGTCTCTTCTTCTGTGGCCTAGGTATTTTAAAATCAGATTTGATCTGACTTATTTATGATTATAGAACTCTATTCTTGACCTTGTTAGGCATTTTGGATTAAAAAATGCAAATATTGAAAGAAGTAGTCATTTATGAAGCTAGTAGCATTTTAATTTGGTAGCACTTGTTTGGTGTGTGTACCTTGGTACACCTATTTTGTACATTGTATGTGAATATATAACAAGAACTGAGACACATTTCTAAATTTTGGCATGGTAATTCTGCTTCTAGTGCTTAATTCTCAAAATTAAGAGAAGATGTAAAATAATGCAATCATACTGTTGTCACCATGGCATTATGAAGAATAATTGGAATATCTTTACATGGGTTCAAGCATTGAAGCTGTTAGCATGATGCCTGGGCCTGTAGTTTGTAATTAATGTATATTTGCAAAGACAAAATAAAAGCACAAGCATGCAATAATAAACTACTACTAAAAAGAAAGTTGCATTAAATAAGCATTTCTTCAGAACCCTACCATCAACAACTTTCTCTTTACTAGGTTGAATTTGTTTCTGTTAGATTTTTTAAAATAGCATTCACAGAAATTTTGTAAATTACTTATTTCCAATATGAAAATTACAAACATAAAATGATGCAAATTATATAACTAGAGTATCCATGATGGAAAATATTTTCAGAATAGGATAAATTCATCCTTATATGAAAAAAACAATAAAATTATGAACAAATTCATGTGACTGTAAATAACTATAATTAAATAGGCTTCCTTTTAAAACATTTTTCCCATCTACTTTATCCCTGACATTAATTATCTTCTCTATGGTTTCCTTAGACATGCAAAAGCAAAGCAAAATATTAGCAGTACCTGGTGTGAGTTTTAATATAGAATGTGTTATTTTTATTAGTAGTAAACTTTATTGTAGTTTGGTATATTTTATCTCAGAATGTTTTTTTTGTTGACACTTATCCAGAGAGTACTTCAGAGTAATGTAATTTAAAACTCTCCAAAGAAAATATCTAGAGTAACAGAAAAAAAATTACTTAATTTTTACATAAAAAAGTTCTTGGTCAAAGGACAAAACCCTAGAGATTTCCTAGAAATACAAGATATATTTATAGGAATGATAGTGAAAAATTATTAGATGAAATACAAAAAGGAATCAGTAGTAATATTTGTTAAGACAACAATTTTTCATACACTTATAAATGAGAGTTAAAATTATTTGTAAATAGCATGTCATTTTAAATTTATTTTTAAAAAATCCTATAAGGAAGATAACACTTTTTTTTCCTAGCTCTTCTTTAGATGAGGAATGTAAGACTCAGAAGATTTAATAACTTGCTTTATGTGTCTCAGGAATTGAAAACCTTGATTGAGTGACATCTATTGTAAAATATAAATAACACTTTTAACATCATAAAATGTGGTCTATCATGGAATATGGTTCTAGCATACATAAGTGATACACATTGTGAATGGAACTAGTGTGCTAAAGCTAAATACTATGAAAGAAAAGCGAAATACAGGTTGTTTCCCCACACAACAGAGAATGACAAATTGTTCTAAAATATTCAATATCTTGAAGTTTCAGACTAGTTTTAACTACAAAATCTGCAATAGACATAATTAATATGTGTAAACTTAAAACAATAACAAAGTAAAATAAAATCTTTTAAAAATAAATTTAGAGACCCATGCTTCCCACAGTGGATCTAGATTTTTACCCAGTGTTCAAAAAATGAAAAGCTTGTGTGATTATAAGAAGAATTTGTACTGGCAACCATAGATCTTCCAAGGCAATACTAATCATGACACTAAGTACTGTAGTATTTAGAAAGATATACAGTAAAAGTGATTGCTTAATGACAACTTTAAAATGAAAAATTTCTTGCCTAATTAAAAGCACGGTAATTAATGGTATCCATATTGAACTTTTCTGAAGTTGGTATCTACTTTAAGTTACAAATCAAAATCTAAGAATGGTGCTATGCTTGTGTATGTGTCTTTAAGGCTAGAATCAGTTAATGATATATGATTTCTTCAACTACATTTTACCTAAAAGTTATGAAATTATTTTGGGACTATGTGTGAAAACTGAAGATGCCTTCAAATACAGTCCATGGGCCAGGGCCAAGAATTGAATGATGTTTTTGCTGTCTCAATAATTAAATTTTGACTTCTGATTTAGTGAGCCTATCAGTATCATTAAGAGAGATAATTCTGACATTTAATGTTAAACCAAAATTAACAAAAACAAAAATCCAGGGTCTTATACAAATGCACATATTTCATATATGAACCTATGTATCATCATGAGATATAGAAAGTAGGATTGTTACATTCCAAATCCACACAGCATTTTGAAAACTTTTTGTCCTCTGTGATTTGTATTCATCAAGATTTCCTTTACTTCTACTTTGACATAATTTTACTGGTATGCATTTAAGGAATATTGGTTCAAGTTACCGGGAGCAAAAGATAGATAATGCAGTAGTGACAGAGTAAGGAATATTCCAATACAAGTTTAATATAGTTATAATATAGTTATAAAAGTTTAATATAGTTTTAATATAGTTATAAAAATATGAACTTTGCTAGGACACAAGATAAGCCCAGGGAAATTATCTTCTGTGTGGGAAAAACAAAACAAAATAGGTTTAAACAGACTTCTGATTCTGAAGAGTCAGTATTTGTGTAGCATTTGTATATTTCAGTGAATAGAGAGGATTTTAGTCCTCTGACTAGCTTTACATTGATATATAGTTGTGGATAAAATTGAGCATCAGGATGTTTACAGTAAATATAGGGAGAGTGTGGGTAATTTTTTATCCTAAATAATGCAGGGGAAATCTGAGAAGATTAAAATCTGAGTCAATGATGGGGACACTACCTTACCATTGGAGGTCCCATGCAAGACCATTAACAGGTCTGGTTAAATAAGAATTCCCCAATTTGACAATCTAATATACATTTCAAATTGAAAGATTTATTTCATATTTGATTTCACAATCAAAAGAAGAAATTTTGAATGAAGGTGCACCTAATTACTAATTATTATAGAGGTTAAAATTGTTTTTAACATCTAACAATGAATACCATTGCAAGGTACTTCCTAGCTAGCACAGACATACTTAGCACAAACAAAGATGTGTTTGATTTGGGTAAAAGCACAGAAACTTTTCTAAAGAAAGTATTGTTATGGTTTGTATATACAGTGTTACCCCCTAAAGCTCCTATATTAATGGAGGAATATTAACAGGATAAAGGTTTAGTTTATGACATCTGTAACATAATCAGTCTATTTTAATTTAAATGGACAGAATGGATGGTAACAGTAGGCAGGTAGAGTATGGCTGAAGGAGATGGATCATTGGAGGCATGCCCTGGAAGATTTCATCTTTCCTGTGGCCCCTCACTCTCTCTACTCTCAATCTCTCTGCTTCTCAATTGCCATGAGGTGAGCAGCACTCCTCCCCTACACCTTTCACCATGATGTTCTGCCTTACCCAGGACCCAAAGCAATGGACTCAGCCGACCATGGACTAACCCTCTGTAACTATGAGCCACACTTTTCCTTCTCCAAGCTGTTCTTATTGGGTATTCTCATTAAAGGGATGAAAAGCTGATTAACCCAAAAGTTGATAACTGAGAAGTGGGGTTGTTGCTGTGAATAACCTGACCCTGTGGTTCAGAAGTCTTTGGAAATAGTTTTTGTTTGGAGTTTGGAAAAGTTTGGAGATGCAGGCTGGAGAAGTTTTACACATTTAGATTGTAAAGGGAGCTTTATAGGTGATCCTTGTAGGAGTTCAGAAGACCAGGATGCAGACAATAAAGACTATGCTTTGAGGTTTCAGAGGGAAACAGGGACTCTTGGATATTGCACTAAAAGATATTCACCTTATATTCTGGCAAAGAACTTCTCTACAATTTACCCAAGTTCTGAGGTTTTGTGTCAGGCTGAATTTAAAGGTGATCAACTAAGTAATCTGATAGAGGAAATTTCAAGGTGGCACAGTATTCAGACAGTAACACGGATTTTTGCTGACAACTTCTAGCCAGGTACAATGTAAGAATTAGGATCAGAAATAAGGTTTGAAAATTTAAAAATTTTTCGGTTTTGTTAGGAAAGTGCCTGTAGAAGTTGGGCAAAAGAAGTTAAGGTTGTTGGGCAGAGGCCATAGCTCAGTTGTAGAGTGCTTGACTAGCATGTGTGAGGCACTGAGTTCGATTCTCAGTGCCACATATAAATAAATAAATAAATAAATAAATAAAATAAATGTCCATTGACAACTTAAAAAAAAAAAAAGAGAGAGAGAGAGAGAGAAGTTAAGGTTGTTGAAGACTTTACTACCACTAAGGAGATGCCATGAACTTTGCATAGAACCAATGGGAAAGATGGCTTGATGGCATCTCAGGAATTTCCAAGATCTTTCATTTCCTTTACAGGATCAAGGGTATAAAAGTTAATAATTCTTTAGGAAGTTGTTTTACCATGCTCGTTAGTGCAGACACTCAGATGCTGCTGGAGACCTGGTAACTACTCAAGCTGGCAAAAGACTTTGACATCATTCACATAATGCTGGTTCTGACTTGGGCAGGATGCTCGAGTTAAGAGTTCATGAAGTTAAGGATTTCACCAAGATTTCAAATAAAGTCCTGAGAGTCTAGACAAAGTGTACCAGGGTTAGAATCCTTGTGGGCTGCTGCTTGCAGGGTGAGGTGTGAAGTTGTGAAGGTGAAAACAAAGCTATAATGGAAACCCAAGAAATTAAGAGATGCCAGTAATGTAGATGGTCTCCTAATAAAAGATTATGGTTGCAGAGAGCAGGTCTAAAGAGCCAACATGAGCTGCAACTCGCAAGGCCAAAGGAGAGGGACCCAAACCATTTGAACAACACATTTCACCTCCACATGTACTAGGTGCTGTACATATTGTTATGGGACCTGTTTGCCTACCTGGGTTGAGGTCTTGTTTTGATTCCACCCCTTATTTGGATGCTCCTATTTCTCCCTTTTGGAATAGAAATATTTACCCTAGGCCATTTTTACATATTGGATGTGTATAGCTTGCTTTTGATTTTTACAAGGACTCAGCCAAGAATTTGTCAAGAGTTTGACTTGAGTTTGGCAAAGTCTTGCCAAAAGACTTCAGATTTGGACTTCTGGGCACTGTTGGAACTGTTAAGAATATAGAACTCTTGGAGATGGACTAAGTGGGTTTTGCATTATGAGATAGACATGAGTTTTGGGGCTACAGGAGCAGAATGTTATGGTTTGCATATGAGATGTCTCCCAAAAGTTTCAAAAGCTGTTAATCCAGCTATATTAAGAGATGAAATTATTTGATTGTGAGTGCTGTAACCTAGTCCATCTTAGTTTGAATGGACTAATTGAGTGGTAACTACAGGTAGATGAGAGGTGTCTGAAAGAGGTAGATCACTGGGAAGTGCCCTGGAAGGTTTTATCTCCCCTGTATCCCCTTCTCTCTTTATCTCTGCTTCCCAGCTGTCATGAGGTGAGTAGTGCTCCTCCACCAAAACCTCATACCATAAAGTCCTGCCTCACCTTGGACCCAGATCTAAGGACTCAGCCAACCATGGACTAAATCTCTGAAGCCATGAGCCTAAATAAGCTTTTTATCCCTTAAGCTTTTCTTGTTGGATCTTTAGTCACAGTGATTAAAAGTTGACTAACACAAATATCTAAATAATGTGAAATGAAACTATGGTTTATGAGCTATTTAGAGGGAATAGGGAGAGGAAGCACAATTGACATATATCCTGCTTTCTGTCCCAAAGAGTTTTTGTTCTCTAGGAACTTCAGTATTCACAAGTGATCCATAACACCTCAAATATGTTTAAAACAATTTTGTTTATCTTCTCATCTTCTCCTCAGTACTCAATATTACAAGAGTGAGTCACTCATAAGTTTAACAGTGGTCATTCTAGAAGCTTACATAGATGCTGAGTTTGAGTCCTAAAGACTAGAGATATAAGCTCCCAGAGCATATTTTAATTTCTTTAAAAATGTTTGGTAATAGTTGTAGTAGGTAAGTAAGAAGTCTTTCAAGATAAGATAAAATTATTTTGTGATTATTTTACTATTGACAATGACTTATTGCATATACAGTTAGGTAATATTCCTTACTTTTGATTTGTAAACAGTGTTTTTCCAATTTGCCCTCATAATCTGTCATCCTGTACTCTATTCAGATTAAGTTACCTGCTTTCCATCAAAATATGATTACATGCCTTTTGTTGTTGTGTCGTTTCATTTCACCTTCATGCAAAATATACACATAAAATATGTTCTTGTAATTATTATATACTATGCCTTACATTTTTCTTCTTGAAAATAAGCAATATGTCTTTTTTTTTTTTTTCAGTCTTTGTGTTCCTGACCATTCATGGTAAATTGTCTAAAAATGTGTAGGTTTTCAATATATTTTGAATTGAATTTCAAAATACTTCTTAAAATAGTATATTTGATATAACATTAAATAACTAAACCCAAACTATTTGGCTTAAAATTTGAAGTGTGCCAAGTATAAAATATGAAGATCATCTTTGTACATAATTATTAGACAAGAAAACACTGTTTAAATTGTATTAAACCAATGAAGCACCACTGGGAGCTCATTAGTTTGAATGTGAGTTTTAGTTTAAAATAGAGAGTGCAAAAATGGTTTCATAATTAATTCCTGACAGAAGATTTTTAACAGTCATATATTCTAAAACATTGTAATAAATTAAAAAACTATGATAGTAATCTTAGTAATAACTAAACTTTATCCATTTGTTATGTGCCATAAACCTTATAGTTAGTTACTTATACATTTAAGTATAATCTAAGTCATCTTATTATAACCAGAATAGAAACAAGAAAACTGGGATATTCATAACCTCTGCAAGGTCAGGCAACAAGTAAATAGAGGAGTAAGGATTTGAAACCATGACTAGAATCTGTGTTCCTAAAAACTATATAATTAAATCCAAATATGTTATGAGCGGAAATGTGTTCCCCCAAATTTATAAGATGGTTCTCTACCACAAAGTTTGGGCAGAGTGAAGTTTGAATGCTGATTATTCAGAATGTGTTCTTACTTGAAGACACGGTCTTTAAAGAGACAATTAAGATTAGATCATTATACAGGGTCCAATCTTATATGACTTATGAACTTATAAGAGGAATTTAGTACATGGACATACACAGAAGGTAGATCCTATAAAAACAGAGGGTCAAAGCAGCATTATAAAAGCCCAGGGGAGAAGTCCTCAGAAGAAACAAATACAGACAGCTTGCTCTCTCACTTGTAGCATTGAGAACTGTGAGAAAATAAATTTCTATGTTTTGACCATCCAGCTTAAGGTACTTTGTTATGGTAGCCCTAGGAAATGAATACACTAAACGAGAAAGGCAAGCAAATGTGTCAGTACATAACCTTAAAATTTATGCATAGTTTTCATAAACTACTGGTAATAACCTAACCAGTGTCTTAGAACAAACACAGACAGTTAATATAGATAACGTATTAAAATTTAAGAAAACATTTACATCATACGCCAGCAATCAGCAAATAAGTCTGTAAGTTAGATAAGTTAGATCATAACAACAAAAAATGAAAGCATAAAATTGGCAAATTATCTTTCATGCTCATCTTTGAATCCCTGTTCTTATATAAAAGGTAATGCAAGTTCATTGAAAAATATGTATTTATTGTACATATTACATGTGAATCCTCACATGGTTCTAGCTCAATACATTTATATTCTGATTTTTCTTTCATGTGATTGCTTAATATTTTAAGTCATGACTATTTTTTACTCGCATAATTCCAATATAAAAATAATATTAATAGGTTTAATATTTTATCATTTCAGAAAAAGGAGGCCATCTTTCCTGGCTAAAATGCATCCTCATTACAGAGATCTCCCAAATACCAGGTTGCCAACTCACTCTTGAATCTAATACTCTTGAACAGGAGGTCTTCTACTCCTTAACATACCTTGTGAAATTCATTCTCACCAACTGTTCCTTTTACCCAGTGTACAGAAAGTATGAGATTAAATAGATCAATTCCAGAGTTGAAGAATCAGGCATCTCACTATATTAGCATATATTGCAGCAATTTTAGCTGCTTTCAACAGAGACCTGAGGTAGTAGTAAATAGAAATGTCATAAATTTCCAGGTGCAATGACTCATGACTGTAATCCTAGTGGTTCGGGAGGATGAGGTGGGAGGAATGCAAGTTTGAGGCCAGCTTCAATAACTAGCAAGACCCCAAGCAATTTAGAAAGACCCAGTCTTAAAATATAAAAAGGACTGTGGATATTGTTCAGTGGTAAAACCCTCTGGGTTCAATCCCTGGAAATCATCAGACAAAAATGAAAAACAAGATAGTTTAATTTCATTTTGCTTGTTTTCTATTTTTTTATTTTTAAATTTTTTTGGTACCAGGGATTGAACCCAGAGGGGATTAGCCATTGAAATAAACCCCCAGACCTTTTCATTATTATTATTATTATTTTTTTATTTTAAGAGAGGGTCACTGAGTTGCTTAGAGTCTTGCTAAATTGCTGAGGCTGCTTTGAACTTTCCATTCTTCTACTTCAGCCTCCCAAGGTACTGGGATTACAGGAATGCACTATGGCACCTGGACATTTTACTTATTTCTTTTGACTATTTACCTAAATCAACTTGACCTATTTCAATAAAATAGGTTGAAATTTTTCCGAATTGCCAAGAGGATATGAGATCCTTCAAAAAAATGGAAGGATTTGTATTTATAAGAAATAAATATCTTGAACTATTTTTGCAGAAGAAAAAAAAATTAATATGGGTAACAAAGCAGATAGGTTGCCCATTTTGGTGATGAAGGTGATAAGATAATTCATGTATTATATTTTCACTTTTTAAATATAAGTTTTTGACCCAATGGTGAAAGTAAGCTTTATAGCAGAGACTTCAAAGACATATGTATATCTAAAGAGAATAAATTAAAAAATAGAAACTATTGGAATAAAAATACATATAATAATTCTGTATCCCTAGCATTTTTTTTTATGCAGTCCATGTTGCTTAAACACCATTGAATGAACAAATAGTGTAATTTTAAAGATGTTTAATATATTTTATCATGTCTATGTACTGTATCCAATGATAATACTGTTTACTACATCTTTCTCTGTATTATCTAGTAAAACATATTCAGTCTGCGGTTCCAGAAAGCCTAAAATAATGGGGGGAAATGTGGTTATACAGATCCTCTAATTCGGCTTAAATTCAGCTCTAAGTCAGGGCTTAAAAAATCAGATTTCTAATTGCTCCAGAAAGATAAAATTTGATTTCTATACAATATTGTTTCTCAGATTTTTGTAAGCATTGTTAATATAGGCTGCTCTGTTTCACTTTAACCTGCACCCTAAATGTACCAGTTCTCTCTCTCTCTCTATATATATATATACATATATACACACACACACACTCTCTCTCTCTTTCTCTGTGTATATACACACACACACACACACACACACATATTTAGGTATACTTGAAAGAAGAAAAAGACATTTAAAAACAAGGCCAAAGAACTCTACTAAATAGCCATAAAGTCCTTCACAAATGGAAGATGGAATGGTTATATCGATTATTTTAGCTCCAGAGATGTTCCATGGTTGTAGGTTTGGTACCTTTTGAAGTTGCATTTTCTCTTTTAGGCTGTTAAGGCACCATTTAATGAATCAATTCAGTCATTTAGTCAATAAGAGTATTCTTGCCTCTTAAAAGAGTTAACATACTTTTTCAATGGAGCTACACTTATGAAAAAGTAGTAGTTCAAACACTTGACAAATCAGTCTTAACAATAATTAAAATGCACGCTTTTCTAAAGAAGGAATGGTGTCCTACCCCAATGATACACATCTTGTTTGTTTACAATCTCACAGACATACAAAGGAAGAAGCACTCTGGAAATGTCAATGGAATGAAACACTGTCATAGAATAATGATCTCTTGTTCCCACATAAATACCTAGGGAAAACTAAGATGTTCATTTTCAAAACAGGAAACATTGATCCACTGGGTATGTCCTATTAAAATGACTTTATTTTATTCCATCAAATAGCTGATGTAAATTCAGTCATTTAGTCTGATAGATGTGGGTTCCAGAGAATGACATTTGTGTGCTACAGTACTGCTAAATAGATGAAAATCATTGCATTTGCTTTGGTTTATTTGTCAGCAAAATAGAATTGTTTGTTCATGAACACAATAAGCTTTAGTATTTGCAATTTAGAAATGGTATATACCAATTTTATTTGTGTTTGATTTCTTTAAGTAAACCTTTCCCAGTTCTAATCATCATTCAGTTACATAATTCTGAATTATATGCATTCTATTGAGAATTCTGTATATCGTTATACATCAGAAACTAGGCACATAACATAACATCTGAAGATTTGTGGCCAATGACTGTTCAAATGAAGGTAAATGCTACCATAATAAAAAAGTGATGGAGAATCATGCCTCGTTTTGATAGTATTTTAATCCAGACAACAAAAGGAAAAGATGGCCAGAGCTCCATAGGGAAAGACAGAAAGGAAAAGATTTATATGTTCAAATAATGTGCATGTACATACATATAAGACTGTGCACAGAGGATCTGTAGGTAGACAGTTTGCATGATGAATAGTCACATCATTCTTTAAACAAGTTTTGCACCTGCCCTTAGGGTGTATACTGTGGCACATGCTGTGTCTTATCAGCAATTCACTTGGTTTTAGTGATATAAAATAATGGGTTCATAATTGTCTTTATATTGTTATTTTATTTTGATCAGAATACAAATTTCTTGTTACTACCATTTGCATGGCTGATTAAACACAGTGATTTTTGACATCAGAACACATGAAAGTACAAATAAAATTTAAGACTCAAAGAAAGAAATACTTTTATTATAATAATGTCTACTTCCTTTAAAAACGAATTCATAAACCCTTGGGATTTTTGAAATAGAAAGTTTTAAAGGATAGTATAAATAAGGGAAAAGCTTATAGAATATCACAAGAAATGTCAGTTTATCACAAAGGTTAACCTGATATTTAAAGGAAATGTTTCTGATTTCTTGCTTGTGTGTGTGTGTGTGTGTGTGTGTGTGTGTGTGTGTGTCTATCACAACATATCATGACATGCATTCTTACCATGTAAGGTCCCTCACTCTAACCATGTTTTCTCCATTTTTCTGCCTTTAACAATTGACCCTGCATGTCTTCTAGTTTTTATATATCTTCTATTTCTATTAAGGTACCATCTCTCCATATAACCATAGTTTCAATAGATGCATAGTGTGGTTCAACCTAAATAGGAGAATCCAGGCACCAGCCCTCAGAAAAAGATATTTTATGTGTGCAACTTGTATATTCCATAGATATTAGACACCATAAGTAGTAAGTTTAAGAAGCAGTAATATGACTTTCCATAGGAAAGCAAATCAAGGTCTTGGTTATTTTAGTTGGTTATATAATTAAAACCTAAGACTTATTAACTTATGAGCTATATTTTGAGTTTTCTCAGACTCAAAGCTGGCTCCTCCTGCCTAGGGACATAATAAGAACAGAGTTCCAGTAGAAACATTGGTCCTACACATGCAAAGTAAATGGCCCTAGGTTTATAAGGACATCATTGATGAAGCAAGTGTTGAAGTATACCTATTCAGATTGGCATTTTATGGACTCAGTGGATGGATGCCTATTTCCCTGAACATAAGAATGACAACTGAATTTTCCAGGATTTCATACGTCCCTATGATGGCCAGTCATTGATTATGAGTGATATAATATTACCAACATGCAAACCATCCTTTATAGATCACATATTTTGTCTTAGAAGAGAGCTTCATTCCAAGACCCACACTTAGCACTCAGTCTCACATTGAAAAGAGCAATATACAGGCAAGACTGCTATTTTATTTCACCCTGCTTTGACACAGTGCCTACTTATTCTTTCATTTTTCTCTTCATCTTATCTCTCATATTTTTACACATCGTACCTTTTCCCCAAAGTACAATTTAACTCTCAAATTTAAATATAAACAACAAAGCCACTCTGTCACTCTCTATCAGGTTCCATGTTATATGCCCCATTGTCCATGAGTTGCATTTCTGTCATTTGGCCAGAAACTTGAAATTTGGATACTTTTTTTTTTCCCATCATGAAATATTTTACGACATGTTCATAATTAGCTTGACATAATTTATTAACTAAAGTTAATCTAGTAAAAGTCCAAGAGCTTTACTTAGAATTTCTTTTAGACTCATAGATTGAAACAGAAGACACATTGTATTTTTATGCTGGATGATTTTAAGAATCATTCATGAAACATTTTACTTCTACACTCACTGATATTTTTATATGTTTCACCAAGAGCTATTTTCTCCAAATCATTCTACTATCTTAGATACATTAGGGCAGAGATATTTCCTTTCAAATCCTATTTTTAGTGACTTTTTGGCTCAGTAGAAAAAAATCAATTAGGATATACTTTCTCTAATTTAGTATCAAAAATTACAATAAGTAAGGACTAACATTTTCTTGATTATATTCCTAGAAGAAAAGTGAAATGAGGATATATATATTGCACTCTTAACTGAATAAATCAATACAATTTCAAATCATTCTGCTTTATTTTAAAGTGCCTTTTAAAAAAAATCTATAGTGACTAATTTATGAACTCCTCGAACCATTTAATACCATTGTTTAACCTTTGAAATGTTTCATAACTTTAAAACCCTCAATGAGTGCTATAATCTCAGAATTACTAACTTCCTTTCAAGTAGTGGAACATATTCAAAGGGCTTAGATTCTCCTTCATTTCACTGAATATACTTCCTCCTGTGATCCTTTCTGTAACTCCATTATTTCTCATATCATAAATCGAAAAACCAGGTTATATTTACAAATTCCAATTTCAGGAGTAAATTCATTAGCAGCTTGTATAGTTATGGTAAATGAAAATGTGTATTTCCAGAAGGTAGAAAAATTTTAAGGATTACCTACAGAAGCAGAACTTATTTGTTACATTTAATTCAACAAATATGTATTAGTTTTATATAACACTCCAAAAGCTGTGTGACTAAATAGTATTGAATACTTGGAAGTGGGTATATTGTCACAACTGAGGAATGTTATTTCTTATAGTCCATTTACACACATAGTGGATGCACACATATAGATGTGCAAAATTTGTGGAGACTAAAGCATTTATTAGGTGAGCATTTGAACTTTGCTAATCACACATAAAACGTAATAAATGACATTTTTTAGTAATAGTAATATTTTTAGTGCATAGACTCAGTGGGGAAAATAAAACAAATTTAAAAAAGCATAAAAGATGTATTATTCAATGTCTTATTTTATGACCTAATACTTTACAAAGGAACTAAGAAGAGTTAGATAATTTCAGAAAAGTCAAAATAAAAATTGACAAGGTAGTGCTTTCGTTTGTACTGGCAAACATGTTAAAGGTACAGGCTAGAAAGACATGAAAAGGCTTGCAATGAGCCTGAATTCAGTTTCTTGCCCTAAATCAGTCATGCTCACCTGGGGGTGACTTTATCCCCTTGGAGACATTTATCAATATCTGGAGATAGTTTTGGTTGTAAAGACAGACCTGTAGGTGTGAGCACTGTGAAAGCTGGGAAGGGTGTCAGGGGATTCAACTTAGATCTGGTACAGAAAGTCCAGGGCTGCTGCTACACTTTCTACAATGAGCACAATAGCTTCCTTACAACAACAGATTATCTCATCCAAACTGTCAATGCCCACAATATCAAGGTTGAAACCACTAGACTGAACGTGGGAGTCTGGCTAGAGATTTTCTCCTTTCTTGCATGTCACATTGGGCTAACACAGCCCTCATCACACTTACCTAGCTATACGACTGGTTGTAATCTGAATTTTAGGTTCTAATGAAAAGATACAATGATGAAAAAGTTCATTTTAACCCTTTAATTTGCATCAATAAAGCCAAGTGAAGTGCAAATAAGCCACAGTGTATAATGTAGTATGGACCACAGGGACATCAAGTATTTATTCATTTATTTAGGTCTTTAATTTCTGTCAACAATGTGCTGCAGTTTTCAGTCCTCCAATATTGCACTTTAATTTGTCCTTTAGTGTTTTATAATTTTTAGTGCTATTGTAAGTTGAGTTTTCTTTTTTTTTTTTAATTTCAATTTGAATTTTCATGGTAGGGTAAAGAAATACAATTGATTTTCCAGTATCAATCTTGTATCCCTCAACCACACTGAACTTGCTTAGGAATTCTAGTAGTTTTTTTTTTTTTTTTTTTTTTTAAGAACTTAGGATTTTCTACATAGAAAATCATGTTATCTTGAAGAAATAATATTTTTCTATTTGGATGCCTTTTGGTTTTTCTCCCTAATTTCCTGGATAGAACCTTCAGCCCACTATGAGACATGGCAAGATATAACATCTCTGATTTTTTTCCTGATCTTTGGGGGAAGGTATTCAGTGTTTCATCAAGTAAGTATGATATTAGTATGAAAATTTCACAGAAGCCCTTCTTCAGTGAGAAAACTCCCTTAAATTCTGGTTTAGTGAATCTTTTTAATCATCAAGAAGGTGTTATAATTTGTCAAATAATCTTTCTGTCTATTGAAATAATTGTGAATTTTTTGTACTTCATTGATGTGGTATATTACATTGGTTTTCAATGTTAATTCATCTTTGCACTACTATTACAAGTTCAATTTAGACATGATGTGTAATCAATGTTATATACATTTAATCAATAGAGTAAACCACCAAATCCAAAAGAGGAAGAAGTGAGTAAGAAAAAAAACAAAGAATATTCAAATCAAACAGAAGAAAATTAATAAAATGATAGGAGTTGGTCTTTATCTATCAATAGTAATCTCAAATTTAAACCAACTAAATTAAGAGATAGAGAATGAATGGATTTTTTTAAAAAAGAACTTAATAACATGCTGCCTACAAAAGACCTACTTTACTAGAAACTCACATTCTGAAATTGAAAGGATGATAAAAGATAATGGTGTGCAAATGGAAACATGATATGATGATCAAAGGATTGCTTCAACAAGAAGATATAACTGTACATACATATGTGCCTAATGGCAGAGTACCCAATTTATAAAGCAATTGGTATTACAATATAGAGAAAGAGAGACTCCAATATAACAATAGTGGGGAACTTAAGCAACCCACTTTCATCAATGGACAGAATGTCCTGACAGTCAACAAGGAAACATCATAGATAATGTACTGTAGACGGACTTGACAGACACTTACTACACATTCCACCCAACCCATTTTAGAACACATATTCTTTTCATCAGCACATGGCACATTCACTAGAATAGATCACATATTGGATATCAAAACAAGTCCCAACAAATTCACAAAATTAAAATACGTATCTTTTCTGATCCTAGTGGAAGAAAACTAGTCATCAATAGCAAAATAAATGTTTAAAATTATACAAATACATTGAGACTGAATAACACATGTTTTAATGAACAATGCGTCATTAAAGAAATTAAAAGGAAACTAAAAATTTGTTGATACAAGTGAAAAAGGAAGTAGAACATACCAAAATCTACATGATGCAGCAAAAACAGTACTAAGTGGGAAGTTTATAGCAACAAGCACCTTCATCAAAAAAGAGAAAGATTTCAAATAACTTAATAATGCATGAGGGACCTAGAAAGGCAACACAAAGCAAACAAAAACAAGCCAAAGCCAACATTATTAGAAGGAAAGCAATAACTAAGAGAAGAAATAACTGAGAGACTAAAAATCAACACAAAACATCAATGAAACAAAGAGTTTGCTTTCTGAAAAAGATAAATAAAACTAATAAAGCTTAAATTAGACTAATCAATAACAAAAAAAAAATGACACCCAAATACAACAAACCTGAGAATATAAAGGAGATTGCAAGAGATATTACATAAATACTAAGGGTCATTAGGTACTATTTAGGAACACCTGCATGCTAAGAAATTGGCAAACCTTGAAGAAATGGATAAATTTCTAGACAAATAAAATTTACTGAAATTTAACCATGAGGATACAGAAGTCTTGAATGGACAAATAATAAGTTTTGAGATTGAATCAGTAATAGACACCCAATGAAGTAAAGCCCAGGACCTAATGAATTCACTTTTGAATTTAACCAAACTTTTAAAAAAATAATTAACAGAAATTCTTCTCAAACTGTTTTAAATAATTGAAGAGGGCCAGTTCTTCCAATTTCTTTCTACAAGGTCAGAATTACCTTACCACTGAAACCAGATAAAGAGAAATCAAAAAGTAAACTACAGACCAATTCCCTGATAAAAATTCTCAACAAAATACTAGCAAATCAAATACAACAGAACATGAAAACATCATTATCCTTGATCAAATAGGATTTATTCCAGTGATGCAAAACTGGTACAACATATGCAAATCAATAAATGTAATACATTACATCAACAGAACGAAGGTTAAGAATCATATGAGCATCTCATTAGATGCAGTGACAGCACTCAGTAAAATTCAACATCCCCTACTGATTAAAACTCCAAATAAATTAGGGATAGAAGGATTATATTTCAGCATAATAAAGGTTATAAATGACAAACCCATGATCAACATCATACCAAATGGGGAAAATATGAGAACATTTCTTCTGAGAACTGGAATAAGACAAGGATGTCTACTCTCACTGATATTATTTAATAGAGTCCTGGAAGTTTTACCACAAATATTAGACAAGAGAAGAAAAAGATGACAAATAAGAAAGAAGTCAAATATCTCTATTTATATATATATAGAAAAAAACAAAAAACTATTATAACTTTTAAGCAAATTTAATAGTTATAGTACACAAAATCAACATACAAAATCAGTAGTATTTTTATGCACAATAATAAGCTTGCAAAGAAAGCATGAAACCAACTCCACTTATATACATATAAAAATATCTACAATTAAATTTAACCAAGTAAGTGAAAATTATAAAATTCCAATGAAAGAAATTGAAAACATAGGAACCCATCAATAGATGGGTGGATAAACAAAATGTACTATATACACAGAATGGAATATTATTCAGGCACAAAGAAGGATACTCCTGTTATCTGTAACAAAATGGATGGAACTACAGGACATTATGTTAAGTAAAACAAGCCAGGTACAGAAAGGCAAGTTTCTATGTTCTCTCTTACATGTGGAAGCTAAATACAATCAACCTGTATGTAGACTAGAGATTACTAGAGGGTTGGAAGAGTCAGGATTAGGGAGATAAAATTAGGTTTGATAACAGGTACCCAAACACAGTTAAGATGGAAGGAATAATTTCTGGCATTCCACGGAACAGTGGGATGACTATAGTTCACACTAACCTGCTACATATTTTATGAAGGTCTAAAAGAGAGGAACATAAAGGCTCAAAACATAAATAAATGGTAATGAGAAGAAAATGATAATTATTCTAATCTTATCAGTATATACTGTAAGCATGTAAACTGTCATGATGTACCATTGGTGCATGTTAATAAACATAAACATACAAAAGAGGGCTATAGTTTCATACTCTTAATTTGAAAGCAAAATAAAATCCACAAATTTTCTATGGAAAATTATTTATATTGTACCATATCTTATCTTGACATAATAAACATTAAATAAATATTTTTATTATAGTTTCATTTTCATGCTTATTTGAACTGTTCCCTAGATGTATGTAAATATATACATATATATTTACATATTATCAAAAAAGTAACAGATCTGTACTAACTTAATATCTGTGAAATATAAAAACTTTATTTTTATATAGCTTCATTCCCTCAAAATTTGTACTATTATTGTACATATTTTGTCTATAAACTCAAGATTTTTATAATATTACTTTATATAATATTGCCTTTAAAAAATGAAAAAATAAGAAAGAAAAAGTATGTATTTATAGAGTTTATTTAATGTTCTAATTATAATTACAAATTTTTCCTGTGTATTCAAGTCACATTTTGGTGTCATTTACTTATACTAATACAGCTGTGCTCAAACCATTTTTTTGTGTGATTTTATTGTTAAATATGTTGCATTTGTACATATTAGAATCTCAGCTGTAGAATTGTATATATTAATTATGCAAAAGCATCTTTAAGGAAGAAAACATAAGACATATGTAATTGTAGTATTAAAATTGAATACACACCTGCACAATTACCCTTAATGAGTTATTTTTCTGTGTATTTGAATTACTGTTTGATGTCACTTGCTCAGAGGTAATGTAAAAAAAGTCCCTGTATCCTTTAGTATTTCTTGTAGGGCAGTGTGTTAGTCAACATCACACTGCTTTGACTGAAATACTCTACGAGATCAACTTACAGGAAGAAAAGTTTATTTTGGGGTCACAGTTTTAGAAGTTCAGTTCATGGTCAATGGATTCCATTGCTTTGAGTCAGAGGTGAGTCACGAAACCATGGCAGAAAGACAGTAGAGAAGCAAAACTTATGACTTCCTGGAGGCCAGGAAGCTGAGAGAGAGTTGTGAGAGAAGGAGAGGGTCAGTAGGGAAGATGCATCCTTCCAGGGCACCCTCAGTGACCACCTCTTCCATCTATGCTCCATCTCCCCACAGTTCCCACCCAGTCAGTCTACTCAAACTAGGATGGACAGATTAGATGACGGGTCTCATAATACAATCAATTTGCCTCTGAGTGTTTCAGCATTAACACAATCTCTTTGCATTTATTCTATTTGGAATTTGTTGAATTTATTTGTTGTATCAATTATTTTCTTATCAAATTTAACAAGTTTTTAGAAAATATTTCTTTAAATATATTTCTACCTTTTTCTCTCTCCTGGGTTTTTGCTACTCTCATTACATATAAGTAGATGTGCTTTACTGTGTTTAGACATTTCCAAGGCTCTTTTTTGTTATATTGTTTATATTCTCTTTTTTTTTAAACTGTGCAATATCAATTGATGTGTCCTCCACTCTGCTGAATATTTTTTCTGACAGTTCAAATGTATTGTTGAACACTTCTAGTGAATTTTTCACTGTAGATTTTATAGTTTTTAACTCCAGAATTTCCATTAGGTTCTTTTATTTAATTTTTATATTTTAATGACATCTTATTTGAAAGACATTGGTTTTTGTTCACTCCTTAATTCTTTGGCAAGGTTTTTAGTTTTTCGACATACTTATAAAGTAATTTCTTTGAAGTCTTTTTCTGAGTCCAACATCTGAGACTTTTCAAAGGAAATTTCTATCCAGTGGCTTTTTTGTTTATGTTTTGTTTATGAGTCATAGTTTCCCGATTTTTCTTGTTGTTGTTCTTGTTATTTTTGCATGTCTCCTAATTTGTTTTAAACTTAGTATTTTAGCTAATACATTGCAGTAACTCTGAATACTGACCCTTTAAATAGTGTATCCCTTAACCAAGATATTCATGTTGTTTGCTTAATCATTTATTTATTTAGCGATCCGGCTGAACTAACTCCACAAGATTAATTTCCTCTGAAATGTGGAGCCTGATTTCTCTTTTCAGGTTCTTTTTTTCCTGTTTACATTTTTTTTAACTTGCTACATAGGCATTACCTCTAGGTCAGTATAAACTACACATTAGACAAAGGTATTCAAGTCTTGATGTCCTGTTGGATTATTATCCATTACCATTATATGTGTATGTGCATTTATGTGCTACTGTTGTCACCGTAGTTTAGGGAGTTCATGTATTTGCCTCTAACAGTAGTAATAGAAGTGTGAATAATTTTCTTTCTAATCATTCCCCCAAGGGTAGCTTTGGGTAGGCACTTAATCTCCCGGATATCCAAGGATTCATGATATTTTAAATATTGGTTCCAGGGAATTTAAGAGTAGCTTTAATTTATCCATTCTGGTCGGAGATTGTGCTTAATCCCCTAGTTCAAACAAGAACATTGCACCCCATGTTTTATTGACCTGTATGTAGTGTGTGCAGTATTTTAACACACTTCCCATGACTAGTTCTGTTTGTTCCTAAGTGCATGCTGCCTGGTTCTTACGCACCAACTTTCCAGTAGCAAAGGGTGACCGTGATCTCAGGATGGTTCTTCTTGCCTGTTTTGTTTTCTAATTCTTTCTGTTAAACTTCATATTATTCTGCCTTTTCTTTTTTAGCTACAAGATCAAGGAACTAAAATTGCCCTCCTTTTTTTTTTTTTTTTATAGTTTTGAACAGTGTCTTTAGGTATGAAACTCTTCATGCAAATGCAACCAAACTCTTCAGAGTTGTGGCACTCTTAGTCCTTATGACTCCTTCTCTTTGGGCAGAACTTCTGTGATACCACATCACCACAGCTGGGCTAGAGATTGCAATCCCCTTCTTCCAGAGTTACATAATCCAACCTTGGTAGGGTGATTCTTAGTCTTCTTGGCTTGTCCCTTCTGGTTTGACCTTCCACTAGCCAACTGTGGTATAAGTGTTATTCTGGTGGCATGTACCGGAACTGCTGTACCTGGAATAGAATTTAGCTCAACAAGTGGGGACTGGTAGTGGAAGGCAACTCCAATTCTATCAGTTACGCCTGCCCAGAATAGTACTTCTGCGGCATAGGGCTGAGGGACACAAGTAACACCAACATCCTGCTCCATCTGAGATCAAACTGTGGCCCCACTCTGGAGTTGGAAGGAGGGAAAGCCTCCCGTCTTGATGACATTCATCTGGAGTAGAGAATCAATGATAGATTCCAAATGATAAGGGGAGCTGGTCAAGGCTTCAGCCCCATTGACTCTTGCTCTTCTTATTTATGTTTAGTACAATACCACAAATGAATGTTTTCCCATTTGCTTTATATACCTAATCAATTTTCAGAGACTTTAAATACTTATTTCTTTTTAATTTGATCAATTTTGTTTGTTGAGAAGAGAGAATTTTGTTCTTCATTTTGCCATTAGAATCTAGTTCTGTGGCCCCTGTGTGTGACAGAGACTACATCTCAAATCCTAGTGCACTTATTGAAGTTCTCCATGGGTCGGAGACAACTGGTCCTTGAGAATGCAAATAAGTTTTGAAAAAAATCATATCACAACTCTTTCTATAACAACTGATAAGTTGTGTGGGGGTGGGGGAGAAAGGAGTGCAGAAATAGGTGGTACAAAGGAGAGCAGTAGAATATCAATGGAATATCTATTGTTCAAAGAGTTATAAAAGCATAACACAAAAACGGAAAGTGAAGTTACTTTTTACTTCACCAGTAACTATTTTAAAATATCTACTTTATTCACAGTATTAGCAAGTACAAATAAAATTATGTATAGGTATTTAATATAAATACTTCTGTTAGAATCATTGCCAATATCTCTTGTGCACTGTTAAACCATTTATAAAATTCAAGGGAATCATGCTTTAAATATCAAATTATCATGAGTTTTAAAATGTATTTCCCTTAGCTTCAGAGAAATATAAACTTCCTCTGGCCTTACTCTTTGTGCATATTAAACACTGGTTTAGAATATTCCTTAGTTGATAGTTTGTTCTTACTGAAATGTTGCCTCTAGAGAAATTTCTAATGACAACCAATCCTCTAAGCACTTTATTACAACTGCTTATCAATTAATTAATGAACAGAGGGATATCTTTAATGAAGCTTCTCACCTTTTTGGGAAGGCCAATTTAAAATCAGAAATCCCCTCTAGTGTGAAATAACAATTTTCCACTTTAAGCTAAATGATGTTATCAAAATCAAAGTACCAACTGGTGTGTTTTCTTTTACTGGCCACTTTTCCAGTGTCCATCATTTCCCAAAATGACAGTACCATATGTATATATATCACTGGTCTAACTATTCCTTACATAACTCACTGGAGTTAAATCACAAACCATAGAGAGCATGGCTCTATGTTAACCATCACTGGCTAGAGACAGACAATAAAAATCTCCCAACAAAAAGAACTTTATCCCTCAGCTATATAACTGCCTACAGTTCTTGAGAGATAAGAAGTGGTTCAGATGACAAAGACATTGCAGAATGATAGAGGAATTTCTCTTCTACTATGGAATAATCTTTCTCATAGAATATATCTTTTCTCTAGCTTTCCCTAAAGATGATTACTTATCTGATTATTAATATTATATATTATCTGCCCAGGATATTAATCAGTCAGTGAATTTGATCAATTTAAATTCTGCATAGTTTAGGATTCAAAAGCACTCTTTTGCTCTGTGCAAGAGGCAAAATACAGCATAAATCTCCAGTATCTAACTTGAATAGACAAATGAGCATTGTTCTAGTTGGTATGGTTTTTGACATTCAATCAAATATAATTTATTTTAGTTAAAGAAAAATTAATTTTCAAAGAATTCCACTGTAACCCTTCATTAGTTGAAATATCCTTTTAAAAATGTATTTAACATTTATAGAGTACTGACTATATTAGGTGCAGTTCTAAGTTTTTCACAAACATTCAGTTGATTAAATTCTCAATGATGCTATGAGGTATGTATTATCATTATTTCTCTTGCACAGATAAATCAGCTATGATCTGAGGGTAGCTTTCCACTCAGAATCACAAAACAGGTAAGTGGCAAACCTAAATCTGCAAATTTCAATCTAAGTTCAGTTCCCACCTTTATGGTGTGCTACTTGGCTTTTGAAAACAAAACTAACAAACAATAACCAAAAAATCCTACATTTTCCATCTTATTTCTTTTTAGTCATGTGTTTTATTATCACTATCATCAGATCATTCAAGGACTAAACATTGCTACACAATCTGTTGTGTACAACATTTGTCAAAATTGGCCATTGTAGGAGGTCCCAGGTAAGTATTGCTATGATTATTTAAATGTAACACATATAAAAATTCTCATTATATTACTTTTGAAAAATGTTTTCAGTATGGTTAACAATCTACCATCCCATTGTAGTGAGAAAATTTCATCAAAGATACAAACCAGTTACTATTCTTTCTTATCTTTGTAAGAGAATTCCCATCTCTAGTCTCTTTACCATCTCTAAATATGCAGTGTATTTTTGTGGTTGACGAAAATGTTGACGATCTTTGAATTTGTCATACTTGAGAGTTCACATAGCATTTATTTGAAATTAAGAGACATCAAACATTTTAAGTACAAGAATAAGAAACAATTTGTCCATACTTATGTTTTTGGTAAATCTCACCATGCAAGAAAAATTGTCTACTTTAAAATATAATGTGAAGACCCAGTTGGGATTTGTCTTTAAAAGCAGTGAGAAGCCAATAGGAGTGAATGTACTAAAAATATTTAAAATCCCTAGTTTATTTTAATGCTTTTGAAATTTTGTTTCTAGTAAGAACTATTGCTTTTCTATTTCAATTATTAAATTACAGTAAAATCTGTATCTAATAACAATAAACTTTGTGCTGCATAAAATATTTCCCATGTATGGCATACTTTTATTGGCAATATTTATGTGTGCATTAATAATACCAAGAGTACTATTGAGGTCACATTTATTTTAAATAAATGGAAATATTATCATGAAATCAATTTTGTAAAGGGAGAAATTGGAGATAAAGAGGGTTTGGATTTCCTAAGGCTTCAGGAAACTGTTATACAGAGTCAATTTTTTCAAGCTATATTATACCTCTTCATTCCAGATTAAGACAAAACAATTCTGTTGAAGCTTATAAAAAATGTCTGTGCATGCTTGTTTGGGCAGGTTAACTGAAATAACTACTATTACTACATTTTTCAACCCATTATTTAAATAACACATTTCACTCTCTTAAATTAGCCACACTGTTCTTTTTTTTTAAATCTCTTCATACAACCAAAATATTGGAAAACAGTGGGTTACAACAGATTTTAATCATAATTTTCCTATTGCTCCAGCTGTATAAATTGGGGATATACAGATAAATGACAATCTTTGACACCAAAAACCACATAATTAAATGGGATGATATGAAGATAAATAAATATGAAGAAACATTATAAATACTAGAAAAAAGGTTTTTTTCCAAGGTGGATTATTATTGTTTTAAACTTTTTCGTCTCCTTTTCAAATTTCTGCTTTCCGCAATGTTTTCAAAGTCCATATATCAGTTACACATTTATCTACAGAGCATATTATTTGCTCAATTTTTATTAGAAACAGGTCTTTGATTTTAGGCGGCAGAGTGACAGATATACATTAAAATTTCATTTGGGATATGTAAAATATACTAGTAATTTTTATCTTAAACCTAGAAGAATTTAAATATAATATTTTGATGGTTTTATTTGTAACGGCTAAAGATTCTCCATTGAAATTAATGGAGTCTGATTTACTACAAATGCCCCACTGAAATAAATGGAGTTTTGTAGTGATTCATCCCTACTGGAATGAACAGCATATGTAGCTTATAGATCATGTAGAAAAGGAAGGAGTCTATTCAATCAGTAAGCCTAAGTTGCCTGCTTGGGTAGAATATAGTCCTCAAATAGAGGACAAAGCATTTGATCTTAGCCAAAAGGCCACGAACAAAAGCTATTTTAATTTATTGCAATTAAAATGAATGGGATTCAATCTAACACATTTATGAGGATGCGATAACTATCGAATCACATTCATTTCAGTGGGGTGTGTTAGTCATCCAATTCTATTCATTTCCATGGGGATCCATTATTTATTGAATCACATTTATTTAAATGGGGATTCATTAGCTAAAAAATCTAATTAGTTTCCATGTGCATGCATTAGCTATCATGTCATCCTTCCTTTCAAAGACAATTCTCTAGTTATCAAATCCCATGCATTTATGTTTGGATTGGATTCTAGAGTTTGAAAAAGCTGTTATTCTTAATTAAATGGTTGCAATAAACTGTTATCGTTACTATACTGTTGCATATTTAAGACTATTTTCTAAATATCCAAAGACTTGAGTTACCCTGGTTTTCAGCAGCTAAATGAAATGATCTCTCAAACAATAAAACATTTAATTTAGCAGATGTCAAAAGGCCTCATATGATTTTTAAAATATGAGACTGGTATTCTAGGTTAGGCTGCATCATTTTTTCCTGAAACCTAGCCATTAGGTGAAGTTTTCATGTTCATAGAGGATTTCAAAATGAGGGAAATGTCAACCTGCTAAGAGGCCGTAACATTAGGCCCTTAGATTTATGAGTTATGTACACTAAGCTAATGCAATAGTATATGTGTCATTAGAATCATAATTGGATGGATTTCATTGTCATTTCTTGGCCACAATTCCAACTTCTCAATTATTTAAAAAAAGAAAGAAAGAAAGAAAGAAAAAGCCATGCTTTGGAGAAACCAGAACTTACTTCTGCCAGGTTTCATCTCACCAAGTTAAAAATATCATTGGATATTATCCATTTTTTAAATAGATTAAGGAACAAATTAAGTTACTTTAGAGCAACTTATACAGCTTTCCTAAATTATCTTGTTACAACTCCAATATATGCAAGACATCTATGGTTTTCTCTGGCCTTAAAATAAATTATGTTTAAGTAATAAAATTATTTAACCCACCTCAGTTTATGAAAAATGTAAGAACATAGTAAAATGTGAAAAATATTTTATGAGTAATATCTTAAAGCTGTGCTGCCACAAAAAACCTTCTGGATTAACATGTGTTTACTGCTTTGAGGTGTTTATTGAGCTTTTTTCACCTCACCACTATATTTCTCTGACTGGATAACCATGAACACCTTATTTCATTTACTTTAAATTTACCAAAGCCATTTTTGTCTGAGGAAAATTTTTTGAGAAAAATACATGACAGATGTAGGAACTATATTTAGGTAATTCTTCATAGCAGAATGAACAACTGTTTGCAAGTTAGCTGCTAATAACTTTTAGATTGTTTTATAGTTAAGATGAATGTAGTGCTGGGGATACAGCTCAGTGTTAGAGCACTCGGAAGGCAATCATGACACCCTGGGTTCAACCCCTAATATTAAAAAAAAAAAAGATGAATGTAATCTTATAAAAGTATTTTGTAAGGTTTGAATTTTATATTCATTATTGTATGTTTGAAATTAAAAAGAACATAAAAACAAATATTAAATTGATAAGTTGAAAAATCAGAATGCCTAGTATTATGTGCCACCTCTCTTACCATTTGTTACCTGCAAGACTTCTAGTAGTCTAATTTTCTGATGTTCCTAGTTCATCTGAAAAATGATGGAAAGAATCAAAGCTATCTCATAATTGTTGTAAGAATTATATCACAGGATCTTCGTAAACGGCTTATTGTAGTATTTGTGCACATATTCACTGTAATATCTATATAAATCTTTGGTATATATATGTATATACATACATAGTATATGCTTAGTATAATGATTTTATTTTACTAATTTTTTTAAAAGGTAAATAATCAGTTAGTAATAAACTGTAATCCAAAGTGGTGTCTTTCATATTTTCTTAAGTAAATTAGCAAATATCCACCATATTTTAAAATATTAATATCATTATAACTCTTAAAAAGCATTAATTTTTGCAAATGTACACCTTTTGTTCTGTTCACTTATGTATTTAAGTTGCCTAGCTGTAACTGAAGGCAAACAAAGATAATCCCTTTATCAGTAAATTGCATTCTACAATGATTTTGAAACTTAGAATGTATTTTCCCATGAACGTGAAATTCAACAGGTAGTTCTAGCCTTCATCTTAGTAAAGCATGTGATTAAAAGGTTGGAACTGAGTGATGGAGAGAGTAGATGGACAGAGTTACCCACAAATAGTGCACAAGGACCCTGGATTGCTGAGAGGTCTACAGGCTAGTGAAAGTGCAATTGGGGTGATGGGTCTTTGTTCAGAAACTTCAACACCAGACTGAAAGGATCAGTGCCTTAGTGAAGAGGGTTAGGGAACACATGCTTCCTGGTGGACTTGCTACTGATTATGGTCATCTAGCAATTTCAAGGAACAGCCTATGCTAAGTCTCATGAGCCATACTTACCCTTACTACCTGTCATTTTAATTTTTATCTAGCTATTATGTTGGATAGAAACAAAAAGGAGAGATTCTGAAAGAGTGAATCTTCCAAACACCTGAATATCCAAAGGGAAGTTTCAATCACTGGAGCAAATGTAGAGTATCAACTTCATCTAATTTGATATCCATTATCCCTCTTATGTTTGAGAAGTATAAAATCAATTATAGTACAACATGGATCCTTCATTTTCTTAGAATGTCATAGAGTTGAATAATTGAGCTTTCAACAATGTTTACATTAAGTACCATTCACATTGTTTTGGTGCACATACATCCCAAATATCAGCTTCTGAGGTCACACAACCTTTAAACCCACATCCCATTTAAATGGTAAGAACTAAATATTTCATTAGATTTCTTTCCCCAGATATTTCTGAGAATGCTCAGTAAGTTTGTTTCATGTTCACTAAATATATAGAAAATATATTCAATCATTCTTTTTATTGTACTTCAAGTTCAATTCAAAAAGGACCATACAACCATAGCAACCCATAAGCTCTGATATTCCGCAAGGCCTAATATTCTAAGCATCACAGCTGAAGTGGGTCTCAGGGGAACAGCCTCTGAAAGCCACTGCACTCTGATGAACCACTATGACTATCTCACTAGGCTTTTTGGATGTTTCTTCCTGATAAAAGTCTCTGATTTTCATTTTCTTAGAGCAGTTACTTTCAAAAATTTACACTTTTAAATTCTTTCATCACCCTTTGAGGTGTAAATCTTATGCCAGTTTTGTATCATTTTTTTCAAGCTAGGAATGTCTTTCTCTAGGTCTTGGAAACCATCCCTTTGAAATATAATCACCAGGAATGTTAAAGCATCTATCTCCCAGTCCCTGTAGGATGGCAGGAACCTAACTTTGAGGATAAGTAATTAGTTACCTATATGATAGACTAATCAAATTAAGCAACCTCCCCTCTCAACATCTGCTGGAAGACAGGTCTAGAAAACAGAGATTATATTATAGACTTCTTTTGTGACTGATTCACTGTATTCCATGGGATACATGCTATAATACACAGAAGCAGCTGCTAAAGAGCCAAAAATACATTAAGAGAATTACATGTTAAGGATTCACTCTTTTTGCTTCACTGACAGAAGAAAGGAAACTGTCTTGTAACATGATTGTTTAGTTATTCTGTGGAGAACAGAAGTCTTTGCACTTAGAACAGCTTACTCTTCAAGGCAAACTAAAATTAATAATTCTGAGACAGTGAAAAGATCAGATTTCATTATTTCAGTCAATATCTGTGGGTATAATATATCAAAGATCATGTTTATATTTGCATGAAAATACTTTTATCTCAGTCTATGTCAAAACAGTCAGAATTCACATCATGACAGCAAAATTACACAGTATCAGATCTGAGTTCTAGTTCAAGTTCTTTCAAAAGTAACAATATCTTGAGAGAACACATTTCTTCTATGAATATCTCAATATTCTCA
Source organism: Sciurus vulgaris (assembly GCF_902686455.1). Classification (NCBI taxonomy): domain Eukaryota; kingdom Metazoa; phylum Chordata; class Mammalia; order Rodentia; family Sciuridae; genus Sciurus; species Sciurus vulgaris. The sequence continues at coordinate 121,194,891 of NC_136464.1, forward strand.
GTTATAAACTGAGTTTGTTGAATTACCTAAATTCAAGATAATATATATTTTACTAATACTTAACTCTGTTCTATTTCAGAAAACAAATGGAAGAAAAAATTTTATTTTTTTATTTTTAATTTTGGTAATTTTCTTTAATATTAATTACTTGGCCTCCTTCCCTCCCCTGGCACAAGCAGCTCTTAGAACTCTAGTTCCAACCTATCTGTATAACTTCATCTCTGCCAAAGCCCTCTCCTTTTCCCTGTGATCCTTTCATGCTGAATTTTTCATGAATGTCTCAAATGCCAGGACCTCTTCTACTCCCTATGATGGAATTCTCTGACCATGATTTTTTGTCTGACAAAATTCTACTACTTTCTGAAACTACTCAACTTCTCTCTCCTCTGTTAATCAGCCTTGACAGAACTGCTTTAGGCAAATTCCAGTGTCTGCCTTTTTTTAATCAATTGTTAAAACTTATAGGAGCCCATTGTTCTGGACTGAGCCCCAATATAGGCCCTAAAAGACAAGGCCAAACCAAAATGGTGTCACTCATGCTAATGTCACACATTCAAACTTTAGTAAGAATGAATCTTAAAAACACCCCAATATCCAAAGGGAAGTTCCAATTAGTGTAGTGATTGCTGATTATCAGCTTCATTTAATTTGATACTCTGCATCACTCTTGTTCCCAAATGTAAATGTTTTATTATAGAATGAAGATTAAGTAGAATTGAGAGAAAATAAGAGAAAATTTGAGACCCCATTTCAAAGGATTTGTACAAAAATGGCTTGAGGCATTAGGTTGTTGTCATGGGCAAAATGAATATGTTTTTAAGAAGTTATGACAACAATAAAACTCCTGATCTGTTGATGGATCTTGGTTATGAAACCAGTAACAGATTTAATTGATTTGCAATTATACAAAAGGATATGGATGCTGGACTTAGGACAAAGGGGATCTCGGGTTATATATCTTTTGATCATACAGTACTGGTAGAACAGGCTTTAATTTTAGGGCAAAATAATGAATTAACTTATCTAAAGATATTTACTAATTAATATTAAATTCAATATAATAAAGTACTACATGGACAATGAGCAATGAAAGCATTTGTAAAACAAAATTATTTCTTGTAGAAAATGTTAAAGTATGTATATTACTGTAAATTCAAAAAATATAATATTGTGGCTTTATTATGCAAGCATTTTATGTAAGTATATTTTTTTCCTGGTGGAATTGCAGCACTTATGAAAGTAGGAAGAAAAGAGAATGCAGAAATAGATATTTATTTTGGGATCAGAATATTTCAGCTTCTATTGGTAACTATTAGATATTTTCAGAAGAGACCATAGCCTACACCTAAATTTTCAAAGACAGTACCATACGAACTATAATTTTATATGCTTTTAATTAGCAATTTTTAATACCTTATACTGCTTTGATGACTTTTTTATGCTACGATACCTCCTCCATTTTTTCCTCCTGAGAAGGTGTACCACATATCATGTGGCTGATTGTTGGCACTTTAATTTCAACTACACTGGCTTTTGAAAAGCACCCTGTACAATTCACAGTTTCTATTTTGTTGTTCCTATAACAGCATTTTGAGATATGCAGCAGTACACACTGTGCATTTTAAATTAGACTCTGTCTTCCTCCCCACTTCTACTGCCCCCCATTCAATCATTTAGCTTTCTGGGGGCTTCATCATTTCTGTTAATAGAAAGAAGACATTTAAACATTTGTGCAATCATTGTATTTGCAGTCTGATCCATACGCTAGCTCTAGTACAAGGACATTTAGTCATATATACCACAGCACCTTCTTTTCAGTACACCTTACTATTCATTACACAGGAGAGATTATTTTCTCATCTAATAGGGTGATAAAATAGGCACTTATATTTGGAGGCTGAATTACCTGGACATAGTTGCCTCAGAAATAATTCCCATTAGATATCTTTGCTACTGAGTATCTAATGATTAACAATTCACTCAGAAAGTACATTTTGTCATTTGAATTGGTGATTTTATTTTTAACAAAGATCAGCACTAGAAAATTATGAAACTAGCTTTAGGAATTATTTTGAAATAATTTTTTATTTTCCTAATAATTATAGAGTCTCACATTTCTAATTTGTTTTTAACATGACAAAGGGCAATCACAAAATTGTACTAAAGTTTTAGGTTAGTTATATTAGTAAGACTTAGTTTCCATCTTGAAATTACAACAGGACTCCAAATAAGATGAAATATTCCCAATGAAATACTTTTTTGGAAATAATTTCCTATGTAACTACATCCCTTCCAGGAATATCTCAACATAAAAAAAAAATGTATGGGTTATTTTTCTCCCAGAAGTCACTTTGGGAAGACAGTTTTTAATAGTGTGTATAGCACATACATTCGATTTGAATCTTAGATTTTATTTGCCTGAATAATTATTGTCTTCAAGAATTTTTTTAAGGTTTTACTTTTCAGAAGATTATTTCTCAAAAATACATAGTAGTCTCAAAAAAAAAAAAAAAAAACCAAAAAGCTCATGTAATCATCACTTCTTCAAACCCTAGTAATGAGAATGTCTTCGGTACATTCAATTTGCAGATTTACGTGAAAAAAATATAAATTTAAAGGTTAAATTTTATGATCAATGGACAATTTAAATTTTTTGTCAAATCTGCTAACTTTTCAAATGCTCTGAATATTTTCTTGAAACTGTTACTTTTATTTCGTCTTGGAGGACAATGTAAAATCTGACACTATTTTATTTTCCATGATATAATGGTAAACATGTGGAACTGATAACATAAACTTTTTTTTTTCTTTTTTGTATCAGAAAAGAGTTTTGACATAAGGAAAAATAACAGGAAAACAAATTATGGAGGAGGGAGAAAAATTTCTTCACGTGTACTGCTGGATCGGTAAAAATACATTCATTCAGAAAAGCTCAAGAACACGATAGCTTGTGGAATGATGAGATGGAAAATGAAGGTCGGAATTAGGAACTATGGCAAAAGGAAAGCAATATGTTTTAATTTACTTGCAGCAGAACAGAATGTCGTCTTCAAAGACTCCAAAGTCAAGTCGTTAAATAATAAGGTAGTTTTTATTGAGTAGAAATGCAGGATATCCAATATAAGTAGATAGTAGGCCCTGGAGGATTTACAGGACTTAGGGGGTTTTAGAGTCAAAGAGCTAACTAAGCCAGTCCTAAAAGACCTACCCCTGATATGAATAAATCCCACATCTGCAAGTTGTTTGGGAAATTTGCTTTGAACCTTGTGAGGTGCTGTAACCAAATTTCCTTTCCATGGGCTTCATCCTTGTTTGGATGGTATCTCGTCTCTCTTTTTCGAACTGTTATGTTTTAGATGTATGTATGCTTCTCTCCGTATATTTAAATTAACTGCTGAAGTATTTCCAATAGCAATATATGATTTTCAGATTGTAAATGTTATATAACTGTGGGATCAAACACTGCTGTTATTAAACATGATTTAAAATGGAAATATCTTTGTTACAAAACTGCATTCTCATATAGGTATAATTTTTCAAAGTATTCAGAACAAACTCTTAATATAAAAAGCAAAACAAAAATGAACCTAATATGATTCAACACGTGATAAGGAATTTTATGGACAGAAAATTCAATAGCTGGTCAAAATATGTTTTGTACTCTGATAGGCAGTGTGAGGCATTGTTTAGATTTATTATATTTCTCTCCAGTTCAATCTCGTCTTGTAGCTTTTCTTGTCTCCCATGGGTCCATTTCTCTTGGTTTGCTTTGTCTTCTGTGTCTAAATCCTGAAATCTTCTTTCTTTACTTTCTCCCATTCTTTCCTTATAAAAGGTTTCTGTATGTAAGTGCTTTCCAGTCATTTTAATTTTTTAAACAAATAAAAGAGAACTGCATGCATGTATTAATCCATTTTTAATAGCCACTACTGAAAGACAGGGCATTTTCTTGGTATTGTTTTGAATTGCTATTATCTTAAAAGAGTTTTATTTTTATCTGTATCTATTGTGACATCCAGTTAAAATGACAAAGACTCCCATGCTGGGCAAACTGAAGAAACCCTTTAGTTCGCTGAATAAAGGACTGAGAATGGCAGCAGGGGATTTTTTAAAAATATTTTTGTTCATATTCTATTGATGCTATAGTTCCTCTTAAATAATTTCCATGTACTATTAAGAGAACATGGTATTTATTATACAGATAACTTTTTCAGTTTGTTAGAAACTTATGTAAGATTTGGCACATTGCTGCCATCTAGGGACAGAAAGCAAATACTGATTTTTAACTTTAAATGTGTGGCTGACACTTTCACATATTTCACATTACCTTTATAATCATCTAGAGAATAATCATATTTCATTTATACATGGAGTCTAATTATTAACATCTCTTAAATATCTGCAAAGAATCAGATTCAGTGCACACAGGTTCCAATGTCATAACATTGTATGGCTATAGTGTATAGTCTCTTAAATTAACTGATAAAAAATAGTTCCACATACCTAACTTTTAAGATAAAGAGTAAATAATGTACAATTTTTATTATCAGTCCCATTTCAGAAAAGAGGAAATGGAAGCTAAGAGAGGATCCCTGTTTTGCCCGTCACAGAGATGATCAGGATGTGCTTTTTTTGAGGGTCAGTGTACTGATTGCACTCTTGTGGATCACTCTCCAGTACTTTCCAGTGAGAGGAAGATGAGAATACTTGTTTAGAAGAACTTGCTCAAGTTAATAAGTAAGTATTAAGTTACTACATAATCAGAACTCTGACCATTCATGCTTTCAACAAATATTTAAGGGTCTACTCTGAATCAAAAACAATTCCGGGAATAGAGAACTTTCTGAGGTCAAAAAAGACAATGTCCTTTCGCTCTTTGAGCTCACATTGTAATGCAGAGAATAGAACACAAGCTGTGCATAAATGTATGGAAAAGATCAGGTCAGGGGGTGGAAAGCATATAATTGATATGATAGTGCAGATCGGGCACTGCAAATCCTCATGCAAATGTAAAATAATGTGTAATCAGTGCTATCAGAAATTCTAACTTAACTAAGAAGGCAAACTAAATGGTGTTTAAAAAAACTGTACAATATAAAGATAAACATATAAGACAACAGAAACAGAAAAGCACTTTACAGTGTTTGTAGCCCACACTTTACACCTGTGCTTCAGAGGTGCAGAATTAGTAAAGTTCAATATTAGCTAGAATGCGAAAGGATGGTTTCACAAAGGCTCCAGTTCTCAGCAAAGTCTTGAAAGTATGATTTTTATTGACACAGTACTGTGGAAAAGAAACCTTTTTTTTTTTTTTTTTTCAAAAACTCCATTTCGGGGAATAATGAAGGAATGAACCTTGTAGTATCAAGGTGCAGGATACATCTTTTTCTAACATGAGCATTTAGCGCCACTGCAGGCTTTGTTAGATATTGCACATCCAAGCACTTCAGGATCTTTATTTTATTTTTTTGCAGTTGGGGGCAGGGGTATGTGTCATGGCTCTGTGTCCAGAACCACATTTCTGTCTTCTTTTAATAACATTGTATTAAAAAAAAAAAAAACATTGATTACGTATGTGCATTTATTATTATCCACATTTTGAAACACTTATTTATTAAAAAACAGCAAGTAATTTAGTACACATTAAGAAAAAATGTAGCAAATAAAAGATAATGTGAGAAGCAAATAATTGCTTATAATAGTATTCTCTGTATGAGGTGGAATTTCTTATTGAAATATCTTCATCCTTAAAAATTCTTGTATTTTAATCAAACTTTCTACAATTAATCAGTCAATATTCTTTTAATACATGAATTCAATTTTAATTTTAAGAAGAATAGTTGTTTATCAGGAAAAGGGTCACTTCTGCCTGGTGCTACAGTGCATGCCTGTAATCCCAGCGGCTTCGGAGGTTGAGGTAGGAGAATCTGGAGTTCAAAGCCAGCTTCAGCAAAAGTGAGGCGCTAAGCAACTCAGTAGACCCTGTCTCTGAATAAAAATACAAAAGAGTGCTGGGGATGTGGTTCAGTGGAAGTGCCCCTGAGTTCAGTCCCTGGCAGAAAGAAAAGTAAGAAAGAAAGAGAGAGAGAGAGAGAGAGAGAGAGAGAGAGAGAGGAAGGAAGGAAGGAAGGAAGGAAGGAAGGAAGGAAGGAAGGAAGGAAGGAAGGAAGGAAGGAGAAGAAAAAGTGTGATTTTACACTTTTTTCACAAACAAATGCCCTGTGTTCAAGAAAACGATAAAGCAGTATGAGAAATCATACTGTTTTTTCTTTTTGCAAATGAGAGTATTTTGTTTCCTTGTTTGTTAAAGTCTCCTCATTCCAGTTCTAAGTGCATCATCAGAGAATATTAGACCTATCCGATTTTTAACATCTCATATCAAATATTAATAAGCAAAACTATATGGTTATTCCTTTCTCTTTTCATAAGTTATGAAGATAGAAACATAGATATTTGAGACAAAGCTAATTTTTAAATGACTTGTATGCTTATATTCATTTCCAAGTTACTTTCACAGAATAGAGATTTATCTCTAAATTGGTTAATTTGATGAGTGTAAATACTCTATCCTGAAACTAAAACTCAAAAGTGATTTTTCTGATATGAAACTGAGCCAATAAATTGACAAAGTGTCTGTTCACTTATCTGTGTAACTTGGCCACACTTGACTCTCTGTATAAAGGCAATGATACTAATTAAAAGCGCAAGTATAGTTCAGCCATTATTCAGACAAGGAACAGAATTAAAACAAAATTTCTAGTTTTATTCATCTATCATGAATATTATTATAAAATGCATTAGGTAAACTATATTACATTTTCTTCACAAATTAAATGAAGTATAAGCTAAACTGCATTTTCATACAGCATAATGTTAGAAAGGTAATTTTTTATTTAAGGCCTTTCAAAGTTGTTTGTCACAATTTTTAAACCTTACTGCTCTTTACAACTTTACTAACTTAAAATGATTGAGATTGTTAAGACAAGGACTATAATATGCTGCATCTGATCTTTTTAATTTAAGTTTTACTGTAAATAATCTGGAGCATGCCAGGGAGGAAGCATGGGCAATACCTCCTTCAATTCTATTTCTAATTTTAGAAGTAAGGAGATACTCTGTATTTGTTTCTCTATGTTAACTTTTTAACTATGATTTCTTCTGGTCTCTCTTATGAATATGTTTATTTTTTGTAACTGGTTTTATAACTTTTGGATGCACACTTATATAGATGAATCAATTTAAGAGTAGGGTATGGTCAGAAGAAGATTTTCCATGGGAGGTATATTTCTGCTTTGAGAATTATTGCTTCATTTGTTGAGCGTAAGGGTGATGATAATGGGGAAGGCAGGGAGGGAAAGCATTCAGAGGAGAAATGATTGGGTTCTAAGAGTCTTAACCCAATCAGTGATTCAATCCTCTGACAGTGATTAACTGAGTGGTAACTGAAGTGGTAGGGTGTGGCTGGAGGAGGTGGAAAATGGGGGCATGACTTTGGGGTATATACTTGTATTTGGCAGGTGGAAACCTCTCTCTCTCTGCTTTCTGATCATGTGAGCTGGTTCCCTCTGCCTTACTCTACCACCATGATGTTCAACCTTACCTCAAGTCCTGAGGAATGGAGCCGGCTGCCTATGAACTAAGACCTCTGAAACCGTGAGCCCTTGAATAAACTTTTTCTCCCCTAAAATTGTTCTGGTCAGATCCTTTAGTCACAGCAGCAAAAAAAGCTGACTAAAACGGTATACATTTTGTCTTTGTTGAGGGAGGTTTACTCTGCTTCCTGGTACCATGTCCTGAGCCACTTTCCATCATGATATCCTTACCTTGGGAGTCAGCCATCTATCAACAAAGACCTCTGAAACCATGAGACTTGAAATGAACTTTTTCTCCTCCAATTGTTACAGCAATGAAAACGCTAACTAAAACAATATGCAATGAGGAAAAGGAGCAGATATGAAGGAAAAATGAAATTCAATTTTATGTTGAATGCCTTGAATGGAGTAGACAGTTTATTATTTTTTTTTAATAAACACGAGCGCAATCTTCATTTAGAAATGTAAATTTTATAAGTACAATGAGAGAGGCTCTGGAGGAAAAAATAAAAACATGAAGATGAGGATTCTTAAGTATCTGGCGTATTTTAGATGTCTGATGGAATTGGCTGAATGGAAGAACAAATCGCATACAAGTACTGGCTATATGTTAAGAATACTATAGTAACGATTCAGTAGAAAGCAATGTAACCAGAAAACTACAAAACAGGAGATCAACATTATAAGTGTTATTATTAGTGCTTATAACCAAAGCATCTGGGGAGAAGGTATGTATGATGGATTCAGAAAAACTTCTATCAGGTGTTTCTCCTAAGACAGAATGAAGTTGTAGGATGAGGAAGGCAAACCTGCTGCTAGAAGAAAGCACTGGAAGTGACCAAGAGAGCCCTCACATTCCCCTTCGTGTGACTAAGCTTTAGATATGCTTCTTCCTGACTCTGAGCACCTCACCCACTTTTCTTAGAGTATTTGCTTTAGAAAACTTGGAGTCAAATTATTTCTCTGACATTTTGAGATGTGACTCTTCTATATCACAGGACTGACTTTCTGGAGGATATTGGGGTCTTTGAAATGCAATCATAAAAGATTGAGAGCTCCTGTTTCCCAAGCTCTGTGAAAGGGTAAGATCCCAAATTTGAAAAGTGTTAATTAGCAAACAAGAATGGTCTGATTAAATTGATCACCCTCCCCACCAACTTCTTCTAGTACTTTTCCACTGGCTTACCCCAGCACTTAGATTTTTCTCTGCCTTTGTTTGAGCAGAGTTGACTTCTATTTCTCTCCCTGCTTTTTGTCACTATGTCCAAAATACCCAACAGAAACAACTGAAAAGAGGACAGTTTATTCAGGGCTTACCATTTTAGAAGTCTCAGTCCATAGAAGGATGACTTCATTGCTTTGGGTCCAAGATGAGGCAGCACATCAGGGGGAAATGGTCCAGCAGAGAAAAGCTGCTGAGCTCATGGTAGGATCAGAAAGCAGAGAGAGAAAGAAAGAGAAGGGGTCACAGGAAGAATAACCCTTCCACTGCACAGCCACAGTGGCCTACTTCCTCCAGTCATGCCTCCACCTGCCTACAGTTATCCCCCAGTCTATTTAAACTAGGGTGGACTAATTATATTATAGCTCTCACAATCCAGGTATTTCGCCTCTGAATTAATTCTGCACTAATAGGAATTTGGGGGGACACCTCATAATCAAATTACAATAGTCTCTTACTGCAATCATCTCTCTTTTCTCATACCAATAGTGTTCAGATTTCTTCAACTGTACTTGCATTCATTTATGTGTGCATAATTGGTTTTATGCAATTATATCACATGTATATATTCGTTCATCTACCAAACAGTTAAGATACAAAACAATTTCATGGCCACAAGAATCCCATTTTATAGTCACAGCAACTTCCTACTTCACATTTTTCTGTGTCCTGCAAAGTTATTAATCTTTGACAATCACTGATTTCAATTTCTGTTCCTTTGTCATTTCAACCATTTTATATAAATAAATTAACAAAGTATGCAAACTTTTGGGGTTGGCCTTTCTCCCTTGTCATTGTTCTCTGGAGATTTATCCAGATATTATATGTATCAAGAGTTTTTTTGTGTGTGAGAGATAGTATTCCATGGTATGGATGTACCATAGTCTTTTTAACCATTTTCCCATTAAAAAGAATCTAGATTTTAGCTATTCTGAATAGAACCCGTAAAGGCATACCTCCTACTAGGTTTTATTTTTCATTAGACAAATGCCCAGGAGTGCAATTTTTGAACCATGTATTAGTTGCATAGATTTTTTTAACAAACCACCAAAATTCTTTCTTAAAATTACTGTACTATTTTACATACCTATCAGTAATGCATGAGTGGTCCAATTTTTCTGCATCCTTGCCAGTATTCATTGTTTACACAACATCTCATTTAGCCATTTTGATAGGTGTTTAGTGACATGTCATGGTGGATTTTACATCTCCTGATGCTAGATAATGTCTAACATCTTTTCATGTGCTTATTTGCCATCTGGTTTCCTCTTCATTGAAATGCCTGTTCATGTCTGGTAGTTTTCAAGACAGGACAATTTAGACTGTTGCAGTAAACCATAGGCAAAAAAATTGGGAGTTCATGCTAGAAAATGGTTAGCAGGATGAAAAAAAAAAAGATCATAAAATGATCTTTAAAGATTGGTTATTGAGAGGTAAGAATGCGAGAGTAAATTCATTACTAGAGTTTCTGACCAACTCATGTAAATTGAATAAACAATTCAATTGTTTGAGGAGAAATTACAAGGAAGAAAATATTCAACATATTTTTGAAGAAGTCTGAAATAGCTTTAGATACACGTGAGATTATTTTTAAAACTTTATTCAAGGACTCTAAACATCACTTGGATATATAATTACATTTGTTCATTTGGTTTGGAGATTTCAGCATGTCAGTGAAGTGTGATAACTTGGAATTGGTTGAATTTTTTTCTGGAAAGTGACTTGAGGTGGGAAAAATAAATGACTGCAAATAAAGCACAAAGATAAATATTCCATATAGAACTATTTGAAAATATATTGTACAATACATTCTTCTACTTTTTAAAGACAAGGAATAGAGATTGCTACCTAATATGCTTATCAGTATAGAGTCTATTTTTTTTTTTTCATGGATTAGTACATAATTGCACAACTCTTCATCAAACACAAACACACTCATATACAGAAACATGAATCCTATTGCCACGTATAAAATCAAAGAAGAATTCATAGGTAGAATTTATTTAGAATTTCATTACCATATTTCAAATTACAGTACTTTGGGTCTAATTTACCTAGACATTTGAAATGATTCTATGCAACATGTAGGGAAATTAGTGTCCTCTATATAAGAAAAGTGGGGTACCACACATTTTTTGTGCAAATTTGCTGTATAAGAGTATTCATTTTTCATTACTAAACTGGAGAAAAATAACCTGCAGGTGAAAGATCAAATATTTTAAAAGCCAAATAAATACTCCTATAAGTGAATATTTACACAAAGCCTGCAAAATAATGGTTCAGTTGATGTTAACTTGATAAAATCAAGTAAATGATTGTGCTCAGGAGAAGGTGGGTTAGGCTTAAAGGTTAATGGCTGCTTGCATAAGTGTGTACTCTGTATTTACATAGATCCCAATCTCCTTTATGAAGAATTATTCCAATGAAACTAGCAGTTTCTAGTTGCAAGGCCCCAAAACAAGTCCTAGAATGTAAAGACGGGTAGACTATCACAATGTTCACACCAGATTGTCTGCTTTGATGTTGGTAACTGATCACTTTATGTGTTCAATGTACTTCAAAGCACAAACAAAATTGATGGAATTCTAAAAAGTTGAAAGGTTTAAGACTAAGAAGTATTGACTACAACTTCAGTGGAGTGAGGATTGGACTTTAAAAGAAGAGAGCATAATGAAAAAATGAAAAACCTTAAAGGCTAGGGTGTTCCTATAGTAGAGGCTAATTTAAATGTTACTTTTATAATACTGGTTACTAATTTTATGTATATGATTATTGAATAATGTATATTATTGTTTAAACATAAGCAAAAGTGTAAAAGACAAATTAGAGGAAAAATGAAAAGAAAAATTAGAATACTACCATCCACTTTTTAATTTGATAAACAATCATTTTTTTTCTATTTGTCACGTAAATATCAGTCCCATTACAATGCAATACTTTTGTATCTGTTACAAGGTAAAAGATAAGGAAGATTTTGTGTTTCATAAGACAATTCACAGGAAAGAAATATTTAAATGATTTTCACTGACAGGTTTTTCAAGTTTGGTTTATATTTTTCTCAATGTGTAGCTTCTCTGACATGGATTTTTGTAGAAATGTTAAGCTCTACTGATTTAAGTTACAAAAGCCCACCCCCAGCCCAAAGTTCAACTAATGACTTTGGAATGGCTATACTTATTTGCATGAAGATATTGATATGCCAGGTATTTCTTGGATCCTGAGCTGTCAGTCAAACCCTTTATCTTGAATATAATATCTAACTTCCATAGTATAGAAAGCTGTCCATTTATCTAAGACAGTCCCGGGCAGGCAGGCATATGCTGTCTTGGACTACATTCTTTCCTTAATATATAACCCATGTCTCTTGAATTGTCAGGTAATTTGAAAGGAAAAGTATCACTGTACATCTTTCTCATTCAAATTACATTGTCCATCTTCTTTCTGAGCCTGTACTTTGCCTGTGTCTCTGGAAACTCTCTCAGCATATAAAATTAACTAGGCAAAAAATAGGAAAGTTACCTATACCAGTTATTGAAATATGAACCTAAATTCTCAGTCCAATTCCTTTTTATAGTCTGGCATATTATAGGAGTACACAAGCAATTTAACTATCCTGAGAGCTGAGGATTTATAAAAGAATGCTCATTTTGTAAAAATGCTCCGATTTTAAAACCAGGGATGCAGAAGGTAGAAAGAATTAATGAAAGAAAGGTTTTGCTTTGACTGTTAGAGAAGCAGAATCCTCAATTAGACATGGGAGCATACTGACTTGGGGAAGAGGCTGGTGTTTGCAGTGGCATGGGAGAAAACCCCTGGAAGAGCCAGTTTAGAGTGTACTCCTTTATTACGAAGTGTGCAATTACTACATGCATTGTGAGCAAAGCTTGAAATGTGTGTTTGTGTGCGCAACATACATGCACTTTTTAGCAAACAGCTTTGGTGATAAGGAAAAGCATCAAGAGAAGGCACTTGAGTTGACCTGTGTGGGGAAGCAAGGATGAAATAGAAAGTGGAAGTCATTTATGATTACCTCTTTATAAATCTTTTTCTCATGTAGTTCTAAATATTTTTATTTGTTTCCAAATACAACTTAAAGGAAACAGAGTCTCAATTTGAAATGTATCTATGTCAGGGAGGTCAAGACATAAGTCTTTTCCTATGTAAAATGATGAATTAAAAGCTTCCTAAAGTGCTATTGGTCTATGAAATAGTTTTTAGAAATAAGACATTCTAATTTTATGTGATGATTATTGAAAGTATTATTGGTTTTTGTTTCTTTTGTTTTGCTTTTAGAAATTACAATGCAAATGATTTTCAAGCAGTCCAAATTATACATGACAAGTTCCTTACATATTTTTATTAAATGGACCAAGCTTAGAGAATATTTTCAAATAAGTATTTCACTTATTTGATAAAAATGGCATAACATGTACAATAAAGGGACTTTTATTTGCCATGCTTATATATGTGAAAATTTCTATAAGGTACTATTTTACTACAGATCCACATAGCTCAGACAGCCCATCACACTCTTAAAAAAAAATTCTAGATAAAGGATGTACTTATTTTTAAATATCAGTATATTTTTTAAATGTGCTTTTTTTCAAAGACAACTATGGGCAGCTAACACATTGAAGAAAGAAAGGAAGAAAGAGAAAGAAAAGAAATTGAACCTTGAAATCTATGGAAAGAGCAACAATGAGCTCTAGTGGCAAGATGTTATAATGTCAAGCACGGGTGAAATTCAGCAGTGACAGGCAGTTTTCCCTTATACGTTTGGTGAAGATTTCTGAGTCCTCAAAATGAAGATAAATTGGTGAAAATACATAATCCTCTATATCAGAATCTCATTAACTTCCACACAATATTAACCATCTGGGTAGTATATCCACAATGTATATATTGCAAATAATTTATCTGTTATAGTTTTTGCAAAACAACACTGACCTGATTATTCTATTAACAACATAGTTCACACTGGAAATGGCATAACTTATACAACATCTCATCCAGTCGTTCTTAAGTTAGGTTTGTATTTTAAAAGACTATTGATTTATGTACTAAGCATTTGATAATATATGTCTACTATCTCATCCCTCTGCTCTACCATCTGCTTCCTTTCACACACATAGGCGAAACTTTTAGAAAGAAAAAATGCTTTTCTCTAAATCTGACAAAACTCTATTTTAACTTCTTAGTTCAGGTAAGTGGCAAAGTTCATAAAAATATGCCATATTACCAGTTCAAAGAAGGTTTAAGTTTTTATCTGTTCTTATAACTTGGAACAGAAAGAAGGTTTTATTTGTTTATTTTTATTGCTGTGCATTTATCTTAAGATAATTTTAATTTCTGCTGCTCTATCATAGCAGCAACTAACATTTGTACCCTAATGTAGAATTTTCAAACTCTTTATTCATGGAATACTTATTAAGTAACCAAAATGAACTATGCTAGATTTTAGAAGATGTTTATTCAAGGTATTTATTTAATTTTCTTTGAATAGCAAGGTTCCTTTCATTAACACCATTATCCTTACTTTCCTAAAGAGAATCCTGAAGTTTAGAGAGGTTAAGCGAAACACTGCACTCTTAAGCTTCAGGTCAAGGATTTGAACTCAGATAATCTGTGTTCAAATTCTAGGTTCTCTTTCTATCACATCTCCCTGATACTGTGTCAGTTCTTGTTCGGGCAATTCATCATAATTGATATAAAAGTACTACTACCAACTGTATTTTGTATTGCATCAAACTTTGGTATTTATAAACTGTTCTCGCATATATAATTTAAGAATGATTCCTGAAAGTAAGGGAGGAATATTGAATCGCTCATAACATTTTCATAACATTTGTGAATTGTCTTTTTATGCTTCAAGGACTTTTGAATAACATCAGAGAATAAATGTGCTGGTTAGCTAGATTTAGTCATAGTACAATGTATACATACTCAAAACTTTATGTTTCACAAGGTAAACATATATTGTTTATCAATTTAAGAGAACTAAAATTTTAAGAGCTTAAAACTTTAAAAAATGGATTTGATCTTAATGAACACATAAAGGGACATTAGGACATTAGTAAGCATGCATATTTTTGTGACTTTGAAACAGAACATACCTACATGCTTACTTAAACTAGAGAAAAGGAGCAGGGGTTGGGTGACTTAATTCAGGTACAATATTTTGCTCACATTTCTTTACAACACTCCCAAATGCAAGTCTAAAGTAGTCAGGAATTTTGATCAGATTTGAATGGAAAAGGTTTTGAATGTGGGCAGTTCTGCCATATGGGATAACAGCATGGGGCACATGACAAGCACTTCCCACTGGACAAGAGTGTAGAGAGCTGTTTAATACCTGCTAAATACATCAATTAAAAATCCTTACCACTTGTAAAAAAAAAATGCCATTTAAGAATCACGTTATTTTGCAGCTGTTACATTACTTTCCCTGCAGAATTATAGAACTACAAATCCCACTTCAGTCACGTCTTGAGAGATTACCTGTCATGTTTTACCCAACAGCCATATTGTATCTCAAAAAACCTTCTGGGCCAAATTTGTACACAAGCCTCAAGTTAGCTTCTAAGTCAACATACTTACATAATTTTGCATGGCCAAGTTTTGTATAAAATTAAAAATACACAATGAGGACTACAAGTTGAGTGTAGAGCTCAATTAGCATGATAGGGTTTGAAATGTTTCATTCTCACATACTAGTCTAAATTCTTACTTTAAAGCTTTCATTTGAAAGGAAGTGAGCCACTGCATTATCAGAATGCAGGAATGAAATTGTAAACACAGCAAAGAAAGATACTTTATGTGGAATTGAGTTCTGATCACCGGTTTTCTTTTCCTCGTTCTACATTAAATAGCTCTGAGCAAGCAGTGTGCGCAGATGCTATGCTGTGGCAGAGGTAGCCTAGTGTGCCTTTCCATAAGACAGGTAGCTCATGGAGAAAGTGACCCCTGTTGGGAAGAAAGGCCAAGCTGCAACACTGAGGACTTCTTTGTATGCAAAGTTTTAACTTTTTCCTATTAAATATCCTAAAGAAACTTACATGGATTACATTTCTACAATTTTATAAATCCATGGTTTGTTTACTTGTAATTTACATGAATTTATTTATGCATTTTATTTCTGAAAATTCTGTAGTCATCATTCTATCAACATTATTTCTTAATATGCTTTTTCTCATCTCTGAAGGATCACTTAAGTGAAAATACAAATTTCAGGACAAGAAAATAGGGTGCAATTCATTGTTTGACAGGGTAGCATTGGATTGTATATCATTAGGAATTAGGTAAGTTTTTCTCTCTCATTCTCTCTTTGTTGCATTAATTCTCTATCCTATTATTCATTACACTCTCATATAGTTATTTGGATTCTTCAGATTCCAAAATATTTTTTATATTTTATTAATTCCAAAGATCATTAACATTGTAGACGGTCAAATATCACTTCTATGTTGTGTGACTTTAGCTTCTTTTTGAGCTTCTACAATGACATTTTATTAGAAAGACAGGTTATGAGCTTCAAAAGCTTGCCAAAAATCTGTATTCCTTAATTTTTAACAGCCATACAGCTGTATGTATTATGAGTATCTACTAAAAATGCTTCTGCCTACCAAAGAAACACAACATTTCAAGGGACAAAATTATTTAGTGTAACTGAATATTTCTGTAATAGATTTAACATGTTTTTCTAAGAATATTTTTAAATGGACAATAGATTCATATCATTCTATCACAATGTTGTTAAAATTGTGCAAAACATACTGGAATAAATTGTCAGAAAAACATAATACACAAAATTCTATTTAGATAGTATCATAGGTAAGGTAATTATTCAACAAGTTTTCCATTCCTTACATTCTACCAAAAATCAATTTATTCTCAGAATATAAAATCAGTGCTAATCAGACATAATTGCTCTGTTCTGACCACAGTTCTCCTTGACTGACACAATATTTTAATCAGAAAGGTGCTAGATCTACCCATTCTGGTACCCGTATTTATTCTGGATTACTAAGATGAATTTCTTTAGCTCTTTCCATAGCAGTAAGTGAAGTATAAACATTTTTTTCACATTGGAACTCTTCAAGATGCTTTGAGATGTACCTATGTTAACTGATTTTAAAGGAGGTATTTTCAGTTTTTATTTTGAACTCTCCACCCTGCTAGAGATACTATGGTAGTTGGTCCCATAAACAAGATTATATCAGTTCATTGTCCCATAATATTTAATATCAAATAAAGAACAAACCTACGTATCACCTTATAACTCCTAGTGAAGAAGAGTAATTAGAAATAGATATAATCAAAATCCAGGCTACAGAAAATACAGTACCTATGATATTTTTGCAGATCTTAATACTTTTCTTTAAGTCAGTATAGACACAATAGGGTCCTGTACTATTAACAATTCATTAGTACGGACTATATAAGCAGTGACATATCAAACAATAAAAATCTGGTAATTCATATTAATTGATATCCTTTAACGAGTTTCTCCAGAGCATCTTTAGGGTTTGTACCACCTTTCAGACCATTTGCTTGAGGGCATTGAGATTTAACAGTAAAAGTTTAAATATGTATAGTCAAGTGAGATCAATGAATATCCATTTTCAGGAAAAATAGAGTATCAATTCATTTACTAAGAATTGAAAGCTCAGATTCATGGAGAATTGAGTTTCTTAATTAAAGTGGGAACACATTTTTAGAATTTGTTTCCTATGATCAAAATGGACTATTTTGGGAATATTTCTATAAACGGTGGGGATGTCAGTAGTAAATGGAGTTCACTATCAGGTTACTCTGAATAACCTTCTGCTTCTTAAGACCATTTGGCATTTACATCATGCATTTAAGATGAGACAGAGTTTCTTTCTCAAGAGGTGAAGTGAGAAGTTCTAACTTGATGCATTGAGTGCATCAAGATAACTGAAATTGTCATCTGAAGGAGCAATTGATTTTCACTAAAACATAGAAACTCCACAGCTAATTTTGTCACGTTAAAATATTAAAGTTGCTTTATTTCCTCACGTGTTTTGTATGCCAATCATCAACTTCACACTTAATTTGTCATTTGCATCTTAAGAAGTGGTCTGCTCTGAAATCCTACCAATGTTATCTGCTAGGCCTGGAGGAGTGGGTCATAGAAGACTCCTATGGAACTCCCAGGGAAGTCGACCCATGCCATCTGAGAATGTCACTAACAGATGGCTCATGGAGTCTGTGTGAGCTAATGCTCCCTCAGGCTTTGAGACAGGTGTCTGGTGATAAGTACTGAACAAAAACAACAACAAAATAATCCACACTTCATGCATAGTACCACAGTAAAGGGTTTAGCCTTAGAAAAAGAATTCTTAAATAGAATTATGTTTAGTTTATGCTAGAGGTCATTTGCTTCCTTTGAAAGAAAAAGACAAAGATAACTAGTGCATGATATTGTGACTCTTGATAATATCAGTATTTTTACCCTTGAAGAGTGAACAGATGTCCTGCAGATGTCATTAGTCCTTAGTAGAATGTACAAGTTGATATCCCACTGATGGCTGTAGAAAAGAGTTGAATGAAACTAAATTGAATATATAAGCAAAGAACTTGAGTAATTTTTATCATTCATTGAGTTATTTGTGTGAGGGCCATTAACTTAACCTATATTTTTCTTGATTTTCTTGACTATAAAATAGACACTGTCTCTCTCTGGGTAAAATATTAATGAAAAGGTATGTGGAAACAGAAGAGTACTTCTCAAGCAAAAGTAATCAACATGTTATTTGGGTCAGCTACAATAGTATTATTTTATAGTTCTAAAATTTTTGAAATGGTTATTAAATATAAAGAAATATTTGTTCCCACAATACTTTTTGTTTTGCAAACGTTAAAAGGATTTTATAATATTTTAAGTATGTAATATTTATAAGTTTGGCTTTAAAGTTAGATAATGGAAATTGAATGAGGAAGAATTAATACAGAAACACGTTATGTAGGTAAATGATCTTCAAGACTCCAAACATCCCTGGAGTAATGTCACGTTTGATGCCCTTAGAAGTCCAAGAAAAGAAAAAAATACTTTAAAATACTATTTATAAAAAGTAAAATGAAAGTATCTACAAGGAATATAATCTTCCTTAATGCTGTTTTATAAAGACCAGAGTATTTATTGAAAAGTCCTTGAAAACATTTCTATAACAAATGCAATAAAGTTTTTGTGTGCCTCATCTCAGAGCATCTCTAATGGAAGCAGATATTAAAGGCTATTCTTTCAGGGTCTAAAACACTGCAATATGTGTCTGTTTCTCCAAAGTCACTATCTATTGAGAATATGTGATGTTCAAGCATTATTACAATTTCTTATAACAATGCTAATCAAGAGGTATTATTTCCATCCTTATGGTGTTCAAAATTTTCATAGAATAAGATGTAATTTTGAACTCAAGTAAATAAAGTAATTACAATTTTTTGGTGCTATGAATTTGAAAATCACCATTGAATAAAAACAGAACTAAAATTATTTGTCTGGAAGGTGTTCGGTGTCTCCTCTACCTAGGATGGTTTAAGTCATTACAGCTAAGTGAAATTTAACCTGAGACCCAAATCATTATTATAAGCAGTCATGATAAATTCAGAAGAAACGGTCTACAGGAGAATGAATGGAATGTTCCAAGGAGCAGAAGAGAAGAGAGACCATTATGTTCAAGGGAGAAAGCCCACCAGTGTGTGTAGACTATCAAATGGAAGTGGATGGAAATCAGTTCAAACAAATCTGTGTAGGCTAGATAAACATTTTAAATTACATTTTAATTTGCAGTGAGAATTTACTGTAGATCTTTCAGAATAAATGTGATATAACATGACTTTGACTTGATAAAAGATAGAAATCAAAATATAAAATTAAGGAAAATTACATTGAATATTTTTACTCAATTATTCTATATATACTGTTTGTACAATTTGACTTCAGTTCCTTCCTTCCTTCCTTCCTTCCTTCCTTCCTTCCTTCCTTCCTTCCTTCCTTCCTTCCTTCCTTCCTTCCTTCCTTCCTTCCTTCCTGGTACTGGGGATTGAATCCCACATTGCTTTACCACTGAGCCACATTCCCAATAAGTTGCTTAAGGCCTTGCTAATTTGCTGAAGCTGACCCGGAACTTGTGATCCTCCTGCGTCAGCTTTCTGAGTTGTGATTTCAGGCAGGAGCCACCATTCCTTGCTTGTGTACATTCTTTTGTAATGTAAGAATAGCAATAATATTGACAATTTAGTCTAATAAAGTTATTATAAAAGAATATGCTGAATTATCCAGTTTTTATTATACTAGACGTGATAAGGTACATGAGCTTGTTCACAGGTGTTTATATCAGATCATCATAAATAAAAGAAAACATAGTCTCCTCCTATAAAGTTAGCAGATCATTTATGTGAATATTTCATGATTTTTTACCTAGTTATTCCTGCTTTGAACAGTATTCATATTAAAAACATTGTATTAAATTTCTGCTATGGTCTATGACATAGTCTAACTGAATATCTTCCCCCTCACGGAAATTTTAAATCTCTTAAATTTGCCAAACTATGTCACTGATTTTACCTCAAATAACTTTCTATTCTTTATGTACAATTCAGCATGGTAGACCTTTTTAATGTTTTTCTCGTTCCTTCCTTTCTTTATTTTAGTTATGTGTGTCTGACTGAAATGTTACTTCCTCATAAATATTTTTTGCTAACAAACCCCCAGCCCTGTAATTCTCCTTTACAACTCCCAACTTATGATAAAATGTCATTGGGTTAATTTTATTCGTGTATTTTTTTTTATCATTAGATGTTTATATCATTGGATGTGTGTCTACTTCTCTATTCCTGGTCTTCAAATGTAGTGCAGGAGAGACCACAGATAACTTTAAATTGCAGGTTCTGGAACTGTGCCCAGTTCTTGACAGCTATTAAGTACATTTTGCTGAATGAAGGGTATTATAGTTTAAAACAGAGTTCCAATAATCCAAGTTCATTATTCTTTACTTTTTTCTCTTATATAAAGAAAAGGGTCTGAATGACCTTACTAGGATATATTTTGGTCCTATAAACTAAAGGCTGCTTATTGCCTTAATTTAGAATGAAAATTGCTTAACCTTTTAACTTAGGAAGCAAATTGATTAATGTTCAGATCTGCAGCAGATCCCAATGTAACCATTTTTAAACACCGAGTTTGCTTTAATACTAGATTAGAGATCACAAGACTTGTTCATCATTGAATAAATATTTCACTACTACATTCTTTCTTAAAAACTCCTCATCCATATTGACAACAGAATTATATTTTGAGAAACACTGAGGGGGTACAGGACGAGCAAACTTACTCCAATTAAATGCAGAGAGAATCTTTTGTGCATGTTTGTGTTAATAATTGGCACTAACAGAGAATTTATAGATTGATGATTATGCACATGGGCTTTGGAATCAGGACTTGGCCTTGAATTTCATTTTTTCACTTATTGATCTGTGACTGTAAACTTGAACATGATATTTAGGTCATTGTGAGGATTATCAAAGATTATATATATCTAATATATATATATTTTCTGTGTATTTATATAAAATATACACTACATATAATACGTGTATAAATTTATATGTAAGTTTATATATAATGATTTTATATATATTATTATATATATAATCTGGTGTATTGTTTGGCACATAACAAGTACTCAATAATCATAGATTGGTTTTTGTCATCATAACAGAAATGTTGACAATCTCAACTTATAAGGAGAATCATTTATAGCAGAAAATATATTTAAAAAGCATATATTCATTGTAACAAGTAAAATATTAAACTTTAGACATCTCTAAAAATAAAACTCAATAAAAAATGAGACATCATTATACTTTGTACCTAGAATAAAATGAGAGATTTTGCCATTAAGAGAAAATTTAACACCAAACAAAATTAATCTCCAGCATCTTGTCAAATAAAGCTTTCTCATGTTCTCCATAAAAAACACAAATGCAATACTTGGATAACAATGTTGATTGATTTAGCAGCAACATCATACAACCTACACTTCCAACACAATTTTTGGAGATAAAATCCTCACTAAAAAAAGAAAGATAGCATTTAAGTTTTAAAAAATGCATTTTTAAAATTATATATGATAAAATATCTAAAGTTTAGACCTTAGTTATTTCATTGTCAAAGGAAATTGGAAATAGCCTTCAGTATTTGATCTTCCAATTTTACCTCCTAATCTGTTATAATTTCATGCCTTGTTTAAGCATCTCTTTAACATAAAAAATATAGCATAAAATAAATAAATTTTTGCATGAAATTGAATTAGATAATTCAAAACTTAACAAATAAAACTTCCCCTCAAAATCTGAATCTCTTTCTTCATATATATGATAGTCAGTTGAGCTCAATGCCATTCAATTTTAGTCCAATCAAGTCAGTATTTTCTCTTTATTAATTTTTTGTTTATTTCATAGTTGATCAAATTGTCTCTGGACATGTGAATAGGTTGCAGTGTGTTATTTAAATATTTAGGAACATCTAAAAATTAGCCCCTAGTTTGAACCCCTAATACTTGGATGAGTAAGTGGACATTTACAATATTCAGTGGCAATATTTTTCCAGTGATAACAAGATTGACAGTGCATTTGCAATATCCTGCATTCTGATATCAAGTCATTTCACCATGATGTTTACAATTAACTTAATTGACAAAGTCTCTGGAAGCAAACACAGTGACACCACTTTATTATGCAGTATAAATATAATTGTATATTGGACAGTGGTTCATTCATGCATCTTTTGACTCATACAGACAGCAAACTGTCTTTCCCTATGCTCAGTTTATTAATTTTAAAACAAGTGAATCTTTAGGGCTTTCATCTCTGTACAACTAGAATAAGCATTAAACAATCGGCTTCACTGTTGACTCTATTAAGACTGAGAAAAACATGATCTAGTTTCAGGAACTACTTTTAAACTCTGGCTGCAAACACTTTGTCATTTTTATACTGATCATCTTAGCAGAAAAATAAAATATAGCTCTCTGGGCAGAAATCCTCTTACAAAGTGCATAGACCTTGTGTACCCAGTGACAACATAGATGATAAATATGGAACAGGCCCAGGAGAAAAAAATCTCCCAGCTTTCCTGCACCAGTGTATCCATTATGTTGGCATATTAAAAAGGCCATGTGCTCTGGAAAATGAAGTCTAAATGATCCATTCTTCATCTTACTCTCTATCCTTCATAGGTCATATGAATATTATTCTACCAAGAAAATGGGAAATTCTAAATGTACATTTAAAAATTCAATTTGACTGGCATTTCTTAAGCATACACTATGTGAGAGGACCTTTGCTAGGCATAGAGGGCCATGGAAATAAGGACCGTGTAGCAGTCAAAGACATGTGTTCTAAAAAGTCTCAGGTTAAAAATAAAGTGTAGTGCATTTAAGTTAATTCTAAAAGATGTAAATTTCAGGCCTAATTTTGGCCCAGTGTTCTCGATATTTGAAGGTCACTAATCTTGTCGCCTCACAGTCCTTTGACCATAAAGAAATTATACATATGTATATATATATATATATATATACACACACACACACACACACACACACACACACACACAGATTTTATTTCCTATGCAAATATTTCAACTATCATAACTTTTAATGTCAATAAGGATTTAATTAATTTTTTGAAGGATAAACATAAAAAGCTTTTGGAAAATAACAATATTAATGTATGACTTTTTAATTGTTATACTTGCAAAAACACAGTATGATTTAAAATTATAAAACTTTGATAATTAGCAATCCTTCAACATTGTTTATTTTAAACAAATGAGTATTTTTTTATTTAGATAACCTCACTTCTCCTTACATTTTTTACACAAGTCTAAATAGAAGACTGCATTGTATTTTTACAGATATCCATAAATGATTAATAATGTGCAATACTTTTGGCAGTAAAAAGAAAATTTAACCTAATGGCATTTATTATGCCTATATGCCAAATCGTACCACTACAAATGCATTTTATGTAAGGTGGAATACTTTATTTAGAAGAAATTATGTAGTTTTCACTTATTTAGTTATCTCATATTTTCTTCACATTGTTGTCTGAAATGTTATTAATTTAAATTCTTTAAAATTTCCAGAAAATGTAATTTGACAATATAAAAAATCCAAATGAATGATTTTTTTATGTCAGAAGTTAGAATTAATTTAGAAAGAATCAGGGCCTTAGCAAATACTATTTTACAAGCTTAAATTAAGAGTACTCACTTTGTGAGAGGAGATCCTGGACTTCCTCAGAAAACACAAATCTTAGTTTTATCTTTAGTCTTTTCTGTGCCCTTTCATAAACCACTTAATCTGCAACAAACTCACTTTCTTATTTTTATTTGGATGTTATCTAGCAACATTTTATATGTTGTCTATAGGAATTCTGAAATATTGTTTTTAAAAGTAATTGTGTTAGAAAATATGCAATCTACTCAAATCTTGCTATATGAAAACAGTTCACTAAATGTGCTCCTTCAAACTCAGGGGTTCCCAAGACACTTTCAGGGGTCTTTGTGGTTAAAATTATATTTATAATAATGTCAAAACACAATTTCCTGTCGTATACTGAGTTGATTTTTCACTGATGATGTAAAAGCAACGATGGGTAAAATTGCCCATGCCTTTGTATGAATTAAAGTAGTGAACCCAAATGTAACAAGCAGTCACTGTATTCTTCACCAGCACACACCAACAATAAGGAGAAGAAATATGAAGAAAAGGAAGGCAAATTTCACTTAAGAATGCTTTTAAGTAGCAAAAACATTTATTTTTAGAAATCTCAATTTTTTGAAGGCAGACCCCTTTTTAATATACTCTGTGAAATAAATGAGAAGCACACACACACAAAAGACTTCTGCTACATACTCCACTTCAATCTATTGTCTCAGTAGAAAGTATTTTTGTGACTTAAAGTTTAGAATAGAACCGCTACCACATTCATGTGCTCTTGTAAGAACACTAATAAATTATGGTTATTTGCAAATGACTATTTGTTAGATATTTCTCAAGATAAATGAAGGATCCAGCAACTTCAAGGAATATAAAAACTAGAATTTTGGAAAAATAGTATCCCCCAATGTGAGATTGACATCTTCTCAATACTAGTAATTTTTTAGCATAAACTATGGAATATGAAGAGGTGAGAATTTTGTTTTATAAAATTGTGTATTAAATGTATCTACAGTTATTTTTCAACATATTTCTAAATATATCATGTGTAAATAAAAAATATATTGAAAAGGAAAGATACAATTATTAAATCAATGACAGAATACTGCAAATTAATGTGATTTAGGATTTAGGATTGCATCTCATATTTAAGTAACTATCATTTTTGTGATTAATATAGTATCAAAGAAGAATATTAATAATTATCAGAAAGACTTTTAAATTCTCTTTACATTTCCAAAATTATATTTATATTAGGTCATATATTCTTTATATATTTTAACCAAATAATTATGTTACAGTAGATGTAATGCAGAATCAAATCACATATTAAAGAAATCACATATTAAAGAAATTTGCAAAATTTATGCCATTTCATGATTTTTGTGTTGAATATATGATTATTTTTATAAAAGTAAGTTAGTTTTGTTAAATGTAAGTAACTTGTTTGTGAATAAATTAAAATAAATGTTTAAAAAAATTTCTTGTTTTAATTTCTAATTCAGTAAATATTAAGATAAAACCCAAATAAGCAAAATTTGAGGCACATTATCAGTGAATGTTTAAGAACATAAAAAGTTCCTGAAACCAAAACATTTAAGCTGTACTGTTTTTAAGGAACACAAATTTTCCTTTAGCTTGCTTTCATTCTCATATGACATCTATATGATATCATTATTATGAGAAATATCTGCAGTAAGGCTAAAGGACCTACATTCAGGTATAGACAGACTAGGACAGAAAGATGCCAGTTTACTATTGTCTGCCAGGCAACACCAGTAGAGAAATCCTGAGTTTTGGGGTCCTAGGTTACATTTTGGACATGTGAGCATATAACAGTGCATAATTGCTGTGATCTACAGAATAGTATAACTTACCTGTCAAAGAGAAAACAAACAAACAAACAAAAAACCCCTAAATGTTTAACCAAAGCATATCTGAATGCAAAAAGTTTTGCACCTTAAACTATGTTATTAAAATATTTTCATAAAAACAAAAAAGAAAAACATATTGGAAAGAAGTGGTATTGAAAAGAAGTGGTTTTCATGAGTGCATGAGCTATCAGTGATTATTTTGGACATACTATTGATGTTATTATCAGCTAATGTAATTTATAGATAAATAATTAATCTGTTACAGGCACAGCTGTTGGTACTCTGTATATGTTTTGTCAGCCAGTCTTCCCTCCAACAGTGAGCTAGGAGCAATAATTCCCCCATTTTACAAAAAGAAAATTAAATACTGACTCCATTATGCATTTGATTCCAGAGATCATGCTCTTACCCTCCAGAACTTGGACATAAAAAGTATATTTTATCTCAGAAAGATTTCATGAGGCTTCATAGTTACCCAGTTTAAAAAGTTTCCACAATAAATCACTTTGCTTCAATTTGGTAGCCACCTAATAATCAATCATCTGACTTTTTTAAGAAGAAAATTTCTTATCATAATTCATTCCATGAAAAAAATCATCTATGGGTGTTGACCTACTGAGTTTCTGGAGCTAAAATGCAATGAACTGCCCCTAGTCTTCAATGCCCAGGCATAAAGGACATTCTGGGAGGACTGCTTTGACTTGCAGGCTGACAATTTTAGCACAAATCATTCCTCTGTCTCAGCACCTCTGTTCTGCCACCCCATAGGTGGATGAGAGTTCAGAACATTTAAAGCTACAACTTTATAGGGTTCTTGGGCATTTTTAAAGAAATTTTTTGAAAAACACATTGTTATCACATAAAAAAAATTACTTAAATGCACAAAAGTAGCCCCAAACTGAGAATGAAATTCTGCTTTTCTAATTCTAAGACTCATGCTTTTATTCCTTTTTTTTTTTTTTTTTTTTTTTTTTTGCCAGTGTTAGCTACTCTGGGCTTGTTTCCTCATCTATCACATTCAGATCATTTTCAGCTTTATCATCTGTATACTGAATTAGGAGAAAAATCCTGTTTTTTATTATTTTTATTTAGCTTTTAGTTTTTTACAGACTGCATTTTGATTCATTGTACACAAATGGGGTACATTGTGTATACATATGGTTGTACACAATGTAGCTTCATACCATTCATGTAATCATACATGTACATAAGGCAATGATGTCTGTCTCATTCCACCATTTTTCATACCCCCCTCCCTCTCATTTTCTTCTACATATTCTAAAGTTCCCCCATTATTCCCTATTCCCCACCCCCACCCCCATTATATATCATCTTCCACTTATCAGGGAAAACATTTGGCCTTTGGTCTTTTGGGCTTGGCTTATTTACTTAGCATGATATTGTCCAATTCCATCCATTTTTTTTTTTTGCAAATGCCATAATATTATTATTCTTTATGGCTGAATGGTATTCCATTGTGTATATATACCAGAGTTTCTTTATCCATTCATCTGTTGAAGGGCATCTAGGTTGGTTCCACAATCTAACTATTGTGAACTGAGCTGATATAAACATTGATGTGGCTGTGTTACTCTAGTTTGCTGATTTTAGGTCCTTTGGGTATAAACAACAAATTGGGCTATAACATTGATGTTTCAGGTTTTTTCTGGTGTAGTACTCCTCATAAATACGTGATTTTTTTTTTTTTTTTTTTTTTTTTTTTTTAGGAAACTAAGAAATTTGCTATGTATCTGTCAATTAAAAGAAATAATTTGGAGAAATAAATTGGATATTATTTTACAGAATACAGAAGTAGGTGAATCATTGTCAAAATTAGTTTTGAGAAGCCAAATATATTAGCTTCATTGATATCAAATATATTAAAAACCTCAAATTTGTAATTAGAAAGTTATCTTTAGTATTTTGACAATATAGATTATAATTTTAAAAAACATAAATTAGGATAGAATCAGTTAATGAAAAAACCATATGTATTCTCCCAAAGGGAAAAGCGTATTCATAGAAATATTCAATCTGCCTGTTGAATAGTTTATTCAGCATATAAAAATACCCATTTGATTTTGAAGGTGACTAATGAGGAGCAGTAAAATGTGTTAGAACTAATGTTTACACACATGCACTATGTAATGCTGCGTAGGGCAGAATTTTAATTAACGCTTCACAAATTTAAAAGAGATTATAATTTATGTCTATATCAATAGTCACTCAGAGGAATGCCGTTCCTTTAGATTTGTTTCTTTCCAAGCCTCTACCTATGGGCTCCTATGCTGTCACTTTGACTCACGCTAATATATTGTGTTTAATTTTTGTTTACGGTAAATTTGACAGTTTTAAATGCTCTGAAATAGTGTTATAGGCACAATTAATTAATTCCCTTTCACGTTTTCTCTCAGATATCTATCACCTTTTTTTGGCTTCATATTTAGATTTTTTCCTACTGGGAAGAATTTTTTCAAAGATAAGATCTAGGAGTTACTCTGCAATTTTCCTATTACTATGTAATTTGTATCTCAGCTGGCGTCAAAAATAGATTGTGAGCTTGTCCAAGTTATCAACCATGATTCAAGCATTCTCGTTTGTTTCACCCAGCCAAGCCATTCATTCTTATCTTGGGTGCTCTATGGGGTTCTCTGACTATGTGAAGCTGAGTAAGGTTAAGTGAAGATGAAAGACAAAAACCTCTGCCTTTGGAATCTCATAGGCTAGTGGGTAGCAGGAAAAGCAGCATGCAATTGAAATGAAGGGTGATCAATGCTCCCTTGAAAGTACAGTACAGGGATATGAAGGAACTGGCAATTCCCCAGGTTAAAAAAAAATTAATTTTAAATTTTCTAACTAATTAAAAGATGTTTTCCAAGTAGGAAAAATACTTAAGGAGTATTTTTCAGTCTCAAACATTCTGTTAAAGATGAATGATAGAAACGGAAACCTGGACCAAGAGAGAGGTGAGAATTTATGAGTTAGAATAATAGACAATAAATCTTAAGCTGGGATATAACATCATTAATAAATACAAGATTAAGAATAGATTTATTCGGGATTAGGATTTCCAGAGAATGCTGAAGAATAGCAAAATTCCGATATTCCAGTAAGTGAAGAGGAAGATGCAGTAGCTCTCTTAGATACAATAATATTCAAATATGATGTGAGCAGAAAATCTAGGTCCCTACTTTTATCCAGTGCCCTTTTGCTAAACATTTACTTTATCTTCCAAGTACATGTGGTACTATTAGTTCCTTGGGATAGGTGTGATTCAGAAGAAGACTCACTAAGAAAAATAATAAATAGTCCCTTATTTTAATATGGAACAAAGACAAATGCACAAATACAGACCATATAAAAAATGATAAACTTATTTTACACTGGCTATAGGATTTTTTGTTTCTTTAGATGATTACAGGAGGTTTTCTGTATAGAATGTTTTGGAGGTTCAACTTCTGAGACCGAAAAGTTTTAGTAGCCTGGAACTAAGTGGGTAGGGAAATTATCCATGAATATGTGATAATTTACCACATACAGTAGAACACAGAATTTCAGCTCTTGGAGGTGTTTAGAGGTTTTCTAATCCAAGCATCTTAACTGACACATGAGAAAACTAAGACCCAAAGAAAAAAACGACTTACCCCAGAAAAGCCAATTAATAAATAGGAGTCATAGGACCATTACTCACATTTCCCAATCGCCTACTTTGAGATTTTCTTTCAGGATTTTCTGCTTACTTTTTATGTTGATGAATTCACAAATATGCAGTTTTTCATGAAGAACCATTCAATATTATGTACCTCTAAGGTCTTTTCATGGATTTTGAAAACTCATAACTTACAACTTATAAAATAAAGTATTCATAAAATATTAAGACTGCAGACTCAATGTATAAAAATATATTGTACTCAAGAGTCATATAACACAGTCCTAACCATTTTGATCTACACTACATTGTGACCACTATTAGCTCCAATTTATAATAAGGATTTGATTCTTCCCAAGGCAATGAGAGGAAATCCCCACACAATTTCTTAAGTCTCACTTGTTCTAAGCGATTTAATGTTATGGAGTAGTCAGTGAAATGTGGCATTCTTTTGCAGCATTGTGTAGTGTGAATTGAGATGAATTGCAACAAATACACTTAAGTTGCCAAGGAATTTAGCTTGTTAAGTGGCTGTGAGTTTGTGTTTAACCACACAAAAATGTAGGGTAGAGAAAATAAGCACTTAGGACAAATAATTTAAGCCTCATGATGTGTTTTTGTCTTCCTGAGCCCTCTTAGGTACAATAGTTTTCAGCCAATTTACTTATGTTCCCAGATGGATTACCAGTACAGTGTATGGGCATTGATCACAGTGACACAGGCAAGCATTACTAAGAAAGTGATTAATTTTAATATATGGTTTAATGTAGGAATGTTTTTTATAATTCTGACATCTTAATCTTAAAGTGGAAATAATAGTCAAGGTGCAACCCTGAATTTGTCTAAATTTTTCTTATTTTTAAAAACTATACACATAGATAAAATCTTCCTTTTATTATCACTTCAAATTTAAAAGAATAATTTTAAATAATAAGAATTTAGTCACTAATTTAAAATATTATATATATATTTGCTATCACAGTAAAAGGACTTTGCATAATACAGTAGTATATTGCTTTATCAGATAACAATGAGAAAAAAAGTAAGGCAATGCTGGACTCAGTGGTGCATGCCTCTAATTCCAGCTGCTTGGGAGGCTGAGGCAGGAGGATCACAGGTTCAAAGCCAGCCTCAGCAAATTGGCAAGGCCCTGAGCAACTCAGTGAGACTCTGTTTCAAAATATAACATAAAAAAAGGGCTGAAGATGTGGCTCAGTGTTTACACACCCTGGGTTCAATCTCTGGTACCAAAAAATAAAAAAATAAAAAAATAAAATAAAATAAGTAAGGGGATGATTTTTTTGGCCTGACAAAATGTACAATTATAATGGTGAATTATTCGAATAATTATGGCCCATATTCTTGTGGTATTTTAGTTAGCCTTTTCACTGCTGAGACTAAAAGACCTGACCACACAATTATAGAAAAGGCAAAGTTTATTTGGATGCTCACAGTTTCAGAGGTCTCAGTCAATGGATAGCAGGTTCCATTCCTTTGGGCTCAAAGTGAAACTGAACATCATGTTGGAGTGTGTGGCAGAGGAAAGCAGCTCACATGATGATTAGGATGCAGAGAGAGAAAGAGAATCTCCACTTGTCAGATACAAATATATACCCAAAGCCACGCCCCAATTCCCATCTCCTCCAGCAACACCCTACCACTTCAGTTACCACTCAGTTAATCCCTTTCAGGGAGTTAATTCACTGCTTGGGTTAAGACTCTTAGAACCCAATCATTTCTCCTCTGAACCTTCTTGCATTGTCTCACATGTGAGCTTTTGGGAGACACCACATCTAAACCATAACACGTGGAAACCATGTTCACATGGAAATGTTGAACTTACAAGAAACATTGCCAATAATGGCTCTTGTTAAGAGTCATGATGAAAGAAACTATTTTGATTCCTTAAAAAGACTTTTGCACAGAAAGGGAAATGCTGCATGTTCTCACTTATATGTGGAAGCTTAGTTAGTTGACATCATGAACCTGTAAAATGTAGAGTAATGGTTACCAGAGAATGGGAAAGATAGGTGAAGGGGTAGGGATAGAGAAAGGTTGGTCATTGGATACAGAAACAGGTAAGAGGAATAGGTTCTAGTGTTCTATAGCAGGGTAGTGTGAAAATAGTTAACAATAATTTATTTTATATTGCAGGATAACTAGAAGAATTTTGAATATTCCCAACACAAAGAAATAAGTGTGTGAGGTGATGAAAATGCTAATTACCCTGATTTGATCATTATACATCATTTATATATGCTGAGATATCAAGCCAGGGGATTTGGGGTAGAGTATTTGCCTGACATACTCAAGGCCCTGGGTTCAATTTCTAGTGCCACCAAAAAACAATTAGTTAAATAACTAAAAATAAAAGAACTCTGTACCCCATAAATATGTGCAATTATTATGTTTCAATTAAAGAAAAACACTGTCATTAGCATGAACTCCATGACAATATCTCAAAAGTTGCTTCTTAGTATTTAATTTATTTGGATTTTACATTTGTGAGAGTGAAGGTTATCAAAACTTTTAATACACAATAAAGAAAAGCAATAATAAAAATAATTGAAAATCAAATGGCAAATATTTTATCAGGTTTTTATGGACTTTGAGTTTTGAGAAACAAATAAATCTTTATATTTAAGTTCATTTAAAGATATTTAAGTGTTATTGTTACTTACATAATCAATTTTCAGATTTTTACAGAAACACTTTGATGTGATAAAGTCAGATACTATCTATCATAACAAAATTCCATCTCACTTTATAAGTATTTTGAGAAATAAAAGTTGAATTTTACAAACTAATTTTAAACCTTTACCAAGATGGATTTCATGAATTATTTTCATTGAATTATTGCTGTAGTTAGTTATACCAATTCTAATTGTAATTGTCCTATAATAAATCATTTGGTTACAGCAAACTATTCTTTTAATATATATAACCTGTACTCGATTGCTAATGTTTTTTCCTAATATCATTTGTCTGAATGCTCATATATGAGATGAATCTATAATGTTACTTAATGTATTGTATTATAAACCTCAGCAGTTTGCAATATATGATCATAAAACTAATTGCATTAATTAATATCCTTTCATGTATACAGATTATGTACATTACATCAGATGGAAATGATCACCACCTTGAATGTTTACAAAAATTTTCATGATGTCATTTTTAGATACAATTCTTTAAAATAACTTAACAATGTCATATTTACTGCATACAAAGTCTGAATATTGTATTTCTTCTTGAATTAATTAGGTAATTTCTCAGGAAATTTAATCATCTCAAAAAATTCAGTGTCATTAAGTTTGTAATAAATATATGTTTCTATATGTCATTTATCATTAATTTGTTTTGAATATTTCTTGATTTAACTTGATTCAATGGAACTTTCTGTTGGACTGCTCCTTTTATCAATTCATGCCTTTTCCTACCTCAGCACAACCATAGAAATGAAAAGTTGTACCCCATTTGTGTATAATGAATCAAAATGCAGTCTGTAAAAATAAAAAAAAAATTTAAAAATGCATTAGCCATGCTCCCTACTTATATTTATTTTCTTCTAAATTTATCTTTTAAAATTATTTGCAGTGGAAGAAGAGAGAGAAAATGAAAGAGGGGGAAACAATTAGAGCAAAGGAGGGAGGGAGCAAGAAGAGAGGGAGGAACAAAGAAAAGAAGGAAAGATAAAATATTCTGATACAAACATCCTAAGACTTGTATCCTAAGCAGTGAAAAAAAAATTTCCTTCATTCCTATCTATAACTGTCTACATGGATATAATTTGGAACTTTAAGTCTCTAAGTTTATAATATATATTTTTAAAATTAGTAATTATATTTATTCCTAAAATAGCTTTCAAATTTCACTCATGTATATACCCAATGGACAAATCCTGGAAAATGCTTCATTGCAGAAGAATCCTATTAAGACTTCAATATAACCTGATGACCTCGTATAAAAGCACAAATCACTAAAAGCAACATTATGGGATGCCAATACAATAAAATCAAATGCAGACTTGAGGGGCCAGTGGACTGTTCTGGCCAAAAAACTGTCTGAGACTTACAAAACTGAAAACAACTGGTTGGTCTTTGTGTATAAAATTAAGAGAATTTGATTGCCCAGGGATGAATCAGAATCTAGGCCTCCAAAATCACTTTTCCTAGAGTCTTCCTTCAGATAACATTGTTATATAGAAACTCTCCAAGTTGATTTCAACTTGCCTTTTATTTCCAGAAGGAAATAGTTGATTCTTTGCCCAAATGATTTTGGTGTGATTGAGATGCATTACCCAGACTTTGCAAAGCAGACTAGGTAAAACACCCAGAATAGGAAATTCTGGGATTACACTGGAATAAATAGGTTTGGCAGGGTGGCAGATTGATGGGGAATTAGTATTAGTGATATGATTGAAATTTCTATGTTGTTTGCTTCCTCTCAAGTTGATTAACTTCTAAAACTTTTGTATCAGACTGATCTGCAACTGGATACATTTCCTAAAATACAGAAAGTTCTCCCTTAATGAATTTCTGTCAAGGAATTACACAAGTGGTTTTGCAGAAGAATATGTACAATTATGAGCTGATTTCCAAATCCCATAGGTATACATTGATCTGCTACTAAGGCTCTCAAAAGTTATTGGTCTGGAGTGGCCAAATGGAGATAAGATAACAGGCAGTGGTTGATATGCCCACAATGAGGGATGAAGTTTGACAAGAGGATTTTTTAGTTATCAAACTTATTATTTATTCCTATTCTTAAAGCTTCCATTTTATAATTCTTCAAATACTTAAAAAGTGTTAAGTTTTCTACTTTATTGTATCTGACAAATTTTTCTTCATAAATTTGTTTGGATATATAAGCATTCCCATGTCTTCAAACATTAATTATTTTTATTTGTTGGGAGTTTTGTATCTTTTTTTCTAGTCATTTGTAAATATGTCATAAATTGTTTTTGACTAGAGTTCCCCTACTGTGCTGAAGAAGAACCATGAGTAATTGCTCCACTCTGTTTTGGTGCCCCTTACTGAACTTTTCTCTGTAAACCACAGTCTCCAGTGACTACCATACCCTTCTGTTCTACAGCATTTACATATTAATTTCCACAAATGAGTGACAATATGCAGTATTTGTCTTTCCTCATCTGGTTTATTTTGTTTAACATAATGACCTCCAGTTGTGTCCATGTTGCTAAAATGACAGGATTTATTTTTATAGCTGAATAATATTCTATTGTGTTTATATATCACATTTTCTCCATCCATTCATCTACTGAAGAGCATCAGGGTTGATTTCATATTTCATCTATTGTGACT
Organism: Sciurus vulgaris; assembly: GCF_902686455.1. Taxonomy (NCBI): domain Eukaryota; kingdom Metazoa; phylum Chordata; class Mammalia; order Rodentia; family Sciuridae; genus Sciurus; species Sciurus vulgaris. The sequence continues at coordinate 121,229,797 of NC_136464.1, forward strand.
AGTACTGCAAAAGACATGGCAATGCAAGTATGTTTTTGATATAATGATTTTTATGACCTTTGACTATATAAGTGGAATTTCTGGATCATCTACCAGTTTTATATTTGAGGAAATTCCATATACTTTTCCTTAATGGTTATACTAATTTATGCCAAAAGGGTATAAGAATTACCTTTTCCTCTGCATCTTCTCTAGCATTTGCTATTTTTTGTTTTTTATATAACAGTTGTTCTAACTGGGGTGAGGTGATATTGAGTTTTTGATATGCATTTCCTTGATGATGAGTTAGATTAAGCATTTTTTTTTCATGTAATTTGTGGTTATAGTTATGTTCTATTTTGAGAAGTATGTCAAAGTATCTCATTACTTCTTTTGCCCATTTTTAAATTGAATTGTTTGGGTTTTTGTTGTTCAGCTTTTTTATTATGAATGTTACTCTTTTGTCAGATAAATAATTTGCAAATATTTTCTCTAATTCTGTAAGTTGTTTCTTAATTCTTTTGATTATTTCCAGGACTGTCAACCTATAAGACTTAGTTCCAGTACAGGCCAGGAAATACATCTTAAACTATGATTTGGGGATATCTCATCATTGATCAGATGGTAATAAGGCCCCCAACGCTGGGTGTAGATGGAACATTTAGGTCCCTGACATGTGGTATCAGTACAGTGGTTAAAATATTCACTGAGCTAGTATTCTGATAGAAAAAAATGAACTGCCTGAGATAATATGTCATGTGTTTGAAATGTATTAAAGGAATCAGAAATTATAAGGCAAATGGAGTTAGGTATGTGTTGCTGTGTCAGTAAGTGCTTTGCAGACCACAAAAAGTGAAGAAAGAAGGTCTTATTGAAAGTTATAACAAGACAAATCTCCTTCTTCCAGAGGGAAAAGAGCTAAAAACTAGATTTAAGATTCAATTGTAGAAGAAACTCAGAGAAGATTGGATTATTGATCCTGGAAGATAGATTGCACCAATGTTAGAGTCCTGGTTGAGGAGGAAGCCAAGCCATGAGATGGGAAAAATTTAACTAAAAATCTGGAATTTCTAGATTTCTCTGAGAATTAAATTTCTCTACAGTCATGGCATACATTTTCTTTCTTTTTTTTTTTTTTTTTTTTTTACACTTCCCTGTTTTTGGAAGACAGTGCAAAGAACTCTTCCTTACAAGACAGGAAATTCCACTTGTTCTTTGAAACTACCCTCAATTTAGATTAAAAAGAATATATATATAGAGTTAGGTTGACAAACCTAGCCAGAATAGTGCTAGATTCCTGAAGGAAAGAATGAAATTATAAACCAAAGAAACCACAGTATAGTCAGTAAATGCTTATTGGAGTCAGAAAATTACATATGGGACTAGACTCTGAAGGTGCTGAATCAAGAAAAGGTATGTGGAAAACAATGTTAGTTAAGGGAGATTTCATCATGTGGAATTATTTTCCTTTGATACAGAATTTAACATCCCTGACATGCTCTTAGGATGTCTTTTAACAGTGTTAAAAAATAGTTGTATACCTTAAGTAAAGGGTAAGTACCAGAATTTTCCTATTTGACCCACTATGGTGGATGGTAGAAGGAAGAACCACAGGAAGTGGATATGCTTAAGAGGATACACTTTGTAAGTTTGGAAAACTCATCATTTGACCACTCTGAAAAGTTTTCTTTTTCTTTTCTTCTTCTTCTTTTTTTCTTTTCTTCATTTTTGCAACAAGACACGTTTTTTTAAGAGGAGCACCAAAATTACCAAGAAAATCATTGCAGGCTGTGTTCTGTTCATTAGGGCTGATGATAGGAGATGTATTGATTGGTCTCACTGATACCAGTATGACAGAAATTGGAAATTGGAGTGGTTCTCTCAAACTAGCTCTTGGCACTTATAAAATGTTCCATCTTTCTTTGAGTTCTTTCTCACTTTCTGGTAAAGTTTTTCTAGCTCTATTTTATATTTTCTTTGCCCTAACCCAGGAAGAAGTGTTTACCCTTGGAATCCCCATTTCCTGCAAGTGAACCAAACTGAATTTTTAAACCAATATTTTAATTATCCTTATACTTACTGTTCAAAGGTTTCACTGTGTCCAGGTATGCTTACTAGACAGAGCTAGAGAATAAATACATATATGTGTACATGTGAACACACATTTTATATGGAAATATTTATTAGCATCTATAGCTCTCCATCAATTGGTTGATATTGTACAACATGAGCTCACACTCATTCTTTAATTCCAATGGAATAGTACGGCTTGTTCTTATATTCTTTCTTTCCATATATGCAACTCCCCTATACATAAAATGCCTGTTTTCCATATATTTATTAAAATATATTTATTTTTGATTCAAAACTTTATTCATTCAACCTCCCTTTGGTGCAGTTGCCCCTTACTCCTGTCCTCCAAAGATACCATTTCCAACCCATTCAACTAAACCATGCACATCAGGCTTCTCAATCTTTACCCACAAGTCACACATGTTTTAATAGCTGGTCTATAGAAAATTGTCATGTTACTCTCACTATCATACACTCCCTGTGACTCCCTCTTTACTTTTCTTTGGGATCTATTTTAGCCAGCTTTGCATTGCTGTGACCAAAAGAACTGATAAGAAAAACTAAAGAGGAAAAAATATCAAATCTTGCTCATGATTTCATAGGTTCATTCCATGGTTGTTCAACCTTATAGCCCCAGATGAGGCAAAACATCATGGCAGAAGGGTGTAGCAGAGAAAAGCAGCTCAGGGCACGGCAATCAGGAAGTAGAGAGAGAGAGCTCACCTTACCAGAGATATAATATAAACACCCAAGTCATGTCTCCCGTGACCTACTTCCTCAATCCACATTCTATTGCCTACAATTACAACCCAGTTAATTCATATTAGTGGATTAAGCCATTTATTAGGTTACGACTCTATCATTTCACCTCTGAACATTCTTTCATTGTTTCACACATGAGCTTTCAGGGTATACCTCATATCTAAACCATAATAGTTTCTAACATTGCTGGCTGGTCCTTCTTTCCCTCTCCACGTGGCTCCTTTTCTTACACTGATTGAGCTCTAACTCTCTGTGCTAGGTTGTTTTCCAAAGAGCTATCTTTATTGTCCTATTTATGTGCCACACCTCATGCTATATGGACTCATTTACCACCAACTCTTGGCTCCAAACCATCCTCAGAAGACATTTTCCTTAAAATGATTGGGTTCTTACACTTCAGGTTGGATTACTCTGTTTGAATCCCAAAACCCAGTGAGGGACTATACTCTCATATGGACTGACTACACTCTTATATGGACATTTTCATTATTATACTTGAGAATCAACAAAATTAATCTATCTGACCTCTTATACTGATGTCCTTTTTGCTCACCTGTAGATCTGAGACCCTATACCTTGCCACACTTCTCCCACTTCTTCAAGGGCAGTCAATCTGCTCAGGCTTTTATAGCCAGTGCCAGGCTATATGTGGGATTTTTAAACTAGTATTTTACTGCTATACTTTCATCTTCTCAAATCCCTTCTTTCTGATATTTTCACAGTCAGAATTTCTGATTTGATCCATAGTCCTGATTTGATCATTACTTCTCTCCCTTACCATGTCAGAAACATAATAAAAACATCAGACAATGCTTTCTCATTGATTGAGAAATGCATTATTCATCAGGATAAAATAGCTGTGATAAAATAAGCATATTAGTAATCTTATATTAGTGAAGGTCATCTGACACCGAGGAGAAAGAAGGTTGTTGTACTAGGCCATTGATTAAAGTTTTAAATACAGGACCTAGGATCTTCCCTGCTGAAGTTTTAAAATATTTCTTCAGTATGCTATTGCTTAGCAGCAACATAAAAAAGGAGTACAGTGTCTTATGGTGCACAGGAAAGAGTGAAAAATTATGTTATTGATTTTAATTCTAATGACAGATTTTTTTATGGAAAGAGAGGTTTACTTAATATAAGCATTAATAGTAGTATATTCTAATAAAATGATTTATTTACATTATTGTTATTTTCTCATAATATAATTATTCAAAATGTAATCTATATATAAATCAAATTAATTAATACCATAAACAATACCCACAACAATTCCAATTTTTCCAGCAATCTTAATCAATAATATGAAAATGAGAAACCAAATGAAAATACAAAACCAGCTTCTGTCAAAATTAGGTAAGCACAAGCAATCGAGAAAAATCAATTACCATATAAACTTGATTTATTGAGTAAGTGACGTTTTATTATTATATTTGCTTAACTGTGTAAAATTAATAGTAATCGCAAGCAGAGTACTTGAAAATATAGAAATGAAATGGTGTGTTTTTCAAGTTCTCAATTGTTTTTTGTAAGGAAGGAAGAAAGGAAGGAGGAAGGAGAGAACATTAGGATGGGAAGGGAAGGAAGAAGGAAGAATGAAAGGGAGAAAATTGAAAATTCTCTTAGGACTTTATTTGAATTCTGGGCCTTTACTAAGACAGTATTTTAAGTCTAAATATTGTAGAGATTATCACTCTAAGATTCTTTAGAGTTCTCGGTAAGTTTAGATTATAAAAATGATATTCTTTCTTTACTCCTGTTATCTGTTTTGCATGTCTTTGCATTATCTAAAGAAATACCAGTGATTCCCCACGGTGATATCCTATGTGAAATCTCACTAAGTAGACATGACCAACTTTTTACCCTAATTTCATTTCATAGGTATGCAAGAGTGAGCATTCTGAGTTACTTAATTTCAAATTTAGTCCATAACATGTTCATGCCTGAATCAAAAAGAAAATTCACCAATACATATTATTGTTAAAAAAAAAAAAAGGAGACAGACTTTGTACAGCTGTTTCCTAGTCTAATACAATTTGAGGTAGTATTAATGACCAACATTATTATTTCATTCCAATAAATATGCTGAATATTTTTAAGGAAACATTCACACTGCATCCTTTAGTTCATCTATGTTATTTTAAGCAGTTATTTTGATTTTTGTATTTAAAAATATTCTAGAATAAGGGACACTGATTTTAAATTATTTCTGTACTAAAAATGAAGAAACTGAACTACATTACTAATATTAAGACAGGAAATTATATTTGAAACTATTTTATATCTCTGTGATTGTTAAGAACGATCAGCTTTGTTAAAAAATATATTAGGGGAATTTGAGCATGATTGATAGTGTTTGTGGGAATCTGACCTAATATATATTTATGTTCTTTCTGAAGAACCAATAATAAATAATTTAGTATTTAATTTAACGCTTATATACAAAGTAGTACAGGAGTTTTCTTAAAAGGCAAGGTTTGCGCTTGAGAATAAAAGAATTCACAGGTTAGATGAAATGAAAAAATGCATTTTGTTATAAATTCATTTTACATAAAATCCCAACTTCAAGAAAATTATTTGCAAAGTGAAACCTGCAAAAATTAGTTTTACAGATTTTTGCATGAAAAAGCGTACTATCCACCAGGGGTGTTCAGTAATAGTTTCACAGAGCAGGAGAAACCTGTTTCTGGGAGAGTAGCTCATTCAGGTCGTTTAGCTCTTACCCAGATGCTTGCTATTAGAACCAAATCCCAGGAATCAGATCTGGGTCAGGATGTATGACTTTTGAAATAATCAAGAGCGAGCACTGTCACACAGCTTATGTGTGCTTCTGTAGGAGGCACTGATAGCATGAGGATCTTGAAATTTCCCGGAGCACCAAAAGATTTGCAGGACAAAAAAATGATGACAGAAACAACAGACCCAGAAATATACTACTACAAGAATACTGAGGACACCAACAGGAACAGTGGAAAACATGGGATAGGGTATACGACAATGAATCAAACCTGGGACCTCAAAACCAAGTACCACTTCTTTTCCTCACTACCCAACAGTGATTTAGTGGACAAGGGGAAGGATTTTTAAAAAGAAACAATTCTTAAATGGATACAAAGTTTTGCTTTAAAAATTTGTAAAGTATCTGACAGAATGCAGTTCTCAAAAAAATGTTTATGGCATTCAATAAATCTAAAACAGAATTTAGTTATTATAGTTAATACAGGGTTTTTTAAAATTTATTTACTTTTATTTTTTATTTAAATTTTTATTTTTACAGAGTGCATTTTAATTCATTGTACAGAAACAGGGTGTAACTTTTCATTTCTATGATTGTACACAATGTAGATCATACCATTCATGTAATCATACATATACATAGGGTAATACTGTCTGTCTCATTCTGCTATCTTTCCTTCCCCCACCTCCTCCCACCCCATTTTCCTCCACACCATCCAAAGTTCCTTCATTCTTCTCTCCCCACCTCTGCCATACCCCCTTATTATGTATTGTCATACACCTATTAGAGAAAACATTTGACCTTTGATTTTTTGGGCTTGCCCTCTTTCACTTAGCATGTTATTCTCCAACTCCATCCATTTACCAACAAATGCCATAATTTTATTCTTCTTTATGACTGAATAATATTATTGTGTATACATACCACAGTTTCTTTATCCATTCATCAATTGAAGGGCATCTGGGTTGGTTCCACAATTTAGCTATTGTGAATTGTGCAGCTATGAACATTGATTTGCCTGCATCATTGTGGCATGCTGATTTTAAGTCCTTTGGGTATAATAAGGAGTGGGATAGCTGGGTCAAGTGATGGGTCCATTCCAAGTTTTTTGAAGATTCTCCATACTGCTTTCCAGAGTGGCTAAAATTTTGAAATAAGCAATTTAAATTTTATTCTCTTGGCAACATGATCACCTGCAAAAGTTAGTTATCCAATTTCCTCAAATTGTAACATCTTGTAAAACTGTAGTAACTATCACAACCCAGAAACAGGCAGTGATACAGTCAAAATACAGAATATTTCCATTATAGGAGAATCCCTCTTGTGGTCTTGTTATGGCCCCACCAACTTCCCATCCCCACCCCTTCTTTAGTCCTGCCTGGACAATCACTAATCTTTCTTGTGTGTTTATAATAATTTTGTGATTTAAAGTGTTAGTGAAATCATGTAGTAGATAATCTTTTGGGATTGACTTTTTAAAAAATTTTGCTAAACATAAATCTCTCAAGATTTATCCTGGTTGTCATATTACCAGTAATTCACTACTCATTGCTAAGTAGAATTTCTTGACAAAAATCTTCCATGGTTTGTTTAACTATTCACCAGTATAAGGACATTTATATTGTTTCTAGTTTTTGATTATTGTGAATAAAGTTTTAGGTGAACATATGGTTTGATTTCTCTGGGATAAATGCTCATGAGTGCAATTGCTAAGTCATATTGTAGTTGCATGCTAAACTTTATGAGTAACTGCCTATTGTGATTATACCTTTAAAATCTAATAATGAATAAATGATCCAGTTGCTCTTCATTTCAACTAATATTTAGTGGTATCATTTTTTTGTTTTTTTAATTTAAATTCTCTTCAGAGAACGGTGGTGATATTTCACTATTGTTCTAATTTGTCTTTCCATACTAGCAAATGATGCTGAATATCTTCTCATGTACTTATTTGTGAGAATCTTCTCCATTTCTTTGTGCCCATTTTCCAATTGGATACTTTGTTTTCTTAATGATGAGCCTTGAGGGTTTTCATATATTTTAGATATTAGCCTTTTGTCAGATATATGATTGCAAATATTTTCTCTAATAATGTAGCTATTAATGGGTTTTGCTGTGCAAACTTTCAAATTTTGGAGTCAAATTATCAATTTTTCTTGTGTTTTTCTTTAATGAGTTGTTTTACTGTCAAATTTAAGTATAATGTTGCTTAGAATTAGTTTCCAAATAGTTTCTCCTATTGCTTTTGTTTCTAAACATTTTATAGTATTAATTTTTACATTTGTATTTTATAGTTTTACTTTTTAAATTCAGTGGGCGTTGGTATGAATCATTTTGAATTAATTTTCACATAAGACAAAAAGGTTGGTTATGAATATCCAATTTTTCTACTAATATTTATTCAAAAGGCCATCTTTCCTGTGTTGAATTACTGTTTTGTTTTTTTCTCAAAAACAAAAGTTAGGTTTGCTGGGCTCAGTGGTGCATGCTGTAATCCCAATGGCTTGGGAGACTGATGCAGGAGGACTGAGTTGAAAGCCAGCTTCTGCAATGGAGAGGTGCTGAGCAACTCAGTGAGATCCTGTCTCTAAATAAAATACGAAATAGGCCTGGGGGGTTTGCTCAGTGGTGAGTGCCCTGAATTAAATCCCTGGTACCCACCCCCCAAAAAGTTGGGCTTATCTCTGTAAGTCTTCTCACTGACTGTATGTTTACCCTTCTTCCTCTAGGTAGAATGATTCAATCCACTTTGCAAAATTATTATACCTTACTAATTCTTTTGCCTTTCCATATAAGTTTTAGAATAATCCTGTGTATAGTTACCAAAAATATTTTGTTAGGTTTTGATAGGAATTGCATTAAACCTGTATGTCACTTTGAGGAAAGTGATATTCTTAGGTTGGCCCTCCAACCCATGCACACTGTGTGTGTCTCCAATTATTTAGGTTATCTTTGGTTTCCTTTGTCAGTGTTGTACTGTTTTCAGTACATGACTCCTATGCTTGTTTTGTTAAATTTGTATCTAAGTATTTAATGTGTTGAGCAATTGGAAATATAATTATTATTGTTAATTATTAATATATATTTGGGATTGAATCCAGCAGCACTTAACCACTGAGCCACATCCCCAGCCCTGTTCATATTTTAAAATTTAGAGACAGGGCCTCACTAAGTTGCTTAGGACCTCACTAACTTGCCGAAGCTAGCTTTTAACTTCTGATACTCCTGCTTCACCCTCCTAGACTGCTGGGATTAAGGCATGCACCACCATTGGATTATTAAATTCAATGTCCACATGCTTACTGATAGCATATAGAAATACCATTTATTTTGTATTTTATTTTCACAATGTTGTACAGCTATCACCGTCAACTATTGGCAAAATTTGTCATTACTATGAACAGAAACCCTATAATCATTAGAAAAAAACTCCCAATTCTCCACTGTACCCAGCCATGGTAACTTGAATTTATGTTCTCTTTCCAATTTGACTTAAAATTTATAAATACTTCATATAAGTGGAATCGAATAATATTCCTGAATAATATTTCATTCTGTTTATGTACTACATTTTGTCTTTCATCTGCTATGGAAACTGGTTATTTTTTTCCTTTTGCTATTGTGAAAAAAGGTTGCAATGATCTTGGGCACACAAGTATCAGTTTGAGTCCCTCTTTTTTCTCATTTTGGTAATAAAAAATGTGAGTTGACTTCTAAGTTATATGTAATTAAATAAGTAGATTTTAAGGAGCCACTGAAATGTTTTCTGAAATGGCTGCCACCGTTTTCATTCTCACCAGCAACGTATAAGGACTCTACTTCATCTGTACTTCACCAAGATTTGTAATTTTGTGTTTTATTAGTTTTGTTTCCATATTAAACATCTTAATGAGTATGAAGCGGTATCTCATTGTGATTTTAGTTAACATTTCCTTAATGATCAGTAGACTTTTTGTTTGTCTATTGCTGGTCTGTGCATACTCTGGAGAACTAGTCTCTTCAGGTTCTTTGACCATTTGTGGAGTTGTTTATTTTTTAAAAAGTTCTGTATATGCCCTGGATATGAATGCCTTATCAAACATATGACTTGCAGTTTTTCCATCTGAGATGACAAATTAGAGGGGGGCTGCAGTCCTTGTTGCTCTGTGACTCCAGACTCAAGCAGAAGAAACACTGTTTCTCTAGAGGCAGTCCTTGCTGCCTAGTAATCTCCTGCTGTTTGCCCCCATTTGTCAACTGCAATTGCCTGCCCTTTGCCTGCCCATCACCTGCCTTTTACCTAACCACTGCCTACTGCATGCTGCTGCCTGGAAGTCCATTTTCAGGGTACCCACAGGTTTAGTTAGACATGGCTGCTGCCATCTTGAGACACTGGCCAGCGCCTGGAAGTCCAGGCCAAGTGTCCTGCAGGTTTGCAACTGCCACAGCAGCCATCTCAGGGTGCGGCTGCCTCAGTCTGGAGACACAGGCCAAAGCCTGGAGATATACTATTGGGGTAATTGCAGATCTGATTGCACCTGAGGTCTTCCTGCTCGATGTCCTCATAGCTGCCATCTGGTTGCCTCTTTGCAGGGTCACTTCTTTGTGTGAGCATATCTCTGGTGCATCCTCTGCAAGTTGAAATGGCATTGAGATCTTGGGATTGAAGTAAGGCACAATCTGGATAAACTGAAGCCTAAATCTGTCATATTGTAACTGGGTTTGCATGGGCCAGTCTGGGCCTAGCAGGCCTACAGAAAGTCAGAGTCTGGGGGCAGTTCCCCAAGCGTAGCACAGATTGGAAAAACTGAAGAAAACCAGACTCTCTCCAGCTCAGTGAGTCCTGAAGTGCATGTGGACTGAAGGGGCCAGTTACAACGGGTGGAAAGACTGGAAGAGACTGTGATGGCACCTTGCTATCTGCTCACCCAGTCAACCAGTCTGGCACCCACCAGACTGGAGCTAACATCAAACTTCAGACAAGCCCACCTATCAGCGGAGAAGAGAAGCTGAGAAAATTTATCAAAGCCAAAGGAAGCAATCATTCAATTTTCCTTTGAGGTTTTCATATTTTTCCCCTCTCTCTCACATCTCACATCTCAACCATCTTTGGATCCATATAATTTTCAGGCATCAATTTATCGAAGAATGGGATATCTGAATAATATGTTACAGTTTTGTGTATTTTTATACTTTTACTCCCCCCCTTAAGTCTGTATGTATTATTTATCTTGCTTATCTGTCTCCCTGAATTTCCTTTCTCTCTTCTCTCATGCTAACAGTCAATCTCAATTAATTCCTCCTTTGCTCTTATAATAAGAGCTGTACCTCTATCTTCTCATCTTCTCTCCTTCTCCCTCATAAACATCACATCCTACACTACTTCTCTTCCCTCTTTGTCCATCATTTGAAATGGTAAGCCCTTTTAGCAAACTTTCTGTTTATATTGTAGACAATAATTGAACACATCATTTCTTTTTATTGCAACAAAACTATAGACACTTTAATAGTATCTATTTGGTTTAACGTTGTATATTGTTTGCATTGGGTGCTGTTAATATTGGTCTCCCCCTTAGAGGTGAAGTACTGGAAGCCTTCAGGGACAGCATAAGACTACAGGGTAGAAACTGTACTGCCTCGGATCCATACCACTATATGGGAAGACACACAAACAACCTAAACAACCTAAAAAAACAAGGAAATGGAGCACCTCAAACTAACAAAGATATTCCAAAAATAGAATCTATAGACAACACAGTAGAAGAGATGTCAGAGAGGAGCTAGGAGATACATAATTAGACTGATCTTTGAAATAAAGAATAGTATCAGAGAAAAAACACAGGAAGTGGAAGATCACGTCAATAAAGAGATTAAAAAAAGGAAACAAGGAGAAATCCTCAAAATGAAGGAAACAATAAACCAAATAAAAAATTCAAGGGAGTGAGATGAAATTTGAGTAGTTTTGATTTGCATTTCTCTAATTGCTAGAGATGTTGAACATTTTCTCATATATTTGTTGATCAATTGTATTTCTTCTTCTGTGAAGTATCTGTTCAGTTCCTTAGCTTGTTTAATGATTGGGTTTTTTTGTTTTTTGTTTTTTTGTTTTTGTGGTGTTTTTTTGAGTACTTTATATAGCCTGTAGATTAATGCTTTATCTGAGATGCATGTGGTAAGAATTTTCTCCAATCCGTAGGCTCTCTCTTCACAGTATTGATCGTTCCTTTGCCGAGAAGAAGCCTTTTAATTTGAATCCATCCCATTTATTAATTCTTAATTTTACTTCTTTTGTGTTGTGTTGTTAAGGGAAGTCAGATGCTAGGCTGACATGGTGAAGATTTGGGCCTACTTTTTTCTTCTCTATGTAGGCACATGATCTCTGTTCTAGTGCCTGAGTCTTTAATCCACTTTGAGTTGAGTTTCGTGCAGGGTGAGAGATAGTGGTAATTATGAAGAATACATGCAACAAGTGTTGGCAAGGTTGTGGGGAAAAAGGTATACTCATACACTGGTAGTAATGCAAATTGGTGCAACCACTCTGGAAAACAGCATAGAGATTCCTCAGTAAACTGGGAATGGAACCAACATTTGATCCAGTTACACCATTTTTCAGTTTATAACCAAAGGATTTAAAATCACCATAGTACAGTAATGGAGCCTCATCAATGTTTATAGCAGCTCAACTCACAATAGCTAAACTATGGAACTGACCTAGGTGCCCTTTTACCAAATGAATGGATAAAGAAAATGTGATATGCAAATACACACACACACACACACACACACACACACACACACACAAACATACCCAATGGAATATTACTCAGCTTTAAAGAAGAATAATATTATGGTATTTGTTGGTAAATGAATAGGTTTGAAGAATATTAAGCTAAAAAAAATAAGTTAATTCCGGAAAAACAAAGGTCAAATGTTTTCTGTGATATACAGGTGCTAATTCACAATTGGGTGTGTGTGTGCTAGGGAAGAATACAGTTACTTTAGGTAGAGGGGATTGAAGGGAGGGAAAGCGGTATGGGAGTAGGAAGGATAGTAGAGTGAAACAGACATTATGACCTCATGTACATATAAGATTGCATGACCAATGTGATCTTACAACATGTACAATTAGAAAAACGAGAAATTATACTCCCTTTATTTATGATTTGTCAAAATGCATAAATGAATTTTACTGTCATCTATAAATAATTAGGACAAATTTTAAAAATTAAAACAAATAAAAATCCAAGGAAAAGTAACACCAAGACTAGACCACTTGGAAGACAGAAACTCAGGCAATGGAACAAAATATGTACTCTTGAAAATGAAGTTGACCACGCAAAGAAGGTATCAAGAAACCATGAACAGAACTTCCAAGAAATATGGGATAACATAAAAAGACCAAATTTAAGATGTATTGGAATAGATGAAAGCATGGAGATACAAACCAAAGAAATGCACAATCTTTCCAATGACATAATATCAGAAAATTTCCCAAATCTAAATAATGAAATGGAAAATCAACTACAAGAGGCCTACAAGACCCAAAGGTACAAAATTACAGCAGACCCACACCAAGGTACATTAAAATGAGAATGACTAACATACAGAATAAGGACAGAATTTTAAAGGCAGCAAGAGAAAAAAAAAACAAATTACATATAGGGGAAAACCAATTTGGATCTCAGCTGTTTTTGCAACCCAAATCCTCAATGCCAAGAAGTCTTGGAAAAACATATATCAAGGTCCGAAAGGAAATGAATGCCAACTGAGAATTTTATATCCAACAAAACTAAGCTTCAGGTTTGAAGATGATATAAAAACCTTCCATGATAAGCAAAAGTTAAGAGAATTCACAACTAGAAAGCTAGTACTACAGAACATTCTCACCAAAATATTCCATGAGGAGGAAATGAAAAAAAAAAAAAAAAACCAGCAAAGGGAGAACTACACTAAAGTAAAAGTCAATCAAGGACTAATTAAGTCAAGTTAAAAACCAAAAATACACCAAATGACCTGGAATACAAATCATATCTCAATAATAAGCCTAAATATTAATGACCGAAGCCTGAACATTAATGACCTAAACTCATCTATCAAAAGGCATAGAGTGGCAGATTGGATTTAAAAACAAATTTAAAAAAAAATGTACTATTTTCAAAAGACTCATCTCCTAGGAAAAGATATCCACAAAGTGAAGGTGAAAGATTGGGAAAAAAACATATCACTCATATTGACTGTGTAAATAAGCAGGGGTTTTCATCCTCATATAGACAAAGTGGACTTCAAGCCAAAGTTAGTCAGAAGGGATAAAGAAGGATATTTCATACTGCTTAAAGGAAACATACACCAACGAGTCATAACAATCATAAATATATACGTCCCAAACAATGGAGCACCTACATACATCAAACAAACCCTTCTCAATTTCAAAAATCAGATAGACCACAACACAATACTACTGGTTAACTTTAACATTCCTTTCTTACCACTAGATAGATCTTCCAAACAAAAACTAAAGAAACTATAGAAATAAATAATACAACCAATAATTTAGACAACAGATATATATATTTTATCAATTATCAAGAATACAAGCTATAATAAGTGTTGTTGAGGATGTGGGGAAAAAGGTACACTCATACTTTGCTGATGGGAATGCAAATTGGTGTAACCACTCTGGATAGTAGTATGGAAATTCCTCAGAAAACTGGGAATGGAACCAACATTTGACCCAGCTATACTACTCTTCAGTTTATATCCAAAGGACTTAAAATCAGCAAACTACAATGACACAGTCACATCAATGGTTTTAGCAGCTCAATTCACAATAGCTAAACTGTGGAACCAAACTAGGTACCCTTCAACAGATAAATAGATAAAGAAAAGGTGTTATAAATATGCAGTGAAATATTACTCAGCATTAAAGAAGAATGAAATTGTGGCATTTGCCAGTAAATGGATGAAGCTGGAGAATATCGTGCTAAGCGAAATAAGTCAAACCCCACAAACCAGAGGCCAAGTGTTTTCTTTGGTAAGCAGATGCTGATCTGTAATGGGGGGTGGTTTAGGGAAGAATGAAGGAAACTTGGATTGTGCAGAGGGGAGTGAAAGGAGGGGAGGGCATGGAATGGGAAAGATGGTGGAATGAGACAAACATTATTACCCTAGATTCATGTATGAATACACTGTAGGTGTGACTCTGCACCATGCACATTCAGAGGAATGAGAAGTTGTGCTCCACTTGTGTACAATGTGTCAAAATGCATTCTACTATCAAGCATAACTAATTAGAACAAATTTTTTGAAAATCTCTCCCCATTTGGGATGACGAAATGTTCTATTAGTAGGATAATTGTACAATTTTGCAAACATACCCCAAATCCACTAAATGGTACCCTTTGAATGGTGAATTTCATGGTATGTCAATTAAATATCTTTAACAAATAATAAAAACAAGAACAAATAATTTTAAAAAATATGATTAGTAAATACTTTTAAACATTTTGTGGTTTGCCTTTTCACTCTATTGATGATGTCCTTTGATGTAAAAAAGTTATTAATTTTTAACAAAGTCTAATTTTTCTCTTGAGATCTATAATTATTTGTTATACCTGAGCAATTATTGCCAAATTTGATGTTTCAAAGGTTTTCCTCATTGCTATAGATTTTTCCTAAGGGTTTTATCATTTCAACTCTTCTATTTAGGTCTTCACAATTGGTTTTTACATTCATCTTGTATCTTTCCATTTGGATGAAACAATATATTAGTTCTAAAAGGGTTTTTGTTCATGTGAATATGCCAGTGTATGTGCTGTGTGTTGTAATAGCTAGAAATTTCTATGTAGACAAACATTTTTTAGTTCAGAAAAGGACATTCTTTTATCCTCTCCAGTGTGTATGTTTATTTCCTTATCATATTGGCTACAACTTTTGAGATTATATTAAATAAAATGATGAGAGCTGGTATCTTTGTCTTATACCCGGTCTTAGGAGGGAATTATTCAATTTTTTCACATTGATCAAAGGGTAAAGTGTTGGTATTTTGTAGATGCTCTTTATCAAATTGAGTACTCTTTCCTATATTCTATTTTTTTTTTTTTTTTTTTTTAGGGGCCAGAGGATTTTGTTAAGCTGCTTGGAAGTAAAACAAATTCACTTTTCCTAATGGTTACAAAGCTATTCTAGTTATCAATTTTATAATTAATGACTTGTGGAAATTTTTGTTTTAAAGAAACATTTTCATTTTGTCTAAATAGTCAAACTTTACTTAGTAGATTTATTTACAGGATCCCTGTATTTTGTTTTTGATAGCTTAAAAATATGTAGTGATATCGTTTTCATTCCTTTATTTTTTACTATGCTGATATCACTATTATCTAGAAATGTTCTACTTTACCAGGCTATTCTTTTCCTGGTCCTTTGTCTAGAGAAAGGAGGATATTTTGAAAGGCTTTTCCTGTTTGTGTCTTTTGGAGTATCCAGCTTGCTGGCTTCTTCATTTCCAAGTCTGAGACATATAAGGCAATAAGAAAACTCCATGAATTCATTCAAGTCATTCATCAGTTTCAAAGATCCATAGATTATCTACCTTCTTCCTTCTTTAGTTCTTTTTTTTTTGTTTGTTTATGTTTGTGGTGTGTATAATATCTAAAGTCCTCAGTTGTACAAAGTAGAAATAATAGGATAAAGTATATCTAATCTAGTTCATCTGCCTAGAAGTGGAAGAAAGAAAGTTTTTGAACAGATTTTTAATTTAATTCATTTGAGATTATACTTCCAATAGTAGAGTACTATTAAACAAACGCTTTAATCACAGTTTCAAACCTTAGACCATGTACGTTCTTTGACAAGTTATTTGCCCTGTATGACACTCAGTTTCTTTACTCATAAAACTGGAATAAGTTTACTACACTCAAGAGGCCCATGTGAAGATTGATATCACATTTAAAAATCCTGACATGTGATATTATCTTCCCATCTGATCTTTAAAAATAAATTTCTCCAATTTTATGAGTAGCAGATGGTCATCATAAAAATATGTGAAAATGTAACAAAAGCAGAAAAAATTAAAAATTGGTCAAACTTTTGCCTCAGAACTCAAAATAATACAGTTAACATTTATATATTTTTTTCTATCATCCTTTTCTAAATGCTTTAAGTTATTTTCTGGGGGGGAAATTGATTTATGTAACAAAACAGTTTAATTTTTAGATGATTCTCATGATTTATCTATTAGGTTCACATTATGACGGTTGCAAGATTCTATTTGTTTAAATATACATTCTTAGCAAGCATTTTCTTTAGACAGAAATACTAAGTAAAGGACTTTCCTCATTTGCATCAGAAGATATTTCTGCCTATAATAATAATAATTTTCCATTCCTTAAGTGCATATTGGTGCCAGATACAATGGCAAACACTCTATCTCCATTATGTCCTGTGATGTGATTATTATTATCACCAAATCAGAGATGTAGAAATGTAGGATCAAAGGGATCACATTTTTTCCCCAGGATCACGGACCTGAAAAGTGGGGGCTTATGTCAAGAGATTTGGCATCTATTTGAAACTTGACTTTACACATAACCATGGGAAGGACGGGGAAAGTGAAAAAGAAAAAACAACACCACACACAAAAAAATCCCAAAACCACTTCTGACTTTCATGCCTAACAAGGAATTCTCCGGGGATGATTTCTTTGTCTTCTGACTGCCTTTCTGTTTGTTTTCAACTTTCATGAGAGAAAGTTTCTTCTTTATTTCAGGATCCATCTCGTCTAAACTGAAAATAAGTAAACAGAATTATTGAACTCTCTTTTGGCTGCCATATGTATATCGTGATCAAGAATTCACTTTCTTTGTCAGAAAACAATCTAGTTCAATTCTGATTAGTGTTGATTCAAAGGCAGAAAACCTATTGATTACAGTGGAGGCTGATCCATCTTTAGGAAGCACTCTGACTTACTGCCACAAATGTGTACTACAAACTTCCTCCTAGCCTTCTCAAAGTACACTATACTATTTACCAGAATGGCTATACAAAAAAGTGGAAGACACCTAAATTCTTCAGAAATTAACTAGATACAGGGTTTTGATCAGGGTATTTCCTGATATATCACTGTGATTCCACCATACAGAATTGTGATTTATAAGGATCAGAAAAGAATAGGACATGTATTTTGGTAATGGATTTTGATAATTCCTTAAATTTCCTGATACAAGGTGAAATGAATATATTTGCCCTTCATTGGCACCTTGATCTATAGAATAAAGGCAATTATTACAATCATTGTGCTATCAATATCTCAAAGAAAAATTGTATTTTATCAGGATGAATAAAGCTAATTACAAAATAACATAAGGTGTAGTTATTTGTTGAGCAACTAATAAATGAGGGGTCCTATATACATAAATATAGAATATTTACACCATAATAATTAATGGGTACTAAGAACCTTAACATGTGATTTGTCTTTCTTATTTTAATGAAGATAATTTTATAAGCAGTTTATTTTTCTTAATGAGAGTGATAGCTCCAAAGTAATTTTTCTTTTTCTTTAAACTTTTACATAATTTATTTTTTGAGATAAAATTCACATACATAAAAATTAATCTTTTTTGTTCTTTTTAGATATACATCACATAGAGTATATTTTGACATACTATAGATGGAATATAACTTATTCTGATTGGGATCACATTCTTGTGATTGTACAGGATGTGCAATTTCACTGGTGGTGCATTCATATGGACACAGGAAAATTATGTCTGATTCATTCTACTGTTTTTTCTATACCTAACTCCCCTCCCTTCCCTTCATTTCCCTTTCAAAGTGGAAATTTTCTATACAGTTACACTTCAGTTCATACTTCCATTTCCTCTTTGATTTTGTTCATTAACTCTGTGTTTATTCAGGAGAGTTCTGTGTGTGTCCTTTTCCATTATTCCTGTATTCCAACTGGTCTTCCAGGAAGCCTGACAATTGACCCTCAATCCTTGGGTGCCTTTCTCCTGCCACCTTGATCATCACCCTCAGTTTTCTCCACATCCCTGTCATCCAGTGTTGCATCCCAGCTGCTCCAAGATGGCCACACCATGACAACATCCTTCAAGGAACAAAGAAACTTTCAGTTAAAAAAAAAACTTAAGAAGGGAATTTTAGCCAAAATGCATGTTGTGAAAGAATTGCTAAAGAATGCTTTTTAGAGAGAATAAAGTCATACTGAAAGAAAACTCAAAATATTATAATTGAAGGAAGAGAAATTTAATGGTAAATATCTGTGAAAAGAGAGTAGACTCTATCTGACCCATGAGTTTTTTTTTTTACAAATATGCTATATGGTTTGAAGAGAAAAGTTAACATTATCTGATGGAGATTTCAATGAATGTTAGTGTGTTATATAAAATAGTATCTCCTGAATGGGGCGGAGGAAAGAATCTGTACTGTGTGAAAAATTCTACACTATAATATTAAGTGACAAAATGTTAATTTTAAGTAGATACTGAGAAGTTAAGTATGAAGAGTTAATCACAAGAACAACCACTGAAATCTATAAACAATGATGTTCTCAAAATCATGAGAGAAGAATTTACACAAAACTCTAAACGACTTCAAATAATCCAAAAGATGATACAAGATTCTAAGCAGAAAAATAAAACAAAAGAAACACACAGGAAACATGATGAAATGGTAGAGACAGATCCAAAAATTAAATAATTATAGGAAATATGAATGGTGCAAACATGGCATATTGGAAGATTGGATTTTAAAATATGACCCAAGTTTCTGTTCTAGATAAGAAACTCACTTCAAATACAGCAATCAGTTCAAAACAAAAGAATCAAGCAATTGTTAATTAAAAGAAAAATCTAGAAATATACAAAAATCCTCCTGGAAAAAATACATGAGTTCATTAAGGCTGTAAAATATAATATGATCGATCAATAAACATTAATCATATTTCTATAGTCAAAGGATGAACAATAGGACACTGAAAAGTATATGTACATATATATATATATATATATATATTTCCTGATAACTCCAAAAGCATAAAATAAAATATTTTAGATATTCCAGAAACCTATATAAATTGAATACCACGAAAGACTCTAAGGAATAGAAGGGAAGACTCAGTACTTCCTGTTCCAAACTGATCTTTAGACTTCATACAATACATACAATATTCCATCAGTTTTTTTGGTAGATGTACAGAAACTAAACAGAAAATTCACATAGGAACAAGATTAATGACAAACATTTCAAAATAGAAAAACATTAAAAAAAACACGTTACCTAGTTTTAGTAACATTTTGGAATGAAACTATAGTAATAAAAATTAATGTGGCATTTTCAAAGAGGCACATAGATGAATGGAACAGAAGAGAGTCCATAAAGAGACCAATATTATGACCATCTGGTAATGCTCCATTTGTTTGTACTCCACTGAGGTACGAAGTCATCTTTAGTGGTATCCAACTTGTCACCAGCAAGAGGTCAGCACTGGCAAGTCTCTAGATGATGTCTTCAAAGACTGTCCTGAGTGATTTTTCTATATTCTCTGTTGCCTAAAATTAAAGCTAACATAATGGAGAGATTGCTGTGGAGGGAACTCAGAAGCGCTCAGAAATTCTTCGTTGGAACAGGCTTGAATTTCAGAAAATAAGGATCAACCTCGAGGAAATTCATGAGTGAAGACTCCATCAGGGGTGACAGATTTCTTTAATACTTGTCACCATGATGCCCCAGTCCATTAGGGCCTGTCGCTCATTTCTGTATGCTAGCAGAGAACACATGCAGGTAGCGTGCCAACAGGCAGACCTTAGGGGTCAACAAAGACCCAGAAAGAAGCAAAGGAAAACATGGATTACCCATGCCTCTCTCCAAATCCTTCCATGAATTCCTGTTATTTTGGGAAGCTGGGTAGTTGGGGCAAAGAGAGAAGACTGAGTTCAAGGGTAAATTTTAATTTTTTATCATTAATTTCATGATTTCTGTTTTAATGTGTTTTCTTAGAGTTTCAAAGAATCAGATAATAAGATGCTACTATTATCATATATCAGCTAAGTAATATTTATTATTCAGTTTTTGTAAATTATGCTCCACTAAAGAAGGGTAATAAGAAATTAAAAGCAATGCTTTCTAGGAATTAAACTTCATCATAGATAATATACATAACTACTAATCTATGTATTAATTTAGAGAATTTTGTTAATAAAAAAAAGCAAGCGAGCACACTTTCTTTTAGAGATGGATTGTTTTAATAGAAAACTTGCCGAAATATATGGCATTTAAAAAATATATCTGCCATAAATGAAGCAAAGGAACAGTTAATTATTGTTTCATTAATGTGCTATTTGTTTCTCCAATGTATATTACAGTAAGTCAATCAAGAAGAAAAAAAATTGAGAACACATTTAATTTCATTTTCTGGAACTTGAAAACAAAAAAAAACATTTGTAGTGGAATTTAAACATTTTTAATAGCCAAATTAAAGATCCCATTTAAAGTGGACATGAACATTGAAATTTATTTACAATTTAATGCCAGAATTATCTTCATTAGGTCATACCATAGGTGACCACCAGATGGTGGTAGAAGATTGGCTAATATTAATATTATTTGTACACTATTGTGTTTGGCAATGTTAGGCTTTGCTCCTTTCAGAGCCTTTCTACCATAGCCAAATGTTAGAAAATAATTTTCAAAATTTCTACTAATACAAATTTCTTATAAATATAACACTGAGATTTTGGGGGACCTGAAGGCTATTGGGGTTTTAAAACCATATATAAGAGGAGTAATTCTTAGCCATCTAGTTAAACAGAGAAAGTAGTTGGGAGACAGGTTTAAAAGGCAACAATTTATTAAATTTTCTACTATCAAGTTTTAGAAAAAATATACTATTTACATGTAGTATATATTTTTACACCATATATACAGACCTTGTGTAATACAATTCTTCATAAAGCTACTGAAAGAATCTATGATTATTAACCCACCAGGATTAATCATAAGAAGATAAGAACTTTGAAATGACATCATTGTCCCATAAATGATTTAATATTAATCATTACATAAATATTTGAGCCTTGCTTTTAAGTACATAATTGACTTGTAACATTTTCATATTGGAGACATTTCTCACCTTGACATTGACCTATATAATTCATAATTTATTCACTCCATACTAAATTGTTATTACCTTTACAGACTTATTCGTATAAAATTTTAAATGTTTCAAATATTGCACGATATAAAATTTGAGCTTTTGGAAAGATACTTTTTTCATTTGCCATTAAAAATTCTTTAATATATGCATTGCTATTATCAATGACAAAACAAAATATCTTTATGTAAGCCTTTTGACATACATCTAATGCACTGTAGAGTAAATGATTCTTTGTTCCTTTGTCATTTTATTAAGTACTTTAGTAAATAGGGCATTTCAAACTTTCAAAATGGGTCTAATTTTTTTTTTCAGTTATCTATGGATCATCATTTTCTCACACCTATCCACTTTAGTGAGGGTCACTGATTAAAAAAAAAAATAATGTCATGAGATGATGACAGGTAAGATATAGTTTGAAAGTTGGGCATTCAACACTGTCATAAATAAGAATCATTTACATATATAATATACTTTAATGAAAAATTTAGCATCTAATTGTAATGAGAATGTGTCTAATTTCATTTTACTTAAAATAGCTAGTGAAAAAACAAAATTAATATATATTGTCATATATTTTTGATACAAGACAATAGATAAGAGATTCAAGAAAACAATGCATATTAAAATATATTATCCCACTTCAAATATTTATGCTTAATTAGTTAGTACCCTAAGGCCTTGGCAAAAATATCATACATTTAGTTAATCTATTAAAAATGAAATGGGCTTTTCTGCCCATGGACGCCGCCGAGAAAGCATTGTTGAAGTCTCTGTTGCTGCTGCCGTCATGTCTAAATCAGAGTCCCCTAAGAGCCTGAACGGCTGCGAAGCTATTCATTGGAGGGCTGAGCTTTGAAACAACTGATGAGAGTCTGAGAAGCCATTTTGAGCAATGGGGAACACTCACGGACTGTGTGGTAATGAGAGACCCAAACACCAAACGCTCCGGGGGCTTTGGGTTTGTCACTTATGCCACTGTGGAGGAAGTGGATGCAGCCATGAATGCAAGACCTCACAAGGTGGATGGAAGAGTTGTGGAACCAAAGAGAGCTGTCTCAAGAGAAGATTCTCAAAGACCAGGGCTCCACTTAACTATGAAAAAGATCTTTGTTGGTGGCATTAAAGAAGAAAGACACTGAAGAACATCATCTACGAGATTATTTTGAACAATACGGGAAAATTGAAGTTACTGAAATCATGACTGACAGAGGCAGCAGAAAGAAGAGGGGCTTTGCTTTCGTAACTTCTGACGACCATGACTCTGTGGATAAGATTGTCATTCAGAAATACCATACTGTGAATGGCCACAGCTGTGAAGTGAGGAAAGCCCTGTCAAAGCAAGAGATGGCTAGTGCTTCATCTAGTCAAAGAGGTTGAAGTGGTTCTGGAAACTCTGGTGATGGTCGCGGAGGTGGTTTTGGTGGAAATGGCCATTTTGGATGTGGAGGAAACTTCAGTGGTCGTGGTGGCCTTGGTGGCAGCCATGGTGGAGGTGGATATGGTGGCAGCGGAGGTGGCTACAATGGATTTGGTAATGATGGAAGCAATTTTGGAGGTGGTGGAAGCTACAATGATTTTGGCAATTACAACAATCAGTCATTAAATTTTGGACCCATGAAGGGTGAAAACTTTGGAGGCAGAAGCTCTGGACCTTACAGTGGTGGAGGCCAATACTTTGCCAAACCATGAAACCCAGGTGGCTATGGCGGTTCCAGCAGCAGCAGTAGCTATGGCAGTGGCAGAAGGTTTTAATATTGCCAGGAAACAAAGCTTAGCAGGAGAGGAGAGCCAGAGAAGGACAGGGAAGCTACAGGTTACCACAGATTTGTGAACTCAGCCAAGCACAGTGGTGGCAGGGCCTAGCTGCTACAAAGAAGACATGGTTTAGACAATACTCATGTGTATGGGCAAAAAAACTCGAGGACTGTATTTGTGACTAATTGTATAACAGGTTATTTTAGTTTCTCTTCTGTGGAAAGTGGAAAGCATTCCAACAAGGGTTTTAATGTAGACTTTTTTTTTTTTTGCACCCATTTTGTTGATTGCTAAATGTAATAGTCTGATCATTACGCTGAATAAATGTGTCTTTAAAAAAATGAAATGGGTCTATATTTAAATTAGTTATTTTATAAATGTAGAATAAAAATGAAACATTTTTGTCTTTGACCATATCCACCATTATGGCTAATGCTTCTTTTATTGATTGATTTTATTCTATTTTCTCATTTTCTCCATCAGTGCCTTCAGATGCTTCTAAGACAGGATAACAATTGAGTCCTGTACTTAAATAGCTGCATGTTGAATCCCGTGGACATTTCAAAACATGAACCAATGGTCTCAAGTGCAGATCATTGGTTGTTAGGCTTGTTAAAGATCAGTTGTTAAATGCTTGGATTTTAAAAGTGTAATGGTTCTCTTTTATTGTTTTTTTATCCAAAAAAATAATAATAATAATCTAAAAGGAATGCGTAGTCTTTATATCAGACAGCAAGCAGTTTAAAGCTGAATGGCATTTGCCCTATTTAAACTGAGTGTGTGTCTCCAGTTCCTCAGAGTGCTAACATTTGGATTTCTGGACATGATCCTACATGCCAGTTACCATTTATTGTAACAGTGCCATTGTTCTTTCCTAGAGCATTAAGTTCTTTCTCTGTCCTCCTGTCTCTCTCAAAGATGGGGAAATGAAAGTAGATCAAAGAAACACAAGTGGCAAGAAAAATGAAAGAAAATATTTGTGTGAGTGAACAGTATTTTTGTGCACTTAATTAAAGCCAAATTATCTCTCTGTCTTCTGTAAGAAGAGAAAGCTGTGATTTCTACTTTAGAACCTATCCAACATGATACCATGCTTTAAGATTCACCTGTTACAAGAAAATTGCATTGCTACATTTTCATTTCCCATGAAGCAATTTAAGAAATGGTTCATAAATTGCTGCTGGGAAACTCAGGGGTTACAAGAATACTTTTGCATATCTCTTGGGATTCTTGGACTCTGTGTAGACTGCTATCTTTTAGCTCTTATTTCAAGAAACATACATGCATTTCATTGGTAACTTTCTGAAATAGATTGTGGTTAGCTTCCTATGGACAAAAGTATACTGGAAAATTCCAGGTACTATAGCAGGAAGATGAGCTGCCTTGTTTAAAAAATGATGCTTTCTCATTGCAACAAGATATTCCAAACGTTTTTGAATGACAAATGGAATTCATTATCTCTTTGTTTATCTCTGAAACTTTCAAAAACTGCTCCCCCTATGCATCCAGAGCTCAATCCACAGAGCACTACTAAATAATCCCAAATAATCCCAGTCATGACATGTAATTACACCTTTAAGAAATTTGTTTCTTATTCTTGGAATCAAGGACACTTATGGACTTCTAACCATCGTTCAAAATCCATTCAAAAATTATCATCCTCCAAAGTTATTGGTGTTTCACTTCCAAAAGTTAATTATTTAATCCTCTGTGTGTGTACAATACTTTCTGCATAATTCTTATTATATATCTTCTTGCAACATAATTACTACTTTAATTGTCCATTTCAAATTTTACTTTTTAAATCCGAAGTACTGGGCATAACATGGCACATGGAAAAGTTTAATAAACTTGAACTCTGGTAAAAAGATTAAAATTTACAACAGTTCAAGTATTAAAATAGATTTGGAGAAAAGTTAAATAACATGTAAAATCCATATCCTCAAATTTTCTGCTCATATTGGAGGTATATACCTTTTAACCTGATTGCCTGGCTATGAATATTGAGTATTTTCCCGTTTTCATCTTCAGGTTAAGTTTCTTAATACTTGTTTCATTTTTTCCTGAAATGAGGATAGCAATAGTTTAATCTTTTAAGATTATCAAAATTGAATAAATTAATATATGTATACATATATACATAATATACACAAATTCGCATTATATATAAATTGATACATATGTATAAAATTTCATATATAACATAGAATAATGTTGAGCAATAATGCATGTCTACTTCCTTCCCTTTCTCTATATCCCCATCCTCTACCAGCAGGCTTGGAGCCTCTGGGGTCTGATTGAGCTCACTCACTTCCCTGCCCTGGGTATGCCACTGAGCCTACATCAGAACTGTTCAAACCAGAAATCCTATCTGTCCTTATGGGCCTAGGCATATTATGAAACTCAGAAAAGGAGTTTTAAAAAGTCCAATAGTTTCTGGGGATATGTCAGAAGAAATGAGGCAAGGAGCTAAAGAATCAGTAAAAGAGAAGAATGTAAAGAATATAAAAAAACAAAATTTTAAATTTAGCTGAAAACTAACAAAATCATGGGGAATTTTAGCTGTAACTATAAAAGGTTGTGAGCCTTAGGTTTTTCAGTGATGCTCAGTACTTCGAATCATGGACTTGGGAGGCTTTTGAACTATATGAATTGCAAACCAAAGACTTGGATTTGGAGTTCATTGTTGAGTCAGTGACTCTCAGAAAATTTCGTGTTTAGAATATGTACCTCATAAATAAATACTACCTTACAGAATCATGTAGTTTATACATGAGACAACAGAGATAGAAAAGCCAGGAAAAGAACTACTTATCTTTACTAATTTATATATCTTACCGTTGTTTCATTTACATTTGCAAGAAATATTACCGATAACTAGAGAAAGAAACACACCCTTACCCTTCATTCCTCACCACCTAATATTTTATTTATTGTCTCCATCCCAAAGCAAGGTCCATTACACTCCTCTGTGTACAGTACACTATCTTCTGAGTAGACTCTTGGAGTTTTGACCATTTGACCCCCTGAATCTAATTAATCTGAGTAGCATACAAGAGTCTCTCCTATAAAAAATGTTTAAGGGTTTTAAGATCCAGAGTAATATAAATTAGATGAGCACTGTGTTTGTGGGGCGGTAAAACTAAAGCCATTTAACTCTGTACATTTGCTGACCTTTGATCTTGCATTTGGAAGGAAAGTACTACTCAGAGTCTGATCTTCCAAGATTGAAATGGGTTCACTGAACCCTTTAATATTTCATTAGAACTTTTTTGCTATGTTATATATATCCATCTTTCAAAAGGTGAGAATGATTTTCTTATGAGTGATTTTAGGACAGGTGCATACAAAATTGTTTTTTCTAACTTTTATTTTCTTCAAAGTATTTTTATTTCCTTTTGGGCCTGATGATAATACATTACATTCTACCGTGAAGACAGAAAGTGATGCTTGACTTGAGACAATATTTATGAGACAAAATAGAAGTTCTAGTAGGAGCTAACCTTCATTTATTGATATAAAATATTAAAGCCTTTATTTTCAAGCATTAAATTTGAAAGAGGATCACAGGATACCAAATAAGGTCATTAGAGGCTGATTTATTTTAGAAAAAGATGTTCTGAAGGAATGCAACCTGAGATAACCTGTATTCATTATCAATTCTTTAATCATTAAAACCAATGTTTTCAATGTCATCTTGACATTTTATGTGGCTATCTATATTTGACCAACAGAATAAAGACTAATTGTTGAATTACATGGACACATTTATTTTAGAAAAAGTATGAATTATCAATGTATTTAAATAATTTTTAATATTAAATTGCAAAGACCAAGGAAACAATTGAAACATATGCACTATCATTGGTGTCATTCTCTATGATGACTTAGTTGTCATGTCCCACATGTAGATTCTAAAGACCTTCAAAAATTGATAAAAAGTATATATTTCTGCAATACAATTTCAGATTTTTAAAACTTTTTTTCTACCTCCATTATTTTCCTCTGAAAAAAAATGACATTATGCATAATTATGCCAATTATTAATCTTCTGGTGAATAATAGAAACTAAAGCAAGTTCCATGCCCTAAAATAAATTACTAATGTAGTAAAATTCAGGCAACTTTGTTTGATTCATGGATGGATCCAAGAGGAAGTAATTTTAACAGTTTAGTTTTGTTCCTTCTACCCAATCGACTATTCTATTTCTTAAACATTTAATATAGTCTAATATCAAAGCTGGCAGAAATAAGAAAAACAAAATAATCTGAAAAATTTTCCTGATTTTTCTCATTGATTGTCATGTCACACTTCAGTAAATTAATTAAAATCAAAGCTTCTTTTGGGATCTGTAGTGTGCTGACTATATGTAATAGGGATAAATTTATTTTCTATGTTGGTCTTCACTTATTTTTTCCAGTAATTTATTCAGCAACCATTTCTTGGGTGGCTACTATGTGTCCAGAATTATGCCAAGCACTGAAGAAACACAACAAATTGAACTGTCAAGGTCTCTTTTCATAGAACTTATGATAGAAAAGTGAGAGAAAAATCAAACAAGCAAGCACTTTACAGTGTGAAAAATGATAAATGGAATTCATTGTTGCTATGGAAGAAATGACAGTTGGGGATCAAAAAAGCTTGACCAAAGAAGGAGACTGCTAGAAGACACCTAAAGGCAGAGCAGGATATTAGAAGGCCAAAATTGTGGCACATTTCACATAAAAAAAAAAAAAACTCCCTTTCCCCCCTACACACACACACACACACACACACACACACACACACACGCAAATCAGCAAGTGGGAAAAAACAGAAGTATGGCTTTTTAAAATTCTGGATTTTTATGGAGGGATTAGGGAATGCAATAATCAAATACAAGTTCATAATTATTTCATCTAATTTTTAAGGCAGAAAAAGAACACTCAGAAAATCAAGAGAATATATCCTTCCACTCAGATAATAGATACAAACATATAATTTTTGTGTTTATGATCTATCTACTATACATAATACTTTGGATATCATATTGGGATTAATATAATTCACATCTGTCTATCTTTGGTGTTGTCATGTGGAACTAAACAATCCTTTCAGAAGTATAGCTCTAGGCTGATCTTTGAAAATAAAAAAGTTACATGTAGAGGGGAAAAGTGAGAAAAATGAAAGCAATAAACCAAAACTCTTAGAAAAAACCTGGGATGCTGAAATCAAGATGAGAAGTTTTTATTTCATACATGTTAATAATACTTTTTTTTTTCAAACTAAAGACAACCAGATAAAGAACCTGTTTTATCCTCTGACTTCCGCTGTCTTTAATTTTTACAGATATATAGAGATATATGTCATAAGGGACTGATGGAAAAGTTCTTATTAGTTTTGTTTTATTATCTACATTGTGTGATATTATAATTATGATTTGAGGGATCAAGTATTATAATTTTGTATTTTTATTGGTTTAGGAATTTCCAAAATTTATTTATAAGTATATATCCAGTGTTGGTAAGAGCCCAGTGTACATATTCCAAAGGCCATCTCTATAGAGTTTTTAGAGTTTCTTTGCTTTATAATTTACATCTATCCATCAGGCTTATTATCAGGCTGCTTTGGTTTTACCTAGGGCTGCTTCTAACCTCTGTTTTCAAGACCACTGGAATTAGACAATTAAGAACATTAGTATGGTTGATGGTCTTGTCTGTAGGAATGGTAATAGGCTTCAGAAGATTAATAGCATGAGTGGAATTTTATAATGGAACATCTGCAGAATAGTCATTAAGCATATTTGTCATGGTAATTTTATTTGTGGTTCCTATAACAGAATTCACAGTATTCAGCTAATACTTGAAACTGACCAAATATGTATTTGAAACCTTGTTCCCCCATGGATATAAAGTGAGGGCATTCATATTTGATTTATGAATAATTCAAACACAGCATAATTGACCATTTTAGCAATAATATTACAATTTCATTTCACCTGTACTGTGCCATGTTCTGAATTTTTAACAAATGCCAATACTCTTAACTAGCTAATTAATATTGTCCATCAATAATAAAATTATATGAACTCATTCATTCATTATAAATATAAATCAATATTTCTTAAATTTTGTGAACATTTTAACAAAGGAAATATTCATTAAATTTGAATAATTTTTCTTCTGCCATCTGGTATATAGATAACAGTCCTATTAATTATAAGATACATATGGCTCATATGATACTTTCAAGTTCAATGATGCCTGTTAGCAGGTAATGCAATGAAGGTCTTCATTTCTATCTATACCAGCTGATGTCTAATGAATACATTGCATATATTCAGCTACAAATAAAAGGAGTGCCCTTACCTTAATACGTTATTTTTCTTCTCCATTCCATATGAGAAGCTTTTTCTAAGTGCAAGAGAATAACTGTGGATGTACACAATCTCTCATATTAATACAAATCCTAATTTTTAGCTTTGATTTTGATTTTTGTACATATTTATGACTTCCCAGAGGGACTATGCACCATTTTCCAACACTTGATTCATGTTCTTGGTGGATTCGTAAACTGTTTCATTTTGCAGAAGATATTTGAATTGGGTTAGCCTCAGCAGTGGTAGGTAGAGAATCATGAAGTAATTGGGAATTTTGTTGGGGTGCTGAGAAGTTCATTATGGTAGGGTGGTTCTATGAATGATAAATTAAAGAGAAGATAATATTAAGGCAATAATTTATGATACAAGTTGGGGGATGAGATTAGCTTTTGAGCATTGGTATTTGCCACATCAATAGAATTTTACATTAACTTGGAGATAATGGGAATGATTATAAAGTAAGGTATTAAACAATTTTGTAGCTATACAAAAATAATGTCATTTAGAAAGGATTAGTAAACACAAGAAGTTTTAGGAGGTTTTTGAATATTATGAGATAATAAGTATAAAGTGATAAGGGACAATAAAGACCTTCTAAATAGGGGTTAAGGAATTAACAATTCTTATTGAGGTGGAGTAGACAAAGATTTGATCATGAACAGTGGAAAACCACAAAGAATGGGAGGTATATTAAGTGGTTGACAATTTCTTCATCTTAAGAGAAAGCGGTCCATCAATTATTATATAATAACTGAAATCATGAAGTGAAGAAAGTGCTTATGTGAGAGAAAAAATTTGTGTTGAATTCCAGTTTGTGATCCTTATATATAAAATACCTAAGAAATTAAAACACTAATATTACAAGGGAATAAGATATGGGGGAAAGATTGGGATGTTTAGATAATAATGACAGTCATGGGAATAAATGATACCATCCAGAAAGATTTAATTACTATAAAAAGACAAAGAATGTTTTTCTTTATTCCTATGATAAGTGCCATTGGAATTTTGATCATGGTTATTCAACTCTGTCAAATGTTTTTTCTACTTCTATTCAGATTATGATGTGATATGTGATTTGTCTTTTTTTCTGTTAATGTGACCTACCACATTGATTGTTTTGCACATTTTGAATCAACTTTGTATCCCAGGGAAGACTGCAAGTAGTTTTTTTCAATGTTAGAAAAACGGGATATTTACATATAAAACAATGAAAAGGGACCATTATCTTATGCCCTGAGCAAAAATCATCTCAAAATAAATCAAAGACCTAAACAAAATAAAATTATTAAATTCTTAGAAGAAGACATGAGAGTAGGAATCTTCTTGATATTGACCTTGTCAATAATTTTTGGATATTTCACTGAAAGCACAGGCAACAGAAGCCCAAATAAACAAGTAGTGCCACCTCAAACATAAAGCATTTGCATAGTGAAGGAAACACTTGGTAAAGTGAAAAGGCAACCAATGAATTGGTAGAAAATGTGACCCATTTATCATATAAGGAATTAATTACCAAAACACAAGGAATTCATATACCTTAAAAGAAAAAGAAAGAAGAAAGAAAAACCAAATAACCCTATTAAAAATAGGCAAAAGTCCTGACTAGACATTTCTCCAAAGAAAACACTAAAAACATAAGGGAAATGCAAATCAAAGCCACAATGAGATACCACCTTATATATATTAGAAAGGCTACTATAAAAAAAATACCAGTGGTAAGCATGACAAAGGGTGTAGAGAAGAGGCTAACTTTGTAATTTGTAAACTAGTGGTAAAAAGGGAGATTGATGCAGTCATTCTGGAAAATATGAATTTTCTAAAGAAGTTCAAAATAGAACTACCATATAACTGATTAAAATGGTTTGCATCTAAAAATGTTTTTTAAAAAATCTCGTGTGTTAGGCAATGGAGCAATGTTCAGAGGTGAAATGATTGGATTTTGAGGGCAGTAACCTCATCAGTGGTTAATCATCTGATGGAGTAATAATCTAAATGGAATACTGTATAGTATCTGCAGGAAGGTGGCTTGTGGTTGAATAAAGTAGGTCACTGGTGGTGTGGCTTTAGAGTCTACATCTTGTGTCTGTTTCCTCTCTGTCTCTCTCTGCTTCACTGTTGCCATGGGTTGAGCCACTTTTCTCCACTATGTCCTTCCACCATGATGTTTCTGCCTTGGAGCCTGCCATCTATAGACTAAAGCTCTGAAACTGTGAGCTCAAAATAAACACTTCCTCCTCTAATTTCTTCTTGTCAAGTATTTTGGGTCACAGTGACAAAAAGCTGATTAACACAATCTCACTTGTGGGTACATACCCAAAGGATACAAAATCACAACATAAAGATATCTTACCCCATGTTCATTGCATCCATATTCACAATATCCAAGATCTGGGAACAACATGTGTGTCCATTGACAATTGAGTGGATCAAAAACCCGTGACACATGTATGAAAAGGAATATTGTTCAGTCTTAGCAAAAAAACCTTGCTATTTGTGGCAACAGATGAACTTAGAAAACATATTTAGGGAGCTGAACCAGATACTGAAAGAAAATTACTATCTTATAAATTTAAAAAATGTGAAATCTTGAAGAAAAACACAAACAAACAAACTCAAACACATTGAAACAGAGAGTGGAACCATGATTACAGTGATTACAGAGAGGGCAATGGGAATGAAGGTCAAAGGGTACAAAGTCACAATTATGTAGGAGAGATAGGACTAGAGTTCTAATGTACAACAGGAAGACTGTAGTCCATAATACTGTATTGTATACTGGAAATTTGCTAAAACAGTAGGTTTAGGTACTTTCAATAAACACACACACACATACACACACACACACACACACACACACACACACACACACACACCGAGTTATGGTTTAGATATTAGGTATTCTCCAAAAGCTCCTGCATGAGACAATGCATGAGAGTTTAGAGATGAAATGATTGGGTTATGAAAGCTTTAACCTAATCAATACATTAATCCTTTGGTAGAGATTTACTGTGTGGTAACTGAAGGCAGGTAAGATGTTGGAGGAGATGGGTCCCTTGGAGGGTGTCCTGTCTTTCAGGTATATGTTTGATGAGCTCAGCCTATATTCTCTCTGCTCCCTGACCATATCTTGAGCCAGTTCCTTCTACTGCACTCTTCCATCATGATGTCTTGCCTGATCTCCAGCCCCGAGAAATAGAGATTTATATGAACTGAGACCTCTGAAACTGTGAGTCCCCACACAAACTTTTCTTTCTCCGAAATTGTTCTCATTTGGTCTTTCAGTCACAAAGAGCAGAAGACTGACAAAACATACACATACACACCCACAGGTGAAAGGTAACTATGTGAGATAATGGATAAGTTGTTTTGCCCTACCAAAGTAACTTCAATATGCGTATATAAATGAAGATATCAAGTCATACACATTAAATACATGCAATTAAGAAACATCAAGCTTAGGTAGATGGGTAAATAGCAGGGAAAGACTGTGGTAAATGTAGAGAGATAGTGAAGAAGTAGAGAATAAAGTTTCAGTGTGGTCACAAGGACTGGAGACAAGTGTTTAGAAATACAGTTAGTCAACATTACTAGAGAGTGTGAAGTCCATAAAGATAACTAAAGAAAGACAAGGTTAGTTGTTAGTTGTAGTAATTAGCAGGCAATTCATAACTTTAATAAGAACATTTTCAATGAAATTTAGATGGTTATGATTTAGTATTTATTTGACTTACCTGCTTTTAGTTACTAAGGATTTTCTTTTTCAAAAACCATTTTTTTCTTTAGAACAAACATATGGTAAATATATCCACTCAAATAAACTAAAGTATTTGAGATAGTTTAGATAGACACTTGAATTATTCTTACCCTATGAAGAACTTTTTTGTTCTGTTTAAATTTACCTATTGACTGTTTAGGATGATACAAATTATTTAAATAACAATTCAACCTTTTGTATGTTATAGTCAACCTGATAATTATAGAGTGTGAATGATGGAAGATATAAATAGGTCATTTCCTCATATCCCTATAATGTGGCAGAGCCAAATGATTTGTACGTACATTACCTTGTCTTTTAACCTTGCAATATTATTTAGCACTTTTATCAAACTAGCAGATGAATATAGCATATAGTACATAAACAAGATCTTATAATATAAATGCAGAATGTTAAGGAATAAAAGTAACTTTCAAATAAACTCTTCCAAAGTTGTTATATCAGGCTCAGAATGTTTAATTTATCTGATCAAGGGAATATATATAATAGAAAACTAGACCAAAAACCCATATTAGTGTCATTCATTTGCTAATTTTAAAGATGTAAGACTTTACACAAATTATTTCTTAATACTCCTTTGCACAAATTTTTATTATTTATCTTAAAAATACTTTGAAAATTTATATATTTTTTAACTTCCATTATTACAAAGTGATCTAATCTCAAGGCATCATAATTTTAAAGGAAGCTTAAATCAAATATATTGATCAGTAATGAAAAATTATCATTGCAAAAAAATTTACTTAAGCTGGTATTAAAGGTATTGGATTAGCTCTACTGTGCTGTCTTCAAACATATAGAGCAAGGGAATTCATCAGAAAAAGTTTCCCTAGAGTATAATTTTTGGTCACATTTCTAAGAGCAGCAAGAAGACCACACAATCTGCTCCCTTTATGGTTATGAACACAGAATTGCCATAGTATTTACAAATCTTTCATGAGGGGGTCAATACATCCTGGTTCTATCTCAATACACGGTCCAATGAAATAGTAAACTACTAAATAAAGAGATAGGTAAATAATGTCCAAAACCAATAATTTCCTTATTCCCTTCTTGTTCCAGTGGAGTCAAGGATTGTCTCCTTTGCTACAGTAAATTTTTGAGGATGAAATTCTTACTAGTATTTTATTTGCTGAGTGAGATCTGAGGCCAACCATCCATGAGAAAGTAGAAATTGGATTTTTGCTAAGTCTGTTGTACTCAGCATCAACATTACAGATGGAACCTATCGTGATTCAAGACAATGAGAGATTGACAGTTAATATTAGACTGTGAGCTCCTTGAGAAGTGAGAGTAGAGGGCCTGTGGTTGAGGACAATCCTTCAAAAGTTACCAAAAATCTTTGATGCATCTTCAGAACCTTGCCAATGTCCTCCTTGGCGTGAGCCCAAAGTGCCACTAGCTGGTTTTCATACTCATTCCCTCCAGTTTAGATACAGAGATATTCCCCAATACAGGATCGCTCATGAAGTCTAGGACTAAAACTGACTTTCACTCACCAGGTCACAGATCCTGAGAGATGATTGTGTATTGATCCGAAATGATCATACAACCACCCAGGGACTGTGTAGTGACTTTTTAAACAGCTTGAATCACAAAATGACTTGCTTCATATTTTTAACACAGAGGCACAGGTGCGTAAAGTACAATTTAAAAAAAAAAAAGCAGTTTCTATTTCACAGTGATTCTCCAATCTTAAACAAAAAGAAAGAAAAAAACTAAGAAAAAACTATGCTTCATCTGACATTACTTCCAGTGTCTTGCTCAACTCAGGTCTGGAAAGATATGTAAACATATGCAAAAAAAGATAATTTGCAGATCTCAATGCCAGCAGTTTGTGAGCAGACTCCCCCAGTATCAGCATTAGTATGATCTTCCCCCTGTTATAGGAGTGAAACTCCCTGCATCTATTGGGTACCTTGCTTAATCATTTTCTCTGATTTACAGTTTTATGTCCTGATGTTACTTCTTTCTCCTTTAACTTTCCTAATTTAATTTATAAACACAACTATGAATTCTTTTCTCTCAGTCCCCATTTCAATAGGGACTTACATTAAACAAAATACTTCAAAGCAGTCTAAAATGCACCAAGTTGTGTGATGCAATCATTGAAATCTTATGACAAAATACTTCCTTAGTCCTGTTCTGTAAATGATAGAAAAATAATTTTAAAACTATTTTCTTAAGCTTAATACATTCCTTATAGTCTCCTTCCTTCCTCCTCTCACCCTCTCTTTATTATCCTTCCTTAGTTATTTTTTCTCTCTTCCTTTTCTTTTCAGTTAATCAGATTCCACAAGAGCAATTTTTGCCCTTGGGTCCAATTGTGGTAAAAACAAATCTATGTTCAAGCAGTTTATTTTGGCAGAACTGTATAAGAGGACAAATAGTATGGGCAGGCAGTGACACTGGCCAGGCACAGTCAAGGGTCTGATGACTGCCTGCAATGGGCAATTTAAATTGTCAACTTGATTGGATTAAAAGATGTGGAAGAGTAAGAGGTTTCTCGGTATGTCAATGAGGATGTGTCTAGGAATGATTGACATGTGGGATAGCAAAATCACGTGGAGACCCTCCCTAAGCAGGGACAGCATCATCCTCGAGGATGGTGGCTTGAATGGACTAAAAGTTGGAAGAACAAGGAAGCAGCAGCGGTGCAAGCTTGAATCTTCGTGGTGAATGGGTTCGTGGTTGTTGCTGCAATGGAGGATATCATATTCTCACTCCTTCACTCTTCCAAAGCAGACTCTGCCAGTGATTCTACAAGGAGTTTTCCGAAGACTTCAGTCTGAGACTGGGATCATTGATCCCAATATTGATGCCTTTTGTTCTGAGGCATAGACTGCACAGCTACTGGTTCCTCTGGCTCTCCAGCCTACATCTGGCTATTATGGATTAGTTTCTGGTCATGTAAGCCAATCTAATAAATCCCCTTTTTACAGTCATACTTCCTATTGATTCTAGAGTAATATATGGACGTTTTTAGAGTTTGGGAAATCTTTCCTCATCTGTATTAATCTAGATCAGTTATCAGGTGTTTCTTTGATAAAAATAGTTTTATAAGTGCAAAGTTTTTAATATACATATTTAAAGAGTTTTGTCTGTGCTGAGATGGTCTTGTCTTTGGGAATCTTGGGGCCAGGTTGCATCTTGTTGCTACGTGACACAAAGCATCAATTTTTTTGTGGTACTAGGGATCAAAAATAGTGTCTCACACGTGCTAGGAAAGTGTTTTGTTACTCAGCTTTTCATCAATGTGACCAAAAGAACTCACAAGAACTTAGAGGAGGAAAAGTTTTATTTCAGGTTCATGGATTCAGAAGTCTTAGTCTGTGGTCAGCAGAGTCCATTATTCTGGACACAAGGTGGAAGTTATGGAGGGGGAAATCTGCTTATCTCATGGTAGTCAGGAGGCAGAGAGAGAGAACAAAGCAGCAAGAGAGAGAAGATA
The DNA here is from genome assembly GCF_902686455.1 of Sciurus vulgaris. Taxonomy (NCBI): domain Eukaryota; kingdom Metazoa; phylum Chordata; class Mammalia; order Rodentia; family Sciuridae; genus Sciurus; species Sciurus vulgaris. The sequence continues at coordinate 121,266,840 of NC_136464.1, forward strand.
TAATCCTCAAGGGCACTTGCCCAGTGACCCATTTCCTCCTGCCACATTCTACCTGCCTACAGTTACCACTTAGTAATCCATTTAAATTATTAATTCATCAACAGGATTATCAACTGATTAATTCATAATCTTTCATAATCTAATCATTTTACCTTGGAGCATTCCTGCCTTAATGCATGAACATTTGAGGGATGCATCATATCCAAACCATACCTATATGACATCAAGTAAGGTTATACAGAAATAAAGTAATATATTAAATTGACAGATAATATAAAATTAGAATGAAAGATATGCTGTAAATCTCACATTCTCCTTAAATAAAACAAAGGAATTACTCACATAGTGGTAAATCAGTCTTTAAGATATATATACATATACATCCTGAAATAAAATAAAGGAATTGATACCTAGATATCTAAACTTTCCTGCTTTGAAAATATATAAATGAGAGATTGATATATTCAAAATGAAGGAAATATTTATGATGAAATTATAATTTCAAGGGAAATTATTTAAGAAACATTACAAACTTTAAGAATACTTTATAGAGTCTATTACTCTCAGCTTCAAAACTTAAATCTCTTTTCTCTGGAAAATTCTAAATATAAATCTAACAGATCAATGGGTGATTTAATTGCAAAATATGATTTTTAAATTAATGATATATTAAAAATTTTTGAGGGTAGCTTTTAAAAATATGATATTTAAAATATTAGAGACACTGATATATACAAATATTAAAATGATTACACATAAGAACATGGGCTTTATTCACATGATTTCAAATTTTGTTTATGAAAATATAAATCTTTTTTCTCAATTTTTCACCGGTAAGTATGTTTAGAAGACATATATATGTTATGTAATATATACAATAACCAGAAATGAATGTTTACAGAAAGAAGGTAAAATCTTATTTTTATGCATTCACAGAAAAGTGGATCTTCTGGGATAATCAGATTCAAAATTCACATTGGATTCATTTAATTGGAACATTTTTGTCTGTCCCGTTATGAACTTCAACCCCTATTAAAATCTCAGTTACATTCTAAGCAATGTTAGATTTCTACCAAAAAAAGAGAATATCCCTTTATATAACACATATTTTAAAATAAAATTCTAACAAGGACCACAAAAGAAATGCAAAGAGCATCATTAAAGCACTTTCCCTGGTCTACTGGGAGAATGGCAGGAGTATCTTTTTAGCACCAATTTAAGAAACAAATTTCCCTGTCTGGAGCACTTTCAGCTGACAAGTTACACATACTAGAATGTGTTCCTTGGCTTTTCCTCAACATGTCCAGAGTCAGATATTTGAAGGTTAGTATTTGGGGGAATGTCATTAACATTAATGACATTAAGTGTTTCGTTATATTTTTACAAGGGAAAATACAGTGTTTATGATTTTATGAGAAGTAGCCTTAAAATTATGTCATACAGTAGCATAGACTTTACAATTGCATGCCTTGGAGTTCAGTATGCTTTAGTAAACTATGAAAGGATTATTCAGTAATCCTTTCCTGTATCTTATAAAGATTTGTATCTTTTTAGAAACTTATTTGGAGAACACTGTTATTTTTATATTACCATGTATTTATAGAAATTAAAAACCTATAATTTTCAATTATACACAAACTTAAATATAAAAATTGTATTTAAAAGAATTTTTTTATTATTTAATTTTAGTTACAAATAACATTAGGATTCATTTTTATATACTATAAAAGCATGGAATATAATTTTCTCTAATTTGTCTCCAGTACTTCCTTTTCACTCCCCTTCTCCCTCCCCCTCTTCCCTTCCCACTACTCTGATCTTTCAGCTATTTACATATGTTTATATATATTTAGTTTACATATATATTTGTAACTTACTTATATAATAATTTACAAATATATTTAATTAGTTCCTTGTGGATGTACATAATGGTGAGATTCACTGTGGTGTATTCATATATGTGCATAGGAAAGTTAGATAAGATGCATTCCAATGTTCTTCACTTATTGCATCTCTCCACTCTCCCCCTAAATCTTTTTCTTCTACTTCACTGATCTATCTTCTATTTTGATAGAATTATTCTCCTCCTTTTTTCTTCCTTTCTTTTCTTTTCCTCCTTATTTTGGACTAGCTTTCACATATCAGAGAAAAACATTTGACCTTCAACTTTCTGGGTCTGGTTTATTTCACTTATCATGATAGTCTTCAGTTCCATCCATTTTTGCCAACAAATGCCATAATTTCATTTTTATTTGTGACTAATAGTCCATTGTGCATATATATATCACATTTTCTTTATCCACGCATCTGTTGAAGGACAGCTAGGTTGGTTCCATAGCTTGTCTATTGTGAATTGTGCTGCTATAAACATTAATGTGGAAAATTCCTAACCACAAAACCTGTACTACAAAACATGCTCAATGAAATATTTAATGGAGAAGAAATGAAAATATAAAAATGAAAACCAGCATACAGATGAATTATATGAGAATAATCAGTTCAAGGAGAAGCAAATCTAAAACAGTAGAAATAAAATGGTAGGAAATGATCATCTCTATCATAACATTGAATGTAAATGGTCTAAACTTTCCAATCAAAAGACATGGATTATAGGTTGAATTAAAAAACAAGAGTCACAATATGTTGTTCATAATCAACTCACCTTACAGACAAAGAGATTCACAGACCCAAGGTGAAAATATGGGAAAAATGCACCATAAAAATGGTAACTCAAGGCAAACAGGAATAGTTATCCTCATATCAGAAAATGTAGACTTCAAGACAAAATTAATCTGAAGAGACAAAGGTAACTTCATTCAGATTAAGGACATCATCTAACAAGAAGATGAAGTGATTGTAAATCTGTATGCCTCAAACCATGGTGCATCTATATATGTAAAACAAATCCTTCTCAAAATTAAGAATCAAATAGACCACAGTACAATAATCCTGGGTGCATTCAACACACAGCTTTCACCACTAGCTAGATCAACCAGACATAAACTATATCAAGATCCTTTAGAATTAAAAAATACTGTTAATCAAATGAACCTAATAAACATCTGTAGAATATTTTATTCATCAACAACTGAATTCACTTTCTTCTCAACAGCACATGCAACATTTTGTAAAATAAGTAATATTTTACTTATGTGACAAAGTAAATACTATCAAGTACAAAAATAGAGATGATTTTTACATCCTATCAGATCATAATGGAATGAAATTCGAAATTAATAAGAAGATAAAAAAGATAAACTAACACCTAGAGATTAAATAATACTCTTTTGAATTATGAACAGATAGCAGAAGAAATAAGGGGATAAATAAAATAAGTAATTAGAAACAAATGAGAATATCGATGCTATATACTATTATACCTCAAGGTCCTATAAAAATAAGACCAATGACACCAAAATCAATAGAAGGCAGAAAATTATTAAAATCAGATCAGATGTTTCATTGAGTATGTTTTGTAGTGCAGGTTTTGTGGTTATGAATTCTTTTGTATTTTGATTATTTTGGAAGCTTTTAATATTCTATAATTATTCTATATGTTTGGCACTTTCATTATAATGAAAAGATCTTAGAAAAAATGTAATTCTACTTGGAATGTATATGATTCTTACATGTGAATTTCCATATCATTTCTAAGATTTGGAAAATTTTCAAATATTTCACTAAAAAGACTGTATATTCTTTCATATTGTATTTTGGAACTTCGTCTGTTCTAGTCATTCTTAAATTTTGTCTCTAGATGTTATCCCAGAATTCTTGAATATTCTGGCCATGGTCTCTTAACATCTTTTCTTTATGATCAACTTTAGTTTCAAGATTGTATGGTTTGCATTCAAGACCTGGGAATCTGTCATCAAAGAGATCTAATATATTATTGATGCTTTCCATTGAGTTTTTAATTTTTTTTTTTCCTTTTTTGCGGTGCTAGGGATTGAACCAGGGCCTAGTGCCTGTGAGGCAGGCACTCTACCAACTGAGCCATATCCCTAGCCCTTAATTTTGTTTATTTAATTTTTTATTTCCAGGATTTTCCTTTGGTTCTTTTTCAGAATCTCTATCACTTTAATGAAATAATCTTTCACTTCCTGTATTTTCTCTCTAATTTCACTTCTTACATCTTCTTTTCGCTAATTGAGTATATTAACTGTGAATTTTCTAAATCTTTCTCTGAAATTTCCTCCACTGTGATGTCAATTTAGTTAGTTGCTGAAATGTTATTTCATTTGATTTCATTTGAATTTGGGACATTTAGAAAATATCCATAATTCTTTGACTTTGGATCCCTCCAGGAGTTCTAGGGCCCAGGAGTCCCTCCTTTAGTTGCTTTGAATCTTCCACCAACAGGTTTTGGTTTGTCAATTCAGGGGCCTGAAACTGACTGCTCATAGGGTGTGGTGCTGTGCTTATTGGTTGTTTCTATTACGCAGTAGTTCAGGATGCAGGGATCTGGGCTGTTACTGTGATTGTTATGTGTCACTGTGTTCTTGCTGCCCTCTACAGGATTCTTTTAAGTTGACATAGAACCTGTTGATTTTTCACAAGTGCAGGTCTTGTGGGTATGGATTCTCCATGGGTGATCAGTGGTTCAGAAGCATTCTTCCTGGCCAACACAACTCACTGGGTATTGTTTTTTACCATTTACAATCATGATCCAGGTACCTTCCCTTTAAGTTTCCTGATACTGAGACAACTTTTCACCGACTACTGCCATGATCTAAGGACAATTCCCATATGCTATAGATCCAGGTAGCATCCCACCAGGATGGCCCCACACAGACGGCTACCCCAGTTGGGGATACAGTCCTTCTAGGCTTCTTAGGACTCAGGCAATTTCCCACCATACTTCTCTTCAGCATTTGTGACAGCAGCAATCCTGACGATTTCCCTTCCTTCTGCTTGTCTAAAAGCTGCTTTCCCGCTTGGATCTGAGGTCTTTGTTCCTGACACTGAATTGCAGGGCAATGCTTCTGTCTCCCCCCAGGCTTCCTGTTAAGGCTATGTGGAGTGCTGGGTTAGATGAACACTTTCTGTGTGGGAAAGGATGCTGTGCCCTACTCCCTTGGCTCATGGTGAGTGGGAAGGGGTTTCGGTGACATTTTGCTAGTATTGATTCCACGAAGATTTCGTTTTTGATGGATTCTTAAGAGATCACACCGCAAGGTGGTCCCTCTGGTTTAATTTGCTACGTGGAGGTGGGAAGATGATGTGCTGATGTGAAGGGTGATTATTTAGCTGTGGACTCCTCAAAATGAATACAGAGCATGAGCGTGGCATGGCTTTCTATTCACACTTTTATCTTCAAACTGCTCGTTCTGTTTCAAGAACATCACTGATCCTGTCATGCTTTAATTTGGTCTGCTTTTCTTCCCAGATTATTGTTTAAGTGGGTGTGCTTATCTGTTTTTCCACTCCCTCTTTCTTTTTCACTCTCTGTTTCCCCAGCTGCAGTCTAGGTTTGGAGTTATGGAACTCTGTCCTTATTTTCTACTCCTGTAACCAAACATCAAGTTTTTCCAAGTCTCAGACTTTGTAATATTGGGTTTTAGAGCATTTATTCTGTCACTCACATCTCAGGTCAGCTGTTCCTTCTCTACCTACTTTTGTGTTATGGGGAGATGGGGAATCTCTGCTTAGCTCCATTCCACCAGCTTCTTTCATATTTCAGAATTTAATTCTATAATTAATAGGCATTCTTCCTAAATCAATAGTATTTTTCTGAAAATGAAGAAAGTAATTTTGCTTTTTTTTTTTTTTTTTTTTTTTCCTTATTTGAAGGATATACTTCTGTATTCCTTCTCTTCAATTCAAGTGGATATTATCTGGGTAATGATTTTCTTGATCTAGAAAACTATAAACAAAAAAGACAAATAGTCTTTCCCACTCACACATAATATCTGATAGAACAAAGAGAATAATATTCTCATCAACACTTGTCTTCTTAGTCTCTTTTAATCATAATGAGTACCAAGAATTTTTATTTTCTTCCATAATATTGAATTTTAAAGGGTTCAAGCCTGATTTTCTTAATGACCCCCCTATATCAATATTTCTGATTTTTTTCTCATGATTTGAGACAAGTAAAACATGTTTGGAAGGGATAAAACATAGCAGATGATGATTAGCCCATTTTTTTTTTTAACCCAGTATAGATTTATTTCCTTCCTTCCTTTCTTTCTTTCTTTCTTTCTTTCTTTCTTTCTTTCTTTCTTTCTTTCTTTCTTTCTTTCTTTCTTATCAGTTGCCAATGCTTGGGGCAATAATCTCAACCAGAGTTGGAATAGAGTCATTTGATATATGTGGTAGAAACAGTTATAGTGATTCTGCACTCCTCTCCCCAGATTCCCATTCACCGGTTATTCAGACACTAATTTAGATCCTTCCATAATGATGAAGGCCCTATTCCAGGTTGTAGACTGCCAACTTTTGATTGTATCCTCACACAGCTTAAAAAGATGGATTTCTCTGTTTCCTACAACAGCCCTAATCCCATTCATGTGACCTCCACTCTAATGACCTAAGTACTTTCTAAAGGACTCACTTCCAAATAGTTTTACATTGGGGATTAGGTCAAGGATTAGGACTTTCGAAGAGTATATACATTCAACCCACAGCAGGCTTATTAGTTCCCATTAATACTTTTTTGAGACTATGTTAAGTGTAGAAAAGTGATTTTCGGTGGTTAATATGAATGACAAGAGTTCATGATGTTAAGTGTGAACAATGATCTTTTCTCAATTCAGAGAAAAACACCAGTAATTTTACAACTGTTTATTGAAAAGTTGGCCCCTATTTCTGCTTGCTCTAGATTTTTCACTTAGTACCCACTCTGCTGTAAAATGTGAGAAGTCCATGTAATAATGTAATACCCTAGGGTTTTAAAGCATGATTACAAACAGATATAAACCTTTCCACTTATAAATTCTGCTGCAATAGATGCACTAAATTCTCCTGAGTTATTCTATAGGATTCATGTGTGCACATGTATATACATGGGTTCATGGGTATCATATACATGAACAATTTTCAGCCTTGTCTGCTTAAAGATAATGAGAAGTGATAACAATGCAGTTGCAATGAATATATTCAGGAAACAGATTTCAGTTTCTGACAAAAACTAACCAGCACTCCTTGCAGAAATAGCAATTCCAGGGCTGGGAAAGAAAGCATACAAAGAGAATCATCTGACAACTTTGATGCTTTTAGAAGAATGGAGGAACTTCAATAGAAAAACAAAATGTGATTCATATTTTGGACTAATCTGATTACTCTGTAGGAAAGAGATTTTTAGGGTAGTTAAGAGCAGAAACAGGGAAACCTGTTAGAAAACTATTATATTAAAATATATGAACAAAAGTGGAAGAAGTTATGAGAAGTGATCAGATTCTGGATACGTTTTGAAAATGAAGTCTAGGATGTTCTGATTACCTTGAGACACATTGTAGGTATAAGCATATGGTGGAGAGGGAGAAGCCAAACCAAAATCTCCTTGGATTTTTGGTCTGAACTGAGTCTAAATTTTCAAAAGATGGGATGGAGAAACCAGGGTAGAAGAAAGTGTTGGGGAAGAGATGAAGTCAGAAATTAAGTTGTACATGAGTTTATTTTGGTTTATCTATGAGCTTTGAAGTATATTATGAATTGGAAATGAGTCTACAGTTGCAAATAGGAATCTATGCTAAAAAGCACATTTTTGAGTCCTTAGCATATGACTCATTTGACTACATGAGAATGAGTCATATCATCAAGTGAGTTTTTTGGAAAAGAGTTCTAAGACAGCCTTAGGACAACCTATAGTTTAGACTCATAGTATGAAATACAATTTGACCTAAATTTATTTTTCTAAGTTGTATTTTAATACTGATTATTTCTGCCTTTAAATGTTGTACCCCATTTGTGTACTATAAATCAAAATGTAGTCTGTAAAACATAAATAAATAAATAAATAAATGATTTAAAAAAATCTAAACTGTAACTTCATTAGGAAAAAAAAAAAAAAAAAAAAAAAAAGCAGAGTACTTTCCCTAGCATGTATGAAGCACTGGGTGTGATCCTTACCACCACATAAAAATAAACAAATAAAATAAAAGCATTCTGTCCATCTATAACCACAAAAATATTTTTTAAAAAGTACAAAGTATGAATACTTAAGGGCTAGTAAGACACCAGCGGTGCTAGATTTCTGGAGAACAAAGTACTCTAATAACTATTCCTTGAGCTCCAAACAACTAGAAAAGTTCTTATAATTGCAAAAATTAATTTTTCCCAGTGTGCAAGGGTTGAAAGCACACATCTCACTTCACATCTTGTTTCTGCTTATATACACAATTTTACATTATATTTTATGACAAAACTTTGTCTTTATTTAAAATAATAACTCCTCCTATATTCTAGCAAAATTTATTCTCCATGAATATGTACAGGATTTAGCCTGTGTTTTTAAATTTGATTTTGTCATAGCTGTGTAACACAGAATTTGAGTAGTCCATCTTCAAATGAAGTGATAGAAGAAGCCATATGGTTTAAGAGGTCTTTTCATAATCTCTAGACTGGATTTTTAATTATGCTGCTCTACCACCTTATCTTGGGTATTTTTTGCAACTCCTTCAAAAGTCATTTTCCTAATGTGTAAAATGGGGTTAATAATGATACTTAAATTATAGGGGTAATCATTAGAGTTTTGGGAGATAACCTACCTATAATATTTATAATGCTTAATGAATATTAGAAATTTATCATATGTAATCTAATATCATCTCTGACATTACTATATAGCAGTCATACATTCAGGGAATATATCACTCCCTTTTAAAAAATACCTGGCAAATAAAACCACTGTGTGAGCTTTACTCTGATTATTGTTGACCTTTCAATATCCAGAGAAGAAGCTATCCATCTCCAAAACTCACAGGTAAAATTATTTTAAAATGTGTTACACTTTTAATTATGCCATGTGTTTTTTCAGTGATTATAAACAATTTCTAAATATAATTTATTTCCTCATGAAATTTGTAGCTAGAATATGACATTTTTTTAAAATAGTAAAAGTTTTCTAGTAGTTTTTGTTGTTTTTATACTTGATAATTTGTGAATAATTAGAACTTAATGAAAAGATTTCATGTGTTAATAATTTATTGCTTCTTATATCATTTCATTTTTCTTAGTTGATTCCATATTTCAAAATTTGACATATGCTTCTCTGTAAACAAAGATTAAGATTTGCAGTTTCATAAAATTGGATAGCTGATTTGAATTTCTGGCAGACAAATATTCACAAATTGATGTTGAAAATGCTGCTCTGCAAAATTCCCAATTCTACTTTTGGCTGAAATCTTTTTTTTTTTTTTTCTTTAAGCATTTTTCATTTTTTCCTCTCCCTGGTGTTTCTGTCAAATTTGGAGTGTAAGACTAGTACTCAGGGACTATTTCAAATTCAAAAAATTCACATGGAAAAGCAATTTAACATTTTAGGCATATTTTTCTGCACTAACAAATATCCATAAACTAAGATAACACTTTTCTGCCTTGCAATGTATCAGTCTGCTTAAAATGTTGATTAAATATGATAGTGTGGGTCCTTCATTAAAGGAGACACTTGAATTTCATTTTGGGCTCCACTGAACAATCCTGAATGCCACTCAAAGTGACAGGTCAAGTCTGCTCATTTTACTTCAGCAAATTTGCAAAACTATCTTCTTTCTGAGATGATTTTTTTTCTTCTTCTTCTATTTTTTTTTAGTGAAAGAGACTAAATGGGATGAAGTCAACTGTTTGCTGGCCATTACAATACAACAGCTCTCAACACATCCTTCTGCAATCCTTGAATGCATGAACTTCCTGGAGTTTAAGCCATCTGATTGATTAATGAGCAAATGAAATTCTGATATAAAAAGAAATGACAATTTGTGTGTATAAACCAGAGATTGAGAAACCATAAAAGGCTTTTAGTGTCTATGTTATGACATGGACTTTGGAATTAAGCAGAATCGGAGTCAGGTCGTGACCTTATTGCTTATAGTTTGACCTTGGAAATATTTAAGTCCTGAGTTTCATTTTTTCCCATGAAGAATAGAGTGATTTAAATTATACAACTTTTGGACAGATTAAACAAGTATATTTGTTTAGAGCACTGGATGTATTTTAGCACTCATCAAAGCAGCTATTTTATGAAATGTGTTGGGACTGGACTCCATTGCCACAAATGATGGATGGAGCCATTCAGTAAACAATTGAACTTCACACAAAGCCTGTGAATATCAAAGCCAATCACAATCCTCCTGAGTAGGATTATGACAGATGTTCTAGCTTAATTATCCTTATTCTTCTTGCAAACCATACTTTGACTTTTATCCGAGTTGCTAAGTAAATTCTTGTTTTAACCTGGTTTGTCATTCTGCTCAGTGACAAATCTTGTCCTAGAATGAGGGTGTTCTCACCACCCTCTTGAAGATGAATGCAGCAAGCCTATCACATGTAAGATCATGGTCCTGGCATACTGTAACTAAGATCTATGCTCAATTCTATGTCCAAGTCTGTCTCTAGTTTAGCTCTTTTAATTCTTATTCCTCAGTGGTGTTCTTTGGTAATATAGACCTGATCATTTTAGCCTGAACACTCCTTGCAGAAAGCCTCAGTGTCTCCCTACACTTAACAGTCACTCCCTCTTCCTATCACAACACTGTCTTTGTTGTGAAGTTTAATTGGCTGAACCTATTGTGCTACTCATATTTTTTCTTGTCATTTCTTTTTTTAAATTTTAGTACATTTTAATTATACATAATAGTGGGGTTCATTCTGATTTATTCATAAATGCATGTAATATAGCTTTTCCATTCCATGTCCCAGAACTATCCTATTCCCTCTAGGCTGATTTAGATAGGGTCATGTAATAGTTTTCACCAATAAGGTATAAGGTGAAGTTTAACGAGAGACCTCTAGAAAGATTATAACTCCTGATTTTTCTTCTTAAAGTATCTGTACAAGGAGAAAATTTTGTTTTTCTTACCATCAGTGTTTACTATTTATTATTATGTGAAAGGATCTGAAACTTGGAGCTATAGCAGGAATTTTTCAAATATTAGGTGACAAACTAAGGCAATTATGAAACAGGAAGTAAACAAGGGCCAAGCAGGGCTTTAAGGCATAACTGATGTGTCAAAGAGCCCACTGGATGACAAACTTGTTGTCTTCTATTAATATCATGTTTTCAAACTTTTAATTTGACTTTCAGTTATTGTCAACCTTAATGTCCTGATATAACCAGTATTTGTTCTGATTTGGAAATGAGGTATCCCCCAAAACTCTTGTTAATGCAGGAATATTCAGAGGTGAAATATTTAGATTATAACTATAACCTGATCAGTACTTCTTAGTTAAATGAAAAAAATGACTGGGTGGTAACTGTATGCAGGTGGGATGTGGTTGGAGGAAATGTGTTACTGTGGTGTGCTCTAGAAAGTTTTTTCTTCCTGTGAACTCTTCTTCTTCCTCTTCAACTCTTTCAACTTCATGACCCCATCATGAGGTAAGCAGTTTCATCTTCTGGGTTCTTCTTCCATGATTTGCTGTCTCATTTTGGGCTCAGAGCAATGGAGTTAGCTGTCTATAGACTGAGACCTCTGAAACCATGAGCCCCAAATGAACTTTTTCTCCTCCAAGTTGTTCTTTTTGGGTATTTTGATCACAAAAGCTAACTAAAACACTATTCATAGTAATAACCTGGAGTTCAAATTTAAGGATGGTTTAATATTTGAGTAATATAAACCTTCTTTGTTGAATTTTTCTACATTTTAATGAACAATTCACTAAGCGAAAAATGAAGTCAATTTGGGAATTTATTTTATTTATTTCACTCACTTGATTATTGCTTGAGTATTTTTCTTCTCATAGGAAAGAATGTTCATTCATTGAGAAATCACCTGTCATGTTTCAGTAAATTCTGTCATAGGCAAGGCATGTAACAAAGAAGTTCCTTTAAGGAGTAAATAAATGATTAGAAGAAGTGAAAGTTGCTTATGGATAAATTCAACATGAAACATGTGGTAAATACATGAAAAGCAAGATGTAGGTTTATGGAAAAGTAGAAAGATTTACTTCCATTAAGCTGTTCCTAAGCTACTATATCCTAAAGTAGGAAAATGGGAAACTTGCTGTTCCTAAGCTACTACATCCTAAAGTAGGAAAATGGGAAACTTGCTGTTCCTAAGCTACTACATCCTAAAGTAGGAAAATGGGAAACTTGCAGTAATGGAACAAAAAAAAAAAAAGATTTTAAAATTTTAATTTGTTATTAGTGCATTATAGTGATACATGATATTGGGCTTCATTTTGACACACAAACATGAAATATTTGCCCCAGTTCAGTCTCCAGTACTTCCCTTTTATCTCTTCCTCCTTGCCCCTGTTCCCTTTTTTCTCCTCTATTGGTCTTTCTTTTGTGTATTTTTTGATATGCTTTATTTAGTTCATTATAGATACAAATACATTATAAACATGAATATTCAGCTAGATTCAACTCTAGATCCCTCTGTAACTCTTTGGTTACTCAAATGATGTGACCTTCAAGAACATAGTATCTGAGACTAGAACAAATATAATTTGATCTTGAGTCCAAATTTTTATACCACATAATAACTTTAAGTAATAACTTTATTAACAAGGACTTTGAACATTGCAAAACATAGTTGAAATTCTCTTTCCACTTTCAGTGTCTCCTATACCCTTGAATTATTCTTCTGCCACTTACAATTTTGATTAAACAATGACTTACTGTCATATATTAAAATATCAGTTAAGCTGCTTAGAAAAGGGATTGGAAATTTCAGCAGCAATGAGCATGAACAATGCCCAGAACTTGCTTTCTGATGTCATTCTCTAATAAAAGTGGTTAGAATTTCTTTGAAGATTGGTTGGATTTAGACATTGTCAGGGAGTTATGAGGTTGGAGCATTTTGTAGTTACTAAAAGTAAGGAAACATTTTTTAAATACAGAGGTATATCAAAGGGATACAAGTTCAAATATTAAAGATTTCCAATGACTAGAGTTTAAATGATTTAAGCAACAAAGTAAATGCCACTTATTTTGAATAAGATTCATTCAAAATTATAAATGAATTATGAAATAATTAACAATGAACCAATATTAATTTAAATGGATAATTTAGTAAACAATCAATTGTGTGAGAAGAGATAAGTCTTCCATATAGAAGTATACCAAATAATTTATGTAGTCACTTCTTTAGGCAGTGGAGCTCAGTCATCCCCAGCTGCAACTGTATTCAATGACTTTTTTTCAAATAATGGTATATGGGAAGATATTGGGAGCTGGTGATGACGGAGTAGAAGCTGGCAATAACTTTACATTGGAGAAACGTTACCAACACTACCTGGGCCAGGTGACCACCATTGATATCAGCAGTGATAATAAGTCTTGCAGTATTTTGTATTCCTGATATGATGTGATCCACTGAAATGATCAGTGGATCACATCAGACCTATGATGCTCTTTTCCAAAATCCTATGGACCTCTACAACTAAAGGAAAGCATTAGAGAGACAAAAAAAATTGAAGAACATTCTACAAAACATCTAAGTAACAATTCTTAGAACTGTAAAAGTCATGAATAAGAAGAAGCCTGGGAAATAGTCACAGACCTGAAGAGGCTAAGAGGAGATGAAGGTGAAATGGACTAAATACAATATGGTATTCCAGAAAGTCTTAAAATAGGTGACACTAAGAGACTAAAAAGTAAAATTCTAAGGAAAAAATCTTCAGTGCTTAAACAAGAGTAAAGTTTTAATATTCGTCAGCTGTGAAAATTGTACCATGGTAATGTAAGCTGATAATAATAACCCTACATAGGTAAAGAGTATACAGAAATTTCTTCAGAAAATTTTTTCATAAAACTACAACTCTATTAAAATCAAAACAAAAGGAAACACCTTTTGACCCAGTTTTCCCACTTCTCAGTTTATACCCAAAGGACCTAAAATCAGCAAACTACAGTAACACAGCCACATCAAAGTTTATAGCAGCTCAGTTCACAATAGCTAGATTTTGGAACCAACCTAGATGCCCTTCAACAGATGAATGGATAAAGAAATTCTGGTATATATACACAATGGAATACTATTCAGCCATAAAGAAGAAGAATGTTATGGCATTTGCAAATAAATGGATGGAATTGGAGAATATCATGCTAAGTGAAATAAGCCAAGCCCAAAAAACCAAAGGCCGAATGTTTTCCCTGATAAGTGGAGAATGATATATAATGGGGGCAAAGGGGTGGGGAATGAGAGAAGAATGGGGAAACTTTAGAATATGTACAAGGAAATGAGTGGGAGCGGGGTATGAAAAATGGTGGAATGAGACAGACATCATTGCCCTATGTACATGTATGATTGCATGAATGGTATGAATCTACATTGTGTACAACCATAGAGATGAAATGATGTATCCCATTTGTGTACAATGAATCAAAATGCAGTCTATAAAAAATTAAAAGCCAAAGAAAAAAAAAGAAAAAAAAGGAAATTTGGGTTCATGATTTTTTTCTTACATTTTAATTTTAGGCATAATGAATACTAAAAATGAATTATCTTACATAGCATATGAAAAATGTACCCTCTAAACCTTTAGTAAATGACTTTGCCATAGGGAAAATGGTGTTCAAAATATGTACATGTGAATGTGTATATACATGTATTTAGATACACACACATTATATTTATCTGTGTGTGTTTATGTATTGCAATTATCCAAGCATTTTAATTATTGTCACCCTGGATTTCCTGGGTAACTAGTGTCATAACTTTTTTCTCAGCTAAAATACATTAACAATTAAAACACTTGTCTGACAGAATCCATGACATAAGTTCTTTTTAATGATGTATTTTTTCCCTACCAATGTAATTAGTTGAAGAGTTGAAATAACTGTGAAAAACAATCCTACACAAAGTGAAAAATTGTCAAAAGGAAATCTGAGTAACTAGTGTAGAGCAAAGGCTTGAGGAAAGCTTCCATCTCTCTCTATTTCTTGGTATTGATGAGGATCCACAAGCAATTTGTCATAAGATAATCTCATTTTATTTTCTTTCTATGCAGGGATGATCTCCTGGATTGGGCTGAAGGAGAAAAATTGGTGAATGTCCACAGCTGCTTCCTTTTCTTAATGGGACATGGGAGAGAGTGGTCTTTCCATTAGTAGAGGGGCAGTCTAAGCTTGAGTACCAGCTGCTTAGGGAGTCTTCCCACCAGCACTAGGGAAGGCAGCCATGGAGTGGCACTCACTAATTCAGAGATCACAGGAAATGTTGGCTGTGTAGCCTTCCATCATAGAAGGGAGAGCTGCCTTTAAGAGTATTGCCATCAGTCAATGAACAAACATGCCGATTTCTCCTCAGTAACTTGTCTTTTCATATTTCACTAAACTCAGAAGTAACTTCAAGTAACTGCTGCCATAGAATGAAAGGTGTTGTATTTAGCAAAGTATATGCAATATATTGTTATAGAGCTAGAGGTGAATCCTGCCTCTGTAAAATACTATATGTATAAGTCATCTCCTATCTCTGAAATTTGGCTCCTTATATCTAATCTGTGACCATGCATCATGCTGTAACCTTGAATATGGCATGAGATTTTATACATATGTACACACAAACACATACATGCACACAATTGAACATAAATTTAGGTGGAAATAAAATGGGAGTCAAGAGCTTGTTATTGATTTTGTACCATTTGCATAAATGATAATTAAGCTATTTATTAATAAATGAATGCTTTATGAATAGTGGAGATGTACAAGTTAAGGGAAGAAAAACTGTTTCCTTCAAGTTTCCAAAAAAAAAGTATATTACATATATGAATCTCTATTCATAACCTCCAATTTGAAAGATATCTTCATTCTTTATAATCAAACATTATTCAATTGCTATCCTATCTGCTTTAAGTATAGTATAAATCTAACCTTGTTGAGAGGCATTTTGACTTAGAGCATGTCAAATTTGGGAGAATAGTGTGAAGTGAAATTAGAGATTTGATTTGAATGCTCATCTGCTGAATCATTTTAACCCAGTCTTTAGGCACATTTATGTCTGAAAATTTTTGGTGTTACCTAGTCATTTTGCAAGGATTATTTTGCAAGCCAGCTTCGTCTTATCTTTAGGATTCAGCTGTCTTCCAAGGGCTGCTGCCCAGCCCACAGCCCAGTAAGGACTTTAAACTGTTTAAAATTATCACTCTCTTTGTGTATCTAGTCCCTTTATATTCTACCACCAATTGAACAAAAATCTAGACAGACTTTCTTTCTTCCTCAAAAATATTCCTCTATACCCATAAATAAGTTTTTATTTTATTTAATTAAAATTCCTCTAATAAATGATAATTTGATCTATGCAGGGCAACAACTAGAAATATAAAGCCCAATCCTGTCCAATTTCCATAAGAGGGAACTATTACCAGATTGAGAAGTGAAAGGGGCTAGAACAAAAATGCTTCTGGGAAAACAAATGGACAAAATAAAATTATGGCATTTGCAGGTAAATGGATGGAATTGGAGAATATCATGCTAAGTGAAATAAGCCAATCCCAAAAAACCCAAAGGCCTGACGAATGATTTTTCTGTAAGTGGATGAGGATACATAACAGGGGTGGGGAGGCAAGAATGGAGGAAGGATGGCTTTTATAGAGGAAAACGAGGGGTGGGGAGGGGATGGGGGGAAGGAATGATAATAAAATGAGACAAACATCATTACCCTATATACATGTATGATTAATCAGTGTGACTCTACTTCTACAACCCGAGAAATGAAAGTTATGCCCCATTTATGTACAATGAATCAAAATAATAAAATAAAGAAAAGGACATAAAAATGTTGTTATCTTAGATGTACAGGTCACTTATCATGTTAAAACCTTGAGGCAATTATGGAACCTGGAACCTAGGTAAGAGATGGTTAAATTATACCATAAAGTAACTGGACGATACATTTGAGGAACACTGGGACTTCTCATATATGCTATGATTCCAGATATACTGATAACTCAACCACTTTAATCCTATATCATAATATCCTGATTTTAGCAGGAATTTCTGGACAAATATGTCATGTTCAAATTTTAAAAAATATTCCTCCCAATATTATATCTAATGACAAATCGAATAGAAGAAACTAAACTTGAAGAAGTAATGAACCTTTCATTTTTTAATGAAGTACAATAAAATCTACTACACAAAAAAGGTTGAAGTTCCTAAAAGAAACTATAATTGCTAAAAAGACTATAATTAAGCACCAATGTACTATTATTCTAGAGGAGGAAAAATTTCTGAAAGGAAATAAACATTCTAAGCTACTGTATATTAGGAGGATATCTGTAGGATAAAGAAAATCTCCATGGTACATGCTGACAGAAAAAGAAGCATATGACATTGTTGGGGGGTTAAAATGTAGAAAAAGTAGAATAAAGTGAATATTGATTAATAATGTGAACCAGAAAATGTCAGTACTGAGTGAATGCACTGCATGGAAAATGCTAGGAAATTATTTCCTTGAAATGGAAATTTAAAAGTCAGAAACTAAATCATTTGAGCCAAACTCTACAGTTCCCCAGGTATGAGGTAAGCTGTGAAAGAGACATAACATGGAACATTGAGCGGCCCCAGAAAGAGAGATTGCAGTTTAAGTTTTATAAAGGATTAGGGATTAATTAGGAAGGAATAAATTTGATAGGCAGAGGCATGGAGAGAGGCCAGGAGGAGGCAGAGTGCTTAAAATTCTCTTTTCATAACATGTTCATGAGCAAAAGACTATGGAGCATATATTTGAGGACAATAAAGGATTAAAAATGCATCCATTCAGCTGTTTTAGAATGTGACTGTCAGGTCAGAGATTTGTCAGTGTAAAGATGAAGAACAGAAATACAAAATTGGTGAAGAGGTATGTGAATAAAGCCCCAGCAGATACAGACATGCACGAGTGGGGATTGTGGTTACCTTGAAATGAAGTGAACCCGCTCCTTAAAAATAACTACAGCTGTGCATTATTGCTCTTGCCTGTAATCCTGGAAAGTCAGGAGGCTGAGGCAGGAGGATTGTAAGTTCAAACTAGCCTCAGAAATGTAGTAAGGCTCTAAGTCACTTAGTGAGACACTTCAAAATAAAAAAAAAAAAAATAAAGTGAATAAAAAGGGTTGAGGATATAGCTCAGGAGTGAAGCACCCCTGGGTTCTATCCCCAGTGGGGGAAAAATTAAAATAAAAAAAAAATAAAAATAAAAACCTGGAAAAGTAGTAGAATGGAGAATTTCAGTCTATCTGACAACTCTTCTCTCTTCTCTCTTGGAATTGATGGTATGAGCGTATGGAGCCACTTGCAATGGAAAATCTAGGCATGATCTTTGGGGAAAACATTGTGTAAATATTGGAAAATAGGTAAGACTAAATATTTGTGTGTTTTTCCGATTCCTGATAATCAGAAAATTGAATTTTCTTTGTATGAATGTTGACATCATTCCAGGATATCTTTGTAGAAGAAGTTAAAATGAAAGTATAACAATAGAATGTTTTCATAGTTAATATAACACTGAAATGATCCAAATTTGTATTTTATCAAATTGTATTTCAATCGAAAAGTAACTGATTAATACAATTCTAACTTTTGTTTCAATGTAGTAACCAACAAAGGCATTTTCAATTTATAATTGTAGTATTTGTAAGATGAGTGTTTGAAAGACAGTACAGATATAATCTAAATATCTTCACAGTCAAGGAAAAATTGCACCAGAGAAGTTAAAAAAAAAACAAGGGAGATTTTATTCATGACTAATACATTACAGCAGAGAAATTCCACTGAATAAAAAGAGGAGAATTTTTTAAAAAGTAGATGATGTGAGCTAAAGGAAGTGTACTGGAGGACTTATGGGTAGATTGAGTCAGGGAACTAGCCCATTTGTGTTTTTCACTTGCTCATCAACATTAGACTCCTATTCTCCCAAAGAGACTTAGGGTCACTATCCTTCCTGATGATTAGTTGGAAGACATGATTTCCAGGTCCTTGAGAAGGACCTGGGTTATAAAGTTGGTCAGAGGCTAAAAGAAGATTTACATTGCAAGGTGACAGAGAAAGAAATGAAA
This sequence comes from Sciurus vulgaris, assembly GCF_902686455.1. Lineage (NCBI taxonomy): Eukaryota > Metazoa > Chordata > Mammalia > Rodentia > Sciuridae > Sciurus > Sciurus vulgaris. The sequence continues at coordinate 121,285,986 of NC_136464.1, forward strand.
CTTTCAAAAGTACGTGCTCCAAGGAAAGGAAGGTCAAGGACCTATGATCAGAAGGAAACTTTTCCGAAGTTTCATCAAGCTGAGCAAAATGCTAAGGTCATCTTGGTCAACTCTCATCTTATTATTTTCACCATTCTCTCATGATCTGTCTTCAAAAACCCCCTTCACACACAACACAGTATGAAGAAACTATTTTCATCCCCAGAAACACAAGCTCAGCAACATAATCTTCACATGTAATAAGTTGCTTGAAGTAGGAATAAATTATGATTTCCATAAAAGTGATGAAAACTTGTCTATCAAATTAATCTATGGCTGTGTTAACATTAAAATAGACATCATGTGTGTAAAAGGTTACAGTATCAATTATTTGTGCATTATAAATTTTCTAAAAAAAGAAAAAAATTAGATAAATCACAGTAGGTATCTTATATCTTCTTGAAAGACATGAAAATTATTATTTAATCATTATTGAATTCATCAAATCAGGCTTTTTGGGAGCATTTAAAAATGCCTTATCTGTTGCAAGAATTTTTTTCCAGTTGCATTGATTATCAAAGATTGATTACTGATCTCAAAGGATAATTTAGTAAATTCTGGGACATAGATTTTCAGACAAACAGAAAAGAAAAACAAAATTCAGATTGTGACTTTCAGTTTTATTACATCTTGATTCCTTTGATTAATAAGGGAGTTCCCTAACACAAGTCAGTCTATACTAATCAAAATCATGAATGAACCCTTTCTTTATAGCCTCCAGCTTTCCTTACTTATTTTTGGTAGGGCTGACACAAGTGTACATCTAATCTCTTCATGGTTTTCAGAGACTGGCTGAAATACTAAATGCTTTTGTATTAATTGTTTACAAAAAAAGCAATGCTTTGCTGTCTCGTTTATTGTTTTCTTAGCACGATCCCTACTATAATATATGCCTTGTCCAATCACCTGCCATCTGCCACTGAGCACCTCTCTACTGCTCTGATGCTGAATATCCTTAACTTTCATGCCCCACATGATAGAGAACCACAATTTTGGGTTACTTTCCCCCACTTTGCCCTCTTTCAGCAGGAAGCAGCTTGGAAATGTCTTGCCAATTTTTCTATAGAAATCGAATGTAGAAATTAACAATGGGTAAATATAACAGTGGTCCGCTCTATATTTTGAATACAGACCTTGCTGCTCTGCCACTGCAATTTATTTTTTAAATGAATGTGTTTCTTTCTTTTTTTTATTTCCCTGTTTCTCCCTAATTTCTCCCCCTCCCTAATCTCAGGGGAACCAGGATTATGTTTCTCCCCCATTGTAGACAGATTTATCTGTCCTTGAGCACACACCCACCACAGGAAAAATTCATGCTTTGGGGGTGGTACTAGAAGATCTCAGAAATTACTGTCTCCCAAATTAACAAGTGAATTATAACTCCAACAGAGAACACATTGAATGTAGCCTTTAAATCACCTCTATAAAGCATCCTCCCACCACTGATTCCTGTCACTGGGACAGCAGTTCTCTGTGTTTGTCCTTTGTAAAAAGAAAGCCTTCTTTTACCTTTCTTTCAAAAAAAAAAAAAAATCATGACTGAAACTGTCTTTTCTATATATTACATGGCCCTCACAACTTTTCCTTGTCATGTATATTCCTCCATCTAAATATTCTCTAATTTCATTACAAGAAATAGCTTTGCCTTTCCATGGCCATTATATTTTCCCCTTTTTTCCAAATCCACATTCATTTCCTCAGTCATTTTGACAATAGATATTCTATGGGGAGTCAGGTGATACTTCTTTTTCTTTCTTTTAATTTAAATTAAATTTATCATTAAACTGATATATAAATGACAAAAGCTTTACATATTATAGGGTACCATGTGATGTTCTGACATATGTATACATGGTGTAATGCTTAAATAAGTGTAAATATATCTTCTGAAACTTTTTATCATTTCTTTATAGTGAAAACATTCAAAATCCTTCCTTTTAGCATATTGCAGTAGAGTACATTATCTAAAGTCACCCTACTGTGCAATAGCACAACAGAGTTTCTTATACCTAACTGTAACTTAGTATTCATTAATCAGCTTCTCCTTCATTTTACCTGCTTTGCTGCTGTCTACATACAGCCTCTGGCAACCATCATTTTACTCTCAACTTCTAGATCACATAGAACTTGTCTCTCAATGTCTGGCTTGTTTAACTAAAGATTAGTTCCATCCATGTTGTTGCCTATGACAGGATTTCATTCTTCTTTATGACTGAATAGTTTGCCATGTGTATAGGTACCATATTTTCTTTATTCCCCATCACTCAATGGACACATAGATTGTTTCCATTCTTTACCATTTTGAATAAATGTTCTAGTAATCACAGGAGTAAACATGTCTCTTTGATATGCTTATCTGATTTATTTTGGATATGCTTGTCATTTCAGTAGTAGAACTGCTGAATCAGATGATACTTCTGTTTTCAATTTTAAAGAAATTTCTAAAACAAGTGTACTAATTTATATTCCCACCAATATTGTGCAGAGTTCCCTTTCTCCAAGTCACTACTAGCACGTTTCTTAAGCTGTTTTAAAATAACGTCCATTCTTATTATTGCAAGGTGATGTTATGATTTTGACTAGCATTTCCATGATGATTACAAATGTTGAACATTTTTTAAGAAATATATTGACTATTTAGAGGTCTTCCTTTGAGAAATATCGTTTTAGGCCAGTGGATCATTGTTTTAATTGGGTAATTCACTTTTTTTTCTTTTTCTTTGTTTTACTATTGAGTTTTGAAGGTCCTTCATTCTGTATATGAATCCTTTGTCAGATGTATATTCTGTGCAAATCTTTTTTCTCATTCTGTAGGTTGTATTTTTCACTCCATTGACTTTTATTTACTGTGCAGAAGCTTTGTTGTTGGATATAAATTTTTAGTCTATTTTTGCTTTTGTATTCTGTATTTTGGGGGTCTTGTCCAAAAATACTTGCCATACCAGTGTTCAGAATTATTTCTCCTTATGTTTTCTCCTAGAAGTTTCATAGGTTTGGATCTTACATATAAATCTTTAATCCATTTAGAGTTGATTATCTGATAATATAGGGATCTGTTTTCATTCTTCTTTATGTGCACATCCAATATTCATTTTTATTTATAAAAGATTGAGCTTTCTTTAATGTGTATTACTCAAACAACTCTTCTTTAAACCAATGAGAAGGTAAATATTCCATGCAGTTCTACTATTTGACACCATTAGCTCTGACGAATTATTTTGTTCACTGTGTTGGATTTTTTCATGGAAACTTCAAATTTTTAGTTTGCACTTAACAGGAACTTTTAAAAAATGTAATTACCCAAAGTATTTTATTATCAAAATGAATAAATTGGAGTCACTACCTTCAAAGATGGTAGAAGCTAAGTGGGGTAGGATCAGGCAAATAAATTATGATGTGATATGTCAAGATCAGAGGTGAAGATATATAGATGATGATTATTAAGCACTGTAGAAGAATACCTGACTCACTCTGACAGTTGAATAAAAACTTATCAAAACTTAGTATTCCTTCTAGGCTTTGAAAGTCAACTAGATTTTAATCAGATAGTAGTGGAAGAAAGCCCTTGCATTTAGAAGACAGGATTATTCAAAGTTCTTTGACGTGAAAGAAAACAGAATAATTATGAATTCTAAAGCGTTGTACAGCAAGATAAATGGGTGAATATGGAATCATTGGTAGGGAAATAGGCTGGAGAAGTAGGTGGATTTTAGATCATGACCAACATTATGGCAATAAAGGAACATTGGGCATTTACTACATGCAGTGTGTAAAATGTTTGTATAAAATACATAATATAAACCTATAGATTGTATGCATTGTCTATTGAATAAACTTACACAGGTAATTATAGATGTGTTAAATTTTATTTAGTAGATATTCCATGTAAAATATTTTCTGGTAGATATCTCTCAAACGATATTTCTTGAAAAGAAAAAGCCTGGTTCAATGTGTTGGAACAGTGGAAAACTTTTCAAACAATTTCATTTTACCTGTGAAAAGTGCGTTTTATAATATGACATTGGTAGTGTTTTAAACACTTTCCTACGTTGTCACAGGTGAAAGTGAAAATGGGTGTGTTAATAGAGCAACATGGTAGTTATTCTGTCACTCTGAAATATGATTATTAGGAAAAATGAAGGTAATAGATGCAAAATATCAGTTACTTAAAGGAAATGGCTCAGCAAATTTTAAATTCATGAGCTCCCACAAATATTATGTTGCTTGGAAATATTTATGTGAATATTATGGTGTCCAAGTTTCATGATAAGTGGTTCCTGAAAAGCTGAATTGCACCTCCATCCAGTTTTTGGTATGTGACTGCATTAATCTTGAATGCAGGGCTATATTAATCCTTCTTACTCTCTTCTCAGCAAAATATAAGAAATGTGTCATCCTCAAAACAAGCCTCTAAACAGGTCGGCATGAATTTGAAAGCATATCGACATAAATGAGGAAAAGCAAGAGAGAAATGAGTCCGTGTAGAACAGAAAGATTTATTGCGACAGGAGAAGAAGTTAAAGCACCGCAAATAATGAGTTGCTTGTTGCTTGTTTGTGTAAATAAAACATTGTTCTATAGAATTCATTTTGTAGAGCTGATATGGAGTTAGAAATTAGTACCTCATGTCAAGGCTAACAATAGAAGGAGCTCTCTATCTTTACAATAAATCTCATATTCACTTTTCTCAGGTAAAGAGCTGAATAAATTAATGAACTATATAAAGTTTAAGAGTATGCAGTCTGTCTGTGTGTATGTGTGTTTATGTGTGTGTGTGTGTGTGTGTGTGTTTCTGTGTTGTATTATGTAATGCCAAATGGCTATTTTTGGCTAATAAGATCTATGTGTGTATGTACACACACATACACACACATAAACTAATCTTTAATATGAGAAAGAAACATTAAAAAATTTGAAAGAGCCACTGAATTAAGTTAATGCTCAGATTAATGCACTTCGAAGTACTTCTGGACCCTCTGCATTATATGATCTTATCGGACATTATTATAAAATACTTTCTGCATAACACATAAAATATGAATAATATCTTTAAAAATTTTCTTTACTTTAAAACACCTCTCAGATTTTAAAGATGCTGTTGAAATTTAGATCTGTTTTTACTAGTTGCTGTATTGTATTAAATTTCATATAGCTAATCTTAAATTACAGGATAATTTTCTGAGACAGAATAAGCTTAACAAATCATTTCTCAAATATTTGTTGAGCACATTTATATAGCAAACATTTGTCTAATCTAAGGATGCACAATTTTAGAAATAGAATCATTATTTTTATGATCTATCAAATGTAGTAGAGGATCACTGATTTATAATAAATTAATAAAATTCTGATACATAAAAGGGCAAATGTTTTGTGTAGAATAAAACTTAGGGAAGAAGGCATGCCCTCATTAGTCACAGTACATGCTGTCAAAATATTTTGACAGAAAAGTTAAAAACATAGCTTTCAAAAATATCTACTAAATAAATGCCAATTGTTTTATTCAACTTATTAATTATTGGGGAAACCACGGAAATGTCAAAGTTGATTCCAAAAACTATTTAGAGAATCTAGTTTTTTACAGTATTTTGAAAACAAGGTATGTTACAACAAAACCTTTGAGCTAAATAATGGCATTGGCTACTGTTCCCTTGGACAACAAAATGCAACTTTGGCAATCATCTTTTCTTCAGAATTCTATAAGTTAACATGTAATATAACTGGATGTGGCTCTTGTCAAATAGAAAAAAATAAAATTCACTAGGAAAATTCTAAAGAATTAAATAATCCTCAGATGGGCTTCTTTAACAGTTAAGCTCAAATAGCACATTAAAAGGCATGCAGTACTCTCTTTGATTTCCAGGTTTCCAATAATTTTTATTAGTAGTACTTTATAAATGCTTGATTTTCCACTTATGCTTCTATTAGGTAATGTCATATGACTACTTTTGACTAAGATATGAATAGAAATTATAATTATCTTTTATGCTGTGGTATAAAGTTGATAAATGATGCTTTAGGACCTTTCCTCCTCTGCTATGCCATCTAGAAAGACACATGTTCTATATTGTCTGCTATAAATTTGTGGATTCTCCATAATCCTTAATTCCTGAGTGCTTTTGTGTATTAGAGACACCACCCCTTCCTACACATTTTCAGCTACCAAATGATAATTAACATGGAAAATAATTTGTATATCTGTCTTTGTGGCATTAATTCACTATTTGGGGGGGGGGGGTGTATGCTTGTTATCACAACCTAACTAACCTATACTGATCAATATAAAAATTATTACCAAAAGTAGGTTCACATCTTATGGCTTTGCCAACAGTTCTTTAGAACTTTATAGAAAAGATTGGAAAAATGATTATCCGTGTTATACAAGGCAAAATATTTAGTAAAACTCTCTATTGAAGTTCCTTGGGAAGCTGTTTATGTAATTGATAAAATTGTATTCTAGAGAAAAAGGTTGGAAAACTGCATGATTACAGTACATCTTTGTTGATGCTATGGACAGAATTGTGACCACCCAAAATTCCCAGGTCAAAACTCCCCCTCCATGTGAATTTATGTGGAGATAAGAATTTGAAAGAAATGATTAAAGTTAAATTCTGAGCATTGTCCCTTGATCCAGTATTTCCGGTGTACATGTGAGAAGTGGAAGACACCAGGGATGGACACATATAGAGAAGAGACCATATGAGGACACTGAGAAGGTGACCACCTGCAAGAAATGAAGAAAGTTCTCAGAAGAAACCAAACCTTCTGATATCCTGATGTTGGACTTCTTTTCTCCAGAATTATGAGAAAACAAATTTCTGTTTTTTAAGTTGCTCAGTCTTAACTATTTTTGTGACATACTCCCTAACGAACTAAAAGGTTTCCTATGATTGAATTTAACAAAGAATTACAAGGACATTCTTATTAGCTCAGGGGGAAAAATGACTGATTTGCTTTCTTGTGACCTCAATTTTTTTTTTTTTATGATATTGAATCCAGAGATGCTTAACCACTGAGTCACATCCCAGGCCCTTTTTTATGCTTTGTTTAGAGGCATGGTTTTGCTAAATTGCTTAGGGCCTTGCTAATTTGCTTTGATTGGCTTTGACTTACAATCCTCCTACCTCAGCCTCTCATCTCAAGCTTCTGGGATTTCAGGGGTGCACCACCATGCCGGTTTCAAACTCAGTTTTCCTAAAGCAATGAGTATGGAGAAAACCATGTGGCTCTCAAGTAAAGGAGAGTACCCAAGGCACACTTTGGATGTGGCCAAAGAAGATAAATGAAGACAAAAAAGGAGCAGGAGAACTTTTCAGAAACAGCATAAAAGGACACAGTTGAGAGGATATATCTTCTAGAGAGCAAAATCAATGCCAAATCAAGATACCTTTAACATCCCAAGGGTAAATGGTTGCCACAACTGCTACAGTAATTGCTGGTTTTCTCCCTTCTTCCTTTTCCCAAACATGTTCTTTCTTCTGCCTGTCCCTATTTCCATCTTATGCATTATTTGGGATAGGAGAAGTAGAAAACATTTTCCTTTTAGTTTTTAGGAAACTGAATTGTATAAATTACCACACATCACACTTAAATCCTGGACTTTGATATGGATTCCGTGCTTGAGTAGAATTTTGGTTTCATTTCCACTGGGGATAAGAGGAGTGTACTAAATGCAGCAGACAAGAAATAATGAAATCACAGGACATTTGGTGAGCACATGAGATACTTTTATCAGAAACAGTAATGCTGGCGCTGGGTTTGTGGCTCAGTGGTGGAGTGCTTGACTAGCATGTATGAGGCAGTGGATTCGATCCTCAGCACCACATTAAAGAAATGAATAAAAAATAAAGTTAAAAAAAAAAAAAAAAGAGAAAGAAACAGTAATGCTAACTAATCAATTTATTGGTCTCCCAAATTTCCGGTCCTCCTAGGTGTAAGAAAACGTCATTGGACATTTCATGAATCGTATAGATTAAGGCAGCAAATTTTCATTTTCTCTTTCTTTTTTTTTAACCACAGCATAATCTAACTGTCCTGATAAATAGAAGCAGAGATACAAAAGAAGTTATGGACTGGGTAATGCATATATATGGAAAAAGAAAGTTCCACACAGAGGCAACCAAGGGTGCACAGGTACTTACTTATGACTGTGATCATTTTTTTTTTTTGAGGAAATTTCCATCCCAGCATAGTTTTGTATGTGTAATTATCACTATTATAACCTTAATTTTTAACCTAGTCTAAAATATTGATATGTTATGTCACAGTTGGATAGTTTTTGAAATATATATCTACATATACAAATATATATATATATATAAAATCATTAGGAAAATTTGTAATAATTTTTAACTATTTTGTATTTAACTACATTGAATATTAACTACTAAGCATCATAATCTGAAGATTTTTCCTTAACTGCCAGACTGGTTTTTAACATTATATTATATGTATTATATATTTATATTATACATTATATATTTCTTAAAAACATAATTTTTTTCTTCACTTTCAGTCATAGTGTATCTGAATATCTTGCAAAATGAAGGAGACCTTAATTCACTGTTTTGACTCTAATAATCCTACTAATTAAAGATATTTTATTCTTTTATCTATATGTGAAAAATTAAAATACAATTGAATTAAGATACAGAAGTGCTTTGTTTAAAAAAAAGACTTTATATATTTCATTACTTCGACTTTTTTGTTGTTATTTGTTAGTGCTGAGTATTGAAACCAGAGCACTTCACCACTAAGCTATATCCCCAGTTTTTTAAAAAAATGTCTTATTTGGTTCAGGCTATCCTTGAACATGCAATCCTTCTGATGCTACTTCTATTTCTATAAAGTGAAAAAACAATTACTAACAAAAAATATATTACTACTGTAAATAGAGATGTTTGTCTTCTTACCAATCAGAAGGAGATATTTTCCTAATTTGGTTATATTAATCTTGTGCTATTTAATTTATTCATTGAGTAGTTGATTTGTATGAAATTCTTAAGTCTCTAATGATCTAATATTACTAGAGATAAATTTTAGCATGATTTCCCAATGAATCTTTTTGTTTAATTGTTTCTATTGGTGCATTGTAATTGTACATAAGAATAGATTCTTCTGGGCTGGGGTTGTGGCTCAGTGGTAGTGTGCTTGCCTAGCTGCGTGAGGCCCTAGGTTTGATCCTCAGCACCACATAAGAATAAGATGAAGGTATTGTGTCCACCTACAATTAAAACCTAAAAAAAAATAAATAAATAAATAAATAAAAAAGAGTAGATTCTTCAAGGCATAAGTATATTTGCACATGGCATAATTTGATTGCTCTTATTTCCCAGTACCTCCTTTTCCCCTTCCCCTGATTCTCTTCCTCTACCCTGCTAGTCTCCATTCTATTGCTTTTTAATGTTAGGGTGTTATAATTACATATAAAATGTGATTCATTATGGTATACTTACATTGGTATAGCATAATTTCATCAGCTTTCTCAGTGTCTCTCCTGCCCTCCCTTCCTCTTCTCTGAATCCCCTTCTTCTACTCTGTTGGTCTCCCTTCTATTTTCATGGAAAAGCTTTTTGTCCCCCCCACATCCAGTTTGTACTTACAAGAGAAAACATTCTGTTCTTTTCTTCCTCAGTCTGGCATATTTCCCTTAGCATGATGTCTCCAGTTACATCCATTTAAGAGAAAATGACATAATTTCATTCTTCTTTATGGCTGAATAACCTCCATTATGTATATCTACTGTACTTTCATTATCTAGTCATCTGTTGATGGAAACTTACGCTGGTTCCATAACTTGGTTGTTTGAAATGTGCTCCTATAAACATTGGTATGCATGCATCACTCCGGATTTAGTCCTCTTGGATAAATAACAAAGAGTGGTATAGCTGGATCATATGGTGGTTCCATTCCTAGCCTTTTGAGAAATTTCCATGCTGACTTCCTTGGTGGGTTAACTAATTTGCAGTCCCACCAACAATGAGTAAATTGGCTCCCCCTCCACATCCTCAGCATTTGTTGTTATTTGTATTTTAATGATTAATGTTCTAACTGAAGTGAGAAGAAATCTCAATGAATCTTATCTTGATAAAAAACAAAGCAGTTAAAATATTAAAATTCAAGTTTAATTCACCTTTTCATTCTATAAATGTCAAGAGCAAAATTAAAAGATTTTTTTCTTAAGTAAAACTATGGAAACACATCAAATTCCAAAATTATTTATAGTGAAGACATCGATATGGATGGGTTTACATTATGATTTTATCAATTATCAAAATATTGAGGAAATGGATTTTTATGTTGATAGCTAAAAAATTATCATATAGTTATTCTCAGTGTATATGAGTTTTCAAAAGACTCCCAGAGTTTTACTTCCTCTTCACATGTATAGTAATGCATATGTGTGCCCGTGTTTGTATACGTGCAATCTAAGTCTATTTCAATGCTCGAAATAATCTTGAAGGCATTATTACAAATCTTCATATTACAATGGAGGAAACTGAAATACAAAGAGATTAAGTAACTTTTTAACTTTCAGTTTATATATCTGTGTTCAGTCCTTCCCAAAATCTAAAGAAAGGATTTTGCTTTTACCACAAAAAGGATGATGTTTGAGTAACTAGATTGATTTATCCTGATTTGAATATTATATGATTGTGTGCATGTATGAAAACATCACATAATATACCATACATATGTACAGTTTTATGCATTACTCAAAAATAAATTTTAAAAGCCAGAATTCATTGTGCCTATGATTTTGCATATTAGGAATTTGGAATGGTTTTTGTTTAGCATCTTTTCTCTGCTTAATAAGGAGGTGAATGGGACTGGAAAATCAACCTCCATCTGTAGATGTCTTCCTCACTTACATACCTGCTGCCTCACTGCTACTGCCTCTCTAGCTACGTGGAGTTTCTCCCTCTAGAGCCTTTCTGCAGCTTGCATTCTCAGAGCATGACCCTCTCATTAATGAAAGTAAAAGATGAGAGAATAGTAAAGCCTTCAATTACCATCAGTCTAAGAAGTCATGGATAACACTCTAAGGGAAGTTTCAAATAATATAAGAACATTTAGATCTTTAAAACTTATATACATTTTTTAAAAACTCTATTTTTTCCATTGTGACCATCAAAAGAAATATAAAACATAAGTTTAAATTATAAATTTACTTTTAAGACTATAAAAGCAGGAGTACTAAGAATGTATGACTTTACAAACACATTTTTTTCCCCCAGTGAGATATGTATAAAGAGATAGGTTTAAGGAAAAGGGTAAAATGAAAATGTATGTTTATAGATTCTTTGGAAGCAGAAAAGACTGTAAAATGAGCTCGCCTACCAGGCTTTCTGTGAACTTAACACTCATGGGGTTTTCACAGATTTCCTATCTATGCACAGGAAAATTTAAATCACTCTTAATCTTAGGAAAGATTTACAAGGTATTTCCTTATAATATCTTTTATATTTATTATTGTGTAAGGAAAATATCATAAAATATGCCTGCAATGATTGCTCTTAGCTTTCTTGGATATTAACTTAGTATGTCCCTCATTCTTCTCTGGACAAAAATTACCATTTTACAAGCCTGGAGGATAAATTTTGATACGGAGACATTGGTTTTGCTGATAGAATACTTTATTAGCAGCACAAGGTTTCCTAAGGAAGGAATAACACACTCTGCCTCATCAGGGAAGAATAAGTGTGGCCCTAAGCTTGGGATTGAGGAAGAAAGACTGCAATGGAACTGGTCTGCTGGGAAGTATTAGGTAAAATGCTAAAGACCTGTGCTATATCATCCTTTCAAATTCATCACCTGATCTTCTCCCATTCTGCTCAGAGGCCAAGAGATTAAAAACTTAAAATTGTTTATTTATAGAATTTTCCATTTAACGTATTCATATTGTGGTTAATCATATATAACTGCAACTGCAGAAAATCAAATCAGAGATGAGTCAGGACTTTTACATCTATACTCACTTTTGTTCCTATAAGGGCCCCCTTCACCAAAACCTTCATGTTGTAGCATTTCTTCCCTTAATTGTTGACATTCCTGGGTTTGTGGTTCGCCGCAAAGTCTTCTAACTATAATAACTGTGTGATGAAATTTTGGAATTACTTTCTTACCTCCGGTTTTTACCTTTTATTACCTCTAGGAATGTCTGCAGGCTAGTGGTTTAAAAAAGAAAAAAAAAATTTTTACTCAAAATGTTACAACTCTGTTGGCAGTAGGTACAGAAATTAAGCTAAATTATCTGATTCCATGTTAAAAAACGCCCAGATCAAGGAAGCAAGAATGCAGCTTCTTGCTCTTGAAAATTCTTTCTGAGAAAGATAAGACTATCACTAACTAAAATAATTTATTTGTGAAGACTAACAGCTTGCCAGTTGAACAACTACAATAGATACTATGCTCATCAAGACTCCTTGAAGATCCTTTGTTCCCTATGCCTTTCAACCCAAGGCAACCCAAGCCCTTCACAATCCCAATGCATTCTCCAAGTGTGACCCACACTACCCAAGATGCTTTGTCATTGCTCACTCAGCATGTCTTCTCCTTCAGTTTGACCTCACTGAGTCCACCAGGTGATTTTCTCCTCTTCATAGCTTATTCACACTCCTATACCATAAGATATTTTAATAGGTAAAATAGAGTATTGTCAGCCTTCATATTAGAGACAGGTATTTTCTGAAGAAAGTTTGACAGATTATATGTACATGTGTTGGTTAGCTTTGCATTGTAGTGACCAAAATATCTGAAAGAACAATTCGTAGAAAGGAAAGTTTATAGTTTTATTAGCATTTGCACTCTATGAGTTTCCTTTTTTGTTGTTTTATTGAATATTAAAATAGTAAACAGGCTTTGCTTTATATGTTTTATTACAAATGTCATCTTATGATCAGAAAAACAACTACCTTTGATAAGTGGTTTGATGCTTTCCGAATTCACATGCTGCTGCTCTTGGATCTAGTTATTTATTATAGATAACTGCAATAAATTTAACTAGCATACTAACTAGAATACATACATTTTTAAAATACATTAGGAAAGATTTTATGATGAAGGGAAGGGGTTAATCATTGATTGTCACTTTCTTGAAAAGGAAAATTTCTAGCACCTTTACAAATTAGTTCTCGAGGTAAAAATGCAACCATGTTTTCGACAGATAGCCAATTCAGATTTCTCAACAGTGACAGAATACAAATTATAGTTAATTACAAATCTGGATTTCTTAGCCTAGCATAAAATAGGACCTTCTTAAATCTGAAATGAGTTAAAAAATATGATTATTTGTTTTTCATTTTCTTTTACTCTTCAGTTGAAGAACTTGGAGTCAGAAATCTTGATATCTTACAAGCAAAATACTGCCATTTTATTTTATTTTATTTTTTTTAATGTTGATAAAGTAGCTTTAAATTGGGTTAAGGGTAAGCAGCTAAAATGATTTTGTCTCAGTGTATTCATTAGGGAATAACTTCTCATGTGAAATATTTCAGATGGAATCAGATTATATTTACCAATATTAGGTTTGAGAAGAGAAATAACCAGGATGTATGGAAGAAAACTAAAATTTCTTTCCCATGATTGATTCAGCTTCTCTAGATCTGCCATGGCACTGATATATGCGGAGGAAGAAGACAACATCTATCCTGTTGGGACTGAGATATGGAACGCATGTTCTTGTCTACTTCTCTGCACTGAATTTTATATCTACCTACATAAGCACATTGTGTTTCCAAAATGTGTAGTAACTCAAAGGGTCTTTGAATTAAGGAATAGGAAAAAGGTTTTCAAGTACACTTATAGGTACAATTAGAGATATTAGAAAAATGGTAAAATTCTTTACTACCTCTTTGTGTTAGGATATATTTATCTAATGGTAACTGAAAATCCAAACTAACAATGATGCATGAAAGATAAAATTGGCTTTCATTTTCATTTGAACAAAACATATCAAGAGGTAAATTATCCAGGCTTAATGTTTTAAAACATGGAATCAAAGAGTTTATTTCTATCTTGTTCTTTGCCATTCTCAGTATATAGTTTCATATGAAATTAGTGATTCAGCTCTGGCCATCATGACTTTACCCCAAATCTCAGGAAATAAGGAGTAAGGAAGAGAAAAAAAGAAAATATTTCAGAAAGAAAAACTCTGTCTATTGTTATTACTGTTATTGATGTGCTTATGTTGAATACTTTGTCTATTTTTGTTTACCAGGTATTTTTTAATAATAAATAGCTATTAATCATCCAAGAGTCAGAGAGAACCCACAGTAAATTTGGGCTTGTTAGCAATTTCATTGCTATTGCTTTAAGAAAAATAACCTTTGAAAAATAAGTTTTTTTTTTTTTTTTTGGGGGGGGGGCCTGCTGGGAATTGAACCCAGGGCCTTGTACTTGCAAGGCAAGCACTCTACCAACTGAGCTATATCCCCAGCCCAATAATAAGGTTTTAATGTGTGTGTTGGTGGTTGATGACATACAATGAAGGAAATAAATCTATTTAAGATATTTTTGAGTTTGGAAATTAGGCAGACTGAAAGCTGCCACTATAAAGCTGCCACTATAAAGCTGCCAATTAAAAAGTTCTGTGGGGGCTTTCGAGGGTTTTTAAATTTCTCTCCAGGGATTGGTCACATTGCTTTCTCCAGTAGGAAGGAGTCTAATCAATATAGGGAGAGCAGAGAGGAACCCTAAGGGCATGAACTGGGAGTATTCACTGTGGTGACTCTGCCTCGAGGCTAAGCCTGCTGTCCCATCTTCTCAGCATACTTGGCTCCTTCATACTCATGGCCACCAAGCACATGAGACTTCCTTAACATTCCTGAAGCCAGAGAAAATCAGAGCCCAAGCTGTCTACCTACCTACCTTCCTATCTACCTATCTCAAAGTCATACTGTTCAAAAAAAAATCAGAGTGCCACATCTAGCGCCCCCAAGTTGGCCATGAATGAAATCCAGTACGCTGGGGTTCTGGCTGTAGCTCCAGGGAAATCTGCCATCATAAATCACCATGTCATAGCACTCAATGCTATCTCTGATAGAATAGCCCTGGGACAACAGCAGCTTCTCTTGGCCCTGGAGGTACTTAGTCACCTTAAAACTCAGTGTTCCTGAAAATGTGTCTAACTTGTATTGGAGGTTTTCCAAGTCTGAGAAAAAAATGAAATAAGAGTCTTCAACATGGAAACCCAAGCTTTTTCTGAGAAAGGGGAAGGAAACTTAACAGAGAAAGAAAGAAAGAAAGAAAGAAAGAAAGAAAGAAAGAAAGAAAGAAAGAAAGAAAGAAAGAAAGAAAGAAGGAAGGAAGGAAGGAAGGAAGGAAGGAAGGAAGGAAGGAAGGAAGGAAGGAAGGAAGGAAGGAAGGAAGGAAGAAGGGAAAGAAAAGAGAGCTCCTCTTAATAAATATGAACAAATTTTCTTTCCTACCTTCTCTTGGTTATTGCTTGATCTTTGCCAGCTTCATGTATAAAGTCAACATTCTCTG
Organism: Sciurus vulgaris; assembly: GCF_902686455.1. NCBI lineage: Eukaryota > Metazoa > Chordata > Mammalia > Rodentia > Sciuridae > Sciurus > Sciurus vulgaris. Next base: position 121,301,511 of record NC_136464.1, read on the forward strand.
GGCAACAAAAGAGAAAAATTTTGTCTGTGGCATGGATCACCCAGAGAAAAATTACCTTAGGTAAACAAGCCTACTAATTTGTTTCAACATGGAAATTATTTCACTTCTTTCTAATTAATAAAGAAAAATGCACTATGGGTAAAAACTTATACAATAAAAAGTATGAAGAAGAAATTTTTCTAGAGAAAGTTGCTATTAAATTTTTGAAACACATTCTTCCAAATTTTTGCTCTATACATATACGTGTGTATATACAGCTCATTTCTTTGCTTGAGAAAAAGAAATCTTTTTCCTAAAAGAAATGTATGTTTAAACTTTGAAATTATTTCAAAATGAAGTGATTTTATAAAATACATTATATATAGTATGTTATTTGATATATTATATATGTTATATGTTATATAAATCATAGAGTTTTATAATTTGAATGTTTTAACATAAATTAAACAATAGTGGAGGAGATATGTCCACAGAACTTGCTTCTCTATTTTCAGTATATTGTTTAGAATTCATTGTTCTTTTGTAACCAGTCCTCTAATGATGAAAGTTTAGGAAGAAAAATTTATATCTTAATTCACCAGTATAGATAAGCAAAGGTAGCTCCAGGTCCCTATGCATGTCACTAGTGCTTAAAGTGCCCTGCTTCACTTCTGGACGGGCTTCCCTAGAGTAAAGAACACACAGTCTTTTAAGTAGAGGACATATGCACAATGCAACACAGGGTCCAGTTTCTCCTGCTCCTCAAGGGGTGTTGGACAATTGATATTTCCATTAATGCTTCTATCTAAAGTTTTGAACCATAACAGTCACTCCCATAATTTGAGTCTCTCAGGGACAGTCTTCATGTGGAATGGCTTTGGAAGAAAGTCATGTGTTAACCTATTCATCTTCACTTTTACACTACTTGCTTCCTAAAGCCACTGTTTTCACTAAGCCATGAGAGATTGTTGCAAATTACTTGTGCAAAGCACAATGCTAGCACAAGGCAACCTGAAGGTGGTACCTTCTCCTTACTGCTTTCCTCCTCATTTACTCTTAGAAATTTTAGTAAGATTTTTGACTCTTTTCTCATCTTATTTTGTAAACATATTTTCACTTTTTGCTCTTTACCTTTACAAATGTATGTTTGATTTTTAAATCTGTCTTAAATTATTTTGGGATAATTTTTGATTTACAAAAAAGTTGCTGAAATAGAATGGAGCATATCTTCATTCCTTTAATCCAGTAATAGTTTCCTTTACAGTTACTGTCTCATATGCTTTGGTGCATTTATCAAAGCTCAGAAACTAACACTGGGTATTAATGTTAACTAAACTTCAGACTACTTGGATTTCACAAGTTTTCCATTAATGTCTTTTTTCTGTTTAATTCCCTCAGACATATTTTTCCTATTTTTTCAGTATATTATTCAGATTTTCTGAGTTTTGTAGGCACAGTCTGTTCTGATACATGTCACCTCCCCACAACACATGCAAGTTTTGATTCATTGGGTCCATCTATACTTTCATTGATCAATTTCAAGTTTCGTTACTCCTCATACAAGTCGTCTGAAATATTCTTACTATTTTGTACCATATCTCAATTTCCCCAGTTCTATTAAATGACAAAAAATAAACAAGCAAAAAACCTCAGATACCTTTTAAGAATACCTATTTTATCTCAAAATACATCAGATACATTTCCTTTTCCTATACTTGATGGAAATCTGTGTATGTGCCACATACTTTCTCTTTCTAGCACATCTCATTATTTCTATTGATATATTACCTTTTCCCCACAAACAAAAGGGCTCTTCATATCTATTCTGTAAGCTCTTGGTTGGGCCCCAGTTGTCTAAGAGATATGACTCATGAGGCTGAACGATGTGAAGAGGAAAATAACATTTCTAAATTTTGATTTGTTATAATCTAAATTTTACAGTGGTTATATTGCAATATAGCATCTAATTAGCATACTAAATTATAATATGAAGAGGAGACCAAGATGGCGGACTAGAGGGTGACTGCATCTCATGTCATTCCAGAACTCAGGATTCAAGAAGAGGAGGTATTGAGAGACTCAGGACCAACTCAGAGCTACTGGATGAGTCTCTCCCACTGGCAAGGCTCGGCCTGGGTGGCAGGCCCAGACCACAGGCAGCTTCTCGGAGCAGGGCCAGCCAGCAAGAGGATTCTGCACACAACTAGACTCCCCTGGCCTGGGCAGCAGACCAGACACAAGCCATGCCCCAGCCTGTGGACTAGTTCCTCTTTGGCAGACCATCAGTCAACAAGTGGAGGCATCTCTGCCAGCTAGCAGGGAATATACCCCACCTGAAGGTCACCATCTCTAGAGGGAAAGCTTTCTTGTGGAGCACTGCATTATCAAGTTCCTCCAAGTCTTCAGGCTACTGAAGACTAGGAGGTGATATACTGGAAATCTATAGGGACACTATAAGCCAATAGAAGAAATCTGCAATATCTCAGAGATCCACTGATACCTGACCAATATGAGAAAACAAGGGAAGAAAATGTCCCAAACAAACCTAGATGCTATAGCAATAAAACCCAATGACAGCACGGCATAAGAAATGTCAGAAAGGGAGTTCAGAATGTACATAATTAAAATGATCAGGAAGCAAACAAGGAGATGAAAGAGCAAATGCAGGCATTGAATGATTGCACCAATAAACAGTTAAAAGAGCAAATATGAGAAGCAAAAGATCATTTCAATAAAGAGTTAGAGATACTGAAAAAAAAAAAAACCCAGAATCCTTGAAATAAAGGAAACAATAAAGCAAATTAAAAACTCCATAGAAAGCATAACCAATAGGATAGAACACCTGGAAGACAGAACCTCAGATATTGAAGACAAAATATTTAATCTTGAAAACAAAGTTGACCAAACAGAGAACATGGTAAGAAATCATGAATAGAATCTCCAAGAATTATGGTATATCATGAAAAGGCCAAATTTAAGAATTATTGGGATTGAGGAAGGCTTAGAGAAACAGACAAAAGAATGAATAATCTATTCAATGAAATAATATCAGAAAATATCCCACATCTGAAGAATGAAATGGAAAATCATGTACAAAGGCTTATAGGACTCCAAATATACAAAATTACACCAGACCCACACCAAGGCACATTATAATGAAAATAGCTAACATACAAAACGAAGACAGAATTTTAAAGGCCGTGAGAGAAAAGAATCAAATTTCATTTGGGGGGAAACCAATACGGATATCAGCAGATTTTTCAATCCAGACTCTAAAAGCTAGAAGGGCCTGGAACAACATTTTTCAAACTCTGAAAGAAAATGGATGCCAACCAAAACTTACCTTCAGATTTGACGAAGAAATAAAATCCTTCCATGATAAACAAAAGCTAAAAGAATTTACTAATAGAAAGCCGGCATTACAGAACATTTTCAGCAAAATATTCCATGAGGAAAAGATGACAAACAATGATGCAAATCAGCAAAGGGAGGAACTATCCTAAAGGAATAGCCAAAGAAAGGAGAAACCAAGTCATGTCAAAAAACAAAAATGAACCAAATACCTGGGAATACAAATCATATCTCAATATTAACCCTGAATGTTAATGGACTGAACTCATCAATCAAAAGACATAGACTGGTAGATTGGATTAAAAAGAAAGATGCAACAATTTGCTGCCTGCAAGAAACTCATCTCATAGAAAGAGATACCAATAGACTAAAGGTGAAAGGATGGGAAAAAACATACCATGCACATGGATTCAGCAAAAAAGCCAGAGTATCCATCCTCATAGCAGATAATGTAGACTTCAAGCCAAAGTTAGTCAGAAGGGATAAAGAAGGACATTTCATACTGCTTAAAGGAAGCATAAATCAGCAAGACATAACGATCATAAATATCTATGCCCCAAACAATGGCTCATCAATGTACGTCAAACAAATCCTTCTCAATTCCAGAAATCAATCAGACCACAGCACAATAATACTAGATAATTTTAACACACCTCTCTCACCACTGGACAGAACTTCCAAACAAAAATTGAACAAACAAGCCACAGATCTCAATAACACAATTAATAATTTAGACTTAACAAACATTTATAGAATATGCCATCCAACAAAGAGTGAATACACTTTCTTCTCAGGAGCACATGGATCCTTCTCTAAAATAGACCATATTTTATGCCATAAAGCTAATGTTAGCAAATACAAGAAGATAGAGAAACTACCTTGTATTTATCAAATCATAATGATTTGAAATTAGAAATAAATGACAGAATAAAAAACAGAAACTACTCCAACACCTGGAGATTAAATAATATGCTATTGTATGATGAATGGATAACAGAAGACATCAGGAGGGAAGTAAAAAAATTCTTAAAAGTAAATGAGAACAAAGATACATCATATCAAAATCTCTGGGACACTATGAAAGAAGTACTTAGAGGAAATTTTATTTCATGGAGCACATTCAATAAAAGAAGAAAAAAATCAACAAATAAACCACCTGACACTACAGCTCAAAGCCCTATAAAAAGAAGAGCAGACCAACACCAAAAGTAGTAGAAGACAGGAAATAGTTAAAATTAGAGATGAAATCAATGAAATTGAAACAAAAGAAACAATAGAAAAATTGACAAAATAAATTGTTGGTCCTTTGAAAAAATAAACAAAATTGAGAAACCTTAGTCACACTATGAAAGAGAAATAGAAAACTCAAATCACTAAAATTTGGAATGAAAAAGGAAATATCACAACAGACACGAATGAAATACAAAACATAATTAGAAGCTATTTTGAAAATCTATACTCCAACAAAATAGAAAATCTTGAAGACATCAACAGGTTTCTAGAGACATGAATTACATAAACTGAACCAGGAGGACATACACAATTTAAATAGATCAATATCAAGTAATGAAATAGAAGAAGTCATCAAAACCCTATCAACAAATAAAAGTCTGGGACCCGATGGGTTCTCAGCTGAGTTCTACAAAACCTTTAAAGAAGAGTTCATTCCATTACTCCTCAAAGTATTTCATAAAATAGAAGAGGAGGGAACCCTCCCAAAGTCATTCTAAGAAGTCAATATCACCCTGATACCTAAACCAAACAGAGACACATCAAGGAAAGAAAATTTCAGACCAATATCCTTAGTGAACATCGAAACAAAAATTCTCAACAAAATCTTAGCAAATCGCATACAAAAAATATATGAAAAAGATAGTTCATCACGATCAGTGGGTTTTATTCCAGGGATGCAAGGCTGGTTCAACATCTGGAAATCAATAAATGTCATTCACCATATCAACAGACTTAAAGTCAAGAATCACATGATTATTTCGATAGATGCAGAAAAAGCTTTTGATAAAATACAGCATCGCTTCATGCTCAAAACACTAGAAAAAATAGGGATAGTGGGAACATTCCTTAACATTGTAAAGGCCATCTATGCTAAGCCCATGGCCAATATCATTCTAAATGGTGAAAAACTGAAAGCATTCCCCATAAAAACTGGAAAAAGACAGGGATACCCTCTTTCACCACTTCTATTCAACATTGTCCTTGAAACTCTAGCCAGAGCAATTAGACAGACCAAGGAAATTAAAGGGAGACGAATAAGAAAAGAAGAACTCAAAGTATCCCTATTTGCTGATGACATGATTATGTATTTAGAGGAATCAGGAAATTCCACCAGAAAGCTTTTGGAACTCATAAGTGAATTCAGTAAAGTAGCAAGTTATAAGATCAATGCTCATAAATCTAATGCATTTTTATACATAAGTGATGAATCCTCAGAAAGAGAAGTTAGAAAAACTACCCCATTCACAATAGCCTAGAAAAAAATAAAATACTTGGGACTCAATCTCACAAAAGAGGTGAAAGACCTCTACAATGAGAACTACAGAACACTAAAGAAAGAAATTAAAGAAAACCTTAGAAGATGGAAAGATCTTCTATGTTCTTGAATAGGTAGAATTAATATTGTCAAAATGGCCATACTACTAAAAGTGCTATACAGATTCAATGCAATTCCAATTAAAATCCCAATGACGTAGCTTAGAGAAATAGAGCAAGCAATCATGAAATTCATCTGGAAGAATAAGAAACCCAGAATAGCTAAAGCAATCCTTAGCAGGAAGAGTGAAGCAGGAGGTATAGGAACTTCAACTATACTATAAAGCAATAGTACCAGAACTTCAACTATACTATAAAGCAATAGTAACAAAAATGGCACAGTATTGGTACCAAAATAGACAGGTAGATCAATGGTACAGAATATAGGAGACAGACACAAACCCAAATAAATACAATTTTCTCATACTAGACAAAGGTGTCAAAAATATGCAATGGAGAAAAGATAGCCTCTTTAACTAATGGTGATGGGAAAACTGGAAATCCATGTGCAGCAGATTGAAACTAAACTAAACCCCAATCTCTCACGCTACACAAAACTCAACTCAAAATGGATCAAGGACTTTGGAATCAGACCAAAGACTCTTCATCTTATGAAGAAAAAGTAGGTAAAAATCTTCAACATGTCTACTTAGGATCAGACTTCCTTCACAGGACTCCCATAGCACAAGAAATAAAAGCAAGAATCAATAACTGGAATAGATTCAAACTAAAAAACTTTCTCTCAGCAAAGAAACAATCAGCAATGTGAAGAGAGATCCTACAGAGTGGGAGAAAGTTTTGCCACTCATACTTCAGATAGAGCACTAATTTCTAGAATATATAAACAACTCAAAACACTCTACACCAAGAATACAAATAATCCAATCAACTAATGGGCTAAGGAAATGGACACTTCACAGAAGAAGATCTACAAGCAATCAACAGATACATGAAAAAATATTCAACATCTCTAGTAATAAGAGAAATGCAAATCAAAACTACCATAAGATTCCATCTCACCCCAATTAGAATGGCTATCATCAAGAATACAAGCAACAATAGGTGTTGGTGAGGATGTGGGGAAAAAGGTACACTCATACATTGCTGGTGGGGTTGCAAATTAGTGCAGCCACTCTGAAAAGCGTATGGAGCTTCCTCAGAAAGCTTGGAATGGACCCACCATTTGACCCAGCTATCCCACTCCTTGGCCTATACCAAAAGGACTTAAAATCAGCATACTACAGAGATGCAACCACATCAATGTCATAGCTGCTCAATTCACAATAGCCAGATTGTGGAACCAACCTATATATCCTTCAATTAATGAATGGATAAAGAAACTGTGGTATTTATATACAATGGAATATTACTCAGCCATAAAGAATAATAATATTATAATAATATTATAGCATTTGCAGGCAAATGGAAGAAATTGGAGAATATCATGCTAAGTGAGATAAGCCAATCTCAAAAAACCAAAGGACGAATGATCTGGCTGATAAGCGGATGATGACACATAATGCGGGGTATGAGGGGGGCAAAAATGGAGGAAGGAGGAACTGTATAGAGGGAAAAGAGGGGTTGGTGGGGTGGGGGGGAGGGAAAATTAAAAGAATGAATCAAACACCATTACCCTATGTTAATGTATGATTACACAAATGGTATGCCTTTCCTTCATGTACAACCAGAGAAACAACATGTATCCCATTTGTTTACAATAAAAAATATTATAATATGATATTACAATACTTACAAAGACTTTACTCTTAAAGATTGTCACACTATGTGTTAATAATGACATGCTAATATTTAGTCAGAAATCAAGTAATGATGAGTTGGTAAACAGTGAGTCTATCTGTAATTTTGTTTTTGAATGTGATTGAACATATAAAACAAAGATGAGTTCAGAAGCATAACAACATATACCATAATTGAGTGAAAAATTATAACTTGCTACTGAGTAAAGGAGCCCCCACAAATGAGTATAAGAGCTATGATTTGCCATATTTTCCTAAATTAAACAAAGCCAACTCTAAACTTGTATTTTTTTTTTTTTTTTTCAGGCAGAGGAACAGATAATGCAATTGCAGACATTTTGGAGGCAGTAGGTATTCTAGTCCATTGATGATACACCAGTTCCAGAAAGATTAAAAGTCTCTAGTGCTTGGGAAGAGCATTCTGTTTTCAATTTTTATCTTTGAATATTTGGCTGATATTTAGTCAAGCCCAAACAGTTCGTTTTGAAGGTACTTTGTGGGAATAGTACTATATACTCCTGGCCAAGCTAGGGTATGAAGAGATTGGCTCACATTTTGTAATGATAGTATCTAGAGTCTCTTCACTTTGGGACATCAGAAAAGAACTCTTACCACTCCCAGGTACCTTCTCCTCTACATGAACAAAATTAAGAAAGCTTCATATTTAGAATCTGTAATTATATCACTGTTGCAAACACCTCACCCTACAACATTATCTCCTACTCTCAGGAAAGCTCGTTTTCCCTGGAATGTTTTCGCATTAACTTTCCCTTGATGCATCAATCCTTTTCTATCAAAACCAAAGAAAGACCAAATGGTTGTCTTATTAATGTGGGGCAATGTCTGTTTTTAGTCTTACAAAACAAAATCTGCTAATATGATCTGCAGCCAAGAGAACTTAGATTTAAAGTTCACAAAGATAAACTCCATTTTGGAGAAAAAGGCAGAAGAAACACCTCAGATTTGGAAGAGATTATCCAGCACTGAGAAACACACATATTTATTCACACACACACACACACACACACACACACACACACACACATACACACACACACACACACACACACACACACACCAAGAATGATTCAGTGAATTGTCCTGTCAAATAGGCCAAAACTGATATGCATTTGAAGACAGAAGTGTTGAGAGCAGTTTATTAAGAAAAGAGTATTCTGAAGAGACAGGAGATTATGTTAAGAAAGTAAAATCTATATATCTAGTTCAGATCCAAAATCTCAGAAATTCAGAGATTCATGGTTCTTGACTATTCTACAGCAGCACAAGTATATGAAAATAAATTTTGGTTGTGAGGCAGAGGAAACACTGTAATAAAATTTTTTCAAGGAGTAGAGAGAGATCATTAAAACATACCTGCGTTTTGAAATTTCAGTTTTTCAACCCAAATTGGGTGATAAGGAAGACTCCCTCTCCATGAAGTAGATCCTAATGAAGACTTTCTATAATGGACTTGATAGAACATTTTCTCAATAGAACATCACCTAAGAAATTGCTTCAGTATATAAACTGTTAAAAAGGAACAAAAATAGAGCAATATGTTCATAACATGTATTTAAATTATTTACTATTGATTAAGAGGAATGAGAAATCCCTCATTCTCTCATTTATTATTTTTTGAACACAGATGCACAGAAATGATCAAGCTAAACAGCTGACTGATCATACAGATATAAGATATAAATTATTTAATCAATATTTGTTAGTAGAATATTGAGAAACTAGCCTTGGCAAGCAATATTCTACTAGCCAGGGATACAGAAATTTACAATATAAGCACAACTTCTATATTTGTAAATATACAGTCTGGTAAGGGGAGGTATTTGGGAAATGAGTTCATGAGACTTAATCATGTCAGTGAGAAGCAAGTATGTTGGAAAGGGAAAAAGGAATCATTCCCAAATAAGTATTTAATTATTGTTCTAATGAAAGAGATTGTCAGATTAAAACAAGTTTTGATTTTGTTGTTTGTACTGGGGATTGAACCTGGAGCACTTTACCATACATCCTTAGCACTTTTAAGTTTTTTTTTGTTTGTTTGTTTGTTTGTTTTTTATTGAGTCCATATCTAGCTAAGTTGCTGAGACTGACCTTGAACTTGAAATCCTCCTGCATTCCTGCCCACCCCCATCTTTGGGATTACAGGTGTATACCACCAAGCCCAGCTAACAGGTATTATTAATGAGTATTCAACTTATAATTCACACAGATAACTAATTTAATGAAATGAAACACATTTAATCTGCAGTATGGTTAATTTTTAAATCATCTACAATAAACTTTTTTAAAGTCTTCAGACAGTAGATTTCCTAGGTAACTTAATACTATGGGGTAGCAGACTAGGCATGTCCAATTCTCTTTAATATTGAGATTCTAAAACCAGGGCAGATTTGATTATCTACAATGTAATGATATCTAAAAATAAAATCAGTCATATCAAGACAAAGCTCTCTTTCACTTGATCAAAGTTTATTAATAAACATTGAGCAGTAAAAATAATTTTGAACCTAGAATTTAAATTATAGGTGCCCAAAGCCTTTGTAATTAAAGCAGATTATGCATACACATATACATATAAAGTGTAAATTTTCTTCAAATATTTTATTACTTGAGCTGTCAATTCTCAATAAATTATGCTACATTTGACCTGTAAGAAATGAAACGACTCCATATATGATAAGAATGAGTTAGTATCTGCAAATAATATATACTCACTTGTGGATAGTTGTGATTCTTTGTTTAATAATTATCTGTTCTAAGTTACATTCCCTTAATCATCCACCCTTTACTATTTATCCAGCCGATTAGTGGTTTCAGCAATTTTTCTGTTCCTTTGGAAAATTCACAGTCAGCATCTTCTTTTCTAGTGTCACTGTCACTGAGGTAAAAGAACGATTTAATGAGAGGATGCCCGTCCTCCAACTCTTTTATGCCTTGCTCTTTGACACTATTTATTCAATAAATATTTCAGTACTACCTGATTAGATTTAACTTCTGCCATCTCTATTATCCAGCGGTCTTTTCTGTTGTCAGTGGTAAGTTCAAACTCTTCCCCTGTTGCAACATTATCTCACCTGTTGCAATAGTCCCCAAATGAAGTCTATCATACTGTTTTTAACAAAAGTCAAAATAATTGTTGCATGTTCATGTGAGTAGCTACCAAGGCACTCTGCCAAGCTGATATTATTGCTTATTTCTTTATGATATATGTTATCTCTACCAATCATCAGGTTAAAAGTCATTTTTCCCTGGATCTTTTGTATGGACTATGTATTTATTGAGAAATTTTTAATGCCCAGACTCGGAATTTTAATAATTTTAGTATCATTGTGGACATCAAAATTTCTCCTCCTCCTCTTCCTCTGTTTTTTTTTTTTTTTTTTTTTCCTTTTTGTAGTACTAGGTATTGTACCCAAAGGTGCTCAACCACTGAGTAATATCCCTAGCCCTTTTGATCTTTTATCTTGAGACAAGAGTTTGCTAAATTGTCAAGACTGCCCTGGAATTTGTAACACCTCTACTTCAGCATCCCAGGTAGCTGGGATTATATGTATGTGCCACCACATCCAGCTTGGACATCATCCCAACATGTTCCAGTTCAAACTCAGGTGTGTCATTTGTTATTCATATTGTCTACATCTGTTTATCCCTTTTCTTCAATCTGCTTCCTCTTTAATTTTCAAGATTTTGTCAATCCATGTTAGAATATTTTATTAGCCTATTTATTGGTTGATTCCTTTTTCTTTTTTGTTTTACTTTTTCTTTTATATTCCTATAAAAATACTACCAGTCTTTTTTTCACAAAACTAAGTTTAAATCCCATCACTTCTTGCTGCAATTCTTCTCTTGTTCCCAGTACTTAAAGATATGTTTCCCAAAGGTGGTATGTAAACAGTTGGTGGTAGCTAAAATAACATATTTGATAAACATATATCTTTAGAAATATTATTATTGGTTACATTAGTTAATACTCATACTTCTTTTTAATACTAGTTAATTAATAATACTAGTTAATAATACTAGTTAATTACTAATATTAGTTAATACTCATACTACACTATACATGCAATAATAGTTATGGTTTTGATATTAAGTGTCCCCCAAAAGCTCATGTGTGAGACAATGCAAGAAAGTTTAGAGATGAAGATGAGTTATGAGAGTTTTAACCTAATCAGTGTATTAATACCTTGATAGGGATTAACTGGATGGTAATTGTAAGCAGGTTTATGTCTTGTACTTGTTGAGTTGAACAGTCTGTCTCTGTATCTGGTGCAATGTCCTGAACTGCATTCCTCCACCACACTCTTACACCATGATGTTCTGTCTCACCTCAGTCCCAGAGCTGGAAAGTCAACCAACTATGAACTGAGACCTCTGAAACAATGAGCTTCCAAATAATCTTGTCCTCCACTGAGTCTTTTGGTCACAGCAGTGAAAAAACTGACTCAGATATAAGAAAATGACAATGATATTTTCTGTACATTGTCACCACACCTTTTTTTTTTCTTAGTAATTCACCAGTTTGTTTGACAATAGTTGACAGCTGTTTAATAGGTAAGCCAGGCATTATAGTACAGTCAGTGAGATCATGGATCCTTGCTTCATGCACTTAAAATATCTTTTATCTATATGCTCTTTGCCAAATTATGTAATATCCTATACTTCAAATTTCCAATTTATAAAACAGAAATTATCATAGAATTTCCCTGTTTCAGTTGTTGTAAAGAATAAATAAGAGAGTGCATGCAGATTAGAATAATGACTAGCAATCAATGGGTGATTAAAACTACTGTCAGTTATTAGTATTATTACCCTGAATAAGAATCTATAATTTAAAATTAGAATTTGCATTGTTACCTGATTTTGTTTGTTTTTTCTTTCCTTCTGTCTGTTGAACACATCTTGAACCAGTGCTGAAAATACAAGATTTTAAAATTGAAATTTTTAAAAACAGAAAAGAATTCACATTGACATGTAAAGAAAGGACTTATCATAGTATCCCACATGAAAATTTAAAAGAGGTACTTAATAATGCCAATATAATTTCCGATTATAAAAAGATCAAGGCAATATATTTTTGACCTTTAGTTTTTGTGAAGAGATAAATCTAACTAACAAACAACTTCTCTCTCATTGTGAAACACATTGATTTCCACTGAGTAACATCTTCAGTAACTTAATTCATGGGAAGATCTTCATTTTTCAAAATGAAATATTTGGCCCATAATATACAGGGTTCACATAATCAGGGAAATTTTAGCAAGTTGTCATGTCATTTGAACCAACTTAATTTCTTCTTACAAAAAAATTTATACCAAACAGGCACATAAAAGTGATAATTTTAGAACTCAAATTATGTAGTTAAAACTTTGGTTATAGTGAGTTAAGTGCATTATGTTATTTAAAAATGCATGGTTATGAATGTTTCAAAAAATCATAGAATCCATTTTAAATATTAAAAAAATTATCTTTATTTTTTATCATTTGATGGCAGATATGTGGAAAAAGATGACTTTTTCAATATTTTTGTGGATATTCCAAGTTACGTATATTTAGGAAAAAAATTAGCTCTTTGGATGTTTGTTGATTGTATGAAAACAAATGTTTTTTCAAAATAAGTCATTTATAAATATTTTTGAAAAGAGTTTCTGGAATTCAACTGTCATAAAAGTTGACTAAGCATTTTTGATGGTTTGTTTTGAAACAATTTTATTTACAAAAGAGATGCAAAGGTAGAGTGGAAAGTTCTAATATATCTCTCACTCAGCTTTACCCAATATTAATGTATTATATAACCATCATACAAATACCAAAACTATGGAATTAATATTAGCACATGTGTAGAGTGCACCAACTTAAATAAGCTACGGGTTTTCCCAGCTTTTCTACTAATTTCACTGAGTTCTACCCAACAATTCATATTCCGTTTTCATTCTCCTTAGCCTTCTCCACTCAGGGACAATTTCATGGTTGTCTTGCACTCCATCTTGGTTTCCCCAGATATCCTTGCGATTTATTTTTTAATTTGCATGTAATGAGTTTTATCTCATTCTTTAAATTGTTTTGTTTTACAGATCGTCACGAGAGCATATGATCCTCTATCCATCAGCACAATACCGTTTAGAATACTTCTGGATCCCTCAAAGCTCTTCTGTAATTATCCTCTCTCCAATTTGTAATTGATCTGTTTTCTGTTCCCATATGTTTGCCTTTTCCATATTTGAATGGAATCATAAGTAGGTAGCATTGGGGTTTGGCTCTTTCTGTTAGTAAAATGCACTTAAGATTTCTCTATGTTGTCTGAATCAATCAGCAGTTTGTTTGTCCCTTTTCATTGCTGAACGATATTTCATTATATGGGGTGTCATTGTTCATTAAGTCCTTCATCTTTGAGAGACACCTGACTTGTTTTCAGTTTTGAGTTAGAGAGGTCTTGTAAATATTCATAAACAGGTTTTTGTCTTTGAATTCCGTAAGAAGAAAACATATCTCAATTTAAAATATTGTAACAACTTGAGTAGGCGATTTACCAGAGAAGTGATACTAACGACAATAAGTATGATATAATGAGATTCTCAATATCATTAGTTACTATGAAAGTAAAAATAAAAGTACAATGATGTGTCACTCATTGCTTAAAATGAATTGAAAGGTAACTGACTATCCAAAGTGCTGCTGCTGGGGCTGGAGATATAGCCCAGTTTACAGAGCGCTTGCCTCACAAGCCCAAGGCCCTGGGCTCAACCCCTAGCACCGCAAAAAAATATGAAAAGAATACACAAAATGTTGCTGCATACACTTATACAAGATTGAACTTTGTGTGTTTATCACAGTAGCTGAAACTTCTAAGATGAACGTAGAACAAGAGTAGTGAGGAGGGGATGTTTGTCTTCTCCATCTTCAGGAGAAAGCACTGTCTCTCATTAAGTATGATGTTACCTGTAGGTTATATGTGGATGAACTTTAATAGGTTAAGGGTTTTTCCATCCCTAGTGTGTAGAGAATTTTTATCGTGAACACATTAAGAATTTTGTCAAATGCTTTCCTTCACTCATTGAAAATATATGATTTATTTTCTTTATTATGTAAACTTTAGGTTTATTGTATCCGTGCCTCTCAAGTATGCCCTTTGAAGCCACAGATTAGTTTTAATATTAACAGATTTAAAAAATGATTTCCCCAAACAAAATCATTATAGGCAATGGAAAATCAATCTCAAAATATTTTTTTTCTTTTTTTAGAATATATTTTCTGGTTGAGGGTGGGCACAATACCCCTATCTTATTTTTAGGTGGTGCTGAGGATCGAAACCAGGGCTCCACACGTGCTAAGTGAGCACTCCACCACTAAGCCACAATCCTAGTCCTCAGAATGAACTTTTCTTTGTAGTACAGACTGCTGTGCTACTTAGGCTTTGCTGTTGATTGACAAACTCACTGATTATAGCTGATCATCATCGCTTTCTTTGCCTTCAGCACTCTCTTCCTTGTTTATCAGCTGCAAAAATCCTGTTGATTTATACAGGATTAAGAAATGTGGAACCATATTTTCTCCCTCAAGTTATGAAATTGTTTTGAGAACCTACACTTAACAAGGAGAGGAAAGACTCACTCAAATAGGTATGCAAGTTTAATGGTATTATTAGATCCTCAAGACAATCAGAGGAAACAATGAAAGTTTCTCATGCTCTCCCTTAAGATATAGGAAGAACTGCTAGCAATGTATGGAAAGTTGTCCATGTGTGTTTGACCCAGTTTATTCTCTAGCCTTCAGATAATTTCGTTAGAAAGCAGTGGGTGGTATATGGGTTGTGTTATGGCTTCACATACAAGCATGAAGAGAGCATACCAAAGATTTATCCATTTGTTTTTACAAAACTTGAAGTATCAACCTGGAAGCCAGATGATGTAGTATAGTTCTGATGAAATAATGAAAAACTATCATAGACAAAGCAGATATTTTATTATAATGTTGATGCCATACTTTAGTCCTTTTAATATATGACTAGTAGGAATAAGGAAATCAAAAGCAATAAAATACAAAGGGTATACTTTTGAGGGCAATGAACCCTTCAGATCCTAAAATATGTTCAAGAATATAACTTTAAACTTTCTCAAAGAAGGCACACCCAATCACCATAGAGAAAAGAGTTAATTTTTATAATTACATCTTTCATTTTAAATTAATAACTATAAAATTGAGCCACTGGCACCTCTGATTACTGTTTTATATAGTTGAACCACACTGACTGCTCCATATTTATGTAAAATATGAAAGTGTCAGTTGGTGTGAAGTAGCTCTACTGTCCAGCAGGGTTTCCAGAGATACATATCTTATTAACCTTATAAATATAGGTCAGAACATTAAGATAAATGAGGACAAAATATATTTTATCAAGTAAATTTTCTATAATTTATTTATCAATATTTTTAAAGAAAAATAACTTGAAAATATATATATATCATTCCTCTGAGGAAGGATGCTTAATTTTTCCCAATGGATCCAGATGGCGAATTATATGACCAGTGTAACATATTTATGAAACTGTTGAAATGAACAAGGAAAGTCAGAGTTTCTGAATACACAGAGGACTAGAACTCAAAGGGAATTTAGCAACCATTAATTACTGTATAATTATCCCATTATATGGAAGTCATATTCTGCAAATTTTATTTCTTTTCCTTTTTTTTTTTTTTTTTTTGGTGGTTTTGAGCATCAAACCCAGAACTCAGTACTTCACACATGCTAGGAAAGCACTATACTACTGATTTCTACTCTAACCACTTTGTCAGATTAATTAGCAAAAATTTCAGTGAGTATATTTTTTTATCTGGAATACACAGATGTAATGAAATTTTTTGCTCCAAGCGTTATCTTACAAAGGGTCATAGGCTATCAGGAACTACTGACCTCACATTTAATTAGAATTCACCTTAATTTTTTTGAAAGAACTAAAAAGTTTTATTGATGTGGTGTCTGACTTGAAAATACAAACCAACTTTCCAAATACCCTTATAATTTTATATTTTTATTTTAGACTTTTTAATATTTGATAACTACACAAGCTAGCCTTCACAAACTTTATATGGAAAAATAGCTATTTTATTGAATGCTAATGTTTTCAAAAACATGTAGAACATAATTGGAAATAATTCAGTAGCTTTAATTAACAATTCTTACAGGGTCTGGTATGGACAAGGTATCATAACAAGTACTAGTTGAAAAATAAGTCCTGTGTTTAAGAGATATGTTTGGAACAGATTTATAAACATAATTTTAGTAAAATAAGGAGTAATATAGAGGAGTCAAAAGAGTGACTATCCAGGCTAATTATATTATACATATACACAATTATTCAATAATATATGAGCACATTAATGGGAAAATAGGACAATATTTTTTATTCTTAGGTTGATCTTCTATGTAGCATTAAAAATTTGACCCTTTTAGTTGCAGTGGGAAAAATCCAGCACAAACAAGTCTTCCTGAAGATTCATATTTCAATTTTAAAGGCATTAAATCAAGCAACAGTGTCTTACCTGAAAGTAAATGATTTGTTCTGGGAATTCTCCCTTTAGTAGTTTTAGAAAGATGTTGGCAAAAATCTTTATCAGACATCTCTTAAAATCCCCTTACCTCTTGAGAGGTTGCAAATGTCTTTTAAAATGCTAATGGTAAAAAGGGAGTATCTTACATTTAACAGAATCGTTCTGAAATCTCCAGAAGTGACTAGTTTTCTTGCAATCAGTTGAGACGGTCTTAAACTATGACTATGGATCTCAGGGTTCTCCTGACCCAGTAATTTCTTTCATATTGTCATTATGATTGAAAATCCAGATTCATGAGCCCAAAGGCAAAATAGGTAATTCCTTCAGCACACTAATGGTGAAGTTGTCTGTGCTAGTCAAGCTGAGATTGTTTTCTATCACCATCAATGAGTCACAGCTAGCCCCAAGTATAGATCCAATTGATGACAAGCTTTATTTGAAAGGGATTGTTATAACTTATATCCTTTAAAATCTGTTTAACTGTTATATAACTTAAATACAAGGATGGTAGAAAACAGTCATATTCCCCCTAGCAAAACCACAAAAGACAAACACTGCCTTAAGTCACTTTGACTTTATTAGGAACTCTCCAAGTACACTTGTAATAATGGGAACGACACTTCCCATGCATTGATTGTATCAAACAATATGAGATGCATATAAATTTTGAAACCAAATCTCTCAAAATGCTCTTTCATGGTAAGTACACATAGCAATTTTTTTTTTTTTTACGTTATGTTGAGGTAAACATTTATCAATCTGGAAGAACAATGTAGGAGATTGTAATGGACCAGAAGAGATTTATAGGATGAGCTCACTTTAAAAGGAGTCAGGTTTATGAGTTTCCTTGAGAGATGGAGTGCTTCCCTTATTTACTCAGAGGGATAAAACCATTCGTTCCATGATACTAGACTAATATTACGAATGGGAAAACAGTAGCTGTAATAAAAATGCACTTTGTTGCATCAAACTAAATGTTTATGTATGATGAAAAAAATCATGTTTTAGGAAATGAAATTATAAGCCTCAAGGGACTCAGAAATAAATGCACTAGAAATCAAATATCACATAACATACTCCTTTAATTAGCTTCTGTTCACTGAAAAGCATCTGCATTAGCAAATTTACTAAAACAAATTCAAATAAAATTATTTCTCAAGATGAAATATAATAATGAATACTGTATATGAATATATCTCAAAATGACACATCTCATAGACCAAGGACTACTTTAAGACCTTTTTTCTCTTTCATAGAAAATCAAATGTATGTATTCTTGAATACTATAAAATTGCAACCCATAGAAGTAAAGGTATCATTTTAAAGATATTTTCAGAGCTTTATACAAGTTAGTTCTGCCTGACAAGGAAGATATGTACTATTATCACCATATATGTGAGTTAGTGGAACAAGTGCTTATAAGGGCTTTAAAAACAGAATTCTATTTCTAAAATTTACCATTTACTAGCTGTTTGAGGCTATATGTTCATTAATTTAGCCTCAGAGATAATTGTTTTCCTTATCTATTTAAAAAATGGCCTGGTAATAGCTACCAATCCTGAAAAATACTAATCTATGTATCTAGTAAAAGAAAAGTTCTATGTGAATCAAGATGTTGATCTATTGACAAAAATGTTTTAGCTCAAACAGATTTATTACTAAAATTTAGTTTGATTTTCTTATTTAATCTTTCTTCCTTAGCATAGATGATAGCAATATAAAATTGCACTTTTTGCTGGAAATTCATTTTATAAATGTAAAGTACTCTGAAAATATGTTATAGGCATGGGAAATAGCAATTAGTAACAACCATACAGGTGATTCATATTAGAAGCCAACACTTTGGATTCCTTCAGAAACTATGACGTGGATAAATTTCTTACTGGGAATTATCTTTCTGTCACCTTTTGTTACCTATATATGTTTGTCTATGTATTGGTGCAGACATAGAAATACACAGATGTTGAAAGATGGCTTTTAAGTTGTGGCAAGAGATTTGTCTTCATCTCCCACAGGCAGTCAGTCACTTTTTCCTTCCATACTTTTATGCTTCTCTTGATTTTGATACCTAACATATACCTGTCTCCAAATTCAATTTAGTTCTCTGATTTTTATATTGCCTACATGAACTTTTTAATAAATTTCTAATTTGATATCCAGACTGGTCCGGCTTCTCTCCTACTCATCCTCAGATTTTTTATTAAAAGTGGCCATTGAAAAAGTGTTCATACCACAATAAATAAAAAAGTATATTGAATTATGCTATATGACTTCAAACGAATTTTTCAAGTGTATATTTACTTAGTCAATATGAACATATAAATATTATTGTACCACATTTTAGGGCAGGTCCAAGATGGCTTTAGTTAGGTTTCCTTAATGAGTCTTCCAGGGAGCAGTTTTCAGTGTGTAGTCAAAACATGTTCATGTGTAGTCATGAACACCCAGACTCAGTATATGTACTCAAGGTCATAAAGATTTGCTTGTGGGCATATGCCTACTGATGAAACCTGTTGGCAATGTGCCTTCTTTGTTTGTTCTACATAAAAAAGGCCTATAAAGCATTTTTATTCATAAGTGATGAAACATCTCAAAGGGAAAGGAGGAAAACAACTCCTTTCACAATAGCCTCAAAAAAAATAAAATACTTGGGAATCACTCTAACCAAAGAGATGAAAGATCTCTACAATGAAAACTACAGAACATTAAATAAATTGAAGAAGACATTAGAAGACAGAAAGATCTCCCATGTTCTTGGATAGATAGAATTAATACTATCAAAATGACCATACTTCCGAAGGTGCTATACAGATTTAACACAATTCCAATTAAAATCCCAATGACATTTCTCACAGAAATAGAGAAAGCAATCATGAAATTCATCAGGAAGAAAAAAAGGCCCAGAATAGCCAAAGCAATTCTGGGCAGGAAGAGTGATGCAGGAGGTATCACAATACCACACCTTAAACTCTAGAGCAATAGTAACAAAAATGGCATGGTATTGGCAACAAAATAGACAGGTAGACCAATGGTACAGAATAAAAGACACAGAGACATACCCCATAAGTACAGTTATCTCATACTAGACAAAGGTGCCAAAAATTTACAATGGAGAAAAGATAACCTCTTCAATAAATGGTGCTGGCAAAACTGGAAATCCACATGCAGTAAAATGAAATTAAACCCTATCTCTCACCCTGTACAAAACTCAACTCAAAATGGATCAAGGATCTAGGAATTACATCTGAGACCCTTCACCAAATTGAAGAAAAAGTAGGCCCGAATCTCATTGGCTTAGGACCAGACTTCCTTAACAAAGACCCCCATAGCACAAGAAATAAAAGCAAGAATCAATAAATGTGATAGATTCAAACTAAAAAACTTTTTCTCAGGGAAGGAAACAATCAGTAATGTGAAAAAAGAACCTACAGAGTGGAGAAAACCTTTTCCACACACACCTCAGACAGAGCACTAATTTCCAAAGTTTATAAAGAACTTAAAAAACTTTACACCAAAAATACAAAGAACCCGATCAATAAATGGGCTAAGGAACTGGGCAGATACTTCACAGAAGAAGATATACAGGTGACTAGCAAATATATGAAAAAGTGCTAATCTAATCATTCCTAGTAATTAGAGAAATGCAAATTAAAACTGCCCCAAGATTTCATCTAACTCCAACTAGAATGGCTACTATCAAGAACACAAGCAATAATAAGTGTTGGTGTGGATGTGGGGGAAAAGGCACACTTACACATTGCTGGTGGAGTTCCAAATTGGTGCAGCCACTCTGGAAAGCAGTATGGAGATTCCTCAGAAAACTTGGAATGGACCCACCATTTGACTCACCTATCCCACTCCTTGCTTTATACCCAAAGGACTTAAAATCAGCATACTACAGTGATGTAGCCACATCAAAGTTCATAGCAGCTCAATTCACAATAGCTAGATTGTGGAACCAACCTAGATGCCCTTCAATTGATGAATGGATAAAGAAACTGTGGTACATATACACGATGGAATATTACTTGGTCATAAAGAAGAATAAAATTATGGCATTTGCTGGGAAATGGACGAAGTTGGAAAATATCATGCTAAATGAAATAGGCCAAGGCCAAAAACCCAAAAGCTGAAAGTTTTCTTTGATAAGTGGATGACAATATATAATAAGGGGGGGGGGGTCTTGAGAGGGGAAGAGAAGAATGAAGGAACTTTGGATGGTGTAGAGGAAAATGGGGTGGGAGGGGTAGGGGATGGAAAGATAGAATGAAACAGACAGTATTACCCTATGTGTGTGATTACATTAATGGTATGAATCTACATTGTGTACAATCATAGAAATTAAAAGTTGTACCCTATTTGTGTATAATGAATCAAAATGCAGTCTGTAAAAATAAAAAAATAATTAATAAAAAAAAAAAGAAGAATCTCATCTTGTTGACAGCCTCCATATCTTCAGTTTTGTTAGTGGGTATCTTTACTTGCAAATCTCCAACAACTTTAGGACAGTGAACTTACCAAGACAATACCCATTTTAAGTTGGCTTTGTTGGAGCTCAAATCCCCTAAGCTGTGAACTTTGACCTGAGTCATAGGAGTGGCTCCTCCTGGAATTCCTGGAAGACACACATTTACCTGAGGGAAAAATTGGGTTGGCTCTTTTCTCTTTGTCCAAAGATGAAGTTCCATTCATTAAAAAAAAAAAAAAAAAAAAAAAAGTACAGGATGCTTAAATTTTCTGCCACCTTCTGAAGAAAGAATGTCTGCTATCACAACTGTACCTCACATTTTCCTCCTGCCAGAATCCTGAATCTCTTTCCCAGGGTGTGAGCCTCAACCGATCACACATATATGAATATTAGGTATTGCTAATCCTTCTTGTTGGGACAAACATAAAATTGTGTTATTTTATGACTTGATTATAAGGTAAGAATATAACTAGAAGTAAAATAATGTTATTTAAAAAATAAATATGTACATATATACATAAAACATATATCATAGAATGCAAAACTTCTCATACAGTGCCTCTGTTTGACTAATTTTTCCCCTAAGGACTTTAAGGCAAATGTTAAATGGGCCTAATTCAAGTACATTAGAAAATATGTGTACCTTTCCAGGTTGAAGTATAAAATCTTTGATTTGTATCCTGTGTACCAGGCACATGGATCATTTCCTTGACACACATGCTTGCTTTCATTATTGTACTTTACCCTGATGGCCTTTTCAATGTTGCTACCCACTGAAATCCAACCCATCATTCAAGACCAGCTTCATTGTAACATTCCTTCTTTTAGTGTTTTCTTTTTCTCTCCCTGAGGCAAATTTTATAGTTCTGTCTCTTGTGTTAAAGCTTTTTCATAACCAGTTGGTATATCATTATATCACACTGAAATATGAGCAGCACTATACCTTTTCCATGTTAAGTTATTAAAATCAGTCAGTATATGTATTATATATCTATTTATGTATCCTTCACTCACAGCATCATGCCAAGCATAGCAGGTGCTCAATACATTTTGAATGAGATTCCTTTTCGGATCTGTCTTCCCTTTTGAGTCAATATGTCATTAGGAAAAATCCACTCTGTAAACTTACAAAGAATGCTTAGTTTTTGGTCACTGTAGGTCTATTTTAAAATACATAAAGATTAAAATATTTCTTGTGTCGTTTAACTTATGAAATATTTTATTGTACTGTTTATAATAAATCAGAGAAGTTTTTATTTTTAATATAAAATTATGGTTATTGCACATATTTACATTGTATAACATGCTTTTGTCATATATATGCCCATAGTGAACCGATCATTATAGTCAAGGAAATTAACATATCCATCATCTCAAGTATTTGTCTCCTTTTTTCCCCTTTCCCCCGGCCCCCCCCCCCTTTTTTTTTTCTGTGTATGATACAAGTACTTGAAAGCTGCACTTTCATAAAATTTCCAGTATACAGCATAATATAATATTATTAACTAAAATCCCATGTTCTACATAATCTCTTCTAATTTATTCATCCAAGTGTAACAGTGGTCGACTTCACCTTTTGCCTGAGGGACTGACATAGCAGCTGCTGAATAAAGCTCCTTTTGCTTCTGGGAACTTCCACTTTCTCTCCCTGAATGGTATAGGTTACTCCATCGTGGTTTATATTGAAAAAAGGAAACCAAATGCAGTAACGTTGTGGCAGCCTTGGCCATCTAGTAAGTCCCTAGATGTGTACAACAAGACCCTTGGTTCCTCACATCAGTTCCCTTTCTGTGGGGACATCTGGTCCTTCTTTGTGGGGACATTTGTGGCACCACTGGTATGAGAGTTATGGTTAAGTGGGACTTGAGAACCTCAGGATTTTACTCTATCCTGCTCTTTTCTATCTTCTCATCTGTTTATTGGCCTTGGGTTTGAGAATTCCCTCTAGTTGTCTGTCTCTCTCTGTGTTGTTTGTATCTGTAACTGAGATACGGTCATCACTGCATCAATTTCCACCAATGGCCCAGTGGGAAAAATTTTGGCTGAATGGGCTAAATGTTGTTATATGCCTATGACTAAGAAAAAGATGGTGTTTTACTATAACACAGTCTGGCTGACAAATATTCTAGAAGGGGAAGAAAGGTGGCCCTGTCTGCTGCTTTTAATTATCATATGATCTTATATTTGGAGCTGCTCTGCCCAAGGTCAGGAAAATGGGAAGAAATCCCATATATTCAGGCTTTCATGAAGCTATAACAAGGAGTCTGAATAATCTGGGACTAAATGGATGGTGCAGAGAAAAGGCATAGCCTTTATTGTGTGAGAATAGCAAAGAGTTGGTTGAGGAGGATTTGATAAATTTAAATATCATGAACGCTTTCAATACTAATTCTACCCCAGTGTTTGCCCAGTCAGCTATTCTGGCCCCCCTCTGGCCTCTTCTGGCTGTCTTAATCTCAAAGGGAAATTTTCAGCTAAGGAGAATATGGAAATAAAGAGCTCCCCATTGTTGGTATCACAGGACTATGATGGAGTCAGGAATGCTCTCCCCTTCTAAAACCCACCAAGGCACTCCTTTGGGCTAGGGAGCACCTCTTGCCAGGGCAGGACAATTTCTGGTAAGGCAATACACCATCAGCATAAATGCACAGGGACAACCTACAGGGTATTACTGGGCTTATAGTAACCTCTGACTTGATTTGGAAAAATTCAAACCTAACCTATTGGGAAGAGTCAGAAAATGACTGAGTTGTTACTACCATTTTCTCCGCTCACCACCCCACTTGGGTGGACATACAGACTCATACATTCCTACTAGGAAACCCAATTGGGACCCAAATGTGGCAGCAGACAATACAATGATCAATCATTATCAGAAATGTATTTTGGTGGGATTCAGAAGGGGAAGTACCCAAACAAATATCTAAATAAGATTTAGGAGTTACAATAAAAGATCTATGAGGACCCCTCAATTTTTTTATTTTTCTTTTGGTGGTGCTGGGGATTGAACCCATGGCCTTGTGCATGCTAGGCAAGCACTCTACCAACTGAGTTATATCTCTAGCCCCCTTTCTCTGAATTTTAGAGCAAACTTATGAGGCATTCAGGAAATATACAGATGCAGATCCAGAAGTCCCTGAAAACCTCCATATGGTCAATATGAATTTCATTGCACAAAGAGCCTCAGATATAAGGAAGAAACTAGTTCACTCTAGTACAGTCCATTATTGTGTTTGTCCCTCATCAAGTCTTTCTCCTACTAGAACAGAAAGGTGGCTCCTGACTGTCAGCTGGAAAGATGGGAAAATACCAAGCCATCCTAGTAGACAAAGCCAACATCAATCTTAAAATTGGGTCCACCTTATATCTAGCTCCATTGTTGCCATTGGATGAAAATGGACAATACAACATAACTACCTGGAGATCTTAAGAAACTCTCTACTTTAGTAGTTGAACTTGTGTGATCACCCCATCCCAGAACCAGACTGGGACCTCTTCTTGGATGGGAGAAGCAACATGAATAATGGCCAGAATATAGCTGGATATGCTGTAGTCACAGAACAAGAAGTACTGCAAACTGAGGCTTTACCGCTAGGAACATTAGCCCAAAGAAAGCCGAACTAATTGCTTGGACAAGAGCTCTCAGAATATCAAAAGGAAAGAAGATAAACATTTATACTGACTCAAAATATGCTTTTTTGACAGGACATGCACATGGAGCTATTTGGAAAGAAAGATGGCTCCTCACTGCTGAAAACAAGGACATTAAACATGCCCTTGAAATACTGGCATTAATGCAAGTGGTGGCAGAACCAAAGCAGGTGGCAATCATGCATTCCCAGGTCACCAGAAGATAGATAGTTATGTCGTCAGAAGGAACCAAGCTGCTGATAGGGCAGCCAAAAGGGCTGCAGGGAGAAAACCATTTACTGGGCTTTAGTACCTCAGCTTGAATCCACCAATACAAACCCTTTTATACTGTGAAGGATGAAAAACAGGCAAAAGAATGGGGTTTTAACTCCTGGGATAGCACTGCCAGGTGGAGACAAAATTCCCATAGACTTATTCTCCTGTCTGAAAGACTACTCCAGCACATGAGGAAACATCTACATGAGAGTGTACACTAGGGGAGGGATGTCTTGGTAAGTTTCTTCAAGCACTATTTGCAAAGATCATGCCTCCAAAAAACCATTCTGCAGGTGACTCAGAACTGCAATTTATGTGCCCCAAACAGTCCAAAGACTCCCATAAGAGGAAGACAACATGTAGGAATACAACCCTTTGATGATTGGCAAATAGATTTTATTCAAATGTCTCATGCCACTTGAAACTTCAGATATTTGCTTGCATTGGTTGACACCTTCTCTGTTTGGGTAGAGGCTTATCCTCCCAGAAAATAAAAGACTCAGAAACAACTGGAGTTCTTTCGAAGGAGTTGATCCTAAGATATAGGCTCCCCTCCTCTATGAAAAGCAATAATGGACCATCTTTTATTGCAAATGTGAACCAACAAGTAAAGTATTATGTATCCAGTGGAAGTACATGCATCCTGGAGATCCCAATTGAAAAAAAAAAAAAAAAAAAAAACAGAAAAGATGAACCCACACCTCAAAGAAAATGGTGGCTAAATTATGCCAAGAAACTCACCCACACCAGCAATGGGATAATGTTGCCAATTGTTCTCTTCTGCAGTGGCCCCCAGAAGTGGGCTTAAATTGAACCCCTATGAAATGGTGTATAAGAGACTCTTCCTGGCACCCTGGGAAAGGGGAAGACTATGGTTATAGTAGAAGAAACCATACTAAAGCAGTCAAATATTAACCATTATGTATGAGTGTGCTTCTTTTTCAGGGCCCCTCCAGGTTTGGAATCACCTCTTCATCCCTTACAGTCTGGGGACCAACTGCTACTCATGACTTGGAAAGAACAGGGACCAGAACAACAACTAGGGGAGAAATGGACATGACCTTATGGCATACTTCTGATGACTCACACATCCCTGAAACTCACTGGAATAAAGCCCTGAGTTCACCACAATAGAATGAAGAAGTGCCCAAGAGACTTGCAAGAAGCTACCTCACCCACATGGATATCACAACCCCCTGGGGGATCTAAAGTACCTATTCAAGAAAACACAATGAAAGATTTTATGTTTCACTAACTCTATTGTTTTCCCCTATTCCCTCTCTAGGCTTGGAGGACAACAGTTTTGTAGGAATAGCACAATCTTGGCCACTTTGACTCATGCAGTTGATGGTTGGATCTGTCTTCCCAGTGCCCAATCCTCTGTGGAATATGGTGACCCCTTTGTACATCCAGATACAGATTTTACTCTGATCCCAGATGGAGACTGGATGCCTCCACAGGACCTCAAAGCCCATAGCTTTATGTATTGGGTTTGAGTAACATATTACCCCACTGAAACTGTTTCTAATGTTCCCTGTCTCACTCTTCCTCTTATTGCAACTAATACCACTTGCCTGGTCTACAGGGGAATGAAAATTTCAGAGTATCTAAAATGAGACCCCTCCTGAGCCAGAGTAACTACGTGTGTGTACAAAAGATTACAGTTTCCTGAAGAGAGAATTATAGCAGTAACTGATTATATTTTCCCAGATTTTTCTTGGATGGAGTGCATAGGATTTAAAGTCAGGATTACTTGCTCACTAGGGACTTACTGAATTTCTTTAGAGAAACAATGTTCTTCTGTGCCTCTGCAGGACATGTGTTTGTCTATGAAATTAATAATTAACCAGAATAATTACAGAATGCTTCAGAAACTTCACAACTCCCACCCAATATTTTCTAGGAAATTTAGTTACACCATTCTTAATTCACTCCTTAAATGAGTTCTCTTGTTGGGCAAGATCCCTAAAGACCTTTACTGGGTGAACCAGGGACCTCTCAGGGGACATCCCTGAAGACAATAAATTCTTCTTTGGCTACAACTTCTTACCCTGGTGAGGAGTCAGGGCCATCACTGGGTCCTCCAAAATCTGTCTAAAACTTTGATCACTCTGATCAATGAAACAGTCTTGTCTCTTTCGCACTTACAAATCTCTCTCAACTCCTTGGCCAAAATAGTTCTAGATAACCACGTGGCTTTAGACTATCTGTTAGCAGAGCAAGGGGAAGTTTCTTCCAGTGCATTTTCTCTACTTGCTGCTTTTCTGACTTATCTTTGGAGCATGGTCTTCTCTTTGCTACTTCCATATCATGCTAAGGTACTGAAATGTATTGTGCCATATAGACAAATGAACAATATAGATTTCTTTTTGTAAGGGTTTGGGGTTAGAAGTAGTTTGCTGCTTTTCCAATGTTTTGAGCAAAGAGAAGAATAAAGACTGCTTCTTATGGAACGTGCTAATTTTATCATTCTTTTCTCATTTCCATTTATTCTAATAATAAGTATCTGTCCTATCTCCTTATGGGTCTCCCAAGGCCATCTCTGTTTCCCCCTTTCTCTTTTTCTTCCTTTCCCTCTTTTCTTTTCCCTCCCTTCTCTTCCTCCCTTCCTTCCTTTGTTTCTCTTTCATTTTCTGAATGATCATATGTCCTTTTAAAAATAATACATAGTCTGTTACCACTGTGAATAGCAGTTTAAAAAATACTAAATTTAAGAAAAAGAAATCTGAAATCTGGTGAGCATCGTCTAAATATTAGCCTGCTATACCTGCTATGCTTATATATAACTCAGAACTAAATCCTGAGTAAAGAGATGTGGAAACACATCAGAAAGTAATGCAAATTGCTGAAATAAATACAATAATATTGTCACATTTGTTCTATAATCTTAGAAAAGATCTTATATCCATGGGCCTAGGAAAGTTGTGTTTGGGAACAGAATAGGTGAAAAACAAATGGAGAATATACTTAGAAAGGTATGTGTAGGAAAGATATTGATTGGGAGAGGAGATGAAATAGAGTTAAGGAGAACATGGATGCTTTAAGCTGAGAAATAAGTTAAACCTGCAGTATAGTTCTCCCTGCCTCACTGCCTAAAAGTGAGCCTACCAGATAAATTCTGTCTTTATCTTCTCAAGTATATTCTACAGATGGCATGAACTCTCTAACAAGTAGATTTATTTATTCTATGTGTTTTGTTATGTACAGGGCGGAATTTGAAAAGTTCACCCCTTCAATTTGATATTCTTTGTGGACTCTTCTTCCTTTGAATTCACCGGGAATATGCCATGTAAATGTCATTCTAGTAATTTTAAAATAAATTAATGATCCTGAAGTTCAACTGAAAGAATGAAGTCAAAAGACAGGCACTGGGCAATGTAGGTGAATAAAACAAAACAGTTCAGATGATTACTTTCCTTCAATATAAAGGTAGGATGTCTATCTTTAGTCATCTTGTTGACCAAACATGTATAATGTCTCCTGTGTGCCCAGCAAGCTACTTGGTGCTAAGACTAGAAACCTATTTCTCAAGGTCAGGAAGTTCAAGTCAAAATTTTAAAAGCTATTTATGTGCAGATATGTGAACCCTTGTCTGTAAAATGATAATATAATCTCTCACTTCATACAGTTACTTTGAAGATTAACTAAGATAATGCACTTAATGCTTAGAGAAGACACTAGTTTATAAGGGATACCCTATAAATATTAGGTTTGATATTTCTGATCCCATGTTAGAAGGGACTCCTTCACTTCTCAAGGTATATGAATACAAAGAGAGATCAAAAAAGACCTCATAAAATCAATTATATTTAAGTATCTTTGTTTCTTTTTCTTATGATTTTTAAATCAATTTTATTTTTACACAACTGTTTTTTATTAGAAATGGTAGATACCTAGTATAAAAACTTAAATAAGAGTGAAAAATTATAATAACAATAATAAGTTAATATTAATTGAGGTAAAATTTGTATGTGCTCTCTTGTCCTAAGATTTACCACATCACCATGATTTTTCATTAACTTCTCAAAACAATTCTATGAGATGTTTATTATTATTCTAACTTGAGAGGCGAGGAAACTAAATCAAGAAAATGTTACCTAAATAGTCCTGAGTCCCACAGGTGCATAAAGAAGGAAAAATAAATAAATAAGTAAATAAATAAACAGGCAAAGTCTACCACAGAGAAAATCAATGATCATGCATGAGTTAATTCTATACTTGGAATATAAAACTTGACATGTATAGGAAACACCACATAAATAATCTGTTCTTGCAAGGAGGCACTCCTTTATGCATTTTTTTCACAATAGCATTTTCAACAGCATCTTTTATGTAAATTATCACAAATAAACAACTTCATGTTTAGTGACTGTATGGTGTTCCAGCACATATTTCATTCATTTATTTTGGCAGTTTCCTAATGATAGAAAAGTAAAATTGTTTCCAAATATAGATTTGCATGCAAAACGTTAAAATTCTGTGACAATAGGTTTTCTCCATAATATCCGATGTAAGTTGACTGAATCAATCAAACCTGGTAGAATTTATTGAAACATATTACAAAATTCCTTTTTAAAACATTGGAATCTAATTACAAGAGCTTTTCAAAGTTAGCCTTTCCCTATATTCTTTTTAAATAGCATTTCCCTGCATCTTGGTCAAATCTCTGCAATATAATTGGTCAAATCCCAGTCATGTTAATGAACAAACTTTACCCCTAACCCAGGCAAATACGTACATATACACACAAGCGCACACACACACACACACACACACACACACACACACACAGATATATACGTATGTATATATATGTATATATCTGTGTGTGTGTATATATACATATATATACATGTAAATGTGTATATATACACATATATGTTTTACATATACATATGTGTACATATATAAAAGTGAATATATATTTTAAGGACAGTTTATATA
The DNA here is from genome assembly GCF_902686455.1 of Sciurus vulgaris. NCBI lineage: Eukaryota > Metazoa > Chordata > Mammalia > Rodentia > Sciuridae > Sciurus > Sciurus vulgaris. The sequence continues at coordinate 121,332,029 of NC_136464.1, forward strand.
CATGTACATTATACTATAAATATATTTTAAGGATAGGTCTGACTATATTTTGCCAATGAACAATGTAACTTTTTTTTATTCAAACACAAAGATAGTTTAAGACTTACTTTAAATTTAATATTGAATTTGCATTTAGAGAGAAATATCATACTGTAAATATTGTCTCATTCAGTAAAATTTGTGGAAAACTAGAAATTTGTTCATCATCTTCCTAAATGTTTCAACTGAGTTTTATTTTTTTTAAATACAAATCTTACTCATTTCTTCTAAATTTTATAACCAGGTACTTTTACCACAGGAATAGGTGGTTAGGTTTAGAAGGTAAAAGTGAGGACATTCCAAACTGAAGAAACCAATACAAATATATAGAAACATAAACATTGTAGAATATGCCTGAAACTTCAAATTGGTAAACATGCTGTTGGATGCTCAGTTGAAGAAAGCACCTATTTTTTCCTGTGACCATGCTTGAAGGGACTCTAGTTTTTTCTTTTTTTTCTCTCTAGACACCCCATTGATGGAAAGATATATAGAGAGACAGCTGACAAGAAAGATGAGAACCTGTCTTTCAGGATGCAAACTTACCATTAACATTCTGCTCCACTGCAATTACTTATTTTTCTATTATTATAAATATATTTAGTATTCACAAAACATTCTTTATCATAGCATATGCATATGAGAGAAAGAATAACAATAAGAGGAAATATTCTTCAATTATATCACTGTCACTTTGATTTCACATATTAACACTAATGTAATAAATTTGATGAAAACATGCTTGTTTTAATTAGCTTTTTGTTGCTGTGACCAAAAGACCAGAACAGAACAATTTTAGAAAAAGAAAAATGTATTTGGAGCTCATGATTTTAGAGGGCTCAGTCTGTAGGCAGTCAACTCCAATCCTCTGGGCTCAAGATGAGGTAGAATATCTTGGTGGAAGAGTGCTGTGGAGGAATGCAGGTCTGGACATGCCCACCAAGAGGCAGAGAGAGTTCCATTACTTTCACCAAGGGCAGGTATACCTCAAAGACACACCCTAATGACCTACCTCCTCCAGCCACACATTACCTGCCTAAAGTTATCACACAGTTAATCTCTATCAGGGGATTAATGTTCTGATTAATTTAAGACTATCCCAATTATTTTATCTCTAAACTTTCTTACATTGTCTCACACACAAGCTTTTGGGGGACATCTTATATCTAAATCATAACAACACTTTAACAAAAATGTGTGATTTTCTGTTTAAAACGTAGTCTGGTGAGTTTACTGGAATCCAAACTTAAGTGAATTAGAATACTTACATTTTTGTTGTTTATTGTTTTGTGACTTTGCATTGTTTCCTGAAATGAGAACAAACAAGTTTATAAGAGTTTATAATGAACGTTTCTTTATTTTCATAGTCACTAAATATAATAGAACTTCATTTAAAGAGAAGAATTTTTTTTTTTTTTTTTCACTTGAAAGTGAGGGAGAAAAATGTAATACCAAGGTTTGTAGTGTTTTAAAAGGGTAAAAGGGTTCAGGTTTAACTTGCCAAAAACTTGTTCTTTTATCTTACAAATTTTGTTTGATCTCCATGGTCCTCCTCTTTCCAGAGTGTCTCTACTACTTTTAAAATTTTATAAATCTTAGGTAATCTTCATTAAAAAGTAAATGAATAAATCTAAAAAAGTAAATTGGATTGGTTTTGGAGAATTAGTTTTCATGTTTCCCTGTCCTTAGTATTATTTTAAGAATTCAGAAGTGATGACTATTTTTAAATTACTATTGTAAAGGTGATAGTATATATCACAAAGCTTAAATTTAAGGAACACTCTAAAGGAAACGATGCTGAGCTTTTAAAGATCAGCACTTATTATTTTTGAAACTGTAAGTAACTATGCATAAGATCTGAACATTATTTTAGCTATTTTTTGTGCTAATAGGCTCCAATATACAATGATAGACTGGTAATCAGCTCTGAGATAAGTATAATTCTCGATACTTATATTTTTAAATCTTGCCAAAGTCAACAACAGTGAATGAACTACTTTACAGCAAATCATTTTCTAATTGTTTTCCAAACAATATTTCATGCAAGCCAAGGAGACTGCTTGGGGAATTTAAAATACAAACATCTGTTTTAAAATTTAAAATATGAGAATCTATCTAAACCAGGAAAAATATGATAAACTAATCTATTCTGACCCATTCTCAGTCTAAACCTATTTCTACTCCAAAAGACTTTGCTTATTTTTTCAAGGTTAGCATAAATATGCATGAAAAATGGAAAGGACCTTGATATTTCACAAATTTTGACCTTTTTGAATATGCCTCATGAATTTATTTCCACATATTGCCATTTAAGTTCACTTTCTCACATGCGAAGTCCACATATTTACTTACCAACATCTCTTTGTAAGAGTGTGTTTGCATCTTTGTTTTTGTCTATAGGTGACTTTGTTACTCTTTTTTTAGAATAAATTATTAGCTGTTCTATAAGCTTGCTTTCCTCTCTCAATATTATTGCAATGAGTTACTGATATCTAGAGCTCTCAAGTGTAGAGTGGACTTTCCTATGCTCCAATATTATCCTGAGACTGTTTTTTTAAGTGTTTTGTTTTGTTTTATGGCTTTTTTGTTTTTGTTTTTGTTTTTCTCCCTAAGTGTTTTAGTGTCAATTAAAAAGTATTTAATTCCGGGCCCTGTAATTTATTATTATATGAAATCAGGGTGCTGTAAATTTTTGAAAATTTCACAAAAAATTTCCCTATCATTAAAGCAAGTGAAATAATGATATTATGTAATATACAGTAGAATTTTTCTACAAAATGTAGCCATTGTTTTTTTCACTCTAGGTAATTATCCAGTGAGATTTACATTAGAATTTTTTCTCAGTTCAGTGAAAGAGCTGCATTATTAAGATACATTAAAAAAAAAAAAAAAAAGCCTTAGTAACTGTAGTTTTAGGACAGGCTTGGAGCATGAAACTAAAAAAATGTGCATTAAGGATCATGAATGCGAGCATGAAATGAGAGACTCAGAGATAACCATGAATCCTGGAAGGAAACAAATTTCTATCCTACTATTAGTATTGATGATATATATGTGTATATATATATATATATTTTTTTTTTTTTTTGGTCACTCGTTTTTAAAAATCTGAGCATTATGGTTATGTAATACTATTTTCAACTTCATTTTCTTCCAAATAATATTGATAAGTGTCCCCCAGAGGTCCATTTGTTAAAGGTTTGGTCCCCAGCTTGGCACTATTGTGAGCTGGTTGAAATTTAAGAAATAAGGCCTTGTGGGAGGTTTTGAGCTCACAAGGGGTGTGACCTTGAAAGGTATTATGGGACCCCGGTCTCTTCTTCCTCTCCCTTTTTTTCATTTTCCAATTGTGAGAAAGGGGTTTTGTTTTTCCACCTGCTCCTGACATGATATGCTGCCTTGCCACAGATCTGAAAGCAGCAAGACCAACTGATCATAGACCAAAACCTCTAAAACTGTTTGACAAAATAAATATTTTCGTTATTAGTTGATTATCCTGTGAATTTGTTAGAGTAACAGAAAGATGATTAACATAATTATTATTGCCATCTTTCCAGTGGAACAAGGTGAAATTCAATTAGAAGACATATCCTTACCCCGAAGGATACTTTCTTATTTATAAGCAGTAAATGTGACTTTGCCACTCAGAGAAGGAAGAAAGGAGCAAGGGAAATTAACATGAGAAAGTATTTTATCTGTTCTATTAGGTAGTTTCGTTTATATCACATTGTTCTCTCAATTGTATTTCCCATGGTAATAATAGATACTTTGTTCACAATAAACTTGCAATGCTCCATAATAACTTTTGAGAGAGTTAAATCACAAGGGCATTTTGACTTATAAAGTTGGTTTGTGATAGAGCCAAGTTCCTGTAACTGCAAAGCCATATGATATAGTGGGGACTGAAGTTGAAGTACATGATAGCTATTATATGAAATAATTCAATGGAAGTAATGTAGAAGAAATTGTCTTACTAACGTAATTTATTTTCTCTGTATTGAAAATATTTCTACACATTTTAAGAGGTATAACGCTTTATAAAATATGAATTAACTGAATATTTAAAAACTCTAGAAGACACTAATAAATGATTTTTCATTATAATAAAAATTTCAAGCATGTTTTAAGATTATTTCACTTCCATACTATTACTTAGCAATCATTTAATAGAAATTCTTAAAATGATCAAGCAATTTTTGATATTTTGTAAGAAAGAATGCCACATGACAATGTTAAAATTTGCACAAATTTATCTTTATTATTTAAAAATGCTAGAAAAAGAGAAATGCTCAAAAACTATCTGTACCCTTTATTTTGAAATATTAGGAAAATGACTTTTCTACATGGAAGAATTACATGAAATAAATTTGGTCTAATTCCCTTGAATATAAAATTTTATATTAAACACTAGTAATATAGCTATGCATGCAATGTTTCTGTTTTCTGTGATGCAATGACTTTTTACTGGTCACTCATGAAATCTATTATTGAATTCAAGATATCTAAGAATGAAAACAGTATATTTGCATGTTTTGACTTTATGTATACATATACCAAGGAATTCACATACAAATATACAATGCTCAGATTGTTAGCATAGGAAAGAACAACAAATTAAGTTTAAATTACTTCATTGCTGTGGCAAATTTTAATTTAGCAATACTGTATACTAGTAACTAGATTAGTTACAGAGACCATAACAATGAATTGAATAGTCAGATTTCTTACTGCATGAAACTTAAAATCTAGTCTGAGAGCTTGGCTTTGAAAGAAAATTTGTCCCATTATGTATATAAAAATCACAAATTATGATACTGGTATGCAGATGAAGAAAAGTTAAGTATGGTTTCCCCTAAACAGATTTGATTTATTTTCTTTGTGCTAATACCTCATATAATTAAAATCAAATCTTTCTCTTTTTAATGTCTTGGTTTGAACCAGAAATATAACAGACACCATAATTAACTTTGAAAACTCCTTATATTCCACACATGAGCCTCATTTGACCATGATGTATATTTTTGCTCTCACATTATCTTCCACTGGCTAGTATTTTGGTTAAATGTGCATTACATATGTAATGAATACTTATAATGTTCTTTATATATAGTCTTTATAAGGTAGTAGCAGGAAGAGGAACTTTGATAACTTTCTCATTTATGTCCCATAAAGCAATTCTTAAAATTTCCTAATTGGGGAAACATTTGTTAATTATAATTCCCTAGAGTTTGGAGTTTCCTCAAAAAAAAAATGTAAAAGAAATAAGACTCACATCCAAAAATTTTTTTTTAAGTTTTTCTTTTCAGATAGTTAGTATTCATTAATATTTTGCACATTAATGACACATTTTTCTTAATTTTGTCAGCTACTTAGACACAATCTATTTATTATTTCTGAAAGTGTTTTGTCTTCTACAAATAAATGCATGTATATTTAGTAATATTAAAATTCTGCTGTTCTTTTTCTGATTTTTAATTTGGAAGATAATATTTCTAATCATTTCTTTTTCTTTACTGAGATTTATTTTGCCTCATAATGCATGCCAATTTAGGCCTTTGTTAGAACACTGCTGTGTAAGCTGATTTTTGCTTGCAAATGTGTAAACATTCAAAGGTATCACAAGCCAAGTCTTTCACTTAACCCCTCCACAAAGCAGCAACTGCTTACTTCACTCTTCAGTAGTTCTCTTTTTCAGGTGACATTGGGAGTATAATAAAAGATTTCACTTTGATAAATTTAGGTACCAAGAAAATCTATAATGTAATTCAGCAGCAGTACTCAATAAATTGGATACTGTATTTCCAAACAAGACACTAAAAGTAAAACTTGCTTTAGAAAATCTAAGTCACATGTAAGTCTGAAAAATCAGGTGAAATACTGTCATCTGCTGTAGCATGATTTCCTATTTTAATTTTAGTTATATTTATTTCTCCATAGTCTTTTACAATCTATGGAAATTAATCAGGACAATAATATAAGAGTCAATTTTGATGACCCATTTTTTTTTTCTTTTTAGTCTTCAATGTTCATTCTATCATCATAAGCTTTGCTCTCTATTCATATAAAATTGAGAGTGAATTGCTTGTAATGTCCTCCCCCAGTGCAAGTCACCATCGTTTCTGACCTTGGAAGATGTAATAGATCCTAACTGATTCCCATGTTTTCCCATCTGTACTACTAAAATCATTCCTGCACAGTAGCCAGAATGATATTGATAAATATAAATCTGATAATATCAGATATAAATATAAATCTGATAAAATCTCAATGACTTTACATTCTCTTAGAAGTAATCTGAAATTATTAACTAAAGCTGGAAGCCCTTATGATGAACAGGCTTCACCTGTGACTCTAATTTCACCTATCCCACTTCTTCCCTTCTTTACTTTGGACATTCTATCAATTCCTCACACATGTCAAACTCTTTCTTCATCGGAGAACCTTATACATGTGGTTCCATTTATTTAGAAATTTCATACCTTTGACTCTTTTCTCTTTTACCAGGTATAAATCTTTGGCTCATTTTTTCTAAGAGAGGCATATTATAGCTCTCCAATCTATAGCAACTGCTTTTTCTTTCATATGATTTATCACAAGTTATAATTAAAGATTTAGTGATATGATTAAGTATCCTTCACTGTCCTCCTAGACCCAGTTTTAGGAATGGATTCTGGTTGTCCACCAGTATATACTCAGCATATTCTATCATAGTGAATAGCCCAATCACTAAAAAATTGTTTTTGGCATACTGTTTAAAGATTACTTTATTGTTAATACATTTCTTTTTTGTCACTATTTTAACTTATCCTGTGGTAATCATATCTAGAAACTTACTATTCACATATCATAAAAAAGAAAAAAAATGAATATTAATGTATACTTAAAAATGTTTAAAATCCCAAATGAACATAAATTCAGAAGGTAAAACATATGCATTTTTCCATTTATCATTAACTTCAATAGTGTTTATTTGTATGCTTGTAATGAAATATTTAATTAGACAAATCAAGAAGACTATGGTTTTACATGATTAAGCTTTCCATAAAAATCATTATATTTGCTGGGCCTGGTGGTACACACTGAAGTCCCAACTACCCAGGAAGCTAAGGCAGGATGATTACAAGTTTGAGGCCAACCTCAGCAGGTAGGCAATTATGTCTCAAAATGAAAAACTTTAAAAAAGGTCTGCGGATGTAGTTCAGTGGTGCAGTGCCTTGAGTTTAATCCTCAGTATCACACACACACACACACACACACACACACACACACACACACACAGTCACAATTTTATTTTGAACATCATAAAAAGTAGATTTTTAAAAGTTATTCACAATTTAATCACTACTTAGAAATTAAACTGGTATCTAGACACAATTATCTTTATTATTACTAATTTTCATTACTGAGCATTAAACCCAGGGGTGCTCTACCACTTAAATACATCCCCAGACCTTTTTTGTTTTGTTTTACAGCAAGGTCCCACTAAGTGGCCCAGGCTGGCATTGAACTTAAAAACCTGCCTACACCTCCTGAGTAGTGTCACAAAGACTTTGATATAAATTTTTTACATATACAAGAGATTGACAAGTGTATCTTTGTGCAAAGAAAACATGAATATGAAAAATAGGATATCATCAAATGTTAACATACAACATGCATATTAGTAGTGAGCTGAAGATTAAAACAGAATTCTCAGTTACAGCTGCTCTCAGTCCTAGAAGAGAATGGCCCTCATGGGTCATTATAAAGAAGACGCTATGCCAATTAATGAGTCATATCCTCAAAAATAGTTCCACAGTAAATACAATAATGATCTTCATGGGGATGTGTATTCACTCCATCAATGGAGCCTAAGAGAATAAAAGCAAATTTGTTCTATCTGGAATGAAAATGATGTGGCCCCAATAAACTGATGCAGAACTACCATTGGGGTTTTAATAGAATCACTTTGAGTAAATGCAGAATAGCAAGTTAAATTCAAACAAACTTGATTGTTCAAAATAGATTATTTGAAGCAATAGGTTTTTTCTTTTTCTAGGAAAAATTCTCAAGTATTAAATTTAAATAGTTGTTTCTTCTTTAAAGTTAATATTTTTGGTCCCTTAAATATACTATAGTGAGTGGCAAGAGCACCTAGAAATTGATTAGAGTATTTGGAACCTCTGATCCCACAGCTTGTTCTTCAGTTTTAGGATGTGAAAAGGATTCCTTCATAGTTGGTTTTAACCCTAATGTATATAGATGCCATGTTTATCTCATTCCTTGTAAACTATAATTCAAAAAGTCTATTAAAAATATTAGTTTCCTTGTGTTAAAAACTATTTAGTTATCTTCCAGGTAAGAAAGTTTTATCGAACTATAAGATCAATAGTTGGGTGTTTGAAGCAATTTAGACTCATTTTTATTTCTTGAATTCTCAAACAATTTTAAAAGAGCTTTTCAAATATATACAAGTAGTCAAACTGATATGCTCAATTTCAGGTCAGATACAATGCTATAAAATGACTAACTTGAAAATTTTGACTAGCGAATTTAGTAGGGAAGCTTAGATGATATCATGCACTATCTGAACAAACTATAAATTAAAAGACTCAGAAGCCTCATTAGTCTCTGCATCAAGAGCTCAGAGGCTAATGATCTCACACATACCTAAAATAAGTCAGACAGAGAAAGGAAGAAGAGTTCTTTACAAGGCTGTCACCCTGAAGCAATGCATATTACCATTAACTGGTTATTTATTAATGAGAAAGGTTAAAAACTCTATTTTAATTCCTGCATTAGTTCCTGAAGTCAGATTGTTAAAAACTCTACTCTAGTTTGATATATTACCTCCTAGAGTCAGATTGCTAAAACTTGAGGCATTTTAGTTTGAATTACATCAAAATATAGACAACAATTATAAAGAGGGAAAATTGCTTCTGATAAATGTGGAGCTACATTTAATAGAACTGGAACCTTTCATAGTAGGTTGCATATGGCATAAATGGAATGTTATGTTAGTCTTTAATAAAGATGGGAATGAAAATTATTTGAGAACAAGGAAACTAAGCTAAAGTTAATTTTAGTTTCCTCAATCATTTAAAATAATTGTTTCTTAGAACAAGAGCTCATAACCAATTAAGCTTTTCTACTCTCTTGTGCAAATGACAAATAGCAGTGCTTCTGAATGTGTTTGCAAACAGTGGCAAACAATAAAGACAACTTCCTGTAATCCTATAGCCAATAAAGAAGAAAAATTATTTCAGCAGCATATGCTAGGAATAGATTTTTTTGTCACTGAAGGAAAAAAATAAGTGATTGACAATAGAGTCAATTTATGAACATGTGCATGGAAAATGTGTGATAACTCTGTAATTAAATTGTAGACAACAGCACATTCCCAAGAGTAAGGTGGCATATAATGTGATCAACAGCTTGGTGAAATCATCCAGCCAGACACATCATCTAGAATGTGATAAAATAAGTAAGGATAAATTACAGTTTTCAAGCTGCATAAGAGGAAACAAGTAAAAGGATATTATTATTAAATAATTACTAATATTTTCATTTTAATAAAGTGATTTAGTTACCTGTCCTCTCTAATAATTATAACTAAAGGAACACAATATCAAATAACATTTTTCTAGTTATCTATATATGCAGAATACTTCCATGGCTAGAAAATTAATTTGCCTAAATAGCTGAGATTATTCATTGGAGACTGCACAATGAAAGTAAACTGGATTTGAATCTGAATTCTACAGTTTATTATGAAGGTAAACTAAAACTAAGTAACAAATATCGTTGAACTACATTTATAGTTTCTCATCTTAACAAACATGGAGATATTAATAAAAAAACAGATACATGATTATGGTGAAATCTAAGCTGTAGTATTAAAAATGTTTTTGTATACTAGCTGCTCATTATTTATTTTAATACAAGTTTTTCCAGAATAGCCAAAGCAATTCTGAGCAATAAAAGCAATGCTAGAGACTTCACAATTCCTGACTTTAAATTATGATACAGAACTATAGTAACAAAGGCAGCATAACTCTACATAAAAACAGACATGTAGACCAATGGAATAGACAAGAAAATTCAGAGACAAACACATACAGAGTCATTTGATCTTTGACAAAGGCACCAAAAATATAAGTTGAAGAAAAGACAGACATTTTAATAACTGGGAAAAGTGGACATTCATGTGTAGAAGAATTAAATTAGACCTTTATCTCTCAGTCTGCACAAAAATCAACTCAAAATGGGTAAAAATCTAGGAATTAGGTCAGAAACTGAAACCTCTAGAAAAAAACATAGGATCAATATTCTATTATGTAAGTTCAGAAATCAAATTCCTTGGTAAGACTCCAAGGCTCAGAAAATACAAAGAATTAATGAATGGGATGGCATCAAATTACAAAACTTCTGCATGGCAAAGGAATAATTAAGAGTGTGAATTCTACAATTTATTATCAGAGTGAACTAAAGCTAAGTAACTCAAATCTACAGAATGGGAGAGCCTATGGAATGGGAGCAAACCTTTGCCAGTTACTCTTGACAGGATTAATGTCCAGAACACATTTAAAAAAAAAAATAAAGAAACTACACACACACACAGCAGTTATTAAATGGGCAAACGGACTGAACAGAGTTCACAAAAGAAGAAATACAGATAGTCAAAAAATACTAAAAAATGTTAAACATCTTAGCAATGAGGGAAATGCAAACCAGAATTACGCTTGAGATTTCTTCTCATTCTAGTTAGGATGGCAATCATCAAGAATACACATAACAATAAATACACGAGTGGTGGGATTGTAAAACTAGTGTAAATACTATGAGGATCAATATGAAGGTTCCTTAAGAGACTAGAAGTGGAACCACCATATGATCAAACCATACCACTGTTCCATATTTATACAAAAGAATAAAAATCAGCATGCTATGGTGACACATGCTTACCACGTTTATAGTAGCATCATTCACAATAGCCAAGTTATGAACCAGCCTAGGAGCCTGTCAACAGATGAAAGGATAAAGAAAATATGGTAAATAAACACAATGGGGTTTTATTCAACCATTAAGAGGAATGAAATTATGTAATATGCAGAAAAAAAGATGGAACCGGAGAACACTGAGATTAGTCAGAGTAGAAAGTTAAGAGTTGTTTGTTTTCTCTCATATGTGAGAGCTAGAGTGAGAGACCTCATGAAAATAGGAGACCAGCAGAGTAGTGGCAAGCAGATCAGGGAAGAGAGAAGGGAAGGGAAAATGATAGGACATAGGACACAGGGGAATGATACAGACCACATTATGAGTTGGGAATGTGTGAATATATCACACTGAATTTCATTACTAAGTAAAATACAGTACACTGCTAAAAAAAAGACTAAATTAGGCATAGTTTTTATTTGAACTTTATTTATGCAAATGCCATCTGTGGCCTGGAAGATTCAACCAAATAGAGTTATCATCTTTTTAAAAAGGTTTCAGTCCACCATAGTTATCCTAATTGATAATTTTCTTGTATTTTAAGTTAAATTACTTTTAAATCATGTATAAAAATCTAAAACCGTACCTATTTATGGGGTATCATGTGATGTTTTTATATGTGTATGCATTGTATAATGTTTTAATACAGTTTAATGTGTGTATCTCCTTTAATATTTATTTTTTCCATATGGTAAAACGTTCATAACTCTTTCTGCTAGTTTTTTTGAAAGACGAAGTTCATTATTGTCATCTGCAGTCACCCTACTGTGCAACAATGGCACACCAGAATGTCTTATTCCTATTCTACTATAACTCAGTGTCCTGATCATCCTTCACAGTCACCCCTGCTTGCTGTATATGTATAATTTTTATCCATTTATCATTTGATGTTATTTCCATTTTTTGTGAACAGGGCTGCAATAAACATGGAAGTATCGATGTCTTTTTGACATATTGACTCAATCTCCTTTGGCTATATACCCAGTACTGTAACTGCCAGAGTCTTGCGGTAGTTCTTTATTGCAGTGCAGAGGAATGAACACAGGGCCTCTCACATGCTAAGTAAACAATCTCTAGCTGAGATTCATCCTTAACCCCAGATCACATGGTAGTTCTATCCTTACCTTTTAAAGAAAACTCCATAAGGTTTTCCATAATAATTATACTGTTACATTTCCACTAACAGTGTGCAAGGGTTCCCTTTTCTTCACATTTGCCAGCACTATTGTTTTTTGTTTTTTTTTTATAAATAACCATTCCTGCTGGGGTGAATGAGATCTCATTGTGATTTTGATTTACATTTCTTGGTGACTGGTGATGTTATGTGTATATACATATATATACCTGCTGGCTACAAATATGTCTTCCTTTTGAAAAACATATATCTATTTCTATTGTTCATTTTTAGATGAGTGTTTTTTTCTATTTAATTTTTGGATTTCCTGTATATTCTGGAATTAGTTTGCAAATATTTTCTTCCAATCTTTAGGTTGTCTTTTCACTGTTGTTTACTTTGTTGTGCAGAAGCCATTTAGTTTGATGTAAACTTGTTTGTCTTTTTAAAGGCAAAGAGTAAAAAGCATTTCCATTCAAATACTTGGCCTTGCTTGCTTCCTAATTTTATAATAGTTTCCTTCTTTTGCTCTCTCTTACAAGTCTTTTGATTATAAAGTTGTTTTGAGGAAATTATATCAACTGTAATCATAAAGATATGAAGAGTTAAAACATGTACTGAAAAAAACTACACTTCCCCTCTATTCCTCCTCACATGAATTTTATTCTTATTTTTACATATTTCTGTATTGCCTACTTCTTAACATATTAAATAGTTATTATGTCTAATTGTTTTGTTTTCCAGTCTTCATGTTAATAGTATGAATGATTTATTTACCATGTTTGTAATATTAGAGAACTTGGACATTTTATGCTTTACATACTTTTTCTTCCCATATTTTTGTTACTTCTTAACATCTTGACATTTCTTTTCTTCAGTTTAAAGAATTAGCTATTTTAAATAGGATAATTCTGTTAGTGACAAATTCTATCAGCCTTTATTTGTTTGGGGGTGTCTTATCTTTCCCTCATATGGAAAGAAAATCTTTGCTGGGCATCCTATATTATTCTTGGTTGACTGTTATTTTTTTTTTTCTTTCAGTACAATGAAAATCTCATCGTGATCCCTCTTGTTCTATAAAGATCCTACTCAGTAGTCTGTTGTCATTTGAATTAAGACACACTTATATGTACTTTCTTTCTTTCCCTTTGCTTCTTTGAGAATCTTTTATCTTTAGCCTTTGAGAGCTTGATGACATCTTTTTTATTTTTTTATTTGTTGTTTTTAGATATACACAACAGTAGGTTGTATTTTGATATATTATACATACATGAGGTACAACCCATTAAAATTTTGATCCCATTCTTGTGGTTGAACATGATGTGGAGTTACACTGGTCATGTATTCATATATCAGCATAGGAAAGTTATGTCCAATTCATTCTACTGTCTCTCCTATTCTCACCCCTCCCTTTCATTCCCCTTTGTCTAATCCAATGAACTTCTATACTTCTCCTCCCTACCTTCCCTTGTTATGGGTTAGCATATCAGAGACAACATTCCACCTTTGGCTTTTGGGGACTGTCTTATTTCACTTAGCATGATATTCTCCAGTTCCATCCATTTACCCACAAACACCATAATTTCATTATTCTTTTTTTTAATCGCTCTTATTTTATTCAGTATTTTTTTTTATTTATCTTTTAATTTTTTACAGACTGCATTTTGATTCATTGTACACAAATGGGGTACATCATTTAATTTCTATGGCTGCACATGATGTAGATTCACACCATTCATGTAATCATACATGTACCTAGGGTAATGATGTCTGTCTCATTCCACCATTTTTCATACCCCCCTCCCTCTCATTTCCTTCTACATAATCTAAAGTTCCCCCATTCTTCTCTCACTCCCCACCCCCCCACCTCCATTAGATGTCATTCTCCACTTATCAGGGAAAACATTCGGCCTTTGGTTTTTTGGGCTTGGCTTATTTCACTTAGCATTATTCTTTAGAGTTGAATAATATTGAGTAATATTCCATTATATATTTTATATATATATATATATATATATATATTGCATTTTCTTATTCATTCATCTGTTGAAGGGTACCTATGTTGGCTCCATACCTTGGCTATTGTAAATTGAGCTGCTAAAAACATTGATATGACTGTGTCACTGTGGCATGCTGATTTTAAGTTTTTTTGGTATAATCTGAGGAGTGGGAAAACAAGGTCAAATGGTGGTCTTAAGTTACACTCAATTAAGTTGAATATGGCTGATGACTTTTGACTTTCCTGTAGCTGGGCATATTTGTAACTTTTTATAGGTTCGAGAAAATTTCTGCAATTATCTATTTAAATAAGTTTTCTATCCCTTTGGAATTCTCAAGTCCCTGTTGAATACCTAATAACTCAAATGTTTACTCCTTTAATTTCCTGTAAGTTTTTTCTATGCTTCTTCTTTCTTTTTCCCCTCCTTACTGTGGATTTTCAAATAGCTTATCTTTGATATTAATTCTTTCTTCTGTTTGATCTCTTCCATTGCTGTTTTCGATCATGTTTTTAATTTTACTGAGTGTATTTTTTAGCTCAAGGATTTCTGTTTGATTTTTTTAAAGGTACTTCTATTTTTCTGTTATATTTCTCTGTTGAAGTATTTAATTGTTTCTCTGTGTTTTCTTGAAGTTCACTGAATTTCTTAAATACAGCTTTTTGAGTTCCCGATCCAAGAGTTTGCAGTTGTCAATTGTTAGTACTAAATATCTGGCACCTTATTTTGACCATTGGGTGAGGTAATGGTTCTCTGAAAGTCCTACATGCTTGTTAGCACATTACATAATCTAGTCATTGAAGGATTAGGTGCTTATTCCAGTCTTTATAATTTGTCTTTGTGCCTGTCCTTCCAGAAAGAGTGATCAGTTTGCTTATTATCTTGGAGCCTATGGATGCTTCCACTATGTCAATACTAGAAGGTGCCCTAATTCAGGTTCTTTGTAAATCCATTATTAATGTGTTGTGCCCTCATGAGAGGGTGCTCCTAGCCCAGTTTGTTCCAAATCTGCAGTTGTTCAGAATGAACTGGAGGAGTCCTAAAATGGGTAGGTCACCAACACAAGCCTCCACCTAAGTTTGGGGTAGGCCCAGATGCCTTGACCATAATCATTGGTGTATGATCAGGTGCCATGTGATTCTGCCCACTCCTGGCCATCATAGTGGGGATCCTATGCAATGACTTGTTGCACCCATTCTTTTTCTTATGCTTGGTAGACAATTACTGTCTGTGTTGTGTTGCCTGGAGATTAGGGAGAAATGAAATGAGAGTTCCCATGGCCACTAATGATACTGATACACTCTTTTACTGGTGACGAGTTCTGCTTCCTCAGGCATTGAAGTATAAAAACCAGAGAAGAATGCCAAAGCAAGCATATATTAAGCAGATTTTATTTAAAAGTAGTAGCACAGACTTCTCCTGGGAGGGAGAAGCGGGGCCATGGCTGATGTTCTAGAATCCCAAGAAGTGAGCGCACCCTACATCTTTTATAGATTAAGGTCTCCTTTGTTCTGTTCTCTCCCCCCTTATCTTTTTCCTTCCTGCCTATGTGACTAGGCCCAGGAGATGCCTGTGACATAGCAAGAAAGGTGACAAGCAGAGGGCAGGGGGAAGGGCCAAATGGAGATTCAGGTAGGGACCCAGGGGACATTAATTAGAAATTCATTGCCTGCAACTTTTTTTGGGGGGAAGAGTAATTTGGCAGGTAATCTTGGTTATCAAAAGGGCACTGGAGACCCTGACATGCCAATCTCCCAGGGGCAGTCTAACTTCCCAGACTCTGATGGCCTCAATTCCTCGATTTGACCCGATTTCCTATTTTACACTAACTGCCTGTCTTCAATTCTGGCTTCAATACAATGCTGGATAACTCCCACAGAGAGCAGTGTAACATGAGGTCAGGACTAAGACCTATGCTACTCTGGATGCCTATTGCTGAGGTGGGATGATGGCCTGAGATTTCTATAACCCACAACACATGACACAGACTATCATAGAACTCTAACCCACTGAGGTCATGAGTCTTCACCTAGTACTGGAGCAAGTCCAGAGATTCTGTCCATGGAAACTGGCTAAGCACAGTATGATCTGCCCAATGTTACGTTTTACCAGTCCAACAATGAGTTTTAAAACAGTTTTGTGTGCTCAGTTTCCTTCCCTACTGCCAACATTTATTCCTTGATGTTCCGCCCAAGGTTGGAAGATGGGGATGCAGTGTCCCTTGGCTGTCCAAGCTGATGCAAACTGAATCACACCTAAGTTTCATTGATGCAGGTACCAGCACAGTGTGGCAATATACACCATGCTTGCATTTTGGCTGGTGGTGATGCAGTCCAAAACTGGAATGAATCCCACTAGGGGCCTAGGTCCATGTTTGATGACAGGGAGGATGTAAAAGCTCTGTCTGTGAGTGATAGCCTGAGGATATGCCTTTGGACTTACCCTGGTGCTGGGTGTCACCAAGACAGGATCTGCACTGAGCTCAAAGGCAAAGTCGGGTGCCCATCACATTGCCCTAAGATCCAAAGAAAAGAGCCCTGCTCCTTCCCCTACTGCCCAAGACTAGGGGAGAGTCCCAGGGTTGCCTTGGCTGTCCAACATCCAGAAATTCAGTCTAATTATTGGCTTGGGGGCACATACTGTGTAGCTGTTCCTGGCACTAACTTTCACTGTGACAGGCTAGAAAAACTGACTTTTAAGTGTAAGGTCTGCACTAAACTCCCTCTTCCTTGCCCAAGCTGAGCTGCCTTGTTATGGGGAAGGGTAATGTGAACAGTGCTTTCCTCCCTGGCTTCTTCAATGTGCCTCAGCCTCTCATTAAGTAATAAAATCAGATTCTGCTTTCACTCCCTGGCTTCCCTAGCTCTTGTGAAGGCAGATTGGTATGGAATAGCTATTTAAAATGATTGCCCTTCTGGGAAGATCATTGGAACTTCGTAGCTGCCATCTTGCCTCTGATCCTCATTTAAATTGTAATTAACACTCTGGGGTTCATTTTCCTTTTTCTTAAGATATTAAAATTTCTAAATATTAAGTTCTGTATTTCCTTCATAAGCCACTGTCCTTCATCTTTGTGTATGCAGAGTATTTCAGGTTAAGCCTTAGGTTTACTACAAATGAAAATAGAGCAATTTTATGTTTTTAATACCAGAACAGAAAGATTGAACACAAAAATACTTTTCAAATCATGTTTTACTCTCCATTTTACCAAAACCACAGGAGTGACACTAAAATAAGTGACTAGCACAGATGAAAATAAACTTGAACTTTAAACATAATCGTCCTGTGTTTCCAAAAACCAAGCCCCAAATTTGGAGTTTATCTATAAAGCTCCTGTTTTTTTTTAACATTATGAATGAGACACTTAAGTCAACATAGTAGAGTCTGACTCCAAAACCTTGTATGCTTATGGTTAGCCAAAAAATAGAACATTAATGAAAATATGAACATAAGAAAATAATCTTTTCTAATTTGCATACTTGCTAAATGCTATAAAACAGCATTTCCAAACTCTTAAGGCTCTGTCCACTTCTGGCTCAAATCATTTTTGCAATTCAAGCCTGTTTGTCAGTCTCCACTGAAATACATCTTGTCAATAGAATTCCTTTAAAAGAGACCCATTAAATTCCAACACCATAGGAAAGATTTGCTATTAATTAATCACAGTTAAGTAAAACTACACATGATAGTAGTCAGAACCACTTTACCTTTATTTTTATCAGCATATACAACAATGTATGGAATTTGCAAAACCAAAACCATTGTTTACATAAAATGTACCTCTTTAATTTTCTTAATGTCTTTAAATTCTTTCTGACATGTAAATCCCTAAGGTTAAAATCCCATTTAGTTCGTATTTAAATTATATTTGTGTCCTGGTTCAGATTTAATCAGAATATGAAATAAAAGGAACACATAACCTTTACATCTAAAATATATTATATAATATTTGTAATTAATAAGCATTACCTCTTGGGTAAATGGCATTTCGCATGGCAATTTTATGGCATCATTAATATAAATGGTAAATGTCAAAATACTCAAAAGTCAAAGCTTTTCTTTACAAGTACTCTACTTCACAACAAATGGTGTGGCACCTGTGAATTTATAATAACATTATCCTGGGATTTGGGAAAAGATTCACAGGTATATGATGGAGTTAAAATCATAACTTAACTTGTATAGGGCCTCCCAAATATATGTGTTTTGAAAATGTGAAACTTTCCCAGAACACGTAATGTCAATTTAGGATCCAATAGGGTACTGTGGTGTTTTAATATTTATTCTACCAGACAAAATAAAAGTGACCTATTTGCCAAATATGATTCAAACTAAATTTCTTGGCTATGACAGTTTGTAGCTCAAAGTTTTGCTGAGTGAGTTCTCTAATGGAAAAGTGATAGAGTTCATTGTTTAAGAACCTCACTGTTGTACCTTATTCTGCTTCATTTCTACAAGCAAACCCTGATTACTTGAATACATGTTTCCATGGACATTCACCAACGTGGGTAGTTTCTGCCATCTTTTATAACATGTCTCCCAGGAGAAACTGCTGCATCCCATGCTCTCTCCTCAGTACTGAGCATTGTCCTGCCACCCCCATCTAATTAGCAGTCCCATTCCCCTTTTTCCAGAACTGGGGATTGAAGTCAAGGGTGCTCTACCCTAAGCTATATCCCCAGTCTCTCTCTCTCTTTCTCTCCGTCGCTCTCTCTCTCTCTCTCTCTCTCTCTCTCTCTCTCTCTCTCTCTCTGTATATGTATATACACATACAGAGGGTACTATATATAGGGATACATATCCATATGTATATATATTCTTTTTTTTTTTTCCTTTGAAGCAGAGCCTCTCTAAGTTGCCTAGGCTGGTCTTAAACTTGCCATCCTGCTGCCTCAGCCTCCAGAATCATGACTCTCTTTTAACGGTCTTCCATTATATACTGACAGACCTCTCACACTCCTTGGAACTTTATAATACCCTATCTTCCTTCTTTCTTTTTTTTTTTTTCTTCTCTTTTTGATTCCTTTCTTCTGTCCTTCCAGAGAATTTTTAAATTCTTATTTGTGTGTTAGGCACAGTGCTCTCCACATTATGAATATCTCATTAAATAAAATGCAATTTCTGCTTTCAAGAAGATTTTAATCTCCACTTCGTACCTTGTCACCAGTTTTTGAAAATGCATCTCTGGTTTCCAGCTTCTTTGATCACACCTTTGTTGCATGCTCCCTGTCCACATCCTGGTTTTGAATCTCATTTTTGCTTCCTTTTTTCCAAAACTCACTACAGATACTACTTTACCATTAAATGTTTGCTGAATTTCAATCTTTAAAACTAGCAGCATTTTCTGTCAAAAATAGAATCAAATTTCCTCAAAACATACATGCCTGAATTAAGCAAATAATCATGAAGATCACCAAGAAAATGCTTATTTTCATTATTGACTTATATGGTTATCATTAACATCTCTTCTGTGGAATGCATAAATTATCTTTAAACTGCATCTCTGCCTATCAGAATACTTAGTTATCTATTCAATTAATGTATCTTGAGAATGATTCAAATTACCCTAAAATATGATTATATCTCTAGTACAAAGTAGGTAGCAAAGGTCAGATGTCAAAAAAATTGTTTTTGTTACATATATCTCATATCTATAAAGTAAAATATAATAGTATATCTCTCATAGTCACTTAGATTCAATAAAAAGGCAACCTTACAATGTTAGAAAGAGCACTATTGAATTTTTTTATTTTTCTGTGAAATGTTCCAGACCAATGAACATTGGCTGTGACAGAGTGCCTGAGTCCTGAATCACCTTTGCTCCTTATGTGAGTCTATAGAATTTCCCAGACTGTGACAAATAACTAGCAGATATCCATCTTGTCCTCTCTTCTGAAAATTCTTTTGCGTGATGACTCCCCTTATTGCTCCTGAAATCACAAGTCTTCCTTTTTTTGTTGCTCAAATTAGATATAGGAAGCTACTCAAAAAGAAAATCAGCAAAGCATTTAAAAATATATTCCTAAAAGAAGGAAATAGTTGCCCTCAGAGTTCAGGAACTAGAAAATATATACTCATAAAATTGCTAGTTTAAGTAGACATAATCTTAAAGACTGGCAAAGAATCATAAAATACTTTCCTTGTAAAAGTCATAGGAAATAGATTGCTGCCCTGCAAGTGAAAAACAAGACAAAACCCAGCAAAAAATGTTTCCTTTCTAAAGTTAAAAAAGTATTAATATTCCCAGAACAATAAGCTCAACCCAGGGTCTTTTTGCTACCATATGTTCTTAATAATTTTATCTGCATGCATTATTTTGCATATTTAAAATTATTAATGTTCACATGTTAAAATTAAGCTGTTATTTTCTGTTCTATACTTCACATTTCATTATAATTTACTGAAAGTCATTACATTGTATTTTCATGGCCATGTTACAATAACACTCTTCATTTGACATGTATGTATCTTAAATCTCCCACATCCAGGTTTTTCCCAGTTCACACTTTACTTTGAGTGTATACTGTCACAAACAAAATTAAGCTAGTCTTTTCAGGCAGTCTCTGATGGGCATAGGACCAATTCTCTGCCTTGTTCTGTCTTATTCTTGAGGCTGGAATCCCAGATATTGCTTTCCTTTATTGTAAAAACAGTGAGGTTTTGAGAAAACTCTGAGGCGATTGTGAAGGGACAAAAGGGAAGAAGCTTTATGAACGTTTTGCAAGTGAGGTGGCCACTGAAAAGTGTAAAATATAACTTCTTAACTGTATATGGAAGTAGCTTTAAATTAATGACCTTTAGCTAACTAATGTCATAGTATGACATTACTCATGTGAGAAAATATAGGCTGTGATCCAGACAACTGAAATAAAAGAGAAACATGAAGAGTTATAAGTTGTATAGTACATGTGTATGATGACAGATTTTAAACCCTCCTCTAAATAAATAGGTAATTGGATATCAAGAACACATAATGATTTTTTAAGCAAGTTAAAACTTAAACATAGATTTAATTTTTAATATTCTTTGCAGACATTCTATCAATAGCAGAGCTTATGTATATTTTAATCAAAGTCGATATTAAAACAACCTGAACCAAAAAATAATCATTTGCCCAATTAAAGGTATTAAAATAGGATAAAATATACAAAAAAGAATAGAACAAATAAAAACAACAAAGAAGTTAAACTCATTTTCTATCATATCAATATGCACTTTAACTTAGAATGGTAAACATACCAATTAAAGACAAGTTTGTTGGATTTGATAAGAAAGGGAAAAAAAGCAAGTCCTAAATATAAGTTCTCTAAAAGAAGTTTGATTTAAATGTAAAGCTAGGTAACAAATACAAAGATGGAGAAAGATATGACATTAGCCAAATGGAAGCTGGATTATTTGCATTAGTATTTGAAAAGTAGAATTTAAAACAATGAAGCTTTACAAGGATAAAAAGGATATATTTCATAACCCTATAGACTCCCCACACAGCAATTCTAATAGTTATTTTCCTAATAACACATCTTTAAGATACATGCATTGAAAACTGTTAGAAATGAAAAATGAATCAAGACAAATCCTCTGTTTTGGACAGAAATGTCAACACTCTTCTATCAGTAATTGATTACATGAGAAAATTATCATACACTAAGAAGACCTAAACAATATTCAAATAATGTAACCTAATGGCAAAATATACAATGAAGATAAAATATACAAGGAACTCATGGAACAAATGAAAACAGCCAATAAGGCCAATTTAATCCAACCATATCAACACACACTTTAAATTTAAAATATATAAATATACTGATTGATATATCAATAATTTACACCACCATTTTTTCAAGAATCTGTTGAGCACTCTTTCATAATGACCCACAAAACATAATTTAAACAAAGTTAAAAATGTTAAAGAAAAACAATCATAAAAAGGATACTTTCCTGCAAATAATGAATTTAAACTAGAAATCTCTAATAGCTATCAGTAAATTCAGAAAATGTTTGGAAGTATCACACTTTTCTACATAAAGCATGAGCCAAAGTGTCAAGGAATAATTTTGAAAATC
Organism: Sciurus vulgaris; assembly: GCF_902686455.1. NCBI lineage: Eukaryota > Metazoa > Chordata > Mammalia > Rodentia > Sciuridae > Sciurus > Sciurus vulgaris. Next base: position 121,354,219 of record NC_136464.1, read on the forward strand.
TGACCTAAATTAAAATGAAAATATATAGTATAAAAAATGGTGGGATGCAGCAAAACACTGTCTAAATGTAAATTTATACTACAAATGCTAAATTAGAAAAATTAAAAATCTCAAATGATTAATAAAAACTTTCATCCTAAGAAATTAAAACATAGAACAGATTAATCCCCAAACAAAGCTGGTTCAAGATTTGAAAATCAATTATTATAATTCATCTTATTAACAAACTAAAGAAAAATAATTATCATCTTAAAAGATATTGAAATAACAGTAAAACTAATCATTTGTTTATTCATAAAAAAATACTGAGCAAATTTGGAATAGAAGGAATCTACAGTTAATATATTTAAAGGCAAAAATAGAAAACTTTCTTAATAAGATTGGAAACAGGCTAATAATGTCCTCTTTACCATACTGATTCAACACAATATTAGAATTTGTAGTTTGTGCAACAAGGCAAGATAAACAAGACATAAATATTTGTTATGAAAAGTCAAAAACTTTCAAACAGAAAACCAAAACCCTGTCTGTAGTTACAGAGTATGAATATAAGAATAGTCCATGTTTAAGAAAATTAATGTCCAACTTTATCTAAATGAAGCTGCCACTAAAAAGGTAGTGCAGATACTGCTGTTATTTATTCCCTATTCTGAAACATGTTACACTCAGAGTCAAAAGAATCCACTGTGCACAATGAATAATCTGAACATGTTCCTTTAAGAAAAACTTACTTTTAGAATCCAACTTCTATTGGAAACTATTGGAAATTACTATAATGTAAGGTTTGCCCAATTTCATGGGAATTGTTTCCCAGATTCCTTGATAAGGGAGTAATCCTGATTAAAGTTTTCCAGTATTAATTGCTTTCCTTTTTTTATTTCTCTCTATGCAGACCCACACCTAAAGGGAGATTTGAGCTATTATGGCTTTCTAAGGACCATCTTGGTAATGATTCTTCACCCCTGTGGAAACCTGGACAACCAAAACAATCTGTTTTCTGTTTCTGAAAAATAAATGTTATCTATGAACTATCAATCTGATAGTCTTATAGTCTGAGTCAATATGATAACTTGAGTCGAAAGAGTGAAGAAAAATGAAAAGACTCTTGAGAGAACTAGTAAGAGAAAAGATTTCATTTTTACAGGAGCTGTGATTATTCCCTCACCTCTGAGCAAACTCAACTAGTCCCAGCAATACCTTGAAGCTATGTCCTCAGAGTCCAGGCCAGGTTCTCATGAATGGAGTATTTTCAATGGCTAGGAATTTCCCTGACACTTTTTCTATGTTCTGTTGCTACTTTAGAGAGTCGAGTTTAAGCTGTAATGAGCAAAATGGCTGTCCTGTGTCAGCAGTTGGAAGGTGTTATGTAAGGGATGACTTCTCCTGTGTACACTGTAAAAGCATGATCAGCCAGACAGCTTTAAAAATAGACACACTGCACATTTCTTCTGCTCAGATTTGATCCTGTTACAATCAGAAGCACAAATAGCCTACAGAAAACATATTATAAAATATTACTAAACCTTTATTGTTAACTAAAAAATAATCTATTAGACTGATTAATGATTAACTTTATTCATGGTAAATAGGCAATTTTCAGAAGAAGGAATATATAAATCTTAATTTTTTTATTGTTTTTTTACTCAATTGTTTGGAGACAGATGAGAGGAACCCACAGCAAGTATTTATTTAGTCTTTCATGCTGGGTTTTTATATGTATAACACATGAAGATCTCGACAGGCATCATTCATTATTTCAGTTATTTTACTTAGTAGACTCTTAGGTAACTAGTAGATGATAGAGAAAGGAAAGAAAAAAGTATTGTGTTTTCATAAAAAATGCACATAAGTTAAAATTTAAAGTACTCAAAATTTGTTTTAAAATGTAAGCACTTCAATAACTTATTAAATAAAACAGTCAAGTCTTCATACACATTTACAACTTAACAGACATATACACACATTCTATCTTAAACATATTCACATAAAAGCACATGTAATGAGGTTTTTATTATTCTACAAAAAAAAGGGGTAGCTCAGCCAGCTCCCTCTTCCTTGCTTGCCATCCCCCACTCAAGCTCCTCGCTGCCTTGTAGTCTTATTGTGGTCTATTATAACAGTTCTACTTTAAAATATAATACAACCTTACATTATTCACTATAAATTATATACCTTTGCAGTGATTGTTCTATGTACTATACACCATAATTCATGAGCTCATCTACATTTGTACTTAAAGGTAAACTCACTGGAGAAGTCTTAAGTGACCATCCTCTGCCAAATTGTTTCTTCCACAATCATGTTCTCTTAATGACTCCCTTTTAATCTAATTAAACATTGCATTCTTTATTATTTAAGTATGTATTGTTTTATTTTTGTCTCATTTCAATAGAAGCTATTGAGTAAAGCCATTTAATAATATTTCACTGTTAACTTCCATTAAACAACCGTTACATCGTCAATGACAATTTTAAGTAAAGATGTAAATTTTCAATGAATATTTCTTTAAGATATGAATAAATAAATGAGTAAAATAATGAATGCTTGAAGAAAATATCAAAGTGAAAAAAATTAAGTTGTGCAGACAGAGATTCTCTTTGACAAGCAATAAACTATGAGCAAATACAGTGTTTTAACAATATGGCCATGAATTGAATGTGCACTATGTATTAGGTTTATTTGTCATGTCTGCAATATTTATTAATTATAATAGTCCACGTATTTTATGATGTAATTCATATGTTTCAGAAAAATATCCTGTATTTTTGTAAGTCATCAAAATCTAAAAATCTAAAAATCTCCCATCCAATAATCAGGAAAACATAAAAAAATCAAGCAATAAAACATTGAGCAATATTTGGCAGAAAGAGCTAGGAAATACTACTCAAACTGTCAAATACAAAAAAATAAATGAATAAAATATATATCTGAGAAATGGCTTAAAGGAAACTAAGAAGACATGATGATTAAATTTAATATGGTATTCATGATGACACTTTGAAATAGAAAAAATTCATTAGATAAAAAACAAAAGAAAATCAAAATATAGACTTTAGTTAAGAATAGATCAATATTTGATTATTCATTTTGACACATGTATTATTATAGTTTAGATCTGGAATAGCCCTTAAAGAACCATGTACTAAATTCTATTACCCAGACTAACTCTACCGGTAGCTGGTGAAACTTTTATGTGGGAAGGGTTTTTAGGTCATTGGGGACATGCGCTCAAAGGAAAATGTTTCATCACAGTTCAAAAAGCAATATGGCTAACTGACCATGTACTGAATACTCCTAAACTGTTGGCCAAATAAACTTTTCCTTTCTTAAGTCAATTATCTCAGTTACATCGCTATACTAATGTAAAGGTGACTAACACAGATACTTTGGCAATATAGCAAATTAATAACAGGAGAAATTGATGTGAGTATATGGGAACTATATTATATTCACAACATTTCTAGAAAAAAAAAAAAAACATAAGCAATTTATGCTGATCCCCACAATTACACATGAATAATTTTGTTAGAGGAAATTCAGAGCTAGCCTTGAATTCAGAGTTCATCATTTCATCTACAGAGAAACCAAGAGAAAAAAAAATTCCCCAGCTACCGGAACATTTTAAATACATCTTTTATTTTAAGTATATCTAGGTCATATAGACATTTTGCTTGAAATATATTTGTTCATGTCAATTACAAAGGTACTCCCTAATTTTAAAAATATGAAGTAACAATCTTATAAATATGAAATTGTATTAGTCAGCTTTTGTTGCTGTGATCAACATATCTAGCAAGAACAACTTAGAGGAGGACAAGTTCATTTTGGGCTCACAGTTTCAGAGGTTCAGTCTGTGATCAGCCAACTCCATTGCACAGGCCAAGAGATGGGGCAGAACATCATGGCAGAAGGGTATGGTGGAAGAAAGCTGCTCAGCTCATGGCAGCTCGGACACAGAGGGCCAAGGAGTCAAAAACAAAACATGACTTCTAAGGGTGTGACCCCAGTGACCTGTTTCCTTCAGTCATGCCCCTCCTGCCTTCTAACCATAATCCATTCAAATTATTAATCCATCAAATGAATTAATCCTTTGATTAGGTAATAGTTCTGTTACTCTAATCATGTTACTTACGAACATTCCTGTTGCCACATGACATCTCATATCTTAACCATAATAGTAACAAATCTTGAAAGTTTTAAAAAAATTATTTATTACAGATTAGAGTTGGAAAAATACATCTACTAGCTAACTATTTATTAGTCAAATTACATTCTTCTTCCACCAGATTTTTACTCACAGTAATTTTACAAATGTGTTAATATTTCCTGTTTTATTGTGAGGTAGAAGGATTTAATATCCCAGTTCATTTGGAGAAATCAATTATTTCTCAAATTATACATATAGAAAAGAAAATTTATTATGCTGCTGAACTCTGTCATTTGTGTCACCAATATGAGCTATTAGAAAATCATCTTTGTCCTTCCTAGCTTTGTATCAGATGTCTGTTTTCATTTGACCAGGAGACGTGACCACAATATAGCATTTGACTAAGGAAAACAACTTGTTCATTTCCCACCTTCTTTAGGGAATTGCTTTGTTTTCTTGTATTGGCAGGAGAGGAGAATGCTGACAAGATGATATTGTATCAGACTCAAGCCAGTCAGTTTAGGTCATTAGTTTCTGTGCCAAGTAACAATTTCGCATTTGGCCTGCAAACAAAGTCATTTCTTTTAAATTGCTAGTGCCAAATCTCTTTAATAATTTATCCTACTTATCATCATCATCATTTTAACACTGCAGAGATGTCACTGAAATAAGCCTTTAATTTCATGTTATGCATTTTAAAGTTTTGACTCTAAATAGGAATGGTTAGTGAAAATAAACATAATTAAACTCAAAAGATAATATCTCTAGAGTTTTTGCAGTAATTCCTTTTAATAAAGATTATATCATATTGAGCCTATAATTTGTTTTCAGATAGTTTTTTTTTTATTATTTAATGTATATTTCTTAAATTGTTGACAAAATGGAACCCAATTTTGAATGATAATCACAAGACTCATGAATACTTATATTATCTCCAGAAATTTTCTGATTTGAAGATCAGGAAGTTTTTTGTTTGTCTGTTTGTTTGTTTGTTTTGTGTATGTGTATCAAAAACTTCTTAAAGCAAAAGGAATCACTACTATCATAATAATTTATGAACTGTGGCAACCAGTGTGTTAACCTATTTGGCAATGTACCAAATTACATTGAATCTTCTATGCCAGAATGTTAATGCTCTTGTGCGTGTAGTGATCCCTTTTAATTTTTCATAATGGCAGGAACAAATCTGTTAGCATCTAATGGCTCTCTACAGTGTAAGAGACAATAGTGTTCTGACTTTGTTCCATCTGTTTGCTAAGCCATTGACAGTGATTCATTCATCCTACCCAGTTCAATGTTTTTCCAATGCTATGATGATTGCTATGCAGGAACACACACATCACAGGATCAACTGAAACATAATTTAAAATTTTCAATATTCATTTATAGTTAGCAGCTAGCATCCTGGCTTATAAATGATTTGTACAGAACTCCAAATACATTTAATATACTGAAGAACTGTTCACTGATTAAATGCCACTCGATGGCTTTACTTCGGTTATTAGAAACTATTGATTAATTAAATGGTCAAAAATGGAAGACTTGCTGTATTAATACTTATTTTTGGATTTATTTCTACACATACGCAATAAAGAGTATGACACATTTTTTTTCAGATTGTTGTTTACTTACTCTCTTGGTCATTTGCGACCAGCACCACCTCTTCTACTGTGGCACCTTAGAGCTGACAGCTTTGAACATTTTAGTCATTGGCCGGTTAAAAGTTTTGATGGCCGGGTGACAAGGCAGCCACTGGGCCTCATGCTTTTTACTATAAGTCCTTGTCTTTTGACTACATGTTTCCTCTCTTCAGGAAAAAAAAAAAAAAAAATCATGGAAATGTGATATATATCTTTTTCCTATCTAGTTGATATCTAGTTTGTGGTCAGCTAAAATTCATTAAGTCAGAGAAAACTTAGAATTTTGTTCCTTGTCATGAATGACATATAGCCATTGTCTCTACTGAACAGTCTCTGATGAACTTGATGTGGCTGGAATTTCACCAAATCAGGGCATATTTATAGTCATCTAATATTTATAAATATATGAAATGCAAATATACCTTGATCCAACATACTTGAATTTATTCTAATACATAAATCAATGGTTAACCAACCTAGCTATACAACAGAATTTCTTCTAAAACCTACAGATGATCAGTTTCAGATCTATAGAGTTAGAGTCTGAGGAGAAATTAGGTAGCAAGGTAGAAATATAAATAGTGTTTAAGCAAAAACTGCACCAAAGTTAAGCAAGAAAGGAAGATTTCTTCAACCCAAGAGAGAAGATTGAGCTCACTTCCTTGAAACAAAGGGCAAGGGCATTTTTAAGCACTGAAGCCATAAGAAATGTAAGATTCTTGTGTTTGTTAATGAGGCCTTCCCCAAAGGAAAGGAAAACATTCCATGTTGTATATTCATAACAAGAAGTAATTTTATACCTTCTGAGCAAGGAGAGTCCAAAATTAGGTTCCTATCCTACCATAGAGATAAGGAACCAGGGATGCTGTCTTGCTTTATGATTACATTTCCAAGAAGTGGCTCCTGAGTTTTTGAGAAAAACACTCCTGTATTGTAAACTGTTGAGAAGCTTTTAAGATGATTTGCATCTCAAAGGGGCAGAGAAAGAATTGACAATTAGCAGTTTTCAAACATGCTCTAATACAAGGGAAGTCAGGAAAAAACCCCTTTAGAGTTTTGTCATACTGAGGAAAAGGACCATCTTGGAGGCTGACATCAGATTCATCTTGGTGAATCTGAGAGAAATTCTCAGATCATGGAGGGACATAAAAAAGAGAACATGAGCTACACAAAAGGTAAATTCTACCTCTTCTTAAAAATGGAGTGAGTTGGGAGAACTGGAAATGTTTCTTTGTTGCCATCTACTTCAACTTCCCTTAAGATCTGAAATCCCAAATAGAATTTTTTTTCACATAAATACCCCTGGTATTCGTTGAGATGGCAACATCAGATCCTCCCGGTTATTTATTTTCTCCGTTAAGTGAATGGTCTAGATTATTGTTTAGGGGACCATTTATCTGTTACAGAGCAAGGGTCTGCTGTGGAGCTGAGGTAGCCACAGAGATCCTCCATACCCAGTTCTTATGGTCACACTGGAAAGATTTTTTAGTCACGTCACTCACTAGCAGGCATGAGTTTATTAGAAGAATAGGAAAAGGGAAGAAGAGGACACTCACAAGGGAGAAAATGGGTCCTCTCAGAGAGATGTATGGTGCACTCCCAGTTTTATTGGGAAGTTTCAGAGTCCCACCTGGTTCTACTTCTTAACTTTTGATTGACAGCAGAATTGCTTCAGATTTTCAAGTCCCCACTACACATGGTAAATATCCAAGACAACTCTGAGTCAATTTATCCCAATGACCAATTCTAATTATCATATATCCCGAGCTCGGGAATCTTGTCTGTGTAAGGGTCAGAAAAGTCCCCCCATCCTTTCAGGGTAACCTGTGCTCTCCTTATTGGCAGGGAGGAGGCAGAGAGGAGCCTCTAGGGCCTGCATTTCTCCTGCAATGACAGATTGTTGCTGAGGAATGTAACATGTCCTATTGACTTAAGCCAGCCAATGTGGCAGGCAAATCGCTTTTGAAAAGAAATCAGCAGAGTACAGCATTGTATGTTCAGTTTATAAAATTATATCCTTAACATCATGTTCCCACTCCTCATGTTTATCTGGTACCTATCACACTGAGGCAAATATGATCAGAATTAAGTTCACAGGGGGTAAGACAGAACCTATGGAATGAGGAATAGGATGCCTAAAGGTGAGGCCAAGATAGATTATGTATTTTCCATATATTGTTGTTGTATTTGGCTTGGATGTTTCTGCAGGTTTTAGTGCCAAAGGTGGCATGATATCATAGAGGTGAAGGTTTTATATTCTGAATTCCTTTGTCACAGTCACTGTGAAGTATCCCTTGAAGCCTTCCCTACCTTGAGTGGGCAGAGGGGAGTACCTGGCTCACCACTTGGCTCTTTACAACTCCTGTTGCTTTGTTTATTGTACGTGTACTCCATCCAGTTATTTCATTGATCCATCCATTCACTTCCTAGGGGTTAAGAACAGAATGACAAAGCCGAATCCCTGCTTTTCTGATTCCATGGGGAAAACCCACTTACAAAAGGCCAAATTATTGAAACAATGTGATCATACTATTAAAAAAAAAAATGGACAAAGAGATCAAGGAAAGGAAAATTGTATGTTTCATTGAAGAATTTGCTCTACTAAAAATTGTAATCCTGGTGAATTATCACTTAAAAGTAAAGGAATTTACTGTACTATAATCAGATGAAACAAAATAGGCAGACCCAATGAAATGACATGTGTCTTTAAGGAACCCAGAGGAGCAGGGCATCTCTGCAGAATGCTTGTTTTATAGTGTTATTATTACTATAGAGCTCAACCCTGTCTTTTAGTGTTGTAGGTATCAGACATTTGAAGAAGATTAGTAGATAAGGGAGAACTACTGAATTACAGGGCATGGAAAAAGAGATTTTTGCAATTGCACAGCCTTGGTTAGATTACTGGTTCTATAATTTTTAGGCAGATGCCCTTAAGGAAAATTACTTAATCTGAAGCCATTTTTCCCCCCTAAATAAAGGGACTGTCATTGTTCTTACTTTCACAGAATTGTGATAATTGTATAGAAATCTCATGTAAAAGACTAGGTAAGGAGATTGGCCACAATCAGAGCTAAGTAAGACTTGCATAATATACTCAGCTACCATGGATTAACTTGGAGTCCTAAGGGCTTAGATGCAGCATATCTGGTGCAAAACATGACATGTTTTTACTGAATCATAGTTTTGCCTATGGCTAGTCCACCTGTGAGAAAGCCACATTCAATTTAAATATGGTTAATAAAAATGTATGTATGAAGGAAGACTATTTTAAAAGCTTTAATCCTCTTTTATTTAAAACATAAAGGTTTCACTGTATAAGATGACTATTTGATTATAAGTTTAAGTATACTTGAAACAAATTATGTAGAGAATATAAGTCAGTGACTATCACAGTATTCTGAAAATAAATTATATAATTGCTTAAAAATAATTCTAAAATTTGACAATAAAAATTATTAGATGATTAACTTTTGAAAAAAGCTTTTGGAAAAAGCTTTATTTAAGTAATATTTACTAAAATTTTAAGTCCTTGTTTTCCTAAGTATTAAATTTAACATTTTTTAGATACTTCTTTCTCATATATTGTGAGTTTGCAAACTTAGGTCCTTTGTAATTTAGTAAGTTGACCAATTACTTGTAGAAAACTAAAAAGGTGAACTATAATGTAATGGAGTATCTAATAGGCCTCCCCAGTAAAATAATTTACTAAGAATATGTGACTCCCAAAACCCTTATGAACATGCAAATATATCCAATAAGGTGACCACATTTAGACATCATTAATATTTGAAGCATTCAATCAATACCAAGGATTTTTATGGCACTATAAATCTGTCTCTCCTCTAAAACTTAACAGCTTTTAAAAAAAAGTGCGCTTACATTTATTTATTGTCCTGGCAGAATAAAATGTAGTTAAACATACTCTCTCACATGTGTAATTGTTATTTATATAAAAATGTGAATATCCAAGCTCTCGTGTATAGGTCCTCAAAATATTTCAATACATGGATAGGCCTTTTACTGCTACCACTTATGAAAATTAAAGGGAGAAGGAACAGGAACGCTAACAATGTAGCATCCAGCTTTGGTTATCTTTCCTTGCTGGAAATTTACTAGAAAAACTAGCACAACATAAGATATCCTTTTCTGTTTAAAATGATTACACTGGATTCTTCTGTCTACCTGTGTAAAAGGCTTACCATTTTACTTTATGCCTTGAAGTGTTGTTACAATTCTTTTATTTTCATTTTTCCTTTTTACCTACTTAGAATATCTATCTGGAACGAAATATTTAGGGTAACAGTCTTCAAAATTGGAAGTGATTCTCTTGGTAGCCATTGTCTTTCATGTACCTCTGGAAGAAAACCATTTGGTATTACAGATTGTACAAAGCTCACCTCTTAAAATCACACACATAGTTTTTTCTAAATTATCTTATTTTCTTCGAATTGAATCTAAGTATAAAAACCTGTATATGTGAGATCAAGCGCACAATACCATTTTGGCAGCAAGAATATTTGATATTGTAAGGTAGCCTATAAAACATCTAAAACTACTTTCTTACCCAGACCATAGCTTATTATAACTATTCTAATAAATGTTCAGTTCATCTACATTCGTTTCAAAATTGCTGTCTTGCATGCCTCCTTTTCTGTCTAGAAATATTACATTATAAATCTTGCCCACCTTTTGAAGATTGCCTTAAAATCACTCAACTCTAGACCTACAATTTATTTAAACTTAAATCATCTGAGAAAGAAAAAAATAGGAACCAATAATAAAACAGTGAAATTATAAGGGGATGTTTACAAATTACAAATTCCCATTATTTTTATTAAAGAATGAAATAGAAAGTTTTCATCATTGAATCTTTAGCAATACAGTCTATAATTTGACTTATTTTCTTCTCTGTAAGTCATTATGGACTAGCGTCTTGTAATCATTTCTTCACACTCTAAGATTTATTAATGTTGTGTGTTTGTAAGTTGGCTGACTGGGTTCCAGTCCATAAAGTAAAATAAAAAAATGCTAATTGCTATCTGTGAAGAGTAATTGTTTAAATTTGCTCTCATTAACATGTCTTAGACTGATTATATCTTATTTTGTTATTTGGTTATTCAATTTTGAACATAAGTTGTTTACTACTATAATGTACCCATTTGGATATTCTGTTCTTTAGTCATTTAAGGATCTGTCACAGTCCCAAGTGCCCTAGTTTTAACATACTTTCAAATGGAATTCAATCAAATTTAAGAGAATTTACAAAACCAAAAGACTGCCAATAGTTTTATACAAAAATGAAATATATAGTATACTATCAACTTCAAGTACCTGTTTTTAGATTTAAAAGAACACCAATGACCCATCCACATGTATGTAATTTCATTCAACATCTGTTTTTAGTCAGCTTTTTCACTGCTAGAAAAGTTTATTTGGGGTTCACTGTTTCAGAAGTCTCAGTCCTTAGACAGCAGGGGATGGAGGTGAGTCCATTCCTCGGGGCTGGAGGTGAGGCAGAACATCATGGCAAAAGAGAGGGGTGAAGGGAAGCAGTGCACATGAGGATTAGAAAGCACAGAGAGAGTGAGACTCCACTCTCCAGATAAAAATGTATACCCCATAACCTTGCCCCCAGTGCACCACTTCCTCTAGGCACACCTTACCTGCCTCCAGTTACTACTCAGTTAATCCATGAGGGATTAATTCACTGATCAGGCTAAGGCTATAATCCAATCATTTCTCCTCCAAACCATCTCACATTGTCTCACATGTGAGCTTTTGGGGATACTGCACATCCAAACCATAACAATCTGTATCATCCCTATACCCTATAAAGTTACTATGCTTTGGTGGGAATCAATTATCAAATTCCTACAAACTTAAAAAGGTTTTTCTTACCTGAAGTCAAATATTCTGAGATTACAAGTCATTGGTATTTTTGTTAAATTTTAAACATCTACATGAGTAAATAATAGAGAAGATTTTTTAAACAAAGTGCAGAGATGAAGGCATGAACAAAACACTTGAATTTTCTTAAAAGTAATAGAAAGCATTATGAATGTCTTTATTTACTTTAGATGGGAAAACAGACTTGAACATTTTCTAAAAAAAAAAAAAAAAAAAATAGCCCTAAGCTCTTAAGAATGATGTTGAAATTTAAAATTTCAATTTAGAAAAGAAAAAAAAAAGTATCACTTCTCAAGGGAAAAAATTAATGAATATGTCTCCTGGAAAAGAGTTTGCGTGTTTTGTTTAAGAAATATAATTAAAAATAAAATCTTCTACTAACTCTGAAATCTCTCCCTAAGGCAAAATAAAACTTTATTATTGAATAAATATTAAGCCAGAATGTGATACATATCAAAAATAATACACCAGAAGAGTTCAAAGTATCTTATACAGGAATTTCAGTACCTTACATATCCAAGCAGGAACTACCTGTGGCATATTTTTAAGATAAATTGTACTTATTGCTCAGTAAAAGACTTTGTAGCACCACTGGTCACACACACAAAAGCTACATGGTAATTAGGGTAATCATCTGTGTTAGTCAGCTTTCCATTACTGTAACAAATATCTCAGAAAATCGACTTACGAAGAGAAAAGTTTATTTGGCTTACAGTTTTGGTGGTTTCATTCAGATAGACCCATTACTTTTAGATCTCTCATGGGGAAGGCAGCACCTCATGGTAGAAGCATAGGACAGAGCAAAACCATTCACCTCATGATCAGAATGAAAGAATGAAAGAAGAAGGGGGTGAGGTCACACAGTTCCCCTTCAAGTGCATGCCCTAATGACCAGAACACCTCCCACTAGATCCCGCTGTAACAGTGATCCATTTCAGCTTTTTGAATATAGCTCTGAGGCTTCTTTTTAAAAGGGACATGTTTTCCTTTTCCTCTTCTCCCTTTCCCACTCCCTAACCTGGGGGCAAGAAACAAGATTACCTTGAGTTATCTGTGCTCCACAGAAAGGAGATACTTGTCTGAGGATCTAGGAAAGTGAGTATCTCCCAAATTAACAAGTCAATGGTAACACACTATCAGGTGGACCCCCTTTCAGGGCACATCTGGAAAGTGGCCTTTGAAGACCTCCTTTAAAATGCCCTGTTCCTCCTGATGGGCAGAATCACAGCCTCTGGGACAGGAGCCCCCTGTGTTTCTCATTTACTAGCAAAGCAATACAACTTTTTCCTTTTTCTCAAAACTGTGTCCTTGTTATTGAATTGGCATTAGGGAATAAGGACCAAGCTTTTGGTTACACCAAAAGTTCACACCACATTCCAATAATGCCATGGTCTAGAGGCAAAGCCTTTGATACATGGGCATTTGGGGGACACTGAACATCTAAGTTATAGTACCACCTGTGTTAGTCAATTCACTTAATTTGAAGGAAAAAAAAATTCTTGGTGATAGAAGCTGGAACAAGGAATATAAGTTAGACTTCTAGTACTCCACAGAAGTTTGGAGATAAGGGTGCTAGCTCCTTAATGTTGCCATTTCAAAGAGACACTCCCAGTTCTTGAGAAAGATTTCTGAATCATAAAGGAGAGAACAGGCTAACCAGGAAAGGTTTATCCAGTCTTTGAAAGGATTTATAACACTTGCAAATTTTCTAAGTTAAATGCTCTTAGAAAATACAGGGAAGAAATTTCTCTTCCCCATTTACAACAAGGAGCATTAAACTTTTTATTTTTAATTTGTATTCATCCTTACAGTTTCCACTTACATAAGGTATCTAAAAAATGGCCAAGAACTCAGATCAGCACAGAAGCTGACCTCCATTAGTAAGACTGATTAGAAGGACAACAGAGGGCAGATTACTGCAACCCAAAGCTTTTTTTCAATAGGAAGATAATGAGAAGACTCATCCTAACTATGTTTGAAACAAAGGAGAAGGAAAGAAATTGTTTGTTTTTTTCTGAGGAAGACTTGTTTGTTAAAATATTTCATAGGAAAATGCAAGCATTCAACCATAATTTTAAAAGGATTATTATTGTTTATTAAGGAATATGGTCTTCAAATCATAAAAGGCAACATCCAAGAGATGAATCTGCTGGACCTTATATCTGGCTGGTTTCTTGGCACTTAAAAATTGGTAAAATATTTATTTATTTATTTATTTATTTATTAATGAAATTGGAGCATACTACCTTTTGGAAGCTGAAGTTTATCACTTTGGAAAGGGAGTCATTTTAAACAAGGGATTGACATCAGATTTATATTTTTAAATAGATCTTTAAGAAGGTTCTGTGGAAGATGGATTTTAAATGAGCACCAAAAGGTTGGAGAAAAGCACAAAGGACTTTTACAGTGGTTAATGTAATTCATGTTTTTGCTTAGGTTACCTAGCCAACTAGGATCTAGGGGGAAAAAAAAAAAAAATCTTACAATCCTAAAGGCACCCTAATGGGTTTCTCCATGCTTACATTTCTCCTAGTCATGTCTGGTTTCAATGTTTGGCTTCTAATGAATTCTCATTATCCCATCTAGATTTTATGACTGATTTTTGTCTCTTCCATGACATTGACAAAAAATAAAAATAAAAAACGGTCATTAGCATTCAACCACAGAAGCAAAACTGTGTCTATCAGCTTGTGTGTGTGTGATATATATATAATATATACATATATACACATATAAAAAGGTATCTAAAAAATGGCCAAGAACCCAGATCAGATAGAAACTGACCTCTATTAGTAAGAATGATTAGAAAGACAATACAGGGCATGTTTATACACACACACACACACACACACACACACACACATACACTTATATATGTGTGTGTGAGTTTGTTATAGGAATATAGTTATATATATGGGAACTAAATAATTGATTTCTCTAAGGTTGTTTTCATATCTGGTCCTGGAGTTTGACATCCTCAGGGCAGGCAGCTAATTAGAGAAGATAGATTTAAAGTGGAGAAGAGCAAGGGAAGCCTGAAACCCACAAAAACAAGCTGGATTTCCACCAGATAAACTCAAACCAATTTCAGCTGTTGTTGACTCTGACTTTGGGGGTGAGGATATCCTGCAGAAGCCAGACCCCTAATCTACACTGATGAAGATCTGAGCACAGAACTGTGATCTGGAAGTCAGAGAAGCTAACGGAGAGTACAGGGGAAGGTACAGCAGGTGTACACCAGGCTGTCACTTCACATTAACACTGAGTCATCAGATTAACAACAACAACGTGTGTGAGATTAAACAAACATACAAAAAAAAAAAAAAAAAAAAAAAGAGGCCGCCATTTCCCGCTTACTTTCAGATCTTCACATCTCTCAAGAATCTTCTTTGGGTTCCATCCTGGCAAGAAATTTATAAGAAAGTGTATTCTGTGAAATGTAGCCCTGTCTAGCCAATATGACACGTTGCAAAACAACCATACTTATACGTTTATTTTTCATGGTTTCCTGGTCTTCTTCCTGTCAAATATCATTCAAATGGGTAAGCTGGACATATGGACTTTTAGTAGAAATTGTGGAGAATATCAAATTACATAAAAATTTCTCTCAGCTTCTGATAGTAACCCTTGTTCTTCATCCCTTTTTTCTTCTGTTTCTCACTAACCCTATTGGAATAGAAATCGTATTTGTTCACAAATGTCTATAAACAATCCTCCCATCATACCAAATACTTCTATTAATCTTCTCTCCGTGTACATTTTATAGTTAAATCAATACTATAAAATTCAGTAGCATTTTTCAGCAGTCCTATATTAAATACAAAGTAATTAACAAAAATGAAACTTTCATTCTTGGTAAAAGGAAGTGTATTTCTTTTAAAGATGCTAAATACATGTACCAAATTAATAGGCAAGATTGTCTAAGAAAAAACATTTTCTTGTTAGACCACAAAGTAATCATTAGATGGTAGAACAACAAATTAGAGGGAAAAGAATGCATTTTACAAATCAAATAGCCTTTATTCTTTGAAATATTTTCTCCTTACTGACTTGTAACTTTCCTTATGAAAAATGTTTCCTTATAATATATCTCTATTTAAATGTTTAATAAGACTGTTGTACGAGAGATAGGCCAATTTAATGAGTTATGCTCACAAATAGAATAGTGGTGTTTTAAATCTAAGATCTGCCAAAATGTTCTTATATACTACCCTGAACTTTGCATGATCTTCTATTATTTTCCTCTAAATATTTTATGCTCTTGACACAAATTCAACAGTGCTTGCTGGTTTGGTGTTTTTTTTGGGGGGTGTGAAGTTCATTTTAGTGGTTGACAGATCATGATACCCATATATGCTCTGTATTTGCTAGCTGCAACTGTTAGAAATTGTTTTCAGTATAACCCTACTATCACAACTGATATTTCCTATACAATTATTTCCTAGGATATTTTGGTAATTTATTTTATGTTGGATTTTATCATAAAACAGTAAGATCTGAAATTTAAGTCATCAAATTTACCAGTTACACACTACTATATTTTAATAGTTTAGGGTAATCTTAGAAATAAATGAAGCGGTAAATATTTGATCTGCAATAGGTTAGACATATGTAGATATAGATATGGATATATATTATGTTTTTAATAAGCCCTTAAATGATTATTTACAGATAAACAATTTAAATGAATATAAATTTAAAACAGTTTGATTTTGATGTAAATTCTTCGATATAGTTCAGAGAAGTATAGTTTCCATATTATCAAACCCGGATACACTTTAATTCTTCAAATTGTTTATTTTGAATAATTTTGATCCCTTCTTCTATTTATATAGCCATACTTTGTGGCATCTGTCTGGAAGACTAAATAGAAAAATAGAGTAAAGTTAATTCAAAATGTCTCTAAAGACCAATCAAAATCAGAAAACATCTTGACACAGAGAGCAGACCATTAAATTCTAGAAATTTTATTTTCTTTATTACCAAGTCCAACAGCTCAGCTTTACTTTTAATGGAAACTTTTAAAAATATATAGCAATATTGTTTGTTGATTTAAAAAAAAACTCAATCTCATTTTTCCTCCTTATCAATTCACTTTCATAGATATAAGAAACAATCTAAACCAAATAAAAAAATTAAAAAGTGACAATTCTTCCTTTGAAGAGAATTCAACATTCTGACACATCTATCCTCAAACATTTTCTCCCTATTACTGTGGGTCTTTGAAATCTCAAATAAAATGCTCAAGAGTACAGCTTTTGGGGAAGCAAGGATCCTGTACTTGGTCCTGAGTGATTCAACAGTACTCTGTCCTTGGTAGGCAAACAATTCTGCTTTTGTAAGGTAGACTGTTTTCTCTCCACCTATGAAAGGGTTTGATGTTCAAAAACACTATGCATATTATATAACAACAGATGAAAGTATTGTCCCAAAGAAAGAGTAGGACTAGGGATATGAAACAAATCTTCAATTGCATTTGGTTCAGAGAATAAGAGAAAAATTATATAAAAGACCCAAGGAATATTTAATATGAATATTAACCCTCTTTATATGCATGCTTTAATTAGATGACAAAACTAGTTTTCCTAAAAACAATATTATGGTTTAGACATCAGGTGACCCCCAAAAGCTCATGCATGAGACAAAGCAAAATGGTTTAGAGGTGAAACAATCAAGTTATGGGAATCTTAAACTAATCAGTCCATGAATCCACTATTAGGGATTAAGTGGGTAGTAACCATAGTTAGGTAGGATGTGACTAAAGGAGGCAGTTCCTGGGGCTTGTCTATGTGGTTTATTTTTGTTCATAAGGGAAGTGTTCTCTCTTTGCTTCCTGATGCCATGTCCTGAGCTGCTTTCATCCACCTCACTCTTCAACCATGATGTTCTGCCTTACCTTGAGCCTGGAGGAATGGAGCCAGCTGTCCATGGACTGAGACCATTGAAACTACGGGTCCCCAAAAATATACTTTCCCCTCTCTAATTGTTTTCAGGTCTTTTGGTCACAGTGACAAAATGACTGAATAAAGCAAACAATAGATTTTAAAAAGAAGAATTTCAATGCTGCAATGACTTATATTGCTCTTAGTTTTTGCATCTATTCTGTAAGTACAATAATGAATGAACATATAGTTACAAAAATATACAATAACAAAAATTAGAGTTTACTATAAAAGATTTTTTTTTTATCTCTTTGGGAATGACAAATGAAGGAAAATCATGTGAAATCATTAAAATAATATACACAAAATTGTCCAAATTCCAAAATCTGAGGAAATATCAATAATTGAAGACTCTAATATTTAAAAGATTATTTCAAAACATAAACAGAAATATGTACAGTATTATTTACATTTAGATGCCTCAAATACTGGCACATATGCACATTTTAAAGTATTCATCATTATTCCAGCCAAAAGAGGACAATGAGCTCTTCACTCCTAAACACATGTGTTTCACAGGTAAGATGTGGGCTCAGCAATTCTTGCCAAGAGACTTAGATTATTATTTGGTTTGCTGCTATACTTCTCTGTTGGCATAGTTGGGAGCTATTTAAAATTTTTATTTTCTTTCACAAGCTGCACAATACTCTTATTATAACCAAGAAAGGTACTGCATACCAAATTAGAATCCAGATTTTTCTCTTCATAAAGAATGAGAGAAACATGATCCATACTCTGTATACCTTGAGAGAATGTCTTTACTAAATGACAAATTATTCTTCCTTAAAATAATTTTTTATGTTTGTATAGATATCATGTGTGTGTGTATATGCACATCCTTCTGTTTCCATAATATTTAAGTAGTTATAAATAGATCCCATTAGTTTAGCTATAAACCAACACTCCATTCATTACCAGTGAAAGTGACATTACAAATTCTTAGTTTAAATTCTATTAGAAGGCTTTATTAGAAGTAATTCCAACTACAGTATTGAATTACAAAAGACTTTCTTCATTAGAAGGTTATACTTGGCAATACCTATCCCTGCTGGTAAAGTTTAATAGTTCATAAATTAGCAATTGTCACTACCTTGTACTATATCATTTATTTTTATTGCATTAAAAAACTTGGCTTGTTGGTTTAGGTCATTAAACATTTATACACTTAACCTTCTCAGCACTAAAATCCATGATTCTTTGGCAGTCTCTCAACAGACTGTACATTGCTTAATATTTTTGTCCTCGTAAATTGAAATATAATTCAGGAATATATACTGCTTATCTAAAATTGATCTGACTCTGGAAGCTTACAAATTAGTCACCTCATTTAAATGAGTTACTGCCTAATATGACAGAAAATTTTATTCATTTTCATGGTTTAATTACATCAATCAGTTGCATCTGATAATTTTTAAAGTGGGTCTGCTATGAATCATAAATATATGGAGAATAAAATTACATCAATCATCAAGACCCAGTTTTATGAACTGTTGTGCCAGAATTATGTCATAGCCATTTTACTTAATATGTAATTAATACTCTGTTTTAAATTTGCCAATTTACATTTAATTTTAAAGTCTATTCAGCTTCAACAACAAGGAAGAATATGTTTAACAATACTATCTGGACATCATTTTTCACTTTTTAATTTTGATTTTCAAAGTAGATTAATTTTTTTAGATTAATATTTTAGAATGGAAAAATATCTATATTGAGATAAGTGAAATAAAATTAAAAACAATCTTAGCGAGTTTTAAATGCCTTTATCAGCCTCAATTCAAAAACATTCTTTCACTTCTGTGGAAATGTATTCATTCAGTATGGATATATGCAATGTTCCTTTCTACATTAGCAGAACTGGACTTGTCTAATTTTCATTGCTGAAAAGAACTTGCAGAAGCAAGCATGCTAAAAGGAATGCTGGTAACTCAACAGGAGCCGTAGAAAGCATGTTTTAGGAACAATCAGTTCTAATTATGCTAGGTCCATCTTTCTCATGATTTCCAGTGAATTGTTTCATTACTGAACAATTACTTCTTTCCTATTTCATCCCCTCATTAATCATTCATGTGTTATTTTATTTTCTCAACATCTAGATTCTAATCTGCTTGTTGGTAAAGATAATTTTAGTCCAGCAAAGTGCTGGCATGGTTTCTAGACACGATTGCTAAAATATGCCTGATGGAAAACATTTTCCAAATGTATGTATTTTGATTTCTAGTGTACAGATGATAGAAAAAAATATCTAAAATTTTAACCAATATTTTCCACACTTTTGGTCTAAATTCTCAATTCCATTATGGGGATGTGCTATGGAGCAAAACTATTCTATAATCCTGACTTTTTGTATCCTTATTGCAAAAGGAAATAAAGCAGAATTACTGCTTCTGCTTCCTGTGCTGGGATGGACATTGTTCCCAAAAAGCAGTGATTGAATGGGTAGAGGGAATTACCACACATTAAAAGTTAAAGTTAAATGAGTCTTGGATAAAGCAATAACTGAGACCAGGAACACAATGGAGTGTTAAAGAAAATCTGTGTTTTTGAGGTATGTTGCTTATTTGTTGTTGTTGTCTGTGTGTTTTGTTTGCGTTTTTAGAATTTGACTGTAAGCAAAATTAAAATACAAAGAAGTAGTTTGGATGAAAGGAATGCAAATGCAGACACATTTGTTACTTAGAAAGAGCCACAGACAGTGTAGAGGCTCAAACTTGTGGACAGAGTGTACTTTGCTACACTTATCCTGTGGGTAGATGATATTTCCTCTTTGCTGAATTCTCTGAGTATCTGCATATTTTCATATCGAGAGTTATTGCCCTAAACCTGTAGTCTCAATGCCATTCACTCTGTATTTCTTAGTGACCTAATCTAAACTGTATTTTCCTCAGGATGGAATCTGAAGCAGGAAAACCAATTGCCCCACTGCAGAGTTATTTTGGTGAGGGATTTGTAAACATGAAGGCATAACACACAAAGTATCACAGTAGGCAAGGTGGTTCAATGTAAGTTAAATTGTTTTATTGAAATAATTTTTTTTTTTATTTTAGGTTAGATTTTAATTATAGAATTATTCTTGTTTCTATTTTTGCCTAGTATGAAAGAGTATGCAACTTTCATAAGATCAACTCTTTGCTGCCAATGTGTGCAAGTGTTCAATGTTTAAAAAGTAATGTATATTATATAAAAACAGGTGGAAATCTTGTCCTGAAGAAAGAAAGTACCATGAAACAAATCAGTTAGTATGTAATGTTGAAAGGGTGCCAAGCAGTATAGCGGTATTTATCTACCCAAGGGCATTCCAATATTGAGGGATATGTTTTTACCAACTCATCGTGCATAGATTTGGAGGGGAAGATCAAAGTTCTGTTTATAAACACCTTATTTTAAGAGTCATTCTGAGTTACACTTAATGTATAAAGCATTTTGTACAGTTATTGAAATAAGCCACAATGTGGGCAGTTAAATATTACTTAGAAAGAGCTTGTGAGAAAGCATGAACTTTTCGATATGGAGAATGAAGCATCTGAAACAAGATATTGACTACCTAATTCCTCACATTGAAGATGAAATAGAAAATATACAAAAAAAAGTTTATACAGATATGAAAAGAGATTCCATGTGTAAGAAAAACAATTCTAAGATTGACTTTCCTAAGATTCCCATCCTTTACTCAAGGTAAGTCTAAGTACTGCTGTGAGGAGGCTACATATGGAAATATAGCTACTAATTAGACTAGTTGGCTTTTAAATGGGAAGATTGTCTTGGATTCTCCTAAACTCATCTCAGATGCAATCTGGAAAACCTGAATACCTGGGTGATGCTCAGCCTGTCTACAGGGGTAAATTCTTATCTAATTCTTCTTCATCTCTTCTAAGTACTTAAAACTATTGGTAAACACTCCAATTACTGTCCTTTTTGTTCTGACTTTTTCCTGTCCTGTTTTTTTCACTGTCTTCTAGCCTCTTCTCTAAAACTATGCTCCTTAATTTACTTTGTCTTTCCCTCCTCTCTCTCAAATACTTAACCTTGGTCTCATGGAATTCCTTGACTCCATTACCTTTTCTTGCTATGTATGTACTCTGGATTTCACAAAATTAATAGGAGCCGAGTTATATATATCTTGAACTTTTACTGCTAAATCTGAACATTTATTTGGACTGCTTTCTCTAAATTTTCTATTAACATGGCCAGTGCAGCTGGCTCCAAATCCCATTCCCAGTGCATTCAATTCTTTGTCTTATATCTACTTAAGAGAAATTGGCTATGTTCTTTGGATAGCTTTTGATATTTTATGAGGTTTTCCTTTTCTAATTTTTAAGTGGGAGCAGCATCTATCTCCACTACACCATTCACATATAACTTCTTACTATTCTAATTATTTCTCTTACAGAGACTATTGCAACAGTCTTGTATATAAATTTAAAACTTCCTATCTCATCCTGTATAATGCAGTATTTCATAAAACATCACTAGGTTTGTCACTTCGTCAAAAACTTTCCAGCCACTTTTCATTCAAATTTCCCATTCCTTCCTTAGGTCCCACTCACAGTCTCATTTTAAATTTTCTTTCATCTAATATCCCATATAACCATCAAGGAAAACCTCTTCTGTAGTTTCCTGCCATCAGTTCTTTACCAATATGTTACTCTCTACCAGGAATCCCAACCACCTGGCCACATTCCGTCTTTTCTCCATGAATTTACTTTGGATTTTAAAATTCCATGATCCCTATAATTTTGAATATCCTATCTTTAGTGATATGCACCTTATTTTGCCTTAAATAGAACTTTCTTGTGTTTACACCTCATATTCTTCTACTAAATTCTCTGTTCTTTTATAAAAAACATTTTATATATCTTTACATGTGACCCTTGGCACATTACATTCTTTCCAGAATATGTTGAAGATACGTTTACCTCTTTAATTTGAAGAAATAACTAAGAAAGAAAATCTGCTAAATGTATACTGTAACAATAAATAATACATTCACATTTATCTTTAAAAAGTTCTTTATTTTTTTCTCAATGGATGTCATGAGCCACATATCCATTTACAGCATTCCATAAAAATTTCAGAACAATGGCAAGTGAAGTGACATAACTATTGATGTGTCTTGACTTCCTGCAAAGCAGAGCAGTAAATGGTTTATTATTCTGTCAATTATTTCCAAACAATGACTATTCTTTTCTTGAACTGGTTTATGTGCACTCTAGCAAGTCTAATACAACCTGACACTAAATGGAACTAAATGACAGAATAAACTAATATTAGGAAAGGACACCATGTTTCTGTTGACCTATACAGTGAAACTGGCTCATAAATAAAATGCAAGAGCTGAAATTCACTTTCTACAATGTGATATTTATTGTCATTGCCACTGTACACTGTAAGGGAGAAATTTTCCATCATTTAAAATGTATAATGTAAGAGCAATAGTGTGTGTTGTGTGTGTGTGTTTCCAAAACAACTGAAAAAACAAAATAGCATAACCATTAAAAGCTCATTTTAAAGTCTGACTAGTTATTTTTATTTCTTACATATTAAAATAATTCATTTTCTTTCCATTTTTAGTGTGTATTTTATGCTGGGTTTTTCAGAATTGTGTATTCCCTAAGTTTCTGGTGAGATTCAGGCTCTGGTATAAAAGATCTGTGTCAGAGGCTGGGATTCTATGTTTTTTATATGTTATTTTAATATGCTACGATGAAATGACAGTTAATGCCAGTGCTACTGACATGAGAACTAAGAGAATTAAGAAAGTGACTAGCGAAAAGAAATAAAAAGTTAACCAGATTAAAAAAAAAAAAAAAAACCAGAAAACCCTAAAACTATCTCCTGGGATACTATGAAATCTGACAAAATTTGAGGAGATAGCTAGAAAATTAATTTACCTCTGTCTCATAATTTAGGATAATATAAAGATTCCCTATTTGAAAAGAAAGTATGCTCTCATTTTTAGGGTGATTGTTAACTCTGGTTATATATTATAATTATTTGGTGAACTTCAAAAACAACAATACAGACTTTTTTTCTGGCCATGATGATTTAGCTGGGACTAGTTTTAACCTTTTATTCTAAATAACTAAAAAGTTAAACAAAACATATGCTACAATAGTTTTCAGTCATTGCATAATCAGAGCACAGCTGAGTATCTAAAGTGAACTGAATAGATTTGGTAACTTAAAGACAGACACTGACATTTAAGAGGTATGGTCATCAAAGTTGTATACAAGAGTACTTGATACGGAAGGAGTGTGCACAAAAAGATTTCCAGAAGTCAGCATAGGGAGATGAATCTTTATTAAAATGTGACATGTGCATGTAGGAGATTACTCCATGTATTCATGAGAAGGTGACTGGGGGACCTAAAGCTAAGTTTCAGAACACACCAGTTATAGTCAAAGATTTGAGACATTTCATAGAAGCCAGAGAAGGGCCACATCTAGTACTTGTGTTAAGTGCTCCTGGACTTAAAGTTATTATAATGCACATACAAGTAAACCAAAAAATGCAATCCGATGAAAGAAAATCACTAAATTTAGATAGAATATGCTATAGAAATGACAAAACTAAGAGATGAATAATTTAGCAATTATTATAACTATAAAGAGAAAAAAAACATGGCAAGGGAAGAAAAAAGGATATTAAAAAGGATAAAATATAAAGAAAACAATATAATTTTTGAAATGAAAACCAGTGAATTCAGTTAGTAGCAGGTTAAGCAACATACATTAGTGAAGTTCAAGATGTAGTGATAGGCAAAAAAAAAAAAAAAAAGAAACAAAACCAGGAAAACAAAAAAAAAGTAACTAATAGATTTTCAAAACTGTACATGACATTGTCAGATAGTCCAACATATACGCATTTGATGTTCTAGTTGTAGAAAGGTGATAGAAGATGATTGAAAAAAATAAATAATGATAAGATAATGTCCAAATGCAATGAAACTAAACCCAGTGATCAAACACACTCAACCAATTCTGAAAGAATAAACAAACAAAGCTCAATAATATCCACTATCATGAAGTTTCTGAGAACCAGTGATAATGAGAAACTCTAAAGAACAATCAGAGAAACAATATTGTATTAGGCATAGAGAAATTAATATAAAATAACTGCAAACTTTTCCTCAGAAACCAAGTCATGAGGCAATGAAATAATACTTTCAATACTTTCAAGTACTGAGAGAAATCGAAATCGAGAGCAGTAATCTCGAGTTTCCTCCACATCCAACGTGGATGAGGAGAAGGGTTCCTGGGAGAGGGATGAGCTGCCTATAAATTAATTGCTAAGAAACTTATTTTATAGACAAAAACCACAGGAGACGATTATCTTTTTTGAATCAGAGGCATGACCAATTGAGCCATGCTAATCTGGCTCTAACAAGATGAACAAGATGGAAGAGCCCACCTGTCCTTTATTTATAATAGTACAGGTAAAAAGGGGGACGAGGAGGAGCTTCTTCTGTGAGGAACAGGATGGGATGGAGTTAAGGAAGACATTTGCTCTAGGGGCTCATCCCAGCTGGACCTGGGAATTCTGGTAGAGCCACTGCATGGGTACCAAATACTCCAGGTGATCTGGAACAATCTCTTAATGATTGCCAGTTCCTGTGTGCCAGACTTTTGTGTCTGACAGCTCACCAAGCCTGGTTTTATTTGCTGGCCACTGGTGGCTCCCGGGAAGAAGAGAGGAAGGAAAGAAAGAGAAACAGAAGAGAGAAAGAAAGAAAGAAAAATAGAGAGAAAGAAAGAAAGAAAAAAACAGAGGAAGGGAAGGGGGAGGAAAAGGGAAAGAAAGAAAGAAAGAAAGAAAGAAAGAAAGAAAGAAAGAAAGAAAGAAAGAAAGAAAGAAAGAAAGAAAGAAAGAAAGAAAGAAAGAAAGAAAGAATTATAGAAAGAGAGAGAGAGAGAGAGGGAGGGAGGGAGGGAGGGAGGGAAGAAAAAGACAGGGAAGTGGGTGGAGAAGGGTTAGAGTCATCTAAACTGTCAACTTAGAAAGAAAGAAAAAAGGAAAAACCATCTAAGCTGTCAACCTAAAAAGAAAGAAAGAGAGAGAGAGAGAGAGAGAGAGAAAGAAAGAAAGAGAAAGAAAGAAAGAAAGAAAAAGAAAAGAAAGCAGTCTAAACTGTCAGCCTAGATATGTATACTTGGCAAAATTTATTTTCAGAATAAAGGGAAAATAAGTTTATTTTCAGAATAAAGAGAAAATAAGACATTACAATAAATAGAGACTGAAAAAATTGTTCTGAGCAGAAATTGATTACAAGACATGCTACAAAAAGTTCTTTGAAAAGAAGAAAAATGGTAAGAATGACAATCATGGATAAATACAACATTTTTTTTTTTTTTTTGGTTTCTACCTTGCTATAGGACATTTATCTACTTAAAACAAATAAAAACAAAATAAACAAGCAAACAAATCCTCCCAAACAAGCAGTATTGTGAAACTAATTATGTAGAGTGTGGAATGAAAATAAAACCATAAGATTGGAAGAGAAAATGGAATCACATCACTATAGTCTTTTTCACATTACACGTGAAGTAAAATAATGCCAAGGAAAGACAGTTGTGATCAGTTAAAGATATATTATCTTATAAATTCGAGTAAGTAAAAATAAAGTTCTGCTAATAGGTCAACTTGGAATAAATGGGATGCAACATTAAATTATTCTAAAGAAGAAAGGAAAAGAGGAAAGAAATGGAAAATTAGGAAATAAAGAATAAGACAATAGATTTAAACTTGACAATTAAAAGAAAATAGTGTACTACAAATAAACATTTTAACTAAAAGGAAGAGATTATTGACGATTTTTTAAAAAAAATAGAAGCATGACGCATTATGTGCTATTAAAATATTACTTTGAATAAAACGGTAAAATATGATAAAAAAGAGCATATATAATATGTATCACAAACCATTAGGTATAAGAATATATTAAGAGACTTATAAGATTAAGTAAAACAAATATTGTGCATAATAAAGATGAATATCTAATAACAGAGCCTCAACTCCCAAGGCATAAAATACAAAATTTTATACTTGCCTAATGATAAATTTCCAAAATACATAAATTAAATTCAATGAAATTGAAAGAATAGACAAATTGGCAACATTCACAGCCTTCGTCACTTCACATTTAGTGAATTTTAAAATGAATAGACACAAAACAATAAACATAAAAAGACCTGGACAGCATTATCAACCAACATAACCCAGTGGGCTTTTATAGTAAACTCTGGGCAATAGAAGCAGATCATGTGGTCTTTTTGAATGCACCTGAAAATAATCTTCAATAAAAAAATATGGTGATGTTGGAATGTTTTCATTTTCTTACATTCAGTAATACTATTCTGCTACACAGAATGTTTTATATTTAAGATTTACATTCCTCAGAATATGGGGATGAAATGCCTTGCATGTATAGCCCAAACTCTTTCTGTTTATCCATAATAGTCTTTCAACTTTTCTAAATATTTGAATGAGAGATGAAGAGGCCAGAAATAAAATAAGAAGAGGGGGACAGCAACAGAGAGTTATCTTCTCTACTGAATTCTCAAACCTCGTTGACCTGTCCAGATATACAAGCCTGGCTGCCCAATATAAAGTAAGCTACACGTGTTCATCCTTGTTTGAGGCAACACCTCCGGTTAGTGCTTATGTGCACACACATTATCATATACACATATCTAATACACACCATCACTTAACTACCTTTTTGTCTTGCAGCAAACACACATAAAAACACACTTTTCAGACCCTATTAGCAACATTAGCAATATCACTGAAAATTTGACTTTGCTCTTCTTAGTTCTTTAGCTTCTTAGTAGGGGCTTTCTACTTTATTTCACTGTATCACAGTACATAAATTAAAGCTTTGCTACTCAGTGCATGCATGACTTTAGAACCAGCAACATTGGAATCACCTGGCAGCTTATAATATTTTATAATCCTAGAACCCAAATAAATCTACTGAAGCAAAATTGGCTCTTTGGGAAAAAGACTCCAATTAAATCTCCTGTATGTGGCAGTTTGAAAGACAACAGGTTAATATAAGTTTCAAAAAATGTGGGTTTGGGTATATATGTGTATGTGTTGGTACAATGGTCAGGATGTTTGTGTCCATCCAAAATTCATATGTAGAGGTCCTTACAGCAATCATGATAGTTCTAAGGAAGTGGGGATTTGGAATGTGATCAGGTCAGGCAGGAAGAGGTGGAAGCCTCTTGAATGGGTATAATTTTGAGAGAGAAATGTTTTTTTGTTTATAAGCTATTCAAATTAATTTTGATCGAGCAGCCTGAATGGACTGGGATAGTTGGGGAGTATCTATTTTCATCCACTATCATGTTCTCATTGTTTAGTAGATTTCTTAGTATATAGATATATTCAAAAAATAATTGTTAACTATTTGGTTAGTTTTGCACTTTGTGGAGGAATGTAATTAAACTTAGGTGAGGGTGGGAGGTTATATTTGTTACTAGATGTAAAGTCTTGCAACAAAATTCAGTAATGAACATATGTTTTCATCCTTATTGCTGTCCAATGTTTAAGCATAAATCTCAAATGTTTATGCACTTTGTGTATCAGTAAATGTGTTAGAATGCTAAGCAATATTTTATTGTATATGAAAATCGTATTGACCATAGTACCACTCTGATTATACCTACTAGTTTGAATTGCTTTATTTTCTCACCTCAAAGTTCCTGTTAAATTTTTGGCAATTGTTGTGAATGATGCTTCTTTATCTTTCACATTTCGTTGCCAAGAAAATGTTCACTAGATATCTCAATTAGCAGAAGAGTAAAACGTGAAATACACTTTTGGAGTGAAAAAGTTAACAGGCCTTTATGTAGATGGGGACTTTTTTTCCCCACATCAGCCTGTATTTTTAAACTGAAGAATTAACTTTTGATGTAGAAAGTCAGAAAAAAGAATGTTTTCAAGGATTCTTTCCACTTTGATTAGTCCCAGAAGTTTTGTTTATGTGATTATGTTTGTGTTGAACTGTATGAATCTTTTACAACTATTCCCTATTTGTTTGTGTATTTAATTCTCTGACTTGACTAATCCATTTATTTACTTGTAGGATTGTGGTTGGATTTCAGCCATATCATAGGTGACTTGAAAAGTCCCAAAATAAATTGAGTACCTTGTTGCTAAAATAAACTGGGCTACAATGAGTTGGCTCTAAATACAACTACTTAAATTAGTTTACACAATTTATTTATTTCCTACCTGATGTATCATCTGTTCCTTAACCATGAGTTTTCAAACAAAAAGCCAAGATTAAAATATTTCTTTATTTGAAACATTTCTTAATTCATATGTTTTAATTTATATATTATAGACAAAATTCTACCATGCAAATTGTTTGCATATAGTTCATTTACAAATTAATCTAATCATTCCTACTTCTATGTAGGCTCTTAAATGTATGGATTAACCTGATTTTATGTTTACATTCAATCAAGCACCTGTAGTGAATTTGAGGGATGACAGTGCACGTGGAAGTATTTGGCACATAGTAAGATTTCATAGTTTAACGTCTGTCATAAGTAAATTGTTAGCTTTAAATAAGAAAATCCTAGCCCTAAATAAGAAAGCCTTAACTATACATTTTGTGATTCTAGATAATTTAGATTTTATTCAATGGAATGTTTTATAGTTCTAAGTACAAAGGAAAATAGCACATCAAGTTTTTTTTTTTTTTTGTTTGTTTTTTTGTCTAACTGCTATAATATAATGTCTTTAAAGTTAAACATAATTTGCTCTAAGAAATTTGAAGTCTAAGGACTATTAGCAGCACCTAATCCCAAAAGGCCTTATACAGAAAATGAAAATAAAATACTTTATATCAAGGGATATAGTCAGACAGAAAAGTATAGCTGAGATTTTATGTTCTTCAAAAGTAAATAAAGGTGTTACTATTTCTTTCTGATTTTATTACATGTGTTCATAAAGTAGATGTCACTACATCTTTTTCATGTTTCTTTCACTTCTTTTACTTCAGTGTTCTCTTATATGTTACATTACCAACAATCAAAATAAATATTATAACATCAACTGTGTGGTCCAACACCTAAAATATAGTTTTTAAAAATGATAATACTTGAATAGAAATGTTTGTAACACTTTATGCTTACATCTTACTGGAATTGATGGCATATAATGAGAGCATAGTCTCTGGTTTTTGTAGTCTAAAGGGAAATATGTTGCCAATCAGAGGTAAGCTAAATAAGCACCCTTCTCAAAAGAGTTTGATAAAATAAGTGCTAATATTTCCTATGTTCTGAAAAGGAGGAGAAAATCTACACAAAGCATTTGTTGTATATTTTCTTCCTGGAGAAATACTGTTTGTAACTTTTGATTAAAATTCAAACTTCGTTTATTTACTTTTAATCAGGCAATTCAGGAGAATGCTTCATTATTAACAATTTTAAATTTTATGCCTCTATGAATATAAATTTAAAAACAAACGTCTATTTTTAGAGATTAATGCAAGCAGTTTCCTTTCCAGTGAAGGATGTGATCTTTCACAGTAGTCTGTTCTGCTCTTCTGTATGTCATATTTGATTTCACTTCTGTTTTCTATTTCCTTGACTGGCTTTATCAGCCCAGTGCTTGATACTGGAGAACAGCCTTGACATTTAAAGCAGAAGAGCTTGAATACCATGAACTTGGCATTTAGAATTACATTTTCCAGCTGAAAATTCCTGACCTAACATCTGTCTAAGCATTAAACCTTTTATTTATAAGATCATGTAACAAAGCAATATTTACTTTTTTATTTCCATCCTGTTCTCTAACAGTGTGAACTGTATACACATAATAAATACTCTTTATAGAATTATTTAAATACAATGTGGTTTATGAGCAATGAAATATTCTTTTTCAATTTATACTCTCTCAAGTTGCAAAGACATCCCTATTTTTCAAGTCAATATAAAATTACAATCACATGAATATTTGAATGATTCATTTCTTTAAGAATATAGATATTTCAAATAATCATTCAACACTCTCAAAATTAAAGTAGCTATTGTTTTTGCCAGGATTTGATTATACTAGAGGAGATCATGAGTTTTACTCATAACATCTGTATTTCCTGGTTTAAAAACTATTTAAGGATCCCATTTTGAATAATTAATTATATCATTAAGTAGGTAAATTAAATGGCTTAAATTTGCTGGTGAGAGTTATTCAGTTTGTTGAGTAATCTATACATAATTAAATCCTTTCTTTATGTGAAAAAACAAATGCAATGTAAAGAAAGGAAATAAAGAAAGGGTTTATCCCATCTGTTCCTTATTTCCTATACTGCATAAATGTAAGATATATGTCTAATGGAATACATGTATGGTAAAATTTGTGGTTATATTTATTTAAAACAAATGAATGAATTTTATTACATAACCCAAATACATTAAATGTACAATGCATTATACTTAGATTACTGAATGTATTCAAATAAAATAAAATACATATGTTCAAAATCAAAACATTAACATTTTTAAAAATTACACATACCATCTTTATCCTTCTCTTAAAGAATGAAAGCATTCTGTAAAAGCTAGTTTTCCTGCTAGCTGGAAACATTACTTTTCTTCTTACTATTTTAAGGAATTTAAAGAAGTGCTTATATATTAATTTGGATCCTTTATAGCAAATTCACTTCCCAACTTCAGAATTTAAGTATATGTAATTTTAAAAGATTTTGTAGTCAATACTATGATAATATCAACCAAATCTTATTCCTCTAAAAGGTCTCAAGACAGTAGAATAACCAGATGATTGCTATTGCTATTGTGATGTCTCCTATGCCATGTTAAGCAAGGTGAGGTCCCTAAGCCAGTTTCAGCAGTTCTCCTGGTCACTAGTTAGGAGGGAAGATTCTCAGGTCTCAGGAGATTATGATGCATGCTAAGTCATGAGAACCATTGATCCAGAGTATCTTAATAGTTTCTACCACTGTTGGTTTTCCTGTAACCAATCTCCAGTATAGCAGTGAATATTTCCCTAACAAATACCTTAACAATTACACCATATTTCTCAGAATCTTAGTTTGTCTTTTCTGAGTGGTAAAGAATAAAAACAATTAATGATCTTAAAAATTAATTACTTTATTGTATTTGTATTATATACCCACACCCATTCGTTGGTTTATTTATTTATTGCTTTATTTGTTTATTTTATTGTTTAATTATTTTGTTCACTTCATGGATATTATGATTTTGTTCTGTTGTACTTCAGAATGCTAGTTCAGTTTCATGCCAAATAAATATTATACTGAGAGCATAATTTTTAATTTACTTTTAATGGAACTCACACTCTGACGCTAGCCTGTACTAGCAGTCTGATCTTAAAGATCTCCTGATGATACTTTCTACAGTGAGAGAAAGACTGTAATGATGCTCAGAGCCTTTATTCTTCATTGTTGTGGTACTAGGGATTGAATCCAAGACCTTGTGTGTGCTAGACAAGCACTCTACCAACTGAGCTATAACCTCAGTTCCCTGATCCTTTTGTAAACATTTACTTATATAATTCTTGCCATGCAAGGTGGCACATGTCTGTAATCCCAGCAATTTGATTTGGGATGCTGAGTCAGAAGGATCTCAATTCAGAGACCAGCCTCAGAAATTTAGTGAAAACCTGTCTCAAAATTAAAAAAAAAAAAAATATATATATATATATAACCAGGGCTGGGAATGTAGCTCAGTTTTAAAGCAGTCCTGAGTTCAATAGCTAGTATTGCAAAACAAATAAACAAGCACACAAATAACTATAATTAAAGTATAATTAAATAATTGAACCAATTGTAATTAAAGTTAGTTATAATTAATTCTTGTTAATGGAACGATGTAGGTCTTCAGTAGATGTTTGTTTTTATCTCTGTGCTTTCTTTCCTACCCTTTATTTTCTTTCTCACTTTCTACCTTTCTCTCTCTCTCTCTCTCTCTTTTCTCTCCCTCCCTCTCTCTCTCTTTTCTTTTTCAAATATTGTCTCAGTGTTTAATGACAAGTTTAAATTCATCATTCTAAAATGAGTACATTTACTGGAGCAGCTCTGATGAGTATAAACATCCTCTCAGTTGTCTTCCTCTGAATATGGTCCATTTCCCAAAGTACCCCTATTTCATCCACTTACAGTTGTCTGTGGGTGCAATTCTGCTTGATCTGTGTTGGCTTTTCATGGAGGTATGAGAACTTGAAACTAGGAAGCATCATTAGCTTTTGTTCTTAATGCTACATAACCTGGTAGAAAGCTTTGCATGTGGTATGCTTTTATTTCTAGTGATCTAATTTCATCTGTGTCATGTTCCTTTTCACCTTGGAAAGAAAAACAAAACACCATGTAGATTTATTCAGCATTATCCTTACAATTTAGTTCTACATAAATACAATTTCCAAGTGCTAACAAATTCATCATTTTGAGTTTTAGATATTAGTCCTTTTGTTCTACATCACAAAGATATAGGCTGTTTTTTTTTTTTAAACTTTGAATTAGGTTTCAGTAGTGTAAAAGAAATTATTTACCATCTTTTATCTTTCCAATGTTCTACCAAATCCAAAGGCTGCCATGAAAACCTTTGCCTATCATGTATACTTGAAGGCATTGCATTATTCCACAATTTTCTGAAGTAATAAGTTATTTCATTTATCTAATAACTAGGTAAATTTTTTCTCTTTGATTCCAACTCTTTTCACTATATGCTATTGACCTTAACACTAGAATGGTTTTCTATTTCACATTTTCTAGTAACATCAATTTTATTTTCTTTAGGAGCATTTGTACAATCCACATTCACTATTTCAGTCATCTTCTGTAAGGCCCCCCAAAAGGAAACCCCAACTCTGTCCCATGGATCAACAGCAACCCCAATCAACCGCAGGAGGCGTCACTTGATGCAAACTGCAAGAGGCTTTTATTCCAGCGCGCTGGGACCAACTCGTGACTCATGCAGGAGTCAAGGAGTCGAGTCCCTAGCAGAAAATCTTACAAGTTTATAAAGGCAGAAACCACACATCGGGAGGGGTCGCACATGAAAGGGAGAAAAAGGGGAAAAAAAAAAAGAAAAAAGGGGAACAAAGCCGCCGGGGAAATTCCAAAGGGGGTCTGAGTTGGCTGATAACATACAACATGTTTCACAATGTTTTACAACAGGGCATAGATTCTGGTCAATAGTTTCTGGTAATCTTACTGTCTGAGCACTATCTGGCTATTTGGCTCAATTTACTCTTTTACTCTCTGTTTGGGGCTGTT
Organism: Sciurus vulgaris; assembly: GCF_902686455.1. Taxonomy (NCBI): domain Eukaryota; kingdom Metazoa; phylum Chordata; class Mammalia; order Rodentia; family Sciuridae; genus Sciurus; species Sciurus vulgaris. The sequence goes on from NC_136464.1 coordinate 121,388,122, forward strand.
TCCTGGAACAGCTTTAAGGGCTTTGTTCCCATTACTGGGAGGGAGACCTTAGGGAGTTGAGATAAAACAGCTTAAAAAAATGTCCATTCTTTCACTTCCACATACATTAATACAGAAATATGTTGAATCAGTATAGAAGATACTAGAGAGAGTAGGACTTTGCTTTTTTTAATTTTGTATTCAGGAAGGTAATGTCTATACTTTCAACAAAAACATACTCCTGTCATGTTAATTCTGTTGTTTAATGTTCTTTTGCAACATTATTTCACATGTGTATGATCAAGAACAGAAGAATGGATTCAGGTAATTCCCTCCTGACTTTTAAAAATATGGAGAACATATCTGTAATATGCTCTAATAGAAAGATAATAGCATATTGAAAGACCAGGTTCTTAATCATATGTTGACAAGATTTATCGAATTGCATAAAACTGTATAAAATATATCAAATATTTTGTTTTTGTAATTTAACATCAAGATTCAAATTAATAGAGAATAAAATCATTTTCATAGACATACAAATATAAATGCATAAGTGTTAATACTGATTAGACAACCTGGATTATGTATTCCTACCTAGAATCAATATAATATCAGAGAGAAAACATCATTAAATTCATTGGTCAGAGAAATTAAGATTAAAGTAAAGTCAGATTATAGCCATTAAACTGGCAAAAATAAGAGCGTGGTCAAAGTTTCAACAGAGTATATGATATTGATGACTTATGGATATTTAGAGGATTACTATTTAAAAGTAATCTGGAAGCAATTATTAAAATTAAAGATGCTCAATTTTTATTCATTAGTTATACTTCTAAAATACATGCTGCATGGAAAATAATTTATGATTCTATAAAAATATATGAAACATTTGTTGTAACACTGATTTAATGGCAGAAAATGACTTCTGAACAGATAACTATATGCCAATGAATATGTGACCATTATATGGAGTTATTTCTAGAAGTTATCGCTGAGTGAGATATAATTCAGTGAAGCACAGAAAATAAGATTCCATCCTTAATCTGAGAGAAATTTATCTGTGCATGCATTTGCACATAGTTAAATGGGAAATGAGGTGAGGAATTAGATTACTGAAATTAATTGTTTGAAGAGGATTGTGTTTAGTACAGGTAATATGGTGTGACTTACCTACAATGATGAGAGAATGCAGCATTGTGTAGTAGCTTTGGCATTCAAATCTTACTAAACTATATTTAAAATTCAAAGTCATATGGCCTCAAATAATTGATTCAATCTCCATATGCCTCTCTTTCATCATGTATAAAATGTGGGTGATGATAATAGTCTCTATTTCCTAAGAATGTTTTGATAATTCAGTGTATCAGTAAGCATACAGTTCATGACAGTTGAAACTGCTACTGTTCATGTTGAATTGTTAAGCATGTTTCGTAAAGAGTAGACAATATTATATATATTATATTATATATATTTAGGAGGTAAAAATTATATTATATATATTAGACAATATTATATATAGACAATATTATATATAGTAGACAATATTATATATATTTAGGAGGTAAAAATAAGAGGACTTTAATACTGGAATTTGCAGACTAAATTTGAAAATTTAGGAGGCTTATGCAAAATGACACACACATTTGTTTTGGTTTGGTATGTGGTATATGTAGGGTGGGGGGAAGTTGCCATGTTATACTTTTATTTTACAGGAAAATATACAATTTTGTTTTTTAATATGTAAATAAAAATCAGTTGATATTGCAGGAATCTGCCCAAATCTCTAAATGCAGAATATATTTCTCCCCATAGTTTGTTTGACATGAAAATGATTACATCCCACAGATTCCTCACTAAAATGTTTTGATGCTTCATTCCTCACTCCCTTACCCCTTGTCTTAATAAATAAAAGCCCCTAAAATTATATGTACCCTTAATGATATTGTTGGAATTTAATCCCAGCTATTTAAATAAATTATGCTGCACTCAGTGGTTCTGAAAAGTCAAAGATGTCTGATCGGGGAAAAACGTAACATTTTTTCAGAATTTCTTTTGCCCCCTCATTTCTATTCTCTCTTATTGGAATTTTCTTTGAATGGGTCCCCTTTGCCCATCCTCTAATTTTTTCTTCTCTTCTTTCCTTTTCTCTTTTCTCATTTCCTCTCATCCTTTGCTTTCCTCTTCTGTCCTTTTCCTCTCCCCCATTGTCACTCATTTCTTCTCTCCCTTTCTTATACTCTTAATTTTTGTTCTGTTTCTCCATGATGGTTATATATTTTACTTTCAAAATATTCTATTAAAATATGATTTTAATTTCTGTAATTTACAAAAACTACTTGCTTTTACAAGCGTATCTTGTGGTAGCTTCTTGGCATTAAAGCATTGAGTATCTTCTCTCAACTTGCTGAGTAGATACATTGTTTTGGACCTGTGTTCCTCATTTCCGAAGACCTCTTCTGCTCCTGCCTTTGGTTAGGATCTGAACACCTGCAGCAGTGTTCAGAGATGGGGCCTTTGGGAATTGATTGGATCTTGAGGGTTCTGACATCATGAATGGATTTGTCCGCTTATGGATTCATAACTTAATAAGCTAATGGTAGGTGGTGGAAATTTTAGAAGGTGGGCCTCGTTGGAGGAATTAGGTCATTGGGGGTGTGTTCTCAAAGGGTATATTTTCTGCCTGGGCCCTTTTTCCTCTTTCCCTGCTTCCTGGGCACCATGAACAGAGCAGCTTTTCTCCACAACATGCTCCTCAGCATGATGTTTTGCCTCACTACCGGCCTAAAAGAGACGGAGCCAGTCAACGATGAACTGAAAATTAGAAAACCTGAGTGAATTCTCTGCTCAGTGGTGCACATGTGTAATCCCAGTGACCTGGGATTCTGGGGCAGGAGTATCACTTGTTTGAGGCCTCTGCAACTTATTGAGACACTATCTTAAAAAAAAAAATTAATAAAAAGAAGGCTGGGGATGTAGCTCAATGGTGTAGAATCTCTGGGCTCAATTCCCAGTACTACAGGTGGAGGGGAAACATGAACTAAAATCAATATTTCTTCCTTTAAGTTGATTTTCTCAGGTATTTTTTCATAGTGATGGAAAGCAGACTTATATACTTGCCTGAGGCTGTCCTCAAAGGTCAGATGATTCTTGACATTCTATGTTTAAGGATGTTGTACTATGCAACTAATTGAGGGCCGTTGGTTATTGGTGATGATAAGTCACTAGTGAAATTCACTCTGAAATAAGTTAATGAAATTCTTTCATTGGTAGAGCATTCACTGAAAATATATGCAGTTCTGGTTGAGGAGTTTCACCCAATGAAGAATCTTTTATATATTCTCTAGTGGCAGAATTAGCCTGGTGACATCACTCTTAAATTGGAGTTGTAATGTGGAACCTGGACTTTGTTATTAAGTGAGTATGATTTATTTGATTTATTTATTTTATCTGTTTATTTATTTATTTATTTTTTTTGTTCAACATCTTAGCTAATAGATATGTCTGGGATCCTAAAATTTAATTGACTAAATATTTTCAGAGATATGTGATGATTTTGCTCTTCAGGTATTTCAGTATCACATGTACCTATTTTATTGAGAATTTTTCTTCCTCTTTTCTTTTTTCTTGTGTGTGTCATAGCTACTCTGTGGGATCTGTGCATAACTTCTATGCCTAATAATTAGCTTTCTGCTTTCACTATTATTTACCTTTATTTCCTTTATTTTTTCATTTATAATCTCTATTTTTCTTTTTGTTCATTTGATTTGTCATTGAATAGTCATGACTAATGTTTTTCTTCTTTGTAATGGAATTTATTGAAGGAGCATTAATCTTTGTATTTAAACCACTCAGTCCCACGGCATGTGTCTAACCAATTGGGGTACTTTATAGATTGTTTTCTCTTACTATAAATCCTTAATTTACACTGGGAATAAAATATAATTTCGTCTTTGAATAACAACATTTCAATCTGTTGTAAAAGAGATAGAACATTTGAATGGATAGAAATTATACAAGAAATATATCTTTAGAATATGTTTACCTAATGCAGTATCTACTCTCTATTATATTTCTTTCAAGGTACAAAGCAGTGTACTCTTTTTAAACAAATGTATTGAATAAATTGCAGTTTTCTCTGTAAGTTCCACTTTGTTTATTTTATCATTTATTAAGTGACCCAATTGGAAAAGAGTAATGCAAGATGAAGTATTGGCATAAATTTCATGTTTTGGTTTTGATGACCAGGATTGTATAGCACTCATTTGTATATACATGTTTACTTTATCCAGGAAACACTGTAGGGACACATGACCCATTGAAGTTTATTTTTTAAGTGAGAAAAGACAAGAGAATTCATATGTCATCAGTGATTAGTTGCCACATTATGTGCCACCACTGGCCCAAAGGAACAGGGTCAGCCATTGGACTGAAACCACTAAAACTATGAACCAAACAAGTCTTTTCTCCTTGTGAATTGATTATCCTAGGTATTTGTTACAGTGACAAAATGATGACTAACACAATACAGAAAGATCATCTGTATGATGAGAAAGATATTGATGTTTTATACAGGTTATTCAAAGTGAACTTGAGTAATTATGTGACATTTGAACAGATTCTGAAATGAAGTGTGAGATTGAACCTTGTAAATATCCAGAGAGAGAATTCCAGGTGGAAATTGAAAATGCCCTGGATAAAGTATTTTTGCTGAATTTGTGGAATTACAGAGGCAAGAGTGCCTGAAATGCAAAGTGAGCAAGGGAAGATATAAGGCAAAACAGAGAGCAGGTTCTAGCTCATGAAATTCCTTAAAGACAATAAGGACTGTGGAATTTGAGTGGGATTCAAAATTAATAGAAGTTTTTGAGTAGAGCAGTGACATGGTCTGACATATATTTTTGTATGATAATTGTATTGTATGGAGAATACATTTATGGATGAACTGGGAGTAAATGTCCCAGTTATTAAAATGGACTCAGGAGTCCATGTAAGAGATGATCACCAAGGAAGCTGGTGGTAGTATGATTACCAAAGAACCTGATTAATAGTGGTTAGTTATGTAATAAATTTAAAGGCAGGTCAATAGGACTATTTTGTGTAACAGATAAGGAGTAAAGAAATTCAAGACTGATTATAATCGTTTGACACAGTTACAGAAAAAAATAGACTTACATTTAGGGAGTATAGTAGAAGGAAGGAACTTTTAACAAGAAGGATTGGGCAGAATGTACATGTTCACTTTTTTAATATTTTGTATAAGATGCTTTTTTACATCTAAATATAAATTCAAAGTTCTTGGGGGCTATTTAAGCCTGGAGTTGTGAAGTAGAAACTGATTCATAGGCTATATTATTATGTACAATACTTATTTTAAACACAATTTTAAGTCTTCCATTATTTAATTTGATTACCAATTCAGAATATTTTTGTTTTAAGGTTGAGGGTTTTTCAAGTTCAAATACAAAAATTATTTGTATATTGTGACATCCTGGAATTTCTTTACAAATGACAAATGCAGTAGGAGTCAAATTATTCCCTTCAGATGAGAGATATAAAAGTAGGCCCTTCCTAAAGAAGCTGACAGGCTTTTAAAAAGAAAAAGAGGAAAAAATCATACTAAATGTATTTATTTTCATTTCTGTACAAACTCAATGTAGAAAAATGTGTACTAATGATTTAGAAATTGAGTAAACAGTGAAAAGTCTGTTTATCCTACACCTGTGATTATCTGCCAGTATTATAAATTGAATGTGTTAAGTAATTTGTATACTTAGCAGAATGATTATTTATGTCCTGAAGTTAGCACATTTCAGTGTTGTTTATAATAATGGACAGAGAAAAATCACAGTATTATTTATTTCCCAAATGCTACCTGACTGATGTCAAGATAATTTAATTTACCATATAAATATATTTGTAATGTTTCTTTTTATAAACATTTCAAACTTTGTATATTACTTTTTCCCTAGATATGTGAAAATTACTTTAAAAATCCTTCCATAAATTTTAAGCTTACAAATGTCACTTTCTAAAATATATTTACAATATTTTCAATACATTGAAAACAAAATATGGAAATTGCCAATACCAACAATTCCTTCCTCACCTTATTAATATTTATAAACTTACTAAGATCTATATGTCTCCAATTATATACAACTAATGTTACTTCTATAATCAGATAAATATTGTCAAGCCTTTATTTCCTCATTTTATAGTGGTCTTCATTAAATTTTCTAGACAGTGTTATTATGTTACACTGAATGTATGCTTTGCTTAGCTACTTGAAAAAAAGGTATAAAATTTAAATCTACTTTATTTCTGTTGTATATGAGAAGCTACAAAAGTTAGACAAATTTTGCTTAGAATTATTTTGAATATTTATATCTACAAGTAAAACATTGAGTTAAGAATGTATGCATTTTTGTAAACAATATTTTAGTGCTGACATTTAAGATTATTTACTTTCAATATACAACTTACATTCAAAAGTAGTATACCTTTGACTCAGCTCTTAAGAATTACATTAGAATATGCATGATTCCTCAGTTTTAGACATGCAATTTAGCTACATAAGTAGCTATAATAAAAATCTCTGTTACACATTTTATGTTATACTTTTTAGCTCAAGTTTCATTCATAGGTGATACACATATGCTTATGAAATAATTAAATAATCCTCATTTCTGTGCATCCATTCAATTCTATCATGGTTGTTCAGTAATAATTCAAATTTCTGTGTATTTGTATATATTTATTCACTTCAGTGCATAAATATCCACATAGTGAAAAACATACTTATATATACTCAAGTCAGATGTATATTATTCTATAGGGAGGAAAATTCATTCCAAGGGGATCCAGTTGGGTGAAATTTTGAATTTAAGAGAAAAATATAAATGAAGGAAAGATGTCTTTAATTATATTAAGGTATCCTAACACTCTCTTTTCTTCTGTGACTTGATTGAAGTAAATAGAATTAGCATTTCCAAATAGAAAAATACATATTAGAGTCTGAATAACATAACTTTACTTTATTTGCAAAGCAATCAATTGAGTAAATATATGAGATGATGGTTAACTATGAGACTAATGTTTTTTCCATGAAGAGCAGAGCTATTTAAAGATTCAAGATATAGAAACCATCTTCTTGTTCATATTTTTATTGTTAATTGGTTTTATAATAAAGATAAGAATCTCAAAAATAAAATGTCATAATTATTTAAATTTTCCTTAAACTTCTATTGAATATTTATAATATAATTTTCTCTTAACTCTTCCTGTGTATAAAAATATAGCAACCTTATATCCTTTTTTTTCATTTTTGACTATTCCTGATTTGAATAGTTTCATATCTCTATGATATATTCCAACTCTTTCTAAGAAATATAATACTTAGGGAATTTTCCTTATGTTAATGCCATAAAGTATTCTATAATTTATTTTAATACTTTGACAATTTTATTTCTTAAAGTTCTTTGAATTTTAAAAATATTATTAGCATTAAATCATCCATATTACATTTTTACATTTCTAATATCTTTAGTGTCTCTAGTATTTTCAAACCAGGTGTCAGTAGGTATTTTGTTCCTCCTGGTTTTTCAGGCCAAATAGGAACTCATAACTGACTTTCATTGATCTACTTCAGTCCTAAAGACACCATGATAAATTCCTTACAAGCAAATGACCCTCAAAGTAAAACAAACAGGTACACTGCTTTATCATAAGACCCAGTGCAACCACAGCCTTATCTCTGGCAGTTAAGTGCTGCTACTAGAATTCTACTCTTCTGGAAGTTTTTAGTAACGTTTAATAAATTTGCCCTTTTGATGACAGTGTATTCCATTGTCAGTTGTTACCAACATTTTCATATTGTGTACTCCCTCACCAATACATTCTTTATACCTTAATAAAGAGTATATCTTTATGCCTTACCAATATTGAAGTGGGTAAGTTTATGTTAACATTTCTATTTTCCAAAAAGTTTGCATTCATGTGTTAGCATTAGGCAAAGAATATTCTGGTATATTGACATTGTTTAATATGGACTAAAAGTTGATTCCAATTTCTGGTAAACCAGTTAAGCATATTAGAAGCCCTCACAGCCATTTATATCAGAAAATAGTGCAGGTATATATTCTGATCTAACATTGTGGAAAAAATATTTCAATTTGGTTCTTGAAGGTTTCTCCACTGGTTTTCAGATATCATTACAAAAATTGACTATATGTTTATTAATAGTGGTATTGGCAATATGTCCTTTATTGCACATTTACATCTTGTTTCCTTTGAACACAAATCATAATATTATTGAGCAGGTTAGTTACATTATTAAACTGAAGTGCTGACAAAAGGTAAGTTTAGTTCTCTAGCTATTAATATCACTGTTAAGGTATGTTAATGTTGGCATAATCTTTTCTTTTAGCTCACAATTGTCTTTGGATTCTCAACTTACCTGATTCTAACTTCCAAATTTCCCTTCATAACATACTTCTCTTTCTGATCCAGACACTCCATTTGACAATTTACATTTTTAACAACAAAAAAAAAATGTTGCAATCCTGTGGAAGTCAACATCTAGTTGCCCAATGATTCACAGGTGCCCTACATTTTAGTTGTTTTTCTTTGACTGAAAGAAAGTATATTGTATTAAAGTTGTACATAGTTATTCACTTCTTATGTCCTATCTGGCAGTCAGAAGTAGTTTTCCTTGGAAGGATGGGTTTGCCATATAATCTTTCATTAACTTCTTTTTAATGTTAAATCTAGTTTGACTGAGTGAATTTGCTTGACTGTGATGTTGAAATACATCCCGATTAGTCATTTTGTACTTATATTATTTACGATAAAAATAATTTTTAGATTGGGTTTACTGTGCAGGAAGATAAAGTCAGAATTTATTCAAATACAATTCAAATCCTATTAAATGCCAATGAGTTTTAGTCTACATGTGCTGCTATAACAGAATCTCTGAGATTTGGTTTGTTATAAAAAACAGAAGTTTTTTATCTTGCAGTTCTGAATGATGGGAAATTGATGAAGCCATTCTGGAAAGCATTATGGAGATTCATCAGAAAATTTGAAATGGACTCTCCATTTGACCCAGCTATTCCACCCCTCGGTTTATACCCAAAGGACTTAAAATTAGCATACTATAGTAATGCAGCCACATCAATGTTTGTAGCAGCTCAATTCCCAATAGTTAGATTGTAGAATCAACCTAGATGCCCTTCAATTGATGAATAGATAAAGAAACTGTGGTATTTAGACACAATGGAATGCTACTTAATCATAAAGAATAAAATTATTGCATTTGCTGGTAAATGGATGAAGTTGGAGAATATCAGGCTAAGTGAAATAAGCCAATCTCAAAAAACCAGAGGTCAAATGTTTTCCCTGATAAATGGATGATGATACATAAAGGGGACTGGGGTAAGAGAAGAATGGAGGCACTTTGGATTATGTAGAGGGAAATGGGGTGGGAGAGGGTGGGGGAGGAAAGATAGTGGACTGAGACAGACATTATTATCCTATTTACATGTATGATTATACGAATGGTGTGAATCTACATTGTGTACAAAAAGTTGTATCCCATTTGTGTATAATGAATCAAAATGCAGTCTGTAAAAATTTTTTAAAAAATTCTTTTAAAGTGCTGGCAGTTTCCACTGTCTTGTAGTGGCCATTCTCTACTTCCAAGTTGATGACTTTTTGTTCAATACACTGGCGAGCCGCGAGACTGTGTCCTGGTGTAGTAAAATATGAAAGGGCAAGAGATTGTAATGCTGCTTGAAGACTCTTTTATAAAGACCTTAATTCTACTCACAGGGTAAGAGACTTCATTGCCTAATCATGTCTTAAGGGCCCCACATAGTAATAACACTACATTGATCCTTAAGTCTTGGCATCTGAATTTTGAAAGGACAAATTCAAATCATATCACAATGTGTCCAACTAGTACTGATCACTAAATCCAACATATTGGTACAAACTGATTAATGAATGTTCCTTTATATTTTTAAAATGCATTTTGAAACAGTATTTTAAAATGTATTTAGTTCCAACACTTCAAAAATGCACCCATTATACAGACAAATACATTGAAATTTAATCTCTTTAAAGAAAAAGTATGGAAGAAAGAAATACAGAAAGAAAAAGAAAGAAAGAAAGAAAGAAAGAAAGAAAGAAAGAAAGAAAGAAAGAAAGAAAGAAAGAGAAGGAAGGAAGGAAGGAAGTAAAGGAAGGTAATGAAGACGTCGGAAGGCATAAGTCATAAATACCCTCCCCTCAACTACCTCCATCAACGCCCTCCCCTCCCCCCGAAGAAAGAAAGAAAGAAAGAAAGAAAGAATTAAAGAAAGATGTTGCCTTTGAATAGGGTCATGTTTTGGATTTGAGGTGTACCCCAAAAGCTCCTGTGTTAATGCAGGAATGTTTTGAGGTAAAATAATTGGATTGTGAGAACTGTCACCTAATTAATTCATCATAGTTTGAATGGACTGACTGGGAGATAACTGTAGGCAAGTAATTGTGGCTCGAGAAGGTGGGTCACTGGGGGTGTACCCTGGAAAAGTGAATCCTTCCTGTGGCCCCTTCTCTCTCTACATAGTGATTAACCTGAGGCGAGCAGCACTCCTTCACCAAAACCTTCCACCATGATGTGCTATCTAACCTTGAGCCCAGAACAACGGAGCTGTCCATCCATGAACAGAAACTGCTGAAAGTGTGAACCCTAAATAAACATTTCCTTCTCTAAGTTGTTATGGTCAGGTAAATATCAGTGAGAAAAGCTCACTGAAACAAATAGCAACAAAAGCAAAGTTCATTATAATTTTAATCATTACCTTGGATGTTGTTTAGGATATAATTTTCTTCACCAAATGTAGTTATTACCTGGGCATGTTTAGATCCTGAATTATTTCATCATATGCATGGAGAAGACAACACATATTTAAATACTAACATAATAAGAGGCTATTATATTGATACCAATTCATGCCTTAGATTTGAATGAGTCTGGGAATGGTTGATGTTTTTGGTTGTGGTTATTTTCATTTGAATTTCTGTAAATCAAAAAGGACAAGTTATGTCACCCAATTATAACGGTGTGACAAGAATGGAACTGTGCGTACATATTTGCAGCAACTACACCAGGCACAATTGCAAGGACACTTGAACATCTATAGTATGTACTCATTAAAAAGAAACTCAGTTGAACATAGGGAGGTCCCAGTCTACCCTAGAAGGTATAGCTCTTAGTGTACTTTTTCAGTTGAAGAAAAGGAGGTTTGTATTTGGGCAGCTAATTGCCAGGATGCCGCTCCCCACCGACCAGCAGGACAAACAACACGTACTCTTCAGAAGTTCATGAAGCGGCTTCTGCTTTATTCGGATAACACCCTCAATATAAGCAGTCTCATGCATAAGCAATTGAAACCAGATATGTCCATCCAATCCTATTAAAGATCAAGCGATCATGAACTCAAGCATACATGTAAGATATATCTGTCCACGTGCTAGGCGGCTGAACTAATTATCATACAGCCAATGGTAAATGCTTTCTGTTTTTCTCAAGGCTCATTCAGCACACCCTTTGGCTCTCTGCCAGTCGCCATCTTTGGATGCATGTGGAGAAACCCTGGGCCCCGGTCTCACCCGCCACACCAGGATATATCTGAAATATGTTAGTCACAGAAACCAAGTCTCAAGTTTACTAAGGAGTCCTTTAAATCCTCTTTGTAACTGTTGTGGGATGACTTGGTCTCCAGCAAAGTACTATTGGCAGGTGGCGTAAAACTGAGAAGGCGGTCCTTGTGTGAGGTCATTAGGTCATGGGATAAGATGTGTTCTCAGAGGGGATTGTGGGATTCCAGTTTCTTCCTGACTTTCTTTTTGTTTCCTGCCTTATGATGTGAGTGATTTGCACATTTGCTTCCTTCCATTGCATTCCAATGCCCTCACCAATGCCCAATCAAGCAGGCTTCCTAGTCTTGAATCGGAATGTCCAGAACAATAGGCTAAATAAACCTTTTCTCTTCAATAAGTTTAACTGCCTCTATGATTTTATTATAGTAATATAAAATTGACTAATAGAGTAACATAACTAAAATCCTACTATATAACCAGTTAAAGCATATGTTAATGATCATCATATACGTTTCCAGTAATAAAGTTTATATGTCCAAGACATGCAATTTTCAGACTTTAGCAACATATTATCATAAGTCTTTCTCTAGAATATTTCCTTTTTTTCTAGAATATTTCATCAGTATCTTGACCAAAGATAAGGACTAGAGTTCCATATATTTCTAGATATCACTATGAACATGTAACATAAACCATATATACATTAACCCTATTATCTTCAACTTTTTTAAAAAAAAAAAAAGTAGATACATAGCAGTCATTGGCTCTGCAGGGCAAATGTTTCTGGTTCTCCCCAAGAAAGTGAATGTTTTCTCCCATGCCCTAGTTCTTCCTCCCAAGAATTCCTCATTAAGCTTTTCTTTCCTAATGCAGGTCTAGTTCACTCAGATTTTATTTCTCCTCTCTGAGACATCCTTTCTTTTCCATAAGAATTGGTTCATATTTGAAGAAGTTAAGTAGTGTTCTTAGTCCATAGAAAGTTAGGAACCCAGAGGACTTTTGGTAATTTGAGTAATCTCAATCCTTTTCAGCCCAAACTGAATGACTTTTGACTGACATGACTTTCATAAAACCTTTGTGGAATTTCTATCTATCAGAAATTTTGTTACCTTATGTGATAAAAGCCACTGTCAATTTCTTTCCTGGACAGACTTATCTCACTTTGGAATGGCGTGTCATTGTCACTCTGCTTCAGAACAATCCTCATAAGCTTCTTTGAGTCTCTATTGTCAGTTATTGTGGTGATGGTTGTTTGTCTAGGGATTGGTCTACCAGGCACTGCCGTAAATCTTTCAGAGTTCTTATATATGTCTTATAGCTATGCTCTTAATTTGATCTTTGTCCCCAGGGTTCATATCACTTTGTGAATATTTGTCAGCTGAGAAGACTGGGGAGGAGACACAGTTTTATTTTTCAACCTAGCAAGTCCTGTTTCCTCTATATTGTCTCTAAATTCTGCTTTCAAAGTGAAGAATTTCTTTTTTATTTCATCCTTCCCTTACAGCTATTTATCATCCACTCTTAATAATACCACACTGTCACTTGCAGTGTTTGGTCCTGTGATCTCCTTAATCAGATTCAAACATTCATTGGGTGAATGTATTATTTTCCAGGTTAACAAACATGACAGTTTGTCTATTTACATTTTAACATGGGCATGCAGAGGCTAAAAATGTATACAGGAAACTTAACAGAGATGAGAAAGTAGCAAGCTAGCAGAGGCTGAATAAGCATTGAGGTAGGTACTTCTGATAGCAGGCTGGAGAATGGGTGAGTGCCTGCTACCCTCTCCCAAAGGCAATGCCACATGTCACAGATATTTTTTTAATGAACCTCTCACTTCGGGTACCAATTTCTATGAGTTGTCTACTGCTAAGACATTGACCATTACAAATATGAGTGATTAAAACAATGGCCATTTATTCAGATATGGTTCTTGGGTTCCTGTGTTATTCTAGCCTAGACCAAGCTTAACTCCTCTGATTTGGCTTGCTTATGTTTCTGCAGATGGTTGACAGATCAGGGGGAGTGGCTTGTTTCAGATGGCCTCATTTTCACATATGGGAGTTAGGGATGGGGGACAATGACTATTCACTTATTCTGCTCACTGCACAGCAGACAGGTTCAAGGATCTGCATGTGGCAAATGGGGTTCAAAAGCAGCAAGAAAGAGGAATTTCCAAAATTTTGGTGACACTTGCTTAAAGTTATTTTCACCACATTTTAATGGTCAGAAGAAGTCACAGGTCAGTCAAGGATGGAGATGTAAGCTGCACACCTTTATCTCTTTGTGAGGAACTAAAGCATCCATCTCTGAACAGGGTAAGCTACAGGAATGCTACTCTTATCTTAATCTGATATTTCCAAAATGGTTTTGCAATCTAGAACCTACCAACTTTTCTTCTAATACAGGTTTTCCCTGATCAGCAGCATAACGGTTTATTTTAAACATCATAATCTCTGCATTGTTATGTGACAAGAAAAATATATACAAGTACATTATAAAGGAAGGTTTCAGATGGAAAATAAAACACATAATTAATTGCTTATTGATATTTTAATCTATATGATATAAATTACTTTAATGGGTTTAATATTTTAGATGAATAGAATATTAAATAATTCTGCATAGCAAAGAACTCTGGCACATAATATTTGATAAATGAATGAATATGGATGTCTATGTGTGATGGTCATTCTTCTATAATTTATTATGTATAATTTGTGCTTTCTATAATCTTAGAGATGAAAAATAAATGCTATAGTATGATTTAGGAAGTATTATCACAGAATAATAATGCTATAGAAGTCTGATGAATAAATGATGACCAGAGAACAGTCCCATAGTTGAGTCAGTGAGTTGATTATCATGAGTTCCTTTTAGTAACATTTAAATATTAATTTATAGGGCATAATACAGAATCCACAAGGACATAATTGTGGGGCATGTTTTCTATTTTTAACTCTCTTTCATTACGTAAAACTTCTTTTCTGACTAAATATGTGCCATGTAAACTGTCATATGGCTTCAGAATTACCTAACAATCATAATTAGAATATAATAACTTTTTTAGATTGTTGTTATTAATTCAGATTTATCATTTCTACACTGTTATATGCAAATACTTTCATATATAGGAGAAATAGCCTCTTGAAAAATAAGGTTCAGTAATCAGGTCAATGTACAACTCTGTGAAGGTTGGTGTAATAAAATACCACAAACTGGTGCCTTAGAACAATATTAACTCATTGCCTTACAGTCCTGGATGCCAGAAGTCCACAGTCAAGGTGTTAGTGGGGTCAAGCTCCCTGTGAAGTCTGTAGGTGAGGATATGTTCCAGGCCTTTCTGGCCCTTTGGTAGTTTGTTGGTCTACAGTATCAAAGCTCCAGTCTTCATAGGATGTACATTTAATGCTGCTTCTGCATAAAATAATCTTATATTATTCCCTCAAATGTTATGTTGTGATTTATAATAATATTCATAACAATCAGTTTTCATAAGTCTACATAATCCACCCACATAAAATTTTGATTTGCAAATGACAAGGTGCAGAGTCCCTATGTGTTAATTCTTCAAGTACCCATCTTCAAAGAATGTTTTCATTTGTAAATGAATTTACATAAAATAGTATGCAAATATTAATATAACCTTTAAAATAGATTATTATCTTTTGGTAAAAACATAAAAATAATTACATGAAATTTAATCATGGTGAAATTTAGAAATTAAATAGAATTTAGAATAACTGAAAATAAGGTCCTATGGCTTTAAGGCTAATAAAATAATATTTGTTGAATATAAGAAATAACTATTGAATTCTGAATGATTGATGAAGATTAACATGATATCAATTTGTCTTAGTGATTGATAGTAGGAATTTTGACATTGATGTGGATATAGCTTTCTTATATGGTGCAACTCTCCTAATGACAGAGAAATGACAAATTTGAGGTTGAAGTGAGGAATCTTCTGCATTGTGTTAAAATGTTTCTTATACTGAACACTTTGTGTTGCTATTAGTGTTAACTAATAATAAAATTTAATAGTGTTACTTGATGATTTTTAAAGAAATATTTGCTGTTACCCATATTTTCTGTGATACTTCCAGGAAGAAAAATATATAGCATCAATTCTTCTTCCTATAAAGAAAACAAGAAATTTCTGTGAATAGATTATTTGGTTCTTGTTTCAAATCAACAATATGCTAATTTCCTTAATACATTGCTAACCTGGAGTAAAAATAGAATACCAAACTATGTCATGTGCCTAAAGCAAAAACTTTTAGTTATATTTAGATTTAGAAAATGCTGTATAGATTTTATTGTTCTTAACCTTTCATAGGCATAAGATTCCTGAGAATCTATGAAAAGCCTAAAACCCTGTTTTGGAAAAATCTACACGGGCATTGTATAACACCATTTTACAAAATGTCATAGATTTCATGGACTCCTTCAAGCCTATCTGTGGCCCTCTACTAATTTTGTATCATCTATAATTATGCACATATCTATACAATAACTACTACGAACCAATCAGATATCTTAATAAGACTTTGAGAAAGCCACAATCCAAGAATTTCAACATATTTTTGCAAGTGATATAGTAGACTTTAAAAACATAATTTGCAAAAACTACCATATTGATTTCATTATGTAAAATATTATTTAGTATTAAGTTTTTATTCTAAAATCAATTCCTTGAAGATAAATCTAAAAGACGTGGGAATTATTCTTGGATACTCGTATTCACTTTTTCTTCTTTCTCTTTTTAGTTTGAGCTAGTTATACATGACAGTAGAATACATTTTGACACATCATACATAAATGGAGTATAACTTCTCATTCTTCTGGTTGTAGAATCACACTGGCCATGTAATCATATTGGTACATAGGGTAATAATGTCTTATTCATTCTATTATCCTACTTACCCCTCCCTTTCCTTCATTCCTCTCTGCCTAATTCAAAGTACCTCTGTTTTTCCCTAACATCTTCCCTGACCCCTTGTTGAGAATTAGCATTCTCATATCAGAGAAAATATTTGTTTGGCCTTTGGTTTTTTTTATGTATTTCAGTTAGCATGATATTCTCCAGTTCCATTCATTAACTGGCAAATGCCATAATTTCATCCTTCTGTAAGACTGAGTAATATTCCATTGTGTGTGTGTGTGTGTGTGTGTGTAATTTTCTTTATTCATTCATCTGTTGAAGTACATCTAGATTTGTTCCATAGTTTGTCTTTTGTGAATTAAGCTGCTATAAACATTGATGTGGTTGTGTATGCTGATTTTAAGTCCTTTGGGTATAAACCGAGCAATGGTATAGTTGGGTCAAATGTTGGTTCCATTTCGAGTTTTCTGAGGAATCTCCATACTGCTTTCCAGAGTGGTTACACCAATTTGTATTCCTATCAGCAATGAATGAGTGTACCTTTTTTCCTACATCCTCCACAACACTTATTATTGCTTGTATTCTTGATAATTGCCATTCTAACTGGGGTGAGATGAAATTTTGAGTAGTTTTGGTTTGCATTTCTTTAGTTGGTAGAAATGATGAAGGTTTTATCATGTTTGTTTATTGATTGTATTTCTTCTGTGAAGTATCTGTTTAGTTCCTTAGCCCACTTATTGATAGGATTATTTTAATTTTTTTTTTTTTTTTTTTTTTTTTTTTGTGTGTGTGTGTGTGTGTGTTGAGTTATTTGACTTCTTTATATATCCTGGAGAGTAGTGCTCTATCTGAGGTGCATGGGATAAAGATTTTCTCCCATTCTGTAGACTCTCTCTTCACATGTTTGATGGTTTCCTTTGCTGAGAAGAAACATTTTAGTTTGAATCCATTCCATTTATTGATTCTTGATTTTATTTCTTGTGCTTTAGGAGTCTTGTTAAGGAAGTGAACTCCTAAGCCAACAGGGTGAAGATTTTGGCCTATCTTTTCTTCTGGTAGTCGCAGGGTCTCTGTTCTAGTGCCTAAGAATTTAATCCACTTTGAGTTTGTGCACGGTAAAAGACCAAGGTTTAATTTCATTTTCTACATATGAATTTCCAGTTCTCCCAGCACCATTTGTTGAATAGGCTCTCTTTTCTCCAATGAATGCTTTTGGTGCTTTTGTCTGTTGAGTGTGGTGACAGGATGGGAGAGCAGTTACTGAGATCAGGGTTCTCTGATGCCTTCATGGCTGTGGCTTGCCTGGTTCCTGAGAATGTTTCTGTGCAAGGACACAGGATGCCTAGCTACAGTGGCATTGCCCTGCATCAGGAGGCTCTGTGCAAGAGTCCTATCAGTTCTAACCTCGATCTCAGGCACACAGCTCCTGGGAAGAAAGGAATTCTTATCCTAGACAACCACAATGTTTCATCAGCTCCACTTCTCCAGTTCCTGCCTGCCTTACAGTAACTTTAAACAATAGACTTTGTCCTTTTTTTTTTTTTTAATTTCTTTTTATTTATTTATTATATTTTATTATTTTTTACAGACTGCATTTTGATTCATTGTACACAAATGGGGTATATCAATTCTTTTCTATGGTTGTACACAATGTAGATTCATACCATTTGTGTAATCATACATGTACATAGGATAATGATTTCTGTCTCATTCCACCATTTTTCATACTCCCCTCCCTCTCATTTCCCTCTACGTAATCTGAAGTTTTTCCATTCTTCTCTCACCTCCCCACCTCCTACCCCCATTCTATATCATCATCCACTTATCAGGGAAAACATTCGGCCTTTGGTTTTTTGGGCTTGGCTTATTTCACTTAGTACGATATTCTTCAGTTGCATCCATTATCTGCAAATCCCATAATATTATTCTTCTTTATGACTGAATAATATTCCATTGTGTATATACACCATAGTTTCTTTATCCATTCATCTGCTGAAGGGCATCCAGGTTGGTTCCACGATCTAGCTATTGTGAATTGAGCTGCTACAAACATTGATGTGGCTGCGTAACTGTAGAATGCTAATTTTAAGTCCTTTGGGTATAAGCCAAGGAGTGGGATAACTGGGTCAAAAGGTAGGTCCATACCAAGTTTTCTGAGTATTCTCCACACTGCTTTCCAAAGTGACTGCACCAATTTGCAATGTAAAAGTGTGCCTTTTTCCCCACATCCACGCCAACATCTATTATTGCTTGTGTTCTTGACATTAGCCATTCTAATTAGAGTAAGATGAAATCTTAGAGTTGTCTTAATTTACATTTTTCTAATTACTAGAGATGTTGAATACTTTTTCATGTATTTATTAATCACCTGTATGTGTTCTTCTGTAACTTGTCTATCCAGTTCCTTGGCCCATTTATTGATTGGTTTCTTTGTATTTTTGGTGTAAAATTTTGTAAGTTCTTTATAAATTTTGGAGATAAGTGCTGTATCTGAAGTGCATGTGGGAAAGATTTTCTCTGACTCTTTAGGCCTCTTTTCACATTATTGATTGTACCCTTTGATGAGAAAAAGCTTTTTAGTTTGAGTCCAATCCATTTATTGATTCTTGCTTTAATTTCTTGTGCTTTGGGAGTCTTGTTGAGAAAGTCTGATCCTAAGTCGACATGTTGAAGATTTGGACGTACTTTGTCTTCTATTTGGTGCAGGGTCTCTGGTCTAATTCCTAAGTCTTTGATCCATTTTGAGTTGTTTGTGCAGGATGAGAGATAGAAGTTTAATTTCATTTTACTGCATATGGATTTCCAGTTTTCCCAGCACCATTTGTTGAACAGGTTATCATTTCTCCATTGTATGTTTTTAGCTCCTTTGTCTAGTATGAGGTAACTGTATTTCTGTGGATTAGTCTCTGTCTTGTATTCTGTACCATTGGTTTACCTGTCTATTTTGGTGCCAATACCATGCCGTTTTTATTACTATTGCTCTGTAGTATAGTTTAATGTCTGGTATTGTAATACCTCCTGCTTCACTTTTCCTGCTCAGGATTGGTTTTGCTATTTGAGGTCTCTTATTCTTCCAGATGAAGTTCATGATTGATTTCTCTATTTCTATGAGGAATGTCATTGTGATTTTAATTGGAATTGCATTGAATGTGTATAGTGCCTTTGGTCAAATGCCATTTTGACAGTGTTAATTCTGCCTATCCAAGAACATGAAGATTTTTCCATCTTCTAAGGTTTTCTTCAATTTCTTTCTTTAGTCTTCTGTAGTTTTCATTGTAGAGGTCTTTCATCCCTTTTTTTTTTTTTAGACTATCGTGAATGGAGTGGTTTTCCTAATTTCTCTTTCAGATGATTCATCACTTATGAATAGAAATGCATTTGATTTATGTGTAGAATAATGGTTGCATAGTCTTTTACCTGATAATGAGACATATATAAATAAAGATTGCTGGTGTAACTCTTTATACCTGCATCTCTTTTACCAACAGGTATAAAGAGTTATACCTGTAACTCTTTATACCAACAGAGAGTAGGCTCCACCTGATCCCAGCCTAATCTTCAAGATCTGTGCCTGTGAATCTTTATTTTCCAATCTCCCTTCACCCCTTGCTGGATACGAGAGTTTGGTTGCACTGGTCATGACATTTGTCTAGTATGAGATAACTTTATTTATGCAGGTTTGTCGTTGTGTCTTCTGTTCTGTGCCATTTGTCTACATGTCTGTTTCAGTGCCAATACCAGACCAGTTTTGTTACTATGGCTCTGTAGTATAGTTTAAAATCTGGTTTTCTGATGCTTCCAGCTTCACTCTTCTTGCTAAGGATTGCTTTGGCTATTCTGGGTCTCATTCATTCTCCAAATGAATTTCATGATTGCTTTGTCTATTTCTATGAAGATGATGGGATTTTAATAGGGTTTGTATTAAATCTGTATAATGCTTTGGTAGTAGGGTCATTTTGACAATATTACTCGTTTTTAATCTAAGCTATGTAGTATACAGGCAAATATGAAAAATTTAAATACAAAATGAATAATCTTATGTTATCATTGTGACCATTAATGTTAGAGTAATATTTATCTCAGCATAAAATCATGTCCTTCACAAAGAAATACTAGATAAATCTAGTTAAGCTGTGCTTATTCTAATTAGCTAATAAATTCTACTATGACAAGAATTCAAAACAAAATAGGGAAAAACTGAAGCACACTAACAACTTATTTAAAAAGGATAGTTTTTCCCAAGTAAACCAATAAATTATTAGATTATGATATTTTGATAACATTTGCTCATATTCAGTTTTATTTGATTTGTATTGAGTAAATAACCAAGTAAAAATACACTCCTTAAGAAAATTAATTGTACACATGTAGATTTTGAATAATTCTTTGGAAGGTGCTGCATTTCAAAAATGGTGACTATAAAGGCAGTTAGTGCAGATTTCTTTCCTTTCCTGTTTTTGGAATCAGTATATTAGTCATAACTATAATGATTATGAAGTACAATTTGCCCACTTAAATAATATGTTAAATAAGGAAATAAACATCAGTGTTATTGAAAACACATTTGAATTGAACCATGTATTAAAAATTAACTGATGTAGGCTCCGTTACTACTCTAAGTTAATTACCAGTATCATTTCCATAATTATGCACCACATTCATTTCACAGAGCAATGCTTAGTATGGAAATAGTATAATTTAGCATACTTGCTTCAGTAACTGTAGTGTTGAAAATATGCATGAATACATTTTAAGGTATATGATTTCTTGGATCACAGTGTCACAAAATGTCTGGGAAGTAAACATTAATATCATAAAATCAGTTATTTTGAACCTAGAGCTCATGACTTTGCATAAGTTTATTTAAATTTAAAACACTTAAATATGATTAATGCAAATTGCTTTACTCTGAAATCTATGATTATATAGATAAAAATTGGCTTTAATTTTACCCTATCCAGGAGATACTGATTTAAATATAAACGTTATGATCTGTATTCCAAGAAGAATGCTTACATTTGATTAGAACAGACTTTTTTAAAGCTTGAAACTAACTTCCCATGTGACATAAGAAGAAATAACTTGATGGATTTAGCAGAGTCTTCAGTAATTAATAATGTACTTCAGAAACAAACATTTCTTCATTTGGGGCAATAGGCTGCATCACTTTTAGAGGAAAAACCAACGTGCTTTTACAGATATCATATTATATATACTAAAATAATCATATGACATAGGAACAGCTATCACTATTTCATAAATAAGAAGAAAAATCAAGCACCAGAGGGTTTATATTTATTTATGAAGGTAACACAGTCTGTAGGTGCTAAACAGAGATATCTTTAGCCTCTGGTTCCAATTTTGATATATTCCAAACATATGCCTTTGACATAATCCTTTCATTTCAATGAGTAATTTAAAGATGTTTTAAGGAAGAAGGCACATTGATTGATGTTCAAAAGTTGACATAAATTAAGGATTTGGCAGATAATCAGCGAAAAGAAAAAGATTGTAAATACATAGGGAAATAAAGTTCTGTGATCACCAGCTCCCTTCTTTGACACCAGCTATCCAAGTTCTGTTCTCCAGTCTCCCAAACTAGAATCCATGAAATTTCACAGATTAGACACCAACCCAGTGTCCAGAACCAGTCTAACACTTTCAAGTTATAGTAGTAAAACCCCATCAATGCAAATATCTCTATTTCCAAAGTCTGTATATCTGCTTCAACAGCCCAATCAGTTTCTGAGTTCCTAGTAGAAAGGGTTCCCTTCTCTTTTATAACCAGATTTGGATTCTAGAATGGAGTCCAACCCAGGAAGTTTAACCACCATTCTCTACTATCGGTTTTCCCTAATGCTGTACCTTTTGTGTGAATTTTGTGTAATTGCCAGTTTTGGGTTTTGTTATAGAAGAAGAGCCCTATTTTCTACATCCTTCCAGACGCATTAATATTACCTCTTTAACTGGCACTGGTCTTCTGTTGCCTTCTGCTGGTCACCGTATTTATTAGATACTGTGGCTTTCTCACATTCAGCAATGCTGAACTAACCACACCCTCATGTATATATACAGGAAAGACATACAACATACTAACGTTGATTCTACACCTGATTTATTTCTCTTCATGAAAAAGGTTAGTTTCAATGAAACCAATCTTTAACAAGGAGGGAAATAGAACCAAGACTCTCTATATGCAGAAAATGGCAAGCAACAAATTTTATTGTCCACTGAAAATATGAGTATTTGTTAGTTTTATTGAATGTAGGTTTTGTGACATATAGAGCTTCCTTTATTTCCCCTGACCAATATTTTTATCAATTTTTAATTTATAGATTTTTTTTATAAACAGAAGTAGCATCTATTATGGTTTATATATGAGGTGTCCCACAGAAGTTCATATGTGAGACAATGCAAGAAGTTCAGAGGTAAATGATTGGGTTATGAGAGCGATAATGTAATCAGTGCATTAATGCACGTGAATGGATTAACTAGGTGGTAACTGTAGGTAGGTAGAGGGTGAATGGGCACAGAGGGCATGACTTGGAGGTTTATATCTTGTCCATGGTGAGGGAATCTCTCTCTGCTTCCCGATTGTCATGTCCTGAACTGCTTTCCTCCTCCATGCTCCTTTGCCATGATGTTCTGCCTCACTTTGTACTGAGGTCTCTGAAGCTGGGAGTGTCAAATAAAACTTTTTCTCCTCTAACATTGTTCTTGTCAGGTCTTTTGGTCATGGCAAAACAGAACAAAACAAAACAAAAACACTGACTAAGACTACATCATTTGTGATTAAGAATTCATATAAAATAGCTGTCTCACTTGCTTAGGATTGTTGTTCTCTGTGCTTTTAAGCAATTAAGTAACTTTGTCTTAATCTTTCTGTATCTTACTTTTTGAAACTATAAAATAAGCAATACATAAGGTTGTTGGAAAGACCAGCATAATACATTTAAAGTCACCTTTTGATTTTGTTATATTTAAAAATATTTATATTATTATTTTAATTTGTTATCTCTCACTCAAATAAATTTAATATGTGGAATTGTCCATAAAACCTATTATATAGTATGTGCTCAATAAACTTCAGTTTCTTTTTGCATTTTCCCAAAGTGAAAACATTTCAAACTATCCTTAAAGGTGGAATGACAATAAAACAGTATACAACCAAGGTTTTTGGTGTTATTCTTGTTTTTTAGTGCTGGGGATTGAACTCAGGGGCACTCAACCACTGAGTCACCTCCCCAGTCCTATTTTGTATTTCATCTAGAGTAAGGGTCTCACTGAGTTGCTTAGCACCTTGTGGTTGCTGAGGCTGGCTTTGAACTTGTGATCCTCCTGCCTTAGCCTCTCCAGCTGCTGGGATTACTGGCATGTGCCACTGTGCCCATCCAACTAAGGTTTTAAAAAACACTCTTATAAGTCCAACAACCTGCTAATGATGCTACATGACATATTAATCACAATAATCTCATGAAAATGTACTATAAAATATATAAGTGAAGTCATGTATTTACATGATTAATTTATTCCATTAATTGACAACCTTTTGCAACTACCATATGCCATACCATCTTTTAGATTAGTTATTCATGATCTTTATCTTAGGGATTTTATGACATACAATGGGGAGATATTACTACATAGAGAATAAAAAAAAATGTAATTGATCCTTTGAATAAAATACATATAGAATATTGTGCAAACAAAGCTAAAGGAGTAATTTATTCTAGAGGAAATAAATTAAAACCAATAGCTAGGTGTACATATATAGCTGTTAGAATCAACTTACAACATGGTTGTTGATTAATAGGAAAAATAATTTTAGCACTACAAGCTTTAAAGCAGGGTATGATCAACCACATTTGTCAAATGATTCTCTAGTTTTATGTTTCAACCAAAAATACCATTAATACAATGTACACAGATATACAATGTTCTACTTCTTTTGAGCTGCAATAGCAAAATACCATAAGCCAGATATCTTCTACACAATAGAAATTTATTTTTGCTGTCCTTAGAAGTCCAAGGTCAATGTGCTGGCAGATTTGGAGACTGATGAGGATCTGCTTTCTGGTTAAAGATCCTGCCTTTTTGGCCATGTTCTCATATGGTGGAAGCAGCAGGGGTCTCCCTCAAGCGACCTCCGTAAGAGAGTTAATCCAGTTCATGAGGACTTTTTCCTCATGACTCATTCACCTACCAAAGGTCCTGCTTTTTAATACTACCAGCATGGGAGTAAGGATTTCAACAGATGAATTTTGTGGGAACATAAATATTAAGTCTATAACATGGGAGAATATTTCATCTTTAATACATTGTTCAAATAATGTTCTAGTACTCTAAAAATGATCCACATATGGCCTATC
This sequence comes from Sciurus vulgaris, assembly GCF_902686455.1. NCBI lineage: Eukaryota > Metazoa > Chordata > Mammalia > Rodentia > Sciuridae > Sciurus > Sciurus vulgaris. The sequence goes on from NC_136464.1 coordinate 121,413,007, forward strand.
TCATTGGCAAAGTTCTAAGTTCTTATACTTCTATAATCTCATTTATATCAATTTCAGTCAATGTCAACAGCATTTTCTCAGGTAGTCAGTATTGTTTGAAGTCACATAATTCTGTAGTTAGGAAATTTGGATTATGTGGAGAGAAGAATGGTTTGTTAACTATTTATTATCAAATTTTCCAGGATTAAAAGGAAAACTAAACTTATCAGGGTGTACAATCTAAATTGCTACCCAGCAAAAGAATAACTATCTCTCTTTAAGTGAAAATTACTTTATCTACAATTATCTACTACCTTCAATTCTCCTAGCATCTATCGGTATGAATCTCTTAATTTTATAAATGACTGCATTTTGGACAGATTTGATTATTTTTCTTTTCTTCAGCTTTTCCAGTCAGCCCTTAGAAAGCACAAATTTCTTTCCTTATTCCCTCTGCTGTTCTACAAGTTTAATCATTGTAAGAGATAAATTTGGATAATATCTATGCAGTCCCAAACTTTTACATTAATAGTCTAATAATTTATTATTGTTATCAGTGGCAAAAAAGCTATGATAATTGAATGGTTTCCTTAAGAATTATGAACTTGAGTTTCCTAAATTAAAGAATTATAAACAGAATAGTATTGAACACATATGCTCAATTTGTCAGTAGTCCAGTTATTAGATGTGTGCTGAGTCATCTATGTACTGAGAAACATAACAGCAAAAATATTTACCCTACAGGTAATGCAAAGTTTATATTCTTAAGGAGATATGAAACATGCACTCACATACACACATGAAATCAAAATTTAGAATAATGTGTGGGTCTAAAAACAACACATTGTTATGAACATTTATAGATTTAACTCAACCCATTTTTCTCTCTACTTATTGACTCCATCTACACATCTACAGTTAATCAATTTAATAATTAAATACAGGTATGAAGTGACTGTAAGATAAAATATGTAGGAAAATGCAAATAATTAGCAGATAAAGAGTTTAATATTGGACAACAGATACAAAAATACCAAGTAAATAAAAGATAAAGAAAAACACACAAATAACAATGGCAATATTGCCAATGATTAAGAGCACTTGAACCTGGGTTGAAACCTAACTCTAAAATTGGATATAAATTCTGGTCTTATAAAATTCGGTATTAACTATTTATTTAGTATTACTATATAATTGTCAAAATATATAAAATTTTTGAGGTTATCAAAGATTATTTTATACTTTGGATCTTATTTGTTGAGAGTGTGTGTGTGTGTGTGTGTGTGTGTGTGCCTGTGTGTGTGCTGATTAATAGGATTACTATTTCATGTGGTTACTTGGAAAATAAAATAAGAAATTTCAAGAACATCTTTTCTAAAAACATATAGTTGATATCATGAAGAATTTCCTAAGTTATATTTGATAGATGTTGAAGTAACAATGTTCAAATGCAACTCAATGCATGTAACTTCTGAGATAATTTAAATTAATATGTGTTAATATATAGCTCAGACTGTAGCTTCCTTACTTGTGGATAGTTTGCATAGTTTCTTTTTTCCTAAATCATCTTAAATCATCATTCTCAAGAGGTTTCAGAAAAACGCTGGTTAGCAACCAACTATTAGTTGATAGTTTCAGACTGAAAGTCTCATAAGTTTCAAATCCTGAAATTTTTTGTTACTTATTCATTATCAATAAGTGTACTTTAGAAAAACTGTAATGCAAAGTTGTAGTGATGTGAGTACATATGAGAAATATTTACTAAATTTACGGCATCAGAGAAGAAATTATGACTGGTGTATAAACTTCCTCCCTTCACATAAATATGAACTCTAGAATTAACTCCTTACATACACATAACTGTAAATGAAACTAGAGTTGTTGTTCCAGAAAAAAAAAATTATGGTTTGACTCAATACAACTAACTCAAAGCACTAGTTACATCCCCCTAAATCATTGCAATGGCCTACAGCCAAGAAAATTTCAATTTTTTTTTCATGGTAGTTGTTTTTAACTCCTTACCTTTACTTAAAAACTTCTTAATAATGTAGTTGTTAATGTGAAGTTGTGATAAATAGAATATATAAATTAATTCTTCTTATCTTAAAATGTATTGATTGAAAATAACACACACAAACACAATTCTTAGTATTTGAGGTAGTTATATTGAACTATAATTTTGGAATACAACGGTGAAGATATTTTTCCTTTATTTTATTATAAAAAATAGTGCTATTAGTCTTTCTCCAATACTGTAGTTAGGCACTCATTTTATTTTGTGGTGACTAAATTCATGACTGTAAGAACTTCCATCCTTATAAAATCAAATGTGACTTCAAATAATATGGATGCATGTAAAATAGTTTTGGGCAGTTGGATTCCCTCTTCCTCCACTAAAATTTCCATTTTTTCCCAGCTCAGATTTGAAGATCAGTTGTTCTATCATCCTTGAATCTCAAAGTATTATTAAAATTCAGGCTGAGGCATGTTTTATTAGCTAGCATTTTACACTGAGTTAGTATAGATTAGGTTGTAACTAGTTTCTGCCCACAAAGTCAAAAGCCAATGAAAAAAATCAATAAAAGTTTCAACCACTTTTATATTATTCTTGATGAAATTTTCCAGAAATTGAGTGTGCAGCATAGATAAATAGTTGAATTGTGTATCTAAAGTCAACTTCTTTTAGTTCAAAATTTTTATGTAAGAATATCTCAGTGTTTTAAACAGACAATTTGTACTTCATCTAGTGGACTTTAATGTAAATTCTATGTAAATAGCTTTCTGAGGGACAGGAACTTAAATAGATATGGGCTACACTTTGAGCTTATCTGAGATTATCTCTTTGAAAATATGGCCATGGAATAAATTTAGAGGAGATGCTTTCACACTTTAATAACTATTTTATAGCTAAACTTAAGAGTCTTGTTTCCATTCCTGAAAGTAAAATGTGTTAGGTCAGAAATTAGGCGACTGTAGGGGGCAAAGCTGAGCACCCAGAGCAAAGACCAGCCCACCAAAGGTGACCAGAAAGTTCGAAGCAAGGTGAATTGAAAGTTCCACTGACCCTTCACACCCACCTGTCACTCAACAGGACCCCCTCCCATCCTAGTCTATAAAAACCCTGGGCAACCAGGGCCACGTGCAATTTTCTCTGGGTCCCTATACCCCAGGGGGTCAGGGAATTTCACCCAAGAGCCAAATTCCAATAAAGCTTGCTTCCGCCACTTTTCATCCCATTTTATTTGGCTGCTAACTGTTTCCACCGAGACCTGCGGAGCTTACAAAATGGTTTTGAGAGAAAACTTAACATATGTATTTTAAAAATGAAGCTCCAAATATTCTGAATAAAACACTCCTGTACCCTTGCATCACTTATAATATACATTCTCAGATAAGTGAACTATAAAGAAACCTAGGGAGAAAATTCAGTAGGTGAAGAAAAGTTAACATAGAGGTAGAGAGCATGAGTGATACTACCCCAGAAATAAAAATTTAAGTATTTTTGAAGAAAAAAATGTATGAGTAAAAAATGATTGGGATATGTTAAGAGACAACACAGGGGCCATTCTTTCTAAAAGCAGGAGTGCAAAACCTCTGTTCCTTTAGCAAGCAAAATGATCTAAAACAATGCACGAGTTTTGGGTCTTCTGCTGAGCTCTAACATCAAATTTCTCTGAAGTGGTCAAAACTCTTTACCCCAGGAATTCTATTATTTACAAATAAAATGTGCATATGTATATTTTTTTGTTTTATTTACCTAATAGTTTCCTATTCTATTTTTTGGTTTATTTTACCTAATAGTTTTCTATTCTAATAGAGATGATCATTTGCCTTGGGGACACTAAGATCCCTTCAGTTCAAAACTCAGAACTTTATGAAATGAATTAAAAGGAAAAGATAAAACAAATATTCAGCTTTGACATAAAAAGTAATTTCTGAGTCTATAGAATATTGAAGCCAGAATTGGGGACAGGCAGTTAGTGTAGAAATAGGGGATCGGGTCAAATCAAGGAAATGGAGGCCATGAAAGCCATCTGCCTCTGGAAGTTGGAGACTGCCCTGGGAGAATGGAATGTCAAGGACCTGCAGAACCCATTGATAACCAAATATACCTGCCCTTATCAAGGACTGCAGGGAAGAAGCTGCTAATTAATGTCCCCTGGGCCCTTGCCTGGCTGAATCCCTTTGGCCCTACCCCTGCCCATCTCATCTGCAAAACAGGACCTAGTCATGTAGGCAGGAAGGAGAGATGAGGGGGAGAGAACTGGAGAACAAAAGAGACCTTAACCTATAAAAGATGTAGTGTGTGCTCACTTCTTGGAATTCTAGAACATCAGCCATGGCCCCCTTCTCTCTCCTTGGAGAAGTCTGTATTATTACCTTTAAATAAAACCTGCTTAATATGTTTGCCTTGGTGTTCTTCTCTGATGTTATACTTCAACACCTGAGGAAGTAGAACTCGTCTCTGGTAAATGGTGGTATCAATACCATGACCATGAAAGCCAGACTTTGACTAGAGATAAGAGTTAGTAATTACAAATAATTCAACTCTACACATCAAACAGGAAAGCTGATCAAGTCAGGAATTATAAAACTTTATTTATAATATTCATATATTTATATTTATATATTTGACACTGGAGAATGAACTTTACTATTGAACTACATCCCTAGTCCTTTTTATTTTAAATTTCGAGACAGAGTCTTGCTAAGTTGCTTAGGTTCTTGCTGAGACTGGTCTCATATCTGTTATCCTTCTGCCACAGCTGCCCACGTCACTGGGATTAGAGGCACGTACTACTGTGCCCAGCTGGAATTGGAGAACTTTATGACAATTCATAAATTATAAGCACAAGGGGATATGTCACGAAAGAAGTTGTCAGAGATAGAACTGACAACTTGTCAAAACCTTTCCTTCCTGATTATGAGGGAAAGTAAGACATGATCAGATGAGATAGTGTACACTTCTCTGACCTATGCTTCTTGTATCTAATAAGGATCGAACTGTAAATTAGGAGGATTATGCTCTGTGTAGAACCATTGACCTGAATCGTGACCTAGACCCAGTAGATTGCTGTGTAGTCTTGAGAAAGTTAAAAGTCTTTAGTGAAAGGCCCACATTTCACTTCATTTCTGTTCTTGAGTGTGTGAGAGCAGAACTGAACCTTAAGGAGTTTTCTGCTTATTGAACCTAAGAGTCCACAGGTGTTTTGCACTTGAGGTGCGAGTTCTCACTTTAACTGTTCCCACCCCCACCAAGAATGGGTGGAATTCTAAGGAGGTGCAAAACAAAAATTAAACATTTGAAAGATGAAGCTTCTGAAAGGCAGGAACTTGGAGATCTTCAAGTTGTAAATTCAATAGAAGAAATTAGACATACATAAAGAACTTACAAAGTCCATGATATCACCAAGAGATTCAGTGTAGTAAGAGACCCATTGGAAGGGAAAAAAAAAAAAAAAAATGGAATGAAATATCTAAGAAAGGGGAACAGTGAGAATCAAAAAACCAATGTTTGTAGCTGTCACATGAAATCAAAGCATATCATACCCATCACTCTTACGTTGCAAAGAGATTATAACAGTAGAAAAAATACATAAAAAAATTTGGCTGTAACTTACCCGCTCCCTAACTAAAAGAAATATCTAACAAGACAGATTAAAACAATAGTCAATTTTATCTGTGCCACTGATATATAGGTCAGATTCTAAGTGTTCCCTGAAGGTCCACAGAGTAAAGCATTGTTCCCTATTGTGTCACTATTGGAAGGAAGTGGAACCTTCAAGAAGTTGACCCTCTAGCAGGAAGTCTTCAAGTCATGGGGGCATATCTTGGAAAGGGATTGTGGCACTCTGGTCTGCTCCTTCTTCTCTTTCATTTCCTGGTCATGAAGTGAGTGACTTTTTCACCACACAACCCCTCCATGGTGTGCTGCCTTATCAAAGGACCAAAGATATGGAGTCAACTGATCATGGACTGAAATCTCTAAAACTGTGAGCAAAAATAAACCTTTTCTCTTTATAAGTTGCTACTTCAGGTTCTTGTTATAGTAACAAATCTGTCACCACAGTTAGTTTTGATGGAATGATTCAATAACATTATTAAGGATCTATCAAGAACCTAATCATTTTCTTTTCTTGTATGGTTATTCTGAAAGTGTTGCCATGCTATGTAATAACAGTAAGAGGGCTATTAAATCAACAATCTTATTGTTATTATTCAAGGCAATGAACACATCATCAAACATTTATTTCATAATTCGTTCTTTATTCAGGAAGTTTTTCTTCCCAGAAACTCTACAGAGAGAGAAAATTTCCTTTTGTTTCATGGTAGAAAGCAAGAAAGTCTGGTAAAATAAGTGTTTTGATATGAAGAATGGAATGAGCATATTGGTATAAATCCATTATGATCCATATTCTGCATCAAAACCACTTTTGTCCTACTAAAAAATAGAAATTTTATTAGCCTTGAACAGAGGACAATTGAGTTTTGGGTAACCCATTAGTAAATCTGACACAATAAACATTTCCCCAAGATGAATGGATATTTATGAGAAAAGAGAATGTGTTTCACTTGCACTATTTGCAGACTCCCGTTTTCTTGTTAAAGCTATAGTCCAATTCTGTCAGAAAAACAGCCTCTATATAAGGGAGCATTCCTCTTGTCCTTATGTATCACCCATGACCTCTACCATCATTCTGAGAAAAATACCTTGTATGTATATCTTTGAAGTAGTTTTATTTTGCTGTCCTAAGACCTCTAATAGACTTTTCTGTTTACTTTTTTACTCTATATCAAGTTAAGTGGGGCAATAAATATTACATAGGCATTTTTATGTTAAAATTTGAACACTGAAAAATGTCCCGTCTACTAAGAAGTGGGTGCTAACAATTTCATAGTTTTTACCATGAGAAGAGTTGAAAGTGAAAGGGTTTCATCATCTGCAAAGGGTAAAACAAGATAAGTAGGAGGTCTTACAAGAAACATGGGAATCCAAGACAACTGTTCCATTAAAATAGTTATTACACAGAGCATGGCAGAAAGGATTAGTAAAGGGAAAGAGACAAGAAAGACATGTGCCTGAATAAAACTAAGTGGAAGCTCAATAGGCACCAAAATATTTGAGGAGAATTATAGTGTGAAAACAAGCTCGAGTCTGTGTCTTAGGAACATTTGGTTTGATAAATATGGATGCTAGAACATCAGTTTTCAATGTGTGGCCCACAGATACTTGAGAATTTAGTCATGTGTTTTCAAGGCTTATTGTAAGAAATAAATTAAGAAGTTATATACTTTTCATCATTGTACTGACATTTTCACTCAGAGTGCAAAAATATTAGGTAAATATTGTCTGGACAATAATCAAATTGTGGCATCACATACTCAAAGTGGATTCTTCACCACCATATATTTGAGGTAAAACACACACACGCAAATAAGTGAACAAACAAGTTTTCATAAGACTTTCCTTAATTCTATTAAACTGAATGCTATGTGCTGTCATCTTAATAATCTTTATGACACAATACATTTATATAGGTATATGCAAATATGCATAATACAATTAGGCCCCATACTTGTTAGTGCCATGACTTTCTTAAGAAAACAATATTTAAAGTTGTTCGAGTTGCAACCTGACCCAATTTTGTTTTTGCATGAAATAATGTGTTTACTTGAAAAACATATTGACAGACAAACTGCAACTTTTTTTGGTATTTGGAATTGGCAAGAATGAAGTTAACCCTTCAGTACAAAGGAAAAAAAGAAAAAAAATGAAATCTTTATTGTTAATGATGAGTGATTTTCTCTCAAAATCTTCCTAGTTAATCTGTCCATTCAGAAACTCTTAACTTCCCTGTCCCTTCCCAACAGAACTTTGGAAATCTTACTACTACCATTGTGTTTTCCCAATACTTAAAAAGGTTTTCTGATGAGATTAATGATATTAAAAATTGTGATCCTATATATTTTGTAATAAAATGTGTTAGTATTTGTAAGATATTTGTATAATTCAGTGTACATATTTTCAGTAATTTCTAAATGACCAATGCATGATGTTAGAAAACTACAAGTAAGTAAATGTTCCACTAAAGTACAGGATAGATCAAAAGATTTTAATGCAGCAGATTCAAAATATTTTTTTAGTAAGTATTCAGATACCACATAACAACTAAACTCTTAAAAAATTAAGCTGTTGACTTTTGGCATAGTATCAAGAAAATATTCACAATCATCCAAGAATGCTAGTGAGATAGTCACAGGGTTCATCAGAACATAGCAACCTTCAGAGGCTGTTCCCCTGAGACCCACTTCAGTGTGAGACATAGGCAAGCTCTCCACCAGCTGTGCCCAGCTGAAGATTGAGCCCTGTGAGTATTGGAAGTGGGCCCCTTCTGTCTGAGGTGAGACTCTAAAACCTGATCTTTTCTGTGTTGCTTCTCATTGATTTAGATAAAATTTTATAAAAGCTACATTGATGTAGGCCTTTTTCTTCCAGATTTTTCTCTCTCCTTTTTTACCTGTCTCCTTTTGGCTGTCAAACCTTTCCTTTCATCTTCCAGGATTCTGTATACTGCTGGATCACATAGTAAGGAATAGTAATCATTTCTCCATATGCAACAGTTCCTAAATGAGACAATCTGCTTTGATAGTTTACAAACACTGTATGCAAAAAATAAGTATGCCAACTGTACATTTCCACAAAGACAATTTATTGATTTGTCACCAACAAAATTACTTCAGATTCCTAAACTATGTGTTGTGTGTGTGTGTGTGTGTGTGTGTGTGTGTGTGTTTCCGCTATAGACGTACAAAGAAGTTCAGCCCTCCTCCACAGGTGAGTATGGAATAAGCAGAAGGCAGAGCAGGCTTGTCTAACCTGTAGGGAAAGATCAAGGAGGCTTTTTAAATCTTTTGACTTCTTGCCTCAGAGACAGCATGCCTCCTCTGCCGAATATCTGATGGTTTCTGCCAGTGCTCACGCCTGCAGGCACATTTGCCCTCACCTTTGTCAATTCTGGCTTTTAGCCACTTCTGCATATAGCTCCCCATTAGTCACAGCTTATTGCCTCTCAGCTGGAGAATGGGGAGTGCTGTCCCCTTGTCATGATAATGTCTCTTCATCTTCCCATGCCGAGGAGAGTGAGCAAAATCAAAGCAACACCTGCTGGCTCTTTTGAATCCTAACCCACAAGGCTGGCCTCTAAATTTTCATTCACAGTGGAAAGCCCTTATTTCAGTGGAGTACTGTGGGATGAGAAAGAAGTTGGTCTAGTGTGCGCTCTTCAGGTAAACGTCTTGAGGAAAGTCATATCGAAACAGACACCTACTCAGGCTTGAGACATAGAGCTGCAGTTAGTTATCTGGAGCAATTTTTACTGCCTCTGGATGCATTTCAAAACCCACGGGTTTTGTTGATGGATTGGATGTGAAGTGTAAAAAAAAAAAAAAAAAAAAAAACTTAAAGCTTTTAAAAACCTGTTCTACTGTATGGATGGAGTTGATTTTTAAGTGTTGGAAATTATGATGAGTAAATTTCATTTGCAGGTATTGGATTTAAGGTTCTTTTTGTTTTTTCATTAGTCTTTGATTTTTAAAAACTTTCCCTAACTTTATTTAGTTATAACTAACAAAATTACATATATTTACAGAGTATATCATAATGTTTTAATATTCTTAAGTCAGAATTGGGTTTTTAAGAAATTTGGACGATCAACTGAAAATGGTTTAAGGAAGTTGAGGGAAATGTGTGACAATAAAGTTAGCTATGGAAACCAAATGAGCAGAGGCAGAAGAGAAAATCTGATGATCATCAAAGAATGATTAAGTGGGAATAGAAACTTTGGTGGGTAGGTTCTGATAGACTTGAAGAATATAGGTCATGGCATACTAGAAGGAATCATTTAGAATATGAGGTGTTAATCAAGTGAGTGATTACAGAGGTGACTTCAGAATAGTTTCAATCATGAACCTGACCAGAATATTTTTGTTCAAGTGTATTCAATTTTTATTGTTGCATAATAAATTACCAAAAGTTTAATGGTTTAAAAAAAAATTTTTTTTTTGATAGTTCAAGAGTCCTGGCTTGGCACAGAGGAGTCTCACAGGTCTGCCGTCAAGGTATGGGCTGGGCTCTGCCTTCAAGTCTCAGCACAGAAATAATCTTCTCAGTTTATTCCCTTCATGGACCAAATTCATATTCTGAAATTGCATGACTAAAGACCTCGCCTAGCCGGGCTCCGAGAGACCCATGCCTGTTAATTCCAAGGGCTTGGGAAGTTGAGACAGGAAGGATCGCGAATACAAAGGCAGCTCCAGGAGACCCTGACTCTAAATAAAATACAGAAAAGGGCTGAGGATGTGGCGCAGTGGTTAAGCGCCCAGGTTTCAATTCCAGGTAAGGGGGCGGGGGGCGGGGGGCGGAGAGAACCTCAGCTTTACTGGCTGTAAATTGAAGACTGCCTTTGCGACCTAGAGACCCCTGTTTGCTGTTCTGTCACGTGACCCACGCCACAGGCAGTTCAACTGTTAGCTTCCTCCGAGCCAGCAAGAGGCTCTGAGAACAGCCTTCTAAGGTGGAGTCCTTGGTAGTAAATGCAATCATACAAGTGATGTCTTTGGTGTATTCTTCTTAGATCCAAGTCTCCAGTTCTGCCCACACTCAGAGAGGAAGGATGATACCTTGTGAATGCCTTTAGGTGTGTTTAAAATATGCTAAGATTTATTTATTTTCAATTAATCAATGGTAGTCAAAGTGATGAGATGGTACCTTCAAAATGTAATTTTGTGATTTTTCCTTTGAGCTCTATTACAAGTTGGTTTTCGCTTTGTTGTTACAGAACTGTTGCATTTCATTTTCACTAACATAGCTGTTCATCTTTCAACTTATATCTATGCCTGAGAATGTATAATCTATTGTCATCTAAATAAATAACAAAGTTATCTTTTAACATCAATGACAAATGTAACATCATCTGTTATTATTTCATGGAGAATTTAAGAATCAATGGTCATAAACATTTATTATTATACACAGAATTAGAGGTACAAAAGTATTGTGAATATTATGAAAATTTAAGAGTAATAGCAAGATGATGGGCAAATCCTTGAATCATGCTTTTTATGAAAACCATCAGTGAAGGGAATCTCTATTGAATTTTCCTTATATTAGGTGTTCTTTCCAGTTTTCTATAACACTTGACAATCCTGACTCTATAGTTAGCGGAAATATATTTAAAATAATATTCTAATACATTGAGCTGCATAACTTAAAATACTTAAAAATCCTAAAGCATAATTAACTTTGGAGTATTTTTAAATTTTCAGATTTTATTACTAGTTTCCTTTGTTGTTCTTTAGGATGAAAAAAAATTTTTTCCAATAGAGACATTTAAAAATGTTTTTATATAAGATAATTGTTGCTTCAGAGGAGCGTTAAGTAAGACAACTATTTGGTTATACTTTGACATCATCTGTCTAAAGCATATAATGAATTAAACATTTAGCACTTACATAGTAAAGTGATATATGAAAACAAATGACATTAATCAAATTATATTGACAACTGTCTTTTCATAAAAGCTTAAACTTTTATCAATTTGTTTTTCTAGCCAAGGGTCAGACACTGTTCTACTTCTCTTTCGTGTAACAATTACTTTTTTCAACAGTCCTGGTTAAGTTTTGTGATCATGCCTATGTTATACATATAGTAGCTGAGATTCTGAGATGTTAAGAAGGGTGCAAAAGGGCTGGGGAGATAACTCAGTTGGTAGAGTGCTTGCCTGGCATTCAGAAAGCCCTGGGTTCAATCCCCAGCACCGCAAAAAAAAAAAAAAAAAAAAAAAGAAGTATGCAAAAACTCAGTCTAATCAATGACATAGTCAATATTTGAATATATCTTGTCTGACTCTAAAGCTGCATTCTTAACAATATGCAGCACAGGAACACCTGAAATTATCAAGTACTATTTAGTATCCTCTACTGTCAAGTCAAAGCTAGTGTTTAGATTGTCAATTATGGTGAAATTTCTAATTAATGGATCTATAGTGTTTTATTACACACATGCACACACATAGCATATATACATATTTTGTCTTATTGCTAGAATATATTTGAAATCAATAAATATAAGAATTAATATATTGTTTTATTAAGTGCTCCTGCACATGATTTCTTATTTAACACCAACTAAGAATGAAATACTCACACTCCTTACACCATTCAGGGCCTGAATATCTCTAATCTTACTTGCAGGTCTAAGAGAGTAAGAATATTTCAGGATATGATTCAAGATTTTTATATAAAATTGATCAACTAAGCAAAATGAAACATTTACATATAACCATATAATATGTGAAACCTCTTGGTAATTTATTGTTTAGATTTCATAATTGTTAAGGTGTAACACAACAATAGGAATTCATCTGGAAAATTGCTGAGAAATGAAGAGAATCAGAATATTTGGAGGGTTATATATATGAAATATATATATGTTATATATATGATATATATGATATACATATGAATATATATGTGATATATATGTATATATATATAAAGCCAAAATGATATTGCTTTATTTTCAGTAAACAAAAAGCAATTGAATACATAGATACATTCAAAAAGTTAAGAAAGGAAAACTTATATTTGTGAATATAAATATATGTACATATTAAATAAAATATATGTAGACATATATATTCTAAACCAAAATCTCTATATATTCAATTACCTGAAAATTGCTTTTCTCCAAAAAGTATCCAGCATTTATAACCTCAAATTTCTTACAAACTGAAAAATTGCCAAACTTTCTTCATATATATTCAACAACTGTCCAGAGTTCAATAGATTCATATGACCCAGGAAAGAAGTGAGGCTAATAAAACTGGAAACTCATGGAGTTTTAAAAGGTGATGACCATGGAAATAGAACTGCAGTGTTTCAAAATGACAGGGTAATATAAATCTGTGCTAGTAGCTTCTGCATGTAGACCTGTCACAGATAAAACTGTGGATCTGGAAAGGCTACCTGGTCGGAGCATTATCAAAAGAAAAAAAAAGTGTGATAAAGAATCCCTATCCAATTAAAGTTAAGATGCTAATTTTTGTTCTTTGTAAATCACTAAAGAAAATATGATCACTTCATTTTATTATAACTTCTTTTAGTGTTTAATTAAATTTCTAAGTAGTTATTTATTTGATATCCGTTTATTGTTTTGCATCTAAGTTAATTTTATGTTACATGTATTTCAGGTAGAGCAATGTATGTCTATGTACTTTTGAAACAAAGCATTCATTTTAAAAGTAAGTTCCAGTACTGGATTTTGTTTTTCAAATTCTCTTTCACATCTAGCCAACTTATACAAAAAACAGAATGTTTTTCTTATTCATGGATTAATTTTCAAAATAGTCAAATAATCAAATTTTATTAAAATCTGATATTGCTTAGCTGCTTTTATACCTAAGAAAGAAAAACTTTAGCACTTTAGGTTGAAGGGCAAAACTACAATGTGAAATTAAAGTTTTATGTTATAAAAAGTAGTATTTTATAAAATACCATTTAAGTTATTTTATTTATTTTTTAATGAAATAATCATAAGGGACAAATACTATGTGTTTGATTTGATTTATGTGAAATAATGTGTATTCATTTCCTGTTTCCACCATAGTAAATTACAACAAGCTTACTCTATAAAATGTATTATCTTATACTTTTGGAGCTAGAAATTCAAACAAGATTTCACTGATCTGAAACCACTGACTCTCTTGAAAGCATAGAGTAAATCCATTTCCTGACTTTTTCCAACTTCTAGAGTTGCATTCCTTGATTTCTTTAGTTCACAGTCTCTTCCTACATCTTCAAGGCCAATAGCATATCTCTGTTTCTGCCTTCACAATGGCTTCTCTCTCACAGGGATCCTTGGAATTATTTCTACACCACCTAGATGACATGATCTAGGATAATCTCCCCATGTCAAGATCCTTTTCCAGTCTCCTTAGCCATGTCCCTTTTCCTATATAAAATATTCAAGGGTCAGGAGATATAATTATAAAGCGTGGAATGTAAGTTCCCCTAATTCAGTCCCCAGTATTCCCCTTTCCTTCCCCTCCTCCCTCTCCTGCTCCCTTCTCTCTCACTCTACTGATCTTTCTTCTATTTACTTATAACTTTTTTGTTTTTTTGTTTTGTTTTCTAGTTAGTGTCTGGTATTACATGATGTTGAGATTCACTCTGGTATATTCATTCATATATGTATATAAGAAAGTTAGGTCAGATTAATTCCACTGTTTTTCCCTTATCCCTTCCCTCCTACCTCCCCTTCAATGCCTTTCATTTAGTTCAGGATCTTTCTTTTATTTTGTTGGAATCCCTCCACCGCTTTATCCTCTCCCTCTATCTCTTCACCCCCTTATTTTGGACTAGAGGGTATATGATACAATTAATTTCTAATTTACTAAATCTAGATATCTTTAAGAATAAAATCAAACTTGGAGAATCAAATGATACTTTTGTATAGATAATGAATCAATATTTGGCAAATTAAATTTCTTCTTAATTTTCATAGGACTTTTACTTTACTAAGTATTTACATAAACTACTCCAACAAATTAACACATATTAACACAGTAATGAAGAGCATAGGAAAGAGAACAAGCTTGATATGCATTTATTTTTACACTATGAGTATCTTTATACATAATGAGTGAATAATAGATCTCCATACAAAAAACTGAGATGCAATTTTTAATGTGCAGCCTTTATAATATTAATTATTTAAAGACCATCATTAAAACTTTGTATAACCGACAGAGCGTAGGAATCCTATTCACTAGCATTCTGATATGACCTTTTCATAGGTGAAAGCAGTACAAGAGTAACTATTAGAAATAAATGAAAAGAAAATATGCCACAAAATAAAACCTTCAGAAATAATAGAAACACATATTCTTCAAAACGAAGCACATACTTACTTAATAATTTAATATTTTTGAATAGCTGAGATGTGTAAATAAGCAGTTTAATTCATTTGCTGCAAAGTTTCATCAGTTATTGAATAGTCAGCAATCTCACATTAAAAACTTGTGATGTATTAATGTAGTGAAGAAATTACAATACAAATACAAATGCCAATCATTTGAAAAATGTAAATTCTAAATTTTAATAAAGAAATTATAATAGAAATACCATCTTATTTGAAAAATGTGAATTCTAAATTATAATATTAGCATAACTGGCAGGATGAAAATGCTTTCACATCTAAAACACATTCATAATGCATTTTATTTCCTTCCCAGGACACTTTTTGTGAACTAAATCATCATTAAAACATAGTCTAATTATACAGTATAGAAACCTAAAATTAGTTATTTTTATGATAATGTGTATTCATAAATAGCATATTCTATGTCTTGCAAAACCATATGCTATCTTGATGTAGCAGTAAATTGCAATTTTTCTGAGACATAAACCTCTATCTTGCATGATGTTTTGATCAAGGAGTTATTGATTTAGGACTGGGTAAATTGCACTGAAGTGATACAAAATGATCAAATCAATATTTCCTAAAAATTTCACAGAAATATTTCTGCTTAATTTTTTACTTTTGGGATCTCAAAGCAGATGAATCTCTATAGGATTCTAATAGAGAGCATGTTTTCATCATAGTAAAAATTGCATAATAGTTTGTAAGTTTTAAGAGAAAATAAGTACAACTTATTTTAAAATTCTATCACATTAGCAATTTAATTGTAATATTTTTTTCTTAATAATAGAGGGTATTACTAATTTTAGTCATAATAAAGTGAATGCTGAACTATGTATGCAATTTATTTCAACAAGGACTCCATGTATCATTCCTCTTAATTGAAATTGATAGTAATGTATTTTGATAAATCATCTTTGTATTTATTAGGTTAATTAACATACTTACACAGTACTCATTTATAGAAAAATATAAAATTATCTTCCAATATATGGTTAAAACAAACTCTAAAAGGCCCTGTGCAGACCTTCCAGAAAAGAAGTGTCAGAAATACAATTAGAAACTATAGTTTAATGTCAAAATGAGACAAAAACAGTCACTAACTGATTCGATGAATACTTATTGGGATTTATTCTATGGTTTAAGGAAATTCACTTCCTGATCACAAGTGAAAAAAGAGTGAAGCATATGTTTTGGGCAAAAAATTACTCAAGGGAAAGTTGTTCTTACTGATTGTATTATTAAGTAAAAGTTTAGTGTGTATTATAAGACTATATATTGGACTTTACATATGCAGGAGTGTGGATCTGGGTGTATATAGCTCTGTAAACATGTGTTTGCATGCATTTAAAAATGTAGGAGATGTGGAATTGTACATATGTGGGTGTTCAGGGAGTTATGGAAATTAGTGGGAGTGTGCCTATGAGTATGCGCAGATATGTATGTATATACTGAGTGTGTGTGCATGTTGGTGGTCTATTTTTGTCAGTGGTTCTCAAGCAAGGGAAATTTTAACCCTCACAGGATATTTGTCAATATTTGAATAGAGTTTTGGTTGTCACAGCTGAAGGGATATGATGGTACTATTTTTAGATACTGCTTAAAAATCTATAATGCAATGCTACACAGCAAATTATCCTGCACAGACTGGATCAGAATACCAATAGCTGATCAAAGAAACAATGGTGTGTGTGTGTGTGTGTGTGTGTGTGTGTGTGATCTTACAGAGATATTAGAAGACTTGCAAGGAGTAAGCAAATCAATACCTTTTCTGACATTTTATGCTCCACATCATGAAGAAAACCCTAGGCCATCTCATGTTCTTTTGAATCATTTCTTTCCATCACCCCCAAGAAGATTCTGGTCACTCTTGCCTGACAAACCATCTATGACGAAACATTATTTAGCAACTCCTTATTAGGACTATGATGCATAAATTTGTTTTCAAGACCATGAATCAATGTTTTTCAAAAAAATTTCCTTTAAGATTAATAACTTCTTTTTTTAAGCTAAACTGGAATACACCCATTGAATATTGTTACCAAAAAATTAAGACATACATATTTAAGAATTCTGGCAAGTGTAAGATTGATTCTCTATGGAAATAGTTGATTTATTATTATAGGTTTATTAATATATAGCAAATTTAACATATTTTATGCTTATACTCTCTAATATTAGATGTATATTATACATATCAGATGTAAAATTATGTTTCCTATTTTAAATTTTATTTTATTTTAATTGACATGTTAATTTTGCATACTTATGGAGTACTGTGTGATGTTTTCATATACATATGTATAATATAATTATCAGATCAGGGTAATTATCCCATTCATCACCTCAAATATTTGTCATTTCTTTATGATAATATTCAAAATTATTTTTTCTGGTGATCTTGAAATATACAATATATTATGGTTCATGAAAACTGTCTAATATTGAAAGTACTATCATTTGTTATATCTGTTTCTAGGAAAATTTTCCCTTTCAATCACATCATAAGTTAGGTGCTAGGTTTAATGCCACCACTTTCTTTATTATTTCTATTTTCTCACTTTCTGCATTTTCAGTCTCATCCTGGTAGAAGAAAGACTGAAGATGATATCTTCAATTTATTACTGCATTTGTCTGCAGGCAGTTTTCTGATTGAAATGACACCAAATCCACTGGGAAGTAGAAACTATGGATTTGATGAGGATGCAGCCCACACATCTCTGATTAAACCTTTGACTCTGTTACTACAGCTGTCAAAATAAACTGATGTGAAATATGAAAAAAGAGAGTTTCCATTTTTAACTGCCTTTGTGCTCTTATAACTCTCTCAAAATATTTTCTGTTCATTATGTAAAATAAGCATATTTTCTCTGCTGCAAACCTATATAATACATAATATATGGAGAGTGTATACATATCACAGATAATTTTGTTTATTAGCACAAAGACAGTCTCATATATAAGGTTCTTTCTGGCAACCTCCATGCAGTTTATTTTTAATTCGTATATTTATAATAACTCCATGTTCTCAAAATTTTCTAAAATAGTAATGCATATCACACTTGATATTTATCTATTACTGCGTATTATCTATATATATATAAATAATAATATATGTGTATATGTGAATATATATAAATACACATTATAAAATGTTCTTTTTTTTTTGGAACAATACTAGCTATGTACTTTGGCAGGTTTCATAAGAAAGATGAACCAATTCACTTTATTTTCCCTTTGTTTACAATCTGTAATGGCATCCAAGTGGAATATAGCTATTGAGTTTGTTTTCCATAGATGTTTTAACAATATTTCTATTGTCTGTAATAAGTCAGCTGATGTAAATTTGAAAAAAAATCAATGCACTGAGTTGGCATGTTTGGCTTTTTGTCTTTTTAAAAATGCCACAGTTTATTCTCTTTCTTAAAAACATCTTGAAATTGCTTTAAAAAGAAATAAGAGAAAATGGATAGAAGAATCAAACTAATCTTTGGCCTTGGAGCTCATCTTTAATGCATTATTATTTGTCTAATTTTTTGTTTTGATAAACAAAACAACCCAAAAGATACTATAGTCATTTGTCTACTGAGGCTACAACCTTTATATTTTTGTTTCCTTGATGAGTAAGCATATTCACTGGAAGGAAAGACACATTGACAGTTTAATGCAGTTTAAATAGATTAGACAATATAGTTATCAATTGTCAATCACATATCATTGGAAGTAAAAACAAAAAAAAAATTCTTGTTCCTTCTACAAAAATTTGTGGAACTAAGGTTATTTCCTGATCTCTTAAGTTTGGCATCAATATAGGATAGCAATCGTCCTATTGAATAGGGATCCTATCATGGATTATGCAAATAGGTACTAAATGATATGAGGTAAAAAATGGCTTTCAGGTAGCATTAGCAGATAAAATATTAGAGAATTCTGTGGTTACTACATTATTCACAAATGCTTTTCAAGCAATGTAACAGAGTGTTAATGTGATGAATGCTGTATGAAAAAGTTTGATTGAAGTGTTTAGTTTTGTTTTCTTATTTTCCAGGTCTTTTCAACAAGAGTTTTTAGTGAAAGAATATATGAAACTCCAATTTTCCCAAATAGACCAAATATAAAGTGACAATGAACTAGTCTATACAGATTACTGTGCATACCAAAAAACTAAGAGATTTAATTTTAAAGTGAGAACACACATATGCAAATAAGACATTTTTCATTAATAATGTATTTATATTAACATATAAATAAAAGCATTATTATAAGCAGCTTAATTGCATTTAGAATATGGTTAAGTATTTAATGGGAACATCATATGTTAAATCATGAGGGTACAAAATGGTGAAGGTCAGTTGTACATATTTGGGGGAAGCAGAATAAATTTAAAGTAATTAAAAAATTTCATTTGTTACATAATCACCACTATAAAGTCATTAGTAGTTGCTTTAGGAAAATGTACACCCATTAATTATTGGATAAAATTTTGTTTTAAAAAATTACTTAAATATCTAAATCTTAATAGTGGTTCAAACTATGCATCTTTTATACCTTATAAATGTTTCCAAGATATATATTGTCCCAACTATGTATAAGAAATAGAAGGGAAAATTAACTGGACAAATATAAGTTCAAATATGCCTGTACTTTTTACGGAGTAACCTTGGCCATGTCACTTTGTCTTAGTCTCCATTTATTAATCTATCAATTATAGGAAGGGATACTGACATGGCATGATTATTTGATGACAAAGTGATACATTATATTTTAAGACACTATTAGAGACTTAAATATGTTTAAGTTTCAACCAGCACTTATTAAATGCAAGCTATGTAGAAGAAATTATGCTTCATACTTGGTGACAAAGAGGAAAACTAAAAATAGTGTTTCATCTATCAGTGAGACAGAGTCATAAATTCAATATGCCAAGTATTAAACAAATAGCAATTGAGTGCAAATCATTAGCCAATCAGATCTCATTGGATGAAAAAAAGTCACTGCAAAATTATGGTACTTCATCTTAAAATTTTCAGTATCAAGACTTTAAATTATCCTAAATAGTTACCATTTCCTGCTCATTTTGTTCCTTCCATCTGAAGAATGTCTTTTAGTATTTTTGCTATATAAAAAATTCTGGGTTGACAGGTTTGTTTTCTGTTGCTTGTTTATTTCCTTTCAGCATCTAAAGTAGTTGTTCCACTTTATCAGGTCCTCCCCTTTTCAGTTTTTCTTTTGCAGGCAATTGACTTCTCTGACTCATTTATGAATATTCTCTTATTATTTTTTTTTATTTGCAGAAGTCTGATCACAATGTGCCTAAGTATGGTTTTATTTGTATTAATTCTACTTCGGGCTCTCTGGGCTTCAAGTATATGTAAGTTTACTTCTTCAATAGATTGTTAAACTAACTGCCATATATAAAAATATTTCCTCCAAATTTTCCACTCCTATTCTTTTGTGTAGGTTATATGTAACTGCCTCCTCTCTGAGAGTGTGAGTGTACAAGTGAATTTGTCTAGGTACATTTGATAGTTCTCTAGTTCCTTGGGCTTTGTTTACATTTTCTATATTTTTATTGGCATGTCTATGTATTTACTGATTCTTTCCCTTCCTGTCATCTCCTCCTTATGGTTAGCCTAGTCAGAAAAAATATTTTTATTTCAGTGATTGAAGTTCTCAGTTTCCTTCATTTCCATTTTTTATAATTTATGTTTTTTGTTGGTATTTCTTAGCTTTTCATTTACTATGAATATCTTTCCCTGTGGGATTAGTGTTAATAGCTGCTAATCTACTAATTTCAACATCTGAATCAACACAAGCTCAGTCGTCATTGGTTGTCTTTTCTCTTAAAAATGTCATGTTTTTTTCATTTGGATGTTGAGTAATTTTTTAAATTTTACTTTGGATATTATGAGTTTATGTTTGGCATTTCTAAGTTTTGTCAGTATCCTTTCCTTCAATGACTCTGCCGTTCCTTTCTTCCTTCATTGTTTTTTCTTCTTCTTTTAGTAGGTAATCAGATCTGTAGGACTGGAACTGCTAACATTCTCTTTTGTAGTAACTTCTTGTTCATTTATCCATAAACAGGTTCCTTGGAGTCAAACCATCTTGGGTCAGGTATCTGAAAGACTCTTTCTATGAACATTCCTTTCCAGAACTCCCTACCTGTCACATTTTCAGTGGTCTGATTGACTTTAGTTCTATCCTCTTGCTATTCCAGACAGAAATACTATGTTGTTTGTTTGCTTTTAAATTGAAATCTTAACCATATGGCATGGTGGAGACTGGAAGCCATGGAAAGAGGAACATTAAACATTATTGTCTTTTTCCAAACCAGAAACTGCATGTATTTTTACTCTATCTAGCAATTTTTTTTTTTCATTTTAATAGCTTATGGGTATTATTTGTAGAAAGGTTTGGCTGATGGTATGTTTTTCAGATAAATGAAATTGGAAGGATTTTAGCATCAAGATTACAAATGTAACTTTTTTCTTTGATAAAATAAAATCTATAATATTACTCTGAAAATAAAATGAATACCTTTTTCTGTTACTGAAAAGATATTCTTTCTCTCAATGAAGCACAGATTGTGAAAATCAGGTACACTATTAAATTTTTACTAATCATTCTCCAGAAATGCACACATAGTATGATAATTATCACTACAAAATAACACAATCATGAAGGACAAAAAAATATGAAGCATATCTGCCTCACCATGAAGATCCTGGTACTGATACAAATCTCCCTAGTATATGAACTGGTCAGATTTTTTATTTCATATTTATTAATTATTTCTACCTGAAGGAACATGACATTCCAGTCAGTGCCCGTTATTGCTTTTTTCATTTCTGAACAGGCTACTTCATATAGAGTCAGAAATTATATTCTGATATTCAAGTCATACTTAATAGTATGATCTTCCTGGATATTAAAATATGGAAATCTTTCAGAAACTTCTGGTAAATATTTTTTGAACCACATGCTTCTTTGACCATGATAAGCTACACCCCTGGGAAGTTTCTTGACTTTTATTTTTAAAATAAACTTAATGAAGTATAAAGCACAATGGGAAAGAACAAACCCTGAATACAAAAATACTAAGATATCTACAGTAACCACAACCATGAGATTTCAATAAAATCTAGGCCCATCAGCATGAGTATTTCAGAGGCTTGCTTATGCAACCCAGGAGGGATGCTCACATTCTTATCCACTGGGAATGTCGTGAATTTCAGTGCCAGATCAGTTTTTCTGGGAGACTTTTTTGGAGATTTTGTGGAATTAGAATATTTGTGGTCATGTGTATCTATACTCCTTACTAACATATTTGTGAGATTATTCTTTTTTATTACCACATTGATCTTTATTGCGATTTTACTGGATGGTAATAAGTATCTTTAAAAGTGGTATTTTTATTTATCTCCATAAGCAATGTGCAAGAGTTTCAGTTACTCAAATGCTTACAATCTTTGCTATTATTGATCTTTCATAGTCATTTTTTTTCTGGAGTATAGTAGATATTTTGCTGAGGCTTTGTTCTGTTTCCATGATAGCTACACAGTGCTCTACCACCAACCAGCCCAACTGAGCTACAACCCCAGCCCGCTACTAAGTTTAAATACAGTTTTATGTCTTGATTGGGCACTTGGAGAGCTTTGTTTGTCAATTACCTGTTAGGGATGCTTGTCTTTCGTGGTTGTATCATCATTATCTTTTATATATTGTTGAATGGATTTATATATTTTTGTTAATATGTTACAGATATCTTCTGATACTCTGTGGTATGATTTTACTCTTTTAAGAGCATCTATTTATTAACAGAATTATTATTATTATTTTTTGTAATACTGGAATTTGCAAAATTCCCAGGTCTAAGTTGACCACACTGTGACATCTGCCTGACTTAGCCTCCCAAGTAACTGAGACTATAGGTGTGTGCCATATACACCTCAGCAGAATTCTTAGTTATATGGAGTTGAATTTCTGCTATGGTAAGTGCTTTTATTGTCATTTGAAAAACTACTTATTAAAAATATAGAAGCTATATGACTATTTTATAGTTTAGAAATTTTTGTTTTACCTTTAATTTTTAAATTCCCAATGTGTCAGGAACAAATTTTTTGTTGTTTGTAATGCAAATCCTATTCTCTCAAATTTTTTCCTTTATCAAGCCAAAGAAGTTTTATTCTACTCCAAATTTAATGATGTTTACATTGTGAAAGATTGTTGTTTCTTTGAAGGTAATATAACTTTTCCTTCTAACTAATTTTAAAATTTCCCATTTATATTTGTTTTGTAGCATTTCAATTTGATTTGCTTTTGAGGGGGTTGAGTGTGAATTTTCCTTTCACTTACTTATCCTGAAAAGATAATTCATAAAGATTCTTAAAATCTTTGACTTGATATATTAATTTTTTTATTATCTCTGGAAAATTCTCAATGCTCATCAATGTTTATGTCTTCATGTGTTGTTTCTGTCAATTTCTTTGTTTTTCTTTGTTTGCTAGATACACATAAATTAGGTCGTTAGCTGAGTCTCATCTATCCCAAAGGTCTTCTCCCTTTCATTTCCTTTAATTTTTCTGAGTTTTTTAAATGACTTATCATTCTTTTTACTCTTCTATCTTCAAGGTCTCCTCTAGAAATTAAAGTTTTTCTTTCATAATTCTGTCCAGCTTTTTCTTCACCTTTCTTTGTATAATGCAATCATACTTGGACCATATTCATAATTTTTTAAAAAATTGATGTTTAATTCATCTAAATCTGAATCTCCTTTGAGTGTCTCTATACCATTATTTCATTTTTTGTTCAAAGCCTATCTTTTCATATACTTGGTCAGAGTTGATTCAGTGCTGGGCATTGTATGTTAATAAATATAAGAATGGTTTAGTTTTATGAATGATGTTAACTTTTCAGAGGTTGATTTACTTTTTCTCATATAATGCAACTCTGTTCCGTGTGGAACTGAATCAATTAGGACATGAACGGATTTGAATCTTGTCCTCCAGCCTCTTGGAAAGGGCTGGTCCCTTACAAGTTTATCCTCTTATCATGTGTTCAGGGTTACCACATGGTAATCTGTTTTTGTACCAAGATGACTCCATCCAGGACCTTAAACTCAATGTTTTTCTTTCAACCCAATACAATTCCTGGAAGTTCCCCTTAACTCCTCAGGTTCTCAGTTTCTGCACTGTAATTGGCAAATGCTCCAAAGTAAAAAGTGGTGCCAGTTGATGTCACTTTGCTGTATTCCCCTTTCCCTCTGATGTGTGGCCACTGAGATTTTGTTCTTCCTAGCTAGCTCTTAAAGGCTTTTCTCATTTTTGAAAATGTGTGTCTAACTCTTGTTCTCTGCTGCAGACTGACTTAAACCACTTTACCTTGTCTGTAACTGAAAATCTCCCTCTGGAGATTCCCTACTAAATTGATCCACTGAAGAAGTGACTTTTGGTAGTATAGGAAGTTCACAAACCCCTTCAGAAACAAGAAGGTTTCATAATTAGTTTTGGTTATACTCAAAAGATATATTTGAAATACATGTGCACCTGAAATGTCTAGAAATATTATTTTCTGTTTCATTTTGATCTTGTTATAGTGCAATGCTGCTTTACCACATTATATCACATAGTAGTAATCCATAACTTTATGGTTCAGTGAGATAAACTAGAGAGATTTTAGAGGATGTATGTTACTTTCTTACAAAAATAATTACACTTTCTTTATATTATTTTATAACATAAGGAAGTATTAGAAGAGATATTAAGTATTGAACAAGAAAGGAAAGCTATCAAACAAAATATTTTCATATCTACTCACCATCTTAAACAAGCTTATTTAATATCAATCAATTAAAAAGAGAATTTTAACAAAGCTCTATGGTTGTATTATTTTTAACTGATATGACCACTTAGTACTTCATAATTTCAGAAGTAGTTCCCCCATACTACTATTACTACTTCTCTTCCATCTCCTTTTTGATATGATTATGAAAATAAAACAAAATTGAAAGATTTTTATGTGTATGTTCATGCAGATTACATGAACAGGATTATCCATTGCCATTTTATCTAACACTGATAAATTATACTGTAGGTTCCAATTTTTAAAAATCTCATTTAAAAAATTCTGGAAATATTTCATCAAGAATGGACAGTTCTAGAATATATTTTTAAGAATTCATCATGTTTTCTATGAAGCTTTCTTTTTAAATTAAAAGAATAGAAGATCTTATCATTGGATATATTTTTCTGAAATTGTTCCTGTTAATATGAAGAGAAAATTGAAATGATAGTTGAATATTTCTTCTTCTAGTATTTTAGTAGGGGAGTGACTTGGCATGTGCGTAAAACTTGGAAGTCTGCCTATGATCATTACCTGGACTTTGTAGTTTATGATATACATTCTGATGAAGTCAGTTTTTCACATTTTCTTGTTTATAGCAGTGTATGACTAAATTCCTAGAATGAATTCTAATTTTTGTAAGTTTTTGAGATCATTGTTTGACTTGATATGTCATTAAGAGTTAAAACATTTTAATGCTTTGAATAGAGTCAAAAAGAACCAAGTGAACCAAATAATGATAGTTGTTTATTTCTGGTTTTGGATCAGTATTTATTTAAACTAAAAATCAAGAAAAAAGTGAGCTCTTCCCCCTCAAATTTGCTCTGCCCTTCTCCTCTTGATAGGTAATATGTTTAGAGTCATTCATCAACTTCTGATTTTCTGCTTACTGATTGTGAGCCCTGCCAGCCTTTAGCTATCCACACAGTAAGTTATATAAATATCAGTGTGTTAAATACCAGAGTATTTGTTTTGCTTTATGAAAGTTTGATGGAGAGGCTGCAGTGTTCCAAGGTTTATCAATTATTCAATGTTTTGGGGGACAGTATTCAGGTGGTTTGAATAGTTGGGAAAAGGCCAACTTTCTCAGTTTACCAAATATAAATTTGAGTGTTGACATAGTTAATAATTGTATTTGAGTAACTGAATACTTAACATAAAAGGGTAGACACCAACATCATGAAAACTGATTTCAAACATTGACAGTTCATACCCATTTAGGTATACACCAAATTATAGACTGTATCTTCATTTTATCCATTTGATATGCTTGTCAAGGGCAAGATTTCTGTCTCAGAAAAATTCAGTCTAGTGAAGTCTGTGTTTTGTAATTTTAGATATTAAATTAAACAGAGTTAAAATTTGCATTTTAAAATGTATAAGAAATTTTTCTCACTAAAGTTACCATTTTGTTAGATTGTTTCTAAGGATACTCTGGAACCAAGTTTGGTGAGGTTGATAAATATAACTTGGAAAAAATCATTTTGGAGAATTTTGCAAGAATTTTTTTCTTGCATGCAAACAAGTCACCAGAACAGCCTTTGAATGTCCTTATCCCATGCAGTCAGTGCCAATTTTGGAATCTTAGTCTTTCTGCATTTCTGGAATTGAAAACATAAAGCTGATGGAAGAGTTCAGCTATGGACAGTGTACTCATTTGCAGCAAAAGGATCTGAAGAAAAAGCGAAGACAAAAATATTTGACGTTACTAATCTTCCACTTATTTAAAAACAATTTTTATGAAATATTAAACACATAAAAGACTGTATATTGTAACAGTAAAATAAGGACCCTCTTGCCTCCTACTTTTGAGACTGAGTAAGAAAATATTGTCTGATTTTGAAACTCTCTTGCATCCCTCTTTAAATTCTACCCCTTTACCCTTAGCCGTCACCCACTGTCCAGTGATTCATCATGGGCCTGAATTTTGAATTTTTTCTTCCTTTTCATTCTAGTTTCATCATATATACGTTTCTTATCAATGTATCATGTGGTTTTGTATCCTTTAGAATAGAATAAAATAAATAAATAATAAAATAGAATAGAATCACCCTTGACATAAGCTTTGGAGCCTTGTTTCCTACTGATAGATTTCACATGTTTATCTGTGTTGATGTGTCCAGCTCTTCACCCTCAACACGGTCGCTCTCCATGTCTTTACTCACATATTAGGAATACTTGTTTTAAATATTTAGAGTGTTTTTTTATCCAGTCTTATAACATTTGTCTTTACCTGGTAGTTTTATCTCTTTGTACCTCTTGTAAAAATATATTGGATTTCATATCCGATATTTCATTTTGCATTTTCGGTGTGATTTTTCCCCAGTTTGCCTTCCCCAGTCTTCCTGTTCCTGCTCCCCCCACCTCTTCCGTTTTTGCTTTCTTCCTTTATTCTTCTTCCCCTTCTGGTTTTCCTTCTTGTGCATAGATTTTAAGTTGAATTTTAGTTTTCCTCTCTTACTGATTTAAAAGACAAATGTCCTTTCCTGATCCTAAAATATAGAAGGAATTTATCATGCATATACTTAAAAGGGATGAAATTAATCAACAATCTCGTCTTCTCTCGAACCAAAGGATACTTTAATGTTGATCCTTGCCCCTTTCTTGATTTATATGCTGGTTTTAAGTGACATTTTAATTGTATTCTTTTCTTTTTGATTTTATAAATTAGATACTACTATTATTGAGTAACATATATTTGTATATATGTGTACACACAACCTCCTCATTCCTTTCTGATTCCTAGACATTTTTTTCTCTGTTTATTATACACTTCAAGTGTATTATCACTGTCTCTTAGAATCTGTTGTTTAAGTTCTTATTTTTTTTTTATTTTTGGTCTGAAATTACCTTTATTTGTTATTATTTTTAAAGGATAACCCTGCATCTTCTCTGAATTCTGCCCCCTTATCCTCACAGTAAACCAGGCTGCCAGCAATATCAATGCCAGTGACTGACTGCTGTGCCGTTTTGAAATAGTCCTCCACCAGATTAAGTCTTCTATCCCCTTTAAATTCAGCCTTACACAGAGTCTTGGAAGATTGGCAAAATGTAATCAAGTTCCTGATACCAATTTCTGTTTCCCTTAGCTTTTTTGTTGCTGCATCCAATTCATACCCCACAACTTATAAGATAAGTTTATGAGGGGCTGTTTCAGAGATCTCAGTGCACAGATGGCTAAATGAAATGCTTTTGGTCCAAGGTGAGGCAGTGCAACATTGGCCCAGCAGATGAAAGGTGCTCCACTCATCAAAGCAAAGAAACAGGGAAGAGGGCACTTTCAGTATGTGACCCCATGAACCCAGGTCTTCCAATCATGCCCCACCTGCATGCA
Source organism: Sciurus vulgaris (assembly GCF_902686455.1). NCBI lineage: Eukaryota > Metazoa > Chordata > Mammalia > Rodentia > Sciuridae > Sciurus > Sciurus vulgaris. The sequence continues at coordinate 121,441,140 of NC_136464.1, forward strand.
ATGGACACAACTTAGCTCCTTGAATCTAGGAGGCCCTGACTAGTTTAGCGCTCTCACAATTCAATCATTTTACCTTTGAATATTCTTGTTTTGACACAGGAGCTTTTGGGAGACACCTCATATCTAAACCATAACAGGGTGTAAGCCTGTCTGTCTGGGTACTGAGGCAGGTGGATCATGTGTTCAAGCCCAGGTTCAGCAAGTTAGTGAGAACTTGTCTTACAATAAAAAGGAGTGAAGTACTTCATTGGTAGAGTCCTTTCCTAAACTGGGCAAAACCCTGGGTTCAATTGCCTGTATTTTAGAAGGTGGGGAGGAAGAGAGCTAGAGGGAATGAGATCCACGCTTCTGCCCCTTCCAACATGCGAGGTTACAATGGCAAAATGCCTTGACCTTCAGCTTGCCAGTCTACAGATCTTGGAGAAGTTAAATCCTGCTAATAAATTACCCAGTCTAACATATTTTGTTACATTCCAATAAATTACCCAGTCTAACATTTTGCTAAATACCATGAAGGAACTCAGTCATTTGGGAATGCCTCCATTTCTTCCCTTGGGAAGGACACTTGCTGGTTCTAGGATTCTTGGCTTCCACATTTTGTCCTTTATCACTTTGAATATATGAACTCACTGTCTTTTGCATTCCAGAATTTCTAATGAAAAAACTGATAAGGACCATAGTGGGAAATTATGATGAAACCTCTCTCCCTCTCAACTCCATAGGTGCTAAGGCTGTACAGTGTCTTAGGGAAGAGAAGATTTTGTTGTAGTTTCACAGTGTCAATGATGTGCTACCATATATTTATACCAATTATTAGAAAAAAACAGGAATTAAATACCCTGAGTGTAGATATGATAAGGTCTTTCAAAACCACAAGTTATTAGAAATTTTTAGACTTGAAATGACAAGGCCACTGAATTATTGTGCAAATTTTAATTTTTAAACAATAAATGTAAGTCTCCATAACCCATAGAAGCAAAAAATGTCTGTAGTCCTTTTACATTCCTATTCTGAAAATGGAAAAAGGTCTGGAGGCCTACTAGGGAAATGACCACTGGGGTGTCAGCCCAGGCATGACTGGATCATTTATTGTTCTGATCTCACAGGAGCCATTGGGAGGGAATGTCAAAAAACCAGTATATAAGATGGTGACTGTGGTTGGGTTTTTGTTCACAAGAATGGGAAGCTCTTGGTGGTGACCTGTGAGATTCCCATATGTAGCATGTTTGGTTGTTGGTGGTTGGTGGTAGTAGTCTTTGGATATTGGTTTTTTGATTTGGGTTTTTGGTTTTGTCTTGTTTTTGGTTTTGATTTTGATTTGTTGTTTTGGTCTCTTATTATTATTATTATTATTATTATTTTTTCAGCTAGAACCCTTAGTTGGTATTTCGGCTTAGGATGCATAACCAGAGTAGTCAGACTAGTATAGTGTTGCATGGGCCCAGCTCCTGTGAAGAACCAGTCTTCAGGGACCATTATGAAGTCCTGAGGGGCACTGGGTATGGGCATTAGGTTACTGAGACCCACAGAAACATCTACATCATGATGGAGCACACAGGTGGGTGTATCACCACATCCTGCTGAGTAGCATACAGAAGGAAGAAGAGTACTGGAGACTTTTCCAGCAGGTAGCCTGTGCCATGAGCTACTGCCAAGACAAGGGCATCGTGCAGCAAGACCTGAAACCAGAGAACATCATGGTGAATTCCAAATGTAATATCAATCTTACTGACTTTGGCCTCAGAACCAGGTTCATGACTGGGCAGAAGTTGAACAGGTTCTGGGGCACTTTCCCGTACTTTGCCCCTGAAATTGTCTTGAGGCAAGCATATGAGGCCCCCCCCCCCCCCAGTGGATGTCTAGAGCCTGGGTGTCATTCTGCATTTTATGTTGACAGAGAGCCACCCCTGTATGAGCGCGTTGCTCAGGAGATGAAGAGGCAGATTGTGTGCGAAAGATACCATTTCCCTCCCTAGTTCCCATCAAAGCGTGGAGGCTCATCCACAAAAGACCCTGCACCCCAGGAAGTGGCACCCAGCTAAGCAAATCCTTCAGCACCCATGGCTGAGACAGGATGAGCAGTCTTCACCCCATGATCGTAGTGAGGCACTCCTCAAACATACAGACCCCCAAATAATGAATATCCAATTTGATATGGTTTATGATCCACACAAGACCTGGGTGCCTCTGGCCAAGAAAGAGTTCAATACAGCCATGGCTACATACATGATACTTCGGCACCAGAAAAACCAGGAGACAGGCTGCATGTTCCAGGGGAAGCCTGAGGGTTAAGCCTTGCCCGTGCCCCAGGGATCATTCCTATTTCCCTGTCCTCCCAAAGATGAGTGCAAGTGAACCCGCCCTTTGCACCTTCCCCTTGCCCTGTGAGCATCAGCTGCCTGAAGAAGCTAAAGAGTCAGAGCACAATGACGACAGAAGGGCCAGTCTACCTGCCATTCCTCTCCATTTTCTGTCTGTGGGCACTTCTACTCTTGACATAGCCTCCCAGCCTGACTCTGTGCAACCCCATGACAACAGAAAGCGCTGCAAGGGGGTTACCAGGAGGATTGCTGCCTGTGTCTGACAACCGTGCTGTTGCATGCCAACATCAGCAGTAAAATGGTTCCAATGACAGAGGGGAGAAACATGCCAGATTCATAAACAGTGTGGCTGTAATGAAGGAAAGAGCTGAAACAGAAAAAACCAGAAGCCCCTGCGTGCTGTGGGTCCTGACATCTTTGTGTGGGTATCAGTGATGCGAACTCTGAACAGCTGCAGAAGCAAGATGTACCAACTACCTCAGGTTTCTCTGCAAGGGTTTCAGCCAAGAGCACTTTGGATCCATCAGGACCTCAGGATTCTTTTCTGCCCCGACCTGGAAAAAACATCAAGACTGGAATAAACTATTCTCCCTGGGACATTTTCCCCTGCCCTGCCCCTCTGTTCCTTCTCCCATTCTTCTGAGATATTTCCTAATAAATTTGTTTTAGACAATATAATATAATAAAATTATTGTTCCAAAGTTTAAAAAATAGGTTGATAAACAAGGAGGAGCCTCAGGGTGAAGGTAGGAGCCCACCAGGCATCCTCTCCAAGGCCTCGACCACTGTTCTCCTCATTCGCCTTTAGCCAGAATAGATGGGGCTCCCTAGCCTTGAGCCAGTGCAGAGGGTCACTTGATTTGAGCCAATATAGTGCATTCACTTTCTTTACCTAGTGCTTTCTAACTTGTACCACTTGACCTGGTGTGGATGGAAACTCTCCCCTGAGCCTATTTGGACCTAATTTACTTTCCGTTGATGACATTAACCTGAAGGAATCCCTCCCTCTAGTTGTGGACATGCGTGGTGTGGGGCTACTATTAGAGAAATGACATCTGAAAAGTTATGGAAGACCATTGTGTTCTATGGCATTCTCTTCATGATACTGTTTGCAGGGAAGGAGGAGGTGGGTCATGGGCAGGGGTGGGCCTGCCTGTAGCAGTGGCTGGGTACCTCACCATGCAGACCCTACACCCCAAACTCATTGGGTGTGGAGTTGTCAGTCCATTTTATAGATACAATTTATGTAAAAGTAACGTGCGCCAATGTGTATTTGAGCTTTTCTTTGGTTTCTATTAACAGTTCTGTAAGGTAAAGTGCACTCAAATGAAAAGTAAGAAATTCTCAGCTTAGTCAAAGGTGGCAGTTTGTTTGGATATTTTTCTAATTTTTTTGAGGATATTGCAAATGGCAGAGTGTTCCTAATTTCCTTTTCAGCAGATTCATTGTTGGAGGAATGGGAGGGGACTGAGACAGAGAAATATTGTGTGAACCTATAGCAACATAGCTTTAGTAACTGTATTGTTCTTCTATATCTCCACCACTGTCCTCCTCACTTACTGATGTCATTATGTAATATGTATGGATTGTGTGTAGGACTATATGGGGAAATTAAGATGAAACTTTCTTCTCTCTCACCTCCACAGGGGTTAATAACCTGCTCTACAGTGTCTTAAAGAACAGAGTGTTTTGTTATAGTATCATCATGTGAGTAAGCTGCTACCATCATTTTGACACCAGTTATTTGAAGTTGGAAGAAAAAGAAATTGGATTCCTTGAATGTAAATATGTTGTCCTTCAAAGCAAAAAGTTATTACAGATTTTTAGACTGAAAATGAAAGTACATTGAAGTGTTTTGCAAATTTTAATTTCTAAACAAGTAAATATCAATCTCCATAATCCACCAAAGTAAGAAGCTTCTGGAGTCCTTTCTTATTCTGGTTCTGAATGTAAAAACATGTTCTGGAGGCCTTCTAGGAAGATGACCACTGGAGATTAAGTCCAGGCATCAGTGGGACATCTATTGCTCTGACCTCCTAAGGATCCATTGGGAGGAAATTCCAAATATCAGGTATGTAACAGGGTGGCTGTGACTCAGTTTTGCCCACAATTACAGGAAGCTCTTGGTAGTGACCTGTCAGACTCCCAGATAGTTAGCACATTTGGTGGTTGTTGGTGGTGGTCCTTGGATATTGGTTTTTGATTTGGGTTTTTTGTTTTGTCTTGTTTTTGTTTTTGATTCATTGTTTTGATCTGTTATTATTATTATTTTATTTTTATTTATTTATTTATTTTCAGCTAGCATCCTTAGTTGGTGTTCCAGCTTAGGATGTATAGTCAGAGTAGTCAGACTAGTGTAGCGTTGCAGGGGCCCAGCTCCTGTGAAGAGACGGCCTTCACAGACCATTATGAGTTCCTGAGGGCCATTGGGCATGGTGGGTTTGGCCAGGTGAACCTAGCCTGCCATCGCCTCACTGGAGTAAAAGTGGCAGTAAAAGTCTTGCCAAAGGAAGGACAGATCTTCGCAGTCCTCTCTGAACCGGATATGATGATGACAATGAACCATCCAAATGTTATCCAGCTATTTCAGGTCATTGAAACTCTTAAAAATATCTATATCGTAATGGAGCATGCAGGTGGGGGACAATTATTTCACCATGTCCCAGCTGGTGGCATGCAGGAGGAGGAGGCCCGGAGATTGTTCAAGCAGCTCGCATGTGCCATAGGCTACTGCCATGAGAAGGGCATCATGCACCAAGACCTGAAGCCAGAGAACATCATGGTGGATGCCAAGGGCAACATCAAACTCATAGATTTTGGCCTCAGCACCAAGTTCATGGCTGGGCGGAAGCTGAACAGGTTCTGGGACACTCTCGCATACCTTGCCCCCAAAATCATCCTGCAGAAAGAATACAAGGGCCCCACCGTAGATGTCTGGAACCTGGGTGTCATTCTGTATTTTATGTTGACAGGGAGACACCCATTTTTGCAGAGCACCTCTAGGCAGCTGCTAAAACAGATTGTGCCCAGAAGGTACCACATTCCCCACCATGTTCCCACACAAGCACGAAGGCTCATCCATAAAATACTGAACTTCAACCCCAAGCGGCGGCCCACAGTAGATCAAATCCTTCAGCACCCATGGCTGAGGCAGAGTGAATACTCACCCCATCATTATAGTGAGGCACTCCCCAGACACCCAGACCCTGAAATAATGACACTCCTGTTTGATATGGGTTGTGACCCATACAAAACCTGGGTGTCTGTGGCTAATAGAAAGTTCGATGATGCAATGGCTACATACCTCATACTCCAGAACCAGAAAAGCCATGGGGAAGGATGCATGTTCCAGGGGAAGCCTGTGCCTCTGAAGGATGGGCTTCACCCATGCCCCATGGATCTTTCCAATGTCCCTGTCCTCCCCAAGAGGAGTGCAAGTGTGCCTGCCCTTTGCACCTTCCCCTTTTCCTGTGAGCATCAGCTGCCTGAAGAGGTCAAAGAGCCAGGGCAGAAAAGCATCAGAAGGGCCAGCCTGCCTGCCATTTCTCTTCGCTTTCTGCCTGCAAGGACTCCCACTCCCAGCATAGTCTCTCAGCCTGACCATGTGTCCCACATGCTCCACCCCCGGAGGATCCTCTGTAGGCGAGTTGCAGCAGCAGAAAGCAGCCATTCTTTCCAAGATACATCCAGAGGGCAACCTCATGACAACAGAAAGTGCTGGAAGGGGGTGACTAGGAGGATTGCTATCTGCTTTCAACAAATCTGTTGCTGCATGCCATGTGTCAACAAAAAAGTGGCTCCAATGGAAGGAGGGCAGAAATATACTAGGTTCAGAGACAGAGCAGCCCCAGTGGAACAGAGCTGAGACAGACAAAACCAGTGGACAGCCAGAGGACACTGTGCTCTGTGGATCCTGACATCAGGCATGGACATGGGTCACGTGGACTCAAGTGGCTGCAGGAGTGAGGTGCACAACCTGCACTGATTCCAGATGGGAGTGCCTCTGGATCCACCTGGACATCAGGAGTCTCCCTTGCCCCACCTGCAAGAGACATCAGAGACTGTTCCCTGGGACACTTCCCTCTGTCCTTTCCCCTATATTTCTGAGATGGCAGAGATGTTTTAAAATAAATTTTATAATAAAATTGATGTTCCAATTGAAACATCTAAAGATGTCTGAGCAGCTCTGGGGGCCTGGAGCTATGGAGATGTTGGAGCTAGAGGGTTCCTGAAACCTCCTATCTTGGCTAACCTGAGCATTTCTTACCTACAGGTTCTATGTTCTAAAGATAAAATGAAAGAATGATTAAGAAAAAGGGTATGGAAGACCTCAGTGAGAACAGAAACCCACCAGCCATTCTCTCTAAGATCTCACCACTATGCCTCCCTGTCTTCTTCAGTGTAGAGAGTCATTCATCTTGAGACCATGTCGATGGAGCTCACTCTCCTTAGCCAGTGTAGACTGGGACTCACCCTTAGGCAGCATAGATAGGGATCCCTTACCGTTAGCCAGTGTAGATGGTAGCCCAATTTGAACCAGTGTAGAGTACTCACTTGCTTTGCCATAGTGTGGACAGAGACTCACTTCCCTTTACTTGGTGTGTAACTTCCCCACAAGCCAGTGTAGACATAACTTACTTTCAGTCAGTGGCTTTGTCTCCAAGTCTTCAGGTTACCTGAGGTGTATGGAGGTGGTGTGGGTCTACTTTTGGAGAAATCGCATCTGAAACATATATTCTCTGGGCTTCTTCCATTGGAACTTAGAGGGATCTATGGTATCATCTCCATAATTCCATGTACAACGAAGGAAGAAGTGAGCCAGTGTGCAGGAACTGGTCTGTCTGCAGAAGTGACTGGGTGCTTCACCATCTGCCCTGAAACCTCTGTACCTAAAACAACCTCAAGAAATATTACAGCTAGCAGAGAGGGAACATATGGGATTTGAGAAGTGGAGACACCCAGTCATCTTATGAATTCAATTCACCTCAAAGTAAAGTGCACCAATGTGGAATTGCTCTTATCTTTGGGTTCTCTCAACACTGCGTTTTGTAAGTGTAAACAAATGAAGTCTCACTTCATTTGCAATCCCCATATGGGCAGCATTATTCCCCACCTGTAGGTAAGAAATGCTCAGGTTAGCCAAGATAGGAGGTTTCAGGCACCCTCCAGCTCCAACATCTCCATAGCACCAGGCCCCCAGAGCTGCTCTGACAGCTTCTTCCTGCTATTCCCTTTAGTGGGAATACATTAAGACAATGTATGTCATGGGTCATTTTAATATTTTGCCCTTTTTTGCTAAGACCTCAATTGTGAAATGGTCAGATGCTTGGAATTTTTTTTTTAAGGGAAATTCTTTGCATATTTTTCTAAAGAAGAAAAGCCCAAAGGTAGTAAATCCCCGTAAGGCAAAGCTACTTCCCAGCTTGAGACAGGAGCACACTGCCCTAGGGAATGGATTGCCAAATGCTGCCTGAAGAGTTACAATGTAGAGAAGATTCCTGTAGGCAGGAGAGGCATAATGAGGGTCCTGGAGATGTGTGCCTGAGGAGCAAGCCCAGGGTCACCTGGACAAATTTGTGTCTGCAGAAGTAACAGAGATGTGCGGACAGAGATGTGGGTGGGGTGTGCAGGGAGGTAGTTTAGAGGAGGAAAGCCTATTGTGCATTTTGTGTGGCTTGATCTCAGGAGCAGAAAGATAGGGTGGCCTGTACTGGAATTTTCCTTTAGGTGTACTGCTGAGCCAGTCTGGGATGTGACAGTGTTTTGCCCTTGACTCCAAAAGCAGATGTTGACCAGCATGCATGAGCAATGTTACTCTCCCTCTCTAAGTAAGAAGGAAGGACTGTTTCACTTATGTATTTAAATAAGTGGATACTGAACCCCTTCACAATGAGGCCTGTCATCAAGAAGCACTGAAATCATGGGTGCCATCCTTAAGGTCAATGTTCAGTTTTCCACTGTGGGTCCCAAAAACCTGTTCTCCATGGGATCTCCTTTGGTGCACAACTTCCTGTGGCCTCTTCTTGCCTGCATGTTGTAAGTATGGTCAAGTGGGGCTGGATGTTTGAGTCAGTACAAGTCCCCAATTCACAGGAGATCACATGTGCAGCCACCACATGTGATGTTCATCCTCACACACCCCGAATAGGAGTAGGTCACACTTGCACAGTGAGAGCTAAATAAAACTGTTTCTTTATAAAATATGAAACCCCAGGTATTTCATGAGAGTAATAGAAAATGGATTATATAACTGAACAATTTTAAACACACCAACTTTAGAACAAATGTATCAATTTGTGGAAAAGCATGACCAGAAGAACTTAAACATTTATATGGCCCAATGACCATTAAGGAAATTAAGTTCTTAAATTGAAAATCTCCAAGGACTTCTTCAGGTAGAACTGGTAAGTTCTACCACATATCTCGTTATAAAGACAAGAGACACAAAGTCCCATATGGTGACTGACACACAGGAATATCTAGTGTTGACACATTCATCAGAAGCTAGGAAGCAGTCAAAGAAGGAGTACAACATTGTTTATGACACCATAGTTTTGGACATGTATTCTCCAGAAATAGAAGATAATATTTTTGTTGTTTTAAATCACTATATTTGTAGTATTTTTCTATGGCTGCCCTAGGAAAGTAATTTTCAGTGAAACTTAACTTGATAGGTACCATCCAAAGTGTTATAGCTCATATTATTTTTGATGGTGAAAGGCTGAATCCTTTTCCTCTTAAGATTGAGAATAAGATGAGAGTGCTTCCTCTCAACCTTGCTATCACCAGTGCAGGAAGTTCTGGTTACAGCATTAAGGCAAGAAAAGGAGATGTAAAGCATTCAAAAATCAAAAGGAAGGAAGAAAGCAGCCCTCATTTGCAAATGAAATGATTTTACACAGAGAATTTTTTAAAAAGGGTCTAAGAATTACTGAACATATTATGTTCAACAACATTTCAGAATTCAAGCTAAATACACAAAATCAATTTTATTTCTATATATTGGAAATAAATTTGAGAATTAAACTAAAAATACAACATTAACACTCAAACATTGCTCGTGGGACTGCAAATTGGTGCAAACATCCTGAAAAGCAGCATGGAGATTGCTTAGAAAACTTGTTATGTAACCATCATTTGACCCAGCTATTCCACTCATGGGTTTATAACCAAAAGATTTAAAATCAGCATACTACAGTGGCACAGTCATATTAATATTTATATCAGCTCAATTCTTATTAGTTATATAGTGGAACCAACTTAGGTGACCTTCAATAGATGAATGGATAAAGAAAATGTGGTACACGGTGGAGTATTACTCAGTCATAAAGAAGAATAACTAATGACATTTGCCAGCAAATGGATGGATCTGGAGACTATAATGCTAAGTGAAGTAAGCCAGTCTCCAAAAAGCCAAAGGTCATATGTTTTCTCTGATATATGGAAGCTAACCCATAAAAAGGGTGGGTGGGGAAGAAAAGAAGTGAAGTAGATTAGACAATGGGAAATGTAGGGAGGAGAGGAGGACAGGTAACAGAAAGATAGTGGAATGAATCTGACATAATTTTCTCATGTACATATATGAAACAACACAGTGACTCCCAACATCATGTACATAAGAATGGGACTCTCATTAGAATAAGATATATTACATGCTTGTATAATTATATTAAAATGGATTCTGCTGTCAAGTACAACTTAAAGAGCCAATAATTTTTTTTAAAGAGTGTTAAAATACAGCCTACAGAATGAGAAAAGATCTTTTCCAGCTGCTCCTCTGACAGGGGATTAATATTAAAAATATATAAAAGCACACACAATTATCAAATGGGCTTAAGGACTAAACAAATATTTTGCAAAATAAGAAATAAAAATGTCCAACAAATATATGAAGAAATGTTCAATATTCCTAACATTAAGGGGAATGCAAGTCAAAACTACTCTAAGATTTCTCTCACTCTGGTCAGAATGGCAATCAATAAGAATATAAATAATCATAAATGCTTTGGAGGTTTTCAGAGAAAAAAGGTACGCTTATACATTGTAAGTGAGACTGAAAATTAGGTAAGTCACTTTAGACAGCAACATAGAACTATCTCAAAACAACCACCATATAACCCAGCTATTCAACTCCTTGGTATATATGTGAAAGAAAGAAAATCAGTGTACTATAATGATAGAGGTACATCAGTGTTTATAGCAGCACACTTCACAATAGACAATTATGGAACATGCCTAAGTGCTTATCAACAGATAACTGGATAAAGAAAATGTAGCAGATAAACACAATGGAAGTTTTTATTGGTTAGTTTTAATTATACATAAAACAATGGAGCTTTACTAAGCCATTAAAAGAATGAAATTATGACAGTGGTAAATGGATAGAACTGGATGGAGAACATCATGCTAAGTGAAATAAGTCATTCACAGAAACTTGAAGGTGGAATATTTTGTCTCACATAATGCAAGTTAGAGAGAATAAGGATAAGTTGGAGGAGCCATGAAAATAGAAATAACAGTGGAATAGAGGAAGGGAATCAAGAAGGAGAGAGGAGGGATGGGAAAAAAGGAATGTTGAAATGAAATTGACCAAATTATGTTATGTATACATATGAACATCCACAGTGAAATTCACTGTGCGTATCACTAATTCTTTTTAAAAATCTGTAAATAAATAAAAGACCACTAGAGTAGAGGAAGAGGAACAGGGAGGTTCAAGGGGAAGGAAAGGGAAATACTGGGAGCTGAAGAGGAGAAAATTTTATTCAATACTTGTGTGATTATGTCAAAAAGAATTCCAATATTATATATAACTATAATAAACTAATAAAAACATAAAAATAATCTAATAAATTCTATTGCTTTATACAAATAATCAGCTTTTACCTTTTAACAACTGTTTTTTAAATTATGTATGAGAAGCAAAAGGCAATTGCTAACTATAAACTTTTTGCTTTTAAAATACAATATCATTTCATATATCCTACTTTATATGACTTGATCATACAGGATTCTGATTTGAGGTTACATGATTTTTAAAACAATTTTTTATTTTTCAAATTCATTTGTTTCCATATTTATCATTTTTTCTTATTCTGTATAATTTAAATTTATTGTTTGCTGAAGAGAAATATGTTTTCTGTGAGGAGATTTTAGTTCTGTTACATTTTACTTTATACATGTTTAGAGAATAATGGGCTTCATTTACATTTTGAAGTGATGCAAAGGTTGTAAAACTAGATGATATTTAAGGCTTCACTACTTTGTAATTATGAGAAATAAAATGAATTACATACTGTAAACAGATAATTACATATTAGTAAATTATATATCATATAAATATAAATATGTTCCAAATTTTATTTTAAAAAGCAACCAGTTTTTTAATTGCTCTGAAGAATTGACTTTCATTACCTATAGTGATTATTTCTCAAATTGTATTTTTGCCAACACTAAAATTGCTACTCCTGACTTTTTAAACTAGCATTGGGGGTATATATTTTCCTATAATGCGATCTATCTTGTCTTTTATTAAAATGCGCTTCTGATTATCGGAAAAATATTGCTGGGTTTTTTTATCTGAGCTTGAAACATTTTAAGAAATAAGCAATTTGCATTATTTTTTGAATGATGAAATTTTTACTTTTATGTTCCCCTTTATCTTCATTAAATTCTGTTGCATACATCTGATTTTCTCTTTCATTATTAAAATTTTGCAGTCTTTCAGTTTTTTAAAATGATCATTTTCCTATTTCACTCATACCTCTGTCAGGGTAAATTATTTATTATCATATTGATGTTCCTCCATATCTGACTATTAAAAAACTAGGGCTTAGAGATTGGGAATAAATTGCCTAAAATAAAATAAAACAATAAAAAACAGAGTATTCTATTGTATAATGCATATTATTTTTCATTTAAAATAAATTTGCAATATTATTGGTAAATGGCAAAATTGAAATTAACAGTAGCTTGGGTGCCATATCAGAAAAAAGTGAAAGCAGGTCCTTGGAGAAAAAAGCATAAATTGAACCCAGGGGTACTTAACCAATGAGTCACCTCCCCAACCCTTTTCAAAAGAAACAGGATCTCCCTTAGTTGCTTGGACCTTGCTAATTTTCTGAGAGTGGCGTGAATCTCACAAGGGTTGTGATTATCAGTATGTGCCACAGCACCTGGCTACAAGACATATTCAAATAGATAATCTCATATAACACCAAGAAAACTTTTAAAATAGTAATTATCTAATTTTTAGAGATATAAAATTTTGTTTAGGATAGGTGCATAAATTATTCTTATCACATGTAAGTTTAATTTCAACTTCCAATTTTTCATTCTGAAAACATAAGGTTTTTTAAATATTTGTTTTTTTAATTCCCTCTCAACATCATAATGTTTCTCATTTATACCTGCATAGTTGCTTACTGAAATTACCTCTCTTGTTATTCATAGTTCCCCAGAACTATCTTCTCTATTGTTTTTCGTTTGCTTATATTGAGAATTTTCATTGTCCACTCACTCATACTCAAAGACCAGCAGTAGACTTTAAGCTATTCCTGTCTTGCCTGGTTCCTCTCAGGAAATATTCTCCTGAGATAAAACAGATCATTCCTGTATGAAAAATGAAATGAATGTATCATATGGGAGACGGTGATCAAGCATACAAAAATTCGGCAAAGTTCCTTCTCTCCATTCCATGCCAGTTATTTTTATTTATTTATTTATTTATTTTTTACTTCCTACATAGGCTTTGATTTAAGAATTTTGGCAATATATTAAAAAAATATTTAGAAATTAAACAGGTAATTGTTAACAGTAAAAATGCAAACTGTCTTTTATGTACATTTTAACTAAAACTTGGTTACAACATAATTTTGGATTTTGTCAAACATTTGCTCAGTTCAATGAGATAATGATGATGGTGATGATGATGATGATGTAGTACTGAGACTGAAACAGGACCATCAAATATGCTAGGCAAGTGTTTTTCCACTGAGCTATATCCCCAGTACTTTTTAATTTTATTTTGTGACAAGTCCTAAATTGGCCAGATTAGTTCTAATTTGCTATCCTCCAATCTCAGCCTCTCTAGAACCTGGGATTATAGGCATATATCACCAGTCCATCTTGCAAATAGAAATTTGGATTCAACTTTTGATACATTCTACTTTAGGCAAGAGATTAGATTATTCTAGTCTAGAATAACGGTTATTCTATATTAGAGGAAAGGGAATCTATACCCACACTGATGAAGAAGCTTTCCTTGGTCAAACTTTAGAGGAATTAAGACTGCAGAATTCTCTTTAACAACACAGGACTTGATTTTTGCACTTTCCTATCCAAAAGATTTTACAAAATTGCACAATAAAAGCATGATTTCAGCAAGAATCTTGTTAAGTCAGTTTAGCCAGAATCCTCCCACTCTCCATAACTGATCACCCTTAAAACCTGGTCAAATCTCCCATACCCACAAAGCCATGTAACAACCCATCACTATGGTCTGCCTTTAGCACAAATCTCTTAGGTCAGTTTCTCAAGACATTACCCTAACTTCTTAATAATTTTCCATTCACTGACCCCAGAACTTGATTCTTGGCTATGAATTTCCTTTTTTGTTAATGTTGTATTCAAAACTAAGCCTAATTCTACACTGTTCCTCTATCACAATAATAACGAAAAAATACGTTTTTGCCACTTTAAATACTATTAGTTCTAGTTTTCTTTCACACACCTAAACATCAGTTTGGAGTCTTTAAGAGTAGGGAAGAGTTTGAAATGTGCTTACTCAGCTTCAACTATTTTATAATGTCAATAAAACGACCTCAACAATTTAAGGCTTTAAAGCCTTGGTCATAGATAACTTTCCATCTGATGGACTCAACTGGGGCTCAACTGAATTTGTTTGATTTCACTTCTCTACTGTATTCCCAAACTGAGACTGCATGAATAAGTGTAGAAATAAAAAAAAAATCCTAATTCTTCTGTTATGCTTTTTAGAGAAAAATATTGGAATCTAGTTTAAGGGACAAATTTTGCCATGAGGAAAAAAATAGTGAGAAAGTATCTTTTCTGAGTTGTGATTTTTTCATTTCTATAAAAAATCCTCGATTTATAATTTGGAAGTTCTACTCCTACGGTGGAAGAAACTAACACTATATATTCATTACCCTAAGAGGAGGTAGAATTAGAGTGGGATAAACTGCTGCACTTATTGCTGTAACTAGTAAGTTGATCTTATTCAGAAAACTTTATGTTGTGGTTTGGATACAGTTACCCCTAAAGCTCCTGTTAGTTCAGGTAACTTTAGTTTAAAAGTAAACTAATTAGAATATGAGAGCTGTAAGGTAATCAGTCCATTCTGGTGTGAATGGGTTGATTGTGTAGTAACCATAGGCAAGGTGAGGCAGAACAGATTTAGGTGGGTCACTGGTTCTTCACATAGAAGTGTGAATCTTCACTGTGGCCCCTTCTGCCTCTTCCCCTACCCTCTTTGCTTCATGACTCTATAGCAAAGGTCAAATCAAGAAAAAGACCATTACTGTGAGGAATACTGGTGATTTTTTAGTTTTAATATTTGGTTTTCTATATCAAAGGACACCAGATCCAAAATGAACTAGATCTACACATTGTTTTAGTCACAACTTTGATTATAAGTTTGGTGCTTATAACATCTCAGGGGATGATTTAAAATTAGCAAACACATTTTGTGTTTAAGAAAGAGACAAATTTATTTATTTACTTCCTCCTCTAGGCCCTTCCTCAGTGCTGCCTCAACTTGGACCCAGAGGGAGTCAACCATCTACAGACTGAGACCTCTGAAACTGTGAACCTCAAATAAACTTTTCCTTCTTTAAGTTGTATGTCAAGTATTTTGGTCACAGTCATTCAAAATCTGAGTAAAACAGAAATTGTATCAAAAAATATGGTCATTGCTCTGTCTAAACAGACCATGTTGTTCAGAAGCCTTTGGAAATGAACTGCAGAAAGAATTTGGAAATGTTTGGAAATAATCACTGGAAAAGCTTTAAAATATTGTAAGCAAAGCTTAATGGGTAATTCTAGTGAGTTCAGAAGACCAGAATGCCAATAGAAATACAGAAGGAAATGAAGATTACGCTAGAGATCATTCATACTATATTCTGGCAAATGACTACATTTTGCCCACATTGTGAGACTTTGGGTGAGATTGAGTTTAAAGGTGTGGACTAATTAACCTGGTTGAGGAAAATCCAGGGCAGCACAGCATTCAGTTAGTGGCCTAGAAATTGCTGGAAGCTTTTAAACAGGTTTTCTGAGAAAATCAACAGCAGAAAACAGACATACAGATTTTAATATTTGTAGTTTTGTTAGAAAAGTGCATGTAAAGCCCAGGCTAAAGAAGTTGTACTGGTTAAATAGATTACAGCCTCTAAGGGATCCTAAGTTCTTCGCAAAGAGAAGATAGGAAAAATGCTGTCAGGTCCTCTTAGGAATTTTTAAGATCCCACCCATTACAAGCTCAAAGATCTAGAAGGAAAAATTCCTTGGAGAAGAGATCATGGGAGCAACCTACCCACAAAGGATAGGCCTAGAAAGTTTTTCACCTTATGGAGTCATACAAGCCCGGGAGACCCAGGCATTGCATGAATTGGCAACAGACATGCAATGTCACTTAAAGCCTGTGCTTGGAACTCTCACACTTTTTACTTATACTTACATTCTATGGACCATAAGCACATCAACGGTTTCAATACAAAGCTGATGGGGTCAGATGACCATGCCAAAGACAGGAAGTGAATTAGAAGTTTGAAAGAATATCATAATCTTGCTGATTGGATTCAAATGCATCCAGCTCACTTGTTTAGTATGCAAGAGGTTCTGGTTTAGATTCCTAGCACTTCAATAAATAAGTAAATAAATAAATAATAAATAAATATTTAAATAGATAACTTATTATTTATTTAAATAATAAAGAGACAAATAAATAAATTTGTCTCTTTCTTAAACAAAAAATGTTTGCTAATTTCAAATCAACCCCTGAGATGTTTTAAGCACCAAACTTATAATCAAACCTGTGACTAAAACAATGTGTAGATCTAATTCATTTTGGATCTGGTGTCCTTTGATATAGAAAACCAAATATTAAAACTAAAAAAATCGAGATCCAAGATGGTGGACTAGAGAGAGACTGCGTTCCTTGTAGATCCGTAACTCTAGTTTCAAGCAGAGGATAACTGTTTCTGGGTGAGGCAGTTTTTGCTGCTTATAGATCCCCTAGTGTTTACCCCATTTGTCTGCTGTGATCACCTGCAGTCTACCAGTATATCGACACCTTTTTTGAGTGCAGATTGCCACTGTCAGGTGTCTATCATCTGCCATTTGCCTGCCTCTAGCCTGTCCATCGCCTGCCTTACACCTATCCATCACCCAACGCATGAGGTTCACTTCCCGATCGCCCGACAACCGTCAGCAAACAGATTGCCGACCACCAGTGGAGCACCAGCTGCCTGCCTTAACCTGGAAGTTCACTGTTACAGTACCTGCAGGTTTGATTACCCTTGGCTGCCGCCATTTTGAGACAACAGCCAGGTCCCATAGGACCCCTGGCCGGACTGACCGAGCCCGTCTCCAGGATTCCTCAGCCTGACCGATCTATCCCTGTCTCTGGGGCCCTAACATGGACTGACTGCTCCCTGCTGCCAGGACCCCCAGACCAACTGACTGTGCCCTATCACCAGGACCCCAGACCGACTGATTGTACCCGGCCTCCAGGATCCCACAACCACACCAAACACACCTGACCTTCAGGACTCCTGCCGGACCAACTGCATCCTGTCTCTAGGACCTCCAGCTGACCACGTCCACCCCTGAGATGCAGCGCCCCATTTGCAATGCATATGAAGCCAGAGCAGCCATCTTGGATAATCCTGGAAGCCATAGCTCCGATCTTTGGGTGGGGCAAATCCCATATTGAGAGGCGTGCTGGAGGCTTGAAGCTCATTGTCAGGTACCTCTCATGCATCAGGCTACTGAACACTGGGAGGTTTCATTAGTATATGACTGTTATACAGTAGATTTTCTTTTTTCTCCTTTTTAAAAAAATTAAATTTTTATTTCTTTACTTTTCTTGCTCTCTTTTCCTTTTGTTTACCTGTTCCCTCAGAGTCTCTTTCTCCCTTTTTTGCATGCTAATATCTGATTTCTTTTGATTACACTCTCACCCTTTCTATTTTCTAGAACTTCTGTATATTCTTTTCTTATCCCATTAATAGCCACATTCTACATCCCTCTGCACACTCTTTGTCCTCCATTAGAAACTGCAGACTTTATTGCAAATCTGTTTGTTTTACTGAAGATAATATTTGAGCTCATTTTGTTTACTATGACAATTTTGTTATTGTCCCCATAGGGGCTATTTGGTCTAGGATTGCATAGTGTCTGATTTGGGCACTGCTAATATTGATCTCCCCTTAAAGAAAGGGTTTTGGAAACCTATAGGGCCACTAAAAGCCTTTAGGGGGAAATCTGCAATACCCCAGATCTGCACTGCTAGAGGGGAAGATACATGAACAACATGAAAAAACAAGGGAAGAAAATGATCCAAACAAATCTAGATTCTATATTAATAGAATCCAATGACAGTATGTTAGAAGAAATGTCAGAAAAGGACTTCAGATTATACATGATTAAGATGATTCGCGAAACAAAGGATGAGATAAGAGAGCAAATGCAGGCAATGAATGAAGCCAATAAGCTGAAAGAGCACCTGCAGGAAGCAAAAGATCATTTCAACAAAGAGATAGAGATTCTCAAAAAAAAAACAAAAAACAAAAAACAAAAAACCAGAAATCCTTGAAATGAACGAGACAATAAACCAAATAAAAAACTCAACGGAAAGCATCACCAACAGACTAGAACACTTGGAAGAGAGAACCCCAATGAAGACAAAATATTTAATCTTGAAAATAAAGTTGCCCAAACAGAGAAGAGAGAAAGAAATCATGAACAGAATCTCCAAGAACTATGGGACATCATGAAAAGACCGAATTTAAGAATTATTGGGATTGAGGAAGACACAGAGATACAAACCAAAGGAATGAACAACCTATTCAATGAAATAATATCAGAAAATTTCCCAAACCTGAAGAATGAAATGGAAAATCAAATACAAGAGGTTTACAGAACACCAAATGCACAGAATCATGATAGATCCACACCAAGGCACATTATAATGAAAATGCCTAACATTCAAAATAAAGATAGGATTTTGAAGGCCGCGAGAGAAAAGCATCAGATTACATATAGGGGGAGACCAACATGGATAGCAGCAGACTTCTCAACCCAGACTCTAAAAGCTAGAAGGACCTGGACCAACATATTTCAAGCTCTGAAAGAACATGGTTGCCAACCAAGAATCCTATACCCAGCAAAACTAACCTTCAGATTTGAAAATGAAATAAAATCCTTCCATGATAAACAAAAGTTAAAAGAATTTACAAATAGAAAGCCTGTGCTACAGAATGTTCTCAACAAAATATTCCATGAGGAGGAAATGAAAAACAACAATGTAGGTCAGCAAAGGGAGGAACTACCTTAGAGAAAAAGCACTCAAAGGAGAAACCAAGCCAACTTAAAAACCAAAAATAAGCCAAATGACTGGGAATACAAATCATTTCTCAATAATAACCCTGAATGTTAATGGCCTAAACTCATCAATCAAAAGACATAGACTGGCAGAATGTATTAAGAAGAAAGACCCAACAATATGCTGCCTGCAAGAGACTCGTCTCATAGAAAAAGACATCTACAAACTAAAGGTGAAAGGATGGGATAAAACCTACCACGGACATGGACTCGGTAAAAAAGCGGGGGTTTCCATCCTTATATCAGATAAAGTGGACTTCAAGCCAAAGTTAGTCAGAAGGGATAAAGAAGGACATTTCATACTGCTTAAGGGAACCATAAATCAGGAAGACATAAGGATAGTAAATATTTATGCCCCAAACAATGGTGCATCCGTGTACATCAAACAAATCCTTCTCAATTTCAAGAATCAGATAGACCACAACACAATAATTCTGGGCGACTTTAACACACCGCTGTCACCACTATATAGATCTTCCAAACAAAATCCAACCAAAGAAACCATAGAACTCAATAATACAATCAATAACCTAGACTTACTAGACATATATAGAATATTCCATCCATCAACGAGCAGATACACTTTCTCCTCAGCAGCACATGGAACCTTCTCAAAAATAGACCATATGTTATGCCACAAAGCAGCCCTTAGGAAATGCAAAAGAATAGAGATACTGCCTTGTGTTCTATCAGATCATAATGGACTGAGAGTAGAAATCAATGATAAAATAAAAAAGAGAAATTACTCCAACACCTGGAGACTAAATAATATGCTATTGAATGAAACATGGATAACAAAAAACATCAGGAAGGAGATTAAAATATTCTTAGAGGTCAATGAGAATGATGATACAACATATCAAAATCTCTGGGACACTATGAGGAAAATTCATTGCATGGAGTGCATTCCAGCAAAGAATGAAAAGTCAACAACTAAATGACCTAACTTTACAGCTCAAAGCCCTAGAAAAAGAAGAACAGAATAATAGCAAAAGTAGTAGAAGACAGGAAGTAATTAAAATCAGAGCTGAAATCAATGAAATTGAAACAAAAGAAACTATTCAAAAAATTGACAAAACAAAAAGTTGGTTCTTTGAGAAAGTAAACAAAATAGACAGATCCTTAGCCACACTAACAAAGAGAAGGAGAGAGAAGACTCACATTACTAAAATACATAATGCAAAAAGAAATATCACGACAGACACCACTGAGATACAGAACATAATGAGAAGCTACTTTGAAAATCTGTATTCCAACAAAATAGAAAGTACCGAAGACATTGACAAATTTCTAGAGACATATGCTCCTCCCAAACTGAACCAGGAGGACATCCATGATTTAAACAGATCAATATCAAGCAATGAAATAGAAGAAGCCATTAAAAACCTACCATGCAAGAAAAGCCCAGGAACAGATGGATTGTCAGCCGAGTTCTACAAGACCTTCAAAGAAGAACCCATTCCAGTACTTCTCAAAGTATTGCAGGAAATAGAAAAGGAGGGTACCCTACCAAACTCATTTTATGAAGCTAATATCACCCTCATACCCAAACCAGGAAAAGACACATCAAGGAAAGAAAATTTTAGACCAATATCCTTGATGAATATAGATGCAAAGATCCTTAACAAAATATTGGCAAACCGTACCCAAAAACATATTAAGAAAATCATGCACCACGATCAAGTGGGGTTCATCCCTGGAATGCAAGGATGGCTTAACATCCATAAATCAATAAACATAATCCATCATGTCAATAGACTTAAGGATAAGAATCATATGGTTATTTCAATTGATGCACAAAAAGCATTCGACAAAATACAACACCCTTCATTCTCAAAACACAAGAAAAAATAGGGATAGTAGGACCATACCTGAACATTTTAAAGGCTATTTATGCTAAGCCCATTGCCAACATCATTCTTAATGGAGAAAAACTGAAACCATTCCCTTTAAAAACGGGAACAAGACAGGGATGTCCTCTTTCACCACTACTATTCAACATTGTCCTCGAAACTCCAGCCAGAGCAATTAGGCATACTAAAGAAATTAAAGGAATACAAATTGGAAAAGAGAAACTTAAGATGTCACTATTTGTGGATGACATGATTCTATATTTAGAGGATCCAAAAACCTCCTCCAGAAAACTTCTAGACCTCATCAATGAATTCAGCAAAATATCAGGCTATAAAATCAACAAGCATAAATCTAAAGCATTTTTATATGCAAGCAACAAAACAGTTGAAAGGGAAATGAGGAAAACAACCCCATTTGCAATAGCCTTAAAAAAAAAAATACTTGGGCATCAATCTAACCAAAGAGGTGAAAGACCTCTACAATGAGAACTACAAAACATTGAAGAAAGAAATTAAGGAAGACCTTAGAAGATGGAAGGATCTCCCATGTTCTTGGATAGGCAGAATTAATATTGTCAAAATGACCATATTACCAAAAGTGCTATACAGATTCAATGCAATTCCAATTAAAATCCCAATGACATACCCTACAGAAATAGAGTAATCAATCATGAAATTCATCTGGAAGTATAAGAAACCCAGAATAGCTAAAGTAATCCTTAGCAGGAAGAATGAAACAGGGGCATCCCAATACCAGATCTTCAACTATACTACAAAGCAATAGTAACAAAAACGGCATGGTATTGGCACCAAAATAGACAGGTAGATCAATGGTACAGAATAGAGGACATGGACACAAACCCAAATAAATATAGTTTTCTCATACTAGACAAAGGTGCCAAAAATATGCAATGGAGAAAAGATAGCCTCTTCAACAAATGGTGCTGGGAAAACTGGAAATCCATATGCAACAGAATGAAACTAAACCCCTGTCTCTTACCCTGCACAAAAATCAACTCACAATGGATCAAGGACCTTGAAATCAGACCAGAGACCCTGCATCATATAGAAGAAAAAGTAGGTCCAAATCTTCACTTTGTTGGCTTAGGATCAGACTTCCTCAACAGGACTCCCATAGTACAAGAAATAAAAGCAAGAATCAACAACTGGGATAGATTCAAACTAAAAAGCTTTCTCTCAGCAAAGAAAACTATCGGCAATGCGAAGAAAGAGCCTACAGAGTGGGAGAAAATCTTTGCCACTCATACTTCAGATAGAGCATTAATTTCCAGAATATATAAAGAACTCAAAAAACTCTACACCAAGAATACAAATAACCCAATCAACAAATGGGCTAAGGATATGAACAGACACTTCATAGAAGAAGATCTACAAGCAATCAACAAACATATGAAAAAATGTTCCACATCTCTAGTAATAAGAGAAATGCAAATCAAAACTACATTAAGATTCCATCTCACCCCAATTAGAATGGCGATTATCAAGAATACAAGCAACAACCAGTGTTGGAGAGGATGTGGGAAAAATGGTACATTCATACATTGCTGGTGGGGCTGCAAATTAGTGCAGCCACTCTGGAAAGCAGTATGGAGATTCCTTAGAAAACTTGGAATGGACCCACCATTTGACCTAGCTATCCCACTCCTTGGCCTATACCCAAAGGACTTAAAATCAGCATACTACAGAGATACAGCCACATCAATGTTCATAGCTGCTCAATTCCCAATAGCCAGACTGTGGAACCAACCTAGATGCCCTTCAATTGATGAATGGATAAAGAAACTGTGGTATATATATACAATGGAATATTACTCAGCTGTAAAGAATAATAAAATTATGGCATTTGCAGGCAAATGAATGAAATTGGAGAATATCATGTTAAGTGAGATAAGCCAATCTCAAAAATCCAAAAGACAAATGATCTCACTGATAAGCGGATGATGACACATAATGGGGGGTGGGACGGGGCAAGAATGTAGGAAGGAGGGACTGTATAGAGGGAAAAGAGAGGTGGGAGGGGTGGGGGCGAAGGAAAAAATAATGGAATGAATCGAACATCATTACTCTATGTAAATGTATGAATATGCAAATGGTATGCCTTACTTCATGTACAAACAGAAACAACATGTATCCCATTTGTTTACAATAAAAATAAATTTAAAAAAAGTAAATAAAAAAATTAAGTAAGATTGAGGCCTATGTGGGGAATAAAGTATTACCAAAGTATACAAAAAAAAGAAAAAAAAATCACCAGTATTCCTCACAGTAACTAATGGTCTTTTTCTTGATTTGACCTTTTCTATAGATTGCATCTTAATTTAGAATAGTGGAAAAGTGACATATAAATGCTTCTGATAACTATGATATGTCTCCTATCTGGAGATTTCAGTGTTAATCTGCATTCACTGTTGTATCAGAGGAGTTAACAACTCACCTGGGGACAAGAGATGCAGACAAGATTAATTGTAGTATAGCTAAGAAATTTATCTAAATAAATTTCTAATCAGTATATTTTTGATAATAATGAAAATCTGAAGAAGTCTTTTTCCATGAGGTGAGTCTCTTGAAGGCAGCATATTGTTGGGTCTTCCAATACTCCTCAAAGTATTCCAGGAAATAGAAATGAAGGGAACCCTTCCAAACTCATTTTATGAAGTTAGTATCACTCTGATACCCAAAACCAGACAAAGACTCATCAAGGAAAGAAAACTTTACACCAATATCCCTGATGAACATAGATGCAAAAATCCTTAACAAAATACTGGCAAATTGCATACGAAAACATATTTAAAAAGTAGTACACCATGATCAAGTGGGGTTTATTTTGGGGATGAAAGATTGGTTCAACATCCGGAAATCAATAAATGTAATTCATCACATCAATAGACTTAAAGTTAAGAATTACATGATTATTTCAATAGATGCTGAGAAGGCGTTTGATAAAATACAGCACCCCTTCCTGCTTAAAACACTAGAAAAAATAGACATAGTAGGAATATACCTCACATTGTAAAGGCTATCTATGCTAAGCCCACTGCCAACACAATTCTAAATGGAGAAAAACTGAAAGCATTCCCTCTAAAAAGTGAAGGGAGTGGGGGAAGAGAAGAATGAAGGAACTTCAGATGCTGTAGAGGAAAATGGGGTGGGAAATGATGGGGGATGGAAAGATAGTAGAATTAAACAGACAGTATTAGCCTATGTATATGTATGACTACATGAATGGTGTGAATCTACATTGTGTACAACCATAGAAATGAAAAGTTGTACCTCATTTGTGTATAATGAATCAAAATCAAAATCAAAATAAAATAAAATACTTGGGAATCAATCTAACAAAAGAGGTGAAAGACCTCTACTATGAAAACTATAGAACACTAAAGAAAGAAATTAATGAAAACCTTAGAAGATACAAAGATCTCCCATGTTTTTTGGATAGGCAGAATTAATATTGTCAAAATGGCCATTCTACCAAAGGCACTATACACATTCAATGCAATTCCAATTAAAATCACAATGACTTTCCTCATAGAAATCAAGAAAACAATCATGAACTTCATTTGGAAGAATAAGAGAACTTGAATAGCCAAAAAAAATTCTGGGCAGCAAAAGTAAAGCAGGAGGTATCACAATACCAGAACTTAAACTATACTACAGAGCAATAGCAACAAAAGCGGCATGGTATTGGCACCAAAATAGGCAGACCAATGGTACAGAATACAAGACACAGAGATGAACGCACATAAATACAATTACCTCATACTAGACAAAGGAGAAAAAAACATACAATGGAGAAAAGATAGCCTGTTCAACAAATGGTGCTGGGAAAACTGGAAATCCATATGCAGAAAAATGAAATTAAACCTCTATCTCTCACCCTGCACAATACTCAACTCAAAATGGATGAAGGACTTAGGAATTAGACCCTGAGACCCTGCACCAAATAGAAGACAAAGTAGGCCTGAATCTTCATCATGTTGGCTTAGGATCATACTTCCTTAACAAGAGAAGAAATCAAAGTGAGAATCAATAAATGGGATGTATTTAAACTAAAAAGCTTTTTTATCAGCAATGGAAATAATCAATAATGTGAAAAGTGACCCCACAGAGTGGGAAAATCTTTTCCACATGCACTTCAGATAGAGTACTTATCTCCAAAATTGATAAAGAACTTACAAAATTTTACACCAAAAATACAAAGAACCCAATCAATAAATGGGTCAAGGAACTGGACAGACACTTGACAGAAGAAGACATACAGGCAATTAATAAATATATGAAAAAGTGTTCAACATCTCTAGTAATTAGAGAAATGCAAATTAAAACAACTCTACGATTTCATCTTACTCCAATTAGAATGGCTATTATCAAGAACAAAAAATAATAGATGTTGGTGTGGATGTGGGGGAAAAGGCACACTTGTGCATTGCTGGTGGAGCTACAAGTTGGTGCAGTAACACTGGAAAGCAGTGTAAAGAATCCTCAGAAAACTTGGAATGGACCCACCTTTTGACCCAGTTATTCCACTCCTTGGTTTATACCCAAAGGACTTAAAATTAGCATAATACAGTAACACTGCCACATCAATGTTTGTAGCAGCTCAGTTCACAATAGCTAAATTGTAGAACCAACCTAGATGCCCTTCGACAGATGAATGGATAAAGAAACTGTAGTAAATATATGCAATGGAATATTATTCAGCCATAAAGAAGAATAATATTATGGCATTTGCAAAGAAATGGATGGAATTGGCTAAGTGAAATAAGCCAATCACAAAAAAACGAATGTTTTCCCTGGTAAGTGAATGATGATATATAATGGGGGTGGGTGGGTGGGGAGTGAGATAAGATTGGAGGAACTTTAGATTATTTAGAAGGAAATGAGAGGGAGGTGGATATGAAAAATTGTGGAATGAGACAGACATCATTACCCTATGTACATGTGTGATTACAGGAATGGTATGAATCTACATCGAGTACAACCGTAGAAGTGAAATGATGTACTCCATTTTTGTATAATGAATCAGAATGCAGTCTGCAAAATAAAAATAAATAAATAATAAAAATCTGAATATCACTAGTTAGTGTCATGGTACCTGACTTCATTTTCCCTTGACCTCAAGGTGGGATAAGGTAGGAGCAAGGAATGGAGGAAGGAGAGTAGAAAGATAATAATAGCCCTCATTATTCAGGAACTTGCTGACACACATGATTAGGCTTTGGTTTTTTTTGGAAGCCAGCATTCATAGGTAAGATGGTGTTCTCTTGTTTATCTGACGAGGTGATGAAGTGAATAAAAGTGAGGAGGAAAGAGAGAAAGAGAGAAAGAAAGCAAGGAAACAAAAGCAGGAGGGAGGCAGAGAAGGAAGGAGGGAATGAAGAAAGTAAAACTTCATATTCTAGTTTGATCATAGTCAAAACCAAAACCAAACCAAACAAACACCAAAACAAAGTCACTATGAAAACCACAAAAACATTAGTATCCCTGAAACAGTTAAAGTTACTGCTGCTTCTTTATCATTGAAACTCTTTAATCCATCCTTTCCTGTTCACAGATATATTTATGACACTTCTAGAATCATCCCTCTTCCTGACAGAATCTAATCAAAACTAGGACTCCACTTATGGAACTCTCCCCCATATCACCTGGTGAACACACAAATCCTACAGTACATTTTTCCTAATATTCCATTACTGAGATATCAGAGTTCTCTATCAGTGTTCTAATTTATTATAGCAAACAATGCCCCTAATAGTTAAATTATAGAAATCACAAGAGTTGAAAATAGTTCCATGTGAAAAGCATCTATCTGAAAAAACATAAAGCTCACACTTATTTAGAGTTTCTGCCCTCTCTTTTCTGGTGCTAACCTTCACTTAAAAACAAAACAAAAGAAAACAAACAAACAAAAAAAGCCCTAAAACTAAAAATGAACTCATGGACAGATATGCCCATAAAAATAGACCTCAGTTTATAATGTTTTAGGATTATGAAGGCTCAAACCTACTAAGTGCAGGAAGGCTCCTGAGTATTGTGGTCCTTTGAGAATAAAATTTCTACTTTTGACAGAAAATACTCAGAAATAAAGAAACTTCTGTAAATAATTTAAACTGTAACAATAACCATAAAATACCCAATTCTTAGTTTTATTCCTTAAAAACTATAATGAAATGATAGTGGCTAAACTCAGTCATATACTGTAATTAATAATTTTATTTCATGCTTTACTTATTTTCCAGTAGGAAGATACATGTAGAATTTTCATGAAACGTGTGTAATATGGGTCATGGAAACAGTCTTTAGTTTCACTATCAGCTGGTTTCTCCTCACATTCTACTTAATAGGTAACGCTTTAAGTAATCAGGTAATATGGATGTTTAATCTGAAGTTTTCATAGAAGTGGTCTAGTTTGAAATAATGTAAACTCGCCCCCACTAAAACTGTGCCTATGAAGCAGGATGTTCTCTGGGTGACATTGGCTGACCTAGCTTTCTTCTCTCACCCTTTTCACTTGCAGTTCCCAAGAATAACTGTAGCAAGTGCTATGAATTCAATATTATAGAACAAGAAAGAGCTGTCTGGAACAGTCAGGGCTCTGTTGCTGTTCTTCATAGAATGGGATTTTTTAAAAATACTCATTCCCGCTATTTGTGTTGCCTCTGGGATATAAAACCTCAACCCTTTCAGGGCCCATCACCTTCAGTATGAAATGAAGTATGCACAGATGAGACTGTCCACACTGTTCAGCTTTCTGGAACCTTGGGGGACACTCTCATCATGTATCCCAGGCTTCTACTATCCTTTGCTGCCTATCTATGAGTAATGAAGTGGCTTCGCTTAAGTTGCGTAACATTGTCTCAATGAATTTGTGCAAACTCTTTGTCACTGCTCCAAGATATTGGCATGTTTAGAATCCTCACTTGGGATTGCACAGTAAACCCACTTTGCATGGGCTAACTTAAAAGTTACAGAACCTGACTCTTTGTATGTTGTATATTAGTATGAGTATTAATATATTTCACTAAGACAAACATTTGCATATAATCATCTCTATAATTTATTTCTTTCACTTCTATCACCATTTCAAACTATTTGAATATTCTCACATGATAAGATTATTGGTTTAAATAAACATTACTGGCTGTCAATGACTCAAACCTTGTTTAACTCCTTTATGAAAATTTAGCTTTGCAAATATCTGGAAGGTTTTCAATGTTGACAGCCTGTCAGGAAAAATAAATGCATTTCAAATTAAATAACATATTAGGATTTGAAAATACTTTTCTCAGGCAAAATTGTGTTTTGTAGAATAAGTGTTCATCTTAATACTTATGAAATCATGTGAACAAACAAAGAGAAAATGCTTTAAAGGATATATTACCTTTCTATAATTTCATTTAAAAAACATTTTTAAAGGATGACTAAAATTGTAGGTTGTCTTATAGTTAATAATTTAAGTTGCCTACAAATTCATCTACATGTCAACATTAAGAAATTTGATTCATCTCTTAAACTATTACTTCCACTTACAAAGAATATCAATAAAGCAATCTTTTTGGAGACTGTTCATTATGTTCGTAATTATAATTAATAAAATCATAGCTTTATGAGGAAATGAAAACTTATCAAAATTATTTAGGAAACGAGTCCTTTTTATTTTGTCTTTGTTATGGTTTAGTTATGAGGTGTTCCCTGAAAACTCATGTGTGAGACAATGCTGGGACATTCAGAGGGCATATGATTATATTATGAGAACTATGATGTAATCAGTGAATTAATCCATTTGATGGATTAATATTTTAAAAGGACTACTGTACTGGGTGGTAGCTACAGGCAGGCAGGGTATGAGTGGAGGAAATAGGTGACTTTTGGGTTCATATTTTGTCTTTGGCAAGCAGAGCTCTCTCTCTCTTTCTTTCTCTCTCTCTCTCTCTCTCTGTGTCTCTGCTTTCTGACTATGTCCTGAGATGCTGTCCTCTGCCATACCCTTTCATCCTGATGTTCTGCTTCACTGTGGACCCAGGGCAATGGATCCAGCCAACCATGGACTGAACCTCTGAAACCATAAGCTAAAAGAAAATTTCATACTCTAAGTTTTTCTTGTTGAGTTTATTGATCACAGTTGCACAAAGCTAAGTGTAATTTTATGGTAAGAAATATGAGGTAACTACAATGTGTAAAGCCACAATGGTACATGATTTAGGGACATGTTAAGTGACAATCTCATTCATATCTTCAGGGAAAAATCATTGATAATAATCTGCTGACATACATTGAGTGTTCACTACATGTCATGTACTCTTACACCTTG
This sequence comes from Sciurus vulgaris, assembly GCF_902686455.1. Lineage (NCBI taxonomy): Eukaryota > Metazoa > Chordata > Mammalia > Rodentia > Sciuridae > Sciurus > Sciurus vulgaris. The sequence goes on from NC_136464.1 coordinate 121,470,269, forward strand.
ACCCTTGCAACTCTAGTATAAATTTTGTTAACTCCTTTTTGAATAATTTAAAAGTGAGAAGCGCAAAGATTATATAACATACCCATATTAATATAGAAAGTAAGTTGCAAAGCAAGAATTCAAAAACAAGCATTTTAACCCATATTCCTCATTCTTACATTTGTATCATCTTTGTTAAAAGTTAGGTCTACTGGGTAAGAAACAATCTGGAAACAAAGGGTTACACAAACATACATCATTTTATTGAAATTTATTTTATTGTTATTATTATTTTATTATTATTATTAATTTTGCAGTACTGGGTATTGGACCCAGGAGTGCTTTATGACTGAGATACATCCCCAGCCCTTTACATTTTTTTAAATTTTATTTTGAGACCAGGTCTTGCTAAGTTGCCCAGACTAACCTGAACCTGTGTTCCTCTGGGCTCAGCCTCCCCAATTGATGGGAGTACAGGTGTGCATGGCAATGCCTGGCTTGAGCTTTATTTTATTCTGTTTTGCAATTTTTATAAATTGAATGTCTGTGGTCATCCTGAATCAAGCAATATTACTGGTATCATTTTCCAAGAGCATGTGGTTTCTCTGTTACATTTTGGTAATACCTGGTAATATTTCAACATTTTTCACTTTACCATAAATGTTATGGTGACCTGTGATCAGCAATATTGGTTATTAGTATTACAATGGTTTTGGGAAATATGAACCATATCCATATAAGACAACAAACTCAATCAATAGATGTTATATATGTGTTAAAATTGTTTGACCATCGGTTGTTCACCTAGTATTTGTAAGACCCTGAGTTCCATGTGTTTAAATAAATAAGTACATAGATAAGTAAATAATTAAATAAAGATAGAAGTGACCAACATGAACTAGCCTTATTGCTAAGGAGAAAGTTTTAATAGTCTGGATAGATGATCAAAACATCACCTTAAACCAAAGCTTAATTCAGAGAAGGGCTAACTCTCTTCAATTCTATGAAGGCTTTGAGAGGAGTGGAAGCTACAGAAGAAAATTTGAAGCTAGCAGAGGTTGGTTCATAAGGATTAAGAAAATAAATCATCTCTATAACATGCAGATGAAGTAACATTTGCTGATAGAGAAGCTGCAGTAAACCATTCAGAAGGTCTAGCTAAGATAATTCATAAAGGTAATTACACTAAGCAGTAGATTTTCAAAGTAGACAAATTAGCTTATAATGATAGAAGATGCCATATAAGACTTTCATAACTAGAGAGGCAAAGTCGATTCATGTCTTCAAATATACAGATACGAGGCTGTCTATAGTTGTAGGGGCTAATTCAGCTGTATGAACTAATGAAGTTCAAGTTAATGTTCACTGACCATTCTGAAAATCCCAGGACCCTTATGAAACTGGCTGTGCCTGTATTCTATAAAAGGTACAGCAAAGACTAGTTTGCCGTATATCAGTTTATAGTGCAGTTTGCTAAATATTTCAAGACCACAATACAAATCAAGTGTGCAGAATAACGTTGTTTTTTTTTTTTTTTGGTGTTGTTGTTTCAAAATATCAGTGTCCATTGACAAAGGCACAGGAACACCCAAAACCTCTGACAGAGATGTGCAATTAAATTCACATTGTTCTCATGCCTTTTAACATAACTTCTATTATGCTGATGTATCATGAAGCAATGTTGATTTTCATGTCTTACTAGTTAAGAAATACATTTCAAAAGGCTGTCACTGCCATAAATAGTGATTTCCCTTATGAATCTGGGAAAAGTGAATTAAGAACTTTCTGAAATGGATTTTCCATTCTAGATATCATTAAAAACATGGGTGGTGAGAGCCAGATGTAATACAGTTACTCAGGAGGCTGAGGCAGGAAGATTGCAAGTTTGAGGCCACCCTGGGAAAATTAGCAAGTTTCCTGTCTCAAAGTAAAATTTTAAAAAGCTTTGATACGTAGCTCAGTAGTAGAGCATTTATTTAACATATAGAAACTGTAGTTTTAATACCTAGTACCCCCCCCAAAAAATTAACAAACAAAACCAAACCAAAAAAACAAAAAAAAACAAAAACAAAAAAAGAAACATTGGTCATGGGAGAAGATCAAAATACCAACAATAAAAAGAGTTCTGACAAAGTTTGTTCTAACACTCAAGAATGATTCTGAGGGCTTCAAAGCTTCAGTAGTGAAATTCACTGCACACAAGGTGCAAACAGGAAGAGATCTTGAATTAGTAGTGGAGACAGACAATGAGACTGAATTTCTCCTGATAAAACTTAAATGGATCAACATTTGCTTCTTATTGATGATCAGGAAAAGTAGTTTCTACTTTTAGAATCTACTTCTGGTGAAAATGGTATGGAAATTATTGCAATGACAACAAAAGATTTACATCATTACATAAACAATTGATATAGCAGTGGCAGGATCATAGAAGATTGTTTAATTTCAAAAGTAATTCCTTCATGGGTGAAATGACACCAGACAGTGTTGCAGGCTACAGAAAAATCATTCGTGAAAGGAAGAGTCAACCTATGGGGAAAAAATTATTGTTTTCTTATTTTAAGAAATTCTAATATCCAAGCTAACCTTTAGTAACTATCATTACTAAGGCAAGACTCCCCAGGAGCAAAAAAGATTAGTATTCAATCAAGGCTTGCATAATTATTAGCATTTTTTAGCAATAATGTATTTTTAAATTAAAGTATTTACAATGAATTTTTAGACTTCATGTTACTGCACACTTAATATACTAAGTGTAGGCTGGTATAACTTTCATATACACTCAGAAACAAAAAAATATATGAGACTTGCTTGAACTTAGTGTTCTAGTGTTATGGTGAGATTGCAGTTAATCACCAAGTCCATCTTAAAACAGGAGACAGAACTGTCTTTATTCACCAGCTGGTTAAATGGAGGGGCAGGCTGCAAGTCTACACCCTTCAACCTCCTCCAGGGGTTAGAGCACACCTTTCATACCATAAGCAAAGCATGTCAGTACATTAATCGTAAGTGGCTGTTGCTATGATTCAAAACTACAAACAAAAATCAGGAGATCTAAAATCATAAACAGAAGAGGAAGTGGGTCAAAATGACCCTAGTCGAGTACAATTTAAAGAATGGGTACTAACTTCTAGACAATCATTCTCTGACAGGGTACATTGTTCAAGAAAATGGGAATCAAAAAGAGAACAATTTTACTTTGTATAAGAAGAACAGAAACATTTGCATTTCTAAGCAGGGTGTGCTAAGCAGGATCAGGATTGCAGAGGAAGAGTTTTCTCATGGGAGAAGAATTATTTTACATTACATTGAATCTCAGGGTAAAATGGAGTCTGTTTGGTCATTGCCCATATAGCCTAGCCAATAACACTAGAATAATTATTTAGTAAACATGTGACATTTATATTCATTTCTTATTAAATAGAAGAACATTTTACAATTAGGATTTAATTCATGGTAGTAGCCATGAGGCTAAACCAAATATTTATAGCTTATAAGTAGCCTGAATACATGAAAGAATCAATGATTTGCCTAAGAGCATATACTAATTTTATAGCAAAGTCTATTAATGATTTAGGTTACTCTATTTTCTTATAAAAATAATCAGAGTACATGTGGTCATGGACAAAAAACGAAATGCCTTTTTGGAAAAATAGTACCATGTCTAATCTCTACTTCTAACATAAAGCTTATCATAATTTAGCCTTCTTTTCAACCACCCTGACCCTAACCACCCATACTTTGAACTCCTTTCTAGATAATGAAGTATCACATTCAAGTTCTGAACTAAAACTACATCAATTAATATACTATAAACTAGTTTCCATAATTATTTTGCTCAAAGCACATTAAATTTGTTAAGCCTTCATAGCTTTTTTTCTTCTATACTGGGGATTGAACCCAGATATTTGCAGGCTAAACAAGTTCTTTACCTCTGAGCTACACCCCCATTCCCAAGCATTCATGACTTTGAGAAGTACCATTTTAATTCCTGTTTCTTTCTTTTTTTAAAACGAGACCACAAATATAAACTTTTCCTAACTAAAAAAAAGTAACAATGTCATAAATTTACATCTGTGCTGCTGTTCTATATTTTTTCATATTTTATTGGTGAATTATAATTGTACATAATAGTAGGACTTGTTACATATTTGTGTAAGCATGTGATATGACAATATTATTTGGTAATTTTTATTCTCCAATATTTCCCAATTCTTTCCCACCTCCCTTCCCCTGGTTCTCTTACTCTACCCTACTCGTCTGCCCTCAATTTTCAAGAGATTTCCTCCCTGCCAACTTTTATTCGCTTTTTCCCCTCTAGCTCCAAACATGAGAGAAAACATAAGACCCTCGAATTTCTGAGTTTGGCTTATTTTTCTTGACATAATGCCCTCAAGACTCATCCATATTTCTGCAAATGGCATAAGTTCATTCTTCCATAAGTAGTTCCCCATACAACTACATTGTGTGTGTGTGTGTGTGTGTGTGTGGTGAGTGTGTGTGTGTGAGAGAGAGAATTTGTGTGTGTGTGACATTTTCTTAACTATTCATCTATTTATGAACACCTAGACAGGTTCCATAATTTGGTTATTGTGAACTATGCTACCGTAAACACAGGTATGTATATAAAACTGTAGTAGAAGTCTAATTCTTGAGGATAAATACCAAGCAACTGTATAGATGGATCATATGGTAATTCCATTCCTAGTCTTTTGAAGAACCTCCATATGATTTCCATAATTGCATTAACTTTATAACCCTATCAACAGTACTCCTTTTCCCTCAAATCCTCCTTCACTGTTTATTATTACTTGTATTCTCAGAGGCTACCATTATAACTTTAGTAAGATGAAATCTCATTGTAGTCTTGATTTGCAACTCTCTAATTGCTAAAGATGTTTAACTTTTGTCATATATTTTGGCCATTTGTATTTCTTCTTTTGAGAAATATCTTTTAAGATCTTTCACCCATTTACGAATCAGATTTTTTGTTGTTTAGTTGAAAGTTTTTGAATTTTTATATATTCTGGATATTAACCCTCTGTCAAAACAGTAGCTAGCAAAGATATTTTTTTTTCCTCCAAACGGAGTTTAGGATTTTTTCTAGTTCTGTGAGAAATGTCATTAATATTTTGATGGGGATTACACTGAATCTGCATATAGCTTTTGGTAATACAACTGTTTTAAAAATACTAATATTGTTTTTTTCACAAACATAGGAGGTCTTTCAATTTTTTAGTATCTTCTACAATTTCTTTCTATAATTTTCTTTATGAAGGTCTTCCATTTCCTTTATTAGGTTTATTTTTAGGTATTTTTTTGAGGTTGTCATGAATTTCATTAGTTTTCTGATTGCTTTCTCAGCAGATTTATTATTAATATATAGGAGAGCTATTGATTTCATGTGTTGATTTTGTATTCCAAGTGCTGGTCTATATTTGTTCTGTCTAGTACAGTAGCCACTACCTGCATGTAGGTGTGAATAGTTGAAATTTTGCTCATGAATCCAAGATAATAAATTTTAAATCGAATTAAATTTAAACTTATTTCATTATCAGTACCCACTAAGTCTGAGATAAAACTAAGATTCATGATGAAACTTAAGATCCATGAGTAGATAGGGCATTGCAAATGCTAATTTGCCCTTAAGGTCTACTCCTTTTCTTAACCTATATACTAATACATGGATCTATTCTTCTAAATTCTGGTGTTATTGGAGTCAGTGTTTGGAGGGAAAAAGCAGAGCAAAAAAAAATTTTATTTGCCTATTGATCATTTATCTTCTGTATTCTACAAAGAAACTTTTTCACTGTGCACATTTAGATTGGATTTTATTATTTTTCATGCTATTTTGTTCATTCTATAAAGGCATTTCTTCCCACTGTTTGTTAGATGTTACAAATTTTAATTTCCTCTACTATTGTTAACTGAACTGATTTGGTAGCCTTTCAAAGTTATTCCATTTGGAAAGGGGATGGAAATATTCAGCAAATCTCTCAAGTTAATCTCACCATACAGAAATCTCAACCATAGCTTCACAAACTGTTTAATATGTTGTCATATTCTCTTTGCTAAAAAGTAAAATTTCTAGGTGCAGAGGGTAGATTAAAATATCTTTAAAAGTAAAAGTGTCTAAACACTAAATGAAGATATACATAAATTTGGAGAGGTAACAAAAAAAAGCAGATGGTATGGTGGCGATAAAGAAACCTCTTGTCTCAGAAGAAGACAATTTTTGCTAAGTATCACAAAGTGATGAAAGCACAAACTTTTTGTAATGACATTTATCCATCTCAAGAGAACATGTCTGTAATTAGAGCACAGATTCCATATAGTAAGCATATTGCATATGTTAAGCTGATTTTTATTTTCTCTCTCAAGTGGCATTTGATGTGAGTAAGCTTGTGGTACACATTAGTGATCTGCTGTTTTAAGGACCAACCCAGATACATTCAGTCTCCTCAGTTCTTGTATTCTAACGAGTTTTATTCTCAAATTTATTTAATATTTTCACATCTTCATACTTCAAATCAGATAGGATTGTGAACCTGTAAAATACTAATACTTACTAGTTTTACCCCTTAGCAAGATAAGATGTTATTTCAAACATCTTTCCAATGCTGCAGAATAAGTCAAATAATAATGAGATCCAGGCTTTTTTAAAATTCCAGTTTAGAATTCTACTAATTTTCTTTCTGGGTCTGAAAATCAAACATTCTTTATAGCTACCATTTACTACATGACAGATAACCCTCTCAACAGAGTTACCCAGAGAAAATAATCATGTTGTCCTATTTTGTTGAAATTTGTACCTTTAAGAAGACCCAAGAAAGCCCTCCAGAGGCCTGTTTTTGTTTATAATTGGCACTAAACTCCCTTTAGCTCAGAGATTTCTAAAAATTTATTTCTCTTTTAAATCATCATGACCCACAGCTTTTAGCCAGAGCTACTGAAATTGTTTCTGCACTTGTGGAAACTTCAGAGTCTCTTGAATTCTCCCATAAGACCATAGCTTTTGGGCTACTGTGTATGTGGTTCCAAAAATAAAGGGTTGCTAAAAATTGCTATTTGATCTTCTATGCAAAGGTCAGACCTTACTTTAACCAGAAGAGAGTGTAACAGCATCTTTGATGTCCTAAGTAAAGATTACTGTCAATCTTTTTGTGTGCCAGAAAGGAAAAATCTATAAATTAAGAAAGATGTGAGATAGCTTTAGTTTAAGAAAAAAAGTAGGTTTCCTAGTACCAAACAAACTCTACAGGGATTTTCAAGAGGAAGTGATCCCAGAAGGAAGAAAGTACCAATAATAATATCAAAAAGTAAAAAATGATGAACCTATGGATAAATCTCTTCTCAAAAACTTATAAAAATAACATGTTACTCAAGAATTTAAAATAAAACTTCAACTTAATAGTACCATAAATCAGAAGGAACTAGGTCAGTATTTATTATTTGTTTAACCATTTTCTATAATCCTTTAATAAATGTTTGCAAATCTGACCTAACTCCTGTTTTTGTGTAACCCAGGAACTAAACATGGTTTTGCATTTGTACATGGTAAATCAGGAACCAAAACAAGAATAGCATTTCAGACTGAGTTAATCGGTTTTCTGTCACTATAAGGAATATTGAGATGACAAGCTTATAAAGAGAGAAGGTTTATTTTGACTCAGAGATTTGGAGTTTCAAGGACGTGAATAATACTTGGTGTTGTTGCTTTGGGCCAGTGGTGAGGCAGCCCTTCATGATAGGAGCATGTGCATAGCAAAACTGTTGACCTCTTAGCCAGGGAACAAGAGAGAAGGATCTTAACATCCCCTATGAGGGCATGATCTCAATGTTCTAAAATTTCCTACTAGATCCACTTCCCTTCTAGGTTTTACCACTTCCCAATAGTGCTACCCAGAGGATTAAGTCTTTATTATATGGACTTTTAGGAGACCATTAATATCCAAACTGTAGCAATGACAAATGAAAATTATATATATAATTTGAATCTTTGAAAGTAAACTTCTGTCAGGACACAATACACTCATTCATTCAGGTTCTCTTCATTGACTGCTTTAATGCAACATTGGTTGAATTGAGGCACAACAAAGGCATGCCAAAATACTTAAAATATCTATTGTATGGTCTTTTACAGAATAGTTCATTTCCAGTCTCATTTGCTGGTATTTGTGACTAGACTTTGGATCCTAGCCAATGTAGACTCATTTATCATCAGCATTCCATATTGGTGGTAGACTCCACTGACAATGTGGAGCTGTTTCAGATTTAGAAAAAAATTAATAATATAAAAGAAAGTCAAAAGTCATAGGAGAAGATAATGTACTACAGTTTGCAGCCTGGCACCAAATATCTTGTGCAATACCCTAATTCTTATCTCCCTTGCCACAGTCAGTGGGGCTAAAAAAGCAGCACACCATGATTTTGAAAAAAATATGATAGAAGAAACAAAATATTGTGCATCTATTATAAGAAAGCTATCCTAGCACTGGATTTCATTTAATGAGGACAAATGCATTTTGGCATATGTTGCTACAATTCCTCACATACAGTGAATCATCAGGAGAACCATCAATTAAAGTTTCCATATTGGTTTTTTGGGTGTTAAATTAGGAAATTGATTAGCTTTAGATTTTGATAAATTTTATCTGTATCTTGCTTTAAGATGATAATAATAATATATATTATTATTATTAATATATAAATTATTCACATGTATCAGATATGATTCTAGAGAAACATGATTTATGTATAAATTTAGATTTTTACATCAGTGTGTGGGAAAATAACCTATTTAAAAATAGTGATTAGATGATTCATGTTTCAAATATTAAAAATGCAAAAAAATAAGATCCTCAGATATGCCTCTGAAATGTCTATTTAAGAACTTGTATTTGCTAAAGAATAATCATAATAATTTTAAGAAATAAATAGCATCATTATGAACTCATGGTAAAAAAAAAAAAGTGACGAAAAAGTTCAAACTGTAAAGAAAATCACAAAAAATTGTGTATTAAATTTGAGAACTTCTTTTCCTTAAAAATGCTAAAAAGTGAGTTAAGTTGCAATTAACCTACTTAGGTTTTTGAATTTTATGGATAATTGTATCCAAAGTGAAATAGCAGTTAAGCAAAAGATGGAGCTTCATCTTCCTTTACAAGACAAATAATGATAACTTTTCCATAATTTAAGGAGATTGAGATAAAAATGAGAGATTTTGTGATTCTGTTTATGTGTAGTATGTGTGTGTGTGTATGTGTCTAAAAGAGAAATCTGCATCTCCAGACATATATGAACTATGAATATCTCGAAAGAAAGAGAGGAGAACAAAATGTAGGGATTGTTGGACTTACTGGTATTAGAACTGGTTGGGGCACAACTTGGAAAAGGCTTGCAAGATTGGTGACCCTCTCAAGAAAGTTCTTACATCCTGTAAAATCTTATGAAAAAGAGACATAAAGAAAACTAAATTGTGAATTTTAATAATTCATTGCAGCACAAGGAAATTAAGACAATAGCTACGATGATTAAAGACTTGTGAAACAGATGATTGAGGGAGGGAGACAGAGAGAAAGCAGTGTCCAATCAAAGAAAAAGGCACACAATAATTTGGGGAATTGATGGGGATTTTTTAAGGAAATCCATTATCAACAGCATATGTGTTATAGTGAATAAGACAGAAGATAGCCTTCTTCACTTTTTTGTGACCTCAGACGTCCACATTTCCTATTTTAAAGTGAATGTAATAAATTTCTTCTTTAAAGTGCTGTGCAATTTCAAATGATCACATATGCAATTGCTTCACTGAAAGCATGTGCTAATATTAGGCATTTTCATGGTCTTTTTTATTTTTTATTTTAATTCATTGTACACAAATGGGGGACAACTATCATTTCCTTGGTCGAACATGAAGTGGAGTCATACCATTTGCGTAATCATACATGTACATAGGGTAATGATATTTGTCTCATTCTGTTATCTTTCCTTCCCCCTGCTGCATCCCCACCCCTCATTTCCTTCTACACAGTCCATCCTTCCTCCATTCTTCCCTTATCTCCTCCTCCCACCCTGTTATGTATTATCATCCACTTATCAGAGAAATCATTTGGCCTTTGGTTTTTTGGGATTGGCTTATTTCACTTAGCATATTTTCCAACTCCATCCATTTACCTTGCAAATGCCATGATTTTATTCTTCTTTATGGCTGAATAATATTTCATTGTGTACACATACCACAGTTTCTTTATCCACTCATCTGTTGAAGGGCATCTAGGTTGGTTCCACAATCTACCTATTGTGAATTGAGCTGCTATAAACATTGCTGTAGCTGTGTTACTGTAGTATGCTGATTTTAAGTCCTTTGATTATAGACCAAGGAGTGGGATAGCTGGGTCAAATGGTTGTCCATTCCAAGTTTTCTAGGGAATCTCCATACTGCTTTCCAGAGTGGCTGCACCAATTTGCAACCCCACCAGCAAGGTGTGAGTATACTTTTTCCCCACATCTTCACCAACACCTATTGTTGCTTGTATTCTTGAAAATAGACATTCCAATTGGCGTGAGATGAAGTCTTAGGATAGTTTTTGATTTGCATTTCTCTTATTACTAGAGATGTTGAATATTTTTTTCATATATCTGTTGATTGCTTGTACATCTTCTTCTGTGAAGTGTCTGTTCATTTACTTAGCCCATTTGTTGATTGGATTATTTGTATTCTTGGTGTAGTTTTTTGAGTTCTTTATAGATTCTGGATATTAGTGCTCTATCTGAAGTGTGGGTGGCAAAGATTTTCTCCCACTCTGTGAAGGCTGATAAATGTAGAAAGTACAACTCTTTTAATGAAAATATATAAATATACAGTAAGGTGAATATTTTTCAAAATGTATTAAATTCTCTTTTAAATATATGAAAATTATTAAAATACTTTTACATGCTTAAGAAAATGTCATTCAGATTAAAATGTTCAGAAACAGACTGTACTGTTAAACTTTTGTCTATATACATGAGATAGTTACTTAAAATTTCCAAAAATTTCCAACTTCTTTATCAATTTAATCTATTGGTATTCAATGTAAAAACAACTAAAACACTGACAATTTATCGTATTGGAAATGACAAATTGATTCTAAAGTGTATATGGAAAGGCAAAAACTGAGGTAGGACTACAAATAACTAACAAAATGCTAAAGGATAAGAACAAAGTTGGAAGGTTGACACTGCCTGAAATCTACATTTATGTAGAGCTACAGTAATGAAGCAGAGCAAAATTTATGAAAGAAATAAGGAATTTAAAGGAGGATAGAGAATCCAGGAAGAAACCTGCAGAAGTACAGTAGTTTGGTATTTGGTAGACATCTGATGTTTGACAGAGACACAAATGCAACTCCATGCAGAAAAGAGAGTCTTTTCAACAATCATTGTAGGAACATCTGCATATTAACAAAGAAAACAGATGCGTTGGGGAGAGAGAGTCTTACAAATAGCCCTTACAAATATCATAAAAATCAACTTAACTGGAAATCCGTATGTAGCAAAATGAAATAAAAACCCTATCTCTCACCCTGCACAAAAGTCAACTCAAAGTGGATCAAAGACTTAGGTACTAGAATAAAGACCTGCACCCAACAGAAGAAAAAGTAGACCCAAATCATCTCCAGCCTAGGATCTGACTTCCTTAACAAGAATCCTAAAGTGCAAGAAGTTAAATCAAGAATCAATAAATGGGATGGATACAAACTAAAAAAGTTCTCAGAAAAATAAATAATCAATAATGTAAAGAGAGAGCCAACAGATTGGGAGAACAATCTTTATCACATGCACCTCAGATAAAGCATTAATATCTAGAATATATAAATAACTCAAAAAACTTAATATCAAAAAACCCCTAATCAATAAGTAGGTTAAGGAACTGAACAGACACTTCACAGAAGTAGATATAAAATCAGTCAATAGCTATATGAAAAAAATGTTCACCATCTCTAGCAATTAGAGAAATGCAAATTAAAACTACTGTAAGATTTCATCTCACCTGAATTGTAATGGTAATTATCAAGAATACAAGCAACGAAAAATCTTGGTGAGGATGTGGGGAAAAAGGTACGCTCATACATTGCTGGTGGGAACGCAAAATGGTGCAACCATTATGAAAAGCAGTGTGGAGATTCCTCAGAAAACTTGGAATAGAATCACCATTTGATCTGGTTATCCCACTCCTCAGTTTATACCCAAAGGACTTAAAATCAGCATACTACAGTGACGCAGTCACATCAGTGTATGGCATTTGCTGGTAAAAGGATGGAGTTGGGGAATATCATGCTAAGTAAAATAAGCCAAACCCAAAAACCAAAGGCCAAATTTTTCTCTAATATGTGAATGCTAATTAACAATAAGCACAATAAGGGGGGCAAATAGGGAAGAATAGAGTTTTTTATATTAGGTAGAAGGGAGTAAAGGAAGGGGAAGGTGTATGGGGTTAGGAAGGTTAGTAGAGTGAAACAGACATTATTACCTCATGTACATATATGACTGTATGACTGATATGATGCTACAATATGTATAATCAGAAAAATGAGAAATTATACTCCACTTATATATGATCTATCAAAATATATAAATGCAATCTACTGTCATATACAAGAAATTAGAACAATTTTTTTTAAAAGTAGCATACTACAGTGATGTAGCCACATCAATATTTATAGCATCTCAATTCACAATGACTAAACTATGGAACCAACCTAGATTCCCTTCAACAGATGAATGGATAAAGAAAATATGGTATATACACGCAATGGAATATTGCTTGGCCTTAAAGAACAAAATTATGATATTTGCTGGATGGAGCTGGAGAATATTAAGATAAGTGAAATAAACCATTCCCAATGAACCAAATGCTGAATATTTTCTCTGATATGTGGATGCTAATTCACAATAAAGGGAGTGCGGCTAGGGAAGAATAGAGGTACTTTGGATTAGACAGAGAGGAGTGAAGGGAGGGGAGGGGGCACAGGGGTAGGAAGAAAAGTAGAATAAATCAGATATTGTTTCCTTATGTGCATATATAATTACACTACAGATGTAACACTACATCATGTACAACCAGAAGATTGAGAAGTTACACTCCATTTATGTATCATGTGTCAAAAAGCATCCTATTGTCATGTATAACTAATTAGAACAAAGTTTTAAAAATAGAATAAAATTAACTTAAAAAATATCCAGACTTAAATGTTAAACACAAAACCAAAAATCTCCTGGATGACAATACAGGAAAATATTTAGATAATCTAGGGAATGGGAATGACTTTTTAGTTACCTCATCAAAGGTATGATCCATGAAAAAATAATAATTATAAGCTAGATTTCATTAAAAATCACAAACTTCCCCTCTGTGTAAGACATGTATAAGACAGTAACAATAAGCTAAAAACTGGGGAAAGTATTTGCAGAAGACACTCAAAAGATACAGAGAACTCCTAAAACTCTACAATAAAAAAGAAATAGACAATGTGATTGAAACTGGGAGACATTGGAATGAACACATCAGTAAAAAAGATGTGTAGATGGCAAAAAGCATGTGAAACATTGTCCAACACCTATGTCACCAGGGAATTGCAAATTTTAAAAACAGTAGAAGCATTATACATTTAATAGAATGACTAAAATTAAAAAAAAAATAGTACCATCAAATGCTGGAAAGGATGTGGAACACAGAAATGTCAATATTTGCTGGTGAGAATGCAAAAGTGTACCATCACTTTACAGCACCTTTTGGCAATTTCTTAAGAAACTAATCATACTTTTGCATATCTCCAACAATTGTGTTTTTTGGAATCTTCCCAAGTGAGTTAAAATCTTATGATCATGTTAATATTTTCAAATAAGTGAACATAACAGTTTTTTGGGAATATACATAATTGCCAAAATTTGGAAGCAACAAAGATGTCCTTTAATAAGCAGTGCTAGGAGGGAAATTAATCACAATAAGCACTTATTATAAAAAGATAAATGTGAAATTAATATCCTCACGAAACTATATAAAGAATAACAACTCCATCCTAAAATTAGAAGTAAAAAATTAGAAGAAATAAATTAAATTTTAAACAGCAAACACATTGGAAATAATCAGAAAGAAAAGTTTGTTCTTCATATAAAAAAAACAACAACATTACACTGATAATGTTTTAGTGAGGCTAATCAATAGAGAGAAAACATAAACTTCCAGAAACATTGAAGGAGTTATCACTGTTGATACCACTTACTTTAATAGGATAATAAAGTATACTATTAAATACTCTATGCCTATAAGATATGTTGGATGAAATACATCATTTTCTTTTTTCCTTTTTTTCTTTATAAAGATAGGTACATAATCTTTATTTGAAATTCTTTTTTAAATTTTTAATTTGTTCTAATTAGTTGTATATGACAATAGAATGCATTCATACATTTTGATAGATCATACATAAATGGAGTGAAATTCCCCTTTTTTGATTATACAAATTGTAGGATCACATCAGTCATGCAGTCATATATGTACATGAGGTAATAATGTCTGTTTCACTCTACTATCCTTTCTACCCCCATACTCCTTTGAAATTCTAATTTATTAGAAATTCATCCTTTCTTGGGATCTTTCCTCCTTCCAGAAAATTTAAAAAACAACCAACAATTCAGGTGTCATGAATACATATGCCAAAAACTCTAGAAAATATTAGTATTGAATTTAACAACTCAAAGGAAGAATCATACTCTCAAACCAAGTGGAACTGATTTTAGGTAATTAATGATGATTCAAAACGCATCCATATAAACCTTCAGCTGAAGAAGGTAGTCTTAAGACCATACTGATTAATGTAGAAATCATGTGAGAAAATTCAACATCCATTTACATCATGATTAAAAGATAAAAATACTGGCAAACAGGAATAGCATCTAACTTCTTCAACTTGAGAATTGTGCATAGAACAACTAAAAAGATCTACAGTTTATATGACATTAAATGGTGAACTATTAGATGCACACCTCTAAAAGCAAGAAAAGGTAAAGTTGTCTCCTCTCACAACTCCAATTTATTGTCACACCTGGAGTCATGGTTAGTGAAATAAGACAGTGAATGGAAATAAAAAATGTGCACAGATTGAAACAAAAAAGAAATGAAAGTGTTTATTTATAGATAGCATATTTGTCTGTGCAGAAAATCTCAAGCATTCAACAAAAAGTTTAAGAACTAGTAGCATTCAAAATGGCCAAAAGAAGATCAATAAACAAAATAAGGTCAATTATTTCCTATATTCCAATAATGAATAATTCAACTTTAAATTTTAAAAATATTATTTACAATTACACAAAAATGAAATGGTTAAGTGCAAATCTAATTAGATATATAAAGGATCTATATGTGGAAAACTATTAAAAGCCAATTAAAGAAATCCAAGTTCTCTCTAAATGGAGATGTATCCATCTTCAAGTATTGCAAACCATGATGGCTAAGAGGTTAGTAAGATGTTAATTCTTCCCCATCCTATTAATAGTTTCAGTTTCATATTCCTCAAAATTATGGAAGCTATTTTGTGGGGAATTACATGATTTTAAGTTCATATGAACTTGAAAAAACCTAAAAATAGCCAACAAAATGTTAAAGAATAAGACGTTTGGAGAATCCCCACATTCCAATTTCAATGCTACAGTGATTGAGACCGTGTGTTATAGGTCAAAAAATACACAGATTAGTGGACTAGAGAGAGAAACTCAGAAATATAGTGAGCTGATCTTTGACAAAGAAACAAATATATTTCCAGGGAGAAAGGAGAGTAATTTCAGCGAGTAGAGCAGGAAAAATTGTACATTCATATACAAAATAAATTACCTAAATATATATCTTACACAGACCACAAAAGTTTACTCAAAATGATCAAAAACATTAACCAAAGTGAAACAATAAAACTTCAAGGAGAAATTTTGTGTGACCTGAGGATGAATATTAAATATAACACTAACATTATAATACAAAAAATATGACTCATGATAAAAAGATAAGCTGAACTTTATTAAAATTAAATTTCTGCTCTATTCTCATACACTGTATGAGAATAAAAATGCAATGGATATACTGAGTGAAAATATTTGCAAAATAAACATTTGATAGAGAAGTTGTATCCAGGATATAAAAATAACAGTTAAAACTCAAAAATATGATTAAAAATAAATAGCAAAAATTCTACACAGTTGGCACACTAAAGATAATAGCAAATACATTTACAAATGCTATCAACATCATCTTGACACTAGAGAATACAAATTAAAGTAACAATAAGATTCAGCTTTATATCTATTAGAATGAAGGACAACTACAAATTTGACAGTAACTGGGGAGGATGAAGAACAATGAAAATTCTCATTAATGGCTACTGGAAAAATAAAGTATTACAATCACTTTGGAAGAGATCTTAGATATTTGGAATGAAAGATACTCACAATGAGTCCTTATAGTATCGGCAAAGAAGAAAGGGCTGAAAGAATCTCACAATGATCAGGATATATTAAGGCGATGCAGGAGGCAATGGAATAAACTCCCAACATTCAAAGCTGGAATGATTTAGTCAACAAATTAATGAAAGAAATATTGTATTGTAATCCAAACTATTAAGTATCCATGAAAAAATACTTGTAAATAAAACTTTCAATAAAGGAGGAAATAGAGGAGAGTAAATTTTTTGTGTGCAGAAGTATTTAAAATAATTGATGTTGATACTCTTCCCTCCATTAGTTTGCATGTATAGGATTATGCCTATGCTTTCTTCCAAAGAAGACGTTGTGGAACACTGAAGGGTGAGTAACTTTTTGAAAAACATTTATTTATTTGTTTTTTATTTTTGCAGACTGCATTTTGATTCATTGGACATAAATGGGGTACAACTTTTCATTTCTATGGTTGTGCACCATGTAGATTCATACCATTCATTCCATTCCTATAATCATGCATGTACATAGGGTAATGATGTCTGTCTCATTTCACCATCTTTCACCCCCGCCCCCTTCTCCCTCTCATTTCTTTCTACATAATTGAAAGGTCCTCCATTCTTCTCTCACCCCACCCCCATTTTGTATCATCATCCATTTATCAGAGAAAACATTGGGCCTTTGGTTTATTGGGCTTGGCTAATTTCACTTAGCATGATATTTTCCAGCTCCACCAATTTATCTGCAAATGCCATAATATTATTCTTCTTTATGACTGAATAAAATTCCATTGTGTATATATACCATGGTTTCTTTATTCATTCATCTGTTGAAGGGCATCCAGGTTGGTTCCACAATCTAGCTATTGTGAATTCAGCTGCCACAAACATTGATGTGGCTGCTACTGTAGTATGCTAATTTTAAGTCCTTTGGGTATAAACAGAGGAGTGGGATAACTGGGTCAAAAGGTGAGTCCATTCCAAGTTTTCTGAAGAATCTCCATACTGCTTTCGAGAGTGGCTGCACCAATTTGCAACTCTATCATCAATGTACAAGTGTGCCTTTTGCCCCACAGCCAAACCCATCTATTACTGCTTGTGTTCTTGATAATAGCCATTCTAATTGGAGAAAAATGAAATCTTAGATTGTTTTAATTTGCATCTCTCTAATTACTAGAGATGTTGAACACTTTTTCATATATTTATTAATCACCTATATGTCTTCTTATGTAAAATGTCTGTCCAGTTCCTTGGCCCATTTATTGATTGGGTTTTTTGCATTTTTGGTGTATAGTTTTGTAAGTTCTTTATAAATTTTGGAGATTAGTGCTCTATCTGAAGTGTGTGTGTAAAATATTTTCTCCCACTCCATAGGCTCTTTTTCACATTATTGATTGTATCCTTTGCTGAGAAAAATTTTGTAGTTTGAATCCATTTCATTTATTGATTCTTGCTTTGATTTCTTGTGCTTTGGGTGTCTTAAAAATCCTTAATAAAATTCTGGCAAATTGCATACAAAAACACATTAAAAAGGTGGTGCACCATTATCAAGTGGGTTTATCCCAGGGATGCGAGGTTGGTTCAACATCTGGAAGTCAATAAACATAATTCATCACATCAGTAGACTTAAAATTCAGAATCATGATTATTTCAATAGATGCTAAGAAAACATTTGATAAAATACAGCACCCCTTCATGCTCAAAACACTAGAAAAAATAGGGATAGTAGGATCATACCTCAACATTGTAAAGGTTATCTATGCTAAGTCCATGGCCAACATCATTCTAAATGGAGAAAAACTGAAAGCATTCCCTCTAAAAACTGGAACAAGGCAGGGATGCCCTCTTTCACCACTTCTATTCCACACTGTCCTTGAAACACTAGCCAGAGCAATTAGGCAGACCAAAGAAATTAAAGGGATATGAATAGGAAAAGAAGAACTCAAGCTATCATTATTTGCCAGTGACATGATTCTAGTTTTAGAGGATCCAAAGAAGTCCACCAGAAAACTTCTAGAACTAATAAATGAATTCAGCAAAGTAGCTGGATATTAAATCAATACACACAAATATAATGCATTTCTATCCATAAGTAATGAATCCTCTGAAAGAGAAATTAGGAAAACTATTCCATTCACAATAGCCTCAAAAAAAAAATTAAATAGTTGGGAGTTAAGCTAACAAAAGAGATTAAAGTCCTCTACAATGAAAACTACAGAACATTAAAGAAAGAAATTAACAAGAACCTTAGAAGATGCAAAGATCGCCTATGTTCTTGAATAGGCAGAATTAATATTGTCAAAATGGCCATCCTACCAAAGGCACTATACACATTCAATGCAATTCCAATTAAAATCACAATGGTGTTTCTTATAGAAATAGAGAAAGCAATCATGAACTTCATTTGGAAGAATAAGAGAACTTGAATAGCCAAAAAAATTCTGAGCAGCGAAAGTGAAGCAGGAGGTATCACAATACCAGACATTAAACTATACTACAGAGCAATAGTAACAAAAACAGCATAGTATTGGCACCAAAATAGACAGGCAGACCAATGGTTCAGAATAGAAGACAGAGCCAAACCCACATAAATACAATCACCTCATACTAGACAAAAGAGACAAAAACATACAATGGAGAAAAGAAAGCCTGTTCAATAAATGATGCTGGGAAAACTGAAAATCCATATGTAGTAAAATGAAATTAAACCTCTATCTCTCACCCTGCACAAAACTCAACTCAAAATGAATCAAGGTCCTAGGAATTAGACCAGAGACCCTGCACCAAATAGACCTGAATCTTCATCATGTTGGGCTTAGGAACAGACTTTTTAATTTTTTTTTTAGTTTTAGATGGACACATTATCTTTACTGATTTTTTTATTTTTATGTGGTGCTGGGGATTGAATCCAGTGCCTCACCTGTGCAAGGCAGGTGCTCTACTACTGAGCCACAACCCCAGTCCTTTTATTTTTTTTCAGAAAATTTTTTGCAGGTTGTTTTATTTGCAATGCCAACTTTTGAAAGCTAACTAAAGTTAACTGGACAATGAACTAGACAGAAATAAATTACAAAAGGATGGAAAACCCATAATGCCACTTTCTATGGTTTTATTCAGAGTAAAGAAAAAAGCAACTTTCTCTCATACTAGAAGAAATTCAGCCATGGTTTGGAGTCAGGACTCAAGTGACACATGAAACAAGGACAATATTGTGCTAATATAATTGATTTGCTGAAGCATTTGTTTACTGTTTATCAAATATTAATAATTATAAACAGACAAGTGCAACTAGTATTTGGAATAGTCCTTATGGTATGATAGTGGCAGGTGAAACATTTCACTTCTCTTCACACTACTGGTTCTCTTTGCATACCTGGGCTTCCTCCTCTTCAGTAAAATCATTTTTGATATTGAAGGTTTTGCAAACCTTCCCCTTGATCACATTGTTGATAGTCTTGCATGCAACATCAAAGTCAGAATAAGTTAAAAAAAATGTTCCTTGGTCAACCTCCAGGAACTCTTGGTCCCAATAGGGATATTATCTGTTCACTTTTCTCTATTCTCATCATCCTCAGGAGGAGGAGGGTTATCCTTGTGGTGTGTGCACTATTGAATGACCTTATTTTTAATATTACTGCATTAACATTTGGTAGAGGAACTGGGTCACCATCTCCTTCATCATCCATTCCAAAATCTCCCAGTATGGTCTTGATTGTCATAGATTGTTTGGCAATTTCTACATGTTCATCGAATATCTCCCCTTCAGACCTCTGCAACTTAATTGAAGCCATGATGTTTGGTCTCAAGAAAATGGTGAGCCAGAGACTGATGCAAGTGGGTGGCATCCACACAAGGGGGGGAAAAAAAAAGAAAAGAAAAGAAAAGAAAAGAGCACAGGAGAAGGCCACTAGTGAATGACTTTTTAATAGAGAAAGTTGATGAATGCTTCTTCAGGCTGGCAATCAAGGTTAATGTCAATAGTTATGTTGATGCTGTGTACACATGATCTTCCTCCCCCAAACTCATTGCCAAGGCCTAAACAAAAGAGAAACATCAGGAAATTATAATAGAGAACACTCCACATCAGTATTCCTTAAAATTATCAAGGTCATCAAAAATAAGAATTCTGGAAATCTGTCACTGCCTTCTTAACCTAAGATTACATAATGAAAAAAAAATGTAATGTGGAATTCTGAATGAGATTCTAGAATATAAAAGTGTCATAGGTAAAATCTAAGGTGATCTTAACAAATTGTGGACTTTAGTTGATAATCATATGTGCTAAAAATTGTTTGTATTCATTGTGACAGATGTGCCACAATAATAGAAAATGTAAATAATAGGAAAGCTTAATGCAAGTTATATATAAAGTCTATCTTTATGATGGTTTTGTAAATAAAAAATTTAAAAACAAAAACATTTATTTAAAATAACTGATCATTCAAAATAAAAAAATATTTTCAGATATAATGTAAAATGCTGTTGGATATATTTTAATATTTCTGATTTTTTTTTATATAATGTGATTCATTGTTCATTACTGAAGCATTGAGAACTCAACACTAATGTGTTTTTGACAAATATGAGGTAACTTTTTCTGGTGATTACAAATTTTTTCACCTCATATTAATAACTCATCATTATGGAAATGTAATGTTAAACTGACAATTAAATGTGTATGATGGATGTCTACCTGAAATTACTCTTGAGCTTTAAATTATGGATTTCACACCTGATGTATTCCAGTGTGTGTTGATAACAAATGGAAAACACTTCTGCAGCATGGCCAGTTAAATGATCTCTATTATCTTAATGGTAAATATCCCTTCATGCTGTGTTTGCACAAAGCACAAAGAATACTTTACAGATCAGGTGTATGAGAAATACATTTAATTGGATATTAGTGAGACTGACATGCACATGAAAAACACATCATTAACTTAGAAGATAATTTGAAGGTTACCACTGTCTTCTTTGTAGAAGAAATTTGTATAAATTAATAATGCTCTTTTGTATTTATATGATATTCAGGAGTTTCATGCTTAAATTTAACACATAATCACATGAACAAATTATCACCAGTTATTCAAGCCAGATGCAAATGTGTGCATCAATAGATCTGTTTTATTTCAGCCACTCCCTTTAAACACCACAACTTATTATTATGACTTTAGAGTAAATATGAAATTAGTCATTTTAATACACAAGTATATAAATTAATTATGACAGGAATCATCACAATTTTAGGGGTCTGAGACTCAGTTATGTAGTACATATTATGATAAAGTATTTACCTTGAAAAATTACTGGGTCTCCATAAAAAGTCCTTTTCTCAACTATAGTTAACATGTGTACTGTTCCCATATAGAGCAGCATACATGGATATGAGAACATTGTGTATAACCCTATATACAGTTTTATCCTTGTAAATGTTTAACCAACTCTCTGGATTGCAAATAAATAAGTAAAATAAAAGTCCTGATTTAAAGTGCTTGACAATTTTCAGTTTGTGGGTATTCCCACTGTGGCTAAATTCAAGCTAACTACAGGAAGTATTGAATGTGGATTTTTAAAAAGATTGCTAACAAGTCCTCAAATGTTCATATGAGCCAACTCCACCAACACACCACTACACTCAAAGTAGAAACAATTTTTTTTTTCTGACTTCATAAATAAAAGGAGCGTTAGAACAGAAGAATAGCGTTGACAATTGGGATCACCTGTGTCCACAGAGCTTAACCATTGGGAAAGTGAATTGAGACTGTTATAACCATTTGTTTCTCTTTTATTTATTTTTCCTTTCAAACACACAACATGAAAGCTATAAACAATAAAGAACTTCAGTGCTCCATCAGGGAAATCCTACAAGCCAATTGTCCAGGAAAATAAATTGTCTCTCATGTCAATACCTCCCCAATCAGGACAGTATATTACTCATCTGGGTATAGAGCTCACTTATTAAACAACAGTTTATGTATCATAACTCACTTCAAAACTCACCTTTCATAGTCCAGTAATCAGAAGTTATTATGTCACAGTCTGCTCAAACCTAATCACTTCCTGCACTTTTAAGATCTGTATTAAATCATTTGGGTCCAGAAACCAAAATCTTATTAACACGTTTCCTTTTTCCAAGCCCTTTGTAACACTACTAGGACTTTGTCACAGTGGTGTTCACTCTTGCAGCAAGCAGTTTGCATAATAAATTTAGCTTTGCTTAATCAAAACCTTTCTCCTTGGATATTTTTCATTGAATTGTTCTCAGTTTTCTTGGGCACTGAAGTATGGCAAATATACAGTGGTACAGCTCTTGTGCTTGCTAATGCTTAGAGCTCAGAAAGCCCCGTGGAGAAGGAGCCTTGCCTGCAGTGGTACCTTGCCTTTCTGATGCTCCTCTATTTGCTGTCATTGGTGAAGGAACTGAGCACTGACACTTGCTTGAGCTTTGGGAAACCATAAAGATGAGGCACAATTAATTACATATCCCAATTATTTCTGGATTCGAAAATTCACACTTGCTGCCCAAATTGCTTCTGGATTAGAGTTGTACCCATTAATGTGATTGCCATGACTCCTTGAAGGCTATATCCTTCCTAACCAATGATAAATCACATCTTACAGTACTGATCTAGACACCAAGCATTGCATTTAGGATATAATTCCTATGCCCAAATTCTTTAAGGATCAATATGCTGGATGTGGAACAGATTTGATCACCAACTACCTTACAAAACCAATGAGTTTCAAACCACTGTTGACATATAGGTAAGAGACCAGGGTTCCTATTTCCTGCAGAGTTCATTTGTTCTCAAATTCTTAAAACTATCCTTGGGCAGAACAACTTCAACCCACAAGATACTCGTCATTTTAAAAGGAAAGAGTCATATTAATTTTCCTCTCATAAAGTCAGTTCTGCTTTTACATAGGTATGTAGATGAAAATACGTAAGTAAATTTAAAAAGGGTCACATCTAACTTATTATTTATGTGTGTGGGTATGTCTCTCTGTGGGTGTATCAGAGTGAGGGTGACTCAGTACCCCTATATATCTATGTATCCTTACACAAATATGTGTGTGTGTGTTTGTGCATGTGTGCATAGGCTGATGAAACACAATATTGAGGTTCCTATGCTTGAATATAATGGAATTTATAGTGGAAAAATGACTATTAACCATCAAACTACAGTTAATTTTATAGAAAATACAGAGAAAGGTCTAAAAGTAAAGCATACTTCATTTATCTCAGGTAACATTTCACTTGTCTGTGAGACTATTGCAAGTAAGTTTCTGACAGAGCATGTTTAAAATAAATATCAAGAAAGGGAAGGCTTTAGGAATAGGCATAAACATGGAAAATATGATTTTTTTCACTTAAAAAACTATTGACTAGACAAGGCCCTTTCTCAGATCTTTGCTTCTAAGGAATATAGATACATTTTGGCTTTGGCATCATAAAATCATGATAATGCTTTTAATGCTTTTTTAGAAGAAAAGTTATGGCCATGTATTGTAACTCTTCACAGTTATGAATAATCAGAAAAGCAATTTATTAACACATCATTTGTTTCTATTTCTCAGTGTTAAATTATATCTTATTTCCTGGGTGACTTTCATCCCTTACAATTTTGTACTTCTATTTAGTTTGACCATTTCTCTAAGTTACCTTAGTTCCATAAATGTGCCATGTTCAGGGATTCGTGAAATTTTCATTTTATTAATATATTTTTAAAAATTTTTCCCACTAACTTTATGGACCTCACCAAATATACAAAACATTTTGGACATTTGGGACAAGAATTCCCGAGAGCAGGTTTAGGAAACAATGAATGGAGAATGATAACAGAGCAAACCATTTCATTTTGCACATACTCAGCTTCTGCCTAAATTCATGGAATGCTTGAGGGGGTAATTTCTCTAATACCTATAAGCAAAATGTGCTTCTAAACATATTTAATTCACTCTTGAAGGTGTTATAAACTAATATTGTTGGTTCTGTTTAGATCCAATTATTTTTCCCTTGATAAAAATACTGTTTACTCATGAAAAGCAGAATGAATGAAAACTAACAGTCACTGAAATTTCTAGGGACTATTAACCTCATTTACTCTTCACAATATTTGCTTATGAAAAGAAATGGAACACAACAAAGATAGAGTGACTATGTTTACTTTAATATTTGATACTGTATGAATCAATATTACCAGGTTAAGTTGCAAGGATAACAAGTCAGAAATCTCAATGACTTCATATAACACAGGTTTATATTTTGCCCACAATTTATATCCATTTCAGATCCATGTGTGTGTGGTGGGAAGGGAAAACTCAGGGAATGCATTTTGCATTGCTCTTATGATGGGTCCTAGGTGATCTAACTGTCAAGAGGAACATTGGCTGGCAGTAGAGAGTGCCAAAGAAGAGACATAGGCAAGTCACACACAAGGATGTAAAATCTTCCACACAGTGACCAGTACCTTCCTTTCACTTGAAACACAAGTCAAAATTATCCTTGGGGATGAGGCTGTAACTCAGTGGTAGAGCGCTTGCCTTGAACATGTGAGGCACTGGGTTAAATCCTCAGAACCACATCAAAATGTAGATGGATATTGTGTCCATCTACAACTAAAAAATTTTTTTGTAAAGTTATCCTTGCCTTCATAGAAACAAGTTTGACTCTACCACTCACATCACAAAGAGAAAGAGAAAGAGAGGAATAGAGGAATATATTTTTGATAGACCTAGTGAGATTCATAGGAACTGCATATTTCCGTATAAAAACAAGAATTTGGGCTTAAAAATATTGAGGGCATTTTCACTTGAACTTGTATAAAGATTTTATAATCCCACTGAATCTAAATTGAGGCAATTTCCAAATTCCTAAGATATGATGTAATCAATATTAATCTGCTGAACAATCATAGAAATCACAGATAAGTAATATTGGTTGGGGACTCATGAACTAAATAATTCTGAGAATCTTCAGGAATAAATCAAATGGTTAATTTTTCTTGAAATACAGGAAGGCAATCATGGAAGAGTGAGGCAAATAGACAAATTCCAGCTGGGGGAATCACAAACTCAGTCACTAGTTCTTATATGCACTGTGTGCATAAAACAAGAAATTTCTGCTGTCATATTACAACTATTAATTAGACTGGACTAAGAAACAAAGTTGTCTGTTCATTTACCTTTTCCTACTCCACAGTACAATATTACAATACATAGCAACGATATATCATATAGCCTCAAGTATGTTTGGTTATCAGGAATCCTCCTGCTCTGTCTTATACCCATTTATTTCTTCCCACACAACCACATAATTCAGGTTAAATATAACATTTAATTTGAAAATATTCAATCAACTATTGCATGTAATATACACTAGGCAGTGGATAACAGAAAGGATGATTTTTTCATGAAAGATGATGTATTCATGATCTCTGGCCTGGAGGAACTTGCTATGAGGGGTAAAGGAGAAATGGAAATAAATTATGGTACCATATGGTTAGCACTATAACAACAGCTCAAACCTTTACCAAGGGGACAAAAACCAATTAACTTGGCTTGAAGGTCTTCAAGGACTTTTCCATAAAACCGATTATATGCTTGGATTAAAAGTTTTCCAAGTGCAAAAGGTGGAAAAGCTCTTTAATAAAAAGAGAACAGTATTTACAAAAGCACCTTGTAAAAAAGTACTGGGGTTACAGACTAGAGAGTAATGAGTGGATTACAATGAGAAATTAGCAGAGGTTTTATTGTTGTTGCTGTTAGTCCTGTAGTAGTTTTAATTAAAGGATCAAGATGATCAGGTTTGTTTCAAAGGAAAATAAGCCCCTGGCAAAACAATTGTTTATCATTAACCTTTTTGTTTTATTTAATTATACCAGTGATTCAGTGCTTTCTCTTGCATAGTAACTTCATGAATCTCCTAGTACCCATTTCATGCAACTAATCCCTCAAGGTATTAGCCTCTGCACAGTTTTTTGTTTGTTTGTTTTTGTTTTTTGGTTTTTTTTTTGGTCTCTTGATTAACAAGTTTTACAGGCAAGCTCCTTCTCTTTTCCCTAGACCTACCTACACTCTCTTCTGTTTCAATATCTCATTCCTCATTTCAGTTAATTTCTCTTTCCTTTCTCTTGTTTGACTGACAGCTTTGGGACCACATGTATTTTGCTTTTCCTTGATTAAAGCCACCCTCCTGGGTTATGTTGTCTATCTCGACAAAATTACCGTGTTGAAGTAATGCAAATAACATTATTGTACTTGGATTTTGGAAACCACCAACCAAGGTCTGTTTGAAAACACCACACCTCATTTGGTGGGTTACTTCTCAAATAATCAACTGCTTATTTTCACTTTAGTGAAAACCAAAAGGGTAAAAGAGTATTTTATTTGCCCTACCTATCTATTCCACTTCCAGCAGCACATTGTATGTCAAATAGGATTCAAACATTCAATATATAACAGGAATAGTTGTAAAGTTGGCCAAAGAGTTCTCAGAGAATCCTGCCCTATAACATAGAACCCTGTCATATAGTATGTCAACTACTGCTGGATGCTTTCACATATGAATGGAAACAAGCACCATAAATAATTGTGTAATTGAGTACTCAACACTAAAAACATACTAATAAAATATTAAAATTTTTCTCTCTTAAACACACCACTTCTTCTAAATATTGGAATTTACCTCCTCTTATAGGACATGGAGTCCTCAGTAGTCATTTATCTCATTTGGAAGTCAATCAGTAAATGATTGAGATGTGATAGTGTTTGTCCATGAATCTCCACATGGCTGCTCAAAATGGTCTTCTTCAACATTAATAAATATTTATTCTTTTCAACTTACATGAAGAATATTGTTATATTTGATTTGAAAGGCAGCACTACCACGTCTTTTCATCTGATTCACAACGAGATATAACATTGAATACTTCACTCAGGAAATGCTATTAGATGCAGGTTTGTATTTTATATGCTAACACAGGTTATCTCCATGACTGATTCCTCAGTGATCTCCTCTGTCCATAATTTATTTATCTCTTCGAGACTTGAAAATGATATGGAGTCTTCCAGCACCCTCCCCTGAGGTGTTGGGACACTTCACATGAGTAGATCAAATACCATGCAGTATTTTGAGATAGAATTAACCCTCAACTTACAAATGACCATTACAGAAACTTCATTTCTCTCTTATAAAATAATTTCTTCAGAGGCCCTCTATACAACTGCTATGGAACCATCATGGAAGTAAATATACACAGCCATTTACTGGGTCATTTCAGGAGGAAATTGACTGAAGGCTATTTTAAAAACTGGGGATTCTGCCCTGTTCATTACTGGACACGGTGTTTCTTTCTTTCTCCTAACAGCAACTTATACTGTCCAGCTAATATACCTCCAAGTAGTCCTCTCAAAGGGGATCTGAGATACTCAAACATAAGTCAGCTATGATAACCACTTTTCTCTTGTTGAACTGCTGTGGTCCTAGATTCTAAGTAAAGTTACCACTTGATGTTGTACCTTGATCTCTCATTCTCCCTACAGTTGCTCACATAGCCTGACACGAAGAGTAATGTTATAATAATCTATATAATAATAACCCATCAATTTTAAAAATGTTCCCATCTTTCTTGCACCTAGTCATTTCAAGTTGAAAGTTTAGGGATGTATGAGAGATCACCAAACATTAAGTAATAGCTATTGGAGTGGAATGCATTGACTTTGTGGTAATTAATAAGGTTTATACCAAATTCCAAGATAGTCCTGTTGATGGTCTATGTACATATGGAACGTTACTCACAGTAAAAAGAATGAAATCCTGTCATTTGTGAAAACAGGAATAAAACTGGAGATGATTATGTTAAATGAAATAAACCAAACAAACAGACAAGTACTCCATGTTCTTACTCATATATGAAATCTTAACAAAGGGGGGAATTTCATAGAAGTTGAGAATAGAATAGTAATTCCTGGGGGCTGAGGATAAAAGGGTGAAGGGAAACATGGTGGAAGTATTGACCCATGTGTACTAAGTTACAATTACCTAGAAGTAAGAAATTCTGGTTTGCCACTGCACAGTAGGGTGACTATAGATGACTATGATGTAAAGTGTATATCAAAAGCTAGAGGGGCTGGGGATATAGCTCAGTTGGTAGAGTGCTTGCCTTGTGAGCACAAGGCCCTGGGTTCAATCCCCAGCACAGAAAAAAAAAAAAAAAAAAAAAAAAAAAAGCTAGAAAAAATGATTTTGAATGCTTAGCAAGAAAGAAATGGTAAATGGAGAAATAAGCTTGTTTAACCTGCTTTAAACATTACAAAATATATGCATGTATGAAAACAAAATGTTACCTTTAATATATATAACTTGTATTTTATGTGTAAATTTGAAATTAATTTAATTTAAAAATCTCCCAGATCCTGTGAAGAAAATATTTTAGATCCTTAGGCCCTAGGAAGTGCTAGAAATTAAGAGTAATTAGTAAATTTGGTCTTTGAAAATCATCATGTAAGCTATTCTCATAAGGATAATGCCGTTTGATGCAGGTCTTGCAAACTCTTGCAGACACATTAAATGTAATTAACTATTGGGTTGACCATTCTTTGTCATAAGGTTGAGATTATAGTTTTATTGCCATTCTTCTTAAGTTTTACCAAGAAGTCTATCAGAAATATCAGGGCCTGGCCCTAACTAGCTCCTTCATATCTCTCATAAAACAATATCATCAACTCTTGATGTCTTTTGTGTTCCCATTCTTAGGACCATAATATAATCATTCCATGGATTGAATGGTATAGGTAAAGAAAATGATTTAGTCAGATTATCTCCACTAGTTCTTACAAAAATAGGAATCAGACTTACTTATTTGAAATGAACTGGGATCCTTTAGATATACCAGCTAGTCAAAAAGTCATGCTGATTGATGTAAGTTCCACTTGAGAGATTGCAATAATGTATACTCCTTTGGCCAAATCTCTTATGTGGAAGATCAGGCATCCACTTGCCTCTTTCTTAAAAACACAGTGGCTCACACATTAGATGTTATAACTATAGACCTTCTAATGTTTAGGAAAATACAACCAAAAGATTATTATCATACATTGTAGAGAACTCTCTAAAATATTATCATATTGGTTACTTTTTGGAGAACTACTTACTCCTTATGTCACCTTTCAGGCTGTTATCCTTAAAAATGATAAAAAGAGATCCAATTAGTGATAGCAGCAAAAGATTTGTCTTTGACTTTTCCTGAGGTGATCAATGATCAATGATATAATTCAGCTCAGAGAAGGCATTTAGGTCAACCTTAACTCACTGGATACCCTTGTTATGAATGATAGAAATGCCACAGACAGTTCCCTTCCAGTAGTGGTAATGTCCAGGCAACTAATAGATCCAGCTCTACCTGATTTAATGTCTCAAGCAAGTAAAAATACAAACACAAAAAATTTAAGAGGATATAATTTTCTTCCTTCCTTCCTTCCTCCCTTCCCTCCCTCCCTCCCTCCCTCCCTTCTTCCTTCTTCCCTCCCTCCCTCCCTTCCTTCCTTCCTTCCTTCCTTTCTTTCTCTCTCTCTTTCTTTCTTTCTTTCTTTCTTTCTTTCTTTCTTTCTTTCTTTCTTTCTTTCTTTCCTTTCTTTCTTTCCCCACAAAAGCTCCTGTGTTACTGGAGGAATTAAAATAATTAAATTATGAGAACTGTAACCTAGCCAGTGGATTAATCCATTTGAAAAATTAAAAATTTTAAACATAAAACTATTGTATTGGATGGTTACTGCAGGCATGTGGGGTGTTAGGTCTCTGAAAGCATGACCTTGGAGAGCACATCTTGTTCCCATGGCTGCTCCCTCTCACTCTCTGCTTCCTGGATACCATGAAGTGAACAGCTTTCCTCTACCGTACCATTCTGCCATGAAGTTTTACCTCACCTCAAGTCCAGAGCAATGGAGCTGGCCTCTAAAACTATGAGTCCAAAATAAACTTTTTCTCCTCTAAGTTGTTCTTGTCAGGTAAAGCTGATTAACTAACTTATTTACTTACTTTCTTTATTTCAAATTTTTGGGTCTGGGATCTTGGGGGCATGATTAACATGAATATTTCATATTGGCCTCATCCTGCTGCATGGAGTCCTATTGATAGGAAGCCTAATTAAATTCTATATAAAACAAATTAGGCAGAGAGTCCCAGTTTGTCAGCTAGATTAATCAAAGTCACTGGTAGACTATTACACTAAAGGGACAATTCAAGATAGTGTAGACAGGACGGTAAGATATTATTGGGACTGAACTCTACATATGTATCTCATGTCTCTGCTCTTCTTCTAAGCAGTACTACTTACTCTATTTTTTAAAGGATGTTCATATTATACACATACTTCAAAGACAAAAATAATGTCTCCTTTTTGGCAATAGGTAGGCTTGCTTACAGTGTTGACAGCATATGGTATCTCCTTTAGGTTAGTCATCTTAGTGTTGCTGTGACCAAAACACCTGAGCAGAGAAAGTTTATTCTGGCATGTAGTTTCACAAGTTTAAGTCATGTTGGATTGACTCGATTGCCCTAGGTCCAAAATAAGTCATAACATCATGGTGTAGGCCATTGTGGGGAGTGGGAGAGAAAGAGAGAAGGTGTCGGGAAGATAAACCCTTCCAAGGTACATTCTTAGTGACCCACCTTCTCTAGTCACAACCCACCTGTCTACAGTTACCACTTGGTCCATTCAAATTACAATGGACTAGGTTACAGTTCTCATGGTCTAATCATTTCACCTTTTTCATTAACACAGAAGATTTGGGAGCTACCTCACATCCAAACAATAACATTCTGCTCCTGGTCCCCAAAAACCTCATGCCTGTCTCACAATGAAAAGTGCATTTAGTCGATCTCTACGAGTCCCCATAGTATTAACAGTTTCTACACTGCCCAAAAGTTCAAGTTCAAAGTCTCCAGAAATTCAAGGCAACTCTTGGTTGTAAGCTCCCTTAAAAATCAAAATCAAGTTGCATACATACAATTATACAATGGCTCAGCATAAACATTCCCATTCCACAATGGAGAAATATGGGCATAGAACGAAGGGATGGGAATAAAGTCCAAAACCCCAGCTGGACAAACAAGTCCTTTTGCTCTGTATCCAGCATCTGTGGTACTTGGCAGTGAGATGTTTTCTCCAAAGGGCTGTGTGGTCCCATCCCCTGTGTTCTAGCCCACGTAGCCTCTCAGCTTGGCTCACTCGTTAGCCAGCAACTTTCTTTGATAGACGTTCACATTAATGGAATCTCTTAATTCCTGGGGTCTGCATTCAGCTTTAGCTTCACCTTCAGAGTTTCACAAAGGTGTAGCCTTCATGAATTTCAATGTTGCTACAGTTTTTTTTTGGCCTCTAAGGCCTTTCTTTAAAATTTTAGTGGAAGCCCTTCATGACCCCTAACTCCAGCACCTTGCATTCCTGCAGAACCAGTACCATGTGGAGCATGCCACAGTCTGCCACCAGCTCAAGCAGTAGCTGTCCCCAATGAAGCCATGTTTACAGTGGTCTATGAGTGCTTTGATGGCTAAATATGGAGACACAACCTTCTTGGAATCCCTGTGAAAGAAGATTATATTCAAAGTGTCTTCTCAAAGGAATTATTACTTTTAAACTCTTGAAAGTGCAATGATGTGGGTCTTGACAATTTCTTTTTGTACATAAAATGAAAAATTTAAAGAGAGCATTATAATTATACATTGCATTTGTGTTCGTTCTGACAAAATAATACATGTAAGGAATTTGATTTCAATCCCCAATTCCCCCTCCCCACCTCAAGGCATTTTTCCTATTGTTATGTGGAAAGTACTTAGTA
The DNA here is from genome assembly GCF_902686455.1 of Sciurus vulgaris. Taxonomy (NCBI): domain Eukaryota; kingdom Metazoa; phylum Chordata; class Mammalia; order Rodentia; family Sciuridae; genus Sciurus; species Sciurus vulgaris. The sequence continues at coordinate 121,502,554 of NC_136464.1, forward strand.
TCTCTTATGTGAAGGTAAATCTCTTCAACAATCACAAGCTCCTTGGACTGTTTCACATGTACTTTTCCACCCAAATTATAAATTTCTTAAATCATCTTCAGGTTTCTGCTCCTAATTCTCTCAGTCAACCTGACTAAAATCTGCCAGTACAATCCATGCCACTGCCTGCATGTTGTGTTACCTTGAAATTTTCTCTGCCAAACTAATTAATGCATCACCTTCAAATGCAGCTTAAAGAACATCTCAGGACATGATCAAAACATGAACAAATTATTTACCATAATATAACATAAATGGCCAGTATGCCAATTCCCAGTAGAATCTTTGTTCCTCTCTAATTTGTCATAAGCATATTCTTTACTGTTGATATTTTGGTACTTTGAGCTCCCACAAGAGTCACCCATTATGATTTGCTCATGACATTGAAAAGTTTCTCCAGTCTACATATTAAAATTTTTTCAAGCTCCTCCCACAAACAGGATCCAAAGATTTCTGAACTACATGATCAGTTTAGTCATAAAGAGGATCCCATTTCTTTGTATCCAATTTCTATGTTATGTTTTCTTCAACATGACCAAAATATCCAACAGGAACAATTTAGAGGAGGAAAGGTATTTTTTAGCTTATGGTTTCAGAGATTCAACCTGTGGTGGGCCAATTCTGTTGCTCTGTACCCAAAGTGAAGCAGAATATTATGGGAGAAGGCTATGGTGTAAGAGTTTTGCTCCATTGGTGGATAGAAAGCAGAGATAGAGGGGAGGGGGTCAGAACTTGAAGAGAAGACGCACTCTTTCAGTGCACTCCCCCAGTTACCCACCTTCTCCAGCTCCACCCTACATGGCTACATTACCACCCATTCAAATTTGGATGGATTCATTAGGTCATAGCTTTTATACTCTAATTATTTCACCTCTTGCATTTACACAGGAGCTCTTAGGGAATACCTCTTATCTAAATCATAACGTTCCTTCAGAGACAGCTGTAGGTGTGCTTGCCATTGTAAATATTTTAAATTGCCTAAACTCAGGAATCCTCTCCCATAATGCTTCTCATTTCCTGTGCAAGAGTCACTGGACTTCTTGCCACCCTTACTAAATTGGGGGTTCAGGGATCTTTCAGGGAAAATGTTGATTCTTAGTTACTAATAATTCTGGGAGTAATAGTGTCCTTTGTCTCTGATCTAGGACTACTATTTCCTTTTCAGATCAATTATACTGTGTCAGGCTATCTTTTTTACTTGCAGGTAGAATAAATAATCTCAGTTCCTTTGCAGTGTTTGACATGAGCCAATAATTGTCAAGATCTTTATCTTGCCAGGCATGGTATAATCCCAGCAGCTGGGGAGGCTGAGGTAGGAGGATCACAGTTCAAAGCCAGCCTCAGAAGAAAGCAAGGCACTAAGCAACTCAGTGAGACACTGTCTCTAAATAAAATAGAAAGTAGGACTGAGGATGTGGCTCAGTGGTCGAGTGCCCCTGAGTTCAATCCCCTGTACCCCACTACCCCCCGAAAATTGTCTTCTTCCAAAATGTGTTTTAATTCTATCCACTGTTCCCTCTCTACTACTGCTTCCCATTCTGAATATCAACTTCATATCTAAATTATCACAAAAATCCTTTATTAATTTAATCTTTTATGCTGCCCCTTACTTATTCTCTGTATACTTTAAAACATCAGTCAATTTCTATCTATGTTGTTCCATTGTTATGACATTCAATGTTTCTTTCAGACTTAGATCAGAACCCTCACACTTTGATATAACCTACAACGTCCTTTGGTATTTGACTTGTGCTATACAAACTTATATCCTGAAAGTCTTCCTCAGTTATTACACTAAAGCACAGTGAGTGTATGAAAATGGTCCTTGAATATATGAATGTTTTCCCCTTCCCAGGGTCATGCCACATATGCTATTATTCCTGATAGGAAAGAGTTCTCTGACTTACTGAAAAGTTCTTCCTACCTCATCATCTTGATGGAATATCACCTCTTTGAGAAGGCATCAACAAACCTACTAAAGAGGTATTAGCTCCTTGAAGATAAACAATTTTACCATAATGAAGCATATGATATTCTGTTCTTATTTATTTCTTTAATAATTTTTATAAGAAAGAGAATTTGTATGTATTAACTTGCATATTAAAACCCCAACCTCCTTAAAAAATAAATATGTGGAAACTGGAATCCTATTTATTTTCTCTTAGCTGTATTCCTAAAGTTTAGCACTGTTTTGAACTGTATTATGTTGTTCCCAAAAAGGAAAATTCCATTTGTTCAAGCCCTAAACACCAATATCTAAAAAAGTGATGATATTTGGAGACAGGGCCATTAGAGATGGTTGAGTTAAATGAAGCAATTAGATGAGGTCCTATTCCAATATGATTGATATCCTTATAAGAAGAGGAAATTTGGACACAGACACCAAAGATACACATACCAAGGAAAAATCTCTAACACTGAGAAAGCAGTCATTGGCAAATGAAGGAGAGTGGCCTCTGTAGAAATCAAACCAAAGTTTGTTCTTGGACTTCTTGCCTCTGGAACTCTTAATAACATAAATTTTAGCTATGTCGGTCATCCAGTTTGGGATATTCTGTTATGGAAGCTCTAGAAAACAAACATGTACAACACAACACATACTGAATTTATACTCATTAACCAAAATATTACCAAAATCATACGTGGAATCTAATAGCATAATGTGCATTTATTGATCATGTCTGCACTACTAAACAATAATCTTTTACTCTTTATCACAGTCAAATAAGAAAGTAGCTATTTTCATTTATTCAAGAATTACAGAGTTAACTTTATAAAAAAAAATAGTAAAAAAGAAAAAACCCTGCACGAAGATTGATGATGTACTCTGAGTTGCTGACAATGCTAAAGAAGAAGTCTATGTGATAGCAAAACTCTTGATAAATGGCGATACTGTTTGTCCACAGGATTTTTGAATGATGGATCTTACAGTCAGTGATATGAGAATATTTCTTTTTTTCTTAGGATATTTTGTAGAAGTAAATCTAAATGTTAGCAGAATAAACCATGGCTAGGTAAGTGAACAGAATGATAAAGAGAACAGCTTTCTCTGTTGTATTAGATATAATATTTATAGATTCTATCATCTTTATTTAAGGAGCAAAGTTTGCGCTGAATCAAGGTATGAATTTGTTGTTGTACCTCTTGTCTTTAAAGATTCTTTCCATTATTTACATTTATAAATTTCCAGTACCCTTTTATCATTGTTTTATTTGATTAAATTCAGTTTAAGGGAAGATCCAAATGCCAGATATTTATACTTTAATAAAATTGCTATTTAATTGTTTCCGGCATAGCTTCAGTTGAAGAATGGGAAAACCTTTTTAAATAGAGACATCAAAATTTGGAATCCTTGGAGGTCCTGAAGACATCTTTGTCCATCCTTGCCTTTCTAAATACCAGGCTTAAATCCAATGCACTCTAATGACAAAGGTACTGTCAAGTTTCACAGCACCTTTTTTTAAAGACTCAGTTGCTTTGTCATATAAGAATTTACTTTTGCTGTATGAGTCCCTCTACCACTATGACTCATAGCTAATTAGAGTAGTCATGGACAACTTATTGGAAGACTACTTGTAATGCCTCATTTGATTGCAAATGCAAATTCTTCTCAGTAGGTAAACTCTTTACTGAGTTTCAATTAGCAAACCAGTAAATTTCTTTCTCTGAGATTTTGTATATAAGTCATAAATGACAGATGAACAGCAGACAATGTAACAAAAAGAGACACATATAGCAATGTAGTTGAATAGACATGAATTTATTTCACATTCACCAGAAACTTCTTGAGTATGTGTAGGAAAGAGTGCTAGATATATCAAGAAGAAAGTCAGTCAGTTAACCCAAGCCCTAAGTAGGAGAAGCAATGAGACAAGAAAAAGCAGAAGTAATCAGAATTTAAGAGGCATATTTTGCTTAGACATTAAAACAAAGGTGTAATATTTAATTATGCAAAAGGTAATGTTATAAAAAGTCCCCAAGTATATACCACTCAATATTTAGAAATCTGTAAACAGTTATTTCATCTATATATTATCCATGGTACAACTTAACCCCATCACCCAGATTGTTTTCAATCACATCCCAGAGAGGAAATGATTCTGAATATTCCAATATCATTCTCTAAATGACTGGGATTCACAATGTAAACTCACAACAACATTATTTCACCTACAATATTTAATGATAATTTCTTGATAATAAATATATAATTTTCACATATCCCTAATTATTTAATCCAATAGTTCTCAAACAAGTTTTAGGAAATCTTTATGTTATAAAACAATGCTGAGGTTTCCAAATATACTTTGCTTTATGTGTGTCTAATATCTATTTTATCTTAAATTAAAATTAAAACATTATGTTAATATTTATTCATTAACATAAAAATAACTATAATACAAGTCCCTTTTAATACAAATAACATGTTTAGTGAAAAATAACTGTATTTCTTCTTTAAAAATATGAACAATGGCATGACTGCATTTTTGCAATTCCCTCAAATGTCTTGATTAATAGGTTCATAAATCTGATTCTGCATTCAACTTGTTACTATATGTTATTCTGATAGAGGTATATGAGGAGATTTTGGCTTCCCACATGTATACAACTAGAAATACTATGAGTAGCATTTTTTGGTTATTATAAATATTATTTTTTGACACAACACCAAAATGAGACACATCAGAATTTTTTAATGATTATTTGTATTGTGATATCTGAACCACATTAATGAGATTTCTAAAAATTATACTGTGTGAAAATCCTTTGTATTATCATGTATATTGCATGAATTTTTTTAACAGCTTCATGATTTTTTATCATGACATAATGGATATGTGGAAATACTTGATTATTGCATTATAAAGTGCTTCCAAAGGTTAACATATTTCATTACACAATATTAAAAAAATCACATGTATTAGTGTTATCATGACCTCATTCTACCTGATGTCAGGATAATAATGGTGATACAGGATTCAAAATTATGATTGACTTTTTTGTTCTCAAGAGCTCAAACATTATCCCTGGCAAAAAATACTATCCACTTGTTTTTCAAAATGATAAGCAACTAACCATAGTTTGTCAGTATTTCTTTTGGGTGAAATACTTTTTGTTGTTTTTGCTTTTCAATTTGCTTTGTTTTTGATGTGGTACTTCAGTAGTCAGATGTGATTTATCCTTACCACCCATATAATCACACATAATATGGAAAGTACATAAGCTCAAGGGTGAAGATTTAAGAGAATTAATGATAGTTTTCGTCAGATTTTTTGGCACTGCAACCAAAAGATCTGACAAGTAAGATTTTACTGGGTGCCTACATTTGACAGGTCTCAGTTCACACATGGCTGACTCCATTGCTCTGGGCCTGGTATCAGGCAGAACAATTTGGCAGAATGGTATAGTAGAGGGAATCAGCTAAGAACATGGCAAGCAGGAAGTAGAAGAAGCTCTGTTCACCAGGGAGCAAATATAATCCCCAAAGGCACACCCTCAGTTGCCTACCTCCACCAGCCATACCCTGCCTGCCTACAGTTCCTGCTCAATTAATCTATATCAGGGAATTAATGCACTGATCAGATTAATGTTCTTATAACACAATCATTTCACCTCTGAACTTTCTTGAATTGTCTCACACATGAGCTTTTGGGGGACATCTCATATGTTAACCATAGCAATGATTTTGTCTTTATCAGAAATATTCTTAAAATAAAATTTTTTCTGATACTTTAAATGTTTATTAGGCAAAATCATTTTAAAACTAGACTTTTTAATTTTAATACAGTTTTAAATTTTTAAAAAAGTTGTGAAGTTAATGCAAAGAGTAGTTTTATTCCTCACATTTGGTTTTCCTATTTTCAACATCTTACAACAATATAGTATAGTCATTATAATTAATGGACAAATATCAAGCTAACATTTAGATCCAAATCCTCATTTTGTCGTTTTGTTTTTTTATTTAATGTGTTTTTTTCATCTCTCCTTAAGCTCCTGTTGACTTTGGCAGCCTGATAGGATTTCTTTATTTTGATGATTTTTTTTTTTTTTTATGTGTGTGTGTGTGTGTGTGTGTGTGTGTGTGTGTGTGTGTGGTGCTGGGGATTGAACCCAGGGCCTTTTGCTTGCAAGGCAAGCACTCTACCAACTTAGCTATATCCCCAGCCCTGATCTTAATATTTTTGAAGCATATTGGCTAGGCATTTTGCAGAAATAATGTCTCTCAATTGTAATTAGTGTGGTACTTTTTTTTTTTTTTTTTAAATGGCTACAGTGTTTTTATGGGTTTAGAGGGATAAGTTGACCTTGATTACCTGGCTGAGATATTATTTGTCAGATTTCTCTGAATAAATCTAAAATTTTAAAGTTCTTCCCATAATGTATACTTTGGAAATAAGTCACTGTGTTCAATACATACTAATGAACTGAGGAGTTAGGCTCCACCTTCTTGGGTGCAGAGAGTAACTATTGAATCTGAGGGAATTCTTCAGTAAGGGGGGATTTATTTATTAGCCTTTATTGTTTTAGTTTTTCAGGATTCTGTCTATAAAATTGGCTTGTCTTTCCTATGATTCATGCCAACTTGTCAACACTAACCAATTTTGCTATCAAAATAGTGCAAATATCAAACAGTGGGAAAAGGAAAATATCATATCATTAGGCAAAGAGTTCTGATAACTTGAACATTCTGAACATACATTCTTGAATCCCAAAGTCTCTGGACCATGACTTTAGAACTATTAACCTAATGTATGGTTTGTTTCTCTGGTCTTATCACATTTTGTTTATTTTACTTGGGGTTTGAACTTTATGATTGGTTAATATATAGCTTAACTCTCTTATATTTCATGGGTTCCTCTCTCTTATGAACTGAATTCTACTCTCCCAAAATTCCTGTTGTAGTTCTAACCCACATTTCTCAGAATGCAACCCTTTTTGGAGATGTTGCTCTAAAGAAGTCATCAAGGAATCATGAAGTCAAACAGATAATCTCTACTCAAAACTGGTGTCCTTATAAAAAGCAAAGGTTAGGAACAGATAGAACAGAAGAAGATTACATGAAGACATAGTGAGAAGATGACACCTACAAACGAAGGAGAAAGACCGCAGAATAAAAACCAACCCTACTGACATTTGTTTTTGCAGGAGGCATGGTTACTGGGGATTGAATTGAGGGGCTCTCAACCATGAACCACATCCCCAGCTTAGCATCCTGCTTTTGCTGAGGCTGATTTTGAACTCCAGATCCTCTTATCTCAGCTTCCCAAGCTGCTGGAATTAGAGGCATGCACACTGTGCCCAGCCCTATTGACATTTTGAACTTGAACATTTACCTCCCCAGAACTATGAGAAAATACATTTCTATTTTCTAAGACATCTAACCTGTAATGATTTGGTATGGCAACCCTAGCCCACTAATATTCCCTCTTTTTCATTTTTTCTCCTCTTCTGTTTCTTATTTGCCATCTCTATTAAATGAATTTAGGTTTTAATATTGTAGAATTTCTCATTTTGTGGATTTTGATGACCAAATCCCTGTGATATCATTTAAACTGTTCTCTATCCTGTGTACTTACGTAAATTGGTGGTTCTTCCGTAAGAAGTTTCATGCTAATTTTTTCAGCATTTCTTCATAAATAATGTCATATATTTTCATGTAGATTCCCATAATGTTTAGGGTCATTCCTATATCCCTAGTAGTCATGCATGATTATTTCTCAGAAATATTAATCTACTTTTAAAACATTTAATTCACCCAAATGTAGAGAAGTCTGACTTGTGGGGAGGTTCAATATGATAAAACATGTTGAGACATTGGCATTTACTCTTCAGTATAATCCATCAAGGTAGTTATTACTTAAATACATATCATAAATATAAAAAACTGAGGTTAAGTGAGGTGAAGTGGTTTACCTAAAAGTGTACATCTAATTATTAGAGCTAGGATAAAAATCCATGTTCATTTGTAATGTCTGTTTTCTTTTTACTTTATCACTGACATTTTGAGAGACAGAAAAATCTGAAAAGTTTGTTAGATGATGCAAGGATAGTATATAATGAAAGTATTACCCGTAAAATGAGGTATAGTGAGGAAGAAGAATCTTGTGGAAAAAAAGAAAATTTGATTTTTATTGCTATTAGTGTGATTATGACTTTTTTTTGTTGTTGTTGTTGATTTTTATTGGCTTTGTTCAAAGATACTTATTTTAATTAATGTTTTATTTGATCTAATTAGTTGTACATGACAGTAGAATGCTTTTATACATTTTGATAAATCATACATAAATGGAGTGTAATTTCACATTTTTCTGATTGTACATGTTGTAGGATCACATTGGTCATGCAGTCACATATGTACATGAGGTAATAACATCTGTTGCACTCTCCAATGCGGTTTTGTTAATAGGTTTTCTTACCTACAACTGACAATAATAAAAATATATGAGGTCAACTGCTAGTTTAAACTATCAGTTATAAAATAAAAAAAAAAAACACTATACTTTGAACATCTACACACATATGCATATATAGTATGTGTGTAAATATGCATACATATGCAAATTTGTTAAAAGCTCACAATGATATAAGAATGTGGAAACTATTGTGTTTATAGAGAAAGAAGATAAGGTACACAGATGTGGGTTTGAAAATGCTCAGAGTCATTTAAGTAGTTAGTGATAGATTCAAGAATGGCACAGGGGCATCAAAATTCTCATATCTCAAATCATAAGCATTTCACACTGTGTGTTATAGGCATCATACTATATTAAAAGGTTATATTCAGAGCTGTTTATTTCTTTAAAAGTAGTGATGTCTTCATTTATTTTGATTATTTTTCCTGTATAGTTTTAAGAATAACATATACATCATATATGATACTTTATTTAAAACATTTGATTAAAGTAAAATCTTATCACATGGGAAGGAGAAAGCATTACCTTTGGAGAGATCATTTTCTTTTTATATGTCAACCAATAATTGCTTTTAGTATTATGATGTTCATTTTATCAACCTGTTTATTCTTTTAATGAGAATTTTTCAGTGATGGAGTTTAACTGTCAGAAGGGGACACATAAAAACATAATGCAACATACTATGAAAATACTTTGTCCTATTTCTGTTTTTTCATATAAAATCCTTTTAGATTTAGTGCTTGCAAGATAATGAGGAAACTGAAACAAAAACAAAGATGTGATCTGGCTAACTATTTCAACCAAATAATGAAATATTTTTCTACAGTGAGGAAAATCAATATGGATAAGGGATTTTATGAATCCCCAAGATGGATTTATAAGTTATTCTGGTGTATTTTGTTAATATATAAACAACATAAAATAATGATAATAATAATTTTGATAAACAAGTGACTCATAGGCAATACCTAAATTCATGGACCTATGTCCCATATAAATGTAAACGTGTGTGTGTGTGTGTGCAGTGTTAATATAGTTGTAGATTTATATTATTTTATAAATCCTACCTAAATGATTTATATATATATATATATAAACTATATATATATATATATATATATATATATAGTTGATTTAGAAGCACAAAGTACTGGAATGTTTGAAAAGAAAGAAAACTCTCAGTTTATCACAGATAGTTATAGATGACAGATGGTTTGAGGAAATAAAAATGAGGGAAATAAGTCTAATGGATATCCAGTACAAGTTTTCCTGGCCTGCCTCTTGGCCTGACAGAAGACATAACTAGTGATGTGGGATATTTTACACACAGCTCTGACAGTGTCAGTTATAAAAATATTCTGGTGCTGCTGCTGTGTTGTCTGTCTCCTTGAGTGGTTCATTTATATTTTCCCACCTATTACATTTCCATTTTTCTGTGTGCATCAGTATAGATCTTTGTCTTCAGTATGTCTCCATATATTTCATATATTTCAATTTACTTCTAATTTGTGCCTTTTGTTTGAGATACAGCCACAGGACCTGCCTGGGTATGGATGCCAGGGAGAGGCAGGGTCATATTTTTCACTGATACCTTCACAGCTTTCAAAATCAAATGTGTTCTTATTATTGGGCTGTGAACAGATTCCTTTATACTACACGCAGGTAAAACAGACATCATCTTCATGCTAATAACGCCATTTTTAAGACATGGCTACATTCTCCAGCACAAACAGGCTTGCAGAGCATGCACGATGAGAATCACTCTTACTGTCCCAGGCAGAGCTGGAAAACCACAACCCTGCAGAGCGACTGTCTCTGTCTCCCCAAACAGGATAGAAATACCCATACACAGTATCACTTTTTAAACTCTCTAGCCGATTATTCCTCCTTGCTCTCTGATGCAAGGAAATGAGGGGACAGATGTCAGGGGTATTCTCTAATGCCACTAGCCCTACATGGAATCATGAGTGGAGAGTAGTCATCGTGGTGGTCATGTTTGCCCCATAGGTCTCTCTGCCCCCTTTTCCATAAGAGAACCTAAGATTTTGTTGATTTCTCATGAAACCTGGAATAAAGAAACTATTTCCAACCTCCCTCTGTAACTAGATGCAGGAGTAGTATAGCAAAGTTCCAGACTATTAGAAGTGAATTGTATACGTGCATTAAAAGATAATTAGCATAAAAAAAGAAAAAGAAGATCAAGAATACTTCTTTCAGGAAATGTGAGAGGTAGAGATACAGGGATTCAGAAAAGCAGCTGAAATAATCTTACTGCCTCTCAAAAACAAGATCATTTTCAGAAGGTCAACATAGTCCCTGGAATTAGAATTGCAAAATAAAATACAGTATGTTCAATTAAATTTGAATTTCATATAAAACCATTTTTAAAAATATTTATGTCCCAAATATTATGTGCAATATACTGATACTAAAATGTATTAATAATTATCTGGAATTCAAATACACTTGAGCATCTTGTACTTTTTATAGTAAAAATGAAGATGAGATCTACTCTCAACATTTCAAATAAACAATAAAATCTTATTAGCTGTAGGCAAAATATTGTGCAGCAGATCTCTAGAATTAATTCATCTTCCATTACTCATACATTCTACCCATTGACTAATAACTTCCTATTTTTCGCCCAGTCTGTCCCTGAACATAACCATTCCACTTTCTGCTTCTGTGAGTTTGAGGATTTTGATTCCTCATATATTTGGAGTCACACAGTATTTGTCTTTCTGTGACTGACTTATTTCATTAAGTATAATATTCTCAAGGTTTATTCATTTTGTCCTGTATTGTAAGACTTACTTCATCTTTACTTTAGTCCTTTAATGTAAAATATTCCATTATATATATGTACAATATTCCATATACATACAATAGAATATATGTGTATATATATATACTTATATACATACAACATTTTTCCTTTCATATATAGATGAACATTTAGGTTTTTTCTACATCTTGGTTATTGTGAATAGTATCTCAATGAGCATGTGAGAGCTAATATCTCATTGAGATCCTGATTTCAATTATTTTGAAAATACAAAAGAAGAAAGATTGCTGAACCATATAATAGTTCTATTTTTCATTTTTTGAAATGTTTCCAGTGTATGAGTGTACCTTTTTCCCCACATCCTCGCCAACACTTATTGTTGCTTGTGTTCTTGATAATAGCCATTCTAATTGGGGTGAGATGGAATCTTAGGGTAGTTTTGATTTGCATTTCTCTTATTACTAGAGATGTTGAACATTTTTTCATATATCTGTTGATTGCTTGTACATCTTCTGTGAAGTGTCTGTTCATTTCCTTAGCCCATTTGTTGATTGGTATTTGTATTCTTGGTGTAGAGTTTTTTGAGTTCTTCATATATTCTGGAAATTAGCACTCTATCTGTAGTATGAGTGGCAAAGATTTTCTCCCACTCTGTAGGCTCTCTCTTCACATTACTGATAGTTTCCTTTGCTGAGAGAAAGCTTTTTAGTTTGAATCTATCCCAGTTGTTGATTCTTGCTTTTATTTCTTGGGCTATGGGAGTCCTGTTAAGGAAGTCTGATCCTAAGCCAACAAGTTGAAGATTTGGATCTACTTTTTCTTCTATAAGATGCAGGGTCTCTGGTCTGATTCCGAGGTCCTTGATCCATTTTGAGTTGAGTTTTGTGCAGGGTGAGAGATATGGGTTTAATTTCATTCTGTTGCATATGGTTTTCCAGTTTTCCCAGCACCATTTGTTGAAGAGGCTATCTTTTCTCCATTGCATATTTTTTTGCTGGTGGGGTTGCAAATTAGTGCAACCACTCTGGAAAGCAGTATGGAGATTCCTCAGAAATCTTGGAATGGAATCATCATTTGACCCAGCTATCCCACTCCTTGGCCTATACCCAAAGGACTTAAAATCAGCTTTCTACAGAGATACAGCCACATCAATGTTCATTGCTGCTCAATTCACCATAGCCAGATTGTGGAACCAACCTAGATGTCCTTCAATTGATGAATGGATAAAGAAACCGTGGCATATATATATACAATGGAATATTATTCTGCCATAAAGAATGATAAAATTATGGCATTTGCAGGCAAATGGATGAAATTGGAGAATATCATGCTAAGTGAGATAAGCCAATCTCAAAAAACCAAAAGACAAATGATCTCGCTGATAAGGGGATGATGACATATAATGGGGGGTGGGAGGGGTTAGTGTTGGGGTTAGGGTTAGGTTTAGGGTTAGGGTTAGGGAGGGAACAAGAATGGAGAAAGGAAGGACTGTATAGAGGGGTAAGAGGGGTGGATGGGGTGGGGGGAAAGGGGTAAAAATGACAGAATGAATCAAACAACATTGCCCTATGTAAATTTATGATTACACAAATGATAAGCCTTTACTCCATGTGCAGAGAATCAAAATGTATCCCGTTTGTTTACAATAAAAAAAAAAAAACTAAAAATAAAAGAAATGTTTCCATACTTTTGTCCATAGGACCTGTGCCATTATACATTCTCATTGATATTGTACAAGGGTCTCAATTACTCCATATCCTCACCAACAATTGTTTTGTCTTTTGGTCAATAGTCCTTCAACAATGCGAAGATAATAACATCTTACTGCCGTTGTGATTTGTACTTCTATGATGAATTATAATGCTGACCATCTTGTAATTCTCCTGTTGTCTCCTGCTATGTCTTCTTGAGTTTTTTAGTTCCCCATATTTTTTTATATTCTACCTGTAGACAAAGGTGCATTGTTTGTAAATATTTATTATATTTCATAGATTTTTTTTTTCATTTTGTTGATAGTTTTCTTTTCTTCCCAAACCTTTTATTTTGGTGTATCCTCATCTATTTTTGTTATGCCAACTGGATTTTTGGTGTTAAGTTCATGAATTCATTGCTCAAAGCAATGTCATAAAATTTCCCTTATTGTTTCTTCTCTATGTTTTATGTTGGAGGTTTTAAGTCTTTATTCCATTTCCTTTTGATTTTTGTTTATGGCAAAAGATACAAGTCTCATTTTATTATTTTGAAGGTAGATGTCAGCTTTTCCCAACAGTATGTATTGAAGACAGTATTTTGTTCCCCTTATGTATTCTTGGTAGTCTTGTTGAAGATCAGGTGACTATGTCCATGTGAGTTTATTTCTGAAATCTCCATTCTTTTTCATTGGTCTATATGTCAGCTTTTATGTCAGTATCATTCTGTTTTAATTGTTGTATATGTATTGTTGTAATGTATTTGGATAGTGATAGCCTCAAATTTATTCCTCTTTCTTATGGTTGTTTTGTCTATTCAATATCCTTTGTTATTCCAAGTGAATTTTCCAAGTTTTTATTTATATAAACAGGTCACAGAGATTTTTATAGGGAATGTGTGGATTTCTAAAGACATTAGAAAAGTAATCTTATTTACAAAATCATAAAAAAGATAGAGTACTTAGGAATAAATAAACTTGACTAATATGATGAAAGACATATACACTGAAATACAATAAAACACTGAGGTAAAAAAATTAAAGAAGACACATCTGGAAAGACAGTCCATGTTCACAGATTGAAGAATTTATTATTATTAAAAAATGTACCATATTTTTATTTTAAAAATCTATCTGCCTGCAGTTCCACAGTGCATGATACACCAAAGGACTTCTATGAGCCAGAGAAAATCATCACTGATCTCAGCTGACTTCACAACTGTCAACAGAAGACAGTGATGCCTCCTACTCTTTTCTGGCAAAGAAGTTTAGGTTTATTACCAAGGAAGGATGAGAATGAGGATGAATATGCACTGAAATACTGATCTGCTATATTAGTTTACAAAATGTAAATCATCACTCAAACAGAAGTGAGTGATATTTACCAAGATATTTTTTCTGACGTTATTCCTTTACATTTTCTATTTTGCTACTTTATTACTATCATTTAAATGAATTCTTGTTATTCCATTTAACCACAGTAACTTTTCCTACATTACATATTAATCACTTTAAAAGTATGTAAGTTCAAATTAGTGGAATACATATTAATTAATTAAAGGAAAACACACAACTAGAGATAATATGTCAAGAGAAATAAATGATGATCCAGCTACTGTAACTAGAAAAGCAAAAATATAAAGAAGTGTCAGGATAGAGACATGAAAAAACAACTGGGGTTAAAGATTTGTACAATAATGATAAAGCATGTAAAGGACACATGAACTACTTTGAGTTGGAAGTTGTTAGAACAAATGTCAGGAATTCTGGGACATGTCTTAACAAAGGCTCTTCAAAAAAGTTTAGTAAAAATTAAAAGAGGTAAAGAATTGGTTCCTACATTTCAGATGCCAATAATATCACAGTGGAGTTATTATTTAATAGTAAGTAATCAGGAACATTTTTAGTGTTAAAATATATACACACCTTACATGGAGAAAATGGTGCTACCCTATTTCATTCATTATTAGCACTATGGCACTTTGCTAATCATTTAACTTTGCACTTTTTCTACTTGTTAGACCTAGGAACCCTCACCCATATAGTTTTTACTTTTTTTATGTGTAGAATGTCACCGAGTAGTACACAATTTAGTGGTAAAAATAATAAACTTCACACAGATCTCCATTCTAAATTCATACTTTAATTTTAGAATACAACTTAATCCAATTGCACATCATAAAAGGATAATTTATATAACTAATATTTGATGATGACAAGATTTTTTAACTCTAGTTCTTTTATTTAAAAGGTAGATGATTTTATTCACCTACTTGACTATTTTTAGACAAAATTTGGGGTCAGAACAGTGCCTTTTCTGTTTGAGCTAGAAATTTTGATCAAGTGAGTATTTGTCAAGCCTGATTATTAAATGGCTATCCAGCGATTTATATGATTTTGATGACAAATTTATTTAAAATTAGAAAGATTTTTATATTTCATGCATAAATTCAACTTTAAATGTATAACATTTAAATTAATAACATTTAATTAATGTTATACATTAATAAAAAGTACTATATGATTTTATGATGAAGTAAGTCACTATTTATAGGGTGATGTTTATTAACTATCATTTGTTTGGAGTTGATGCAGCTAAAATTATGTTCCATGTTGCTTTAATTAGCCCATCAGTTGTGTCTACTGATGATTATGGTTATTGAAAGTTGATAGTTCCACATATTGAGATATTGTGTTCAAGATAGACTTCAAATTCTTCCTGACCTAGAAAACTGCGGTAAAATATGGATGTTGCCACTTTCATTTGGAAAAATATAAATTTGCTTTCATAGTAGTTCAACTCTATAATAGGAAAATAGTGGATGAGAAATGCAAGTAAGCCATGCATACATTTGATCCCAAAATTTCCCCTGGATTTCAGAACCATTTAATTGCATATTCTTATCTTAAACATATCAACAAATGGCACTTCCTTCAAGATAATTTCCTAGGCTGGATTTGAGAGACAATTCACAATTACTCTTTTGCTTTGATGCCCCTTAAGTTGTCTTTATTTTGCTCTAATTATTTTTTAATATGGTAATAAGTTTAAACTCTTATTTTTTTTTGCTTGTGTCTAACCACCCTTTCCTCAAATCTAGGAAAAAAGCAAATTCCCTGACTAATCTCTTTTCTTTGATTCCCGTCATCTTTAAGCTATGTATCACAGTGAGCAACAACAATTTTTGTGTGTTAAATAGCAAAACTAATTATGCTATGGCCCTACCTGCGAGCCTCATTGACTTCTCTTATCCTGCATTTCAAATGAATTGAATTATGTGTTTTTAAAACTTAGTACTCAAGTCTAAGAAATAGCTCGTTTTGGAGAGTGCTCACCTAGCATGCACAAGGGCCGGAGTTCGAATCCCAGGTGCCTCAGATGAGGAGGGAAAAAAAACAACAACAACAAGATAAAAACTTAGTACTCATTTCATGATTATTGAAAAGTTGCAAATGTAATGCAAAAATATTCTTTCCTGAACTCCACAGATTTTGTACTTAATAGCATATCACCATCACTGTACAGTACTAAAATGTGTATTTTCTTCTACAACCAAGAACATATTTCCACATAAGCATTAAAATAATTTGTTGCATATCATTTAATCAGACTCCCTGTGTCTAACTGATCTCCAATTGGCTGCTTTGACTTTACCTCTTTTGTGAAGATGTCATTATTATTAGATTTTGGTGTTCAGTATTCCTCATTGGGCTGTTGCCATTCAACCTCCTTTAATCTGTGTTGATTTTGTGCTCACTTCTCCATTTTTCCATGTCCAGTTAGGAAATAACTTGTAATATGAAAGTGCACCTTGCTTCTTCTTACTCCACAGAGTACTCCCCATGAGCACCCTCATCACACATCATTCTGTATAAATTTGGCAATTAAAATAAACATGCATGAGCCTTCTTATTGCTTTTTTTTTTCATTTATTATATACTGGATATTATCCTTAGCACTTTACTTTTACTTATTAGATCCACCTAAGACCCTATGAGGTAAGTCTTATTGACATCACCACATTAACATAAGAAAACAGACTCCTGGAAGTAAATTTCAAAGATTGCTTAGATTATAGCAGGTGCAGTCTAAATAAAGCCAAATGCTTCAACTTAGTGGACAGTGTGCTGTATTATCTGACTTTTGACTTTATCTCTATAGTTATTAAGTTGAATCATATAAAAGTTCCAAATTCAACCACTTTTTTGCCTTTAAAATAATTTTTTTTCATGTTCCTACTAATATTTTTCTTCTAGTTGTGTTTTAACCTACAACCTATGAAATATTATTCATTATTTCCTCAATACTAGAAATTCAACCCAGGGGCCTGCTACCTCTGAGCTATATCTCTGTCCTTTGTAATTTGATTTGAGACAGTGTCTTACTAAGTTGCAGAAGCAGCCTTGACTTTGCAATCTTTCCACCTAAGTCTCCCAAGTCTTTGGGATTACAGGTATGCACCACCATGCCTGGCCCTATGCAAATTTAGATTTTACATGTCACTGTCATATCATGGTAATGTACACTTATAACTTTGGGAATGTTGTAGTAGAGAATACTTCACATCTCCCTATCATTGTTTCCTTCGTTTGTATGTATCCTTCTTGGACCTAATGTATCTCTGACTCTGAAACAGTATCCTTGATCTCTCAGATAGTATTAATTATCAATTATACAATATTAGCTAGGGTCTTTCTGGGTTATTAAATTTATCATACTACATTTATTTTTCTGACTTTCTTATTTGTTAGGTTATATTCTAAAATCTTGATAATGTATATTTCCCTCTGTTTTAGTTTGTTATTTGTATGTTGTATGATTTTTTTATTGAATATTATGAATATTAATATATTTTCTGTATGGGTCTTAATCCATATTCTTTTCTTAGTTGTCCTATCTTAAGTAGGAAAATGATTTTTTCTTTTGCCTAGCCTTCTGCCTTATATTCTATTTCTATTCCTAACCTAGTTCCTGTTCCAAAATTTGACTGACAGTTCGTATTTACTGGAACTAAAATTCTCACTCTTCAAGGAAATGTAAATATAAATACATTTGCATGTGTCCTCATTTTCTCTAAAGGAACAGATGGGTGAAAAGATTGTGGAGTAGCTTGCTTGCATTTAACTAACAATCAATGCCATACACATAACACTATATATAGAAAAACATTGAACTTCTCATATGATTTTACTTCTAGTATGCTCTTCATACATACCATTTATCCACGAAGATTATCACCTTTAACAATCATATTTGGAAAATGGGTAGATTAAAAATCAAGCCTACCTCCTAAAAATTACTGTTACCGGACCATTTGTCAACCAGAATATATGATGCTTTTATATCAATCTGTCAACATAACTTTCTTAGTGAGCTTGTAACTTCACTCATCTATCTTTATCTGCTAAGAAACTTCATGTTTTATTAGTTCTATAGCACAATAAAACAAATGGATTCTTTATGACTTCCAATTGAAAATAAATGTTTCATGAGGAACATTTTTTTCTTCACTGAATCAGCTGAAATATAAGCATAAGATTATTTTTCTTTGTGTCAACAAATGTTTAGGAGGAAAATAATTCCACTGCAGTCACTTGGAAACAATTCCAAAGAAACTGCACTATTTTGCTAAGGTCAAACTGTATTATTTTGCATGTCATACACAGAGTTATTACTCTGGTTATCACTGGGAAAGAACATTACAATCTGTAAGCATTCTGCACTGTTAACAAGTAGTTGAAGTTGGAGGGTGTCATTAGGTTCTTATAGGAGAAGACAAGGTGACATGTGGTTGGCCTGAGAATTGAAGTCAGTCTTACATCTCTTTCTAGTTTAAGCCAACTTTTCTTTTCCTTTTTCAAATTTTAATGTATTATTTAAGACCTTGAAATTTCATGTGGTGTTCAAGAAATCATATTTGAGTAAACAAATGATAGTATGTGTCTGAGAAAAATGCATAAATAAGATCATTTTGATGAACATCATTTCATATATATCATCTACATATTGCTTATTGAGGTAATAGTTATGAAGGGCATACATACATTATTGTCTCTCAGATTTTAACCACCTGAGGCATAGTTTTGATCACAATACTAAATAGTGAATTATAATAATATTTTCAGAATATTTTTATTATCTCATTTGTCTTCCTCAAAAATATAGTATGGTATTAATTTCTTAAGAACATGATAATCCTGCATTCACTAATAATCTTTTTTGATTTTTATTATTTTTTTCTATGAATTGTATTATGCTTTTAGTAAATTCTTGGTTGATATTATGGATCTTTATGCTAATAAAACATTCATTATTTTCCAGAGAGTAGCTTTTCTTTTGTTTTTCAAATGTTTTATGATCCTCTTTATGTAAGGCTAAGGAATCTCCATGTTTTGTTTACAATTTACACATTCATTATTGTCTCTCAAATTTTAATCACCTGGGGCATAGTTTTGGTCACAATACTAAATAGTGAGTTATAATGATAATATTTTCAAAATATTTATATTATATATCACTATTTCATACCTTTCCTACAATTTCAAAATTAAGAACCATGTATTAATAACTCATAGGAAGTCTTATTTTCCCCCAGAAAAGAATAGATTTGTCAATTGTGATAACTAGAGAATCAGGTTAAACTATCTAGGAAAGAGAATAGTAAGCAGAAACAGTCAGGTACACGGAGGAAGGAATGGAAAAGCCTGCCAGTTCTCATCTGGAGGAACATAAGAGACGAATAAGAAGAAAATAAAAGGTCATGGTCCCTGTCAGGAATTTCAGAGGATTAGAGGAGGGAGAGTGAAAGAACTGAGCAGCACAATCCCAGTACTACCAGTAGGAGATTTAAGGTACTAAAACTGACAACTTAGTGTTATAGAAAAAGAGGCCCAGGTAACAGTACTAACATTCTCAGTTTTTGTTTTGTAGAAAAGATTCAGAATCTCTTTTAGATTTCAGAAGGTAATCAATCATCTAAGCTGACAAGTGGCTAAAGAAACCTTTCAAAAGGGGGATGCAATAGTGCTGCAGAAAGAGTGGCTGCACTAGTTTATGAGTCATGAATGGACTTGGAAGACAATGGGGCATCTATGGTCATCCACTGTGCTTTTGTGGGCAAAGTTCTGATTAACTCAGAAAATATCTTTTTCAAGGTAAGAAAATAAAACGCAGATTTATTAGTTATAGAATTCTGTACTAGATAATGTCAAGGCATTGATGATTTAATCTTAAATTTAAACCACTATGCAAATCACAGTCTTTTTCCAAAGACTGAATTTTTACCCAAATAAAAAGAAATCATCCAATGGAGATTATTTGAACTGTTAAATTCTAGGGTGCTATTTCTCAATTGATTTTCCTAGAGGGAGTTGGGAAACAACTCTCCATGGATCTTTTATATTTCTTCAGGTACTGGGAGCAGAGATTGCAGTGGACTTTTGTTCTGTGCTATCTCTTGAGAATGCTGGTATAGCAAACAGCTTTGGAAGAGAGAGACAGTATCTTCCTTGAGAACTGAGGGCAGTTTGTTTACTGGTTAGCTTAATAAAGATAATCTCTTTCTCTAGGAGAAAGTGTGTGGGTTGGCTTGTAGTTCATCATAAAAGATTAGAATCTTCTAAATTTGGGGTTAACTCAGCTGTGATAAAACCTACTATGTGCACAAAATGTACCCAGATCTCTACATTGTCCCTGTAGGACATGAAGGACAAGGAAAACCAAAGCAAAGATTAAGCTCAAGATTCCTATTGTGACATGACCAAAAACTGTCCTATTTTAAATGTGGTACACTAACTCATTAGCTCAGAAATAGGGTAAAATCTCAGGTCCTTCATTATTCATCCTATGAAATTAGAAATTTAATTGAAAGCCAGCTTATGAAGAAGACATGATTCACACACACACACACACACACACACACACACACACACACACACACACACACAGAGACAAGAGTTGAAGAGAAAGGATCAGACCTAGCATATATATGAATAATAGTGAAGGGTCTGAGAAAATCTATCCTTACACACACATATACACAGGTACATACATACACACACAATGAATTTTTAAACATTACTAAAAGCTAATGCATTTGTCTCCTCCTCATGTGCTTGGGTATAGCAATAATTAATTCTTTTCTTATTCCAATCATTTGAGTTTGCTCTAACTCATAGTGAGATCTCCAATAAATCCAAATGATATTTATGTCTTCTTCACTTTCTTCTGCATGTTTTTACATGTTTTCTGAATAACTCCCAATTAGAAAGTAGTAACCATTATAGAGAAATTGGAGATAATGAAAAAGAAAGAACAAAATAAACATTTTAATAGTCCATTTAGCTGAAACTACTATCAATTTCTTTGTATGTTTACTTCAAGTTTTCTTAACAAATTATAATCCTATTTCATTACAGAGATCACAGTTCAAATGCATTTAGCAATTCTATGATTTTTACAGCCTTGACTTTAGCTTTACTTTGTCTACAGGTTAGATCAGAAATGTCCAGGTTGTCTAGGAGTCCCTTTGTGAAATAAGTAGTTGGGGGGAAAAATCAAGCGAAGGAACAAAGCCTGGCAGACAAATTTGCTGAAGAGCAAATATTTCCATTTTGGTAGGAATGGTGAGTTTGAAATTAGCATGACTTTATTATTTGTATTTTTCTAACTATTATCTTTCTTGAATTCATACACACGATGCAGAATACATGAACATTTAATATTAAAAGACAATAACCTAAAAGATGAAAATATTAGTAGGCATTTTTATAAATAATCTAATGCAAGTGGAGAGTTTCTTCTCAATTATAGGGGACACCATAGCAAAATTTTATCATTTCATCTTTTGATCACATTAGGAAAAGTGATATCAGTTGCCCAGTGAATAAGAGGATATGCAGCAGAAGCAGCATTGCCTACCAGTGTAAACAGCAACACCAAGGTAACTTGACTGGGTGAGATGATGTTACCCACTGGTGGTAATGTCAATGTCTGTCAAAATTGTTTATTTGGGGTTATATTTCAAATAGGGATGGGTAAATTGTGTTGGGCCACATTTCCTGAAAATAGTATAAATACTGATAACAGCTGTTTAAACAGCAATAATTTGAAGATATTGGGCAATGACCAAAACTAGACGGAAACTGATGAAGAAACAATTTTGTAAGAAAAATTTTACTGGATAAGTTTCCTATAGTTACAATTTTTGTTTTAGAGTATGTACATAGTAATAGATCCCTGTTGTGAATCTGAAACTGGGGTACAGAACTGTAGTCTTTACTCTTCTAGAAATCAGAGGGCTGAGTTTGGGATAACCACAGTAAGTACAAAATATATTTTCAAAATTCTTTAGCTTTTTGTTTCTCAAATATTACTTTCACAGTACTGCAAATGACAATCCACATTGGCATGATAAATTTTGCTTCTCTTGATTTTAGTTGCTTGGAGAAAAAAATAAAACAAGATGGAGCAAACCATACAAGGACTTTCATAAATTATTTTATTGTTGAATAAAATATATTACTTCAACCCTTATCAATTTTTCCTGGTAACTTATTTAAAATGGCAAAGAAGAAAATTATAGTGACTATACACCATGTATTCTGTGGTCAGCTATCAAACTAAGGGGCAAATGGCTGTCTCTCCTATTAATCTATTCTGTTATGAGTAAGTGAAAATTATATAGGATCAATGTTAACCTGCATATTGTAAAATAAGGAGAGGGATGGATGGAGGATGGTTTGCAATTTAGAGGATGTTAAGCAATTATATGTCACAAGACAGCAGGAAATTTAAACATTGTGGAGTTATTCAGTTCTTCAAGGGAAGAATTGGGCTTACATAGAAACATAATGCCTCCTATTTCTATCCCCCTGAGCTTTTATCCTCCACCCACTTATTGTAGGATAGCGTTTACATCTCAGAATATTCAACCTTTGTTTTTTGGAATTATCTTATTTCGCCCAGATCAATCCATTTACTGATGAATGTCATAAAGTCATTCTTCATTGTAGCACAGTAATATTCCATTTGGTATATATACCACAATTTCTTTATCCATTCATCTGTTGATGGGCATCTAGGTTGGTCCATAGCTTAGCTATTGTGAATTACACTGCTATCAACATTGATGTGGCTGGTCACTGTTGTATGCTAATCTTAACTTTCTTGGCTATATACCAAGGAGTGGGATAACTTGGTCAAATGGTGTTGTTTGAGGAATCTCCATACTGGTTTCCAGAGCAGTTGAACAAATTTGCAGTCCCCCAATAATGTATGAGTGTTCCCCTTTCCTTACATCCATACCGACATTTATTGCTATTTGCATTCTTGATAATTGCTCTTCTGGTTGGACTGAAGTGAAATCTCAGGGTAGTTTTAATTTTCATTTCTCTAATTGTTGGAGATGTTGAACATTTTTTCATATATTTGTCGACCATTCATATTTCTTCTGAGAAATATCTATTTAGTTCCTTTGCCCGTTTATTGATTAGATTATTTGGTTTTTGAGTGTTAAGCTTTTTGAGTTCTTTGTATATACTGGAAATTAATGCTTTAACTGAGGTATAGGTAATAAAGATGTTCTCCCATTCTGTAGGCTCTCTCTTCATACTCTTGATTGTTTCCTTTTCTCTGAAGAAACTTTTCAGTTTGATACCATTTCATTCATTGATTTTTTATTTTATTTCTTGATCTTTAAGAGTCTTGTTGAGGAGACCAGTTCCTTGGCCAACGTTTTGAAATGTTGGGTCTACATTTTCTTCTAGTAGGTGCAGGGTTTCTTGTCTAAAACTAGGTCTTTGATCCACTTTTTTGAGTTGAATTTTGCACAGGGTGAGAAATAGGGGTTAAATTTAATTTTAGAACATATGGATTTCCAGTTTTCCTAGCACCATTTGTTGAAGAGGCTATCTTTTCTCCAATATATGTTTTCGGCACTTTGTCTTTGTGGGTTTGTCTCTGTCTCTTCTATTCTGTTCTATTGGTTATCATGCCTGTTTTGGTACCAATACCATGCCATTTTTGTTACTATAGATTTATGATATAATTTAAGGTCAATTATTGTGATGCCTCCTGCTTCACTTTTCTCACTAAAGACTGCTTTGGCTCTTCTGGCCTCTTATTTTTCCAGATGAATTTCATGACTGTTTTTTCTATTTCTATGAAGATCATCACCAGAATTTTAATAGAAAATGCTTTAAACCTGTGTGCAACTTACAGTGGTATGGCCGTTTTGACAATATTCATTCTACTATCCAAGAACATGGGAGCTCTTACCATCTTTAAAGGACTTGTTCAATTTCATTCTTTAGTGTTCTGTAGTTTTCTTTGTAGAGGTCTTGCACATTTTTTGTAGATTGATTCCCAGGTAACTTATTTATTTTTGAGGTTATTGTGAATGAGTTATTTTATTGTTTGGATGTGAGGTTTATCCCAAAAGCTCATGTGTGAGACAGTGCAAGAAGGTTTAGAGGAGAAATGATTGGGTTATGAAAGCCTTAACCAAAACAGTGAATTAATCACATGATGGGATTAATTGAGTGGTAATAGAAGGCAAGTAAGGTGTGGCTGGAGGAAGTGGGTCTTTGGGAATATGGCTTTGGGGTATATATTTGTATTTAGCAGTGGAGATCTCTTTCTCTCTGCTTCCTGATCATCATGTGAGTTGCTTTTCCCTTCCACACTCTTCACCCATATTTTTCTGCCTTACCTCAAGTCCTGAGGAATGGAGAGTGCTGTCTATAGACTTAGATCTCTGAAACCAAGAATGCCTGAATAAACTTGTCCTCTTTTACAGTTTTGCTAGTTGGATCTTTTAATCACAGCAGGGAAAAAGCTGACTAAAACAGGGTAGATTTTCTAATTTCTTTTTCAGCTGATTTATCATTGGTGTATAGGAACACAATTGATTTATTAGTATTAATTTTGTATCCTGCTACTTTGCTGAATTCATTTATGAGTTCTAAAAGTTTTCTCCTGGAGATTTTTAGTTCTTCTAAATATAATATCATGTTATCCACAAAATAGAGAGCTTTAGTTCTTCTTTTCCTATGCATATCCGTTTAATTTCTTTCTTTTACCTAATTCCTCTGACTAGAGTTTCAAGGACTATATTGAATAGAAGTGGTTAAAGAGGGCATTCCTGTTTTGTTCTAGTTTTAAGAGCTAATGCTTTCAGTTTTCCCCATTCAGAATGATGTTGGCCTTGGGTTTGATGCATATAGCTTTTATAGTCCTGAGTTATGTTTCCATTATTCCTAGTTTTTCTAGGGTTTTAAATATGCTATATTTTGTCAAATGCTTTTTCTGCATTTATTGAGATAATTATGTGATTCTTGAGTTTAGTCTATTAATGTTGTGAATTACGTTTTTTATATCTCTGTTAAACCAACCTGTATCCCTGGGATGAAAACCACTTGTCTATTGTGCACTAATTTTTTAATGTGTTTTCATATGTGATTTGTCAGTATTGTATTAACACTTTTTGGATCTATATTCAAAATAATATTGGTCTAAAGGTTTTTTTCCTGGATGGGTTTGGGTTTGGTTTTTGTATCAGCGTGATACTAGCTAATAAATTTGTCATAACCTTGCTATGTATACATATGAATATACCACAATGAATCTCAACACTGAGCACATCCACATGACTGGGATCCTAATTAGAAGATATGTCCCATGTTTGTAGAAGTGTATCAAAAGATATTCTACTGTCATATATAACTAAAAAGAACAAATAAAATTAAAAGTAATTTAAAAATAGAAAAGAAATACAATGCCTCATAGTCAATATTCAACTCTATCCTAATAATGTCTTATTTTTCTACTGGAAAAACAACTCTGGTATTAAAATAAACCATTGGTAAATCAATGCAATAGAAAAATTATAATGTTTTCAAGAAAAAGTATGTAATGCCAGTTGCAAAAGGATACATATCTTCTTTCCCTTCCTCCTCCTCCTCCTTCTTTTGCTACATTTTCTTCTTATTCCTCTTCTTCTTCTTCTTGTTTAGCACTTCTTATGTTTTGAGCATTCACTGTTATAGTCATTTCCAAGGGTCTCTTATAAGGACTAAAATCCAACTTAATATCTGACTGCAACAGCATGAGAGATATCTCGTTGAAGCCACCTACTTTAGGCAAGTCAACTGACAAATCCCTGAGAAAAAATTATTACTTACTTGAGTAAGAACTTAAGTTTAAAATTTTAAAAATATATTCTAGAACAATAAATGGCAGTATCTTGGGATATGATATTAAAACAGCTCACATGGTGATGTTATTATTTTAAAATTATTCAATTGAGTTAACATATAAAACTAATATGAACACCAATATAATTTTGTTTCAGTGAACGCAGTTAAACTCTGTCTAAATAAAGAATTATGAATGAATATATAATCAAAACATTTATTTTGAGTTATGAAATGTTCATTTTCTTATGAATTAATTTATTCTTAAGATTCATATCTAAAGGAAATCAAAATGCATTTAAGAACATCAACTGTACAAACTTTATATTAAGTATATATTGCAAATTCTATTAAAATAAATTATAATGTAAAAGTATGGTCAAGATTTAATTTCATATTATTTTCTTAAGCTTAGTTCATTAATAATAGTATGGCAAAGTTGAAAAGGTAATATTGCTAAAAATAAAATGAAAAGAAATGAGGCTAAATATAGCGATAGCTTCTTAGAGATGATATATGATAGATAGATAAATAGAGTTTACTTCTGAAGACAGGTAAGGAGAGGTCTAGTGGTAATTTAAAATAAATAGTTCCAAATAGCCAAAAAGTGACAAAGACATATTAATTTATGTAACTAAAGATTAAAAGAAGCAGGAAATGTAATTTTTGAAGGAATAGTATGGAACATGTTAAAACAACGCTTATATTTGTGTTTCCCTATTGCCCTAAAACAGGATTGAAGTAATTCCAAAAGGACAGAACTGAAGGCATCACATCACCACACTGCAGAATGTACTACAAGGATATAGGAATAAAAAGCAGGCACTGGTATAAAAACAAATACACAGACAAATGGAATACAATAAAGAGCCACAAAATAAACCAACGTATTTATTGTCAATTGATTTTGACAGAGGTGCCAAGAGTACATAATGAGGAAAGGCTAATCTTTTCAATAAATGTTAATGGGAAAACAGGATATCCAGATGTAAAAGAATGAAATTACACCCAAGTATCACACTGTATACAAAATATTAAATCCAAATGGCTTAAAGAATTAAGTATAACTCCTGAGACAATAAAACTGGGGCAACATTCCATAATATTGGCATGGGCAATGAATTTTGGGATATGAATCCAAAAGCACAGGCAATAAGAGCAAAAGTAGACATCAGGATTACATTAAATTAACATGACTGCACAGCTAAAGAAACAGCCAACAGAATAAAGAGGCAACCAAGGGTGAAAGAAATCATTTACAAACCATATACCTGATAAGAAATTAATATCTGAAGTATATAAGAAATTCAACTTAATAGTAAGAAATTAAATAATCTGATTTAAAATGGGTAAAGACTAAATAAATATTTCTTTAAAAAAGACATACAAATTGTCCATATTACATGAAAAAAAAATTCAACATCACTAACATCAAAAAAATGCAAATTAAAACCATAGTGTGAAGGCTAGTCCAAATAGAAGATAGATAAATGTCAGAGAAGATGTAGGAAAAAGGAAATCTTTGCACACTGATGATAAGAATATAAATTAGTACAGCCTTTATGAAGTTTCTCAAAAATATATAGAACTACCATATGATTCAGCAATCCGACTATTTGGGTATATATCCAAAGTAAATTAAATCATTATGTTGAAAAGATGTTTGGACTGTTGTGCTCATTTAATTATTATTCACAAGGAATAAGAATTGTAATTGACCCAAGTATCGATTATCAGATGGAACAAAGAAAATATGATACATATACACATAATGCTGTCCTTTGTGACAACATAGATGACCCTGGAGGACACTATGTTTAGCAAAACAAGTCAGGCACAGAAGGACAAATGCCATATAATCTCATTTGTATGTGAATTTTGAAAAAGTTGTACTCTAATGCAAGAAGTAGGATGATGGTTACCAGAGGCTGCAAATAAGTATTGGGAAAATGCTGATCAAAAAAAACAAAAAAAACAAAAAACAAAACAAAACAGAAAAAGATGAAGTATTTCAGAATATGTAAATAGGAGAAATAACTTCAAGAATATATTGTACAGTATGGTGACTATAATAATAAGGCATGGCACTCCTGAAAACTGCTAAATTTACATTTGAGTTCTTAGCTCTAAAAATGGTAAGCATGTGAGGTAAGGCATATGCTAATTAGTTCAATTTAGCTATTCCATAATGTACACATATCTCAAAACAACATGTTGCACATAATAAATATGTACAATTTAAATTTATGAGTTAAAATGCATAAATAGAAAATAGTGGTTATTTGGACATACAAATATGTAATATTAAGAGCCAACCCTAATGTGAAGTACATTGTTCTTTTCCAATTTTTTTCTTTCTGCATTTTTTGTTGTTGCATTATAGTTGCACATAATGATAGGATTTGTTACATATTCATATGTGCACAAAATATAGCAATATAGCAATATAATTTAGGCAATATCATTCCCCAGCACTTCCAGTTCCCTTCTTCCTCCCCTCCTCATACCCTGTAGACCCTTTCCTCTACCAATCTCCCTTTGATTTTCATGAGTAATATGAACTATTTCATAATGATGTTTCAGTATCATAGTATATGTATCACACTAATACAAGATGTTAATAATAGGGAAAGTAGGAGTGGGAGTTTAAGTGGATATGTGGGAACTCTATTTTCTACTACATTTTTCTGTAAACTTAAAATTGCCCACCCAAATGAAGACTATTAATTTAAAAATTTTTGTCAAGTGTTTCTGAAATAAGTAGTTTTTATCTGAATGGCAAAATGTATCATCTTGTTAATATCAGATATGTCTGGGAAAAGTATTGCTTATTGCTAAGTCAAATTTAAAAGATTCAGTTTAATATTTGCTATTAGTTTGAAAGCACTTTAATTTACTTTCATCTTTACTAGATAGTATCTAAAAATGTGGAGCAATGCTTGCTCTTTATTGGAAGAGTTTTATATCATTAATATTTAATCAATTAATTAATATAGGTTAGTAATAAAATCAAGAATTATTACAGAAAAGCAGTAGAAAATTATATTTTGGCTCACAATAATAAAATTATTCATAAACATTTTATATGCAATCTAAAAAAGAAGATAACACTGCAATTTTTCAAATATATCACTAAATAAGCCATGAAGGCAAAATAGTTTGTAGTTTACATTCTGCAGTAGAAGTTCATTCTAACAAAAATTCACTTACAATAAGTGATGAACAATTTGCATTGGCTAATAGTATGATAAAAATACCTAGAGAAATTAAATTAAAATAAATTATGTTATGAAAAAATAGCTATTGTCTTTTAAATGTTAGCATTGAATTATCCTTAGAAAATTAATAAAGCAATTAACAATTTTATTGTGACTTTTGGAAATTGTGTGTTAAAACCGTTGTGCTATGGTGAAGCAGTAGTACAATTAATACAGTAGAAATACTGCAAGAACATACTTGCAATTTTTTAAAATTATCTGATAATTTAGGTAATTCTCATAAAAGCTGTTTAAAATTTTATCTAGAAATTAGAATTAGATTACACTAAACGGAAGTACAAAACTAGATTCTAAGAAAACTCATGCTGATAATTAATTGCACATTTTTAAAGCATTACTAAGAGAGGTATATATTTACTAAATTTTAACTGTGACTCAATTTCTTAAGTTTTAAGTGTTATAATGTTATAAATATTGAAGGAGATAGATAAAGAAATTGGATTAGCATCACAAATCATCATGATAAGCATATGTATGCACACCACATTTGTGTAAACAAGACAAAGGTTGGCAAGATAAATTGAATGTCCATAAACTAGCATAATTTGTGTAAGTTAACACTACTACTAATAATGATATTTTTTGTCTATATCAAGATTTTTTAATCTTTATAATAGCAGAATAGACAACTATGACTCAAAGAAAAAAATAATTTATATATATGTACATATATATATATATATATATCTCCAGATTTCCAGAAGGTTAAGAGTTAAGAGTCTAGAATTGGTATAGAAGCTGAAAAATATCATCAGAAATGGACTCCTTTGCTTCTTCTACTTAAACATCTCTACTGTGTGTATCCTCATTGTTACAAGAAGACTGCTGATATTTGAGGAATCATAGGACCTTGTAACTTAGAAAGATGTAAAAAAAAAAAAAAAAACCAGGAATTTTCCTCATATGTCATCCTGTTTGTATTATAAAAAGTTATACTTCCCAATATTCTATCAAAACTCTTCTCTGATAAATGAATAGTAAAAATTGAGTCATGTGTCCATCCTTGAACCCAGTACAGTTACAAAGGAGTAGTATTTTCATAATTTGTTAATATTTGATTAAGGTACAATACCCAAAGTTTTGAATAAAGAAATCCTTATGCTGAGCATATTATTGATGTACCAGGTACTGTATAAGCAATTCCATATATATGCTATGGAAAAACTAATTTATTGTATAGTAATTTGACCTTACCATAGTTATGTAAAAGTCAGGATACAAATACAAAAGGGCAAGGTAGTAAATAAGGCAGTTTCTGAAAGCAGTAATGGAAGATTTGTTCAAAGTATTACAGATGTCAAAGGGAAATTCAAATTTTATTGGGAACAAAACACTTCTCATCAATAAAAGAAATAATTCTGTGATGTCAACATACTAGCAAGAACTGTGAAAGGTTTGAAATTTTAACCGATGTGAGAACAGACAGGATAGCCTGTCACAGTTTCATGAGTGTATTTGAAGATATAAGACTTAGTGGCCAAATATATTCAGAACATATTATTCACAGCATTAGTCGTTACCAATCAGTGTTTCTGGTAGTGATTCTTTGAAGATGCATTACCAGCCAGGTGACACTTGCACACGTTAGACTATGTTAAATATATTAAATAGAAGAAATTTGGATTAAGGATACCCACATTGTTTATAGGGGATAAAAAGCAAGCCTGTGTTTTGTTCCAGTATCTAATGTTCAAGATAATAAACAATGTTCAAGCCTACCCTTTGGTCTTTTACAATACAATATTTCTAATTTCCAAGGCGTTGAGCTTAAAAAGCAATCATGAACAAGGCTTTTCTGGGAAAAAAAAAAGACAGTTCATTCCTTAATCACAGGCAGATTTATGGGAAAAATAAAACAAAACTGTGTAGGACCATTTCCCAATAATAGTCACTCCTTCTTCATTTGTAGAGCATCCTGGCTCCAGAAGAATTTTCATTTAAGCGTACCATTGTGTGGCCTAGTCTAACTGACCAGACAAAGCCTGGACAAAACTCATTAAATCGGATTCACACAGTATTTATAACCAGTATCCAAACAACAACACAGAACCAAACATCCAGATAACTTCAATTTGCAGTATTTGCCTCAACTGTTCTTCTTAGAGTCTTAGAAACAACCAGCAGTACCAATCCAAGGCATCC
The DNA here is from genome assembly GCF_902686455.1 of Sciurus vulgaris. Classification (NCBI taxonomy): domain Eukaryota; kingdom Metazoa; phylum Chordata; class Mammalia; order Rodentia; family Sciuridae; genus Sciurus; species Sciurus vulgaris. Next base: position 121,534,093 of record NC_136464.1, read on the forward strand.
TCAGGGTCTGACTTAAAAATCCAGGTGGCTATCTCCTTTATTTTCTGTGTTGAGCTTTCCATTAGTCTAGGAAGATGAAGAATTAGCTATTAAATGACCCTTGGCTCACATGGAGAAATGCTAGACAATCACAAAATCCATAACAACCCTGATCATTGAGTTGAAACTGTTAGTATTTGCTTTAGTAGACTTTTTTTGCTCCTGTGACCAAAATACTGGACAAAACCAATTTTAGAAGAGGAAAAGTTTTCTTGTGGGCTCACCGTTTCAGGGATCTCAGTCCATAGACATCTGGATCCATTGCTCTGGGAACATTATGGTGGAAGTGTGTGGCAGAGAAAAACAGCAGGGACCATGACATCAGGAAGCAGAGAAAGCTCTGCTCAACAAGGACAAAAAAATATACCGCAAAGGCATTCCCTCAGGTACTCACCTTCTCCAGCCACACTCTACCTGCCTGCATTTACCATCTAGTTAATGTCTATCAGAGGATTAGCACATTGATTAGGTTAAGGCTTTCATAACCCAATCACTTCACCTCTACGATTTCTTGCAGTGTCTCACAATGAGTTTTGGGGGACACCTCACACCTCACATCTAAACCATAATAGTAATGATCTCCAAGACTGAGGTAGAGTCAATGATCACTTCACGTAAAGGACAAATTCTGTAAGTTTTCCTATTTGTATGAGATACATTTTAGACATAATACCATATAGTATGTCCATAAATAGTAAGTCAGTAATTCTTCCATTAGGTTCCCATGAGTAATTAAGAGCAGCCTTATTTTTGAGAAATTTCTGTAGTCATTACATGATTTACCTGGGATGCTTACTTAAACACTTGAGTCTCTTTCAAACTCTTCTATGTCGTGTTTCTTTACAAGTACATTTACACGTATAAATCTAAAAAGTGTTATTCAAGAAAATCCAGATGGTTGATCTGAAATTTACCTTGCATGTCCTCAGCCTCCATTTGACTGTGCTGACACCTGGAGATGTCAGTCAAATACCCAGATCATCAGCCTATTATTGAGCCTTATGATAAAATAAATAATCCCTTGTCATAATGAAAATGATCAGGAGAGCTAAAAACATGGCATAGTTTAGATTCAAGCATTAAAATGATGAGACAAGAGTTAGCTGTTTGGACTGGAAGAGCAATCCATCTCTGAGTGGTATGTCTGAACATGTGTTACTTTTTCTTATCAGTAGTATTGTGGAGCTGGGGTTGTGGCTCAATGATAAAGTGCTTGCCTGGCATGTGTGAGGCACTGGGTTCAATCCTCAGCACCAAATAAAAATAAATAAATAAATAAATAAGACAAAGTCATGGTGTCCATCTACAACTAAAAAAACTTTAAAAAAGAATATCGCTTTATGAGATGAGCTGTTTTTTTTCAATTGATCCAAATTTTACTCTCTCTCTCTATATATATATAATACAATTGGGAAAAAAATGTATGTTTTAACAAACCAAACCAAACATACTTGCATGTAGATTCCCTTCCCAGAAGAGAAATAAATGATCAAAATACTTCATTTGAATGAATATAATCCATCATATAAAAAAGACTTGGTTAGGAGCTGAGGTTATAACTCAGTGGTAGAGCAATTGCCTAGCACATGTGAGGCACTAGTTTCAATCATCAGTACCACATAAAAATAAATAAAAGTATTGTGTTCTTAATCTATAACTGAATAAAAAAATACAGAAGACTTTGTGAAACTTAGACTCAAATTGATATTCAAAAGTACTTTATCAAGCATTAAGTACTTGCCTTAAATATTTTAGTGGTTAAGAGTAAATGTTTGGCTCTATTAGATTTAACCAATCATATCATATAGTTGGGAGTTATATTAAAATATTTTATAACTAGTATTGCAAATCAAAAGAGCATTAACAATAAACATACTGACCAACTAGAATGTGTATCAATCATGAAATGCCAGCTAAGTTGCACTGGTAATATACATATATATGGTGGCTCTATGTATCCAGTATGGCCAGAAAAAGTTAATGGTTTGGATGTATTCAGCATAACCAGAAAAAATACTTATTTATGTAGACACAGTCTTCTCAGTCTTCTAGCAATTTGAAGTGATGATTTGCTTCACTGATAAATCTTAAAAATGAATCAGATGGGAACTATTTTTAGCATTTGAAAAGATTCATGGTAAATGTCATTGTGATGATCTATTAGAAAACTGAAATTAAAGAGCTGGATGGCACAGGAAAATAACACTTCAGGTGACCTTTTAATTTTACTAATGATCTAATATTACCAGAGTGTGGTTCCTTTTTAAATACATTTTATTCTATCTTAGATACTTGTTTATGAACATATGTGCCTCACTGGAAATTGTGTGTGTGTGTATGCATGTGTCAAAATTTTCAGCACATGAGAGTTACTGGATGCATTTTAACAACAGCATTCATACTGCTGAAATATCTGCATAATAACAAATGCATTTAGACAGAACAAATATGAACTAGTAAAATCATAATATCTTACACTTAGAATTGAGAATGAAAAGAATTGACTTTATGTAAAGATGGAAAAGATTTTGTTGTAGACATCTATAAAGCCTTAAAATATTTTGCAAATATAAATTATATAATAATGATAATTATAATACATTGGTGTGATAGCATGCACACATCTGATATTCACTTTCTCTTGGTTTAAAAATGCATTTTAATAAATAGCATAATACGATATTAGACACTTATCTAATAATAATCATAATTTAAAATATTTCTAATCAATCCAGAGTAAAAATGCTGGTTTATTCTACTCTGTGATATTACATAATTAGTCAGACTAAAAGTGTAATAATCTACCAAGTTCTTATAAACTAAGTGCAAGTAAATTTAGATAATCTTCGAAAGGATTCAGGGAATATATACATATAAAGTGGAAATAATACCTTTAATATTATTACATACATGACATAAGTTTTACCATTGTGAAACATGTAGATTTTACAATAGAGAAACAATATGATCTCTCTATGCCATAGATTTGTACATTTTAATATCTTTATTATCAGAATATATCTTTGGCTATTTGATTACAGATATTTTTAAGAAAATCAAAAGATACTAAACACTATTATTATGCTAAATGTAATTTCACTAAAATTTAGCATCACAGCAAATTTTATTTTAATCATTTTATTTAATTGGTTGCATCTTATTTCCTTAGAAAAACTAAAATGTCTTAATCATTTCATGATTTGTGCTATCTCTTTTTATTTGAAGACAATTTTCCACAAATGCCTACTATGCAAATTCTTTGAAACTAATGATAAGAATTAGGTCCAATGAAAAATGTTAACAAAATTTAATGTTACTAAATAGTAGGCATAAATTTGGTGCAAATGTCTATCCTAGACCTAGAAGTTTGCTGTGTGACCTTGGGCAAAATCACTGAAGTGATACTTTTCTAATTTTTATTATTTTCAACATGAGGGAATCTACCATAATATAGTTAGACTTTTATCCTTTTTAATTCTAAATCATGAATGGGTACCGAAGGCTTAAATTAAGCTCCTCAGAGTTGTCGTTTAAATAAATCTGGATTTCAGGAACTGTTCAATTCCCTAAGCTGCCCCAAAGTTCGATACGTAAAAGTCGTGAGTCAATATGAAAAATGACAATTCCATCTTCATCCACCCGTCAATGCTTTCTTTTCTTAGAGGACAGAGACATTACTAGTGGAAATCCAAGCCAGGAAATCAGTCGTTATATTTCTATTTGATCAAAACCTTTCAGCTCACAACCTAGTTATAAAAATGATCCTATGGATAGGGGATATAGCTCAGTTGGTATGATGCTTGCCTAGAATATGCAAGTTCATAAGTTTGATCCCCAGCACTGAAAAAAAAAATGATCCCCTCATTCCTAGGTGTTATGGATTAAATGTTTTCCTTTCTTCCAAAGTACATTTTGAAATTGAATCTCCAATGCAAAAATAGTGGCAGAAGTGGACTCTGGAAAATGAGCAATGGAATTTGGTGACTGCACAATAGACTTGGTGGAGGAAGCTCATGATTTCTGCTGCTTATGCCTTTTGCTGTATGAGGACCTTGAATTCCTCCTCTCCTGAAGGTGAAGCCTTCTAGCAACGTTTGGAAGGAGAGTCAAAACCCTGACTTGAACATGACTTACCTTGATTATGTACTTCCCAGAGTCCAGAACTGTGAGAATAAAGTTTTGTCTTTTATAAATTACCTAGTCTGTGGTCTCTTATGACAGCACAAAACCACTAGGACACTGGAAGTACCTATGTTGTATTATTTGGCTGCCATTAAATCTCATCTAGCATAATACGTTTAAGACATTATAGAACAACGGATCTTCTTGTCCAAGAATGTTTCTGCTTCAAGGAGTCTCCGAATACATGAAACAAACTCTCATTTGTTTGTCCTGCAAATTATTTCCTCAGTAACCCATGAAGCAGTTCCCTATCTTGTTCTGACTCCCTATTTACAAATAACCTTTGCAGACAACAAATCTTACCTTAGCTATCCCCTATAATGCCTGTCAGCCATCATATGACTAAAAGATATGTACATCAGTTTTTAATTGGGAAGCAGTTTTCTTTTCTAAGATCCTAAAATTAGTTGTCAATAATTTAGAATCTTTATGCTTATAATTATTTATTCAATATCCATCTCCTTATTTGCTTTAAACTTCTGGAATAAAGTAGATTCTCTAGTTTGTCTGTACTACTGCATCTGAAGTGATCACTGTGCTGGTGTTCTGTAAACATTCTTCAAGCAAATCAATTAGCATGAAAAAAGAAGTTCAAATAATGACCTGGCTGTTAGATTTGTTTTGATTTTTCTTGGGGTTGTCCACATACATAGTATTTTGTTTTTATAACTATTCTCTTTGTATTCTTCATTACTGATGTAACAAAATTGAATTCAGAATAGAACTACAGTTTTAGAAATTATTTTTCCAATGTCAGTAGACACAGAGATAGTTAATAGAGTAATTTAATAAGTAATCAACCTATCTTATGAAATTATTATATTTCAATTTAAATTGGTGCAACATGTACTTTCTACATTTGCTCATTTTTACTTTCACAGTAAATCTCCCTTTACAAAATAATGTTTTAGTCTGTGCATATTTGGTTATAATTCTCAACAATCTATGGAATTTTAATGCAATTATGTTTTGCCCACATAAACATTTTATTTTTGCAATAATTTTCCACAAATATATATATACCTTATGACTATTTGCATATAGGGAATTAACTGTCTACATGGTGAAGTTGATAAAAAGTTAATACATGATTTTCATGAGGATAAATAATGGGAACTTGAGAGGTACTATTAATGATTGTATAAATATTCTTACTTTAGGAAATAGTCAAGATCCACGAATTTTACCATCAGATGGTGTTAAAAGTGGGAATGAGACACAGACATAAGAACTTTAATTTTTCTCCTATTCCACAATTATAATATTTCCTAGTATGTCATCCTTTTGCAAGTTTCTTGTGTTTGTCTGTGGCAGCAGTGTGATGCCACTTCCTATTTTTAGTAGATTAAGAATAAAGAGAGTAGTTTGTCCAAATCTACATCATATGCCAGCATTCACAACTGAATTTGTGAAAGAAACAGGCTTTTGCTGCCTTAGTGGGAAAGGCAATGAGTAGAGCTCACCAAAGCTGTGCTATAAGTTCAAGCATCTGAAGGAATTTTGTTCTTTTACTATGTGCTGCTGTAGTCTGCATCAGAGATTAGATCCTCATGTGGCCCAATTAACTGTGCATTGTTTCACAGCTGCTGGTGAGACAGTTATTTTAATTCTTTTTAGGATGATATCTTTATATAGAGATATTTTTTTAAAGCCCTCTTATGGTAAGCTTTTGATTCCACAAAGAAATTGTGTTTATGATGTACTTTTATATTAAAGAAGTACCATGGAAGCATTATTATTCAGCAACTGAAGGACATTGGAATATTTTAGATGTTGAGCCACTGTAGTATGTGAGTATAGACATGGAGATTTGAGAATATTGGCATCTTGGCATCTCTGAAACACATGCTGCTCAATGGAGTATGGATTAACAAAAGCCAAAATATTCATTTCCAAATATGAATATCAGAAAGGAAATGTTTTGTTTTATTGGGCAACAAAATTGATTTTATATAGAATAAAATCACATGACCATCTATAAGATTATACACATGAAATAATTTGAAAATGTCATCAAAAGTAGAACTTCAAATGTTGCTTAAGATAATCTTGTACTTTTTGAGTTAAAAATGGAATGTCTTTTATTTGGGATATTGTATAATATTTATGATGGTCACATTGTAAAATATCAAGACAGTAAGCATGAAGGATAATGAATACATGTGCTTTATAGAAGTGCAAAGATTTCATTTTATTATAAAGCCATCAATGTTAATCTTTATTAACAGCAATATTATTTTTTAAAGTCTAATATCAGTAATAATTGTACCAGTAGTTCTGGGCAAACATAACTTGGTTTCCTAACATTTTAATTTGCAATTCAAAATTTTTTTCAAGAAATAAGAGACGATCATAAAAATAAATAGCCATGTTAGGTTATCTGTTCTACAGTTCTTAAACTATCAGGCAAGATATTTTTAAATGGCATGAAAATACAAATTGAAATTCAGACAGCTTTTACACAGCAGTTCTGTTGGATCATATATCATGTAGTAAAAGTAAAAGCATCTAATTGCCATATCTCTTATAAAGTTAAGAAAGGCCTGCTATAAAAATTACATGTAATCAGTATGAATGCAACTATAAAAGTCACTACATATGGCATTCTGCAATTTAATTCTTTCTTCATGATTACTGCTAGTACAGTTTTATATTCATAGTGCACATAAGAAATGAACACTTTGATACCCCAAACCCTCTATTTTATTATGATTTTAATCAAATATATAGTTTCTCAAATCATCACATTTCAGTAGATTTCTGTTTGAGAAAAAAGTAAACACTTGGGTTTTATTTAGACTTTGTCATTATAAAAAAACCTTTCCTCTTTTATAAAGAAACACACCCAATTGGGAACATTTTGAAAATCATCTATAAACTTAAGGAAATTCAAATTAATGAAAATTACATGAAAAATATTTATGCATGTGATAATCATTTCTAAATGATGCCAAAACATCATATTGCATACCTCAAATATATACATTTTTACTGAACAATTAATTACACCTGAATAAAGCTGGAAAATAATTGAAGAAATATAAATATATACATTTGTGACAAAATAATCTAATTTTTTCCTAGAGATACTTGAAGCATACAGATGTAAATTTCACAGTGTGAGTAATCTGAGTTGCAGAATGTTTTATTCAGCTTTATACCAATTACTTCACCTGAAATAACAGTTGTTTTTGCATGGAATTGCCACAGTGAGTCATCTGGTTTTACATGTAGTCTAAAGAAATATTTGATATTTAATGATTTTTACATATATAGTACTCATAATTCAGTAATGTGACAACAGTTTCTATAAGGAAATAATAACATTTTAAATGCCCATCCTGAGCCAAGCATTGTGTTAAACCAATCTATGATGTAGATATCATGTTTATCTAAATGCATTCGGAAATTTATGACAAATCAAATAAGATTCTCAAGGTTAGATTTGGAGTGGTGTGGTTAGGAGGAGGAGAGTAAGTCAATAATTCAAGATTGAGCACTCTTATTTATCTGTTTAATTAAGCTGCTGTGTTTTAATCATATCTACATTGGGCACACTATGCTGTGCCTTAAAAAGTTATTTGAAGTCTTATTCACTTCCGATTAATTCAGATATAATGATTCAAAATAGCAAAGTAGAACTTCATTTCAGAAAGTATAGAACATTTAAAAATCAAACAAAATTATTGGCTATTATTCTGTTTAAGAGGGAAAATATTTTGTAGAGTTCAAAATAGTAATCTTATTTGCAATAGTTACTTTAAAATAAGTGGCATAACATTATCATTGAGATTGATGCTCACTAATAAGTAAATTAAATAAATAACCTATTAACATTTATTTATCATTAAGAAGATAGGTGGGCTATTTATTTACACTTAGAATTGAACCCAGTGTTGCTTTACCACTGAGCTACATTGTTAGCCCTCTTTATTTTTTTTATTTTGAGACAGAATCCCACTAAATTGCCAAGACTACACTTGAATTTGGATATCCTCCTGCTTCCACCTCCCCAATAGTTGGTAGAGACATATACCACCACACCCAGGTGGTAGATCTATATTTATGACATTTACAGTTCTAAAGCTAATTTGTTCTTATTTCATATTTATCCTTATTGGAAAAACTTAGCTCTGTTCTCTTTGAGAAGGGTTCCCCTTCACCCAGTATTTCTTTTACCTGTAGGCATTTGGGTCATTGTTTTAAGTAGTCTACCTGTAAACATTTTTAAGCCATAGATAATTCAATGGAGACAACATATTCATTATTTCCTAACCAAGTTCTATTAGTGTCTCTGACTTTTATATGATAGGTTCATCATCTATGATCTTTTAAAATGTCTGATTCTTTCAAATGATTTCTTGTCATTGCTTCTGAAGACTTAACCAAATATTTCTCCATGCAGTACTATGGGAAACTGGTTGGTATCTTTTATTTCATAATCTTTCTAATTAAAATCTCTCATATGTGGGTCATCTGCAGTATGCTTCCTTGGGTCTCTGGAAATTGTATTGTAGTAAAATTCTTCAAGTTAATTCCAACTCCTCACAAACATTGCAATATACAACTGAATATCCTATGTCCAGCTCTCTGGGCTATGCCTAAGGCTTAGGTGAAAGGAGGGAAAACTGAATAGAAACTGCACATAATGGCTAACAACTTAGATCCCTCATATTTTTCAAATGGTTAGCTTCCATTTGGGCAGTGTACATGGTCACCAGGTTGAATACAAACGTAAAGTTACTTTTTAGAATTTTGTTTTTAGCCAGGTGCAGTAGTGCACACCTGTAATCCCAGCAACTCAGGAGTCTGAGGCAGGAGGATCACAAGTTTAAGGCCAGAGTGAGGCCCTAAGCAACTCAGTAAGACCTGAAAGATAGAATTTTGTTTTTGCACAATTGACATCTTAAATTTTGTCCCTTCATGTTAAATACCTTCTACCACTGCTATTGATGTTTCCTTGCTAATGCTTAAAAGTGAAGTGTGGTAGTGGACTACTGGGGATTTCCTTTCTTACCTTTTCTTTTGCAACTGAAATGCACATAGTTCTAAGGAAATGGTTTTGACAACAGAAATGGCACTAAAATAGAAATTCTTTTTATCTCCTCTAAAATCCTAAAAATTGAAAATTCTCATTCCTTAGGAGTTTATTATTCAATGAAAATTTACCAGAGACAATATATTAAAACTCCATCTTGTCTGGAGATTACTAAACACATTTTTAAAAACCTACCATGATACAAACAAAATATTCAGACAATATAACCTCAAATTAACTACAGTTCTAATATCCTTTGCTTTACCAATATTCTTTGATTTACCAATAATTCCCTTATTTATATATGTACTAACTATATTTACTTATTTATTTATTTTGCAGTTTTAATTGCATTCTCACTTGTTATTTTATTTAAATAATACATTATCATCCTATACAATTATGGAATAAGAGGCTAAGTGACTTGTTTCACTCATTAATGACAAAATAGTTAAGCATATTTAGCTTTAAGCTGTAAAATTTGCATATTATATTGGTTTTAAGATTCTTTTTTTAATTACATATTTTTTTAATTAAAAATCATAAATTTACATAGAGCAATGTTGTTTGATTCATTCTGTTATTTTTTTCCCCTTCCCCTCCACCCCTCCCACCCCTCTTTTCCCTCCATTCAGTCCTTCCTTCCTCCATTCTTACCACCCTCCTTATCCCTAACCCTAAACCTAACCCTAACCCTAATGCTAACCCTTCCTACCTCCCATTTTATGTCCTCATCAGCTTATCAGCAAGATCATTCGTCCTTCAGTTTTTTGAGATTGGCTTATCTCACTTAGCATGATATTCTCCAATTTCATCCATTTGCCTGCAAATGCCATAATTTTATCATTCTTTATGGTGGAGTCATATTCCATTCTATATATATGTCACAGTTTCTTTATCCATTCATCAACTGAAGGGCATCTAGGTTGGTTCCACAATCTGGCTTTGGTGAAGTGAGCAGCTATGAACATTGATATGGCTGTATCTCTGTAGTATGCTGATTTAAGTCCTTTGGGTATAGGCCAAGGAGTGGGATAGCTAGGTCAAATGGTGGTTCCATTCCAAGCTTTCTGAGGAATCTCCATACTGCTTTCCAGAGTGGCTGCACTAATTTGCAACCCCACCAGCAATGTATGAGTGTACCTTTTTCCCCACATCCCCGCCAACACCTATTGTTACTTGTGTTCTTGATAATCGCCATTCTAATTGGGGTGAGATGAAATCTTAGTGTAGTTTTGATTTGCATTTCTCTTATTACTAGAGATGTTGAACATTTTTTCATATATCTGTTGATTGCTTGTACATCTTCTTCTGTGAAGTGTCTGTTCATTTCCTTAGCCCATTTGTTGATTGGATTATTTGTATTCTTGGTGTAGAGTTTTTTGAGTTCTTTATAGATTCTGGAAATTAGCGCTCTATCTGAAGTATGAGTGGCAAAGATATTCTCCCACTCTGTAGGCTCTCTCTTCACATTACTGATAGTTTTCTTTGCTGAGAGAAAGTTTTTTAGTTTGAATCTATCCCAGTTGTTGATTCTTGCTTTTATTTCTTGGGCTATGGGAGTCCTGTTGAGGAAGTCTGATCCTAAGTCAACAAGTTGAAGGTTTGGATCTACTTTTTCTTCTATAAGATGCAGGGTCTCTGGTCTGATTCCGAGGGGCTTGATCCATTTTGAGCTGAGTTTTGTGCAGGGTGAGAGATATGGGTTTAATTTCATTCTGTTGCATATGGTTTTCCAGTTTTCCCAGCACCATTTGTTGAAGAGGCTATCTTTTCTCCATTGCATATTTTTGGCACCTTTGTCTAGTATGAGAAAATTGTATTTATTTGGGTTTTTGTGTCCATGTCCTCTATTCTGTACCATTGATCTACCTGTCTATTTTGCTACCAATACCATGCCGTTTTTGTTACTATTGCTTTGTAATAGAGTTGAAGATCTGGTATTGCGATACCCCCTGCTTCGCTCTTTCTACTGAGGATTGCTTTAGCTATTCTGGGTTTCTTATTCTTCCAGATGAATTTCATAATTGCTTGCTCTATTTCTGTAAGGTACATCATTGGGATTTTAATTGGAATTGCATCGAATCTGTATAGCACTTTAGGTAGTATGGCCATTTTGACAATATTAATTCTGCCTATCCAAGAACATGGGAGATATTTCCATCTTCTAAGGTTTTCTTTAATTTCTTTGTTTAGTGTTCTGTAGTTCTCATTGTAGAGGTCTTTCACCTCTTTTGTGAGATTGATTCCCAAGTATTTTATTTTTCTCGAAGCTATTGTAAATGGGGTAGTTTTCCTAATTTCTCTTTCTGAAGATTCATCACTGATGTATAAAAATGCATTGGATTTATGAGCATTGATCTTGTAACCTGCTACTTTACTGAAATCACTTAAGAGTTCTAAGAGTTTTCTGGTGGAATTTCCAGGTTCCTCTAAATATATAATCATGTCATCAGTGAACAGGGATAGTTTGAGATCTTCTTTTCCAATCCATATCCCTTTAATTTCTTTGGTTTGTCTAATTGGTCTGGCTAGAGTCTCAAACAATGTTGAATAGAAGTGGTGAAAGAGGGCATCCCTGCCTTGTTCCAGTTTTTAGGGGGAATGCTTTCAGTTTTTCACCATTTAGAATGATATTGGCCATGAACTTAGCGTAGATGGTCTTTACAATTTTAAGGAATGTTCCCACTACACCAATTTTTTCTAGTGTTATGAGCATGAAGGGAGCTGTATTTTATCAAATGCTTTTTCTGCATCTATCGAAATAATCATGTGATTCTTAACTTTAAGTCTGTTGATGTGGTGAATGACATTTATTGATTTCTGGATGTTGAACCACCCTTGCATCCCTGGGATAAAAACCACTTGATCGTGGTGCACTATCTTTTTTATATATTTTTGTATGCGATTTGCTAAAATTTTGTTGAGAATTTTTGCGTCGATGTTCATTAAGGATATTGGTCTGAAATTTTCTTTCCTTGATTTATCTCTGTCTGGTTTAGATATCAGGGTGGTATTGGCTTCATAAATGAGTTTGGGAGGGTTCCCTCCTCTTCTATTTTTGGAATACTTTGAGGAGTATTGGAATGAGCTCTTCTTTAAAGGTTTTGTAGAACTCGGTTGAGAACCCATCTGGTCCTGGACTTTTCTTTGTTGGTAGGCTTTTGATGACCTCTTCTATTTCATTGCTTGAAATTGATTTATTTAAGTTGTGTATGTCCTCCTCGTTCAGTTTAGGTAATTCATAGGTCTCTAGAAACTTGTTGATGTCTTGGAAGATTTCTGTTTTGTTGGAGTATAGATTTTCAAAATAGCTTCTAATTATGTTTCTATATCACTTGTGTCTGTTGTGATATTTCCTTGTTCATTCCAAATTTTAGTAATTTGAATTTTCTCTCTCCTTCTCTTTGTTAGTGTGGCTAAGGGTTTATCAATTTTGTTTATTTTTTCAAGGAACCAACTGTTTATTTTGTTAATTTTTCCGATTGTTTCTTTTGTTTCAATTTCATTGATTTCGGCTCTGATTTTAACTATTTCCTGTCTTCTACTACTTTTGGTGTTGGTCTGCTCTTCTTTTTCTAGGGCTTTGAGCTGTAGTGTTAAGTCACTTAATTGTTGATTTCTACTTCTTTAGTTGAATGCGCCCCATGAAATAAATCTTCTTCTAAGTATGGCTTTCATAGTGTCCCAGAGATTTTGATATGATGTGTCTTTATTCTCGTTTACTTCTAAGAATTTTTTTATTTCCCTCCTGATGTCTTCCGTTATCCATTCATCATATAATAGTGCATTATTTAATCTCCAGGTATTGGAGAAGTTTCTGTTTTTTGTTCTGTCATTTATTTCTAATTTCAATCCATTATGATCTGATAGAGTACAAGGTAGTATCTCTATCTTCTTGTATTTGCTAACAGTAGCTTTGTGGCATAAAACATGGTCTATTTTAGAGAAGGATCCATGTGCTGCTGAGAAGAAAGTGTATTCATTCTTTGTTGGATGGTATATTCTATATATGTCTGTTCAGTCTAAATTGTTGGTTGTATTATTGAGATCTATGGTTTCTTTATTCAATTTTTGTTTGGAAGATCTATCCAATGGTGAGAGAGGTTTGTTAAAATCGCCTAGTATTATTGTGCTGTGATCTATTTAATTTCTGGAATTAAGAAGGATTTGTTTGATGTACATGGATGAGCCAATGTTCGGGGCATAGATATTTATGATTGTTATGTCTTGCTGATTTATGCTTCCCTTAAGCAATATGTAATGTCCTTCTTTATCGCTTATAACTAGTTTTGGCTTGAAGTCCACATTATCTGAAATGAGGATGGATACTCCAGCTTTTTTGCTGTGTCCGTGTGCATGGTATGTTTTTTCCCATCCTTTCACCTTTAGTCTATGGGTGTCTCTTTCTATAAGATGAGTCTCTTGCAGGCAGCATATTGTTGGATTTTTCTTTTTAATCCAATCTGCCAGTCTATGTCTTTTGATTGATGAGTTCAGGCCATTAACATTCAGGGTTATCATTGAGATATGATTTGTATTCCCAGTCATTTGACTCATTTTTGTTTTTTGACATGATTTGATTTCTCCTTTATTTGGCTATTCCTTTAGACTGGTTTCTCCCATTGCTGATTTGCATCATTGTTTTTCATTTCTTCCTCATGGAATATTTTGCTGAGAATGTTCTGTAATGCCGGCTTTCTTTTTGTAAGTTCCTTTAGCTTTTGTTTATCATGGAAGGATCTTATTTCATCATCAAATATGAAAGTAAGTTTTGCTGGGTAGAAGATTCTTGGTTGGCATCCGTTTTCTTTCAGGGCTTGGTAAATGTTGTTCCAGGCCCTTCTAGCTTTTAGGGTCTAGATTGAAAAATCTGCTGATATTCTTATTGGTTTCTCCCTGAATGTAATTTGATTCTTTTGTCTCGTGGCCTTTAAAATTCTGCCTTTGTTTTGTATGTTAGGTATTTTCATAATAATGTGCCTTGGTGTAGGTCTGTTGTAATTTTGCATATTTGGAGTCCTATAAGCCTCTTGTACTTGGTTTTCCATTTCATTTTTCAGATTTGGTAAATTTTCTGATATTATTTCATTGAATAGATTGTTCATTCCTTTGGTTTGTTTCTCTAAGCCTTCCTCAATCCCAATAATTCTTAAATTTGGCCTTTTCATGATATCCCATAAATCTTGTAGATTCTGTTCATGATTTCTTACCATTTTCTCTGTTTGGTCAACTTTTTTTTCAAGATTAAATATTTTGTCTTCAATATCTGAGGTTCTGTCTTCCAGGTGTTCTATCCTATTGGTTATGCTTTCTATGGAGTTTTTAACTTGGTTTATTATTTCCTTCACTTCAAGGATTTCTGTTTGGTTTTTTTCAGTATCTCTAACTCTTTATTGAAATGATCTCTTGCTTCCCATATTTGCTCTTTTAACTGTTGATTGGTGCGATCGTTTAATGCCTGCATTTGCTCTTTCAACTCCTCCTTCAATGCCTGCATTTGCTCTTTCATCTCCTCATTTGCTTCCCTGATTGTTTTAATTATGTACATTCTGAACTCCCTTTCTGACATTTCTTCTGCTGTGCTGTCATTGGGTTTTATTGACATAGTATCTAGGTTTGTTTGGGACATTTTCTTCCCTTGTTTTTTCATATTGGTCAGATGTCAGTGGGACTCTGTGATATTGCAGATTTCCTCTATTTGCTTATCGTGTCCCTGTAGATTTCCAGTGTATCACCTCCCAGCCTTCAGTAGCCTGAAATCTTGGAGGAACTTGATAATGCAGTGCTTCCGAAGAAAGTTGCCCCTAGCCTGCTACTGGTTCCAGGGCTTGAAGCTGGCTGTGTGTGGAAAGGCTCTCACTGGGCGGCCTGCTCAGAGAAGCTGGAGAATCTGGCCCTGTGGGAGGAGCCCACCGCCAGAGTGCTCAGGGCTGCCTGGGGAAGACTCTAGCTGCCCGGCCCTACTCTAATAAGCCGCCCAAATCCGGGCCTGCCTCCCGGCCGAGCTTCACCTGGTGGGGGAGACTCACCCTGTGGCTCTATTTTAGTCCGAGTATCTCAATGCCTCCCCTTCTTGAATCCTGGGTTCTGGAGCAACTGGAGATGCAGTCACCCACTAGTCCACCATCTTGGATCATCCTGTGGAAAAAGCCTGCAGCTGGGGGGGGCCGGGCTGCCTGGAGAGGTCTCTGGCTGCCCTGCCCTGGTCCCAGAGACTGCTTGCAGGTCAGAGGTCTCCGCTGGCTTGGGGACTTGTGGCTGGCTCTGTGTAGAAAGGCTCTCATTGGGCGGTCTGCTCTGAGAAGCTAGCCTAGAAAGTCGCTTCCTCCCAGAGGGAACCGGGCCACTTGGGGAAGTCCCTGGCTTCCCTGTCCTGGTCTCTGAAGCAACCTGCGAGCCGGAGCTTGGAGCTCATCACGGGCTGGCTCAGGGACTTGGAGCTGGTTCTGTGCAGAAAGGCCCTCACTGGGGGGCCTGCTCAGAGAAGCTGGAGAATCTGGCCCTGTGGGTGGAGCCCACCACTGGAGTGCTCAGGGCTGCCTGGGGAAGACTCTAGCTGCCCTGCCCTACTCTAAGAAGCCGCCCGAATCCGGGCCTACCGCCCGGACCGAGCTTCACCAGGTGGGGGAGACTTACCTCATGGCTCTATTTTAGTCCGAGTCTCTCAATGCCTCCCCTTCTTGAATCCTGGGTTCTGGAGTGACTGGAGATGTAGTCACCCTCTAGTCCGCCATCTTGGATCGCTGGTTTTAAAACTCTTTGAGGCAACTCACTTGCATTTTTTGAATTAACCTGAAATAATTAACATCATAACAAATTATTGATTAGTTTCAGAACATATCCCTTGTCATTGAGTTAATGTGACTACACCTAAATAAATAACTAAAAATATTGAAAAATTGTTTGTTTTTCATAGCATTATTCATAAGAAATAATAGTCTATCAGGTAAAATGTTTTATAGTATTATCTACTTAGATGTTAAAATTAAAATTAATGTAATTATAGTAACCTTAACTTCAATGAAACAATTAAATATGTTGCAGTTCTCTGGACATCATTAATCATAACTGTTTTTATTTGTAACAAAGTTGGTGACTATTGTTATTTAGTAAATACAAAAGTATTACTGAAATTAAGGTCCAGGCTGCTTACCCACAACAGGCCAATTTCAAATCTCCACACTAACAATTGACTACATTAACTTATTAGTAGAAAGACTGTTAATTCAAGCAGACTTGTAAACGTATCAACAGGGTTTGTTTTATTCTACCAATTTATTTTTAAGAGAAAATTTTAAATTATTCTTCCTTTCTTTGTTTTTCAGATTAAGTGTGTGTGTGTGTGTGTGTGTGTGTGTGTGTGTGTGTATGTGTTTATTTGAGAAAACTAAAGTAGGGTTTTTTGTATTTCGTAAAAATCTTGTAAGTTTTCAGGAAATGTATATAGAAGTAGACACAAGGTGATTTTTTTTCGAAAAACCAGTTCAACGAGAAGAAAGAGGGACCCTTGTCACAAAGTTCTTATGTCCAGAAGCTGAGTTAGGTTGGCTTATAGAGGTCTGGGTGTTGCCAGACCAGTGGGTACCCTCTCAGAGTGGGTGGGTCAGATGATACACCACAGATCTTTATTGCTCAAACTTGAGATATTTTTCAGTTCTGCAAATCTCAAGAACAAACATCATTTTATCCTGGGGCTGCTTTTGTCACTGAGTAGTTACATGTGACACAATGAACAGTCTATAGGGGGTAGACTGCCCTAGGCCCTGTTTCTGATTGTCAAACTTCTTGTAATGAGGGACTGCAAACTCTCTGTAATGAACTAAAACATGCTTAATACTTGGTTTCAAAAGCACCAATTAACTATGTTACATAAAGTGGTAATTTTCTTTAAATATTTTATATCCAGAATGAAATTATGGAAACAATGAAATAAAAACTTAAGTGATGGCACATACCAAGAGGGGGGACAATGGAAGTATGCTTGTAACATAACATATACTTTCTTTTAAATGGTAAATAAATCCAGGAACAGGTACTGTTGGTATTGCTGACTTAAGCTACCACAAATCTGTGAGGAACTCTCTTCACTCCCTTAGAGATTTTAATGCCATAGACAAATGATTACACTTTTGAAAAAAATTGATAGACAGTTGTAATAGATTAAATTATTGTTCCAGAAAAATTCACCCTCCACACATTCAAACTGTCTCCATGACATGTGACAGTGATCTAGCCTTTGGTCATGTGACCAATGAGGTCAGCGGACTATGGATGGAAAGGCCAATGTGCTACCTCACACTTTCACTTCTGCCTTCTCCTGGACTCTAAAACTAATAAGAATGGAGGAGACTGGAACTAGACTTATCAGCTACATCAGAGCCCCGCCAGCCTCTTTGCAGAATTCTAATTAACTTTTTGCAGAGTTCAGTTTAACTCATAAAAATAATGCAAATTTCCAAATTTCTTTAATTAAAGAAAAAAAACTGCAAAGAAAACAAAATCATTAGTGCATTTTTCCTGTACTCAGTATCTCCTGTTAGTATTCAAACTGAGATACTTCATTTTGCATTCCCTGATACACCCAAAATTTAGTTTGTTTTTCCTATTTTAGTATTTTAAAACAACAAAGGATAACAGAACTCTCATTAAGGAAAAAAATAAATCTCATTTATACTTGTGACTTTTGAAATAATTTTATGGTATGATATGTGAGGAAATTCATTAATGATGTCACTCAGTAATTCTTCTACATTTCTAAGTAATTTCCAGATGAATAAACAGTGCATTTAAAGTAGGATCATTTATAAATGAGTATGTAAATGTACTTCGATCTTTACTTCATACATAATGTTTTTCCCCTTAAAGTTTTTCTGTATACTTCCAATTTTATGATTATAAATACACTCACAAAACACCTTACTTTTAATTATCAGTATATGCTTCCCTCAATAAAAATGCATGAGACAAAATGAGAAAAGATTTTGATAAAATCTACTTAAATTTACATGAAGATTCTGCAGAGATTTATCTCAATGTAATTGGAGGAATTCCTGATGGATCATGGATAACCACATTTTACTATCAATTTCCACAAGATGGGATTAAAATGTGTTCATGTGTAACCTTTGCAAATCTCCTTTTCACAGTTTATTCAATCAATACAATCCTTACACTTCCCTAATGTGGAACTTGTTGTATAATTGTATTTCTTCTACCTACTGTGCTCTTGAACTCTTCACTACTCATCTGTGACAATAATGTTTCATTTTTGAATGTTACTCTGGAATCTACGGTATTACTACATCTAATCTACCATGCCCAAGTTATATAAAATCCCCAAGTAGTTATTAAAGGTAGAAACTAAAGCAGTATGGAAAAATAGTATTTAAGATTTTTGATAATGTATTCCAGCTTATTTTCTCAATGTTTCATTAGAATGTACCATTTGCTGATGTACAATGCACAAGCTAAAAACGCACATTTTAAGAAAAAGGAACAGTCACTGAGCTGTAGATGCATTTATATATTTTGAGTTAAGTCTACAATTAGAACATTATGTATTACTCATATAATGATTAGGCTTTTCAAGTTATCCCTTTTTTCACCATAATTACTTACATTTTATAATTTAAAAATAAGTTAACAAGTAAAATGAATGTGTTAGAATATTCTACTAACTCACAATTACAAGTTAAAATAAAACAGTCAGCATTTATAAACAATATACAAAGTTAGTTTTCGTTTTGGTAGTTCTGTTTTCTTTTTAAGAGAAGCATTAGCTAATTTATGACACCAGAATGTCCTGCAATGGAGTAAATATATAACACCACAGTATCATCATTAACACATAATTATCATGCTTATGATTACCAGTTATTTTAGAAGATAGAAGCTAGTAATTTTACCATGTTCATGAAGACATTTGTATAATGTTAAATGTTATCCCTACTTACTCCATTACAAGAAATCCACCAAAATGCATCCATCAACTCTGCAGGACATCACTGTTGCATTATTTTAGATTTTGACCAAGTAGTTTTCAAATAGTAGCTATGCTAAAGTGTGGCAGCGAAACCCGGGGCCCAGGGTTACCCCACATGCATCTAAAGATGGTGACTGGCAGAGAGCAAACGGCTTCCTGATTATGCCTGGAGAGAGGCAGGAAGCATTTACAATTGGCTGTATGATAATCAGTTCTGCTGCCTAGCGGGTGGACAGATATACTTTACATGTATGCTCGCGCGAGTGATCGCTTGACCTTTAACAGGATTAGATGGACATATCTGGTTACAGTTGCTTATGCATGAGACTGCTTATATATTGAGGGTGTTAGTTGAATAAACAGGAAGGTGCTTCATGAACCTCTGAAGTGTCATGAACCTGTCGTGTCTTTGGTCCCGCTGGTCAGGCCGTAAGATTGAGAAGCGGCTGCGAAGCCGCTTGGAGCAGCCGGGCTAAGAAGCCGCGGTTTTCTACTAAAGTTTTTTTTTTTTTTTTTTTTTTTTCCATTAGAACCTAATTATCACATACAAGTATTTACCTGTATTTATAATGCAAACTTGTCAAATAGAATACTTGTCTGCAACTCCATTCCTTGAGAAGTTTACACATAGGATAAACCCAGCTTTCTCTATTGCTTTCTACTTTCCCTAACTGTAAGTTTCCTAAATTTGTTCATCCTTTGCAAAACTTTTGCCTTTCCAGGCAGCATATCTAAAATACAATGAACTCCAGTCTCTGTTGGAGATTGGTTTCCTTTAGGTTGAGTTCATTCCATTTTATAAGATTTCACTAATAGTAGAGGGCAGCCATCACAAGGTTATCCTATGAATCTTTCTACTTTTCCAGCCTGTAGTCCACCTTCCAAAGCACAACATGGAACAGTTTTATCAAAATGCTTTGCCAATGTAAAGCAAAGGTGTAGTTGACTTTTCATGCTATGATTGTCCAGCATCTTGACCTTTTATTGCCTCTGTAATTAACAAGGGGTCAAGTTTCTTCATCTTGCAACTTTTATCTGTGATTGCGTATGTATTACAGCCAGTGGGTAGGAACAGATGAAGAAGGAGTGCTACTTCCTTAGGAAAGAGTCCTGAAAGTAGCATAAAAATGGCTTGTCTCATTTACTATATTTTAAATAAATGGTTCAAACTAGTGGCAAAGTAGGCTGATTTTTTTCATTTTATCTGATTCTATTGTTGTCCTTAAAACATGAAGTTATGAAACTAAAGAAAATGAGATAGAAAATGCATTAAACAACTTTCAGTCTTTGTGACATAAATAATTTTAGTATTATATGAAATAGGAACAAAAATATATAAATTACTAAATCTCCATTAATAGAGGAAGTATTAAGCTACTTATCAGTGAAAGTGATGTAATTGCTATAGGGAGATATTCAAGCAAATTTCTGAGGTATAAAGGGAAATTATGAAACAATACATGTAACACATAGAAAATTTTTATGTAAAAGGAAGGTAAGTACAACAGGGGAAGAGGGTAGATCAAGAGGAAATTGTACACATTTTGATATTATTAAGTTCCAGTTAATTATAAGGAGTTTATTTAGCACCACCAGGAAAGTCATTCTTCCTAAACACCAGATGTAATATGTAACAAAGGAAGGATTTTATAAATGTAGTTGTTTGCGTATACACATATGGCAAATAAATCTCTCTACATATACGTGTTTATATTTTATATTTTATATTAATATATGCAATTTTTAATTTATGAATTTTAATTATCAATCCATCTAAAAATGTTCTATTTATTTTATCAGATAATAACTGATTTTTTTTGTCACAAATATACTCACATAAGATAAAGGAAGGCAATGCAAAATGTTCAGTAGAAAAACTGGCAAATGAAGCAAGATTTTATCTTAATTTTTGTTATTTTTCATTGACATGTAATGATTGTATATATTTCTATGGTAAATCTTTAGATATATCCATGTAATTTGGAATCAGTCAAACTAATTAACATATTAATAATGTTATTTTTCTGTATCACTTTTGTGAAAAGACATTTTGGGTTTCCTGACTTGATTTTCATCAAAAGATGTACAGGTGTTTTGGGGGTGCCCCTCAGTGATAGAGCATGTACATAGCATTCACAAGATTCTGAGTTAGATCTCCAGCACCACACATACACACAAATAAATAAAAAATACATTAGATATGAAATTTGTATTTTGAAATTTACAAAATTTTAATAACATTTAAAAGACCTAAATATATGGAGAGATAGTCCATATTTATAGATAAGTATAGTTAATATTTTTAAGATGAAATAATATCCAAATTGATCTGTAGATTCAGTGTAATCTCTCTTAATATTCCACCTGATTTTACAGAAATTGACAAGAGGGAATTGGCAATTTCCCCTAGAATCATTATGGAATTTCAAGTTATCCAGAATAGTCAAACAACCTCACAAATCTAAAATAAATTCAGAGAATTCATAAATTTTGATTTCAAAATTTTACTATAAAATTACAGTAAATAAGACAGTGGAATAAGGAAAGACAAAAACGTTAATGGAATAGGATTTAAAAAGAAACCCTTCCTTTATATTGAGGAACGAAGTCTTTTTAATGAACAGCATTGAGACAGGTGGATGTTCATAGCGTTTGAGTTAACTTGGAAGTCTACTCCACACCATGTAAAAATTTACCTCAAAATGAATCATAGACAAAAGATAAAGGATAAAACTCTAAGGAAAAAGAGAACTTTTTTTTTACTGTAAACAAATGGGGTACAACTTGTTTCTCTGTTTGAACATGAAGCAGAGGCGTACCATTTGTGTAATCATACATTTATATAGGGTAATGGTATTTGATTCATTCTGTTATTTTTCCTATCCCCCCACCCCTCCCACCACTCTTTTCCCTCTATACAGTTCCTCCTTCCTCCTTTCTTGTCTCCCTCCCACCTCCCATTATGAATCATCAACCGCATATCAGCAAGATCATTTGTCCTTTGGTTTTTTGAGATTGGCTTATCTCACTTAGCATGATATTCTCCAATTGCATCCATTTACCTGCAAATGTCATGATTTTATTCTTCCTTATGGCTGAGTAATATTCCATGGTATATATATACCACAGTTTCTTTATCCATTCATCAGTTCAAGGGCATCTAGGTTGGTTCCACAATCTGGCTTTTGTGAATTGAGCAGCTATGAACATTGATGTGGCTGCATCACTGTAGTATGCTGGTTTTAAGTCCTTTGGGTATAGGCCTAGGAGTGGAATAGCTGGGTCAAATGGTGTTTCCATTCCAAGTTTTCTAAGGAATCTCCACTTTCCAGAGTGGCTGCACTAATTTGCAACCCCGCCAGGAATGTATGAGTGTAACTTTTTCCCCATATCCTCGCCAACACTTATTGTTGATTGTATTCTTGATAATAGCCATTCGAATTGGGGTGAGATGGAATCTTAGTGTACTTTTGATTTGCATTTCTCTTATTACTAGAGACGTGGAACATTTTTTCATATGTTTGTTGATTGCTTGTAGATCTTCTTCTGTGAAGTGTCTATTCATATCCTTAGCCCATTTGTTGATTGGGTTATTTCTATTCTTCGTGTAGAGTTTTTTGAGTTCTTTATATATTCTGGAAATTAGTGCTCTATCTGAAGTATGAGTGGCAAAAATTTTCTCCCTCTCTGTAGGCTCTCTATGCACATTGCTGATAGTTTCCTTTGCTGAGTGAAAGTTTTTAAGTTTGAATCTATCCCAGTTATTGATTCTTGCTTTTATTTCTTGTGCTATGGGAGTCCTGTTAAGGAAGTCTGGTCCTAAGCCGACGTGTTGAAGATTTGGACCTACTTTTTCTTCTATAAGGTGCAGGGTCTCTGGTCTGATTCCAAGGTCATTGATCCATTTGAGTTGATTTTTGTGCAGGGTGAGAGATAGGGGTTTAGTTTCATTCTGTTGCATATGGATTTCCAGTTTTCCCAGCACCATTTGTTGAATAGGCTGTTTTTTCTCCATTGCAGGTTTTTGGCACCTTTGTCTAGTATGAGAAAATTGTATTTATTTGGGTTTGTTTCCATGAGCTCTATTCTGTACCATCGATCTACCTGTCTATTTTGGTACCAATACCATGCTATTTTTGTTACTATTGCTTTGTAGTATAGTTGAAGTTCTGGTATTGCTATAGCTCCTGCTTCATTCTTCCTGCTAAGGGTTGTTTTAGTTATTCTGGGTTTCTTATTCTTCCAGATGAATTTCATGATTGCTTGTTCTATTTCTGTGAGGTACGTCATTGGGATTTTAATTGGAATTGCATTGAATCTGTATAGCCCTTTTGGTAGTATGGCCATTTTGACAATATTAATTCTTCCTATCCATGAACATGGGAGATCTTTCCATCTTCTATGGTTTTCTTTAATTTCTTTAGTGTTCTATAGTTCTCATTGTGCAGATCTTTCACCTCTTGTGTTAGATTGATTCTAAGTATTTTTTTTTTTTTTAGCCTATTGTGAATGGGGTATTTTTCCTAACTTCTCTTTCTGAGGAGTCATCACTTATGAATAAAAATGCATTAGATTTATGAGCATTAATCTTATATCCTGCTACTTTACTGAATTCACTTGTGAGTTGTAAAAGTTTTCTGGTGGAATTTCCCAATTTCTCTAAATATATAATCATGTCATCAACAAATAGGGATAGTTTGAGTTTTTTTTTTTTTTTTTCCTATTCTGATCTCTTTAATTTCTTTGGTCTGCCTAATTTCTCTGGCTAGAGTTTCAAGGCCAATGTTGAATAGAAGTGGTGGAAGAGAACATCCGTGCCTTGTTCCAGTTTTTAGGGGGAATGCTTTCAGTTTTTCACCACTTAGAATGATATTAGCCATGGGCTTAGCATAGATGGCCTTTACAATGCTAAGGAATGTTCCCACTATCCCTATTTTTTCTAGTGTTTTGAGCATGAAGGGATGCTGTATTTTATCAAATGCTTTTTCTGCATCTATCGAAATAATCATGTGATTCTTGACTTTAAGTCTTTTGATATGGTGAATGACATTTATTGATTTCTGGATGTTGAACCAACCTTGCATCCCTGGGATAAAACCCACTTGATCCTGGTGCACTAACTTTTTAATATATTTTTGTATGTGCTTTGCTAAAATTTTGTTGAGAATTTTTGTGTCGATGTTCATTAAGGATATTGGTCTGAAATTTTCTTTCCTTGATGTGTCTCTGTCTGGTTTAGGTATCAGGGTGATATTGTCTTCATAGAATGAGTTTGGAAGGGTTCCCTCCTCTTCTATTTCATGGAATACTTTGAGGAGTATTGGAATGAGCTCTTCTTTAAAGGTTTTGTAGAACTCGGTTGAGAACCCATCTGGTCCCGGACTTTTCTGTGTTGGTAGGCTTTTGATGACCTCTTCTATTTCATTGCTTGAAATTGATTTATTTAAGTTGTGCATGTCCTCCTTGTTCAGTTTAGGTAATTCATATGTCTCTAGAAACTTGTTGATGTCTTCGAGGATTTCTGTTTTGTTGGAGTATAGATTTTCAAAATAGCTTCTAATTATGTTTTGTATTTCACCTGTGTCTGTTGTGATATTTCCTTGTTCATTCTGAATTTTAGTAATTTGAGTTTTCTCTCTCCTTTGTTAGTGTGGCTAAGGGTTTATCAATTTTGTTTATTTTTTCAAAGAACTATTTATTTTGTCGATTTTTTTATTGTTTCTTTTCTTTCAATATCATATATTTCAGCTCTGATTTTAACTATTTCCTGTCTTCCACTACTTTTGGTGTTGATCTGTTCTTTTTCTAGGGCTTTGAACTGTAGTGTTAGGTCATTTATTTGTTGATTTTTTCTTCTTTTATTGAATGAGCTCCTTGAAATAAATTTTCCTCTAAGTACTTCTTTTAAAGTGTCACAGAGATTTTGATATGATGTATCTTTGTTCTTGTTTATTTCTAAGAATTTTTTATTTCCCCCCTGATGTCTTCTCTTATGCATTAATCATTCAATAGCATATTATTTAATCTCCAGGTGTTGGAGTAGTTTCTTTTTTTTAATTCTGTCATTTATTACTAACTTCAATCCATTATAATCTGAGAAAATACAAGGTAGTATTTCTTTCTTCTTGTATTTGCTAACATTAGCTTTGTGGCATAGTATATGGTCTGTTTTAGAGAAGGATCCATGTGCTGCTGAGAAGAATGTGTATTCACTCTTTGTTGGATGGTATATTCTATATATGTCCATTACAAGACTAAATTATTGATTGTATCATTGAGATCTATGGTTTCTTTTTCAATTTTTGTTTGGAAGTGAGGTGTGTTAAAGTCACCTATTATTATTGTGTTGTGGTCTATTTGACTCCTGGAATTGAAAAGGATTTGTTTGATGTACATGAATGAGCCACTGTTTGGGGCATAGATATTTATGAGTTTTATGTCTTGCTGATTTATGCTTCCCTTAAGCAGTATGAAATGTCCTTCTTTATCCCTTCTGACTAATTTTGGCTTGAAGTCCACATCATCTGATATGAGGATGGATACTCCAGCTTTTTTGCTGAGTCCATGTGCATGGTATGTTTTTTTTCCATCCTTTCATCTTTAGCCTGTTGGTGTCTCTTTGTATGAGATGAGTCTCTTGCAGGCAGCATATTGTTGGATCTTGTTTTTAAACCAATCTGCCAGTCTATGTCTTTTGATTGATGAGTTCAGGCCATTAATATTCAGGTTTATTATTGAGATATGATTTGTATTCCTGGTCATTCGGCTCATTTTTTTTTTTTTTTTTTTTTTTTTAGCATGACTTGGTTTCTCCTTTATTTGGCCATTCCTTTAGGCTAGTTCCTCCGTTTTCTGATTTACAACATTGTTTGTCATTTCTTCCTCATGGAACATTTTGCTGAGAATGTTCTGTAGTGCCAGCTTTATTTTTGCAAATTCTTTTTGCTTTTGTTTATCATGAAAGGATTTTATTTTGTCGTCAAATCTGAAGGTAAGTTTTGTTGGGTATACGATTCTTGGTTGGCATCCATTTTCTTTCAGAGCTTGAAAAATGTTGTTCTAGGCCCTTCTAGCTTTTAGGGTCTGGATTAAAAAATCTTCTGATACCCGTATTGGTTTTCCCCTGAATGTAATTTGATATTTTTCTCTCACAGTCTTTAAAATTCTGTCTTTATTTTGTATGTTAGGTGTTTTCATTATAATGCACCTTGATGTGAATCTGTTGTAATTTTGTACATTTGGAGTCCTATAAGCCTCTCGTACTTGATTTTCCATTTCATTCTTCAGATTTGGGAAATTTTCTGATATTATTTCATTGAATATATGTTCATTCCTTTGGTTTGTATCTCTGTGCCTTCCACAATCTGAATAATTCTTAAATTTGGTCTTTTCTTGATATCCCATAATTCTTGTAAATTCTCTTCATGATTTCTTACCATCTTCTCTGGTCAACTTTGTTTTCAAGATTAAATATTTTGTCTTTAATGTCTTAGGTTCTATCTTCCAGGTGTTCTATCCTATTGGTTATGATTTCTATGGAGTTTTTAATTTGGTTTATTTTTTCCTTCATTTCAAGGATTTCTGTTCATTTATTTTTCAGTATCTCTAACTCTATTGAAATGATCTTTTGCTTCTCGCATTTGCTCTTTTAACTGTTGATTGATACAATCATTCAAAGCCTACATTTGCTCTTTCATCTCATTGTTTTCTTCTCTGATCATTTTAATTATGTACATTCTGAACTCCCTTTTAGGTTTTTTGGGACATTTTCTTCCCTTGTTTTCTCATATTGCTCAGGTATCTTCCCCTCTAGTTGTGAAACTCTGAGATATTGCAGATTTCCCCTATTGATTTATAGTGTCCCTGTAGTTTTCTAATAACTCACCTCCTAGCCTTTGGTAGCCTGAAGTCTTGGAGGTACTTGATAATGCAGTGATCCAGAAGGAACCTGCCCCTCTAGGTGTGGTGGCCTTCAAGTGGGGTATATTCCTTGTTAGTGGGCAGAGGTGCCTCCACATATTGACAGATGGTCAGCCAAAGGGAGACTAGACTGCAGGCTGGGGCATGTCTGGTCTGGACCTGGGTCTGTAGTTCTACCACTGGTGGGAAAGCCTCGCTCGGTACAGAAGATGTGCCGGTGTGGAAGTCTCACTGGGCAGCTCTCCTCTGAGAAGTTCCCTTCAGTCCAGAACTAATGCCTGGGCCAGGGAGCCTCACCCTGCGAGGAAGTCTTCCGCTGGGCAGCCCTCCTCCAAGAAGTTGCCTGTGGCCCGGGCCTGCCGCCTGGGCTGGGGGAGCCTAGCTCTGCATGGAAACCTCTCTCTCTGGGCAGCCCTCCTCTGTGACTCACCGGGTTGTCTGGGTTCACTGCTCCAGTAGGGGAGTCTCGCCTGGCAACTCTTCTCCATGAAGTTTCCTGCATTCCAGGACTACCGCCCTGGCTGGGGAGCCTAGCCCAGTGGGAGAGACTCACTCGACAGCTCTGAGTTCATCCCGAGTCTCTCAATACCTCCTTTTTTGAATCCTGAGTTCTGGAGTGACATGAGATTCAGTCACCCTCTAGTCTGCCATCTTGGTCTCCCCAAGAAATCTTTTAGAGGAAAACATATGAGTAACTTGTTTGAATGTGGGTAACATGACGTATTTCTATACATGTCAACAAAAATATAAACAATGAAAGAGCAGATGAATCAGATTACCAAAATTATAAAATTTCATACTGCATTATCAATGAAGTCAAAAGACAATCCACAGAATAGGAAAAACTATTTGCAAATCATTGGTCTCATAAGAAATTTATATCCAGAATGGTCATAGAATATGTATAACTGAATAATAAAAAATATAATTAAGCCAATTCAGGAGTGGACATTGTACAAAGACAATGTACAAATGCTCAAAAAGTCCTTGAAAAGATGCTAAACTTTTTAGGTATCAGGCAAATTCAAATCAAAACAACAATAACATGTCTTTTCCTATGTTCTAGAATGGATGTAATCAAAAGAGCAATCAGAATGTTGACAAGGATGTAGAAAACTGAAATTCTCACACTTAGCTGATGGAAATGTGAAATGGTACAGCCACTTTGGCTAACAGTCTGTCAAGTTCTCAAATAGTTAAACACAGTTACCATTATTACCAAATTAACAGTTAGTTTAATTTCACACATTAGAATTTACGATTCAACATTTTTAGTGCGTGCAGAGTGCTATTAAATCAAATTAACTAAAGGTAACTCAAGTGAACCAAGCTAACTCAAATTAACTCAAGTTTAGCATTTGAGAGATGAATGAGATTCATTTTCCCCTGTGAGATGGATATGACCTTTGGGATGCCAGTGTTGGACTGTTGTCATTTGGATATGAGCTATCCTCCAAAATTCCTGTTATTTCAGGACTATTCAAAGTGAAATGATTAGATTATAAATTGTCCTAAATTAACCA